>NC_137188.1:4326200-5526200 GCF_951804945.1 Podarcis cretensis
GAAGGAATTAGAGATTATTGTGTGGTGGTTATGATATAAGAGACAGAAAACTGGGTGCAGCAAGGGAGAACAGGAAGGGAAGTCGAAAAAACGAAAGGAAAAATTCTTATGTTTTGGAGTGGATGTGCGATTTTGTGTGTGAAATTTCATAAAATATAGTAATGAAATGAATTCTGATGATGCCTCCTGCTTGTGACGCTGCAGGATACAGGTGTATTGAAAGTAGAACCCAGTTCACTGCACAAAAGTGAAATTCACCTGTGATGCCCCGCCCACTTTTCCCTCAGGCCCCGCCCACCTCTGGAATTTGCCCCGCCCCCAGGCTTCCCATGTGACTCCCCTCTCACGATTCCCCCACTGGTCAGAGTTAAAGGACACATCCCGGCGAGGCGGGTGCAAGAGGCCAGGCGAAAAGGCTCTAAGGGCCACATTCTGACCCCCAACCCTGGCCTGAGGCTCCCCATCTCTGGGTCTAGAACACTGTTTCCCAAACTGGGCGATACCACCCTGTGGTAGTGTGTGTGTGTGTGTGTGTGTGTGTGTGTGTGTGTGTGTGTGCTGGAACGATCCAGAGGGCCGGTAGTCTCCTCGGGTGCAATTTGCGGGTGTTGAATAGGAATTATGGGGCGGTGGAAGCATAAAGAAGAGAAGAGAATTTTGAAAAACCATTCGTACATTTTGCATCTGTTGGTGCAACATAGAGTTGAAGTTGCAGTAATTATTTTCCGAAATAAGTTGATAGCTGCACAGCAGGTTCATAATCATTCTCTTTAGGATTATTTTTAAGGTTATTCGTAACGTTCATTTTAAAACGATCCTTTGCTATCCTAATTTTTGCGTGTAATGTGAATGTTATCAGGGTTGATTTTTAATTTCAAGCTTCTTTTTAAAAAAATCATTTGTATTGATTTTCTAATAAAAAACATCCAATTAATATATCCAATCATAATACAGTCATACCTCAGGTTGAATGTGCTTCAGGTTGAGCGCTTTCGGGTTGCGCTCCACGGCAACCCGGAAGTAACAGAATATGTTACTTCTGGGTTTCGCCGCTCGCGCATGCGCAAATGCTCAGAATGATGTCACACACATGTGCGGAAGCGCCAAAACGTGACCCACGCATGCGCAGATGCGCCGTCGTGCCTTACGATGCGAACAGGGCTCCGGAACGGATCCCGTTTGCATCCCGAGGTACCGCTGTACTCCAATTAAAATAAAAAAACTAAAATAGAAAAGACCAAATTATAGTCCAAATTATAATTATTAATTTTTCGGGGCTCCCCATGGTCTGGATTTCTGAAGCATATCTCCACATCGCAGCCCTGCCTCTCCTCACAATTTCAAGCTTCAAGGTCTTTCTTTACTATGTTTCAGGACGTAGGTAGAAATGTAGATGCGTAAAAGAATGCAAATTTGTCGCCGCATTTTTCTGCTTGTTCTAGTAAAGAAGGTAGATTTGGGGGGGGAGTTGCGCTGAGTATTTTTTTTTCTGAAAAGGTGGCGGTTGGCCAAATAACTTTGGGAACCTCTCGTCTAGAAGAAAAGGCTGTTCTGATATGGTTAGACCACAAGATGGCAGAAAAGAGAAAGGTTGGTAGCTTCTCAAGCCTTTCCAACATACCAGCCTCGATGGAGACCTGCAGACCTGGAGGATTAAATTTTACATCATCCTTTCCCTGGTTGCCCCTCTCTGTGAGTTTGGAGGAATTCCCACAATAGGCCCCAAGGGTGGGGAGAATGTCTGGAGAGACCTCTAAGATCCCATTCATCAAAACGGCCACTACAGCGGTACCTCAGGTTACATACGCTTCAGTTAACAGACTCCGCTAACCCAGAAATAGTGCCTCAGGTTAAGAACTTTGCTTCAGGATGAGAACAGAAATCGTGCTCCGGCGGCACGGTGGCAGCAGGAGGCCCCATTAGCTAAAGTGGTGCTTCAGGTTAAGAACAGTTTCAGGTTAAGTACGGACCTCCGGAACGAATTAAGTACTTAACGCGAAATGCCACTCTTATTTGGCTTAACCATGTCTGGAAGTAGAGCAAAATCATACACATTACCATCTGTATAGCAGCCTGCATCAGGCAGGTGCCCTCCAGGTGTGGTTGGGTTTAGGAATGGTGGAGTCTGGAATAGTAGACTCATAGAAGTTGGAAGGATCCCAAGTATCATCTGATCATAAGATCATAGAATTTTATAGAGTCAGAAGGGACCACGAGGGTGACAAAACTGAGAAGATCTATAATTGAGAAGATCCATTGGGGCTCACCAAATTTTGGGCTAGCATAGGGTGCTATAGGGATGTGGGTGGTGCTGTGGGTTAAACCACAGAGCCTAGGACTTGCCGATCAGAAGGTCGGCAGTTTGAATCCCCACGACGGGGTGAGCTCCCATTGCTCAGTCCCTGCTCCTGTCAACCTAGCAGTTCAAAAGCACGTCAAAGTGCAAGTAGATAAATAGGTACTGCTCCGGCGGGAAGGTAAACGGCGTTTCCGTGCGCTGCTCTGGTTCGCCAGAAGCAGCTTAGTCCTGCTGGCCACATGACCCGGAAGCTGTACGCTGGCTCCCTCAGCCAATAAAGTGAGATGAGTGCCGCAACCCCAGAGTCGGTCACAACTGGACCCATTAGGTCAGGGGTCCCTTTACCTTTACCTAGAGTGCTATATTTTGAAAAATTGGCGAAGTCCACCCTTGCTCTGAGTTTTGCTGAAACTCGCCTTAACTGAAAGCGAGACCGGGGAACGCTCTACGAGCAAACAAGAGAAATGAATGGAAAGTTTGCAGCCTAAATAAATGACCAACCCTTTTATCCATTTATCTTTCAAACGTTTTATTTAATTGTCTGCCTAATACAAAAGTATCCATATCCCCACAGCTGAGCCCTTAAAAAGGCGTCCCCCAAAATTGCATACATGAAATATAAAAGACAGAAACAACCCCACCCTCAACACACACACACACAATGACAATGAAAGTGCTTCATCACACATATTCTCTTGTTCTAATCATTACACTGGTCCTGCAAGGTAGGCTGGTGCTATCACTCCCATATTATGCTCAGGGGAAACAGAGGCTGAGAGCGCATGGCTTGCCAATGTGGCTCCTTTCCAGGTGTTGTAGATCATGGCTCGCATCAGGCGCCAGAGATGATGGGAATTGTAGTTCAACACCTCTGGAAAGGGTAGCAGATGAGACAGCCACCCTAAGCCCCATTGACCTAGAAGTTAGCCCCACCAAATTCAATAGGACAAGCTTCTTAGTCGGCATGGCTAAGATTCAATTGTGAGGCTTTTCTGATCTCTGGCTCATCTACGGATGCTCCCTTGACATTTGCCTCAGATTTTGGAGTCCCAGATGATCTGGCCTCGTTTCCAAAGTGGAGCAGGCCTGGAACGTCCCTCCTTTGCTATTTCCAGAGTTTCTGCGTGTGCCTTGCTTGCAACCATGTCTGGTTCTTTCCTGCCCGGTTCATCCCTCCCTTCTCCATGCACACTGACTGTGAAACACTACAATAAAGCAATCCTGACGCAATTGTGTGCTGCTCTTTTTTTGGGGGGGTGATTCTCCTCTTACTGACACGTGCCGCACCAAAAACAATCTCAGTCAAACGGCACTCACGCCTCCTCTGCAATGTCTTGGTGGAAGGGGTGCAAATAAACTGGGGCTGAGCTTAAAGATGCACTGGTCCCAGTTCCAAATTGCGGAGGAGCTGAATTCATAGCAGAGTAGGGAGAAAACAGGGGCCACTCAGGCAACTGATTCTTTTTTTTGCCACCATGCTACACCCAGCTTGCAAAATAACTCTTTTGGAACACCGTTTGCAGGAAAGAATAAAAACGTGAAGGAAAATCTCCTTGACGTATCTAAGAATAGCCCTATGAACTAAACCACAGTGTTAAATGCTAAATTCTGTAAAAGTATGGATGGGGTGTCATTTCATATGATTTATTATTTTGTGGTTTTATGTTGTAACTGCACTGAGACCTGCAGGTATAGGGCAGTATACAAATTTAATAATAATAATAATAATAATAATAATAATAATAATAATAATAACAACCAGTGTTTTTTTCTAAAAAAAATGTTTAGGGGTACTCTCATATTGAAATACTGCCCCTCAATGAGGCCAAACGCAGATTCACGAAATGTTTAGGGGTATGCGTACTCCTGCGTACCTCATAGAAAAAAAGCACTGAGAAGGAGGAAGAGGAGGAGGAGAAGAAGAAAAAGTTGGTAGCCATTAATCACCAAAACAGCTTTCCATGGTCTTGCTTTCTCTCTCTCTCTCTTGCTCTCTCTCCATAACTGTCAACTTTTCCCTTTTCTTGCGAGGAATCCTATTCAGAAGAAGGGAATTTCCCTTTAAAAAAGGGAAACGTTGACAGCTATGCTCTCTCTCATGCAAGTAAGCAGGCAGGCAGGCAGGCAGGCAGGCAAGCATACAGATCTAAACAGAGCTGCTCTTCTAATGATCATATCCAAATTCTTCCCATTTCTTTTTAGAGGACCCTGGGCAATTATGACTATTTTTTTTGGAACATCAGTTTATCTGCAGAGCTGGTGATGCCAGACGAGTGCAGGGATCGCCAATATGGCATCTTCCCAAAATGGTTCGGCTACAACTCCCATCAAATGGCTTTAAAAGATGATTAGACAGAGGAGGAGGAGGAGGAGGAGGGGCCCAAAGAAGGATCCTGGCTATGACGGCTGTGCTCTGCAATGCTTCTGAAGACCAGTCTCTCTGCACCTCACGAGGAGAGAGTTGCTCCTGAGCTCGGATCGTGCTTGTGGGCCTCTGAGAAGAGGATGCTCAACTATTTTAAAGTAGTGGTTTCCTAGAAACCTGAGGCCTTTCTGTTAGGTATCATTGGACCACAGCTGAAGAAGGAATTGTTTAATTTGTTTATGTATGCCGTGGCAGTGGCAAGAATAGTCTATGCACAAAATTAGAAAAGCAGGAAGCCCAACGGAAGAAGAATGGCTTATGGCTTACTATCCTTGGGATAGTAGGAACTGAATTGCCCCCAAAAGATGTGAAAGTATTTTTGTATGCCACGACAGCTGCTAGGATTTTACTAGCCAGAAAATGGAAAACACAAGAATTACCAACGGAAGAAGAATGGCAGATGAAGATGATGGAATTTATGGAGCTGGCTGATCTCACCGGGAGAATCCGCGACCAGAAAGAAGAGGACTACCAAGAAGACTGGAAGAAATTTAAAGACTATTTGAACAAATGAAGATGAAGATGATGGAATTTATGGAGCTGGCTGATCTCACCGGGAGAATCCGCGACCAGAAAGAAGAGGACTACCAAGAAGACTGGAAGAAATTTAAAGACTATTTGAACAAATATTCTAATATTAAAGATATATAACCACTTGAAAGAACCAATCAGGCCTAGGATTAAATTAGACTTAAATATATAAATAAGAAAATGTATTATAAGAAAGGTAAAGAAATTGGAATATGACTGTAATATTGTTTTATGAAATAATGATATAGGAAACTGCTACATTCAAATTAAGAGGAAATTCAGATGGAGGAGATTAGAAGAAGTCAACCAAAATGTTTATGAAAATGGATTCTAATTAATTAATTGAGTTTCTTTTTTTTCTATTTAGGTATTTTAAGTTTGTTATTTTTTCTTCTTCTTTTTCACCTTTCTATTGTGTTGTTGTATATTTTCTTTTTTGTTATGTCTATTGATGAAAATTAATAAATATTATTGTAAAAAAAAATGGCTTATGAAGACGGGATATGCTGAGATAGACGAACCGTGAGAATTAAAGAACAGAACGAAGAAAACACTTCTTGAAGAATGGCAATGTTTTGTGGAATATTTGCAAAAAACATCACGGTTGTGTTAAAACGTATGCTTGATGGTTGGGTGGGAAGTCAACGGAGATGAGATATGTATTCTGACGGTTGTGTAAAAGAATTTGTAAAATTTGAAAAGTTAATTTTAAAAATGTGGTTTTTTTAATAAATGGGCCCTGATCCAACAGGCTCTTCTCATGTTCTTACGGACTGCACTGCTCTGGACAAAAGTTGTGCACCTTCAGCCTTGACGAAAAGCTGTGGCTTCTGTTCTCGGAAACTGGCTTATTCAGAGAGGCCTTTGTTGAATCCAGCTCAAGCACGGTCTCCACTGTCTTGAGTGGCTACAGCTTCAGACAAGAGCGTCTCTCGGCCCTAGTGGCGTTCTAGCTCCTTGCACAGAGGGCAGCAGGTGGGCTTTGCTGTGCCTCTGCGGCAGTTGCTCCTAATGGACGTCACCTGCTTGTTGCTGCGTTCTCCCTCTCGTTTCATTATTAGCCTGGCGCAGGGCCTTCTTGGTAGTGGCGCCCTCCCTGTGGAACGCCCTCCCTTCAGATGCCAAGGAGATAAAAGAGCTACACAACTTTTAGAAGAAGTCTGAAGGCAGCCCTGTATTGGGAGGTTTCTAATGCTTGATGTTTTTAGATTGTGCTGCAAGCCGGCCAGAGTGGCTGGGGAAACCCAGCCAGATGGGCGGGGTATAATAATAATAATAATAATAATAATAATAATAATAATAATAACCATCACCGGTTATATTAATGGTTGTTCATTGCACACCTTTGCCCCCCTTTCCACCAGTGGCAAAATTGCTCTGGAGATCAATGGTGGGTGAGAGAAGGTGGGTTGGTGATGTTACAGGTACTAGCCATGATGTGCTGAGCGCTGCCCGCTCTTCAAATGAACCCAGGAAGCTGTTAGGTCCATCTAGCTCAGGATTGTCTCTCCCACTCCTACCACCAGGTATTGAGCCTGAAAACTTCTGCCATGCCAAATGGGTGATTTGCCACTGAGCTATGAACCTTTCCCTGATGGGAGAAGCCTATAAGGCTGGATCGTTCTTTTCCAGGACTCGCACTGGGGCAGAAAATGGTCCATGTGGTTTAGGTTGGCAAAAGCTCTTTCCAAGGATACTTAAAAACATGGAAATCTCCAAGTGGGTCACTGTGTTAGCCCATGACAAAGAATAACAAGGGCTGCTGCAACTATGATGTAGAAGGAAAGGCGAGAGGGGTGTGTTTGTGTGTGGGAGCCCCTGAACCTTGGTGTCACAAGGGGCACAACTGAAATTTGAGACCCCAAGTCCGCCACTACTCCGTTTATAAGTAGTCTACCACTGATGGTGGAATGAGTTGAGGACAACAGGAAGGGAGGGCTACTGCCTTCACCCCCCCTGAGGCCACTTTGGAAGACAGGATTCTAGAAGCCAAGCCTGGTGAGGAACGGTTGAAGGAGCTGGGTATGTTAACCCTGGAAAAGAGAAGACTGAGAGCCATCTTCAAATATCTTAAAGGCTGTCACATGGAAGAGGGAACAAGCTTGTTTTCTCCTGCTCCAGAGGGTAGGACTCGAACCCATGGCTTCAAGAAACAAAGACAAGATATTCTGACTAAACATCTGGAAGAACTTTCTGACAGTAAGAGCTGTTTGACAGTGGACTGGACTCCCTTGTGGACTCTCCTTATTTGAAGGTTTTTAATCAGATGTTGGATGGCCATCTGTCATGGATGCTTTGCCTGAGATTCCTGCATTGTAGGGGGTTGGTCTAGATGACCCTCGGGGTCCCAACTCTACCATTCTGTGATTCTATGATTCCACAGAAAATGGCCCTTTGGTCTGATCCTGCAGGACTCGTCTTTCCAAAAAGGGGAGTGCGCAATATCACAGAGCAGGAAAAGTCTTGCAATGGTTGCCAGCTGAGTGGAGCCTCTTCATCCAGAGAGGGTCTACCTTGAGATAAAAGGGGAGGTTTATCACCTTAGTGGGCCTCCCCAAATCCCACCAGGGGACATGAGAAGACTGATATGGGTGTGCCTTGCTCCACGCCAGGAAGTCTTGTCGTATGTTCTCCAGGTAGCTCAGCAGCAGACTCTAAATCTCAGGGTTGTGGGTTCGAGCCCCATGTTGGGCCGGTTTCCTGCGTTGCAGGGGGTTGGGCTAGATGACCCTCGTGGTCCCTTCCAGCTCTACATTTCCCCTATGATTATATGTTCTTAAAGCTATCCTTAAAAACCAATCCCAATTTGAAATCAAGAGAACCTTTAATAGAAAAACAAAACAAAACAAAACTTCGATCATCCTCCGCGCTTTCCTAATTCTTATAAAATAGGTTGGGTTGCAATCCTTCTCCCCCCACCAAATTTCAGCCTCTCCCTACCCTCCCCGCAACACACACACACACACACACACACACACACTCACAATCGATCAATTCAAGACCTAGAAAGAAGCACAGTGTTTTAAGAGATCAAACCGGAAGTCTTTGAAACGAAAGCAGGAGGAATGTGTTTGTGTGCGTATGAGAGGAAACAGGGCGGTTAGATTACAAAAGAGGAAGAGAACCCATGTTTGGAAGACCCCAGAAACATGTTGTGCGCCCACTGAGTCACAAAGGCAGAAGGACACCAGAGCCTCATGGCCACTGCTTTCCGCCCGATGACCTTGTATTGGAGACAGGAGACATGACTTCTCCCAGTTCAGACGGGCTGATTTCCAATGTAACATCGCTTCAACTGCCCATGTGCAAAGCACTGCTGTCACCCCCCTTTAGATTCCACTTGGAATTGCATCAGTAAAAGCTCCCTTTGGTGTGTTGGTGCCACGGATTTTATAGGATCTTACAGGAGACAGTGAGTTTGCTTGTGGTGAGTAAGGAGAGGCCTGTAGTCTTATTATTTGATTTTACAGGTTTTTCGAACCCAGAAGCTATTCACTCTATTGTTGGGGGAAAGTGGGATGTTCTGTCTCTCTCCGACATTTACCCCCCCCCCTTTCAGTGTCTATCATCTTACTTTTTTTAAAAAAAAGATTTAAGTAATAATAAAAGAACCCTTTAAAAGCTGTTAACAAACCTGCTATTGCGCAGTTGTGGGGATCGGATTAGGAATTGTGTGCCACTATTGATGTTACGGGCACTAGCCAATAGGTACTTGGTGGGTCATCTCAGTGGTGTAGTGGCAGTTGCCAGTGCCTGGTGCCTGGGGCTCACGCAACTGCAACCCCACCTGAGCAAACGGGGTTACATTGAGTCGCCTGCCTGCCCACGCAGTGGGGAGCCCAGCCAGCTGATGCAACCCTTGGCAGGCACAGCGGACTGCTGGGCCAAGCCACACTGCCTGCATGGGGGTGCCTCGTTTGTGCCCCCTCAAAAATTGTGCGCCTGGGGCAAATGCACCCCTGGCACCCCCAAGCTACACCCCTGGGGTGGCTCCAACTATCTAGACCTCTTGAAGCGAATGGGCTCGCTTGTTAATTTCAGTGAGTTTACTCTGAGCTGGATTAACATTAGATACAGCCCACAATATTTATTTCTTTATAACAGGGGGTGGAGAACCCCTGGTCCAAGGGGTGGATATGGCCGAGGATGCATCCTTTAATTTTGATGATGCCCCTTGCGTGTCTGGATGACAGGTGTAGTGTGCGTAGAAACCAGCTAATTGCATAAAAGTAACCTTTGCATTGATTGCTCTATCCACTCCCCCCCCCCGCCTCACCCAACAGTGGCATGTGGCCCCCAGAAGCCCTCCCAGCAGCAAATGGGGCCCTCGGGATGAGGTCTCTGCTCCTGCTTTAAAACAGGTCTTATTCTTTCTTCCAGGAGACAGAATGGGATTTGGAAGGAGAGCAAAAAAACCCCACACATGTGCCACTGGTCCCAGCTGCCTCAGACCCCATTGCACTTATGTATGGCTCCAAAACATGTTAAATTCATATATAGTTTTATGAGAAACAGGCATTTGCCAGCATTTCTCTCCAGGTTGGGAAGAGAAAAGGCAAACGAGTGAGTGGAGTGGGAGACTGTCACCTAAGAGGTCCTCATTTGGAATCACAGGACGATAGAACCGTACTGTTGGAAGGGAACCAAAGGCCCATCTAGTCTCACCCCTTGCCAGGCTGAATGTTGAGACCATGGTGCAAGATGGCTCCCGTGGAGGGCATGGCTAGGGACCAAATGGCTGACGTTGGAAGGGAGAGAAGGGATTTTTTCTTTTTTTTAAGGGATTGTTGTGAATTTGCGCAATTTCTACATGGGATTCCCCTCCCACCCAGTGCTATTTTTCAAGAAAAAGAGGTGCCAGCACTCACCATGAACGCCTCCCTTGTTCTCTTAGAATGGCAATGGCGTCCGCCTGAGAGGTGCCGGAACTGAGTTCCAGCGAATTCCGGCTGAGGAAGAAAAAGCCCTGCTCCCACCCTCTCCTCATACAAACAAACAAAAGAAACATCCCCAACTTTGCATAATGTTACATTGGAACCGGGTTCGGAATCCGTTTTCTGTGCCCGACGAGTCTTCCGCGGCACGGGCCCATCTCAGCGGACTTGGGGAGGTCTGTGTACAGGGCTTTCCAGAAAAAAGCTCAGAGGGGAATCGGCCACACAATGGCCATATATGAGTCCATGGGTGCCCCCGGTGCGCGAGCCCGCCCCCCTGAATCACCCGCTGTCCGAGGATGTGTGAGGGGCAGTGGAGGGAGACTTCCGCCGGCGGGTGGGAGTCCAGCAGGAGCGTTCGGAGCTGTTGGAGGTGCCACAGGTGCGGGGCAGGGCCCGCTGCTGCTGGCGTATGGCTTGGCTGACGAGGCTGGGGAGCGCATGCAGTGTCAGGCCCAGCATGTCGATCTTCCCCTCCAGGGCGCTGATGCGCTTCTCGAGGTCCTCGTTGCGCTCCTGCAGCTCTGACACCATGTCGTACATGACGTTCTGCGTCTGGCGAGAAGGGAGAGGAAAGTGGGAAAGGGTTGGTGGTTGTTGTACTGGAAGAGAGTGGGGTGGCTCCAAACCTCCTTCTTACCACCTCCCCAGACCTGCTTGTTTATAGTAATAATTTATTATTATTATTATTATTATTATTATTATTATTATTATTATTATTATTTATACCCCACCCATCTGAATGGGTTGCTCTAGCCACTTATTTCTCTGCACATTCTGTGAGACCAGGGGGGAGGGGAGCTGGTCACAGCAGGAGGGGGAGACCACCAGGACTCTTCATCAACCTGAATCATCTCTGCCTCTTGGCCTCCCTTCCTCTCCAGCCTCTGCTTCTTCTTCTGATTCTGGCCCTCTCTCTGCCACACTCTTCCCGCTTACTAAGCCCTGTTACCTCTTCTGCCCCCTGGCTATGAGCCTTCTTATCCTGAGGGTTTCCTAGGGTGCTCCAAACCTGGTGCCTCTCATCCAGCCCGTCCCCTTCCTTCCTTCCTTCCTTCCTTCCTTCCTTCCTTCCTTCCTTCCTTCCTCTGTCCTTCCTCTGTCCACTTTGGGAACCACTGATCCAGCTCAATATTTCCCCTGACAGGTAACAGCTCTCCAGGGTTTCAAGCAGCGGGACATTCCCAGACAGTTCCAATATCAGGGATTAAACCTGGGACCTTTCACCTGTAGAACAGATGCTGCAACTTCCCCTTATAAATAAAGCAAGAGCCTAGTCTTCATGATTCTGAATAAAGGGCTGGCTACCTTTGATAAGATAGGGACGCGGGTGGCATTGTGGGTTAAACCACAGAGCCTAGGACTTGCCGATCAGAAGGTCGGCGGTTCGAATCCCTGCGACAGGGTTGCTCGGTCCCTGCTCCTGCCAACCTAGCACTTCGAAAGCACATCAAAGTGCAAGTAGATAAATAGGTACCACTCCAGCGGGAAGGTAAACAGCATTTCCATGCACTGCTCCGGTTCGCCAGAAGCGGCTTAGTCATGCTGGCCACATGACCCAGAAACTGTACGCCGGCTCCCTTGGCCAATAAAGCAAGATGAGTGCTGCAACCCCAGAGTCGGCTACGAATGGACCTAACGGTCAGGGGTCCCTTTACCTTTTTACCTTTGATAAGAATTGCATTGAGCAGGGGTTGGCAACCTAAGGCCCATGGGCCACAAGCGGCCCACGGGGGTCGTTTAACTGGCCCATGAGCCACCCCCGAACTGAGCCGCCAGCTTGGCGAGTCCCAACGCGCTGCGCTAAACCGCCGCAGTGTGGCATGGGGACTTGCTTCCGCAGTGCCAGAAAGTGCATCTGCGCATGTGCAGATGCCAAAAATTGTGTCTGCGCAGACGCTAGAAATCATGGAGTAAACCTTGCCAACCGCTGGCATTGAGCCCCTACCCCAATCCAAGGTGATTACTTCTAGCAGAGACCCAAAAATTGCTTGATGTTTCCGTCACCCAGGCGTGGCTCACCTTTGACAAATCCACCAGGGTGTTTGCCTGGTCGTTGAGCTTCCTCTGTTCCATTTTCACGCTCCTCAACCTGGAAAGCGAAAACGATAGCGGGAATTAAAGATGAGGGGAGGCGGGCAGGACGTTGGGGTTTCACGAAGCAGCGGTCTGCAGGTGGAACAGACAGGAGATGAGAGAAAGAGATTCCACCATCACCGTAGACAGACATGCACACAATTCCAGATCCCGCCTTGCTGGATCCAAACACACACCCACCCAGGCATGCAGGGAGCCAATGGCACGAGACCATTGGCTTGGGTGGAGACAGCTTAGAGAAGAGCCCTCTCTCAGCATGGAGTGACCCTCCACCTCTAGGTTTTGGAGGGACTGGAGAAGACCTTCCTGTCTCAGCTGAGCCTTGGAGGTCAGCCACTCAGTTTCTGAGAAACCCTGTTGGGTTTTCACCCCACTAGAAAATTTAGAGGCCCCTTACCACTTTTAGGGATACGGTGCTGCTTTTAAATATTAGTCTGATTCACCCTGAGAGCTGTCTTCTTGGCTTGCATATTGGTTTTGGGGCACGGATCAGGTCATATTTGCGTGAAAATGTAAACTGGATGGATGTCTCTTCTAAAGCATCCGGAAGGCATCAGGGCAGGGAAGGTGCTGCAACCAGATCTCCTCCCCTCTTGTCTCCCAGAACCAGTAGAGGCATGAAAAGGGTGAAGAGTTGGCTGATGACAGGAGTAGTCTCTGATTGCTTGGGGGGAAAGCCCTGGAGAGGAGGGGGTGGGGACTTTCAGTCTCGGCAACTGAATTTTATGGAGGAAGATCACCGGAAATGAGATGCTCTCCTCATCAGGCCTGGAACTCAGCCACGTCTGTGGAGATGGTGTTTTTGCTAATAAAGAGTTAACTCCACCTTTGAACTGTGTGATCACTGACAGGCACACTCTTGTGGCAGTCCGAAGGATGGATTCCATGGACCTTTCCCAGCCTGGCTTATCAGGAAATTGGGGAAGCAATGGTGGGGCGGGAGAGAGAATCATCTCACATTCCCTGAGTTATTTGAAGATGCTCACGCTATGTTTACAGCCCTTAAACAACTCAGGTCCCAAATATCTGAGAGACTGCAGACTCTCACGTGTTAAGAACATAAGAAGAGACCAACCAGATGCCCATTATGGGAGACTCTCAACCAGGACTCGAACACAGAACCAACTCGCCCTTCCCGTGGGTTTCGAGCAACAGGCATTACTGTCTAGGCATCGCATAGCCATTGTTGCTAGCGGAAAACACAGCAGAGGTGGCCCTCTTGCCTGCAGAAGTCTTTTTTTGGGGGGGTGGCAGTTTGGGGAGAAAGATTGCCTTCTTTGTGGCAGCCCCTGCATCGTGTATCTCCCTCCCCACAGAGATCTACAAGGCACCTTCATTGCCCAGCTTTTGTCACATGCGGAAAATGTGCTGCATTATCCCGACACCCCAGCTGCGGTTTTGATTGTGTGTTTTTTTAATGTTGAGTTTACATGGTTGTGGCCCGTGGAAGGGAGGGCTATAATAATACTAATAGCAATAGCTAAAGGTGAAGGACCCTTGGGTGGTTAAGTCCAGTCAAATTCGACTATGGGGTTCAACAGTCATCTTCCCCAAGGGAACTGGCGTTTGCCCACAGACAGGTCATATGGCAAGCAGAATTAAACCGCTTCCGGTGCAACGGGACACCGTGACAAGTGACAGGGCGCACAGAAATGCTGTTTACCTTCAGAATAATAATAATAATTCAGATGGGATCTGCCAGGCTGTGATGGGCAGAGCAATGATGACATTGAAGGGAGCAGTTTAATAATAAGAATAAGAATAATAATAATTTTATTATTTCTACCCTGCCAAGCTGGCTGGGTTCCCCCAGCTGCTGTGGGCTGCTTACAGCACTTATGGAAACATAGTAAAACGTCAAACATTGAAAACTTCCCGATACAGGCAAGAGGGTCCATGTGGGTGCTGTGAGATGGAGACATAATGACGCTCCCACTTATGGATGGGTCCAGAAAGCCCTCGCGTTGCTTGGCCTCTAAATCAGAGCAACGTCGCGAGACACAGGCAAGATGGAAACAGCTTGTGCTGAGAGATAGATGGGAGGGAAGAGAAACACGGCATTTGCAAGTTGGCAGTGGACTGGCATGCTACGAACCCCCAAATTTCTGACTCTCTCTCTCTCTCTCTCTTTTCTCTCTCTCTCTCTCTCGCTGTCCACATTTCGAAACGGAGAGAAATTTGGGTTAGCCGAGGGCTGGCCGGGGTGAAGCGCGGTTGGGATGCGTGCGTAACTTGGGCATGCGTGTGTGTCTGAATGGGGTCGGCGTTGTGGCCTCCCGGAGGGGTGGAGACAAAGACGGGCAAACCATGCAGTCAAACAAAAGTTCTGGCGGAACAGTAACTTACTTCTGGGCTCTGCAAGGGCGGGGCGGGGTGGAGGGGGGAGGGAACAGAGACAAAACAACAGCACAGGTTTAAATAAACATGAGAGATAGGAAGGGGGGGTCACACCGCCAGACAGACACCGCCTTCTCTGCTCCCCAGAACCCACAGATTCCCACCCCGGAATGGTCAAATTGTGGGTCAAAGTTATGAGGATAGCCAAAAACCCAGCACACACTAACCGGGGGGGGGGGGCACTGCCAGCGATTCCCTGTTATGCACAGGAACATAGGAATTCATCTTATACAGAGCCAGACCTGCTTCCCCAGTCCATCTAGTTCAATATTGCCGGCACTGACTGACAGAAGCGCCTTGCCAGAGATTTCCATCTCTTCTATGGCAATGCCATGCAGACCCTCCAAGTGTCCCTATTTTCTTTTCTTTTTTTAAAATTGTTTTTTATTAAGTTTTCATTTCAAATACACCAACACCAACAAAATACACATATATTTCAAATCTTTTTACATCTGCCTTACTTTACGCTCCATAGATCAGTTGACTTCCCTTCCGCAGGTTTTCTTATTCCAATCACTAATCCACAGTTCCTTAATAATAACTAAACCATGACATAAGATTTATTTCAGTCCGGCTAACGTCTTCAAATTTCTACAGTTCTCACTTATATACATAAATTTACTCCATTCTTTTTGGTACTTTGTTTCCTCCAGACCACAAATCCTATGGGTTGGTTTTGCTAATTTCGCATATTCGACCAACTTCGTCTGCCACTCCTTCACAGTTGGTATCTCCTGTGTTTTCCATTTTTGGGCTATCAAAACTCTGGCAGCTGTTGTAGCATACATATATAATCTTTGGCCCATCTTCTTAATATCCTCTCCTATCAAACCTAGTTCTTCAGGCATTTTTTGGGAATGTATATTTAAGCATCCAAGTGTCCCTATTTTCCAGGGACAGTCCTGGGTTTACAGAAACCATCCTGGTTTCTGATCTGACCCTGAAATGTCCCGCTTTTCCTTAGAATGTCCCTGTTTTCATCGGGGAAATGTTGGAAGGCATGTGATTGAACTTGCATCCTACTGTATGGAAGACTGCTGAGCTGGGGGACCAAGTAAGATTCGGGTCCTTTGTTCACAAGGGAAGTTGCCTTGCACTGAGCTAAACCACCAATCCGTCTAGGTCAGTATCACCGGCACTGGCTGGCCGAGCTGGGAAAAGCGTTGGACTCTTGAGAGCGCCACCGATTCCGGTTCTGTCAGTTTGGTTACACCTCTCTCTCTCTCTCTCTCTCTCCCTCAGCCACCCACCTTTGCCCCGACATTACTTGTTATGTACTGAAGTTCTCACCCTGGGCCAGCAGGGGGATACTGTAGATAGTTATGCAAATAAGGGATTGAAAGTGACGTTCAGTGATTGGATAGTATTAGAAAGTTGTTACAGTAACGTTGTACCGGAGCTCTATATAAGCAGGCTGACTGAGCCCTTCAGTTCAGTTCTGTCCTGGCCTGTGAATAAACAAGAGCTGTTTGAAGAATCGCTGTGTCGTCTGATATGTTCACCCACAACTTAACATTACTGATAACACACTGCATGTAAAAGACTGTAAACGGAAGCCAGGGACCCACAATTTTGTCGCCTCAAGGTTATTTTGACGGCACAACTCTGCAAGTTCACACACTCTGGTTCGCTGACAAACCATCTCATCGTAGATCGCCTTCGACGCAAGGGGAAGCGAGGGAACCTCGACGTGCAATTGTGCGTGCCGCCACACCAACACATCTCCCTCTCCTCCCCATGTTGCATCGATGCACACAAGCAGATGGTTAACACGGATATGGGGGGGGGGATTTGAAAAACACAAATGGTTTGAAACACATGAAAGTCTGTGTGGTGGAGGCGGCAGCTGTCCTTGACCGAAAATCTGGCAAAGGTGGTGTCCAGGATCTTGGAAGGTAAACAGAAGCTGCCCTTCTAGACTTGGGTTGGCTTAGGAAATCTAGATATGGGGCATGTTGTTTTTTATCAGACCCACTGACCATGATGCAGAGGAAGCTTGCAATTTCTTGCATGTATCTATATCCTTGTGTAATGGCACTCAACCAGCGGCAATATTGCCTTACCCCAGATACAGCTACTTTCCCAAACCAAGTCTCCTCTGTATATTTTGCTCTGAGTGGCTATGTTTGGTCAGAATCGAGTATATACTTCCAAAGTTAACACTAAACACCAGACCCTCCAAGTCTCCCTATTTTCCAGGGGCAGTCCCAGATTTACAGAAGCCGTCCCGGTTTCTGATTTGATCCCGGAATGCCCCGCTTTCCCTTAGGATGTCCGTATTTTCACGGGAGAAATGTTGGAACGTGTGAAATGCATTACTTCTGGTAAATGAACCACCATATTCACTAGAGCAATGTTTCCCAACCTTGTGCCTCCAGCTGTTTTTGGACAACAATTCCCATCATCCCTTGCCACTGGTCTTGCTAGTCAGGGATGATGGGAGTTGTAGTTCAAAAACAGCTGGAGGCACAAGGTTGGGAAACACTGGACTAGAGGGCTGTGAAAATTTGTGTCCTGGACTTTTTAGACTCGTCTTCCCGTGTACTATCTGAAACCAAAGGGACACATTGCTTACGAGATGTGATTTTATTTTTTTAACTCTCCCACCCCACTATTAGTGGTTCGTGCAAACCGCTGTTCTGCTTTTTGTATGGTAGAGGTAGGAGGCCCTGGGGTGCATTTGTGGAAGCAGGTGGGTGAAGTTCCCTTCCCCCCAAAAAAATTTGGGAACCGTTGCTCTACATTGTTATATTTGGATGTGAAACACAGAGCAGTCAAATACAACATTCCTAGAGTGAACATAAAAAGGGATGTCTGGACCAGCCAGTCGGAACTTCCTGTTTCCTCCTGGGCTGGGACAGACTTCCTCTGCATGTGACCAGAGGTGGGTGTGACCTCACCGGTGCAGGTAACAAAACAGCACAGCCATCTCTCTCTCTAACTCCATTCCTTGAAGAAGCAACATCTTCTTAGCCTGAGATGCTCTCTTGGCATCTTGGCTTACAGCCAAGAGAGGACAAAGGAACTATCTCCTTATGGGATAGATTCCAGGTGTATATATTTTGTAACTTAAGTCTGTCTTCTGGGATCCATCTGTGAACAGAATGTGTGTGAGTAAACTCTTTTATAATTTTATACAAAACTGTGTCGTGTCTAATGTTTTGTGGGGGAATAAAGGGGAATTACGAGGAAACTTATTCTAGAGGCTTATACAAGCCTGGCAAAGACGTTATCTGCTGTACAAATTTAAAAAGGGAAATGTTATTCTGCTAAATTATAGAACATGTTAACACAAGTTGGGAAGGAAATAGTTAAGCAATATATCCTCTCCTGCCTCCTTGAACATTCCCACAGAATGAACCTAACCTTTCCCATAACAGTTATTGTTTCTTGAGTCTTCTCCAAGGGAGCAACAGCAATACCTAGATGTGGACAAAGCCAGTATGTGGCCCCAAATCAAAGTGGCACAGACTGTGGGATGTAACGTCACAGAAAGCAGTCAAATACAACACTTCCTGTTTGCCCAGAGTGGACACACAGGGGAATGTTGCTCCAGCCAGGAGGACTTCCTGTGACACCTGGTCTGGAGCATACACCCCTGCGTGTGACCAGGTAGATGGGCGTGACCCTAGGAGACCCCATAAAAGGGCTGGTCACACGGCCCTCTTGCTTCTCTTGATGATGTTCTCTTGATGTATTTTTGTTTTCTGCTGGCTCTCAGCCAGCAGCACATATGGGATAAACTCATATCCCGTATGGGATAAACTCACACTCTCTTCTGCAGCTAAAAGGATGACCTCACCTGGAGTACTGTGTCCAGTTCTGGGCACCACAGTTCAAGAAGGACACTGACAAACTGGAACGTGTCCAGAGGAGGGCAACCAAAATGGTCAAAGGCCTGGAAACGATGCCTTATGAAGAACGGCTAAGGGAGCTGGGCATGTTTAGCCTGGAGAAGAGGAGGTTAAGGGGTGATATGATAGCCATGTTCAAATATATAAAAGGATGTCACATAGAGGAGGGAGAAAGGTTGTTTTCTGCTGCTCCAGAGAAGCGGACACGGAGCAATGGCTCCAAACTACAAGAAAGAAGATTCCACCTAAACATTCGGAAGAACTTCCTGACAGTAAGAGCTGTTTGACAGTGGAATTTGCTGCCAAGGAGTGTGGTGGAGTCTCCTTCTTTGGAGGTCTTTAAGCAGAGGCTTGACAACCAGATGTCAGGAGTGCTCTGATGGTGTTTCCTGCTTGGCAGGGGGTTGGACTCGATGGCCCTTGTGGTCTCTTCCAACTCTATGATTCTATGATTCTATGAAAAGCTAAAACCTGCCTTCGGGATCATACTGTGAACTGAATGTAAGTAAACTTCTTATCATTACTTTTAAAAGAAGACTGTTGTGTCCTTATTGTTTAAAGAGGGAATAAAGGGGAATTTACCAAGATCGAACCCAGTCTGGACAAGCCAGATTGGACTGCTTAAGTACAGAGATCCAAACGAATCTACCAACTAGCTTCTTGCAATATACTGGAGAAAATGGACTCTGCTACTGACTCACTAGTGTGGGTGAGGAAGGATAATACAGTATTTAATCAATATATCCTCTCCTACTAGCCACAACATTCTCACACAGACCTTATATGTGGCATGTGAAACACAAGAACAGTCAAGTACAACATTCCTAGAGTGAACATGTTTGCGCATGGGGAGGAATGTTTGTCCAGCCAGCAGGTAAACTTCCTGTTTCCTTCTGGGCTGGGACAGACTTCCTCTGCATGTGACTAGAGGTGGGTGTGGCCTCACCTGTGCAGGTAATGACAAAAGCACAGGGCAGGGCAGCCATCTCTCTCTCTCTATGACTACTTTCGTTGAAGAAGCAACATCGGCTTAGCCAAAGATGCTCTCTTGGCCTTCAGCCAAGAAAGGACAAAGGGACTGTCTCTTTATGGGATAGTTTCCAGGTGTATGTTACTTTTCTAAGCTAAGTCTGCCTTCTGGCATCCAGTTGTGAACAGAATGTGAGTAAACTCTTTTTATACTTTTATAGAAGACTGTGTCGTGTCTTATCTTTTATGAGGGAATAAGGGGAAAATACCAGAACAGTTATTATAGAGGCTTTAGCGAGCCTGAGCAAACGCATCCGCTGTGAGTTTAAAAAGGGGAATGTTACTCTGCTAAAATTGTGAACTTGTTAACACAAGTTGGAAAGGCTATAATCAGACAATATATCCTCTCCTGCATCCCTGAACGTTCCCACACGATACGGGTAGGTTTCGTATAACAACCCAATGCCACCCCCAGCTAGCAGCAGATTTTTGCAACGATTGAACGGTGCATCGTACTTAGTGGGGCGGATTCCCCTCCTTTCAGGCAGGGACCCCCAAGTCAGGGAGAGACCTGGACAACAGAACAGGGGGATGGAGGGTGGGTGGGTGGGAGCAGGAAGCAGCAGGCACTGGGTGGGGTGGGGTTTGAAGCAGGTAAACATGTTTGACTTACTGATGGATGGCTTGGAGGAACTTACGCTGGTGTTTCCGTACTTTGGCATGGTCAATCTTCCTCACCAGCTTGGTGTGCTTGTAGATCAGCCACGTTTCCCTGAGTACGTTGGCGGCGGAATTCTTCACCTGGGGGGTTGGGGAGGGAAAGAGGTTAAGGGGGAAAGAAAAGGAGATGGGCATCAGACAGGCAGGAGAAGTCTGAGGTGGTGAGCGGCGCTCTTCCAAAAAATAGGCTCTCTGGAGTTCGTGACGGCACAGTCTCTTACCAATCCTACCTTGCTCCCATTGCGATAGCTCTCAATTATCACCAACCAATCCAAGTTTGACCCTGTGAAGGATTGTTTGTGAAGATGCTAAGTTGCACCCGTGTCTTAAGAAAGCTAACTATTCAGAGTTAATTAAGAACTCGGTCTTTTTGTGTGGCAGCATCTACACTTTGGAATTCCCTGCCTTTTGATATCCTAGTACCCTTATTGGCATCTGCTAAAGAGATTTTTGCCATCCAGATATTTAGAAAGGTGGTGTGAGTTTTAATCTGTTTTTAGTTTGTTTTTAACTTTAAATCGTTGCTATTAATTTTCCTTATTGGATCATTTTATTGTGATACACATACACACACCTCACACTGCTCTGAGGGTTTTTTTAAAAAAAAACAAGGGGTGCATGCATATTATGAAATAAATAAATATTACTGTTTTCACAGAGTCAAGTCTTGATTCTCTGAATGGCCGCTACAAGGAATTGCCTTTGGAACAGCAATCCTGTGCGTTTTATAAAATGGCAGTAGAGGAGGTTGTTCTTCAAAGTAAAGATCTTCCGTGTAGAGACCCATTGAAATTCATGGTCCTCACGTTCTCATGCCCATTGAATTCAATGGGTCTACTCTGAGTATGACCAGCGTTGGAGATGACCCACGGAAAATGGATTAAAAGGTAAAGGTAAAGGTACCCCTGCCCATACGGGCCAGTCTTGACAGACTCTGGGGTTGTGCGCCCATCTCACTTAAGAGGCCAGGGGCCAGCGCTGTCCGGAGACACTTCCGGGTCACGTGGCCAGCGTGACATCACTGCTCTGGCGAGCCAGAGCCGCACACGGAAACGCCGTTTACCTTCCCGCTGGTAAGCGGTCCCTATTTATCTACTTGCACCCGGAGGTGCTTTCGAACTGCTAGGTTGGCAGGCGCTGGGACCGAGCAGCGGGAGCGCACCCCGCCGCAGGGATTCGAACCGCCGACCTTTCGATCGGCAAGCCCTAGGCGCTGAGGCTTTAACCCACAGCGCCACCTGCGTCCCAGGTGGATTAGCCCAAGTTATTTGTGTCCATGACCTTCAATGGGTTTACTCTTGAGCAGGACAAGGGTTGACTACCACCCACACTCTGTCTATGCTGAGGATCGGGGCCGAGGGTGCTGCACCTCTTACCCGCTTTGATAGCTGTGTATCCATCATGAAGTTATGGACGTGCTTTTCCGCTTTGGTCAGTTCAAGCTTCCGGGCGACCACGGCAACCACGAGAGCTGTACAACCTGCACCCTGCAGGACAAGGAAGAGGGTGGGTTAGAATAGGGAAAGCCAAACCGGTTGGATGCCTGCCTGCTGAAGAAAGCCATATCCAAGGATGCTGGAGTGTGCTCCATATTTTCATTTAAGTTAGTAACATGCCATCCAATTACCAAAATCTCTAAGGGGTGGACTTATATATATATATATATATATTTTAAAAAATATTTTTTTTAATTAGTTTTTCAACATATCATTTTCAACATTAATTAAACATACTTTCATATCTTATACAGTGGTACCTCGGGCTAAGTACTTAATTCATTCCGGACGTCCGTACTTAACCTGAAACTGTTCTTAACCTGAAGCACCACTTTAGCTAATGGGGCCTCCTGGTGCTGCCACGCCGTCGGAGCACGATATCTGTTCTCATCCTGAAGCAAAGTTCTTAACCTGAAGCACTATTTCTGGGTTAGTGGAGTCTGTAACCTGAAGCTTATGTAACCTGAAGCGTATGTAACCTGAGGTACCACTGTATCATATTTTTTTTACTTCCATCAATCACATCTGAAAATTTTCCAATCTATTCACTAAATACACGTTTCTTACTTCCACAATTACATTTAATTCATAACTAATATCTCTATTCTTCCTCTACTTTGCAATGCTTCATACATTTCTCCTTACAAAACTTCTTGTAGTCCTGCTAGCGTAATTTGTTGGTTACAGTTGCTCTTCAAATAATTCATTTGTTTCTTCCAATCTTCTGTAAATCTTATACTGTATATTTCTAAGCAGTGATTCATAGTCTGGGAACAAGAGCTGGACCATAAAGAAGGCTGATCGCCGAAGAATTGATGCTTTTGAATTATGGTGCTGGAGGAGACTCTTGAGAGTCCCATGGACTGCAAGAAGATCAAACCTCTCCATTCTGAAGGAAATCAGCCCTGAGTGCTCACTGGAAGGACAGATTGTGAAGTTGAGGCTCCAGTACTTTGGCCACCTCATGAGAAGAGAAGACTCCCTGGAGAAGACCCTGATGTTGGGAAAGATGGAGGGCACAAGGAGAAGGGGGCGACAGAGGACGAGATGGTTGGATAGTGTTTTCGAGGTTACCAGCATGAGTCTGACCAAGCTGCGGGGGGCAGTGGAGGACAGGAGTGCCTGGCGTTCTCTGGTCCATGGGGTCACGAAGAGTCGGACACGACTAAACGACTAAACAACAACAACAACAACAGCAGAGGAGAAGGAAGGAGTGGAAGGGGCCCAAGAGGCAGCAATGAGTTCGGCTGCTGAAGAAGAATCCAGGGAGGCCCCCCCTCCTGCTGTGACCATCTCTCCCCCTGCCCGGCCTCCCAGGTCACTCCGTGAAATGGACAGAGCATGTTAGAGCTCAGCTGTGCACAGACTTAGGGCAGATCTACACACATGGTTTTTAATGTTAAGGAAGCGTTATGGAATGGTTTTGATACCTATATGGACACATGACATCCTACTTTCAACATTCATAGGGCGTTAATAAAATGTGACACTAGAGGGTGTTGCAGAGAACAGATGGGAAACAGCGTTTTGATGAAAGAAAGAAAGAAAGGGTTTTTTTTAAAAAAAAAAAAAATCCAATTTACAAGTGTGCCCTGTGACGTTATATATGTATGCCACTACGGCGGCCCATGTTTTCTTAGCTCAAAAACGAGTGAGGTCCCGACCAAAGAAGAATGGCAACTTAAACTGATGGAATATGCGCAGCTTGCAGATCTAACTTATAGAAAAAGAGAACAAGAAGAACATTTAAAGAAGATTGGGAATTGTTTATTGAATATATGGGTGGGGGGATTGTGTACACTTGGAGACATTGGCAGCATTAAGAGAAATCCAGCAGTGTAAATAAGTTTTGATGGAAGTAATAATGGAATACTGAATGGTTTAGTTTATATAAAATATGCAGGGATTTATGCTGTGCAAAATGAACCATGGAAAGAGAAGGGAAGTCACTGGTATTTTAAGGTTGTTTAAATGAATATTCTAAATTGTAAAGGAGAAAATTTAATAAAAATTGTATAAACAAAAACAAAACAATCCAATTTACATGTATGCCCTGTGATATTTTAGAACAGTACAGTGGTACCTCGGGTTAAGAACTTAATTCATTCTGGAGGTCCGTTCTTAACCTGAAACTGTTCTTAACCTGAAGCACCACTTTAGCTAATGGGGCCTCCCGCTGCCACCGCCGCACAATTTCTGTTCTCATCCTGAAGCAAAGTTCTTCACCCGAGGTACTATTTCTGGGTTAGCGGAGTCTGTAACCTGAAGCGCCTGTAACCTGAAGCACCTGTAACCCGAGGTACCACTGTATCTCTAATGACAGGTCAGTGTCAATCCAGCCTCAGTTTGCAACTGCTTGAGAAAAACCCTGGAGAGGACTTAGATGGTTGTGGGAAGGTGGGGACCTTCATTACTTGCAACTGCCTCATTGGGGCAGGACCTACTGGGAAGAGTTGCTTGGGTCACCAAACCTGCGCTGTTTTGAATAAAGAGTTAACTTCACAGGCACCATGTTGTTGTTGTTGTTGTTTTCAATCGCTGACCTACACCTGAAATTAAAGCTAGGCAAGTCTCTGAAAGGCATGGCATGAAAGGAAAGAGGTACAGGGAGGGAAGAGGAAAAAAGAAGACTTACAAGCTGAAAGGCAGAACATACAGGGAAGGAAGAACAGGGAAATGTAAGAAACAAAGGGTAATCTGTGCAGCAGCAGGAAAGATGGTAACTTACCATAATCCCAGTGAGCAGGCAGACTCCTTTCCCGCAGTAAGTGTGCGGGACCATGTCCCCGTAGCCGATGGAGAGGAAGGTGATGGAGATCAACCACATGGCCCCCAGGAAATTGCTGGTCACATCTTGCTTGTCGTGGTATCTGGGCCGAAAGAGAGTAAAAGGAGAGGGGGGGGGAAAGTCTCCATCAAAACCTTCTTGGCTTCTTCCCCTTCCACCCTAGGCCTGCCCCACACATAACTGGAGTGGGTGAGGGTGGGGCTACAGTAGGACCCCCCCCCCCCACATGCCCAATCTCTGCCCACTGCAGGCTGCCACAGAGGATGGAAGAGTTTTGCATCGGACTGGGTGTATTTCAGTTGTAAATTGTCGCCTTAAATGTGGATCCAAAATGCATCAGAACTTGTTGATTTTGGTTTCTCATTTTAAATTCAGTTCTCCTCATCTGCCCAGCGATATATGTATATCCTCGTGAAAACTGGGCAGCATTTTTGGTGCAAATTTCTCCTAATATACAAATGTTTGCATTGGGTTTGACTAAGAGACGCATCTTCTTGCAAAGCAACGTTTTGTAATATGACAGGGCGTCAGGTTGTTTTCACCAGTGCATGCACCACAAAGCACACACTGCCCTAATTTTTTTTGCACACAATATTCAGTCGGCCGACTGCATTGCAAAATTCAGATAAGGGCAATTCCTGCCCTCCCCATTTGAAGGACAGCTGTTATTTCACATTGCATGTTTGCTCCAGGACTGTGAATGAAGCATTGATCTTAGCCAACAGTGGTTTGGAAATTCAGTTCTGCAGACCCGGGGAATCCCTTTCCTGCCCTATATTTTGCATTGGTTCTAAATATGGCTTCTCATTCCATCCCTGTGGCAGCCTCGGAGCATTAGCAACACCATTCAAAGTGTCCATTCCTGCATTCTCAAAGCTGTGGTTGCAAGATTGCTCTTTGGGTTTCCAAGCAGAGAACTCCACTGGATGAACACCCGCTAACTTTTTTTTTTTTTTTTTTGCAGCTCAAAGACTGAAGGGTTTTGTTTGTTTCATAAAAAAAATAAGTCAAGATTCCTCTTTGGGTACAACAAAGTCAAGACTGCTTTTCTCCCAATCAGTATGTTTGATTCTCTTACTTCCATTCTTTTTGAAGATGGATCCTATGCAAGTTTACTCAAAAGAAAGTCCTACTGTTCCTCCTCAAAATTCTGTTTCCCTAAGCCTTTTCAATCTGCGTCATCATACGCAAGGGAATACAGTGGTACCTCAGGTTAAGTACTTAATTCGTTCCAGAGGTCTGTTCTTAACCTGAAACTGTTATTAACCTGAAGCACCGCTTTAGCTAATGGGGCCTCCTGCTGCCGCTGCGACATGATTTCTGCTCTCATCCTGAAGCAAAGTCCTTAACCCGAGGTACTATTTCTGGGTTAGCGGAGTGTGTAACCTGAAGCGTATGTAACCTGAAGCGTATGTAACCCGAGGTACCGCTGTATTCTATAAGAAGGGTCTCAGCTAGGAATAATAATAATAATAATAATGCTGTATTGTTTTTAACACTCAATTGGAAGCCGCCCAGAGTGGCTGCGGAAACTCAGCCAGATGGGCGGGGTATAATTAATAAATTATTATTATTATTATTATTATTATTATTATTATTATTATTACCTGTTGGATCAGGCCAGTGGCCCAGCAGCATCCTGTTCTCACAGTGGCCAGCCAGATTCCCCAATGAGAAGTCTGCAAGCAGGATCCTAGCACCGGATATGTCTCCCTCCCTGCATTCAGAAGCACTGCTGCCTGCAGAGCATAGCGCTCCTGGCTAGTAGCCCTTGACAGCCCCCCACCCCATGAATCTGTCCAATCCTCTTTTAAAGCCATCCAAGTCTGATGGCCGTCACTGCCTCCTGTGGCAGAGAGTTCCACAGGTTAACTGCACTGCGTGAGTAAGTTCTCCATCGTTCCTGTCCTGGATGTCCCAACATTCAGCTCCGTTGCGTCCCCCACAAGGTCAAGTGATCTTTACAGAGGTCATTGCATATATCTCATCACAATGAAGTCGGGGTTGTGAGCTCTGAGGAACATTCTCCCCATCTTTAGTGGAAATGCCCTCAGGCCTCATTATTCTGGACCCCTAAAATACCAAGAAATCTCTAAAGTCATTAGACCACCAGCTCAGGCTTTCCCTCAATTGCAATGACTGAACAGGTCACAGAAAGCCTCTCCTCCTTTCAGAGGGGAGGTGTTGTGAGCGGGAGCCGTTTCCCGAGTTAGCAGGGGGGTTTCCAGCCCCTGCTCAGCTGCCCTGGCTGCCCTGCTGTGGCCCCTGGCAGCCAACCAATCGGGCGGAGGCTTGGGGGCAGAGTTTAGCTGCTCAAATGCGGCTGTGGCAGTGCTTCCCCCTCATTGCGCTGCTGGTTTTCGTCAGGTCACTCATCCACCCTCCCTTTAGTTCATCGTTTTGTTTTTGACCTTGCTATGGACCTGTGGTTGGTCGCCTTTGTTGCCCAAGGGACCTGGTAGGAATTTTATCCAGCTGGCAAATTCGCAGTGGCCACTTGGCTTTTCGCCTAGGTAAAGAGACCCCTGACCATTAGCTCCAGTCGCAGACGACTCTGGGGTTGCGGCGCTCATCTCGCTTTACTGGCCGAGGGAGCCAGCGTACAGCTTCCGGGTCATGTGGCCAGCAGGACTAAGCCACTTCTGGCGAACCAGAGCAGCGCACGGAAACGCCGTTTACCTTCCCGCCAGAGCGGTACCTATTTATCTACTTGCACTTTGACGTGCTTTCAAACTGCTAGGTTGGCAGGAGCTGGGACCGAGCAACGGGAGATCACCCCGTTGTGGGATTCAAACCGCCGACCTTCTGATCAGCAGGTCCTAGGCTCTGTGGTTTAGCACACAGCGCCACCCGCGTCCTGCCACCCACGTTTTTCACCTATCTCGTAGCAAATCGCCACAACTTTTCGGGTACTGGCGGTTAGGCATTGGAATATGTTTGTGTATTGGAGGGCAGGGTGTGGCCATCGCCTACCCCTCCACTTTTGGGGTATTCCATTAAAGGAATCCGGCGGTCGTGGATCCTGTCTGACGCCCTTGCTGGTGGCTAGGGCCATGGCACGACCCCCAGTGACATCAGGGGGAGCTTACAGTTGTATTTGCATCAACAGGCCCCTCCTACTGGTGGTTAACCCTTGTTAGACTCACCCCTTCCTGAGGGGGTGGAGTCACGCTCTGTTGTGACCAATGCATAAGCCTAAGCCAATACCACTCACATGCTGTAACCAATAAAGTTGTGGCCTTTTTTAGCCCATTAACCTAATATACTGCGTCCTGGTCTCTTCCTTATCCTCAAGCGGGTCCTCGACTTACAACAGTGGAATCAGAGCGGTGGAAGGAACCACGAGGGTCAGCAGCCGGCAATACAGGAATCTTTTTGCCCAATGTGGGGTTCGAACTCATGACCTGAGATAAAGAGTCTCATGCTTTACCAACTGAGCTATCCTTTGTCGATGGATGGCACGAATGCTTGTCACTTTGAAGAGGTTGTGACACGGCTGCAGCTAGGATTTTAGGAGCCTGGGAATGGAAAACCTAGAAAAATCTGCATTTGGCTGTGCGGTATATAAGAACATATGGGCTTTAGCTACCGGGGGGTGAGGAGAGGGGGGAGGAATACATGAAAACTGTGTGTTTCTTTTGGAAGATCCAGAATGCTTTTAGGTCAAACTGGAAGGTGCGCAAAGGAGGGCAAGCAAGATGATCAAGGGTCTGGAAACCAAACCTTATGAGGAATGGTTGGAAGAGCTGAGGATGTTTAGCCTGGAAAAGAGGAGACTGAGAGGAGATAGGAGGTAAAGGTAAAGGTAAAGGGACCCCTGACCATTAGGTCCAGTTGTGGACGACTCTGGGGTTGTGGCGCTCATCTCGCATTACTGGCTGAGGGAGCCGGCGTACAGCTTCCGGGTCATGTGGCCAGCAGGACTAAGCCGCTTCTGGCAAACCAGAGCAGCGCACGGAAACGCCGTTTACCTTCCCACCGGAGCGGTACCTATTTATGTACTTGCACTTTGAGATGCTTTCGAACTGCTAGGTTGGCAGGAGCAGGGACCGAGCAACGGGAGCTCACCCCGTCATTGCGGGGATTTGAACCGCTGACCTTTTGATCGGCAAGCCCTAGGTTCTGTGGTTTAACCCACAGTGCCACCCAGGTCCCTAGGGATAGGATACTCATCTTTAAATATCTGAAGGGCTGTCACATGGATGACGGAGCAAGCTTGTTTTCTCCTGCTCCAGAGGGTAGGACTCGAACCCATGGCTTCAGGTTACAAGAAAGGAGATTCTGACTAAACAGCAGGAAGAACTTTCCGGCAGTTTAAGAGTCATTTTACAGTGGAATGGTCTCCCTCGGGAGATTATGGCGTCTCCTTCCTTGGAGGTTTTTAAGTAGAAGTTGGAAGGTCATCTGTCAGGGATGATTAAGCTGAGATTTCTGCATTGCAGGGGGTTCGCCTAGATGACCCTTGGGGTTCCCTTCTAACTTTACAATTTTAAGATTCTGTCATGTAACACTTCTGGGTTGTTAAGAAAGGCTGCTTTGTTTTGTTTCAACCAGCGGCTGTTGAGTGCCAATCCCGAGCAAACAGGCCTACAAGCCAGTAAGGGAAAAGCGGAAAAACCCCCTGTGAATATTTGTAGGGTCCTGGGGGAACAGGGAAATGTCAACAACGCTTTGCAAAACAAAGAAAGAAAGAAAAGGGCTTTGCAATTTAACGCCCGACTCCGACGCACACAGCAAATTAGCGCTAATGTGAGATGAGTAGAGTGATACCCGCAGAGGGATTTATTCTGCCGAGCTGAGCATCACTGCTCTCCGGAGACTGGAGGAAAGCGAAGGAGCGTTTAAAGCTGCGCAGATTAGTTTTGAAGAAGCGCTATGGGGGGGGGGATGGGGGGAAGTGTGACTTAATTGCTCGTGGTGCTAATTAGGATTGCTATTGATTCGCTGGAAGGTGGCAGCGCCTTCAGGGCAGGAGCCCAGGGCTCCTCTCACCAGAGCGGGCAAGGAATGCCTTGCAATGTTGCAGAAATAAGGTTGGTGTATTCAGAAGAAATGGGGAATAATGCATCTGCCCTGACCAGACAGAAGGACTGTTTTGGGGGACAGGGGGCGGGCAGGTGTGGGGGCCTCGCTGATCCTGAGTGAGGTAACTGTGTCCCTAAAGGATCAGGTGCACAGCCTGGGTGTCATTTTGGACTCACATCTGTCCATGGAGGCAGAGGTCAATTCTGTGTCCGGGGCAGCTGTCTACCAGCTCCATCTGAGACCCTCCCTGCCTGCTCCCTGTCTCCCAGAGTGGTCCATGTTCTGGTCATAGCTGTCAACTTTCAGATTTGAAAATAAGGGATCAGCAGCCTCGAAAATAAGGGATCAGCAGCCTCACCTGTCCCGGGGACAGTCTACGGGATATCTAACAATCTGGGATAGCAGCAGGAAGCAGCGGGGAAACGGCGCTGGAATAAGGGAATTTCCCGCAAGAAAAGGGAAGGTTGACAGCTATGGTTCTGGTTTTCTCCCTCTTGGACTACTGCCATGCGCTCTACGTGGGGCTACCTTTGAAGGTGACTCAGAAACAACAACTAATCCACAATGCAGCAGCTAGACTGGGGACTGGGAATGGCTGCCAGGACCATATAATACTGATCTTAAAGGATCTTAACTGGCTCCCAGTACATTTCCGAGCACAATTCAAAGTGTTGGTGCTGACCTTTAAAGCCCTGAACAGCCTTGGCCCAGTAGACCTGAAGGAGTGTCTCCACCTCCATTGTCCAGCCCGGACACAGAGGTCCAGCTCCGAGGGCCTTCTGGTGGTTCCCTCCCTGCGAGAAGCGAAGCTACAGGGAACCAGGCAGAGGGCCTTCTCGGTGGTGGTGCCCGTCCTGTGGAACGCCCTCCCATCAGATGTCGAGGAAATAAATAACTATATGACTTTTAGAAGACATCAGAAGGCCGCCCTCTATTGGGAAGTTTTAAATGTTTGAACTGTCTTGCCTGAAGGAGCGTCTCCATCCCTATTTTTGATGGCTATCCTAGCTGCTCTCGGTCTCTTCTTTTCCAGGCTAAACATATTCAGCTCCTTCAACTGTTCCTCATAAGGCTTCATTTCTGGACCCTTATCATCATGGTTGCCCTCCTCTGCACACCTTCCTGCTCGTACACACACTGATTTTTTTTTGGGGGGGGGGATATATGAATGTTTAAATTGGTTCTTTAAAAGGATTTTACGAATGTGGCCTAAATTAGAAAGGTCCATTAAGTTCAATGAGTGTGATGAGTCTTTAATACAAGGGAGCCCGGCTGGATCAAACCACCTGGCAATCCAATAGATAACTTCTGATACCCTTGGGGGGAGGGAACAAAACTGGGCTTGCATGCGAATCCTGCTTGTTCCAGCAATTACTATTTGGAGATAGACTATTCCTGAACAAGAAGGTTCTATTTAGACACCATGGCTACCAAGAGTTGACTCCTCCTCTTCAATAGTCTACCAATTTCCACTAAAATAAGGCCCACAACTGTGCTCTCTGAGTTTTGAATTGTTAAATTGTACGGCTTTTCCGAAGAGATCAATTCAGCTTGGCAAAATTTTATCCAATCACTTGTGTCTGTAATCAATGCACGAATTGCAGTGCCCCCTGCAAATACCTATCTGCCTGCTGCCTGCCCTGCTTCTATAGCTGACTAAAACAGTGGCCACCGCCACATCTTGTGGCACTGAGTTCCGCAGGTGAACTGTGTGGCCTGAGTAAAGAAAGTTCACGGTTTTCAGCAAAACCCTTCAGTGCGAATCTCTGCAGGCAAAAAAGGAAGGGGGGGGGAGGGAGAAGGAAAGGAAAAGAGAGAGAATAACCTCCTCCCCGACCTTGGAAAAGAACCAGCATGGAGCGTGGTGGATTTTGGGAGATGCACTGGAAGTTAGCAGAGAAGAGGGTGCTTTGGAGTGGCATGCAGGGAGTAAGACTGGGATAGAGGAATGCAGAAATTTGCCCCCAAGAGGGGAAAAAACTAAAGGAACAGAAAGACCCAGACAAGCCTGACTACGCCAAGCAATGTTAAGAGGAGGAATTTAGGATTGCTGCTTTCTTTCTTTCTATGCACCCTGCACAGCTAGAACTGGCGGACCCCCAGACCTCCGCCCCCAGCTCTATCCAGCCCTCCTTGCCCAGGGAAGGGTAGCGGCGGTTGTGAACCGTTGAACATTTTGCTCGGAACATCGGAAAAGGATGCGAGGGGTGGCGGGGGAATCTGCAGAGTCGGGAGGGGGGCCACCCCAGAGTCATCTAGTCCAACCCCGCAACTGCAATGCAGGAGGCACATCGTGGAAAATCTGACTGCTTCCCAGGAAAGGACTTTCAATGGCGCTATGGCGCTTTCGCTAGATCAGCTTTGCTAGCTTGCAAAGATTCGGTTTTATATTGTTCTCAGTTCTATTATAATTTAATTGCTTTCCCCCCCCCCCAACTGCTATCTCCGATAGATCTTTAGCTTTCTGCATTTTCTCTGCGTTGGTTTTAATTTTGAGTCCCGTTCCCAGGGGAAAAGGTGGGCCATACATAACGATAGTGACGCTTTAGTTGCGATTCCTGCATTGCGGGGGAGGGGGTTGGACTAGATGACCTTTGGAGTCCCCTTCCAATTCTATGATTTGATGATGATGATGATGATGATAAACAGAGGTGGCATGATGTAATCCCTGCATTGCAGGGGGGTTGGACTAGATGACCTTTGGAGTCCCCTTCCAATTCGATGATTCGATGATGACGATGATAAACAGGGGTGGCAAGATTTAGCTGCCTGGCAGTTCTGTCTCTCCCCCCCCCAACCCCCCAAAAATCTGTGATTCTTGCATTGCAGGGGTTGGACTAGATGGCCCTAAGGGTCCCTGCAGTTCTATGATCCTGTGAAAAGCGGGCATCACTGGGCCAGGAAGGGATCAAAGTCTCCTCTGGCTCTCCTCTGGCAGTGGGTGTGCATGCGTGCTTGAATCACGCAGCCTTCTCGGTTCGCTTCACGGCTGAGTGTGGCCTGACTCACTGCTTCCTCGCACAGAGAAAACCAGGCAGCCCTGAAAAAAAATCCAAGGTGCGCTGGCAGAGTTCTTGGTGCTCACAAAAGGGCTTCCGGGGTGCTTCTCCATCTTGGCATCTAAGGGGGTTCTTCCTCAACCACCAGCCACCCATCCTGCTGCGCCCAGAAGAGAACGAGGGAGCAGGAGACAGGGCCCACCCCCGTCCTCGCTCCCCTCTCAAGGTTGAAGGCCTGCCTGGCAGCCGTGATAAATTTCCAGGAAATGACGCCGCGGCCTCGGGACAGCTTAAAGGCTGAGGATTTATGGGGGCACAGAGCTTTTGTGGATGAAAGGCCACTTTGTCGGATGTGGGGCGGGTTTGGAGGAGGTAGGCAGGAAGGGGGAACTGGGTTTTAGCCCATGTTTGCCATGCTCAGAGTAGGCCCATTGAAATTGAGGGAGGTGGCTACTCTTCCCCTGCGGCAGTTTCCAGAATCTGGTATTCAGGAGCTCAGACACTGGACACAGAACATTGCCAACATGGCAAGGGTTCAGCTATAGCCATCTCCTGCTCTGTGGTTTTAGTCTAATCCTCTTTTCATAGACTCGTAGAGTTGGAAAGGATGCTGGAATCTCAGCAAAAGCATCCATCATAGATGGCCATCCCACCTCTGCCTATAAACCTTCAAAGTCAACCACCTCCCAAGGGGAATCGTTCCACTGTTGTACAGCTCTTGCATTCAGAAGGTTCTCCCTGATGTTTAGTTGGAATGTCTTTTCTTGTAACACAAATCCGTTGTTTCAGTCCTGCCCTTCAGAGCAGGGGAAAACAAGCTTGTTCCCTCTTCCATGTGACAGCCCTGAATATATTTGAAGGTGGCCATCATATCTCCTCTCAGTCTTCTCTTTATTGGGCTGCATTGGCTATAATTCCCTCAACCGTTCCTCATAAGGCTTGGTCTCCAGACCCTTGATCATCTTGGTTGCACACCTACCAGTTTGCCAACATCCTTCTTAAATTGTGGCACCCAGAATTGCACACAGGATTCCAGGTTGTGGGATGTGAAACACAAGAGCAGTCAAGTACAACATTGCTAGAGTGAACATGTTTGCACATGGGGAGGAATGTTTGTCCAGCCAGCAGGTGAACTTCCTGTTTCCTTCTGGGCTGGGACAGACTTCCTCTGCATGTAACTAGAGGTGGGCGTGGCCTCACCTGTGCAGGTAACGACAAAAGCACAGGGCGGGGCAGCCATCTCTCTCTCTTTGACTACATGCATCGAAGAAGCAACATCTGCTTAGCCAAAGATGCTCTCTTGGCCTCCAGCCAAGGGAGGACAAAGGGACTGTCTCCTTAGGAGATAGTTTCCAGGTGTATGTTACTTTTCTAAGGTAAGTCTGCCTTCTGGGATCCGATTGTGAACAGAATGTGAGTAAACTCTTTTTATACTTTTATAGAAGACTGTGTTGTGTCTTATCTTTTATGAGGGAATAAAGGGGAAATACCAGAACAGTTATTATAGAGGCTTTAGCGAGCCTGAGCAAACGCATCTGCTGTAAATTTAAAAAGGGGAATGTTACTCCGCTAAATTGTGAACTTGTTAACACAAGTTGGAAAGGCTATAATCAGACAATATATCCTCTCCTGCTTCCCTGAACATTCCCACACAGGTGTGGTCTGACCAAGGCAGAATAGAGCAGTACTGTTTCTTCCCTTGATGTGGACACTTGACTTCTCGTTATACAACCTAGAATAGCATTCACTTTTTTTGCTGCTGTATCACACTGTTCACTCATATTCAGCTTGTGTCCCACTAAGACCCCAGATCCTTTTCACAGGTACAGCCAGGAATCCCCCATCCTGTATTTGTGCATCTCGTTCTTCCAGATGGATAATACCTAAGAAATATATCCTCTCTTAGTTTCTATACCCATCCCTACAGCCAGCCAGGCAAGAACACCCAAGGGAGGGAGCAAAGCAGTGGTGAGCGATTGGAGTGGTCCGAGGAGAGGAGGATGTGGCCTAGAGATTGTCCTGAGGGTCAGACAGAGAGGCATTTATCCCCAGGCCTAAGGTTCACTGCCCTTGCAGTAAGGTTTTCTAAGCTAATGGACATCTATTATTATCTGGTGTTCTGGAAGGTTTCATCATGATGCAGTTTTGAAGGGAGAGGGTCTGAGACAGTTCCTTCAATGCACACTTGCACACATCACAAAACGAGGAAGATGGGGACGAAACAATTTAAGTAAATTGCATGTGTGTGCCGTGCAAAATTTAGACGCGAAGAATGACAAGGGCAAGATCTTGCATGCATGTGTTGTTTTCTCTTGAGAAAGAAGGACCAATCATTTAGGAATGCAAACATCTTAAGATGGGAGGGGTTGAATGGGGAGAATTTTGGAAGATATAAAGCTTTTTGGAGGAGTAATTTCTCTGGACAGGAAGGTTGAGGTGGTGATGTGAAAATAGGAAGGAAGGAAGGAAGGAAGGAAGGAAGGAAGGAAGGAAGGAAGGATAGACAGACATATGGATGAATGGATAGATGGACAAAGCTTCCTTCCGAAAGCTAGATTAGCTTTGGGATTCTGTTCAAAGTTCACAACCACCACCAGCACCCAGGGTTTCCTCTACCCCAGACCCCCCCCCAGACGACACCCCAAACTGCCAATCCCACAAGCTGCAGCTAATCTTAAATTCTGAGCAAGTCTTGGCCTCCGTGCAAGGGTTGCGTCTACCCGGCTGCTAGCCAATCGGAACTCACAGTTTGTCCCTACGAGAAGCACAGCAGTTTCGAGAGGAGGAAAAACAACAACAACAACAACAGCACGTTATTGAGCAGTTTTCCAGGCCAGAGGAAAAACAGGGCAAAAGGTCCAGAAAGCAAACGACACACACGAATGGCACAGAGACGAACGCGGTGGGGGGGGGGGGCTGCCGGAAAGTGTGGGGCACCCTCCTGGGTCCGACACAGCCGAGGGGAAAGCCCAGATCTGGTGCAAAGAGGGAGGGGTGAATTTGTTTCTGTTTCCCTTGATTTCTCCCAAGTCTTAAGCTCAGTTCTCCAGGCATTTGACGCCTAAGATGTGTGCTTTCAGGACCTTATTCCTGTGACCATAATCAGATTTAACTGTTTTTAATCAGATGTCAAACAGATAAACAATATATGACTTTTGGAAGACACCTGAAGACAGCCCTGCACAGGGAAGATTTTAAGGTTTGGGCTTTTATTTTGTTTCCAATATTTTGTTGGAGCTGCTCAGAGTGGCTGGGTGGCATATAAATAAAATTATTATTATTTATTATTTATAGTAATTCATTATTTATAATTTATTATTATTATTTATAATAATTTATAATTTATTATTATTTATAATAATTATGGGTGGCATATAAATATAATAATAATGATGATGATGATGATAATAATAATAATAATAATAATAATAATAATAATAATAATAATAATAATTCTGAATTTTAAATGGCTGGAATCTGCCATGGAACCTGCCGGTGAAGGGCAGGAAATAAATAAATACTACTAATATACTACTAGTAATAATAGTTTTATTTTTATCTTGTTTTAATGCCCTCATACCAACTTGCCAGTACTCTAGTGCAAATTTCTCCTTATACACATTTTCTTAAATGCAATTTTTGCCTGATCCAGAAACGTTTTTGAGAAGACTTTCCTACAATATTAATGAATTTTATTTATTGTTTTCACTAACTTTTTCCCTTTCCCCCCCTTTGAATTCATTACTTGGCAGACGAGATTCACTGCAAAACTGCGATAAGTGCAAATTTTGAAGTATGGTTGAAGTAACAGTTTGCTTACTGTTTCCAAAAGGATGAATTAGATATAGGCTTGCATTAAAAGCCTAACAGCACCAAAATTCCTCCTCTGACCCGCTGCTACTGTGTGCATTTGAAAACAGGCTGAATATATTGAAATGTGCCAAATTCACCTCGGCTTCCATTCGACAGCGTTGCCTGCTATTTTTGAACAGCATCACAAATTTTAACCTATGGGACAAACTTTGTGGGGGGTTGGGGGGGGCCTTTCCTGTAGTTGTATTGCTTTAAACTGTTTTTAATATTGCATTTTAATATTACTGTTGTGTGTTAATTGTTATAACCTGCTCTGGGACTTTAGGGAGAAGGGTGGCAATAAATTGATAAACGAGGAGATAATAAAAAAATGTTTGATTATACCAAAACAACAACCCTGAAGCTTTTTTTCTAGAGATTATATGGACAGAATTCCCCCCCCCCCAAAAAAAAAAGATGGTTGAGTTGTTTATGTACATAACTACAGCAGCTAGGATTCTTTATGCACAGAAATGGAAAGATGAAGAAGTTCCCACAGAAGAAAAATGGATAAGAAAAGTGATGGTTTGTGATGAATCAGAAAAGTCAACAGTTAAGAGAACTTAATGACGACTGCTTTGTGGGATTATAGACACATTTTCCAGGCTATTCAAAGAAATATTATAATTCAATGAATTTGTGAGCAGGATTTGAACTATGAGCAACAGAAATAATTAGACATTATTGTATTATGGTTAGGATATAAAAGATGTAGTAATGAGATAGAATGAAAACCCCCTACAGAAAATGAAATGCAATGTTGATAAAACAAAATAAAAAAATAATTTGCACTGGAACTTTATGTGAAATTTGTGGACATTTAATATTATACACACACTGCGTCTACTACTACTAATGATAGTGGTATTATTATTATATTTTGCTTGTGATAATGCAGGTCTTTGAGTGAATTAATGCCTTGTTATCCCTTTGCAGCTACGCTGCATCTTTGTACTTCCAGGCTGTGATGCTTTGTGGTTTGCATTTTTTAGTCTTCGTTATTCCACACGGCCTTTTTTCTTCTTTACTATGCTTGCACTTGGGATTTTTGGGTTAACAAATCAGTAAAAAAGTGAAAGGAAGGGGCGGAAATGATGGGATATCTCCATCCTGGAGAAAGCGCAGAGATTCGAACTCAGCACCAAGCAAACCCAACGAGCTCAACGGGTGCAGGAACCTGGTTTTCCCCTCGGCTGCGGCAGGGGGGGACCAAAGACCCCCTCGGCGAATGCCATCCTTTCCCCTGCTATGCCGTCCTCGGCAGGAGTAGAAGAACCGGGACTTACCTCTCGCACACACGGACCGTCCAGGCAGCGATAATCCAGGAGGAGATGCTGAAGACCAGGAGGACCGTCCCGGGGCAGATGGTCATGAGGGTCTTCATGACGAAGCGGGTGTTGAAGTTGATCTTGTTGAGGGCCCCGATGCTCCGCGAAGAGGCGTCGGTGAAGAGTTTGCTGTGGAGGAGCATGACCCGCCCGATCAAGTAGAGGCGTAGGAACATCGGGATGGAGAGGATGATGTCCACGTCGGTGTTGGCCTCCGAGGTGGCATACGTGAACGCCAGGCGGGTCGTCCATGTGAAGAAGTACTGGCCCGGGATGGGATGGATGGCGCAGACCAGGAGCTCCAAGGTGATGAAGAAGATGCGCTCGTAGGTCATGGCGATGCGCCAGTCGTCCGCACCGTTGTCCACCATGAACAGCTGTGAAAAGGGAGGGATAGCGTTCAGGCCAGGTTTGTGGGTACAGAAACCACACCCCGTCATGGTCATTTATGGTGGGCACTTACTTGGCAAGGGCCCTTTGCAACCAAAGAAATGCACATGGTAAGTAGCCAATTCTTGATCTTATTTAATGGTGGTTCTTGAGTCTTTTATAAAAGTTATGTGTTTAATAGGTATTGATTAGCAAAGTTTTGTGGATGATTGCTTCCCCCTCTTATGATTCTATTGTCTAACAAAGAAAAAGGGTAAAGGACCCCTGGACGGTTAAGTCCAGTCAAAGGCGATTATGGGGTTGCAGTGCTCATCTCGCTTTCAGGCTGAGGGAGCCGGCGTTTGTCCACAGACAACTTTCCGGGTCATGAGGCCAACATGACTAAACTGCTTCTGGTGCAATGGGACACCATGACAGAAACCAGCTGCACGGAAACGCCGTTTATCTTCCCACCACAGTGGTACCTATTTATCTACTTGCACTGGTGTGCTTTTGAACAGCTAGGTTGGCAGGAGCAGGGACAGAGCAACGGGAGCTCACCCTGTCACGGGGATTTGAACTGCCGACTTTCTGATCAGCAAGGCCAAGAGGCTCAGTGGTTTGGACCACAGCGTCACCTGCATCTAAATTGTCTAAATTATGCGAATATAGGTTGAATGAAGAAGAAGAAGAAGAAGAAGAAGAAGAAGAAGAAGAAGAAGAAGAAGAAGGGCAAGAACAAGAACAAGACCACCACCACCAACAACAACAGATGATTGATAGATGTTAAATAGATACCCCCCCCCAAGAGTGACACTTACAATTTTGTGGTTCGGATTGAGGGGCATGGATATCTCCCAACCTTTTCCTGCTACTCCCCCCCCCCCCAAATATTAATAACTGCAAGACACCATGCTCTTCCTTCTATGCGGTTGAGACGCTCGCATTCATCACAATCCCATTGATTCATTTCTTAAGGGCGCAATCCATCCTCCACTCACCTGGGAGTGAGACCCATTGAATTCCGAGGGATGTACACCTGAGCAGGTGTGGAAAGGATGGAGCCGTAAATCAGGGCGGGACTGGGAAGGGGTGGATGATCAGCTCACTTAAAAAACCCTTAAACAGGTCTGGTCGTGCAAATTTTGGACACGCAGAAGCATGAAACTCAAGGGAGTTTAAGAACGCAAACAGAAACTGAGATGGAATAATGTTGTTTAGTGTGTATGGTTTTCCATGTCTGCCTGGCACCTCAGAACGTTGAGTTTCGTCGAGTGCAGAGTTGTGCTCTCTCCATCTATCAGTGAAGGGCAGAGCAAGGTCAAAGACCCTCTCAGCCTTTGACTCAGGATCTGTTTGTTCCAGGGCCCACCTGCATCCCCTTGAAAATGTCCTCCTCTTCTGCCTCACCTCTGCAGGGCTGAGGGTCAGTTCCTCAGTCCTCTGACGCAGCCCATAAAAACATTTTAATGGGAAAACTCTCCCTGCTGTTTAGTGGCGGGTGCTAGATGCCTGTGAGGTGTCACAAGCGGGCGCCTCGCCATTCGGAGATGGCACTGGCGCCAGCTGGGGCTGCTCAACTGAATAATGGCTCCGGGCTGCAGCAGCCCCAAAGTCAGATCTGCCCCATCTGTTCCTCGTTCAGCGGAAACAGCAGCAGCACCCAAAGCAAAACCCTCCCGAATTGCTCCCACCAATGGACAAGACATTCCATCTATGTTATACCTTCTTGGTTCCTCCCATTCCAGACCCTCCCAGTGTCCCTATTTTCCAAGGACAGTCCCAGATTTTCAGAAGCCATCCCGGTTTCGGATTTGATCCTGGAATGTTCCAGTTTTCCTTAAAGGTAAAGGGACCCCTGACCATTAGGTCCAGTCGTGGACGACTCTGGGGTTGCAGCGCTCATCTCGCTTTACTGGCCGAGGGAGCCGGCGTACAGCTTCCGGGTCATGTGGCCAGCAGGACTAAGCCACTTCTGGCGAACCAGAGCAGCGCACAGAAACGCCGTTTACCTTCCCGCCGGAGCGGTACCTATTTATCTACTTGCACTTTGACGTGCTTTCGAACTGTTAGGTGGGCAGAAGCAGGGACTGAGCAACGGGAGCTCACCCCGTCGCAGGGATTTGAACCGCCGTCCTTCTGATCGGCAAGTCCTAGGCTCTGTGGTTTAACCCACAGTGCCACCCACGTCCCTTAGTTTTCCTTAGGATGTCCCTATTTTCATCAGAGAAATTTGGGAGGGTATATACCATTTTGCTTGTTCCGTTTTAGCATCCTTGAAAACCACAGCCACCTTTCTCCTAATACAGGCATGTTCCTGTTGCCATTTTGCTTAGTATATTGTTTCATAGAACTATAGAGCTGGAAGGGTCCCCAGAGGGTCATCTAGCTCAACCCCCTGCGATGAAGGAAGATTGTTGTTGCTGCTGCAAATGACTGTCGCAGACAGCTTTCCTCCATCATGTTACTAGAGTTCTACGGCGTTATCCAAGGAGGAGCTGAATGCTGGGCAGTTCAGGGCAGGCGAAAGAAAATGCTTCTTCACACAGACACAGGGCGTAGTTAAACTGTGGAACTGCAGGCAGTAATGGCTGCCAACCTAGATTGTTTTAAAAGAGGATTAGACAAATTCACAGAGGAGAAGACTACCAATGACAAGTAGCCATGATGTTTGCTGTGTTGCTGTCTCCATGACGTTGGGCAAAATATTCCTGCGTGGCAGAGGGTTGGACGCTGTGGTCCCTTTCAACTCTGCAATTTAAGAACCCTGGGTGATACATATTCAATGCTAACCATACTCATGGTAGACATGTTGAAATGTCTAACTCCAGCCCAGTCATGTCAGTAGGTCTACAACTGGCTGAGGCCATCAGGCATCAACTCCAGCGAAGTTTCACGGCAACTCCATGATTCTCCCAAGCAAGGCGTATATAAAAGGTAAAGGTAAAGGTATCCCTGCCCGTACGGGCCAGTCTTGACAGACTCTGGGGTTGTGCGCCCATCTCACTTAAGAGGCCAGGGGCCAGCGCTGTCCGGAGACACTTCCGGGTCACGTGGCCAGCGTGACATCGCTGCTCTGGCAAGCCAGAGCCGCACACGGAAACGCCGTTTACCTTCCCGCTGGTAAGCGGTCCCTATTTATCTACTTGCACCCGGAGGTGCTTTCGAACTGCTAGGTTGGCAGGCGCTGGGACCGAGCAGCGGGAGCGCACCCCGCCGCAGGGATTCGAACTGCCGACCTTTCGATCGGCAAGTCCTAGGCGCTGAGGCTTTAACCCACAGCGCCACCTGCGTCCCACACAAGGCGTATATACAAAACCCTAAATGTATCTACACTAGTAGGGACTGCAAGAAGTTCTGTAAGGAGAATTATATTAGATGAAATATTGCAAGGAAGACTATGAAAAGAATGATTAGTTAATGATAATTAAAAGTAATAGAGAAATTAAGAAATGAAGAATGAGTGATAAAGAACGGAAAATATTCAGAGGTTGTTAACAGAAGTCTAAAATATTGTATAAGATAAGAATTTATGTTAAATGATTGTTGGAAATGATATGTTAAAAAACCAATAAAAATGTATAAAAAAACAACAACCCTAAATGTCTCAGGCCCCTTCCTGACAGATCAGCAGAGGGGGCCCTTTTGGAAGTTCCTCCACCCTCAGAGGCTTGAGGGGTTGCAGCCCAGGAGAGGGCCTTCTTTGTGGTGGCCCCAAGGTGTGGGGCTCCCCCCCCCCCCGGTATGTCTGGTATCTACATTGCACAGCTTCCAGAGAATCCTGAAGACACGCCTCTTTAACCCTGGCTTTGGACATTTGAGGCTCAATCAGCAGAGCGTGGGACTCCTGATCTCAGGGTTGTGGGTTCGAGCCCCATGTTGGGCAAAAGATTCCTGCATTTCACGGGCTTGCACTAGATGACCCTTGTAGCCAACTCTACAGTTTGTGATTCTATGTTTTTAGGACCCACCTTATTCCTGGGATTGCAAGTTGTTTAAAACCATTTTTAACATCGTGTTTCAATTGCTCTTGGACCACAGGGAGGAGGGCAGATGATGATGATAATAATAATAATAATAATAATAATAATAATAATAAATTTTATTTATACCCTGCCCTCCCCGGCCAGAGATGGGCTCAGGGCAGCTAACACCAATAAAATCAGAGTAAAAGCATAATAGGGGAAAGAAAAAGAAAAAAATTATAAAATACAGGTTAAAATGCAATTTAAAATGCAGCCTCATTTTAAAAGTAGCTGATAAATCAAGACCATAAGGGGAGGGGAACATAAGGGTCAGACGGAGTCCAAACCAAAGGCCAGGCGGAACAGCTCTGTCTTGCAGGCCCTGCAGAAAGATGTCAAGTCCCGCAGGGCCCTGGTCTCTTGTGACAGAGCATTCCACCAAGTCGGGGCCAGTACTGAAAAGGCCCTGGCTCTAGTTGAGACCAATCGAACCACTTTGCGACCTGGGACCTCCAAAACGTTGTCATTTGTGGTCCCGTAGGTACGTGGGTCCTAGGCCGCATAGGGCTTTAAAGGTCAAAACCAGCACCTTAAACCTGATCCTGTACTCCACCGGGAGCCAGTGCAGCTGGTATAGCACCGGGTGAATGTGATCCCGCGGCGAGGACCCCGTAAGGAGCCTTGCTACGGCCTTCTGCACCCGCTGGAGTTTCTGGGTCAGCTTCAAGGGCAGCCCCGCATTAACAATAATAAGATATTTTTGGCTTTCGTACAAAACCTGCTCAACGGTTGGATTCTCACCTGGATCTCTCTCGCGTGGTACATGATGATGAGCCCCAGCAGGATCATCGTGGACAGGCTGATGAGGCATTTGAGGGCGAATGAATATGAAGACTCCTAGAGGGGCGAAGGGAGATGAGACATGGTGCACTGTTAAACTGAGGAACTCACTGAGACAGGATGTGGGGATAGCCACCAACTTGATGGCTTTAGAAGAGGATTTGGGAGGGGGGTGGGAATCTACAAGGGAGAGGGCTATCAACAGCTGCTATGTTCCACCCCCTGCATTGGAATAATACCAGTTGCTGGGAAGAGAGTTGTGCTAATTTTAGGGCTTCCTTCCTAGGCCAGATGAGTCATTTTGAATTCTGATTCTGCCTTCTGCGGCATTAGCTACCCCTCCCGGATTGGTGTTGTCTGCAAACTGGATGAGCACCCCCCTCATGAAAATTTAATTAAATCTTTTAATTGTGTATATTAAATCATATTAAATATACTGCAAACACTTTAATTCACGATGTGAAATTTTAATTCAGTGGCATGGACCACGGGTTCTGTGTCGGAAGTTCCCCCGCAGACCACTCGGTATGAAAAATTGGACTACCCTGGACTAGAATTCCAGCTTGTCGATATCTACATTAAAGTGGGGTGCCCAGAACCCAAGATGCATCTCTTTATCCTTTAACAACTGGTATGCATATCATTAGGATCATATGTGGTGGGATTGTAATGTAATTTAAAAAAATTGGGAAATGATATACAACGAATTGATGAAAATGTTCCATTTAACATTTGTTTAAAAACCTGAAGCATTTTTGTTAGGGATTGTAGGGAAAGATCTGCCAAAAAAGCTGAAAAAGATCTTCATGTATGCAACAACGGCTGCGAGAGTTCTAATAGCACAAGGTTGGAAGATTGAAGAAACCCCAACTGAAGAATCATGGCAGGAAAAATTGATGGACTATGCAGAACTGGCAAAACTGACATATAAGCTATGGGACAAGGATAACTGTGACTTTAAAGATGAATGGGAACCCTTTACAAAGTATTTGAAGACGCAACAAAGCAAACTGGACTCCTTGGCTGGTTTTGAATAAACATTCAGAAACTTTTTATTGATAATAATCAGCTAAATAGTTTGAGGATCTATACAACTGTGTAACATGCAGAAAACAGCATTCTTAGAGAAATCAAAGACTGGAACTGAGGGAAGCTGGAGGGTGGGGTGGGGGTAGGTGGGTTTTGTGTGGGAGGGGGGAGGAAAAATGGGGGGGGGGAATAAGGATGATATGTTTCTGGATAATATGTGCTGTTTTAACTTTGAATTAAAAAAAGTTTTTTTAAAAAAAGGATCTACCTTGTTTCTGTAAGTCATTTTGAATTGCTTTATTGTTGCAGCCTGCCCTGGGACGTTAGCGTTATGGCCAGGTTGTAAGCTGTAACAATAATAATTAACAATAATAGGAATCTGGGGCCCCTTACCTTGGTGTAGACCCCCCACGACAGCTCCGTCTCCGTCACCATGACCACGATCCCAAACATCCCAAAGATCAGGGCGTAGTCACTCAGCCGCTTCCTCTTCTCAAACAGCGCCCTCCGGTGGCCCAGCCGGTAGCCGATGTTCTGGTTCTTCTTGTGGCTGCGTGGCCTCTCCTCGGCCTCGGGGTCGTCGTCCAAGCAGGGGTCCGACCCCTTGCTGCGCTCAGACTTGGAGACCACCACCTCCAGGCCGGAGTCGTGGAAGGTCTGCAGCGGCTGGGTCTCGGCGTCTAGGTCGTGGAGGTTGTGGCGGGAGGAACTCAGGCTGCTGAGGGGCCGAATGACGCCGCCGTTGTATTTGCAGCTGTTCATGGCTATCTCGGCGAAAGGGCTGGGCTCGCTGACCGTGCTCCTGGACCCAGCATGGCTCAGAATTTGGGAATCAGCATTCACCTGGGGAAGGAGGTGCCAGCAGTGAATCACACCGTGCAAGTCAGAGTCGATTCTTTACTGGCAAAAAAATGATCTGCACAGGGGTGTCAGGCCTAATGAGCACAGCAGCCCGTCTCTGGTAGGTCTTAGCCCCATGAAGAAGTTGCTGAGAGTGAAGGTCCCTGTCTCCCCACAGCTGCCTAAGCCTTCTCTTCTCCAGGGCTTTTCCCCAAGCAATCGTGGACTATGCCTGCATGTAGCCAACCTCTCCTCTGCTCTTTTCATGCCTCTCCTGGTTCTGGGAGACAATGGGTGAGGGGAGCTGGTTCATAGCTGTCAACTTACAGATTTGAAAATAAGGGACCAGCAGCCTTAAAAATAAGGAATCAGCAGCCAAAATAAGGGATTTTCCAAGCACAGGTATGTTCAACTTCTGAGGCCCTCTGAGCCAAAGGCAGAAAGCCCAGCCAGCAGCCAAACAAAGCCTCAAGCGGTGGTTCCCACAGCGCAGCAACCCGGCAAAGGGGATGCAGCAAGGAAAACCACCGTCACCTCTCCGCTGGGAAGCGCTGAGCAAAGTCGAGCCCCCAGGCAACAAGGCCGATTTGATCGGCACAAGGCATGCAAGCTCCACCCCCCAGTCGTTCTTATTGGGTGAGCAATGCAGCCAAGCAACACAGCTGGAGCCTCCCTCCTCCCTGGTCGGCAGGCAGGGAGGGAGAGGAGCTGCTTCCTTTGAAACCCGGGAAATTTAAGGGACATCAACAATAAGGGACAGCAGCGGGACACAGTGCTGGGATAAGGGACTTTCCCGCCAAATAAGGGACGGTTGACAGCTATGAGCTGGTTGCAGCAGGAGAAATCCATGACTCTTCCCCAGCCAGATCCATCTCTGCCTCTTGGCCTCCCTCCTCTCCTGCTTCAGGTTCTGCCTCGGATTCTGAACTGCTCTCTGCCACAAACTCTTCCTGTTCACTAAGCCCTGTTACCTCTCCAGCTTCTGACACCTGCTCCCCCCAGGCTTTTCTCTCTGGCCACTCACTGTTGTGAGTTCATTGATTTCAGTAATTCAACTTAAAAGGTGAAACTAACATATGAGATCGACTCATGACATGCAAAGCAAGACGTGCTTCTACTTCTCAGAGGTCCAATCTTGCTCTATTTGCAATCCTTGTTTTGCTGATTTCCTTGAATGTTCTAATTTTCTGAGATTGTTAGTTTGGGGTTTTCATCAGCTGCACGCCATGATCATCGCAATGGTAACAAATCAAGGCTTGACATATCTCGCTTTGCATGTCACGAGTCTATCTCATATATTAGTTTCACCTTTGAAGTTGAATTAGTGAAATAAAGGAACTTTCCCACAATATTCTAATTTTTCGAGTTTCTCCTGTATAGAAGAGTTTTCCCCAAGCAATTGGAGCCTGTGCCTGATTGCAGACCATAGCCATTGCTCCATCATGAATTTGTCCAATCCAAGCCATCTAAGTTGGCGGCTGTCACTGCGTCCTTTCCCCCCAATTCCATTTTATTAAGTTTCAACATTTTTAACACAGACAGTCAAAACACAGTTTTGCCTCTTCTCTTATTTTTGTCACCTTCCTGTTTTCCACAGAGTTGCCGTTTCTCTCCTTCTGTTGCTTCTGTCTATCAAATCAGACCCACAATATTATACTCTAATCGCTTCGGCTGCTCGTAGCTTAAATCCTGCTTGCGAGTTCATCATACTACAAAATTTCTTTAAGTAGTCCAAAAAACAGGCACCAATTCTTCCATAAAACACTCATCATAAGGTCCCCTGGCCAGAACCCCTCTGAGTTTATATCTCCTTGCAGACACAGATAAGTATGTGACCTGGCGTGTAGCACTCTTTGCAACTGCTGCTAGGAAAATTAGAGCAAATTATATAGCCAAGGTAGTCACTGACTGTAAAGGAGATGAATTTATTTGACCCTATCCACATCAAGCTATATTCTATCTTTATCATCAAACTCCGAATATAATTGCACACTGTATCAATTAACATTATTTTTTAATATATCCGTGGCCATGTGATAATTTTACCTTGTAAATTTTATTGTTTGATGTCTTAACTTGTATATTAAGGTACTTTTATAGCTCTGTTTAGAGTAGGTAATGTCTTGATAATATAAACCTTTTAAGTTTTTTGTATTAATCGAGTGTATTTTCTTTTAATTGTTGAATGATTCTGTGTACATTGCAGCAGCCTTTGGCTATGTACAATAAAACTGGCTGACTGACACTCATCATTAGATTCTCTTAATTTTGTTGTTGATTTTGCCAGTTCTGCAGGTGGGGGCCACTGGCTCCTGTGGCAGGGAGTTCCACATCTCAACTCTTGTGCTCCATGAAGAAGGTCTTAGAATCATAGAATCATAGAATCATAGAATCATAGAGTTGGAAGAGACCACAAGGGCCATCGAGTCCAACCCCCTGCCAAGCAGGAAACACCATCAGAGCACTCCTGACATATGGTTGTCAAGCCTCTGCTTAAAGACCTCCAAAGAAGGAGACTCCACCACACTCCTTGGCAGCAAATTCCACTGTCGAACAGCTCTTACTGTCAAGAAGTTCTTCCCAATGTTTAGGTGGAATCTTCTTTCTTGTAGTTTGGAACCATTGCTCCGTGTCCGCTTCTCTGGAGCAGCAGAAAACAACCTTTCTCCTTCCTCTATGTGACATCCTTTTATATATTTGAACATGGCTATCATATCACCCCTTAACCTCCTCTTCTCCAGGCTAAACATGCCCAGCCCCCTTAGCCCTTCCTCATAAGGCATCGTCTTCTCTTTATCTGCCCCCAATTTTTCAATGCTCACCCTCATTGGATGCCCTCGAGTTCTAGAGTAATGACAGAGGAAGCAAAGACGGTCCTCTAAAAAAATTCTGGCTTCCATGCATGTTTTCCTCTATCCAGAGCGAGCGATGTAGCTGGTTCAGTCAAGGCACTAGACCAATGGACTGACTCAGCGTGCTACCTTCTTGTGCTCGCTTTGGACAGGCACCCAATTTACCCATCCGCGGATGCCTTTACCCAACCCCTTCCCCCAGTCGTGAGCGTTTAGCGGCTCTGGGAGGGTCCCGTGTGCCAATCAGACATTGCACCCTCTCTGCCAGGCTGCAATTGTACCTGCCGAGTCCTGCTTTTGTAGCGGCCCTCCTCTCCCCTGAGATGCCGGCTTTGTTCCCCTGCCAAGAGGTTCCTTGCAGCCTCGGCGCAACGTTCCCGGTGTGGCTAATTACACCCTGCAGGGCTCAAAAGCTTTGGCACCAATATTTTCCCGTCCTGACGCCCTCCGAGATGTTCCTGGGACAGGCAGGCTAATTGCAAGGCAAGGTGACTCAGTGGCTCCCAAGGAAAGGAAGAGAGGGAAGGAAGAAGTGTGTGATCTGAGAGATGGAGCCGGCTTGTTTTCCTCCTGCTCTGGAGGGTACGATTCAAACCATTGGCTTCAAGTTGCAACAATGCAGATTCCAACTAAACACCGGGAAGAACATTCTGACAGTAAGAGCTGTTCAACAGTGGAACAGGACTCCCTTGGGAAGTTAAGTTTTGGACTCCCCTTCCTTGAAGGTTTTTAAGCAGAGGTTGGGTGGCATTATAGCTTGAGCTGAGATTCCTGCATTGCAGGGAATTCAATTCTTACCCTTCCAACTCTACAGTTCTATGACACCGGGAATTAGTAGCCTCAGGAGAAGAGACTGGGGCCTTGCGAGAAACGACCAGCTCATTCCGGAGTTATGACTAGAGGTGGAAGGATCAGAACGGAAGAACAACATTATTACTTATTCCTTTTTTTAATATGCCCTTCTCCTCCAAGGAGATCAGGGTGCTGTAGATGTTTCTCCCCTGCCTGCTTTGCAAAGTGTTGCTGCTGTGTAGCGTTCTGGTTGCCTCGCCTCCAAAAGGAGATGGTAGCATCAGAAAGGGTTCAGGAAAGGACAACCCAAATGATTGAGGGGATGGTGGAGTTTAGATGGTACATGATAGAGGGTTACAAAATCATACATCACATACATCTCTCTCTCTCTTGTGTAACACTGGAACTCATGGTGGCTTCCAACATATATAAAAACAAAATAAAACCTTTAAAAATTTCCCTATACAGGGCTGCCTTTGTATGTCTTCTAAAGGTTATATAGTTATCTCCTTGACATCTGGTGGGAGGGCGTTCCACAGGAAGGGTGCCACCACCGAGAAGGCCCTATGCCTGGTTCCTTGTAACCTCACTCCTCAGAGTGAAGGAACCACTAGAAGACCCTCAGAGCTGGAACTCAGTGTCCAGGCTGGAAGATGCGGGTGGAGACGCTCATTCGGGTATACTGTGGTACCTCGGGTTAAATACTTAATTCGTTCCGGAGGTCTGCTCTTAACCTGAGATACCACTTTAGCTAATGGGGCCTCCTGCTGCCGCCGCTTTGCCAGAGCACAATTTCTGGTCTCATCCTAAAGCAAAGTTCTTAACCCGAGGTACTATTTCTGGGTTAGCGGAGTCTGTAACCTGAAGCGTATGTAACCTGAAGCGTATGTAACCTGAGGTACCACTGTACAGGGCAGAGGCTGTTTATACGGCTTTAAAGGTCAGCACCAACACTTTGAATTGTGCCCGGAAACCTCCTGGGAGCCAAAGTAGGTCTTTCAGGGCCTGTGTTATATGGTCCCGGTGGCTGCTCCCAGTCACCAGTCTAGCTGCCGCATTCTGGATTAGCTGCAGTTTCTGAGTCACCTTCAAAGGTAGCCCCACGTAGAGAGCATGGCAGTAGTCCAAGCGGGAGATAACCAGAGCATGGACCACTCTGGTGAGACAGGGAGCAGGCAGGGAGAGTCACTACCGACGTTCCAGATGGAGCAGGATCCTCATAGAGCAAGATAACGGTAGAGACATTGCTTACCACACTTGCAAGGTTCCTGTTTGAGCATCTGGTTGGTCACTGTATGAACAGATGGGCCACTGGCCTGATCCAACATAGAATCATAGAATCCTAGAGTTGGAAGAGACCACAAGGGCCATCGAGTCCAACCCCCTGCCAAGCAGGAAACACCATCAGAGCACTCCTGACATATGGTTGTCAAGCCTCTGCTTAAAGACCTCCAAAGAAGGAGACTCCACCACACTCCTTGGCAGCAAATTCCACTGTCAAACAGCTCTTACTGTCAGGAAGTTCTTCCTAATGTTTAGGTGGAATCTTCTTTCTTGTAGTTTGGATCCATTGCTCAGTGTCCGCTTCTCTGGAGCAGCAGAAAACAACCTTTCTCCCTACTCTATGTGACATCCTTTTATATATTTGAACATGGCTATCATATCACCCCTTAACCTCCTCTTCTCCAGGCTAAACATGCCCAGCTCCCTTAGCCGTTCCTCATAAGGCATCGTTTCCAGGCCTTTGACCATTTTGGTTGCCCTCCTCTGGACACGTTCCAGTTTGTCAGTGTCCTTCTTGAACTGTGGTGCCCAGAACTGGACACAGTACTCCAGGTGAGGTCTGACCAGAGCAGAATACAGTGGCACTATTACTTCCCTTGATCTAGATGCTATACTCCTATGGATGCAGCCCAGAATTGCATTGGCTTTTTTAGCTGCCGCGTCACACTGTTGGCTCATGTCAAGTTTGTGGTCAACCAAGACTCCTAGATCCTTTTCACATGTACTGCTCTCAAGCCAGGTGTCACCCATCTTGTATTTGTTCCTCTCATATTTTTTTTTGCCCAAGTGCAATACTTTACATTTCTCCCTGTTAAAATTCATCTTGTTTGTTTTGGCCCAGTTCTCTAATCTGTCAAGGTCGTTTTGAAGTGTGATCCTGTCGTCTGGGGTGTTAGCCACCCTTCCCAGTTTGGTGTCAACTGCAAATTTGATCAGGATGCCCTTGAGTCCATCATCCAAGTCGTTGATAAAGATGTTGAATAAGACTGGGCCCAAGACAGAACCCTGTGGCACCCCACTAGTCACTCTTCTCCAGGATGAAGAGGAACCATTGATGAGCACCCTTTGGGTTCGGTCAGACAGCCAGTTGCAAATCCACTGAATGGTAGCATAGTCAAGACCGCATTTTACCAGCTTCTTTACAAGAATATCATGGGGCACCTTGTCAAATGCCTTGCTGAAATCAAGGTAGGCTACATCCACTGCGTTCCCTTCATCTACCAGGCTTGTAATTCTGTCAAAAAACAGTCTCTTCCTATGTCCTATGTCCTCGCTCTACATGGGGCTGCCCTTGAGACTGACCCAGAAACTCCAGCGGGTGCAGAATGCCGCGGCGAGACTCCTTACGGGGTCCTCACTGCGAGATCACATTCACCCGGTGCTATACCAGCTGCACTGGCTCCCAGTGGAGTACAGGATCAGGTTTAAGGTGCTGGTTTTAACCTTCAAAGCCCTATACGGCCTAGGACCCTCGGACCTACGGGACCGCCTCTCCTGGTATGTCCCACAGAGGAACCTACGGTCTTCAAACAAAAACATCTTGAAGGTCCCAGGCCACAGAGAGGTCAGGCTGGCCTCAACCAGAGCCAGTGCTTTTTCGGCTGTGGCCCCAATCTGGTGGAACGCTCTGTCACAAGAGACTAAGGCTCTGCAGGACTTGACATCTTTCCGCAGGGCCTGCAAGACAGAGCTGTTCCACCAGGCCTTTGGTCAGGGCGCAGCCTGACCCCCTCCTTTGGCAATCTTCACAGAACTCTAGCCCAATGGTTGCCATCAATTTGATTTGAATTAATTTTATAATGAAATGATTTTAGAATGTTGTATTATTTCATTGTTGTTAGCTGCCCTGAGCCCGGCTTCGGCTGGGGAAGGATATAAATAAAAAATAATAATATTATTACTATTATTATTATTAAGGTATGTGATCTGTCAGAAAAACCCCTACCACTTTTAACAATTTCTTTTAAATGGGGTGGGGTGGAATTGTTGAGTTATAAAGCCAATGAGCTTTCAAGGAAAACCCAGGTGATTGGCCCTCATCCCTGTGCGTATAAATGAATGCGCCGGGTACAGTATTTGGATAGGGCTCCAGGGCAGCTGTGCCACCCCCCTTGAGGCATCTTTCGCGGGCTGGTTTGGAAGTTGTTTCAAGGTGAGACAGGCCACTGTTCCATCTACTTCAGCATTGTCTACACTGACCGACAGACATTGAATGTGGCTTATTCTGCATGCAAGGCTTTGATGCTGAGTTATGGCCTTTCTTCAAAGAAAGACGCTAGTCCTCAATGTTTGGGGGGGTGGGGCAGACCTATATTTTGAGGGCCCTGAAGCTCAAACTGTCATTGGGGCCCCTTCTCAACCAGCAATGAAATCTGGGCAACACCTGAAACCATCTTCTTCAAGGGTGTTTTTTTCCACAGCAGATCACCAGAGCTTTACAACATCTAGGGTACTGACACCAATCTTCGGGGATGTTGAAATATATACAGCAAAAAAAATCAATACATTTGACTCAAACCGACACAACTCTAAATGGGTCTATGAGGCCCCTTGGGGGGGGGGCAAACCCCATGTTGGGCGAAAGACACCTGCAGTGCAAAAGGTTGAGCTAGATGGCCCTTGTAGTCCCTTCCCAACTCTACAGTTTGTCCCTTACCTTTCCCCCCCTGATCTGGCCACAGTGATCCATGCGACGGTCACCTCCAGGCTTGACTACTGTAATTCGCTCTACGCGGGGCTGCCCTTGAAACTGTCCCAGAAACTCCAGCGGGTGCAGAATGCTGCAGCGAGGCTCCTCACGGGGTCTCTGCCATGGGAGCATATTCACCCAGTGCTTTTCAAGCTGCACTGGCTCCTAATGGAGTATCGGGTCAGGTTTAAGGTGCTGCTTTTGACCTTTAAAACCCTTTGTGGCTTAGGGCCCTCGTATTTATTGGACTGCTTCTCCTGGTCTGCCCCACAGAGGACCTTAAGGTCCATGAATAATCATAGTTTAGAGGTCCCAGGCCCTAAGGAACTCAGATTATCCCCCACCAGGGCCAGGGCCTTCTCAGTGATGGCTCCGACCTGGTGGAATGCTCTGTCCCACAAGACCAGGGCCCTGCAGGATTTAACTTCCTTCCACAGGGCCTGTAAGACAGAGCTATTCCACCTGGCTTTCAATTTGAACTTAGCCTGATCTTTTATTCCCCTTCCTTCCCTCCCTCTCCCCTTTTTATGAAGATTCCCCGCTCTGGGGTGCCACAGCTAATTCTCCCCTGGTTTCCTCGCTGGCCCAAATAGGACTAATTTAGGCAGCTAGCCCTGGTGATCATCTAATGTTTATTGGATGGATTTCCTCCCAAATTGATTTTTTCATTCTGAATTTATTGTTATTCATGTTTTATACTGTCGTTTATGCTGTTTTTTGTTGCATCAATTAAGTGTTTTAAATTTGTTGTTAGCCACCATGAGCCCGGTTTTCTGAACCGGGAAGGGCGGGGTATAAATAAAAACTTCTTCTTCTTCTTCTTCTTCTTCTTCTTATTATTATTATTATACAATGGCCTTGAGCTCCCCAGAAATACTGCAGAACTTTCATCCTTCCTTGACTTAATTCCTCCCATAATTTCTTGACTAATTCCTTCCTTAATTCTCAGCTTGTAGGTGCCAAGCTAAATCTGTCTGGCTTAGGGATGTTTCTGAAACCTTCCAATTTATCTAACAGATTGAGGTTGAATCCTGACAAGACAGAAGTACTGTTTTTGGGGGCCAGGAGGCGGGCAGGTGTGGAGGATTCCCTGGTCCTGAATGGGGTAACTGTGCCCCTGAAGGACCAGGTGCGCAGCCTGGGAGTCATTTTGGACTCACAGCTGTCCATGGAAGCACAGGTCAAATCTGTGTCCAGGGCAGCTGTTTACCAGCTCCATCTGGTACGTAGGCTGAGACCCTACCTGCCTGCGGACTGTCTCGCCAGAGTGGTGCATGCTCTGGTTATCTCCCGCTTGGACTACTGCAATGCACTCTACGTGGGGCTACCTTTGAAGGTGACTCGGAAACTACAACTAATCCAGAATGCGGCAGCTAGACTGGGGGCAGCCGCCAAGACCATATAACACCGGTCTTGAAAGACCTACATTGGCTCCCAGTACGTTTCCGAGCACAATTCAAAGTGTTGGTGCTGACCTTTAAAGCCCTAAACGGCCTCGGTCCAGTATACCTGAAGGAGCGACTCCACCCCCATTGTTCTGCCCGGACGCTGAGGTCCAGCACCGAGGGCCTTCTGGCGGTTCCCTCATTGCGAGAAGTAAAGCTACAGGGAACCAGGCAGAGGGCCTTCTCGGTAGTGGCGCCCGCCCTGTGGAACGCCCTCCCACCAGATGTCAAAGAGAAAAACAACTACCTGACATTCAGAAGACACCTTAAGGCAGCCCTGTTCAGGGAAGTTTTTAACGTGTGATATTTTACTGTATTTTTGGTTTCTATGGAAGCCGCCCAGAGTGGCTGGGGAGGCCCAGCCAGATGGGCGGGGTATAAATAAATTATTATTATTATTATTATTATTATTATTATTATTATTATTATCATCATCATCATCGATGGATGTTGTTGTTTTTGTTAAAACAGAAAATCATAGAATCGTGGAGTTGGGAGGGATCCCTGAGGGCCTTCTAGATCAACCCCCTGCAATGCAGGATTCCCCCCCCCCCAAGGTGGGGCTTGAACCCACGACCCTGAGATTAATAGTCTCATGCTCCGCCAACAGAGCTGTCCTAAATGTTAGGCAAAATTTTCAAGACATCGGTCTTGAAAGACCTACATTGGCTCCCAGTACGTTTCCGAGCACAATTCAAAGTCTTGGTGCTGACCTTGAAAGCCCTAAACGGCCTCGGTCCAGTATACCTGAAGGAGCGTCTCCACCCCCATCGTTCTGCCCGGACGCTGAGGTCCAGCGCTGAGGGTCTTCTGGCGGTTCCCTCACTGTGAGAAGCCAAGTTACAGAGAACCAGGCAGAGGGCCTTCTTGGTGGTGGCACTCGCCCTGTGGAACGCCCTCCCACCAGATGTCAAAGAGAACAACAACTACCAGACTTTTAGAAGACATCTGAAGGCAGCCCTGTTTAGGGAAGCTTTTAATGTTTGATGTATTACAGTATTTAAATTTTTTTTTGGAAGCTGCCCAGAGTGGCTGGGGAAGCCCAGCCAGATGGGTGGGGTATAAATAATAAATTATTATTATTATTATTATTATTATTATTATTATTATTATTATTATTTAAAAGACATAAGACAAACCTGCTGGGTCAGGCCAATAGCCCATGTGGCCCAACATCCTGTTCTCACAGTGGCCAACCAGTTGCCCCCCCCCCATGGGAAACCCAACAATCAGGACCTGAACCCAAGACCTGCTCTTTCTCCCTTCTGTGGCTTCCAGAAACAGCTGTTCAGAAGCATTCCTGCCTCTGGCCGTGAAGGCAGAGCGTAGCCATTGCGGCTGGCAGCTATCAAAAGCCTTCTCCTCTTCCACAAAGTTGTCCAATCCCCTTTTTAAAACCATCCAGGTTGGTGGCTGTCCTTGCCTCCTGCAGGAGTGCGTTCCATAGTTTTAACTGTGTTATAAAAAGGTAAAGGTACCCCTGCCCGTACGGGCCAGTCTTGACAGACTCTGGGGTTGTGCGCCCATCTCACTCAAGAGGCCAGGGGCCAGCGCTGTCCGGAGACACTTCCGGGTCACGTGGCCAGCGTGACATCGCTGCTCTGGCGAGCCAGAGCCGCACACGGAAACGCCGTTTACCTTCCCGCTGGTAAGCGGTCCCTATTTATCTACTTGCACCCGGAGGTGCTTTCGAACTGCTAGGTTGGCAGGCGCTGGGACCGAGCAGCGGGAGTGCACCCCGCCGCAGGGATTCGAACCGCCGACCTTTCGATCGGCAAGTCCTAGGCGCTGAGGCTTTAACCCACAGCGCCACCTGCGTCCCTTAACTGTGTTATATCAACCGCTTATATCGAGTCCTTGCTCTCCTTTAAGGGGAAAACCATTTTCAAATAAATAAATAAATGGGGAGGAGGTGGTGTCGGGAGAAGACTGCTTCTACAGGGCAGGGCTGTCGGGTCAAAGTGCAAACGCACAAACACACAAACACAAACACACAAACACAAACACACACACACACACAGAGACCCCTCTAAAGGCAAATCGGTGATCTTGACGATGGAACCCAGAAGTGGTTTCTGGAAGAACCTACAAGGGTACCAACTTGAATAAAAAATTGGTGTGTGTGTGTGTAAGCCCCACCTTGCCTAACTGATCACAAGACACAGCTCATCTAGCCAGGATTTGTTTTAGGGGGCAGGCCTTATTTGAAGGGGGGGGGGCAGAATCTCAGTTAAGTATTTTCAATGATTTGCTTGATTTAGGGGGGCAGCCGCCCCCTTCCCCCCTTGGCTACGCCCATGGGAACACGCACATCCTTCGATTGGCAATGGCCATCCATTTGGAGGGCCATGACCCCTCAAATATTTTACTGGAGGGGGCGTTGACCTTGGCCCCTAGGAGTTGGTTCCTAGCAGAGACGGAGAGCCGCCTGTCTCCTCGCCTCACATAGATACTGGGGGGCTGCAATAGAAGACTCTCCTGCTCCCCATCTCCCAGGGAGAAGAGGAGGAGAGAAGGAACCTTTCCAAGAGAACTCTCTGCTCTGAAATGCTCTCCTCGGCCTCACCCCCTTCTTCCGTATCAATGAAATCATCTACGGATCCCTGGTAGGCAAAGTTCGGGTCTGAATGGGATGGATCACGTGCGCGCGCACAGAGTGCCTGGGGGTCGTTTCCCCCACCCCACAAATTGCGGGTTTCTCAAATCGGTGGGTCATTGGCCTGGTTCCTTCGGAGCTTCTTAAATAACAAGACCCCTGCCGCAACATTCCTTTCCAAGGAACGAAGCCTTGCTGTGCAGACTTTTTAAAATAATACTAAAAAGCAACGGCACCCTACTACAAATGCTGATAGGGTTTCCAGAGTGGAAAGGACTCTGCAGTTACTAAATAACTGGGAAGGAGGTGGATGGTGGTATAAGCCCCAAATATGCCGCCGCCGCCCCCCTCTCTCTCCGCACACCCAAACGCAGAATTTGGACATCAATGAGATTGCAGCGAAAGGAATCGCTGAGGTGAGATGCTCCTTCTCTCAACCCCCTCCTCAAATTCTGCAGCAGTCTCCACACAGGTGCCAGAGACACCGAGATGGTGTTGTATGTTGTGTTGTGTTGTGTGTGTGTTTTAAAAAACACAAATAGTATCCCCCCCCCTTTTAAAAACACAAATAGGCTGACCTCCCACAAATGGAGGGATAATTTTGTGTGTGTGATGTTGGTGTTTGCGGGTTGGATATTGCCTTGATTTATTTATTTCTCTCATGGCTATCGATCCATTTTCCTAGGATGCTACAACGCCGCACGAGGACAGAGGGAGTCCGTCCCCCATCCCCACCCCACAGATTTATGTAGGTGCACAGAAAATGGATAAAGGCAATTTAAAAAGGAAGGAAAAAAACGTATCAGAGGAATCAATGAAACCGAACGCGCCAGCTGCAAAGGAACGATTCATTAATATATGGACAATATATATATATATATGGACAATTGCAAATTATTGCTTAGGGGCCAGTGAGGTCGGGTCTTGAAGTTGGGATTGTGACTGAACAGGGCACACCAGCTGCAAAGGGAGAATTAAACAGGGTCTGTACCTGTGCATATATCGAAGGTGAGCGTCAGATGAGGCAGAGCGATTAAACAGAATAAATACGCATGGCGAGAAAGAGAGAGAGACAGAGCGAGACGGAGAGACAGAGAAAGATCATGCATATTAATTGCTTAGGAGCAAATGGGATTGGGTCTTGAAGTTCGGCACCAGGTTACAGACAACACACAGGCTGCAAGGGGACAATTGAACACCATAAACATGCATTCGAAGAGAGAGAGGATGAGTGCATTTTAATGTCTAGGAGCAAATGAGTCTTGGAGCTTGGCTACGGTCTTATGGGGGCGGGCAGGGGTGCTCAGCTACTTATAACGATGGGGACTTACTTACTGGGGGGAGCTGCCCACCCCTCCTCATAGCCTGCAGCCGTGACCCCTGGGTGCGTGGCTAAGAACGTAGATCCCACCCCAACCCCCCAACCCCCCAAATCTGCCACCTTCTTCGATACCACCAACACCAAAGGAGGGGTTTATGTTTCGGGGGAGGGCTGATTTTACCTTCTGCGAGCCGAAGGTTCCTGGCGGCTGCTTCCCGGAGCGGCTGTGGCCAAGGCTGCCTCCGGGAGCCAACTTTCCCTGCAGAGGCGAGCGCCCAGGCAGAGCCCGCTCCTCGCCCGTCGGCGGGCACCAGCGGCACCCGGGCGCGCTCCGGCGCTGCCCTGCGTTTCCCGGCGCTGCGGACGAGCACGGCTGGCGGGGGGGAGGCGGCGGCGGCGGCGGCAGGAGCCGGGGCCCCGATCCGGGCCAAGCGCCGCCCTCCTGGTGGGGGCAGGGGGAGTGCCAGCCGGAGGGCAGGCGGCCGGGGTCCCGGGCCCTCTGGAGCAAGGGGTAGAGCGAGAGGAAGACCAGCTGGCTGGGCGAGGGCCGCCCGGGGGCCAGGAGACGCGGGTCGGGGGCCGCGGCGGGCCGGACGGCGCCCAGGGAGCTGTCCGGGTGCTGAAACGAGGGAGCAGCAGCCCGGACCGCAGAGCGGCCGCCGCCTCTGCCGCTAGCGCGCTGCTGCGGCGGCGGCGGGTGGTGCTGAAGGACAGCTCCCGGCGCCTGCCAAGGCATCTCCCGGGCGCCGAGTCAAGCCCCTCTCGCCCGCCTGGCGCGCCACCCGCGGCTCCGCTCGCCCGGCTCTCCGGCGGAATCCGGGAAAGGGACCCTCTCCTCCCATTGGTGGGCTTCCTCCCCCAGCCCCTCCCCAGCCTTCGCCGCGCAGACCACCCGCCTCCCCTCCGCTGCGCCGCCCCTTCGACTCCGCGCCCTCCCTCCCCCTCCTCCTCTTTCCGTCTCTCTCTTTCTAGGTAATCCGGGGTAATTACTCTTGGCGCAGGACGGCGGCTGTCTCCCCCACCCCTTCCGCTCAGTCTGCCCTCGTCCCTTTCTGCACTGCCAATGGGGAGGTTTTAGGCCCCAAGGGGGCAGGGCGCCTTATCCCCCAGGGTCGTCAGGACTGGGGTTTCGGCTCTGTTTTTAAAGGGAGGTTCCCAGACTCGCTGGTACAGGCAGTGGCGTAGCAGAAAGGTTCCAGGTTCAATAATAGGAATCCTAGACTTGGCAGGGACCTCGAGGGTCATCCAGACCGACCCTCTGCAAAGCATCCAGCTCAAGCGTCCAGGACAGATAAGGCCATCCAATCTCTTCTCAAAAACCTGCAATGAAGGGGAGTCCGCTATCTTTTGAGAGAGCCCGTTCCACTGTTGGAAAGCTCTCACTGTCAGAAAGGCCTGCCTGGTGTTTTGTCAGTCTCCATTCTTGCAATTTGAAGCAATGAGTTCCAGTCCTACCGTCCGGAGCAGGAGAAAATAAGCTTGCTCCGTCTTCCATGTGGCAGGCCTTGAGATGGTTATGTCCTCTCAGTCTCCTCTTTCCCAGGCTAAACATACTCAGCTCCTTCAACCGTTCCTCATCAGGCTTGATGTCCAGACCCTTGATCATGTTGGTTGCCCTCCTCTGCACACCTTCCAGCTTGTCAACATCCTTCTTAAATTGTGGTGCCCAGAACTGGACGCAGTATTTGAGGTGCTCGATTTGAGGCAATCTCAAAGCAATATTGTGTTCAAACTCAACGAAGGGGGAATTGGTGACCAAAATGGTCAAAGGCCTGGAAACGATGCCTTATGAGGAAGGGCTAAGGGAGCTGGGCATGTTTAGCCTGGAGAAGAGGAGGTTAAGGGGTGATATGATAGCCATCTTCAAATATATAAAAGGATGTCACATAGAGGAGGGAGAAAGGTTGTTTTCTGCTGCTCCAGAGAAGCGGACACGGAGCAATGGTTCCAAACTACAAGAAAGAAGATTCCACCTAAACATTAGGAAGAACTTCCTGACAGTAAGAGCTGTTTGACGGTGGAATTTGCTGCCAAGGAGTGTGGTGGAGTCTCCTTCTTTGGAGGTCTTTAAGTAGAGGCTTGACAACCATATGTCAGGAGTGCTCTGATGGTGTTTCCTGCTTGGCAGGGGGTTGGACTTGATGGCCCTTGTGGGCTCTTCCAACTCTATGATTCTATGATTCTATGATTCTATGGTGGTTCCGGCTGAGGCTGAATCCACACTACAAAGATGAAGGCTCTCTTGGGCCTCGTGAAATAATCATAAAAGAAGAAGGAGTAGAACTGAATGTACTATATTTCAAAAGCAGGTTACACTTGCTCCAGGTGTGGAAAATGAAAGAGTCTGGGTTCACAAACACACAAGCCTAGTTCTTTCTTCATGGAACCTGTGGCTGGGGACTCGCCTTATTTTCCTGGATGTGACTGAGTACACCTCCAGACCACACACACACTCTATCTATCTATCTATCTATCTATCATCTATCTATCTATCTCTTCCTGCATTTAGAAATGTAGCATGTCAAGGAAAAAAGTTTCCAGTTGGCTTTTTCTGGGTGAGGAATATGTATTTAAATACAGGAGTGTTCAAACTCTCTACCCGCATGCAGACAGACCTAGCATGCCGGGGGAAAGAGGTCTTGCCTATTCATCACCTCCCTGACAATCTATCTTTCTATGTTGCAAGGGTTATACGTATACAAGTACACAAGTATACAGACTCCCTGGCAGGTGTCAAGCAGGTGGGTTATAGTCCAGCTTTCCAAAGAACGTAGGAACAAAAAAAGAACTCTTGGTGAGGCATTTCGCTTTTGTTGTTTAGTCGTTTAGTCATGTCCGACTCTTTGTGACCCCATGGACCAGAGCACGCCAGGCACTCCTGTCTTCCACTGCCTCCAGCACCAGAATTCAAAAGCAAGGCATTTTGCTAAAGGTAAAAGGTAAAGGTACCCCTGCCCGTACGGGCCAGTCTTGACAGACTCTGGGGTTGTGTGCCCATCTCACTTAAGAGGCCAGGGGCCAGCGCTGTCCGGAGACACTTCCGGGTCACGTGGCCAGCGTGACATCGCTGCTCTGGCGAGCCAGAGCCGCACACGGAAACGCCGTTTACCTTCCCGCTGGTAAGCGGTCCCTATTTATCTACTTGCACCCGGAGGTGCTTTCGAACTGCTAGGTTGGCAGGCGCTGGGACCGAGCAGCGGGAGCGCACCCCGCCGCAGGGATTCGAACCGCCGACCTTTCGATCGGCAAGCCCTAGGCGCTGAGGCTTTAACCCACAGCGCCACCTGCGTCCTGCACACCAAAGCCAACATATTTTGGGGTGGGGGGGTGGACATTAATGTGTGAAACCAAAGTAAAGAGAGTGTTGTGTCAGAAGAAGGGAACATATTCTGGATAGATTTTTGTAGGTTTTGGTGGTGCTGATGGAAAACCAAAGTGACATTCTGTATCCGATGCTTTCCATTAAACACCCAAACATCAGAAGAGCTTGGCTGCAGGATCAGACCCTTGGCCCATCTAGTCCAGCATCCTCACAGTGACCAGCCAGATTCCTCCCCGATGGGAAACTTGCCAGCAGCACCAGAAACAAACACAGGAAACGCTGCCACCGAGGAAGGGATCAGCTAATTAAACTAATGGGATCCAGGACTGTTAATCCTAGGCTTGTTTTGAGTTTTCAGGAAGCAAACTCTCTATAGGCTCTTCAACCTGCAGATTTGTTGAGAAATATTTACCTCGAATACATTACATTCATAGATGTAGCCAGGATTAATTTTACAGTGGGGGGGCAGGCATTATGTTGGGGGGGGGGCAGAACTAAGTTATCTGTGACGCAATTGGTCAGTTAGTTAAGTAGTAGTAGTAGTAATAATAATAATAATAATAATAATAATAATAATAATAATAATTATACCCTGCCCATCTGGCTGGGCTTCCCCAGCCACTCTGGGCAGCTTCCAACAAAATATTAAAATATAGTAATGCATCAAACATTAAAAGCTTCCCTAAACAGGGCTGCCTTCAGATGTCTCCTAAAAGTCTGGTAGTTGTTCTTCTGTTTGACATCTGATGGGAGGGCGTTCCACAGGACGGGCGCCACCACCGAGAAGGCCCTCTGCCTGGTTCCCTGTAACTTTGCTTCTCGCAGTGAGGGAACCACCAGAAGGCCCTCAGCGCTGGACTTCAATGTTCGGGCAGAATGATGGGGATGGAGACGCTCTACTGGACTGAGGCCGTTTATTTATTTGATTGGGGGGGCAACTGCCCTCCCTGCCTCCCTGGCTACGCTTCCATGGTTATATTGAATGGGGAGGGGAGGACCCCAAATACAAAAAATTCAGGTGGAATTTGAGGGGATATGTTTTTCTGGCTCTGGAGTTCCTTCTGTGTACAGGGGGGCAGGGGGAAAAGGATGTTGGAAATGGCTTAAGATCAGGGAGCATGATGCACTGTCAGGAAGGTGACAACACTGAGGAAAAGGATGTCAGCGACGGATAGCCACAATCAGAGGCAAGGAATGCACCAGGAAGAAGAGGAATGAACAGACACAGCTGTGCTAAGCTGACATGCATTTGAGGGACCCCAGCCTCAACTGAAACCTAGAGGACAATATGTTGTTGTTGTTTAGTCATTTATTTGTGTCCGACTCTTCATGACCCCCTGGACCAGAGCACGCCAAGCACTCCTGTCTTCCACTGCCTCCCGCAGTTTGGTCAAACTCATGCTGGTAGCTTCGAGAACACTGTCCAACCATCTCGTCCTCTGTCGTTGCCTTCTCCTTGTGCCCTCCATCTTTCCCAGCATCAGGGTCTTTTCCAGGGAGTCCTCTTCTCATGAGGTGGCCAAAGTCTTGGAGCCTCAGCTTCAGGATCTTTCCTTCCAGTGAGCACTCAGGGCTGATTTCCTTCCGAATGGAGAGGTTTGATCTTCTTGCAGTCCATGGGACTCTCAAGAGTCTCCTCCAGCACCAGAATTCAAAAGCATTAATTCTTCGGCAATCAGCCTTCTTTATGGTCCAGCTCTCACTTCCATACATCACTACTGGGAAAACCATAGCTTTAACTATACGGACTTTTGTTGGCAAGGTGATGTCTCTGCTTTTGTCTGTGGGAAATATAGGAATCTATATTTACATACATATATATGGGGTTGTATGGGGTGTTAGGGGAAGTGCAGTACCACCGCTAGGGGACATGTTGTCCTCCTTCTGGGGTCGTTTGTCCATCTTGGGTCCCCCACCTGCACTCAGCTCCCACCTGTGGCTCCTGGAAGCTGCCAGCAGGCGACAGCGGCCACAATCCTGGAAACGGTTTTGACTGGCCAGTTAAAGCAGGTGAGAGGAGCCGATGGGTCTGAACCCCTTGGTGAGTTAGGGGCTTCCCTGTGTGTGAAGACAGGCTCTGGTGGACAGAGAAGACGAGACCAAAAGTGGGTGCAGTGGTCAAGAAGGTGGTTTCTGCCCTTGCTGTAGACGGTAGCGAGGGGCAGGTGGGGCTCATCCACTTGGGAAGGGAGACCATCTAGGACAGGGGTCAGCAAACCGGCCCGGGGGCCCGGGGGCCGGATCCAGCCCAATCACCTTCTAAATCTGGCCCGTGGATGGTCCGAGAAACAGCGTGTTTTTACATGAATAGAATGTGTCCTTTTATTTAAAACACATCTCTGGGTTATTTGTGGGGCATTGGAATTCATTCATTTTCCCCCTCAAAATATAGTCCGGCCCCCCACAAGGGCTGAGGGACAGTGGACCGGCCCCCTGCTGAAAAAGTTTGCTGACCCCTGGTCTGGGAGAAGGAAAATTCTGATCCTAAACCACCACTGCCTTGTGGAATCTCTTCAGGGAGGCAAAGGCTCAGGAGTAGACCCTCCACAAATCTGGAATCCCTAAGATGATTGCATGGTGCCTTGTACACCTCCTTCTGGCAACTCCTGCAGCCCAGCTGATGCCAAACGTCTTGCTCTGCTGTCCTTTGGGCCATATCAGCCAGGCCGAGAATATAAATAAAATAAATATTTTTTTATTTATACCCCGCCCTTCCCGGTTCAAAAACCAGGCTCAGGGCGCTAACAACAAATTTAAAACACTTAATTGTAAAAGTAGCATAAAATATAGTATAAAAGCATGAATACAGTGGTACCTCAGGTTACATATGCTTCAGGTTACATACGCTTCAGGTTACAGACTCCACTAACCCAGAAATAGTACCTCGGGTTAAGAACTTTGCTTCAGGATCAGAACAGAAATCGTGCTTCGGCAGCACGGCAGCAGCAGGAGGCCCCATTAGCTAAAGTGGTGCTTCAGGTTAAGAACAGTTTCAGGTTAAGAGCAGACCTCCGGAACGAATTAAGTATTTAACCCGAGGTATCACAGTATACCCGAATGAGCGTCTCCACCCGCATCTTCCAGCCTGGACACTGAGTTCCAGCTCTGAGGGTCTTCTAGTGGTTCCTTCACTCTGAGGAGTGAGGTTACAAGGAACCAGGCATAGGGCCTTCTCGGTGGTGGCACCCTTCCTGTGGAACGCCCTCCCACCAGATGTCAAGGAGATAACTATATAACAGTTTCAGGTTAAGAATGGACCTCCAGAATGAATTAAGTACGTAACCAGAGGTACCACTGTAACAATAAAATTCAAAGTTCAGAAATCAATTTAGGGAAAATCCATCTGATAAGCATTAGATAATCCCCAGGACTAGCTGGCTCAATTGGTCCCACTTGGGCCAGCGAGGAGGCCAGGGGAGAATTAGCTGTGGGATCTCAGAGCGGGTGATCTTCATAAAAGGGGAGGGGGAGGGAAGAGAAGGAAAATAAAAGATCAGGCCCAATAAAAGAAAGGGGTCTTGTCATCTGGGCACCCCAGGACCTTCATGCTCACTGCCTGGGCTTGGCCAGAGGCGCACTCCACCATCTCTCAAGATAGAAAGATGCCACCTAAATATTGCATGCTCATGACTGGCAGGCCAGCTGGAATGGCATCTGTGGACTGTGCAAACCTCCTTTTGGATGTGTCTAGCCACTGGTGTTCTGAAGACAACTCAGCCTTCTTGACAGACTCTGGGGTTGGTGCGCCCATCTCACTCAAGAGGCCGGGGGCCAGCGCTGTCCGGAGACACTTCCGGGTCACGTGGCCAGCGTGACATCGCTGCTCTGGCGAGCCAGAGCCGCACACGGAAACGCCGTTTACCTTCCTGCTGGTAAGCGGTCCCTATTTATCTACTTGCACCCGGAGGTGCTTTCGAACTGCTAGGTTGGCAGGCGCTGGGACCGAGCAGCGGGAGCGCACCCCGCCGCAGGGATTCGAACCGCCGACCTTTCGATCGGCAAGCCCTAGGCACTGAGGCTTTAACCCACAGCGCCACCTGCGTCCCTGTTGCTCATGATACAGTCTGCCCAATTCCGAATCTGGAAACTGAGGTGCGCCACCCTTAGGCCAGTGCTCTGCCAATATGTCTGGGTTTCTTATTCTTCTTCTTCTCCCATGCAAAAAGAAACAATGCACTTTGTAGGGCATGGAAAGTCTGTGGCCTAGAGATAAGAAACCTTAAAGTCCGTCCAGCAAGTGCGAAGTCAAAATGCCTTATTAGGATTGAAGCACCTGGAATGGCAGGGTGGATTTTTTTGACAAGGGGAGGGGAATTTCCCGGAAAAATTGTGCACACAACAAAACACCCTTCTTTGTGGGCAATAGAACAAGGAAGGAAACCGCCCATTCTCCCTTGTGGGTTTGACAAGAATATCTGGCTGACCTCATGGGTCACACCAGGTTCCTGGACTAGAGGGATGTTGACAAGCTGGAAGGTGTGCAGAGGAGGGAAACCAAGATGATTAAGGGTCTGGAAACCAAGCCTGATGAGGAACGGTTGAAGAAGCTGGGGATGTTTAGCCTGGAAAAGAGGAGACTGAGAGGAAATAGGAGAGCCATCTTCAAATATCTCAAGGGCTGCCACATGAATAATAATAATAATAATAATAATAATAATAATAATAATAATAATTTATTATTTGTACCCCGCCCATCTGGCTGGGTTTCCCCAGCCACTCTGGGCGGCTTCCATAAAAACCAAAAATACACTAAAATATCACAGATTAAGAACTTCCCTGAACAGGGCTGCCTTAAGTTGTCTTCTGAATGTCAGGTAGTTATTTATCGCTTTGACATCTGATGGGAGGGCGTTCCACAGGGCAGGCGCCACTACCGAGAAGGCCCTCTGCCTGGTTCCCTGTAGCTTTGCTTCTCGCAATGAGGGAACCACCAGAAGGCCCTCGGCGCTAGACCTCAGCGCCCGGGCAGAACGATGGGGGTGGAGACGCTCCTTCAGGTATACTGGGCCGAGGCCGTTTAGGGCTTTAAAGGTCAACACCAGCACTTTGAATTGTGCTCGGAAACGTACTGGGAGCCAATGTAGGTCTTTCAAGACGGGTGTTATGTGGTCTCGGCGGCCGCCCCCAGTCCCCAGTCTAGCTGCCGCATTCTGGATTAGTTGTAGTTTCCGAGTCACCCTCAAAGGTAGCCCCACGTAGAGCGCATTGCAGTAGTCCAAGCAGGAGATAACTAGAGCATGCGCCACTCTGGTGAGACAGTCCGCGGGCAGGTAGGAGCAAGTTTGTTTCCTCCCTCTCTGGAGGGTAGGACTCGAACCCATGGCTTCAAGTTACAAGAAATCCGATTCCGACTAAACATCAGGAAGAACTTTCCAGCAGTAAGAGCCATTTGACAGTGGAATGGTCAACCTTGGGAGGTTGTGGACTCTCCTTCTTGGGAGGTTTTTAAGCAGAGGTTGGGTCATATGCTTGAGCTGAGATTCCTGCATTGCAAGGGGTTGGGCTAGATGGCCCCTCGGTGTCCCTTTCAACTTTACAGTTCTATGATGTAACACTCTGCTACTGCTTCTGGGTTTCCCTTCGGGGCATCTGTGACAACAGGATCCTGCGCTGGATGAGTCCCCTATGGCCTGATCCTGCGGCCAAGCTCTGACAGTCTTGTAGGGAGCCTCCAGCTGCAGAGGCAGTCTACCTGTTGTTGTTTGTTGCGCTTCAGTCCTGTGAGACAGGACTCTGGAACTAGCTGGGCTACTGGGCTGATCCAGCCAAGCTTTCCTTATAAGCTCTTACTAAAAACAACCAACCAAACGCAAAGACAGCTGGTCAACAACAACAAAAGCATTCACGAGCAGCAGCAGCAGTTTCAAAAGTTCTTTTTTGTTTGTTTCAGTCATGTGTTTGATTGCCAGCAGAATGCAAATAAAGAGGGAGCTGGACTCTCGAAGCAGTGAGTTCCACAGGCTGGATGCCACCTCAGAGAAAGCCCTCTCTCGCTCATTGCCACCAACCGTACAGTTGACCAGAACTCAGGACAACGGCTAAGACCAACTTGGGGTGAGCTGTCCCTGAAGGTCTCCACAAAACACATACCCCTGTCTCCTCTGGGGGTTTGCACCCAATATCCGAAGCCCATCCTTTGACATTCAGCAAGGTATGGTTTCGGTATCGGGGCAGTTGGCATGAGACAGCATTGGGCAACTGGAGTAGCACGACAGAAGGCAGGTTTCTGGGTTCTGCCTTTCCCTGAAAATATATCAGCAAATAGGCAGCAAACTGCCGCTGCAGAGAGAAAAAGTTCAGATCCCTTATGGAGATGACAAAGTCCACCTCACTAGGCCAACATCCAGGTTTTCTGCCTGCAGTTGACCCATTTCCCCCAGGAAGCCAACAAGACCTTTGTATCTCGTCCCCCTTGCCATTCCTTCCCTAGGTGTTCTCAGATAGACTCCCATGGCAGCGGGAGAAAAACTCCAGAGTTCTTTAAAGCTATGCACTGCATGTGTGAGGAAATACCGTATTTTCCTTCGCTCCCCTTCACTTAGTGATCCCTGAGTGGCTTCCAGTGTTTTGGGAGAAACAGGAAAAGAAGAAGAAGAAAAAACACTTTCTCCAACCACTGCTTCGTTTAATACACCTCAGTTAAGTTCCTCCTAACGTGCCTTTTTCCTTTCTTTCTGCAAACAACAAATCCCTCATCTCCTCACAGGGAGTTTGTTTCCAACGCCTTTGAGCATTTTCGCCTGCCCTTTCCTGAACTGACTCTGTAGCTCTGCAATATCAGATCAGGACTGCAGAACACAGCCTTATGAGCGCACTGAGACCACAGATTTATATAAATGCTTTGCAATATTGGATGTTCGGTTGTTCGGCCTCTTTCCTAGCAAACCGTAACGTGGAACTGGCTTCTCCCGCACCCCCCCCCCATCCTTAAATTGGGAAATCCGCCCCCCATCCCATTTTTATGATTTGCTAAACACCCATAAAAAGCATTAATAATGTTACATCAGGTTGAAAGCAGCATAAGGTTGAACATTAGCACTAAAGGTACGGTTCCAAAAGCACTGCAAAAAAAGAAAAAATCAAACCCATTTCCCCAGAAACCTGTTAGGTTTATTTATCTGCATTATTGTGTAATAGGTTTACTTAATCATTGTTCCTATAGACCAGATCCCACCCCCCCACCAAACCCATTAGCATACAGATATACTCTGCACAGGGACGCAGGTGGCGCTGTGGGTTAAAGCCTCAGCGCCTAGGGCTTGCCGATCGAAAGGTCGGCGGTTCGAATCCCTGCGGCGGGGTGCGCTCCCGCTGCTCGGTCCCAGCGCCTGCCAACCTAGCAGTTCGAAAGCACCTCCGGGTGCAAGTAGATAAATAGGGACCGCTTACCAGCGGGAAGGTAAACGGCGTTTCCGTGTGCGGCTCTGGCTCGCCAGAGCAGCGATGTCACGCTGGCCACGTGACCCGGAAGTGTCTCCGGACAGCGCTGGCCCCTGGCCTCTTAAGTGAGATGGGCACACAACCCCAGAGTCTGTCAAGACTGGCCCATAAGGGCAGGGGTACCTTTACCTTTACCTATACTCTGCACACACCCTCCCAATTGTTACTTATCTGGGATAGCTCAGTTGGTAAAGCATGAGACTTAATCCCAGGGTCTTAATCTCAGGGTTGTGGGTCTGAGCCCCACGTTGGGCAAAAGATTCCTGCATTACGGGGGTTGGACTAGATGAGCCCTGAGGTCACTTCCAACCAGTGGCATAGCGTGGGGGTGCAGGGGGGGCCGGCCGCACCGGGCGCAACATCTGGGGGGGCGCGCTCACCGCCTCCGGAGTCGCCGAAGAGCCTCGGGCGCAGGCTGTAGCAGAGCCCCATGTCTCGCGGAACCAACGAGCTGTGCGTGCGTCCGGGCTGAAGGTGTCCGGCAGGCAGCGGCTCTCAGCGCTCCGTGCATCAGGGCCACGGAGGGCGCGCCAGGCAGCCCCTCCTCACAGCCCCGCCGCCGCTGCTGCTGCTGCAGCTGCTGGGCCATGTTGCATTTTCCTCCCCTCTCTGCCCTCCTCCTCCTCCGGGCAAGCGGCGTCGTTTGGGCGGCAGCGCCAGCGGCAACTCGCCTCAGATCACCTGACACGGACCCGCTGCTGCCGCCGTGGCTACCTTACCGTAAATACCCCAGCCCAGGCAGCAGCAAGAAGAAGCTGGCAGCGGCGGCAGGTTAGGGGTTAGGGGCGCAAATTACTTGCCTTGCCCCGGATGCTGACAACCCACACTACGCCGCTGCTTCCAACTCTGAGTCTAGCCAGGCCTTTGGCTAACCAAGTAAGTTAAACAACAGATCAAGAAAGCCAGAGACAGACCCAAAAGAGGACTATATGGAACTCGCCGAACTGACTGGGAGACTCCGAGACCAGAGAGAAGAGATGGTGGAAGAAGATTGGAAGAAGATTAAAGAATATTTGAAAAAAAATATGTTGGATATATGGGTTTAGGCTTTAGGGTTAGAAGTAGAAGATAATGTATTTTAAAATAGTATTATTTGTAAGTGATAAAATGTGAAGATTTTTATGGTAAAGGTAAAGGGACCCCTGACCATGGTAAAGTAAGTGTGATTTAAAAAAATGGTTAAAAATTATGATATATGAAACTGCTAAAGATGAGGTAAAATGAAAATCAGATGGGGGGACTTGGGGAAGCTCACCTAACAATGTTTAGAAAAAATAAGGATAAGACAAGAATTTGTTTGTATTGTTTGTTTTTCTGTTTGTATTGTTTATTTGTGTTACAAAATGAATAAAAAATTATGAAAGGGAAAAAAAAAGACAGACCCAAAAGAGAAAATAACAGAACACCACTAGTAATCACACACAGCTCCCAAGTTAAAACAGTTCAATGCATCATCAGAGATCTACAACCTCTCCCAGACAACAGCAGTTCTCTTTCTCAAGTTCTACGAGGAAGACCTTTCATTGCCTACAGACAGCCACCCAATCTTAAACAACAACTCACCCACAATAATACAGTGGTGCCCCGCAAGATGAACGCCTCACAAGACGGAAAACCCGCTAGACGCAAGGGTTTTCCGTTTTGGAGGTGCTTCGCAAAACGAATTTCCCAATGGGCTTGCTTCGCAAGACGAAATGTCTTGCGAGTTTTTCCGACTTTTTTTCCTCCCCCCCCCCTTTTTCTAAGCCGCTAAGCCGCTTATCAGCTGATCCGCTAAGCCGCTAAAAGCCGCTAATAGCGCTAATCCGCTAAGCCGTCAATGGGCTTGCTTCGCAAGATGAAGAAACCGCTAGACGAAGAGACTCGCGGAACGGGATCTTTTCGTCTTGCGAGCACCACTGTACAGCAAGCAGACTTAACATAAACACTGGTACCAGAGCCTGCAATAAACCCAGATGCCAACTTTGCTGCCACATACACTCAGTCTTGCTTGGCAGGGGGTTGGACTCGATGGCCCTTGTGGTCTCTTCCAACTCTATGATTCTATGATTCTAAGACCATCACTGGACCCAACAACATCAAACATACCATCTCACGACTATTTAATTGCTCATCTTCCAACATTGTGTAGGCCATCAAATGTCAACAGTGCACTTCAGCCCTCTATACTGGACAAACAAGCCAGACCTGACGCCAAAGGATAAATGGACATAAATCTGACATGGGAATCACAAGACAGAGAAGCTTCAATCTCCCAGGATCTCAAAGCAGCTGTCTTATTACAAAAGAATTTCAGAAATAGACTTGAAAGAGAAGTTGCTGAATTACAACTTATTGCTAAAACTATGGAGAGGCCTGGTCTGAATAGAGATATTGGATTCTTGTCTCATTACATATGCTAAAGCTATTTTTGGTCATCTGCATACTATCCCTCGCTTTTTCCTGTAGGACTAATTGCAGTCATTAACAGTCGTCAACAGGTTTACCATACCCATTAAGTCAATCACCCATCTCCTACCACCCTTCTGAGAAAAACCCCACCCCACCCTCCCACTATATATAAGGGTCTGGTGACTTCTGTTTCAGTGTATCTGAAGAAGTGTGCATGCACACGAAAGCTTATACCCAGAACAAACTTAGTTGGTCTCTAAGGTGCTACTGGACAATTTTTTAATTTTTTTCAAGTAATCTTTGTAGCAGTTATAAGGCTGGCTGCTATTTCTCGATCATTTTACGGGATAACACCCTTCAGAAAAACGAGTAGGAAATACCGTAGTTTAGGGTTTCACAAGGGTATGTGATATCCTAGCACATCAGAAATATTAGCCTAGAGAAATTTCCAAAATATTTGTACCTGTGAGCAGTTCCAGTGATTCTCAGTACCCTGAAAGAACAACACACCCCAGGATTCTTTGGGGGGAAGCCATCGCTAGGATACTTATTCAGATGCAGAGTGCAGATGAGGCCTCAGTTTTCCCCCTTGAAGAGCAGGAGTATGGGCACAAACCTATAATGGGTTGACTCCTCCCGTCAATGGTCCTGGCACCTTCTAAGAATGCCTTGGCTAGTAGCTCAACTGGTTAGAGCGCGGTGCCGATAACGCTAAGGCTGCAGGTTTGATCCAGCTGCATATTCCTCCATTCCAGCTCTATAATTCTATGGTTCTTGCCCTGAAAGGGCACAAGCCAACCTGGAGCAAAATTATATGATTCTAGGATTCTGCATCTGTGCCCCTGTCCCACCTTGCTTTCTCGTTTCCTCTCTGCTGTGATGCTTAATTACTTTTCCTTAATTTATTGTTACGGCGGCACAGGCTTGAATATTTCATGGGGTCGCTTCCCTGCTCTCCCGGCTGCTGCACCGCTGGATAAATTACTCTTATTAGCCTGATTAATCTGCTGGTCCCTGGGGAACAAAAAGGGTTAAGGCCGCCAAAAGAACTCGGGTTCCTTTCTGTTCCACTTGGTTCGTAGGAACAAAGGAGAGCCGGCTGGTTCAGGCCAATGGTCCGTCTAGTCCAGCATCCTATTCTCTCAGTGGCCAACCAGATGCCCATTAATGGAAACCCACGAGCAGGATTCGAACACAAAAGCAGTTCTCACCTTCTGTGGTTTCCAGCAACTGGGATTCACTGACTGTGATGGCAGAACAGAGCCACCTGGGCTGGTAGCCATCGATAGCCCTCTCCTCCGCCACAAATTAGTCCAATCCCCTTCCAACGCCATCAAGATCAGTGGCGGTCGCTGCCTCCTGTGGCAGTGAGTTCCGCAGTTTAACAATGCACTGCACAAAGAAGGACTTCCTTTTACCTGGTGGCAGACCTACATTTGGGGAAACCACTTCGCAACAAGCAACAAGGTCTGGGTAACCACTGTTGTCTTCTTAATGGGGTTGTTCAATGACAGACTGCCACTTTATAATAATACAGTGGTACCTCGGGATACATACGCTTCAGGTTACAGCCTCCACTAACCCAGAAATAGTACCTCGGGTTAAGAACTTTGCTTCAGAGTGAGAACAGAAATCGTGCCATTCTCTCTCTTGCCTCTCTCTCTGCCATCTTCCATCGATGAGGAAACATCTAAGGATGCTCTCTTGGCTCCCAGCCAAGAGAGGAGATAAGGACTATCTTGCTACAAGATAGATTCTAAGTGTATGTAACCTTTTTAAAGCTGTATGCCTTCTGGGATCATATTGTGAACAGAACGTGAGTAAACTCTTTTATACTTTTCTAAAGACTGTGTTGTGTCTTGTATTTTAAGAGGCACCTTCGAGGACACTGTCCCACCATCTCGTCCTCTGTCGTCCCCTTCTCCTTGTGTCCTCCATCTTTCCCAACATCAGGGTCTTTACCAGGGAGTCTTCTCTTCTTTTTCCAGGGAGGCCAAAGTCTTGGAGCCTCAGCTTCAGGATCTGTCCTTCCAGTGAGCACTCAGGGCTGCTTTCCTTCAGAATGGAGAGGTTTGATCTTCTTGCAGTCCATGGGACTCTCAAGAGTCTCCTCCAGCACCAGAATTCCAAAGCATCAATTCATCGGTGATCCGCCTTCTTTATGGTCCAGTTCTCACTTCCATACATCACTACTGGGAAAACCATAGCCCTCTCTGCTCTGTGGCTAGGGAAATATTTCATTCATCAGCACTTAAGGAGTCGTTCCCCCTAATAGGTTATATTGATGCCAACACAAAAGGAGGTGCCTTAAATCTCTTGCTCTCTCTGGGAACGCCAATAAATGTATCTGTCTCTCCGGGGGAATTTACGCTCGTCCCCTGGGCAATGGAGGATGATAAAGGTGAGAAGGTACAGGTGTCATGGAGACTCGGAGCCTGACTTTCGTTGGAGGAAAACAGGGGCCTCCTTGCGACACCCAACACCGTTGCTCGAGAATCCTGACCCAACTTTTGGATTTGCTGGATGCACAGCAGTTCTAGTGTTAGGGGACACCCGGGATGTGGGTGGCACCGTGGTCTAAAGCACTGAGCCTCTTGGGCTTGCTGATCAGAGGGTCAGTGGTTCGAATCCCCATGATGGGGTGAGCTCCCGGTGCTCTGTCCCAGCTCCTGCCAACCTAGCAGTTCGAAAGCACACCAGCACAAGTAGATAAATGGGTACCGCTGCGAAGGGAAGGTAAATGGCGTTTCTGTGCATTCTGGCACTTGTCATGGTGTCCCGTTGCGCCAGAAGCGGTTTAGTCCTGCTGGCCACATGACCTGGAAAGCTGCCTGTGGACAAACACTGGCTCCCTCGGCCTGAAAGCGAGATGAGTGCTGCACCCCATAGTCACCTTTGACCTTCCAGGGGGTCCTTTACCTTTACCTAGTGTTAGGGGAGAGAGAGGAGAGGTCTGTGTCCTCTCTCTGTGTCCACAGACACACAGCTGCACAACCTTTGTGGCAGTCACAACTAGTGCACACCCTCCAACATTTCCCCAATGAAAATACGTCTTATTCAATATAATGGAGGGATGTGGGTAGCGCTGTGGGTTAAACCACAGAACCTAGGTCTTGCCGATCAGAAGGTTGGTGGTTCGAATCCCCACGATGGGGTGAGCTTCCGTCGCTCGGTCTCAGCTCCTGCCAACCTAGCAGTTTGAAAGCATGTCAAAGTGCAAGTAGATAAATAGGTACCGCTCCGACGGGAAGGTAAACGGGGTTTCGTGCGCTGCTCTGGTTCACCAGAAGCGGCTTGGTCCTGCTGGCCACATGACCCAGAAGTTGTATGCCGGCTCCCTCGGCCAATAAAGCGAGATGAGCGCCATAACCCCAGAGTTGTCCGCGACTGGTCCTAATGGTCAGGGGTCCCTTTACCTTTATTCAATATAATAATGTTAATAGTAACAACAACAACAACAACAACAGTTTTATTTATACCCTGCCCATCTGACTGGGTTTGCCCAGCCACTCTGGGTGGCTTCCAACATACATAAAAACACAATCAAACATGAAACAGGGCTGTCTTCAGATATCTTCTAAAGGTTGTCTAGTTACGTTTCTCCTTGGCTCAGAGGTCGGATAACTCCAGACCCTCCCACATTTCTCTGAGGAAAACAGGGACATCCTAAGGAAAAGCAGGACGTTCCAGGATCAAATCAGAAACTGGGACGGCTTCTCAGAATCTGGGACTGTTCCTGGAAAATAGGGACACTTGCAGAGTTTGCCAGGGGTTGCCAGGTCAGGAACATCCCAGACGCTCAGATTACAGGACCCAAAGAGGAGCATTTAAAATTCTGAATTTTTAAACGCTTGCAACCCTCCCTAACACCTGCTCTTGAAGGGCATGTAAAAGATTTAACAACGGGGGGGGGGGCGCGGAGAGGATAAAATGCTAAAATACGTTTTTAAAAATGCAATTTGAAAATGCATGTAATACTGGGCAGAAAATAAGGGTGGGTCAGCTTTTAAATTTGTATTAAATTTGAATTAATTTGATGTCAATGTGGTAAATTTTTTGAAAAGCAATAAAAATATAATTGGCCAAAACAACAACAACAACCAAGAAGAACAAGAAACAAAACAGTTTAATAATAATTGGACTTCCCCCGACTGATGCTACCTGTCCCCAGGAGGAAATACTTATTTTTCAACACACACACACACATCACATCACAATCTGCCTTGTGCTGCAACACTTTGGGACAGCCTTCCCTCCTTCCCAGGGTATGCATAGAAAGGTCAAATGTTCTTTAAATAGGAACTCAGAACAGGATGAGCTTCGCCAGAGTGTGGCTGACTAAGAAGGAATTAATTCCACATGGGGTCCTTGATCCTCCCCTCCAGGAATGGACAGAGAAAAGGCACCGCGCAAGATGCAGTGGCAAGCCAGAATCTGCCTGGCTTGGCTTTGTGCCCAAAGGAGGTGGTAGAGTCTTGAACCAGAAGGGAGGACTCTACCACTTTTTTTAATGTTTAATTTCTCATCTTGAGGCGCTGCACTGTTTTGTCCTCACAACAGCCCTGTGATGTCGGTGGGCTCAAGGTCACCAGCTTGAGGGCAGAGTGGCGGGATTTGAACCCTGGTCTCTCCCAGGTACTAGATTGACACACTAACCACTACACCACGACTGGACCTTATGAGAGAAGTTCAGAATAAGCGGCAGAAGCCGGAGCAGGAGAGGAGGAAGGCCAAGAGGCAGAGATGAGTCCACCTGGTGAAGAGTCATGGATGTTTCCTCCGTCTGCTGTGACAAACTCCCTTCCCATCTTGTCCGCCAGAACCAGGAGAGGCATGAAAAGGGCAGAGGAGAGGTTGACTGTATGAAGGCACAGTCTCTGATGGATTGGGAAAGACCTGGGAGAGGTGGAGACAGGCAGTTTTCATGGATTGGCTGGATGCAGAAGAGCAGTGGGAGGCACCAGCTGGGGAACCCCCAAGGGAACCCCCAGGGGAAGAAGGCTCTGAACCAGGGGGCTGGTGGTGGGACGACAATGAGCAGTAAGAGGGAGAAGACTGGGAGGAGGGAGTGTCGGAAGCTGAAGAGGCAACAGGGTTTAGAGAGCAGGGAGAGTGTGGTAGAGAGCAGTCCAGATTTTTTTTGGGGGGGGCAAGAGACAGAGATGAGGTAGGGGAGGCCCAGGGGGTCTCCCCTTCCTGCTGTGACCAGCTCCCCTCCCTGCTGGTCTCCCAGAACCAGAAGAGGCGTGAAGAGGTGTGAGGAGCAAAGGCAGATGCGAGGCAAAGTCTCAGATTGCTTGGGAAGGAGGAAAATTAAGGATCTGTGGGAAAGCAGGGACCTCCAGTCCTCATTGGGGCAAGATCTACCACAGGGGTAGGCAACCTAAGGCCCAGGGGTCGGATCCGGCTCAATCGCCTTCTCAATCCGGCCCGCAGACAGTCCGGGAATCAGTGTGTTTTTACATGAGTAGAATGTGTCCTTGTATTTAAAATGCATCTCTAGGTTATTTGTGGGGCCTGCCTGGTGTTTTTACATGAGTAGAATGTGTGCTTTTATTTAAAATGCATCACTGGGTTATTTGTGGGGCCTGCCTGGTGTTTTTACATGAGTAGAATGTGTTTTTTTAAAATGCATCGCTGGGTTATTTGTGGGGCATAGGAATTTGTTCATTCCTCCTCCCCATTCAAAATATACTCTGTGGACTATATGGAACTTGACGAACTGACCAGGAGACTCCGAGACCAGAGAGAAGAGACGGTGGAAGAAACTGGAAGAAGTTAAAGGAATATTTGAAAAAATATGTTAATATTTAAACCTTGGAATAGCTTTGGAAGTGGATATAGGCTGTAGGGTTAGAAGTAGAAGACAGTGTATTTTAAAACAGTATTATTTGTAAGTGATAAAATGTGAAGTTATTTTAAGTGTGATTAAAAAAAAAGATGGTTAGAAATTATGATATATGTAAACTGCTGAAGATGAAGAAAAATGAAAATCAAATAGGTGGGACTTGGGGAAGCCCACTTAACGATGTTTAGAAAAATAAGAATATGACAAGAATTTGTTCGTATTGTTTGTCTTTTCTGTTTGTGTTTATTTATTTGTTGTAAAATGAATAAAAAAAATTCATTAAAAACCAAAAAGAAAATATAGTCCTGACCAACACATGGTCTGAGGGACGGTGGACCGGCCCATAGCTGAAAAAGTTTGCTGACCCCTGATCTAAGGTAAAGGTAAAGGGACCCCTGACCATTAGGTCCAGTCGTGACCGACTCTGGGGTTGTGGCGCTCATCTCGCTTTATTGGCTGAGGGAGCCGGCGTCCAGCTTCCGGGTCATGTGGCCAGCATGACTAAGCCGCTTCTGGAGAACCAGAGCAGCGCACGGAAACGACGTTTACCTTCCCGCCGGAGTGGTACCTATTTATCTACTTGCACTTTGACGTGCTTTTGAACTGCTAGGTTGGCAGGAGCAGGGACCGAGTGACGGGAGCACACCCTGTTGCGGGGATTCGAACTGCCGACTTTCTGATCAGCAGGTCCTAGACTCTGTGGTTTAACCCACAGCGCCACCCGGGTCCCGACCCCTGATCTACCAGGAAGAATTGCTGTGCTCACTAGACCCGGCCTCCAGAGCTGTTTATTTCTTGGAATAAAGAGAGTTAACTGATGCTGTGTAAGTTAATGCGGACGTGCACTGACACCGACCCTGATTGTTTTGTGGGGCAGCATACCTTGAAACAGGCAGGGGCAAGGGGGGGCAGGAATGGGACAGGTGACAGGCTGGTCATTTTTCGGCCTTCCTGTTGGAGCAGCTGATTGGCTGCATCCCAAAACAGGATGCTGGGCTCAAGGGCTGGGGGACCTGATCCCAGAGGGCTCTGCCAATGCCCTGGTAAAAATAGTTCGCCGAGGTACCACCATCCAAAGTCACCTGTTTGACAGCCTCAAGCTTCTCTCCTGTTGAGCCTGCCAGACGTATGACTCCAGGCTGCGTTTATAGAATCATAGAGATGGATGGGACCCCACGGGGTCATCTAGTCCAGCCCCCTCAAATGCAGGAATCGAGGCCAAAGAATCCCTGACAGATGGCCTTTTAAAAAAACAGAGGTTGGAGGGGACACCAATGGTCATCCATTAACTCCCACCAACACTAGCAAAGCATGTCTTTATAATGAACCCAGAACTGTTGGGGTTAAGTTCACCACATGTACTGTGTTAAAGGAAAATATAATGAAAATGATGTATAGATGGTGTTTGACCCCTGTTAAACTAGCTAAGATTTATCATAACTGTGATAACTTATGTTGGAAATGTAAAGAAAAAGAAGGAACTTTTTATCACATGTGGTGGACCTGCCCCAAGGTGAAAGACTTCTGGGAAAAGATTTATAATGAATTTAAAAAATGTTGAAATATACATTTATAAAGAAACCAGAAGCCTTTCTTCTTGGAATAATAGGTTTGGAATTGCCCAAGAAAGATGCTAAATTATTTTTGTATGCCACAACTGCTGCTCGAATTTTACTAGCTAAAAAGTGGAAAACGCAAGAATTACCAACTGTGGAAGAATGGCATATGAAGATGATGGATTTTTCGGAGCTAGCCGACCTAACTGGAAGAGTCCGCAACCAGAAGGAGGAGGAGTATCAGGAAGAATGGGCTAAATTTAATGATTATTTAGTTAAATTTGTTAAGTTAAATTAATTGGAAACAGCTTGCAGGTATTAGATTGGCTTAGGATTTTATATAAGTTAAGTGTTGAATTAATATGTTTAATTTCAAATTGAAAAGATATAAGGATGTTAAACGATTAAGTTAAGTTTATAAAAACTCTGATTTGGAAAACCGTTAAAAGGATATACATTGAAATTCAAGGGGAAGCGAGGAAGTCGCTTAACAATGTTAATAAGTACGGTATAACTTTAATAAGGTTATGATTCTTGTTTGTTTGTTTATATGTTTGTTTATAATTTTGTGAAAATTAATTTTAAAAAATGGAAATATATATATATAATGAACCCAGAACTGTTGGGAGTTGTAGCGCAAAACCTCTAGCTGGCGCCCAGTTTGGAAGCCTCCTTTGGGATGGATTTTTATTCCATGGCTTCATAAATGCATTCTTCTATACCACAAAGAATCTTAGGGCTGGTTCACAAAATACATTTTTAGCTGCATGAGTTATCATGATCATTCCAGAGTGCATATTTATGAAGACAAACAATGTATAAAAGCAATCACAGTTACAGCCTTATTGTATAGCTGTTGGGGGGCAGGGCGGAAATCACATTAGGTTAAATGCTGCTGACTGTATAATTGGTTATTTTTACACATTATTTGTCCGTATGAACATGGTGGTGGTGACAGCCTGGAGCACTCACATGGAAGAAAAGAAATCTAGTGTGAACCAGCCCATTGTAATAAAGGTCTTCATAGATACATCAGCAATACTTGGTTTCCAGTCCAGGCATTTTGTTGTTGTTTGTTGCTGTTTAGTCGTTTAGTCGTGTCCGACTCTTCATGACCCCCTGGACCAGAGCATGCCAGGCCCTCCTGTCTTCCACTGCCTCCCGCAGTTTGGTCAGACTCATGTTTGTAGCTTTGAGAACACTGTCCCACCATCTCATCCTCTTTCTCCCCTTCTCCTTGTGCATCTTTCCCAGCATCAGGGTCTTTTGCAGGGAGTCTTCTCTTCTCAGGAGGTGGCCAAAGTCTTGGAGCCTCAGCTTCAGGATTTGTCCTTCCAGTGAGCACTCAGGGCTGATTTCCTTCAGAATGGAGAGGTTGGATCTTCTTGCAGTCCATGGGACTCTCAAGAGTCTCCTCCAGCTCCAGAATTCAAAAGCATCTATTCTTCGGCGATCAGCCTTCTTTATGGTCCAGCTCTCACTTCCATACACCACTACTGGGAAAACCATAGCTTTAACTATATGGGCCTTTGTTGGTAAGGTGATGTCTCTGCTTTTTAAGATGCTGTCCAGGTTTATCATTGCTTTTCTCCCAAGAAGCAGGCATCTTTAATTTCGTGACTACTGTCACCATCTGCAGTGATCATGGAGCCCAAGAAAGTAAAATCTTTCACTGCCTCCATTTCTTCCCCTTCCATTTGCCAGGAGGTGATGGGACCAGTGGCCATGATCTTCGTTTTTTTGATGCTGAGCTTCAGACCATATTTTGCGCTCTCCTCTTTCACCCTCATTAAAAGGTTCTTTAATTCCTCCTCACTTTCTGCCATCAAGGTTGTTTCATCTGCATATCTGAGGCTGTTGATATTTCTTCCGGCGATCTTGATTCCGGCTAGGGATTCATCCAGCCCAGCTTTTCGCATGACGAATTCTGCATATAAGTTAAATAAGCAGACCAATCCTGGCATACTTACGCTGAAGTTTGACAAAGCACTTGTGACTGACCAAAGCCTTGGGCTGTGAATGTCCTTCAAAAACAAAACACGACTACAATGTTTCTAAAAAAATAATGTTTTTGCAAGGAAATTTATTTTGCCCAACTCATATTTTAAATGAATATGCTCTCAAGCCCCAATTTCTCTTTCTTATAACTAACTCTGCTGTTATGTGGGAGTCTGGCCTTCCTGTTCATTTTAACCAAATTTACATGTTGCCTGATTGCGACTACAGCTTAAAGCAGTTTGCAAGAAACGCTCAAAATTAGTAACAAAAAACCTGTAATTAAAACAATTAGAATCAGCTAAGGATAGCAAGACAGGTTGAGCTTGGGAGTTTGTGTTACGAGTTATCACGGATCGTGGCCAGCTACATTTTACGCAGAGTAAGCCCACTGAAATTAATGGATCTAAGCGAGTCAAGAATATTAAAAAAAAACCAACAGGTTAAGAGCAGACAGAGACTGAAAGAAAATGAAACTGCATGCAAGTTGGAAAGAAGAATGAAAGATTTAAATTACTATAACCTCACTTGCTGTTATTTGACATAATTTTGTTTTGTCTATTTGCAGGAGTTTGTAAAGGGACAGCCGAAGGACAAGGAATTTGCTTAACCCGCCCCCCCCCAAACTGTCAATTGGAGATAAATCTGTAAAGAAACAGCATATAAAGGGGAATAAATTGGACTACATCTGAGAAAGTGAGAAACCAGTTTGGTACGAATTGCACTACATTAATTTTAATTTGGTTTTGACATGTTATACATTTGAAAATGGAAAGGTGCCTGAGTTTGATGCTTTCCTCCTCCCTCCCTGTCCATTTTCCTTGCGTGTTGCATCAGTTTTAGATTTAGAAGGGACTGCCTTGTTCTAACTGATTGCATGTGAGCCGTTCTGGGAGTCTTTCTTGATGAAAGAAGCAGAGGGTAAAAATGCTCCAAATAAACCGTAATAGTATGCGTGGGTTTAGCACAGCCACGTCTGGCACCACCAGATAAACCCACAAACAAAGGTCACCTTTCTCGGGGGGGGGGGGGGGGAGCAGGCGGAGATTGCTGCCTGCCCCCCCCCCATGCCAGGAGTGGGTCCCGGCTGGGAGTTCCCGTCCCCGTCAGCTTTCCAAAGTCTCTGCCAAATCCTGCGTGGCTCTGATCTAAACCATCTGCCAGCCATTCATTCCCAAAACAAAGGAGCGTGCTATTAATAAACCCCTCTGAGGAGCGTATTGTTGGGCACCAACCCTAGGAAAACACACCCAGCCGGCGTTAAGTTTTTCTTTGCAAATGCATTTCTGTTGTTGTTGTTATTATTATTATTATTTTCAAAAATCCTGTATGCTTTCAATATAGCAGGGCAGCAAGGAGCTGTTTTTCAGTTCAACGCCAGGTTTGAATCTCCTTCAAGCATTCGCTGGGTTTTGGGTTTGGGGGGGTTTTTTTCTCAAGCTGGCCATGGAACGGAAGCTCTGAGGCATGTACAAAGTGCTTTCTGTCTCTTATGACCATAGGCTGCTGCTCCATACTGAGTGACAACTGTTTTGACTATCAGTTGTAGTCTCTGGGTTGCATAAATCACAGAAGTCCAGAGCTGTAAGGGACCCACCATCTGGTTCAACTCACTGCAATGCAGTCCCCCCCCCCATGTGGTGCTCGAACCCATGTCCCTGAGATTACAAGTCGCATGCTCTTCCGAGTTAACATCCCCAAAGGCCCTTGAATCCTTTCAAGCCAGCCTCCCAGGAACTTCCACCTTATAACTGAGTCAGACTAATGGGTCTATCGAGCCAAATAGATTGCCTACTCCAGGGTTGCAGGCAAGGGGTATTCGCAGTTTTACCTGGAGGGCATTGAGGCCTTCTGCATGCAAGAGGTTGCCCTGCCACTGGGCTGCAGCTCTTACCTTAGAAAGCAACATTCTAGTCCTCATTGTTAAACAGGAAGCTGCCTCAGGGTGTGTCAGACGGCTGGTCTGCCCAGATGGGCACTGTTTACATCGACTGTGGTTGGAAGCCTAGCTGGATAGCTCAGTCCGTGGATCGTGAGGCTCTTAAACTCAAGGTTGTGGGTTCAAAACCCACATTGGGTTAAAACATAGCTACATTGCAGGGGGTTGGACTAGATGGCCTCATGGTCCCTTCCAACTCTACAATTCTCTGCAGGTTTTTAGGCAAGGGAGTCCTTTCTAATCCCAGGCTGGAGATGACACTCAACCGATGTGCAAAGCAGCTGCTCCGTCACTGAACTATTGACCTTCCCCTAAAAAACTAGAGTACCGTATTTTTTGCTCTATAAGACGCACCAGACCACAAGATGCACCTAGTTTTTGGAGGAGGAAAACAAGAAAAAAAATATTCTGAATCTCAGAAGCCAGAACAGCAAGAGGGATCGCTGCGCAGTGAAAGCAGCAATCCCTCTTGCTGTTCTGGCTTCTGGGATAGCTGCACAGCCTGCATTCGCTCCATAAGATGCGCACACATTTCCCTTTCTTTTTAGGAGTCTTATAGAGCAAAAAATATGGTAAGTCTCTAGTCCTCATTGTTGTGAATTATATATATGGGAATGCAGGAAATGGGCCTATGCCACAGCCAGACTTCCTGGCCCAGCTAGCGGAGGAGCGTACACACTTTCAGACTCAGAGGCCACTCCCAGCACAAACTGGAGGCACTGGGAACCAAACCCTCGGCTTTCTGCATGCAAAGTGACCGTGCTGAGCTGCAGCCCAGAAGCTTCCCTGCGAATTTGGACCTCAACAACCTCATGTTTTGTTGCTACAAGACCCCAGCTGTGTCCTGAGCGAAGAGACCACGAAAGCAGGTGGCAGCGAGCGCCCCAGGGCCTTACCCTCCAAATCTTCTGTTTGCAAGAGGCGCGTTGCCACCCACAAGCCTTGAATTCCTACTCCCCCCGCAGAAGAATTCTGCTCCTCAGCTCAGGGCTATCACGTTTCTCTCGACTTGCTCAAATGCTGCATGCATTTGGGTATAGGGTTCCCGTGCCCTTTGGTGAGGCCGGACGACAAAGACGTTTCTCCAAAATAAATAAATGTGACCCGATGAGCATGTGTTTGTGTGAAATGGAAGGGGGGCAGGGAGCTGGGGGGGGGAGCCACAAGGCAAAATTCCTTCTTGCCAGACCTGCAAGCGCTGGCACGCTTCGGAAATGCGGTGGTGGGAGTCTGTGCCCCCGCAGAGAGTAGAGGGCTGGCAAGTGACGCTTCCTCTCTCCTTAGATGGAGAGGGAGAGAGGGATTTGTTCTTGACTTGCCAATCATGATTTGATTAAGCAAGATAAGATAAAACTTTATTCGCATTAGCCAATGGCCATAGCAGCAGTAAAACATTACAGTATATGCAGAAAAGGAAATTTGGTATAAGGGCACAGTTTAAAGTCCTGAATCAGCCGTCAGTTAGCGGCCCTTATTCTGATTGCCCCTGCTATGAACCTAGCAACCTGTGCTGTTATCTGCTCATTTTGATCTGATAGGAGAAAGGACATTGCGGCAGTGGCTGAGCGCCCTGGGATGGTTAGTACGAGTGGGGTGAGGATCTCGTTCCTCAGGTCTTTGTAGAGAGTGCAAGACAGGAGGACGTGTGCCACTGTTTTGGTGCTACCGTCTCCACAGGGGCAAGGAGGTTTCTCAGCGGGATCTTTTGGAATCGACCCTCTGGAGAGGGAGAACGTGTGCCAAAATGCCATCTTTTGGCAGGGTGGCCCAGGAATGTCAAAGGCGCACGCCTCTCCAGCCCAACACCGGCCTCCTATCTTTAGGGAAGAGGTGCAGTGATGTCACCAGGATCGGGGCCAGTGGGGGGGGGCAACCCTCCCAGAGAACACTGATTTGCCCCATGTACGACCTCTGGCTTTCAAGCTTGCGGAAGGACACAGAACTGCAGATGTCAAGAAGGTTGCTAAAATTATCAGACTTAGCTGAGATGGCAAGGCTGGCATGTTTAATCAGAGCACTAATAGCCATAATTTTATTATTTGTACCCCGCCCTTCTGCCTGGTTTGCCTCAGCCACTCTGGGCCGCTTCCAACATATATAAAAACATCATAACACATCACACCTTTTAAAGCTTCGCTATGCCTTAAATCACTGTCAAATGTTTACTAAAGATTGGGAACTCCTTATAGACTTCTTGCGTGGAAAGGAAAAGGAACTTACAGTGCCTGGGCTTGCGGATTGAAGAAAATATTGGTTTATAGAAAGTAGAATTGTTGGAGTGGATGGTTTGAATACTTTTCTATACATAGCAGACAGACCAAGAATCAGCAGTTCATTATCTTTTTATTTTCTCTTTCTTCTTTCCCCCTTCTCTGTTCCTCTTTTGGTTTGATCAGTGTTTTAAGTTGGATTTCTTTAAAAATGGATATTTGTTGCAAACCGTTGTATGTTTTCTTTCAAACTTTAGTAAAATTGATTGGTGGGAAAATGTAGATGGACTCCCAAGTCTAACTTCCATAGAATCATGGATTTGTAGAGTTGGAAGGGACCCTGAGGGTCATTTAGACCAACCCCCAACGTGGTATTCGAACCAATGACCTTGAGAATAGGAAAGGTGGAAAGAAGAAACAGCTCCAACAAAAGAGGATTGGCAATTAAAATTGATGGAATATGCAGGGATAGCGAAACTTACCAGTAGAATAAGAAATCAAGAAGAGAGACCTTTTTTTATGACTGAGTGGAGAAAATATATTGACTATGTGAAGATACAACTGTAAACAACTTAAAAAGTTAGCAGGGTTGACATAAACTGGTGCAGCTAGAGATGAGTAAAAAGAATAATAATGAGATATTAGTATTTGGATATAAATTTGATATGCAGTGGAGGAAAGATATAAAATATGTAATGGCAGAAAGGAGGGGGGAAGCTGAAAGAAATGTTGATGGTTTTCGTATACATTTGCTTTTCTTTGTTAAAATGTACATAAAATGAGAGAATGAGAAAGACAATTTTAAAAAAAGAGAGAATAAGAATCTCATGCTCTACCAACTGAGCTCTCCATTGTTTCCAAGAGCGTTGAGATGACCCTGGGTAGAAACTAATTGCTGGAGTATATAGCATCTCCCTAATTTTCACCCCCTACTCAATTTTCACCCCTACTCATACTCCGTGCTTGAACCCACAGCCCTGAGATTAAGGGTCTTGAGTTCTACCGACTGAGCTATGAGTATTATGCCCCTTGCCTGAAGCCCTAGAAATCCACAGCAACCTGTCAGGGTAAACAACAGTGAGCTAGATAGACCCACAATCTGACTTGGGATAGGGAAACGCTCCTGTTTAAACAAGCCCTATTTGGTAATAATATATTCAGAGAGACATCACCTTGCCAACCAAGGTCCATATAGTTTTGCCAGTAGTGATGTATGGAAGTGAGAGCTGGACCATAAAGAAGGCTGATCACCAAAGAATGGATGCTTTTGAATTACAGTCATACCTCGGGTTGAATGTGCTTCGGGATGAGCACATTCGAGTTGCGCTCCGCGGCAACCCAGAAGTGACAGAGCCCTTTACTTCTGGGTTTCGTCGCTTGCGCATGCGCAGACGCTCAAAATGACGTCACGTGCATGCACAGAAGCGGCAAAAAGCGACGTGTGTGTGTGCAGACGTGCCGTCACTAGTTACGTTTGCTTCTAGATGCAAACAGGACCCCGGAACGGATCCTGTTCGCATCTAGAGGTACCACTGTATGGTGCTGGAGGAGACTCTGGAGAGTCCCATGGACTGCAAGAAGATCCAACCTCTCCATTCTGAAGGAAATCAGCCCTGAGTGCTCACTGGAAGGACAGATCCTGAAGCTGAGGCTCCAAGACTTTGGCCACCTCATGAGAAGAGAAGACTCCCTGGAAAAGACCCTGATGCTGGGAAAGATGGAGGGCACAAGGAGAAGGGGACGACAGAGGACGAGATGGTGGGACAGTGTTCTCGAAGCTACCAGCATGAGTTTGCCCAAACTGCGGGAGGCAGTGGAAGACAGGAGTGCCTGGTGTGCTCTGGCCCATGGGGTCACGAAGAGGCGGACATGACTAAATGACTAAACAACAACAACAACTCAACAACAGAGCTGCTGCAATCTATGAACTGCCCTAAGGATGACGGGCAGAATACAAATTTAACAATCAATAATGATTCTGATGCATAGCTGTCAACTTTTCCCTTTTCTTGCGAGGAATCCTATTCGGAATAAGGGAATTTCCCTTAAAAAAAGGGAAACGTTGACAGCTATGTTATGTTGGTGCATGCAGAACATCCCAGCTTCCATCTCCATGTAGGACTGGCTGGGTGGGTTTGTCCATGTATCAAAAAATCGTCTGATTCAGCATAAAGCTATTCCTATTTTCCTATGTTTCACGGGGACTACAGAGAAACTTAACCATCCCTGATGCATTCAGATACCAGTCCATCCCTTTAAATGGTGTGTCACCAGAATACTTTAGCATTGCCGATGTATATATATATTGTCAAAATAGATGGTCTTATATATGATCTTGGCAGCTCACATAGTAATTGCAATTCAGTGGAAGACAGCCCCAAATCTTACACTGAGGGCTTGGGAATTTGCACTACTCTGAATTTTGCAACACCATTCTCCAGCCAGGTAATGTGTTCAGAAAAGATGCTTTTGTCTACACACTTTTTGTCTTCACACTAAAAGGCTGGTGAATTTTCACAGGGACTTTTAAAATAATAATAGTGAGTTCCGAAGCGATGTGAAAACGAGGAGGACCAAGACTGGGGGGAAATGAGAAACTGAGAGAGAAACTGATATCAACGTTCTCTTTAAAAACAATCATTTTGGAATGATTCCCCCCCCTTAATCCTATCAGTTTTGAGGGCTGTAAAACTCACACTGAGGTCTGACAGCTTTTGGGAGAGAGTGATAAAATGCTTTTGATGGTTCTGAAGACGTCATGGAAGACGATTTCCATTTGCCTTTGCAGGGTGTGTATGTGACGTGGAAATAATAATAATTTATAATGATTTTATTGTTTGCCCAAATGTGACCACCCAAACTCCTGCCGCTAAGGGTGGCTGGTGCAACATCTATCTTGCACAACCACTCTTGTGTTTTGGGGAAGTGTTTAGATAGAAATTTATAAAAAGCCACTCACTCGACCTTGGGCTCTCTGCAGAGAGCTCTTTCTGCCTGTGTGAGTCAGGGTGGGGCTACCCAGGAGGCCCAAGAATGGTTGCCTGTGACGCCATGGGGCAGCCTTGCACCCCCAGGGTGCCAGTGACATCAATACGCAGCCATGCCTCTCCGCAGAGCAGTTTTCCAACTTAAATATCTGTTGTTGCTTTCTTTTTTTAAAAAAAAAAATAGGTGCTGTATTGACTGAACAAGCGAGGGATTGGATAACGTTACACATGGTGCCATGAAAAACAGACAGGAAAAAGAGACAGAGAACTCCTCAGATGTATCGGGGGGCAAGTAATTATTAGACGAAGAAAATCAAGATTTGGTGCAGCGGTGATTGGATACCCCAACAGAGCTAAAACGGACCAACTTCTGCATCTAAACTCCAAACCCTTTAAACTTACAGAGCGAGAAGGAAGATCTTGCAATAGTTAAGGCGTTTCTAATGTATGTGAACTGATTCTGGTAATGCAAAACATGTCCAAGGACAGATGCATGCTATCCAAACCAGGCTCCAAAGAGCCACTGCAGAGTTGGAAGGGACCCTGAGGGTCATCTAGTCCAACCCGCTTCAGTGCAGGAATTTGCAGCTGTCCCATGCAGGGATCGAACCTACAACCTAGGTGTTGGGAGCACCACACTCCAACCAACTGAACTCTGACCAGGGCAGAGCCAAAGCAGATCGACAGCTGCATAAAATTCAGCTTGGGGAGGTGGGGGAGAGGCAGGCAGACTGCAGGCAGCAGGGCCAGCCCCCCACAACTGCCTTTAAAGGGGTGCATGTGACCTGGTAGACATTCCTGAGCCAAAAGAGGCCTGGGGAGTGGTCCATTGACCAGTGGTGCAGGTGTCCAGCCCCTCCAATTCTAACCCCCCCAACAATTTTTCCTCCTTCGCACCGCATCCTGACCTCTCTCTCACCACACTACTTCACAAACCCCAAAAGCAGCTTCTCCCCTTCATATCAGCAATTTGGCGCAGAAACAGAGATGGCCTGGAGATTCTGAGGTGCCTGCGTTTAATGAACATACGGGTCTTGGATAGGCAAGGACATGGGGGTGGGGGGCTGGGCTTTGGGGCAGAGGTGACAATATTTCCCCAGGTATTTGCTCAAGCCTTCCAGGGAACCACCTTCTTGAGTGGCAGGACACCTGCTCTGCATGCAGAATGTCATAGGTTTGCTCTCCTCTCCAGGCAGGAAAGAGCTTTCCCCCCTGAAACCCTGGAGAGCTGCTGCCGGTCAGTGCCAGCCACATGGAGCTAGGCCAATGTGTCTGACTTGGGCCAAGCCTGTATCTTACATTCCTTGGGACCTTCCAGTTCCAAGGCCACTGAGCCGTGGGCCCTTCCTCCAAAACCAATATGGCAGGAATACATGAAGCTGCAAAAATCTAAGGTCTGTCTCAGTTATTGTCGTCACTGGCTGGCCAGGTTTCAGATGTGGGTTTTCTCCAGCGCTGCCACTGGGGACTGAACCTGAGGCCTTCTTCAAGCAAAGCAGGGGCTCCACCCACTGAGCCACAGCCCCATTTCCTCCTTAAACTTACCGTTATATTCAGATCGATGAGGACTAGACCCTCTGATTTGTGATTTGGATACACACACCACACCATATCTCCTGTGGCAGAGAACACACATTGCATGCACAAGCCCTGGGGATCTTCAAACAGCAACCCACCCCCTCCTTAAATCAGCCTTGTATTCAAATTCATGAGGACTAGCGCCTTTCCCCCCCCCCCGTGCTTGGGAAATGAACTGCAGCTCAGTGGCAGAGCACACGCGATGCACACAGAAGGCTCATAGAATCACAGAATGATGGAGTTGGAAGGGAAGCCCAAAGATCCTCTAGTCTAGCCCCCCGCAATGCAGTAATCTCGACTGAAGCCTCAGTGACAGGTGGCCAGCCAACCTCAGCTTAGAAACCTTCAAGGAAGGACAGCATGCAACATCCTGAGGGAGGGAGACCTTTGCGCTCCAGGGTTCAAGGAGATGAGTAACTATATAACCCCAGATGTCAAGGAGACAAAAAGATATCTGAAGTCAGCGCTGTATAAGAAAGCTTCTTAAGGTTTAAGGTTTATTATGATTATTAGTAGTCGAAGTAGAAGTAGTACTGTAGTAGTATTCAGCCCTGGAGATCTGCACAAAGGGCGAGGTGTCCATCCTCTCCTTAAACCGCCTTATCTTGGGACCCCATGAGGACTACAACCTTAGGAAACGGACCCGACACTTTTGCGCGCAGGAGACCCAGTCCTGGACATCTTCAAGCAAAGACGCAAACGCACCACCTGAAACACGCCGCCTGAGCTGGAGGAAGCCGCGGCAAGACCTCCCTGGGTTGCTAAGCCAGAACTATTGGACTTTTCGGAGACATCCAGGCGGCCACACCGAGGCTTCCCCGTCCCTGCAGGGAGGGCGCAACTGCCGCCGGGGGGGGGGGAGAGAGATAGAGGCGCGCACTTACCCGGAGGAGGAGAAGGAAAGGCAAGCTGCTCCATCTCTCTTCGTCCTTTTTGGAAGGAGAGACTAAGGCGCACCTGCCTCTTCGGATGGTTCCTGGACAACTGCACCTCTCTCCTCCTCCCTCTGGGTCCAAAAAGAGCCCTTCTATAAATACACAGACAATATAGCTCCTGGGAGGATGGATTGGGGTGGGGGATGTCCGCCTGACACCGCCCTGGCTGGCGCTCCCTTCGCGCTCCCTTCGCCAGCGAAGGACAAAAGCTGGCAGCCCGCCTCTCTCTCTTAATTGGAGCAGCGCAGCTCCCTGGCAGAGGGGGATCCCTAGATGATGGAAGAGGAAGGGAATCCGCTCCTGGAAGACGGGGAGAGGCGCGGGGCGGGGGGAGAGAACCGGGCGGAGCTGCTGGTGCGGCTGTGTCCCCCCCCCCCCCGCAACACACTCCAGTCACCTTCCCAAACAGAGGCACCCAAAGCTGGGTGGTTGTTATGTTTTAATTTCGGGGAAGGACACCGCGGGAGCCTTCGCTCGCCAACCCAAAAAACCCCAAAGCGATAGCAACTCTTTGCAATATGTTTGGGGTCTCTTTGTTTGCTGTCTGCCCCCAATAAAATATTTGAGAGGGGCAGACCCAGTGCCGCCCTGTGCAACGCCCTCCCGTCGGATGTCAAAGAGATGAGTAACTATACAACCTTTAGAAGACATCTGAAAGCAGCCCTGTATAGGGAATCCTTTTTAATGTGTAATGTTTTATTATGTTTTATGTTGGAAGCCGCCCAGAGTGGCTGGTGCAACAGATGTGGGGGGGTACAAATAATAAAATTACTACTACTACTATCAAATAGGCAGAGTATTGGTTTATTAAAATTGTTGGTTGGTAAAATAAAAAATGTATTAGGAGATGATTTGCGAGCCCCCACCCCGTCCCGAGATTTCTGTTTCCCTCCCCTTGCTGAACCCTGTCTTCTATCTATTAAACCTTAACAAAGCTCCTGTAATCTTTACTCCCTTTATGTTGCTCATAGTTCGAATCCTGCTTGCGGGTTCATGGTATAATAACACTTCTTTGAATTATCCCGAAAGGGTTTCCAGTCTTCCACAAAGCCTTGGTTCTCTTAAGTTAGCTGTTAACTGTACCAGTTCTGCAAAACCCATCACCTTGCTTATCCATTCCTCTTTAGCGTGCGTTTCTGCTTCTTTCCACATTTTTGTGCGTAGAGAATCCTAGCTGCAGATGTAATATACATAAACAACCATCTTTTGGGGGAGTTCATTTTTGGAAGAACATTCTCTTCCTATCAGTGCTGCATTAAACCCTGTGGAGGCGCCTGGGCAGGCGAAGTCTGCGGCGCCGGGGGTGCCTCGCAAATTATCTCCTAATGCGTTTTTTATACTACCAACCAAAAATTTTAATAAGCACATTTTATGACACATTATTATTTTGATGCGTTTTCGCAGGGCCCCGAAAAGGCATGGGGCCAATAGGCCGGTGCCTACTCTGCCTATATGGTAACCTGACATTGTTTCTTATATTCTTAATTTTCTCCCTCTGGCCTGGCACGGTGGGTTGGTTCGAGCCGACGGCTGTGCCAGGGCGAGCTCACACGGCCGATCACATTACAGCCTCTTCCAAGCGCCCTGTGACAAAGGACGGTTTCTCAAATTTAAGCCCTGGTGAATGGCTTTTTGGGGGACGCCCTTTGATGCCCCCGTTTTCCTTCCCCTTGCAAGTCACTGACCGCTTTGGAGAGAGAAAAACAGGAGCCACCCTCGCCGTGCCAACGTGGCACCAGTCCTTTTCCGATGCCCCGCAGTGCCAAGGTTTCCAAAGGTCGGGAAACATATCACAGGGCGTTTGATGGCAAGGCGACGAGACGTGTTTGTGTGTGTGTGTGTGTGTGTGTGTGTGTGTGTGTGTGTGCGTGTCTGTTGAAAGAAGGAACATCCGTTCTGCTCGGCGGGGATAAAATGTTCCAGATTCAAAAAAAAGGGCAACCCTGTCAACAGACGGAAGTCCCTGGGAATAAAAGAATGACATCGCCACCCTCTAGTTTCTGGGAACTGGGGGGGGGGGGGGTGGAGAGAGAAGGCAAGTCTTAGGTGCTTGCAATATAACCAGGGTTTTTTGGGGGTGGCGTGGGGGAGAGTGGCGGACAGGCAGTTGAAGGGGATCTGCACAAATTCATGCCCATGTCCAAAAATCATAAACATAAGAATGTTCTTCCTTCTTTTTTGGTTGGGGAAACGACATCACAAGATTCGGAGAAGCGTGAATTTCAAAGGGCAGGTGCATGAATCATCGTCTTGTGTATTGGGGTAGAACCAAGTCAAAACGCGAATGGCGCCGAAACAGGGGTGCCAACTTGAATAAAATATAGAGGAGGGCAGGTAAGTCCCTTCCTGCACAATCGATCACATGTACATCATTGGAATGGCAATGCCCATCAACTTTGGGGGCCCCTGACCCTCTCAGATATTTCATTGGGGGAGCTGAAGGAACCTTGGCCCCTAGTGAGTTGGCTCCTATGGAGCCGAAGGCGTGTCCACAACCCTATGATGGGAATAAGTGTCACTAGAGATAGGAAGGGCAAGGAAAGAAACCTAGAAAAAACTGTGTGTGGGGGGGGGGAGCAAAGATGCCAAACCACCCCTAAGGTATCTATTTTGCGCTTTGCACGCTTCTCGTTCGCTGGGAATGTTGGATTCCGCAGAAGAGGCTGTTTGGAAAGCTGTTGGAAGGTCTGCCTGCGTGAGGCATGGAGCGCCCACCCCCCCTTTCTCCAAACCAAACCTTGCCTCTTTCCTTCCCTTCTGCGATTCGTCTTGGGTGTTGAGAACAAAGCCAACCTTCGGCACTGCGGTTCTGTCCCTTCACACACACGCCCCCCCCCCCCCATAATTGCCTCGCTTAGCACAGAAGCCATTGGAAAACCCCTGAAGTGGAACGGAAACAGCTGCCGGGGGTTTGGGGGGGGGGAATAGGAGGAGGAGAGAGAAAGGCAGATTTTTCAAGGCCAGCTTTCCCCCGAGCTGGTGACCTCCGGATATCTGGGGCTATAACTCCCACAGCTCTTGCGGGGGGGGGGGTGTGTCTGTGCTCCACCCGACCAAAGACCAATTCATGGAGGAAAGGACTATAGACGGCTACTAGCCATCCTGGCTGTGCAATTTTGCTTTATTTTGCTTTGACACATGAGATCATAGCACTGTGGAGTCGGGAGGGAACACAAAGATAATCAAGTTCAACCCTCTGCAATGCGGGGGACTCGAACCCGTGACCCTGAGATTAAGAGTCTCATGCTCTTGCCAACTGTTGCTTTGAACCCAACTTGCTGGAAACCCCAGGAAAAGTGCTGGCCACCAACGTCAGTGGCTTTTGGTGGTGTTGGTGTTAAAATATTAAACTTTATTTTCACATTTAAGTTTTCCCCATTTCTTTTTGACCACCACTTCTATGCGTAGGACTTGCCAATCAGAAGGTCGGCGGTTCGAATTCCCGCAACGGGGTGAGCTCTCGTTGCTCGGTCCCTGCTCCTGCCAACCTAGTAGTTCAAAAGCACGTCAAAAGTGCAAGTAGATAAATAGGTACCGCTCCAGCGGGAAGGTAAACGGCGTTTCCATGCGCTGCTCTGGTTCGCGGCTTAGTCATGCTGGCCACATGACCCGGAAGCTGTACACCGGCTCCCTCTGCCAATAAAGCGAGATGAGCACCGCAACCCCAGAGTCAGCCACAACTGGACCTAATGGTCAGGGGTCCCTTTACCTTTACTATGCATTATCAAAACATCCCCTGCATATTAGAAATTAAAAGGGTGGGGGTTCTGGTTTTTAAAAACTGAACAGGCATTTTAAGACAACACATTCTGGGCAAAATATTCTGGACGACTGAAACTTAAAAAGGAACCATTTAAAATTCGATTGGACAAAGTCATGGGGGCGGCTATTGAAGATTATTACCCCAAAGAGGGATGTGGGCATAGGTGTAGCCAGGAATTATGGTATGTTGTGGGGGGTGGGGCACCTGTCATCAGATTCGGAATGAAATGTCTTAACAACAGTTGTTCTCAATTGCTTTCTTTTGATCCCAAGCACTCAGAAAAATCTGTCCAGATATTAAGTCATTTGAAAACTAGGAAGTTAAATGGAAAATTAACATCAGAGAGTACCTTTCATGTGGTCAACAATTTGCAAAATCACGAAGAACACTCCTTTTTTATCTTTTTTAAAAAATGTAACCTAAAGTAAGTTTTTCTTGGATTTGCTGAAGTCCTTTGTCAGCAGTTCCTTCTCAAATTCCTCCCCCCCCCCCCCAATTGCAGCTTTCCTGTGCAAACACAGTAAGCAGAGCCCATTGAGGCCATTGGTCATGGATGCTTTAGTTGAGTTGCTTCATTGCAAGGGGTTGGACTAGATGACCCTCGGGGTCCCTTCCAACTCTGCGATTCTTTGATTCAACGAGATGCTCCCCTGCCATGGTCGACCTTATGAGGAACGGCTAAGGGAGCTGGGCATGTTTGGCCTGGAGAAGAGGAGGTTAAGGGGTGATATGATAGCCATGTTCAAATATATAAAAGGATGTCACATAGAGGAGGGAGAAAGGTTGTTTTCTGCTGCTCCAGAGAAGCGGACACGGAGCAATGGTTCCAAACTACAAGAAAGAAGATTCCACCTAAACATTAGGAAGAACTTCCTGACAGTAAGAGCTGTTTGACAGTGGAATTTGCTGCCAAGGAGTGTGGTGGAGTCTCCTTCTTTGGAGGTCTTTAAGCAGAGGCTTGACAACCATATGTCAGGAGTGCTCTGATGGTGTTTCCTGCTTGGCAGGGGGTTGGACTCCATGGCCCTTGTGGTCTCTTCCAACTCGATGATTCTATGATTCTATGACCTTAGCCAGGTATTTATGCAAGGTACCGAATGACTGCTCTACGGTGCAAGTTAGACCCACGGCTGCAGCATCTTAAATTCTGATGTTCTGCACAGAACGGCTCGCACATTTCAACGAAGGATGAAATTATAGGCTACATGCAGAAGCTTAAAAAAAAAAAAGAGCAGGCACTGAATTTTTTTCCTAGGAAAATGCTAGCCAGAGAGGAAGATTGTGCACCTCAGCGAGCATTCCAGTTTCAAATATTCAGATTATATCTACTTGTAGTTCTTTGATTTGGGTGAGGGGCAGCTCCCCCTCCCCCTATGGCCCTAGGGATCCATCACCCTTGAGCTCTAGGGGGTGCGGTCCTCTGCCTGCCACGACTTTTCTCCACCATCCCCCCAAAAGCCACCCTGTTCTAACAAACCCAGAACCCCCTTTTCCGGATAATTTTGCCCATCTGCTTAGCCTCCTGCCAAACATTTTTCAGGGGTGTCCCCGGGAACGCTGCCGTGAACACTCCCGTCCCCCAAGGCGGGAGAAAAACAGAGGTGTAGAAAAATGGCCTCTCTCCTCTTGTGTCTTCCTTCCTCCTTTTCCTTCTCCTGCCCACCCCTTCCTCAGTTTGGCTCTCCCTCTCGCCCGCGTTTCAGGAACGCCTGAGATCAGCCCAGCCAGCAAACGCCCCCGCAGCAAACGGTTCGGGGGAAGCCCGGCTAAGCGGAGGATTCCTCGTAGGCAGAGAGCCTCGTGACTCGAATCCCTAACACGGATTTCCCCCCCCCCCTTCTCCCTCCCTCTCCCTTTGCTCTTTTCTCCCTCCCCTCTGTCTCTAGCTATCTCTCTCTCTCTCTTCCCACCCCTCTCCTCCCGGCCCACGCTTCATCTCCTGCGCCCCTCCTCGCTCCAGGGGCTCTGCAGAGAGATGCCCCGTCGCCATGGCAACGAGGCAGGCCTGGACCACGTCCCCCCTCCCCTCCTTGGATGGTTGCAAATATATATATATATATATATATATATATATATATATATATATATATATATATATATATATATATATATATATCTAAAAAGAGTTAGCATCAGCAACAAACAACAGCCCAGATGCAGCGAATCTATAATTCATTGGCGAAGCCTCCTGGCTTTTCCTCCCCTCGCTTTGGTGCAGAGGGAGGAGGGAATCCCCTGCTCCAAAAATAACCTGCATTAGCTCGGGGGAGGGAGGGAAACCCCTCCCTCTGCACACATATGCATTTATATATAGCCGCAGATGTACAGATAAAAATGAGAGGGCGCGGTTTTTGCATGCGCTGCGTCTGGTAGCGCGCCGTGCGCCCACCCAGAGAAAGGCGCACCCAGGCTGGTGGGGGGGGGTGTCAAGAGGGTTTCCCCGCCCCCGCCAGCGCCTGGCCGCCCCCGCAAAGCTCCCCGCACGGTTGACTGCATCAGGGGGAGGGAGGGAGGGGAGGGAGAGCCGCAGGGCGTCTGGAGGAAGCGCAGGTGGAGAGGAGCTGCGCTATGAATAGCCTGGCGCACGTGCGGGGACTCCGTAATGGGGTCTCCCCCTAGCCAAAGGGCACCGAGGCGGCTCGGGAGGCAGGATCCAGCCGCGGAAGAGCCTCTGCGCTGGAGAAATAAAATGCAGGGGGAAGAAGGAGGCAGCCCAGGAAGATCTACTACTAAACAGATGAAGCGACTGGAGTCCACGCTGCTTTAAAAAAACGGGTCTAGTAGACGCAGTCTGAGTGTCAGGCAGGGGCAGGGCGGGAGGCAAGGAGAGCTGCCTCCCCCATCAAGTAAACAAGTAAAAATACAAAAAGTGGAAACAATCGGAAGATTTGAAATTGAAATGCTCGCTGAGATACCTCCCTAGTGAGCGTTTCCCTAGAAAGTCAGAGCCTGATTTTTTTGCGCTGATGCATGTAGCAAATTATTCCATCCCTAGTCGAAATGTGTGAGCCATTCTCTGCAGAACATCAGAATTTAGGATGCTACAGCAGAGAGTCTAACTAGCCACCTCTCTTGCTCTGTCAGCACCACTTAATAATAATAAATAATAATAGTTTTATTCTTTGTACCCACCCATCTGACTGGGTCTCCCCAGCCCCTCTGGGCAGCGTCCAACGGATATAAAAACATAATAAAACACCAAGCACCGACACATTTTTGCAGCCAGGTGGGGTGAGCAAAATGCATATAGTAGGGGCAGGAATGTGTACAAAGGCAGACGTTCAGGGGGGGGGGGGTTGCTCTGCAAAGAAAAGTGAAATTGAAATACCCCCAAACAATGTGTACGTTAAGGAGAAATTTGCGCTAAGAGGCTGGCGAATTTCCTTGGCGACTTACAGAAATAAAAATCGGAGGCAGATGTGAAGAGCAGAACTCAAGATGCAAAAAATAAGAAAAATAGATGGATCTGCCTCTCCCTGGTAGCCAAGCCCACCCCAAACAAAAGATACCCACCCATCCTTTTGTCCTTCTCAAGGATTCCCAAATATAAATTCCCCTGCAGTCTTCCAACGCCAGCTTTTGACTATGACGCCTCACATGGCGGCAAACGGTTTGCCGTGGGGCAGCATGATATTCAAGGAAGGAAGGAGTGTGTGCGTGTGGTTATTCTGGGTGAGTCAGGATGGCGTTACTCATAATCTGGATTTTTAGCACCCTGCAGAGTTTCAGATGTAAGAATCTGACATCTGATGATTATTATCAAGTCAGCTCTAATTAACCTGTCCATAATTTAGTAAGGTAAAGGTAAAGGTACCCCTGCCCGTACGGGCCAGTCGTGTCCGACTCTAGGGTTGTGCGCTCATCTCGCTCAAGAGGCACTGTCCGCAGACACTTCCGGGTCACGTGGCCAGCATGACTAAGCGGCATCTGGCGAGCCAGCACCAGCGCCGCACACGGAAACGCCGTTTACCTTCCCGCTATAAAGCGGTACCTATTTATGTACTTACACTTAGGGGTGCTTTCGAACTGCTAGGTGGGCAGGAGCTGGGACCAAACAACGGGAGCTCACCCCGCCGTGGGGATTCGAACCGCCGACCTTGCGATCAGCAAGTCCTAGGCACTGAGGTTTTACCCACAGCGCCACCCGCGTCCCTGTCCATAATTTAGCAACAGGGAAAATACAGATGGAAGCTAATGCTGATTTCAGCATGCATTTAAGCTTTAGGAGGTAAGGAGAGCCTGGTGGATCAGGCCCAAGGAGGTCCATCTCGCTGGGAATCCTGTTTTCGCAGCAGCCAACTAGAAGCCTGTGGGATAATTGCAATGCAGCCAAACCAACAATGCATGTTTGCTGCAAAGGCACACGGTAGGAGCTGAATACAAGATGGGTGACACCTGGCTTGAGAGCAGTACATGTGAAAAGGATCTAGGAGTCTTGGTTGACCACAAACTTGACATGAGCCAACAGTGTGACGTGGCAGCTAAAAAAGCCAATGCAATTCTGGGCTGCATCCATAGGAGTATAGCATCTAGATCAAGGGAAGTAATAGTGCCACTGTATTCTGCTCTGGTCAGACCTCACCTGGAGTACTGTGTCCAGTTCTGGGCACCACAGTTCAAGAAGGACACTGACAAACTGGAACGTGTCCAGAGGAGGGCAACCAAAATGGTCAAAGGCCTGGAAACGATGCCTTACGAGGAACGGCTAAGGGAGCTGGGCATGTTTAGCCTGGAGAAGAGGAGGGTAAGGGGTGATATGATAGCCATGTTCAAATATATAAAAGGATGTCACATAGAGGAGGGAGAAAGGTTGTTTTCTGCTGCTCCAGAGAAGCGGACACGGAGCAATGGCTCCAAACTACAAGAAAGAAGATTCCAGCTAAACATTAGGAAGAACTTCCTGACAGTAAGAGCTGTTTGACAGTGGAATTTGCTGCCCAGGAGTGTGGTGGAGTCTCCTTCTTTGGAGGTCTTTAAGCAGAGGCTTGACAACCATATGTCAGGAGTGCTCTGATGGCGTTTCCTGCTTGGCAGGGGGTTGGACTCGGTGGCCCTTGTGGTCTCTTCCAACTCTATGATTCTATGATTCTATGAAGCTCACAAAGTTTTCCTGCAAGTTTACTAGTGAGAACTCTGAGGGACGCGCCCCATGTGTCCTGACAGGGGTCGGCCTGACCCATCTCATCACCAAGCCAGAAATGTGAGAACCGTCTCCATATGGGCCTGTGGTCCATTGCTCAGACACCACCCTAAGCTAGACTTAATAGGGAATGGTCTCCCTGGGGAGGTTGTGGGCTCACCCTTGGAGGCTTTTAAGCAGAGGTTTGATGGCCATCTGTCATGGATGCTTTAGCTGAGATTCCTGCATTAGGCAACCTAAGGCCTGGGGGCCGGATGCGGCCCTATCGCCTTCTCAATTTGGACTGCGGATGGTCCAGGAATCAGTGTGTTTTGACATGAGTAGAATGTGTGCTTTTACAGTGGTACCTCGGGTTAAGTACTTAATTCGTTCTGGAGGTCCGTACTTAACCTGAAACTGTTCTTAACCTGAAGCACCACTTTAGCTAATTGGGGCCTCCCGCTGCCGCTGCACCGCCGGAGCACAATTTCTGTTCTCATCCTGAAGCAAAGTTCTTAACTTGAAGCACTATTTCTGGCTTAGTGGAGTGTGTACCCTGAAGCATATGTAACCCGAGGTACCACTGTATTTAAAATGCATCTCTGGGTTATTTGTGGGGCATAGGAATTCGTCCATTCACCCCCCCCCAAAAAAAAATATAGTCCGGCCCTCCACATGGTCTGAGGGACAGTGGACCATCCCACGGCTGAAAAAGGTAGCTGACCCCTGCACTAGAGGATCCTCGGGGGGGGGGGGGTGTTTCCCTTCCAACTCTACAGTTCTAAGATTCTGTGTCTTTGCAACCAAATTACTATTTTAAGCCTGCCTGAACAAAGCTGTTGTGATTTGTTATTCTGCAACAGAAAACAGCAAATGCTGTTTTCACCTTTTACAAGACTGTGTGTGATTATTATTTTAAAGGGGGTGGGAGGGAAGGGGAGAAATACCAGGAAAATCTATAGTCTGCCTTAAAACACCCCAGATTACTTAAACTAAAAGGATAAACCATACTATCTAAGCTTCCCTTTTAAGCTGCAAAGGGATGCACTCTGCTGAACTCACAAACTCCCTCCCCCCAATTCTATTTTATTAAGTTTCAATGTTTTATTAAGTTCCAACAGTTCCGTCTCTTCTCTTATTTATGTCGACTTCCTACCCAAGATGGGTGGCCTGTGGGATGGAGTTCCATAGTTCCCAACAGCCAGTATGCAAAAATTGCAGGGGGCTGGACTAGATGAATCTGGGGTTCCCTTTCCAACTCTACAGTCTATGAAAAGCATTGCTGTCTCGGCGGCTAGTAGCCTGGGATAGCCCTCTCTACGAATTTGTCTAATCCTCTTTTAAAGCTATCTTGGGTTTTGCATAATTCCAGGAAAAAATTTGTTTTGGTGTTTTAATGGAGGCAGAGCGCTGTAATCTTTGAAGGGCTCGGGTCCTCAGAAGGTCTGAAGGTCTGGATGGAGCCATGCATTGACTTTCAAACCTCCCTTTCCAATTTATTTATTTTTAACCAGGAAATTAAAAGGAGAACGGAACCAGTGTCCTTCGGGCGACCTTGGAGGGGTTGGCGCTTCTGCGGCACGGCGGACCGTTATCGCTCGTGCATCAGCCTCTGCTCTGGTTATCTCGGTCCCCGCAGAGGTGGGGAGCGATGCTAAGGCATGCCATATCTGCTGAGAGGAAGCAGGAACATCGAGGCAGGAAGGGAGAGATAACAGAAGACGCTCAGGCTGGATGATGGCCAGAAAAAGAAGATCGATGCCAGAGACAAATGGGGAAAACAATGGAGGTTGCGATGGTCACCTGCTGGGGGTTCTTTAGCTGCGATTCCTATTTTGACTGCATCCTATTTTGTTGTTGTTGTTGTTGGCATCTGTCAGTCTCGAGAGGCAACGGAGTGTGCCTCTGGAGGTGAAGGCAAACGGCTGTAAGGAAAGCAGAGCAAGACGTTTGGCACCAGCTTGGCTGCAGGAGTTGCTGGAAGGAGGCGTACAAAGTGCCATCCAACTGCTTTAGGGACTCTGTTCCATTTTTGCAGAAGGTCTACTCCTGAGCCTTTTCATCTCCCAAAGATATCCCGGCCGCAAGACAGTGGAGGTTTAGGGTCAGAGTTTTCCTTCCCCTAGACTGGCTCCCTTCCCAGGTGGATGAGCCCCACCTGCCCCCTTTACAAGAAGGGAAGAAACCGCCTTCTTGACCGCTGGACCCATCTTGGTCTCGTCCACAGGGAGCCTGTGTTCGCCTGCAGGGAAAGCAGCAGGTTTTAACCCAGCCCTCCGTTGCTTTCGATGAAACTTAGGCTTGGGTGAATATGGCTTTTTGAAGTGGTCTTGGCTCACCTGGGAGTTAGGGGGTTTCCTCCAGATAGGGAGACCCAGCTCCCCCTAACTATTAGGAGTGTGATACATTTGGCTTCTAAAGGGTTAACCCTTTCCAAGGCTTGCTGTTTTCCTGCTTTCTGTAAATGCTGCAATTACCGCTCCAGACCCCACCTAATTAGGAGGCCTTGTTTTCCCCCCAGGAAAGGCTCAGCAGAGCTAATGATAATTAGAAAGAGGCGTCTGGGGGACGTCTCTAGATGGGATCCTCTGGCTAAGTCTTTTGCTGCAGGGTTGAGAACCCCAGTTCATCCATGGTGGGGGAGACAGGCGTTGGTCAAGGTGGGCTTTTGTGTGCGTCACATCCATTTACGGGCTGGAGAACTTTTCAAAAGAACACAAGAGTCATTTTGGACTCATCGCCGTCCATGGAGGCGCAGGTCAATTTTGCGTCCAGGGTTGCTGTCTACCAGCTGTATCTGAGACCCTACCTGCCTACATGCCCTGGCTATCTCCCACTTGGACTACTGCCATGAGCTCTCCGTGGGGCTGCCTTTGAAGGTGACTCAGAAACCACAGCTATTCCAGAATGCGGTAGCTAGACAGGTAACTAGTGGCCGCCGGGACCATATAATACTGGTCCTGAAAGACCGACGTTGGTTCCCAGTACATTTCTGAGCACAATTCAAGGTGTTGGTGCTGACCTTTAAAGCCCTAAACGGTCTCGGCTCAGTATACCTGAAGGAGCATCTTCACCCCCATCGTTCAGCCTGGACACAGAGGTCCAGCTCCGAGGGCCTTCTGGTGGTTCCCTCCCTGCGAGAAGCGAAGCTACAGGGAACCAGGCAGAGGGCCTTCTCGGTGGTGGTGCCCTCCCATCAGAATGTCAAGGAGATAAACAACTGTATGGCTTTTAGAAGACGTCAAAGAGATATCCAATTAACCACCTTTTGAAGAAGAAGAAGCAACGGAGGAAAATCAGATGATGGCACAGTTCAAACACTTTATTCCTTTTGGGAAGTTGGGTTTACAAATTTGGGGCAATATGTATATATTCTTTTTGTTTTTAATGCTGAAACTTTTCTCTGCAGAGAAGAGCAGCAACACTGGGGTATGTCCGGCGAATTGGGGTTGGGGGGGGGCTCATAACTGTCCTTGGGGGCCAGATGGGATCACATCGAGCAAAAAGGGAAGGCCCTGGTGCTAAAAACTGGGGAGAGAGGAAGATGATGCCAAATTAGTAGCCCAGTTTGCGTACACACACACACACACACACACACACACACACAGAAAGATGCGTGGCCCCTGCTGCTCTGACACCCCCATCTGAAACTCAGCAAGCATTCCTGGATTCAGCAGAGGAAAGAGGGAAAAGGAACACGCTGTTTTTTGAGCGGTCAGTTCGTGCCTTGGCAAGACGAGAGCCCTGCTGCCGCTGACCTGTGGCACAACGAGAACGAGGAAGGCTGTCCCTCATCGTGCAAAGCCCTCCTCAAAAACAGGAAGACGTCACCGAGCTGCACCTTGTTCCAAATTCACCTGAGCAAGGAAAGACCCCGTGCCAGAAGGGGGGCAGCAGTAAGGGGAGGCGAGATGAGATGAGATGAGAGGTGCATGCTCCCTGCTGATTTAAAAAGACCCCCCAAAGAAACCGTCTGTTGTTAAGAGAGTCAAAAGAGGGGCGCTGATCGCACGGCAAGAATGCAAAAAGGTGATGCCAAGCTCGGAGGCTTCACTGAGATGGGTGTGTGAGGATTTTCCACCCCCGCCTCCTCCTTACTCCCCCAGGTCCTGAGTGCGATGCCAGCCCTCCTGACCTAAGAAGCAGCTTATGGCTGCCAGATGAATCGGAGATGGAGGGACATTTGCGGCCTTCAAGACACTACTGGACCCCCAGCAGCCAGCAGGGTCAATGGTCAGGGACAACAGTGGCAAGAGATGGAGGGCAGCAGTATCTGGAGGGATAGAGGCACTGAATAAACAAGCAGAGCAAGAACTAAGCGAGGGCAGCAAGGCCTGGCAAGGGGCAGCCTCGGCCTCCTCCTTACAGAGAGGGCCACCCTACTTTGGGTGGCGAGAAGAGGCTTGCAGGATTGGGGAGGGGGCTCGCGGTTGTTGCCGAACGGATCCTCTGCACCAAACCGCCCTCCACAAACAGAGTAAAAGGCCAGTTTGGAAAACTGGAAAGCTAAGGAAGAACTCCTCTCCCTAAGGTGGCTAGCGTGGCAAAGTGATCTGCCCCCGCTTTTTCTCGCTTCTGCAATGTTGGGGGGCGGTACTTCTTTGTTGTTTCACCTGCAGGGGCTTTCATGCCTGCCCCACTGACCCACAACCCAATCTTGGAAGACATAATGACCTCTAAAGAAGAACTAGCTCCCGTCTTGAGACGCGATGTGGCAGAGCAAAGTGTTGTGATCTGGGGTTAGGAAGAGGAGGGGGTGGCACAGATTTTTGCTACACCTGAGTCTCCCCCAGCCCCCCAATCCAAAGCACAAAGAGGCAGGTGAAGACAGCACCGTCCCAGAGAGAGGAAGAAGGTTAGGTACCCGGGGCAATCCCATCTGGCCCAGCAGGAAAGGTTTCGGAGCCAATTTGAGCCTGCTTCCGCAGGAGATCAGGAAACCCAAATTTAAGGGGCGTGTCTGGGGAGGGGGGAGGTTTTCGAGTCCAACGGGGGAAGTCAGCGAGGGAATATTTAGTTGCACCTTAATTTTAATCCGTAGAGCGGAGATTGGAAGGGACCACCGTGGCCTTGGCTGCTCTTGAAAGGCGGTTCAGTGTTGGGGGGCGGAAAAAAGGAGGTGGTCTCTCTCTCTTTCTCCCTGCACCGTTTCCCACGCCCACACATGGGGGGGCTTCACCAGTCTCATTTCTGGCTGTTGTAAGCCGTGTGCCGCTGGTTCATGGGGTTCTCAGGCGACTTCATCCACTCTTTCTTGAGGAGCTGCTTCAGCTGCGAGAGGCGCATGTTGGGGTTCTCTTGCTTCAGCCGCGGAAGCTGGACCTCCTCGAAAGCCGTGAAGGCGGCCTTCATCCGGCGCTCAGGGTGGCGGTCCAGGTCGTCGGCAACGCTGGAGGTGGGGGGGAGAAATGAGAATCACAGAAATGTAAGAACTGCAGAGCTGGAACCAAGGATTATCTACAGTGGTGCCTCGCAAGACGAAAATAATCTGTTCCGCGATTCTCTTCGTCTAGCGGTTTTTTCGTCTTGCGAAGCAAGCCCATTGACGGCTTAGTGGATTAGCGCTATTAGCGGCTTAGCGGCTTTTAGTGGCTTAGCGGATCAGCTGATAAGCGGCTTAGCGGCTTAGAAAAAAGGGGGGAGGGGAAAAACCCCGCAGGAACTCGCAAAACATTTTCATCTTGCAAAGCAAGCCCATAGGGAAATTCGTTTTGCGAAGCGCCTCCAAAACGGAAAACCCTTTCGTCTAGCGGGTTTTCCGTCTTGCGAGGCGTTCGTCTTGTGGGGCACCACTGTAGTTTCAAGCTTAGTGGATCAGGGGAATGCTGCACATAGTATACCGTATTTTTTGCTCTATAGGATGCACTTTTCCCCCTCCAAAAATTAAGGGGAGATGTGTACACGTCCTATAGAGCGAATGCAGGCTGCGCGGCTAAGCCCAAAGCCAGAACAGGGAGACGGAGCGCTACAAAGCCTGTCTGGGAAGCCTCAAGCTTTTGGAGTGCAGCGGGAACTCGTGCTGCGCTCCAAAGGCTTTGGGTCAGCGAAAAGAACCCGAAGCCTTTGGAGCACAGCACAAGGTCCCGCTGCGCTCCAAAAGCTTTAGGGATCTTTGAGGCTGGTGGTCGGGGAAAGCAGCGCTTCCCCCCACCGCCAGCCCCACAAGCTCAGGGGACAGAGGGAAGGCAGCGCGCCGCCTTTGCGCTGCTCCCCGACCTCTTTGAGGCTTTTCCCCGAGGAGGGAGAAAGGAATGACTGGCCATGTCAGTCCCTTCTCCCTCCTGGTCGAAAAGCCCGCAGGAGCCGTGCGCTCCTTAAAGGGTGAGCGGCTCCTGTGGGCTTTTGCAAAAGCAGGGAGAAGGTCTGGGAGAAGCGCACAGGCCTGTCCGCTGCTCCCAGAGCTGGGGGGGGGGGGGAATCATATTTTCCCCCTTGATTTCCCCCTCTGAAAACTAGGTGCGCCCTATGGAGCGAAAAATACGGTAACTTGATTTCAACAAGACTTTTGACAAAGTCCCCTATGATATTCTTCGAGGAAGCTGGTGAGTTGAATGAAGGAACTGTTAGTGGGTTGATGGACTGAACCTAAAGGTAAAGGGACCCCTGGCCGTTAGGTCCAGTCGTGGCCGACTCTGGGGTTGCGGCGCTCATCTCGCTTTATTGACCGAGGGAGCCGGCGTACAGCTTCCGGGTCATGTGGCCAGCAGAACTAAGCCGCTTCTGGCGAAGCAGAGCAGCACACGGAAACTCTGTTTACCTTCCCACCAGAATGGTATCTATTTATCTACTTGCGCTTTGACGTGCTGTCGAACTGCTAGGCTAGCAGTTCTCATTAATGAGAGTACTCATTAACGGTTCCCCGTCATTCTGGGGGAAAGTGACCAGTTGGGTGCCGTGGGGATTTGTCCTGGGCCTGTAGTTCAACGTCTTTATAAACGACTTGGATGAAAGAATTGAGGTGATGCTCATCCAATTTGCAGATGGCACCAAACTGGTAGGGGGAGCTAATGCCGCAGAAAACAGAACCGGGATTTGAAATGACCTCAACAGTTCTATGATTCTATGATTTTAATACAGGAAAGGAGATTCCGACTAAAAATCAGGAAGAACTTTCTGACATTAAGAGCTGTTTGACTGTGGAATGGACTCCCTTGGGCGGTTGTGGACTCTCCTTCATTGAAGGGAAGAGATTCAAGCAGAGGTTGGGTGGTCAGGGATTCTTTTGCTGTGATTTCTGTATTCATAGAACAGTAGCATGGGAAGGGACCCCTAAGGGTCATCCAGTCCAACCCCTGGCAATGCAGGAATATCAGCTAAAGCACCTGTGACAGATGCCCACCCAACCTCTGCTTAAAAACCTTCAAGGAAGGGGAAGCCACAACCGTCCAAGGGAGTCCATTCCACAGTCTCAGTGTTTTGCCAGAAACTTCTTTTTTTGTCATTTGAATGCATCACTTCAGACCCTACTCTCCAGATCAGCAGGTAACCAACTTGCTCAATTTTCCATGGGGCAGCCCTTTCAATATTAGAAGATGGCTGTCATATCACCTCTCAGTCTTCTCTTTCTCTGAATAAATTTAGCGACTCTTCCCTAGCCGGACTCATCTCTGCCTCCTGCCTCCCTTCTCTCCTCTCCTGCTTCAGTTTCCACCTCTGATTCCAGACTTCCCTTGGGTTCCTCCCACCACTCTTTTGCATCCAGTCAGTCCATGACAACTGCCTAGGTCTCCTCCTCTCATGGGTTTTCCCCAAGCAATCAGAGACTGTGCCTGCGCAAAACCAACCTCTCCTCTGCCCTTTTCATGCCTCTCCTGGTTCTGGGAGACTAGCAGGGAGGGGAGCTGGTTGCAACAGGAGGGGGAGACATCCATGGCTCTTCACCACCCGGACTCATCTCTGCCTCTTGGCCTGCTTCAGCTCCTGCCTCTAATTCTGGACTTCTCTCTGCCATAGACTCTCCCTGCTCACCAAGCCATGTTGCCTCTTCAGCTTCTGCCACCTCCTCCTCCCAGTCTCAACCCTCTTCTCCCCCTGACCACTCATTGTTGCCCCCCCACCCCTCTCTGGACTTCTGGACTCTGAGCCTTCCTCCCTTGGGGGGTTCACTTCATGAAATCTGGCCCTCTTTGAAAAAAGTTTGGGCACCCCTGGCTTTGGAGCATCCGACAGGCCCCTGTGAGGGCAGGATGCTGGACTAGACGGGCCCCACTTTGTCCTCATTCAGCTGCTGCAGGACTCCTCCTAGGCTCTTAGGTCTCACGTATATTACCTGAGCACCGCAATGGCATCCTCGATGGTCCGTGCCTCTACAGCGCCTTCCTCCAGGACCCTGCGGTTGATGTTCTCTTCCAAGGGCATCTCAAGGTGACTCTTCAGCTTCTCTCCTGGCAGAGAAGGGGGTAAATGGAAGCACAGGTTAGCTGGAGGCCAAGCTTTTTTTAAAAAATGCAGCAATACATTGCAGGGGACTGGACTGGACCATCCTCAGAGTCCATTCTAACTCCATCATTTTAACGCCCTGCATTCTGTCAGTCACCCTCTGCTCTGGATGTGGCTGTGGTCTAAACCACTGAGCCTCTTGGGCTTGCTGATCAGAAGGTTGTCAGTTTGAATCCCTGCGACGGGGTGAGCTCCCGTTGCTCGGTCCCAGCTCCTGCCAACCTAGCAGTTCGAAAGCACACCAGTGCAAATAGATAAATAGGTACCACTGTGGCGGGAAGGTAAACAGCGTTTCCATGCACTCTGGTTTCCGTCACAGTGTTCCATTGTGCCAGAAGCGGTTTAATCCTGCTGGCCACATAAGCCGGAAAGCTGTATGTCTCCGGCTCCCTCGGCCTGAAAGTGCGATGAGCGCCACAACCACATAGTCGCCTTTGACTGGACTTAACCATCCAGGGGTCCTTTACCTTTTTTCACCTGGACTCCCAGCACCCGCTAGCCCAGGCATAGGCAAACTCCGGCCCTCCAGATATTTGGGACTACAATTCCCATCACCTCTAGCTACCAGGACCAGTGGTCAGGGATGGTGGGAATTGTAGTCCCAAACATCTGGAGGGCCGGAGTTTGCCTATGCCTGCGCTAGCCCATCATCTCCCGCTCACCAGGTTCCCCGTTCTCCTTCTGCTGCTCTTTCCGGAGCGCCTCGTCGATCTGCGCCCGGGTGACTTTGCCCGGGGGCAGCGGCTTGGGCGTCTTCCCCTTCAGCTTGGCATCCTCTTCTTCCAGGAGGCGCTGAAGCTCCTTCTTGCGCTCCACCTGCTCCAGGCGTCGTTTCTCGCGCTCTTCCTAAAGTGACCGGAGGGCGGGAGGGAGAGAGAGAAAAGAGTCTAGTCCTCAGTCTAGAGCCAGTGTGGTGTAGTGGTTAAGAGCGGTGGACTCGTAATCTGGTGAACCGGGTTCGCTTCCCCGCTCCCCCACCTGCAGCTGCTGGGTGACCTTGGGCCAGTCACACTTCTCTGAAGTCTCTCAGCCCCACTCACCTCACAGAGTGTTTGTTGTGGGGGAGGAAGGGAAAAGGAGATTGTTAGCCGCTTTGAGACTCCTTCGGGTAGTGATAAAGCGGAATATCAAATCCAAACTCCTCTTCTTCTTCATGATTCTGAATGAAGGATGGAGTTGAATAGGAGCACCGTGTTCTGCCTCTTACGGAGTCAGAAACACTTGAGCTCAACATTGTCTATACTGGCTGGCAACAATGGCTCTCTGGGGTTTCTGACTCGGGGGTCTCTCACACCCCCAATCTGGTGATGCCTTTGGGGACTGAGTTTGGGACAATCAGAATGCAAAGTCCAGTGTTAGAAACTCCAATATATCGCTTAACCTTAAGCCTAGGTTACCATCGTCGCCACAATGGAATATCTAGGAGCCTTTTGGCAATGGAATTTATTTTATTATTATTAAATTCATTTCTATACAGTGGTACCTCCGGTTAAGTACTTAATTCGTTCCGGAGGTCCGTTCTTAACCTGAAACTGTTCTTAACCTGAAGCACCACTTTAGCTAATGGGGCCTCCTGTTGTCGCCGCATCGCCAGGGCACGATTTCTGTTCTCATCCTGAAGCAAAGTTCTTAACCTGAAACACTATTTCTGAGTTAGTGGCGCCTGTAACCTGAAGCTTATGTAACCCAAAGTACCACTGTACTGCTTTCTATTTGAAAGAGGGAAAAAACCCCTCAAAAGCAGGTTTTCAACACATTAAAACTTCCAATAAAAGAGGAAGAAGAGGAGTTTGGACTTGATATCCCGCTTTATCACTACCCGAAGGAGTCTCAAAGCGGCTAACAATTTCCTTTCCCTTCCTTCCCCACAACAAACACTCAGTGAGGTGAGTGAGGATGAAAGACTTCAAAGAAGTGTGACTGGCCCAAAGTCACCCAGCAGCTGCATCTGGAGGAGCAGGGAATCGAACCCGGTTCACCAGATTACGAGTCCATCACTCTGAACCACTACACCACACTGGCTGTAACAATCCAGAATAAAAGAAATTCAGGAAAGTATTTCAGATCCTTCGGCAGGTGACATTTTGCTTTCCCTGTATTTATTTACCTACTTAATTTATAGAGCTTCCCCCTAGAGCTCTAGGAAGGCAGGGTGGTGTAAGGGTTAGAGTGTCAGACCTGGGAGATCAGGGTTCAAATCCCCACTCAGCCCTGAAGCTCACTGGGTGACCCTGGAGTCAGTCCCAGCCTCTTGGCCCACCTCACAGGGTTGTTGTCGGGATTAACGGAGGAATGGGGTGAACCATGTACTCCTTGGAGAAAAAGGTGGGAGATAAATGCTGACCAGAGGGGCCAGCCAGGTGATGCCAGTCGCCAACCTGGTGCCCAGAGATCTCCACGTGGCTGTAACTGGACCCGCGCCAGTCGCAAAACGTGCCTGGGGGATTTTGAGCACTACCACTGAGCTATGGCCCTCCCCCGGTGCATGGACTACAATTCCCATAACTCCCAGATAGCCTGGCTGCATGATACCAGGGAGGATGGTATCTGTAAGCCCAAAACATCTGAAGTTTGGGGAAAGCTGGCCTGCAATACAAGCCTTCCGAAATAATCAAAGACAGCGATCCATTCAACGATTCGTCAAGAAGCGCAGCTAAGCCCAAGATCAACGGCGCGGAAAGCCCAACATGCCCGTTAACACCTCCCAGCTGGCCAAGGTGGTACAGAAAGCAATTTGTGCTTTGGATCTGGTCAATAGCAATCAACAAATCCAAAAGCCCAGGAGATGCATTAAGACCAGGAGTCAATAAGACCAGAGACTCTTTCGAATTGGAAAAGCCGTGTCTCAAAGCGCCCCTCCCCATGCATTTCGCCCAGATGAGCCATCAGATCATTTAACATTTGAAGATTCAGAGCAGATGAAAGAAAGGTGTTCCCCTCTGTGGCGGAGAGTTGAACTGTGGAACTCCCCGCCACAGGAGGAAGTGAAGACCATGACTTTGAGAACTGCAGGAGGAGCAAGGAAGAGAGGAGAGGTGTTCAGGGATATTTTAAAAAAAAAAAATAGCTGTGTGCCCTTGTTTTATATTATATTATTATTATTATTATTATTATTATTATTATTATTATACTGCTCTACACCTGCAGGTCTCAGGGAGGTTCACAATATAAAATCACATAGTAATACTATAATAATAACAACAATAATTTATTATTTATACCCCACCCATCTGGCTGGGCTTCCCCAGCCACTCTGGGCAGCTTCCAACAGAATATTAAAATATGGTAATACATCAAACATTAAAAATTAATGAATGCTAGAATGATGTTGGACAGAAATTAAATGGTTACCAGCTGTAATGTAAAGGCGGAATTATAAGTTAAAATAAGTTATATCAATGTTGCAACAAGGATTTTGCTGAATTAAGAAGTTGAACTGGAATACAAAAGGGGGAGGTGAGAGGAGGTCCGGGATATAAGGTAATGGAAATAAGAATTGGGAATTATATTTGTTCTGTTTTGTCTTAAATGTGTATTTTTGCTTTTTTTGTCTATTGTTTTTCTTTGTGTATAAAATTGGAAAATCTTAATAAATATTTATAAAAAAAACAAAAAAAAACATTAAAAGCTTCCCTAAACAGAGCTGCCTTCAGATGTCTTCTAAATGTCAGGCAGTTGTTCTTCTCTTTGACATCTGATGGGAGGGTGTTCCACAGGGTGGGAGCCACCACCGAGAAGGCCCTCTGCCTGGTTCCCTGTAACTTGGCTTCTCGCAGTGAGGGAACCGCCAGAAGGCCCTTTGCGCTGGACCTCAGTGTCCGGGCAGAACGATGTGGGTGGAGACGCTCCTTCAGGTATACAAACAAAATCATATCTATCTATCTATCTATGTTATAATACAAACAATTTGATCTCTTTACATGTTTTTTTGTGCTTTGTTTTGTATGTTTCATTTTATGCATTGTGATTCGCCATTATTTTTTATTGATTATAGTTTAGCAATTCTTTAATGTAACTGTTAGGTGCAAATTGCTTAAGTGTTATTTATTAATACGTATTTAATTTTACTGCTTACTATTATACTCTAATGGATGATGGAATAATGCATAACTTGATATACAGCAAGTTGTGGGGTTTTTTGAAGTTATGTTTTTATTATGACTTTCTTTTTGTATTAGATCTATGGTCTGCCTGAAACCCTGGAGAGCTGCTGGCAGTCAGTGTGGGCAATACAGAGCTAGACAGACGCCAATGGATCTGGCTCAAGGTGAGGCAGCTGGCCTTATAGGTTCGCATCCCATTCAAGATTTGAGAATGGCGGAGGAGAAATTGGCTGTTCTGGCCGAGGCTGAATCCTCACCAGAAAGAGGAAGTTGCTCTTGCATAATAAATAATAATAATAATAATAATAATAATAATAATAATAATAATAATAATAATTTTATTTATATCCCGCCCTCCCCAGCCGAAGCCGGGCTCAGAGCGGCTAACATCAAATGTATAACACATTAACAAAAAAATCAGACAATCAATTAAAATACATCCTCAAATCAGATCAGGATCAGAATAAAATCCAATCAGATGGCAACCCGCAGATTAGGGATTTGGGACCTTAAATGCTCACCAGGCCCAACTGTTTGTGCTGAACTTATATGGGCCTGTGAGAAAAATTGGGAGGCCACTTTCATGCAAGTTCTTATGAAAGGGGAGAGGGAGTCAGGCTGCACCCTGACCAAAGGCCTGGCAGAACAGCTCCGTCTTGCAGGCCCTGCGGAAAGATGTCAAGTCCTGCAGGGCCCTAGTCTCTTGGGGCAGAGCATTCCACCAGATCGGGGCCACAACCGAAAAGGCCCTGGCTCTAGTTGAGGCCAGCCTAACCTCTCTGTGGCCTGGGACCTTCAGGATGTTTTTGTTTGAAGACCGTAAGTTCCTCTGTGGGACATACCAGGAGAGACAGTCCCGTAGGTACGTGGGTCCTAAGCCGTATAGGGCTACCTTAAACCTGATCCTGTACTCCACCGGGAGCCAGTGCAGCTGGTATAGCAGCGGGTGAATGTGATCCCACGGCGAGGACCCCGTAAGGAGTCTTGCCACGGCATTCTGCACCCGCTGGAGTTTCTGGGTCAGTCTCAAGGGCAGCCCCACGTAGAGCGAGTTACAATAATCCAGTCTGGAGGTGACTGTCGCGTGGATCACAGTGGCTAGGAAGCAGAGAGAGAGAGATCACGGAATTATAGAGCTCAAAGGGACCCCCAAAGCCATCTAGTCCAACCTCCTGCCACACAGAAGATGGAAGTGTTGGGGGCAGGGAGGGAGAGAGAGGATGGAAACAGACAGAGAACACTCTGCATCCCTGGGGCCAGCGAGTTCGTGTCACCATGGAAGCATGATCAAATTAACCCAGGTGGTCTGATCCAAAGGATGCGTCCCGCCCCAGGGGACAGGTCGATGTCACGGAGATGCAGGGCTGAAACTGGAACCTCACCGAGACGGGAGCAATGCCGCCCTTGGTCTGGCACACTTTCAAGGCTCCCGAATTACGGAGGTGCCTTTAATTAAGCTCTCTGGGCCTCCCCCTTGGGACCTTCTGCATGCAAAGCAAGCATCCTTGCCGCCCATTTCTCCCCTCGCCACCCCACAAAAGGGAAATGAGACACTACAGGATTCATCCAAAGAGACAGAAGAGAGGGACAAACCTGTTCTGTGTTTCCAAAAGCTCGCAAACCAGCTAGAGAGATTTATCCGTTGCTGCCGCCTCCTGGGCAGAAGGGAGAAGTGCCCCTTCGCCGAATGGAGCGTGAAAGGTGTTGTCTGCCTGCTCTAGAAGATTCCAGCGTCTACCCAAGTAACACAGACCATTGGGTCACCTGGCTCACCTATTGGCTAGCACTGGTTGGCAGCAGCAGTTGCGGGGGGGGGGGTCTTCCCCAGCCCCTCCAGGAGCCACTGCAGAATGAACCTGGGGGCTCATGCAGGTTCTCTGCTCTTGAGCTCCGTCCCATCCCCAAAATATAAAACAAGATTCTATCTAGTCATCATGGTAATAATAATAATAATAATGATGATGATTTATAATGGGGACCTGCCTAAGCTAGATGGCTTTCAGGCAAAATTTCTACGATCTCTGCTGCAGGTACCCAACTGTGTCCCCAACTCCATACTTCTGTTAAAGGTAAAGGTAAAGGGACCCCTGACCATTAGGTCCAGTTGTGGCCGACTCTGGGGTTGCGGCGCTCATCTCGCTTTATTGGCCGAGGGAGCCGGCGTACAGCTTCTGGGTCATGTGGCCAGCAGGACCAAGTCGCTTCTGGCGAACCAGAGCAGCGCACGGAAACACCGTTTACCTTCCCGCCGGAGCGGTATCTATTTATCTACTTGCACTTTGATGTGCTTTCGAACTGCTAGGTGGGCAGGAGCAGGGACCGAGCAACGGGAGTTCACCCCGTCTCGGGGATTCGAACCGCTGACCTTTTGATCAGCAAGTCCTAGGCTCTGTGGTTTAACCCACAGCGCCATCCGCGTCCCTTATACTTCTATTAGAAGCTGGTGAATGCCCAATTTCAACTAAAGCGTGGTGGGCTGCCCTAAAACATTGGCTCAGGATTTCAGTGTTTGATCTAGGGAAGGGTTTGTTCCAACACATGACCAATGAGGAGTTTGTCAGCAAAAAACCATGGCTAGAAAAGCCACCTCTATTACTCTGTCACCCTCCCTAACTTTATTACCTGGGTTATGAAGGCATCCTAAAGACGTTAAAGCAAAGATTATGGGAGATTATGGGAAGACATTATGGGATAATGTACACAGTGACATGCAGTGTGTAGTCCTCTGGCAGTAGGAGTACAATATGGGCATGTCTTTAAATTAACACCTTACATTAAAAACCTGACATTACCAAATTAACGAAGGTTATTCACCAAAGCCAGACTAAATGTCTTTCCCTCTTGCAGTTTTGGATGGCAGGTTGAGAGGAGTTCCCTAACAGCACAGACTTCGCTCGTGCGCTCAAGATATCGATCCTATAAAACATATTTTGCTGCACTGTGCGAAATATGAGCAAGCCAGGGCTGAACCGATATTACCCTTGCTCATACCGTACCCAGCAAAATCAGAGGCTCACTATGTCAGGTTCCTAACGGAAGACCGGACAAACGCTAGAACATTAGCAGTGGCAAAGTTCTTATCGGTGGTTGCAAGAACCAGTGATCCCTATCTTTAAGTCTGAACAAAATGCTTGTTTAACCTGGAGGTAGGCTGTCTGAATTGTGCATTGCTTTGTAACGATTTGTTGGGTCTCTGGACCGTAATAAAGATTGATTGATTAAATAATTTATTATTTATACCCCACCCATCTGGCTGCGTTTCCCCAGGCACTCTGGGCAACTCCCAACAGTTCACGATAAAACATCAAAAACTTCCCTATGCAGGGCTGCATTCAGATGTCTTCTAAAAGTCAGATAGTTGTTTATTTCCTTGACATCTGAAGGGAAGGTGTTCCACAGGGCGGGCGCCACCACCAAGAAGGCCCTCTGCCTGGTTCCCTGTAACCTCACTTCTCGCAGGGAGGGAACCGCCAGAAGGCCCTCGGCGCTGGACCTCTGTGTCTGGGCAGAACGATGAGGGTGGAGACGCTCCTTCAGCTATACTGGGCTGAGGCCATTTAGGGCTTTAAAGGTCAGCACCAACACTTTGAATTGTGCTCGGAAATGTACTGGGAGCCAATGTGGGTCTTTCAGGACCAGTGTTCTATAGTCCCGGCGGCCGCCCCCAGTCACCAGTCTAGCTGCCGCATTCTGGATTAGTTGTAGTTTCCAGGTCACCTTCAAAGGTATAAACAAAGGGCCTGGATTAAATTGGGATTAAATTGGGATCTTAGCAAGTTGCTGGACACCAGTGCAGGCTATCCGTGAATCTAGGCCTGTATTGGTTACACTGGCTGGCAGCAGCTCTCCAGGGTTTTTTGCAGGTGCAACCCAGCCAGATGGGCAGGGTATAAGTATATTAGTAGTAGTAGTAGTAAGTAAAGGTAAAGGGAACCCTGAGCATTAGGTCCAGTCGCTCATCTCGCTTTATTGGCCGAGGGAGCCGGCGTACAGCTTCCGTGTCATGTGGCCAGCATGACTGAGCTGCTTCTGGTGAACCAGAGCAGCACACGGAAACGCCTTTTTCCTTCCTGCCGGAGCAGTACCTGTTTATCTACTTGCACGCTGACATGCTTTCAAACTGCTAGGTTGGCAGGAGCAGGGACTGAGCAACGGGAGCTCACCCCGTTGCGGGGATTCGAACCGCCGACCCTGTTATTATTATTATTAGTGGTGGTATTATTATAAAGCTGGGGATTGCAGTAGGGACCTTTCACACACCCAAACGTGGCACTCTACCTGTGAGCTACAGGTCTTGGCTAGGGCATTAAAGGAGGGACAGTAATTCTGGTGGGGGCATGTTGTGCTCCTCCTGGGGTCGTTTGCCCACCTGCACTCAGCATTCACCTGTGGCTCCTGGAAGCTGCCAGGAGGCGACAGCGGCCACAATCCCAGAATGGCTCCAACTGGCTGGCTGAACCAGGTGAGGGGAGCTGATGGGTCTCAGACCCTCGGCGAGTTAGGGGCTTCCCCTGCATGCGAAGACAGGCTCTGGTGGACGGAATGGACGAGACCAAGAGTGGACCCCATGGTCAAGAAGGCGGTTTCTGCCCATGCTGTAGAGGGAAGTGAAGGGCCGGTGGGGCTTGTCTCCTATCTAGGAGAAGGAAAACTGTGACCCCAAATCTCTGCTGCCTTGCGGGATATATTTGGGAGACGAAAAGGCTTAGGAGAAAACCCCTACACAAATTCACAGTGGAGACACTAAGGTGGTTGGGTGGCACTTTGTATGCCTTATTCCGGCAACTCCTGCAGCCAAGCTGGTGCCAAACATCTTGCTCTGCTTTCCTTTGGACCCCATCAGTGAGGCTGAGAGGGGGGTCTTAATGTCTGTGCAGCCCAGGACACACACACACACACACACACACGGCCCAGGCTTTGTCGCCCCAGGAAGGCCATTTCAGTGCTGCTAGCCCGGCAAAAGCATCTTGAGAAGTAGAGACATCACCTTGCCAACAAAGGTCCGTATAGTTCAAGCTCTGGTTTCCCCAATAGTGATGTATGGAAGTGAGAGCTGGACCATCAAGAAGGCTAATCGCCGAAGAATGGATGCTTTTGAATTCTGGTGCTGGAGGAGACTCTTGAGAGTCCCATGGACTGCAAGAAGATCCAACCTCTCCATTCTGAAGGAAATCAGCCCTGAGTGCTCACTGGAAGGACAGATCCTGAAGCTGAGGCTCCAAGACTTTGGCCACCTCATGAGAAGACTCCCTGGAAAAGACCCTGATGCTGGGAAAGATGGAGGGCACAAGGAGAAGGGGATGACAGAGGACGAGATGGTGGGACAGTCTTCTCGAAGCTACAAACATGAGTCTGACCAAACTGCGGGAGGCAGTGGAAGACAGAAGTGCCTGGCGTGCTCTGGTCCAGGGGGTCACGAAGAGGCGGACACGACTAAACAACAACAACAACAGCCCGGCCAAAAACAACACAGGAGGCAGCAGTCACAGGCTTCAGGTGAAGAAAGGGTGACACACCCCAGATCGGATCCTGCCCTTCCAGATTCCTGGGAGGTGATTATGCCCTGAAGTGCTCAGAAGGGGGAAGTCAGACCGGTCAGAAGAGTCACAAAACCACATTACTTGTCTCAGGTTGGGCAATTCAGAGAGTGTCTGGTCTGCTTAAGAATGCCAGAAAATGCCCACCGACTCCAAGTTTGCCCATGATGGAGTGGGGATTCGAACCCTGATTTCCCAGGTCCTACTCCAGCACTCTCACCACCCCACTTCTGCCATGGGGCAACTTTAAAAATCTAGTCAGTAAATAAATAAGGGGAAGGCAAAATGCCACTTAAAGAAGGATCTAAAAGATTCTTGAAGCCTGGATTTGTTTTATTCTGATTTGTTGTTTGAATGCGTTGTCAACTGCTTTGAGGTCTCCCCTGCCCCCTTTGAAGTGGTGCATGCTCTGGTTATCTCCCGCTTGGACTACTGCAATGAGCTCTACGTGGGGCCACCTTTGAAGGTGACCCGGAAACTGCAACTAATCCAGAATGCGGAAGCTAGACTGGTGACTGGGAGTGGCCGCCAGGACCATACAGTGGTGCCCCGCAAGACGAACGCCTCGCAAGACGGAAAACTCACTAGACGAAAGGGTTTTCCGTTTTGGAGGCGCTTCGCAAAACGAATTTCCTATGGGCTTGCTTCGCAAGACGAAAATGTCTTGCGAGTTCCTGCGGGTTCCCCCCCTTTCCCCCCCTTTTTCTAAGCCGCTTATCTGCTTATCCGCTAAGCCACTAAAAGCCGCTAATAGCGCTAATCCGCTAATCCGTCAATGGGCTTGCTTCGCAAGACGAAAAAACCGCTAGACGAAGAGACTCGCGGAACGGATTCTTTTCGTCTTGCGAGGCACCACTGTATATTGAAAGACCTACATTGGCTCCCAGTACATTTCCGAGCATATTTCAAAGTGTTGGTGCTGACCTTTAAAGCCCTAAACGGCCTCAAAGGCCCAGTATATCTGAAGGAGCATCTCCACCCCCATCGTTCTGCCCGGACCTTCTGGTGGTTTCCTCACTGCGAGAAGCCAAGTTACAGGGAACCAGGCAGAGGGCCTTCTCAGTGGTGGCACCCGCCCTGTGGAACGCCCTCCCACCAGATGTCAGAGAGAATAACAACTACCAGTCTTCTAGAAGACGTCTGAAGGCAGCCCTGTTAAGGGAAGCTTTTAATGTTTGATGCATTACTGTATTTTAATTTTTGTTGGAAGCCACCCAGAGTGGCTGGGGAAGCCCAGCCAGATGGGTGGTGTATAAATAATAAATTGTTGTTGTTGTTGTTATTATTATCATTATCATTATCACTATTATTATTGCAGTATAGAAATGAAGGAAATAATAACCGTAATCATTATAAGGTTCAATGTAAAAAAAAGAAGAACTTGGGTTTGTTGTGGGTTCTTGGTTTCATTTTTATGATGTATTTTGTGTTTTCATTTTGCAGCCGCTCTGAGAACCGCAGGCGGCATACAAATTTAACAAATAATAACAAAACAATAACGAACATTTTCATTCCTATGCCGCTCCCTGGAGAAGACCCTGATGTTGGGAAAGATGGAGGGCACAAGGAGAAGGGGACGACAGAGGATGAGATGGTTGGACAGTGTTTTCGAGGTTACCAGCATGAGTCTGACCAAGCTGCAGGGGGCAGTGGAGGACAGGAGTGCCTGGAGTTCTCTGGTCCATGGGGTCACGAAGAGTCGGACACGACTAAACGACTAAACAACAACAACAACAATAACTCCGAAGCAGCTGACAATACTTGAAAAGATCAAATCAAACCATTTGGAACGAAACGAGTTCAAGCTTCCGGACGAGAATGTTTCAGAGCCTTCTCTCAGTGGCGTTTGGCTTTGCCCGTATTTATTTCCTGACTTAATTTGTACAGCTAATTTAATAAATAAAATGAATAAACAAATTAAAAAGACGCTTAGACATTCTGCTGTGGCGACCGCAAGCTCGGTTTAAGGTGCATATACGTTTGAGTTTCTAAGGCAGCTCACTCTGCTCCTCTTCCCTTTGCAACCTGGCAGAGAATTTGGGGGGGGACCCCGTTCCCCCCCCTTCCGGCCAGCCCCTCCCCGCTCACCTTCCTCTGCTCCTTCCTCATGACGTGTTTGTCCTCGTCTTTCCAGAAGGCATCTTCCAGCTCTTTCTGCTTCTTGGCATCAGCTGCTGCCTTGGCCTCCGCCTTCCTTGCCCGGGCGGCTGCCGACTTGGTGTTCTCCCCTTGGAACTTTTTGGGCATCCCTCAGGGTGCTCTGGCCTGGCGGGGGCAAAAGAGGGGTTTGCAAAGGTGTTTTTTGTTTTATTTTCAATTTTGCACTCGGAGCGACCTGCGCCGTAAAAGCAAAAGCCACCGAGATGTTAGGTAAGGTAAATGGACCCCTGACCATTAGGTCCAGTTGCGGCCGACTCGGGGGTTGCGGCGCTCATCTCGCTTTATTGGCCAAGGGAGCCGGCGTACAGCTTCCGGGTCATGTGGCCAGCAGGACTAAGCCGCTTCTGGCGAACCAGAGCAGCGCACGGAAACGCCGTTTACCTTCCCGCCGGAAGGATACCTATTTATCTACTTGCACTTTGACGTGCTTTCGAACTGCTAGGTGGGCAGGAGCAGGGACCGAGCAACGGGAGCTCACCCCGTCTCGGGGATTCTGCAATGCAGAAATCTCAGCTCATGCCTCCATGACAGGTGGCCATCTAAAGGTAAAAGGTAAAGGTACCCCTGCCCGTACGGGCCAGTCTTGACAGACTCTGGGGTTGTGCGCCCATCTCACTTAAGAGGCCAGGGGCCAGCGCTGTCCGGAGACACTTCCGGGTCACGTGGCCAGCATGACATCGCTGCTCTGGCGAGCCAGAGCCGCACACGGAAACGCCGTTTACCTTCCCGCTGGTAAGCGGTCCCTATTTATCTACTTGCACCCGGAGGTGCTTTCGAACTGCTAGGTTGGCAGGCGCTGGGACCGAGCAGTGGGAGCGCACCCCGCCGCAGGGATTCGAACCGCCGACCTTTCGATCGGCAAGTCCTAGGCGCTGAGGCTTTAACCCACAGCGCCACCTGGGTCCCAGGTGGCCATCTAACCTCTGCTTAAAAACCTCTAAGGAAGGTGTAGGTAGCTATAGTTACAGGCTGCATACACACATCATATTTGAGGCACTGGATCCCACACACCCCGCCTCCCCTCCCCGAATCATTTGAAAACAGCTGAAGGTCTTTGGGAAGTGGAACCACTTAATGGTCTTCTCTGCTTGTGGCAGCCATTGTAACCATGAAATCAGAGGGTTGGGCCCCCCCAGGGTCATCCAGTCCACCCCCCCTGCAATGCAGATATCTCAGCTCATGCCTCCATGACAGGTGGCCATCTAACCTCTGCTTAAAAACCTCCGAGGAAGATGATGTGCTGTGTGGCTTTAAATTTTATTTTTACAGACACGCCATGGGCCACCAGTGATCTCCAGACCACAATTTTGGGACCTTTGATCTAAAGCACACGACTTTGCTCCAAGGATCCCTTGCATTTTAACCTGTATTTTAAATTGGTTCCCCCCCCCTATTATGTTTTTACTGTAATTTTACTGGTGTTAGCCGCCCTGAGCCTGGCTCTGGCCGGTGAGGGCGGGGTATAAATAAAATTTATTATTAATTCTATATATAAAATATATACCGCACTTCATCGAAAGATCTCAGGGCAGTTCACAGTATAAAATGCAAGATAAAACACAAGTAAATAATTAAACAATTTTATGGCGTGTCTGTATGCAGCTACAGTTTGTGTGTAATAATGCTTACAAAATCTTGCAACACTGCTATATATATACAGATCAGGGGCGTGCAAACTATGAACCCAGAGGACCTGCATGCAAACATGGTAAAGCAATATATTTCCAAAGACTAGAGAATGGAAAGTGACCACCAGGCGATTGAAAATAAAACTTAAAAACTATCTAAAATACAATTAGGGCATTAAAAACAAAATTAAGGTGAGGTGGGCAGACTGCTAGAATTAAAGAAAAAAATGAGGAAAATTTGCTTTAAGAAGGGAAATATTTTGTGGGTTATTTAAAAATATATATCATGGTCATATTAAAACGTATGCAGGACTTGAAGCATAGCAACAGATGAGAAATAGTAGTTTAATAAGTTTGAATTAAAGTATATAATGGGTAAAATATTAAGTAACACAGCAGCTTTATACAGTAAGGAAAGAACACCATGGAAAGGGTGGCTGGGAAGTCAACGGAGAGGAGAGATTTGCACTGAGTGTTGCCTAAAAGAATTTGCAAAATCTGATAATTCAGTAACAAAAAAATATCAAAATTTAAGAGCTGTATGCAAAAGTATGCCAAAACGAAGAAAGCAAAAGCCAAACACACGAGAGCACTTTCACAATTTATAACAATAATAATAATAATAATAATAATAATAATGTGATTTGGGGATACAGAAGAAGCAGCTGGCACGAAGTAAACAAAGGGCTCGATTTATTTATTTTTAAAGGACACATTTTATTCAATGGGAGATTAATAAGAAGAGCTAATAAAATGCATTGCAAGGTTGGAGATATTTCTTTTCTTTTCTCTCCTCCTTCCCCTTTCTCTCTTTCCACCCCATGGCTTTTGGGGGGCCTCCCCCTCCCCCCTCAAGGCAGCCCCTTGCCCCATAAGTCGGGGAGGGGGGGTCTCGCAATCCCCTGCCATCCTGCCCCACCCAACCCTCCCCTTACCTGACGCCTCCACCTCCGGCCGTCGCAGCCTTTGTCCGTCACGCCCCCGCCTCCCTTTTCGAAAGCCACCCCTCCATGGGGCGCGGAAAAGGGGGGGGGGAATAGTCTCGCCGCCGCCGCCGCCGCCATTTTTGTTGAGGGCGGTTTCCATGTTTGTTGAGGGCAAAGCCAGCATTTCCCCCCCCCTCCATTCCCCAATTTTTTGTTCCACTGCCTTTTCTTCGCTTCCTCACGGCAGACCGTAGGGCCAGTGATGTGTGGGGAAGGGAAAGAAAGAAACGCCCCCCCCCTTTCTCCACTTCTTCAGCAGCATTTCGAATTAATGTTGCCCAATACAAAGATGGCGTCGGCCACGACACGGAAGTGCCCGGGAGCAAAAGGGAGCAGTATGCCCACTACTAAGATGGCCGCTGGCTCCTTACGTGAAAGCGTGACCGGTTCCGAGATGGCGCCTGCTCTCACACTCTATAGGCTTTTCTTAGATCTATGGGTGAATCCAAGATGGCCGCGGGACCTCGCCCGAAGCAAACATGGCGGCAACCGCCTTCACGCTGCCCTTTGCCATGATGGCCGACCCGTCGCCTTGGAAACGGCTGTACCAGCTTGTCTTAGGGCCTAAGAAGCTTTGTGTAAGTTTTTATGTTGTGTTAAATGTAATGTTTTTCTTTTGTGTTTTTGTCTGTGTGTTATAAGAGAAAACTAATAAACTTTTTTTTTTGGGGGGGGGGAGAAGCTTTGTGTAAGGGCAGCGACCGCCACAAAGATGGCGGATTCGGCTACACAAACCACATTGGTTTATTATGATTTTCAAAAGTCTCGTTTTTTGTGTGTTTTTTAAAGGCAAACCCGAGACCACAGGAAAAAGAAAACAAAAAAGGCGACAGGGCGAAAGCAAGGAAGGTTTGGGGCTCAGTAATGGAAAGCAGCCCCCAGCATTGGCAATACTAACAGACTTGTTGCAGCTGGACCCAAATGGGTTTTACTTCTGAGTAGTCACGCACAAGGGACGCAGGTGGCGCTGTGGGTTAAAGCCTCAGCGCCTAGGGCTTGCCGATCGAAAGGTCGGCGGTTCGAATCCCTGCGGCGGGGTGCGCTCCCGCTGCTCGGTCCCAGCGCCTGCCAACCTAGCAGTTCGAAAGCACCTCCGGGTGCAAGTAGATAAATAGGGACCGCTTACCAGCGGGAAGGTAAACGGCGTTTCCGTGTGCGGCTCTGGCTCGCCAGAGCAGCGATGTCACGCTGGCCACGTGACCCGGAAGTGTCTCCGGACAGCGCTGGCCCCTGGCCTCTTGAGTGAGATGGGCGCACAACCCCAGAGTCTGTCAAGACTGGCCCGTACGGGCAGGGGTACCTTTACCTTTACCTTTTAGTCACGCACAGGGATTGCATTGCAAGGCTGCAACCTTCAATGCACTTTTGGTTGCAATCTTAGGACAGCTTATGAGGTTTAGGTAATTGGTCCCCGCTTTAAAAAAAAAAAGTATTTCTGGGTCGTCTGAAAGACCAGTTTCATTTCAGGTGCTTTTTCCTACGTCACATCCCTGAAAACTTCAGCACGTTCGCGAGAGTAATAAAACAACAAAGTTCAAATCTCAAATTATTCTAATTGCAAACCGAAACCGCATACACATCTCCATTCGCCGCTCGTCTCGAACCCAAATTCCAAACTACAGATCTTCAGGCCGCAATCCTTCATACAGTGGTTCCTCGCAAGACGAATGCCTCGTAAGACAAAAAACTCGCAAGACAAAAGAGTTTTTCGTTTTTTGAGTTGCTTCGCAAGACGAATTTCCCTATGGGCTTGCTTCGCAAGACGAAAACGTCTTGCAAGTTTTTTTCCTTTTTCTTAAAACCGTTAATCCTATGGGAATCCGTGCTTCGCAAGACGAAAAATTCGCAAGACGAAAAAACTCGCAGAACGAATTAATTTCGTCTTGCGAGGCACCACTGTAATAAAATAATAATGGTGGCGATTGTTGTTGTTATTTTATTTATTTGTACCCCTCCCATCTGACTGGGTTGCCCCAGGTACTTTGGGCGGCTTCCAACATATATAAAAACATAATTAAAAAGCTTCCCTATACGTACAGTGGTGCCTCGCAAGACGAAAAGAATCCGTTCTGCGAGTCTCTTCGTCTAGCGGTTTTTTCGTCTTGCGAAGCAAGCCCATTAGCGGATTAGCGGTTTAGCGGCTTTTAGCGGATAAGCGGTTAAGTGGATAAGCGGCTTAGCGGCTTAGAAAAGGGGGGGGGAGGGAAAAAAAGTCGGAAAAACTTGCAAGACGTTTCGTCTTGCGAAGCAAGCCCATAGGGAAATTCGTTTTGCGAAGCACCTCCAAAACGGAAAACCCTTTCGTCTAGCGGATTTTTCGTCTTGCGAGGCATTCGTCTTGCGGGGCACCACTGTATTTACTGAAACAGGCAGTCACCCGGGTTAGTGGATCTTGCATCATTACGCATCTACCAAATAAATAAGTGACGCGGTAGGTTTTTGTCTCCCACCAAATCCGCCTCCTCATTCTGGCTAATAATAACAGTTTTAATAATAATTTTATTATAATTTTATAATTATAATTATTATAATTTTATTATTTCTATGTGGCTTGTCTGCCTGAGTTGCCCCAGTGGGATGTCCAGTCTTGCTCATGTATTTGAATTGCTGACCAGTTAGCAGTTCCCCACAATTCCTTGCCACACTCCTGCCAGCAGCCATTTTCTGCCCTCCTGTTCCAACCAGGAAACACCATCAGAGCACTCCTGACATATGGTTGTCAAGCCTCTGCTTCAAGACCTCCAAAGAAGGAGACTCCACCACACTCCTGGGCAGCAAATTCCACTGTCAAACAGCTCTTACTGTCAGGAAGTTCTTCCTAATGTTTAGGTGGAATCTTCTTTCTTGTAGTTTGGAGCCATTGCTCCGTGTCCGCTTCTCTGGAGCAGCAGAAAACAACCTTTCTCCCTCCTCTATGTGACATCCTTTTATATATTTGAACATGGCTATCATATCACCCCTTAACCTCCTCTTCTCCAGGCCAAACATGCCCAGCTCCCTTAGCCGTTCCTCATAAGGCATCGTTTCCAGGCCTTTGACCATTTTGGTTGCCCTCCTCTGGACACGTTCCAGTTTGTCAGTGTCCTTCTTGAACTGTGGTGCCCAGAACTGGACACAGTATTCCAGGTGAGGTCTGACCAGAGCAGAATACAGTGGCACTATTACTTCCCTTGATCTAGATGCTATACTCCTATTGATGCAGCCCAGAATTGCATTGGCTTTTTTAGCTGCCGCTGTTGGCTCATGTCAAGTTTGTGGTCAACCAAGACTCCTAGATCCTTTTCACATGTACGGCTCTCAAGCCAGGTGTCACCCATCTTGTATTTGTGCCTCTCATTTTTTTTGCCCAAGTGCAATACTTTACATTTCATCCTGTTAAAATTCATCTTGTTTGTTTTGGCCCAGTTCTCTAATCTGTCAAGGTCGTTTTGAAGTGTGATCCTGTTCTCTGGGGTGTTAGCCACCTCCCAGTTTGGTGTCATCTGCAAATTTGATCAGGATGCCCTTCAGTTCATCATCCAAGTCGTTGATAAAGATGTTGAATAAGACCGGGCCCAAGACAGAACCCTGTGGCACCCCACTAGTCGCTCTTCTCCAGGATGAAGAGGAACCATTGATGAGCACCCTTTGGGTTCGGTCAGTCAGCCAGTTACAAATCCACTGAGTGGTAGCATAGTCAAGTCCGCATTTTACCACCTTCTTTACAAGAATATCATGGGGCACCTTGTCAAATGCCTTGCTGAAATCAAGGTAGGCTACATCCACTGTGTTCCCTTCATCTACCAGGCTTGTAATTCTACATCTGGAACAAGGCAGCAGGGGATAGAGATCTTATGTTGCCCCTATGGATCCTGCCGCCCGAAGCAGTCGCCTTGCCATGCCTCATGAGAGTGCCGGCACTGAGCCATGCAGTAGGAACAAAGCCTGCTGCAATGTTTCATCCTTCTTCCTGCCTGGCTATTCCTTTTCAAGAGAGGAATTAGCCCAAGTGCCTAGAATGGTGTGCCGATAACAGCAAGGTTGTGGGTTCGATCCCCATATGGGACAGCTGCATATTCCTGCATTGCTGCATTGTTGGGCTGGATGACCCTCAAGGTCCCTTCCAATTCTATGACTGCCCTCCTATTGATGCACAATGGTGGGCTGGGTCTAAAAATATTGGTTGTCACCCACAACTACGAGGCTACCATTTAATTTTTATAAGAAATAAATGGAAAATTTCAAAAAACACATACGTGGGAAAAGGTACAATTAAAATTTGTGCGAAATGAATGTCTTTTTTAAAAGTAATCACAATGTACTTATATTGTACATCTGACCCCCTTCTTTCTATGGGACCCCGTATATAAGTGACCTCCTTGGCTCTTTCTATCTATGGGACCAGCATGGGTGGCCGGGCCTGGTGAACTTTTAATTCCTTATCCTTACGATTATGATTCGTGGGTTCCCACTTAATTTTATTTTGATTTTAAATGTGATTTGAATTGTATTTTAAACTAATCATTTGATTTTGTGTTTTTAATGTATTATGTATTTGGTGTTAGCCGCCATAAGCCCGGTCTCGGCTGTGGAGGGCGGGGAACAAACAAACAAACAAACAAACAAACAAACAAATAAATAAATATTATTATTCTATTAAATACAGGTGGTTATATATATATTTTTTAAATTAATATTACATAAATGGTGGATATTTTTAAATAGTTTGCTAGTAAATGAACATTTTACACATTAACAGGTACCGTACATATTCCATGCAGTCAACTACATTAAGAGCAATTGTTTGAATTCACTAGATGACTGGGCAAATGGATAATATTTTCTAATGCTTAAGGGGGTCGACTGGCCATTGGGCAAGCTGACACCCTGGCCAGTCCGCCACTGGTGATGCAGCAATAAAGCTGCTCACACGTTTGCAAAGCTAAGCAGGGTCTGGTGTGATTTCAAATTGGATGGGGGACCACATGCTGAGGTTCCTACGTTGCAGGGGGTTGGACTAGATGACCCTCAGGGTCCCTTCCATCTCTATGATTCTATGACTCAGCAGTTATTACCGAGTCCCCCACCCGCCTTATGAAACTATGCCTGGTCCTCAGACAGGGCTCTGGGTAGACCGCCATTGGAGTCTAGCCGCCATTTTGGATTTAGGAGTTCAGCATCTTACAAGCCCTAGACCAGAACCTGAACTAAATCTAAATCCCTGAGCTCAGCAGACAAACGGAGAGCATTGCAAACATGTTTCTCCTCCCGCTGAGATTCACTCAACGTTTACAGGAATATAATTATTTACTTCTCCAGATTTCGAAGCCACAGCAATTACAGTAATGTTTGTTCCCTAGAGGTGTATTTCAATTTGCCATGCTAAAAACAAAGAAATGTTGTAACTCAGCTCAATTCCCTTGTTCTTATGCATCAGGGCAAAAGTCTCTTGACCCTTAAGATTGCACTATAGGGATGCTTTGGGACTAGAGATTTCTGCTCCTGTTTTTCTGTTTTACCTTTCAATCCATAGCAAGTCAAAGTAATAAGTAATTTGTTTATTCTTTTGTGATGTGTTTGGACTCAGGGCTCAACTGGTGGCTTTCTACTTGTGTTTTTGACTTGTTTTAAATGTGTTGCACTTGAGAATAGTCAGGGTAAACGTTTTATGAGGCAATTACACATCTATTTATATCTATCCTTGGGAGTAAGTCCCATTGAATTCAATAAGACAAATAATTCAGTAAGTTTCCAGCTAATTACCAAACCTTCAGCAGTTACAATCTTAAATCACATCAAATACAACGGCATGTCAGGCATTGCATTTTGGGGGAATCTAAGATAGTGACTGCCTACAAACCTTGGCTCATAATTTTAAGCAACCACGTTAACTACCAGGACAGGGTAACATGCCTTCAAAGTGTCCCTATTTTCCAGGGACAGTCCCAGATTTACAGAAGCCATCCTGGTTTCTGATTTAATCCCGGAATGTCCCGGATTGTCCTCGTTTCCCCTTTCTTCCCCCTCCATGTCTCAGAGAACATGGTGGAGAAAACTGACCTCCTACTCTTGTCCTTTGCGTTGTTTCCCTCCCTCCCTCCCTCCCTTATGTAGGTGCAAAAACAGAGTCCTGGTTATTCTGAAAATAAAATACCGGCATAAAGACCAACACATATGATCAGGTATCCCATGGGATACCGGCTGAAAATCAAGCCCAGAGGTTTTGTGGATGTTGCTGCTACTTTAAATTCATTTTCAGCCTTCATGCTGTATGCAAAATGGCTGGTAAAGACTTCTCTAAAGACCAGAAATCTTAAGATTTTGTTGTCAGGTGCTCCTTTGTGTTCAGCTCAGGCCTCAGCACAATAATGTAGCACTTGGGAAGGAAGATGCAGCCCAGAAGCCCAGCACTGGAGGCCAACATAGAGAAGATCTGCACGGCCACCATGTACTTGCCCTTGGTGCTCAGGTAGGTGGGCACAAAAGACACCCAAACACTGCAGAAGACCAGCATGCTGAAGGTGATCAGCTTGGCTTCGTTGAAGGAGCCAGGCAGCTTCCTGGCTAGGAAAGCCACCGTGAAGCAGGTGGCAGCCAAGAAGCCCATGTAGCCGAGGGCAACGTAAAACATGGCCACAGACCCTTTGTTGCATTGCAGGATGATCTCTTCCACCTGGGAGTGTATGTCGGGCTCTGGGAATGGGGGAGAAGAGCCCAGCCAGATGGTACAGATGAGAACTTGCCCCCCAGAACAGGAGATGACAATGGAGTTGGCCAGACTCTTGCCCAGCCATCTCCTCACCCTGTTCCCAGGCTTTGTGGCCAGGAAGGCCAGCACCACCGTGATGGTCTTTGCCAAGAGAGAAGAAACAGCAACTGAGAAGATGATGCTGAAGGCCGTTTGTCGGAGAAGGCAGGTCTCTTTCCTTGGGCGCCCGATGAAGAGGAAGGAGGACAGAAAGGAAAGCAGGAGGGAGACGAGGAGGATGTAGGAGAGGTTCCGGTTGTTGGCTTTGACTATGGGAGTGTCCTTGTATTTAATGAAGATTCCCAACACAATGCCTGCTGTTAAGGACAAGAAGAGGGCAACGGAAGCTAAAACCATTCCCAAATATTCTCCGTAAGTCAGGAAAATGGAAATCTTGGGGACACATTGATCTCTGTCCTTGTTTGGATACTGATCTTCTGAGCATTTGGTGCAATGTTCTGCATCTGGGGAAGAGAAAAAGAATAGCTGTAGCATCACTTACATCCCTAATGATCTGTGCTCTATTAACATTGTGATCTAGGATAAACTGAGAGGCAGTGACCACTCCACTTCTGTTAACTGGATCCTGACTATTCCTCTTTGTCTGAACCTTTAAAATGCAGACATGCAATGCTCATAGTAGTGAGATCAAAACGGTTCATAGATTATATTGTAATAATTTTCACATGAAGTATTGTTTATTTTTTAGTGTGCTTTTGCTGTTAATTATTTTGCTCCTTTTCATAGTCTATCCATTATTTTTGATAAGTGTCAACATTATTTCCTTTTTGTGGGCCTTGGTATAAAAAATAAAAAAGGAACGCTTTGCGGGCATTCCTCTCAGAGCTGCCCAGTTTGCACCCCAGAGATTTCTTCCTTATGGTCATTCCTATCAACTCACTTCCTGGATGTAATAAAGGTGATTAATACTAAGGAAGTCGAGGAAGGATCTCCATTCCCCTATGTGTGCAGAATTCTCACAAAAAGTGTGTGAGACTGAATTTCTGCCCTGTGTTTCCTCTCTCTAGGAATTCCTTCCCCCTTGGAGTCACCCACCTTCCAGGGCGGAGAAGGTCCCTTCTGCACACCGAGCACAAGCGTAGCAGCAAATGGGCTTTCCTTCTAGAACCACCTTGGCATATCCAGGTTGACATCTTTTTGTACACCTGGAACGAGGTACGGCCTAACCAGAAAGAAAAGAAGGTGCAAGAAAGAACAAAAGTTAGGAGTATTTGTGGGTATGTAATTCACTCAACGCGATCTCTATAGCATGGTGGGGATCCCTGACAACCAGCTTGCCAGCTCAGGATGATGGGAGCTGTAGTCCAAAGACAGCTGGGGACCCATGTTTGGGAAACCCTGATCTACCCAAAGATTCACAGTTGTGGCCCCCAATGAACCATTCAGGAAATCATCACAGCTCTACATCGATCACATAGAGGTTGGGGAGGGGTCTGTCTGGCAGGGAATCCTGAGAGATCCCAGTTGCCGTTTCCAGCAGCCAAGAACCCCAGTTGCCTGCCATCTCCCCATTCCCTTAATGCAGTCAGTTCCCTTTAGCTGCAGAACATGATCTCTGGAATGCAGCCTGGAATTTCAACCCCCCGCTGACCATTGGGGTGACCAGAATATCTTGTGCTTTAAATTTAGTTCAGTACAGATGAGGTTTGAGCCACAGAACTCTGTTTCCTCTTCTCCATTTATGTGTTTCCCTTCTTAAAAAAACTTCAAAGCAAATAGCAATGGGTCTGATAGGTGATTCCCCCAAATTTCAGAATTTGAATAATCTCTCGCACAGTTCATGTTTGTGTTTGTGTGTGTCTGAGAGAGAGAGAGAAAGCGCTTTGCTGTTTAATGCCCAACTGAATGGAGAGTTGGGGTTTTTTGCCAAATTGCTTTGATTGATTTTCCAAATTTCACCATATCAACCACAAATTAAGACAAATTTAATACCAGTGAGCTTACTCACAAATTAAAAAATATATACAATAAATCAGTAATTATCATTTGTAAAATAAATTACTTTTCATCCTTCTGCGTGCATGAAAGGTCAATATCCTTTATTTGAGCATCCCAAATTCCACTCCTATCTCAGCTGCTGAAGAAAGGAGTGGTGGTTCCAGCTGTTATTGGACAGTCAACTTTACATGGTCATTTTGCACAAACAGGATCTCCTAGCCCCCCTCCCCCAATTATTCCCCCTACCTTGTTGAATTTCTTGTTCCACTCAATGGCTTCTGGGTTAATGGTGAACTTTATGCCAGCAGATGCCTCTGTCCTTATATTCCCAATTTTCACAAGGACACGAGACTTATTGGGATAGATCGCCCAGTTCATAATATCAAAGTCCGCTGGCAGCTCCCAGTTCTCATCCAAGCACAGTCTGCCCCTGGAAGTATTCAGACACCGGATTTCTCTCAAGAAAGGGTGAAGCTGGAATGAGGAAAGCAGCAGCATTAAGAAACTGGGAAGCTACAACTGGCAATTAATCAAGCCAAAATGGGAAAAACACCAGGGCCAGGTGGGCTATCAGCAAAGTACTATAAGAAATTAAAAGATTACTTGGCACAACCACTAAAAGATTTAAGATATTTACATTACGCTGATTCTGAAAAAAGATACAGATCTATTATCAGTCAAAAATGATAGGCTGATTTCTCTATTAAATAATGACTATAAGCTGTTTGCAGACCTATTGGCAAACGACATGAAAGTGCTATTAATGGATTTAATTCATCAGGACCAGGCTGGTTTTTTTGCCAGGCCGCCAGATGAAGGATAATATAAGGAATATAATTGATATAATATCTGGAGGTTAGAAATGATAAGCAAGCAGTGTTGATTTTTATAGACGCAGAGAAGGCCTTTGACCATGTTTCATGGACTTCTATGAAGAAGACTATAGAGATGATGAAATTCAGAGAGTCATTACAGTGGTACCTCAGGTTAAGAACTTAAATTGTTCTGGAGGTCCGTTCTTAACCTGACACTGTTCTTAACCTGAGGTACCACTTTAGCTAACGGGGCCTTCCGCTGCCGCCGCACGATTTCTGTTCTCATCCTGAAGCAAAGTTCTTAACCCGAGGTACTATTTCTGGGTTGCCAGAGTCTGTAACCTGAAGCGTCTGTAACCCGAGGTACCACTGTACTTAGAGGAATTGACTCAATTTATTCTGACTAACAGGCTATGATGATAGTAAACAACGTAATAACAGAAAAATTCAAAATAATGAAAGGGACAAGACAGGGATATCCTCAGTCACCATTATTATTTTAGTTTTAGAGACCCTGGCCAGAAGTAGAAGATCAGATGAAGAAATAAAAGGGATAACAAAGGTTAAAGGTAAAGGGACCCCTGACCATTAGGTCCAGTCGAGGCCAACTCTGGGGTTGCGGCGCTCATCTCGCTTTATTGGCTGAGGGAGCCGGCGTACAGCTTCCGGGTCATGTGGCCAGCATGACTAAGCCACTTCTGGCGAACCAGAGCAGCACATGGAAACGCCGTTGACCTTCCCGCCGGAGGTACCTTACCTATTTATCTACTTGCACTTTGACGTGCTTTCGAACTGCTACGTTGGCAGGAGCAGGGACCGAACAACGGGAGCTCACCCCGTCATTGCGGGGATTCGAACCGCCGACCTTCTGATCGGCAAGTCCTAGGCTCTCTGGTTTAACCCACAGCGCCACCCGCGTCCCAACAGTAGGTTACAAAGCATATAAACTCAAGGCCTTTGCAGATGACTATGTGGTAACTGTAGAAGACCCCATGGCTAGCCAACCAAGGGTCTTGAACAGATTCTCAAGTTGGAGAAGTAGCAGGTTTTAAACTAAATAAAGGTAGAACGAAAGTATTGGTGGAAAATGTGACAGAACTGATGATTGAGAAGAAAGTTTAATATTTAGGAGTATGGATAACAGCTACAAACATAAATATTTTTAAGAATAACTATACAGGAGCTTGGAAAGAAATGAAAAAAAACTTAAATAAATATATATATATAAAATAGAGATATCTGGAGGGTGGCAGCACGACAACAGGACTTTTCTGTGGTGGCTCCTCGCTTGGGGGATGTTCTCCCAGAGAGGCTCCCTGGACACCTTTGTGACAAATCTTTAGGTGCCAGGCGAGAAAGTTATTCTGTAACCAGGATTTGGGTGGATTAAACCATCTCTGGGCATTTTAATGTGCTTTTGGTTTGCTTGTTTTCTTTCTTTCGTTTGCTTTTTCTATTCTCATTTTGTATTTTTATTCTGCAAACCACCCTGTGATCTTCAGATGAAAGTTGATATATAAACAGAATAATACTAATATTATTACTACAGACCCTCCAAAGGTCAAAATGGCACCCAGTTGAGAGGTGCTGGAACTGAGTTCCAGCGAGTTCCCCCTAAAGAAAGCCCTGGGTATAAATAGCAAAATGACCGTTATGGGATGGGACATCCCTATTTTCATCGGAGACATGTTGGAAGGTAAGCTACTATTACTAATAGTAACTATGATATTTTACAGGTCTATCCCCAGTCAAGATCAGCATCTGTGTGGACTGCAGTTTGCAAAAGGGGGAAGGAAATACCTGCCACGGCTGTAGCCTTTGGGGTCCCCATTGCTCTCCTTCCTCCACCATCAGCCTCCTCTGGGATCTCGATGAAAGCAAAGCATGCAAGGCCTGAGCCACAGCTTGAACATGGATGTAATTGCCATAGTTGTCATCAGACAGGACTATCTCACGCTCCCCTTGGAGCAATGGCTGCAGTTTCTCCTCCTCTCTGCATCTTATCCTGCCTTTCACGGACAACAGATGCTTTGAATATGAACACTGAAATGCTTGATCGAAATAATCCCCAAAATTGGTCTGCAATCTATATTTGCCACCTTTGCTGCTCCTTATTCCAGTCTGAATTGCAAAGAACAGAGAACCATGGAGGTGCTGGAATAGATTTGGAGGGATGTGAAAGCCAACTCTGTTTTCTAGCAAAGCTGTTGTGATCCAGTCTTTTGCCCCTATTTCCTTCTCACAGATATCGTGTACTACCATGAGCAAAATGATATCCAGTGCATTGGTTATATAGGAAAGAAATACCCCAACTTGTCTCCATAGGAAAAAAGGTTCCCCAGGCCTGATAAATTGATTTAGATCATTTTCTGGTACACTTTTAGATAAAGCAATGCAGATCCCTGATAAAGCAATGCATCAGAGGTTTCACAGCGCTCGCAAATCTTTCTCCACTGTCATTGTCTGGAGTGCAGAGGCCAATCCACGTCCATCCAAAATGCAGGAGCAATTCAACAACCCCCTGGTACTGACTTTCCTCTTTGGAACTCATCCGGTAGACAAAAGGGAACAGGGTTTTACCTTCGAGAACCTGGGCAGTGAAGCCATAACTGATCTAGCAAGGAAAGCAAAAGATCAGCAATTTATTTTACTTTCAGCATAACAGATATTTAATTATCTGAAATGACCGATATCTATCTAAATCTCTGCTGGCTGAGGCTGATGGGAGTTTTAGTCGGAAACATCTGGAGGTCTCAAGTGGTTAATGGTCAGTTTTAAAAAAAGGATTTTGGATCCATAGCTCAGGATTTTCCCATTTTTAAAAATATCCCCACTTGACCCCTCCAAAGAGAAAATAGAATCTTATGCAGCTGAAATTCTCTTTCCCTCCATGCTCTCCCACTACTTACCTGTGGGATTTTGTAGATGCCTGACAAGGCTGAAATCACTCTTGAGATGACAGTATTGCCTCTTTCAAGAACAGCCAGCAGGGGATTCTGTTCTCCACAGTGATAATTGGGAATATTGCATCCATTGCCTGCAAGCAGCTCTAGCATGGCGTCCGAAGTCATCTTTGCATCTAAATAGTTCTCATAGATGTTGTAGCCCAGGGTGATGTTGGGTAAGAGGCTGAGATCCTGGTTGATCTCTTGGATGGTGAACAGGAAAGACAACATGTGCCAGTAGAACCTAGCTGCCTCCCTACAATAAATGAATCCTTTAAAAAGAGTGAAACTGATATTCATATGAATGTGGGTGGGGATGTTATATTATCCACAAAGATTAGTATTTATTTATCCTATTGCATTAATATCAAACCTTTTGCTTTCTAGCATAGAACAAAAATTTGGAAATCTCTGCTTTGATGCAAACAGCACACAGAGCTGTTCAGCAGTGGAACAGACTCCCTCCGAAGGTGACCGTGTGTCATGGATGCTTCAGGTGTGATTCCTCTTCGTTCCTTCCATCTCTGCAATCTATGATTCTATTATACTGTGTTCTATGTGTAAGCAATGAAGGCGGCCCTCAATATTTGAGATATACAGGGAAGCTGCTCCAAAGGCTGCTTTTACTGCATTGGTCTTTGGCTGCTTCCAAGGGGCTAGACTATAGGTAGATAAGAGACCATTTTATTGAAGGAGGGGAAGCACCAAATACCTTAGTCCTCTTTTAGTTACAAATGAGGACTTGTGGCTTGCAGGTTTGAGTGTGTGTTAAAATTCTGGATCAGCCACTACACCAATGAGGACACCCCCTGGTCTGTATTTTTCCATAGAATCATTTTATTTGAAGCATATCATTCCTGCTCTTCACCCATAAAAATCTAACCATTTTCAAAAGTTACTTAAAGGTAAAGGGACCCCTGACCATTAGGTCCAGTCGTGGCCGACTCTGGGGTTGCGGCACTCATCTCGCTTTACTGGCCGAGGGAGCCGGCATACAACTTCCGGGTCATGTGGCCAGCAGGACTAAGCCGCTTCTGGCGAACCAGAGCAGCACACGGAAACGCCGTTTACCTTCCCACCAGAGCGGTACCTATTTATCTACTTGCACCTTCGACGTGCTTTCGAACTGCTAGGTTGGCAGGAGCAGGGACCGAGCAACGGGAGCTCACCCCATCGCAGGGATTCGAACCGCCAACCTTCTGATCAGCAAGTCCTAGGCTCTGTGGTTTAACCCACAGCGCCACCTGCGTCCCTCAAGAGTTACTTAAGACACTTCTAATTTTTTAAAATCAGCCACTAAACGTCACGCAGAGGGTCTGGTCTTAAAAATCCATTTGTAAAACTAAGATTCCTTAACAACAGTTGCTAAGTTGTTCAAGTGAAATAATATTGAATAAAGCCTTTGAGCCTTGGAATTTCCCTGAGTTTTATGGCATCCTGCAGGTGAGGAAATTCAGTGCATCCTTTTGACTCCAGACCAGATTGATTGGCATCCTTGCATTCTACTAAAAGCAACACAGAATCAAAGGTAGGAGAGTGTTTCTCTAAGGAAGACCCAGAGAACATTGAAATAAGAGAGGTTTGTGTGGAATCTTTTACTGGACCCCCCAGCTCCCATCACCCCCAGCCAGCAAGACCAGTGGTCAGGGCAGGGTAGTCCTCCAACATCAGCCCTTAGCTCCCCAGCCTTGAGAAAGAAGCTATTTCCTTGATAAATAGGAACCACTAGAAGGACTGGAGGACCATGAAACTGTGAAGTACATACACTTCCCTGCTGGCAAAGGGTGTCTGAGAAAAGACGTATGGAGTTTCCTTATAAAAGCTGGCATCCTTGCATTCTACTAAAAGCAACACAGACGCATAGGTACAGGATTGTTTTACTTAGGAAGACAGAGGGAAGAAGATAATAAGAGAGGTTTTTTAATGTAGCCCATAGTGGGCTGTAGGTGTCCTGTGGTATTGTGTCAAGAGAACTGTGCTAAGGTTGTTCACAAATGATCCAAATAGAATAAACATAAAATAATTTTGGCAGCTTGGAAATTGCTAGAGTTTCATGCCTCCCTCTGGAATAGGAAACAGGTACCTATGGATTCCAAGTGAAGAAATATCAAACATCTCACTACTTAGAAATGAGGCCAGTTGTGTATGTGTGTGAAAAAAGGAATAATTCCTTTTCCCATTTTAGACACCTGACTCCACGAACAAGGAAGTCTCCTGATTCATATTATTTTATTCATCATTTCAATTAAAGCACATCTTTACTGCTCTTCAGCCACCAAAAGTCACCTAGAGGATCTTAAATTCCATTTGTAAAACTGTAACATTCCTTAACGACAGTTTCTGAATTGTCGAAATGGGATAATATTGAATGAAACCTTTGAGCCTGGGAAATTGCCTGAGTTTCAGGGCATTCTGGAGGTGGGAAAATTCAGTGCATCCTTTTGAACCCTGACCAGATCATTGGCTTTCTTGCATTCTACTAAAAGCAACACAGACGCATAGGTACAGGATTGTTTTACCTAGGAAGACAGAGGGAAGAAGATAATAAGAGAGGTTTTTTACTGGACCCCCCCAACTCCCATCACCCCCAGCCAGCAAGACCAATGGTCAGGGCAGGGTAGTCCTGCAACATCACCCCTTGGCTCCCCAACCCTGAGATGGGGGCTATTTCCTTGATATATAGGAACCACTAGAAGGACCATGAAACTGTGAAGTACATACATTTCAATCCTGGCGAAGGGTGTCTGAGAAAAGACGTATGGAGTTTCCTTAAGGTATTTTGGAGATATGATCCCACTGATGAGAAAGTGTCCAGGCCGGTAGTAATTGCGATCATCCGTTTCATCCCTGACCAGATTCAAGGGGCATTTCACCTTGTGGTTTCCGCAGACTCCAAAGGGCATCATGAGCAGCAGAAGAAGCAGGGATCTCATTCTGGCTCTGCCTCCTCTCCTAATCTTGCAAGTGGCTCCTTTTACCTACCAAGGAGGCATAGCAGAAGAACCCAAAGACTCTTGCAAGGCCGGACTGCCTGGGCTTTCCCAATCTGGGAAGCACAAGGCAGGCACACCCCTCTTTCAGCAGCTCTGCATCTTGACTCAGTCTGTCTCCAACGCAGGAAAAACTCTCTGCACCAACTTTTTCTTTCCCAGTCACAGTTCAATTAATATTGCCATGCTGTTGTTGCTTTCCAAGGCTCATGCAATTTCCAGAAACATCTCCTGAGCATTTAGAAGATGAGATGACTATAATTTTGATTATTCCAAGTGGAGTAAGTTTCATGACACTAACTTTGCGAAGTCTTGAATGGCTCTGGCAGCAGGTGCAGAGCTGGAGAAAAACATGATGGAGAAAAGTCAAAAGGTGTTTTGGGGAATTGGAAGTTAGGCCTGAAATTTGCTCCCAAGGACCAAAGAAGAGCCCTGCATCTGGATCCGACCATCGACTCTCCTTCCTTGGAGGTTTTTAAGAAGAGTTTGGATGGCTATCTGTTAGGAATGCTTTAGAGAGCCAGTGTGGTGTAATGGTTAAGAGCGGTGGACTCGTAACTTGGTGAACTGAGTTCGATTCCCTGCTCCTCCACCTGCAGCTGCTGGGTGACCTTGGGCTAGTCACACTTCTGTGAAGTCTCTCAGCCTCACTCACCTCACTGAGTGTTTGTTGTGGGGAAGGAAGGAAAAGGAGATTGTTAGCCGCTTTGAGACTCCTTTGGGTAGTGATAAAGCAGGATATCAAATCCAAACTCTTCTTCTTCTTCTAGTTGGCCACTTTGGATGGATTTGATTCCTGCCAATCCCTTCTGGTTCTCCCCCTGAAGGGAAGTAGCATGTTGGTGGTTTTGAAGCAACTTCAAGTGAATTTCCACCACTTCTTTGAAAGGCTTCTCCAACAGAGGGAAGCTCTCTGGGGTTAGTGGAGGGAAGAAAGGTTGCTCTGAGCCTTAGGCTCTCCCTTCCCCTTTGACATGTTCTGCGGAAGGACAGCTTCTGTTGCACATGGAACCAACTTGCTCCCCGTCTTTGAGCAGAAACTTCTCTACTCATAAACAAATTTTGTGCGCAGAAGCCAGGCTAGCATTCTAGCAGCTTTGTTATTCTTTATCAAGTATTTATTAATATGTATTTATCTATTTATTTAATCTATTTCCTAAAATCCATTCACCACTTGATTAGGGAAATAACTGCTGCTAATCTCCCTTTGCTGAGCAAGGTTTTGGAGCATGTGGCCGAACACCAGATGGTGGTGCTGGTTCCAGTCCTACTTGGGTGGTCATTCCTAGACGGTGTTACTTGGGGAATGCTTTTCAGTGCTGGGAACCTTGAATATGGGGTTCCGCGGGGCTCAGTCCTATCCCCCACATTGTTTAACATCCACAGTGGTGCCCCGCAAGACGAACGCCTCGCAAGACGGAAAACCCACTAGACGAAAGGGTTTTCCGTTTTGGAGGCACTTCGCAAAACGAATTTCCTTATGGGCTTGCTTTGCAAGACGAAAATGTCTTGCGAGTTCCTGCGGTCCCCCCCCTTCCCCCCTTTTTCAAAGCCGCTAAACCGCTAAGAGCGCTAATCTGCTAAGCTGTCAATGGGCTTGCTTCGCAAGACGAAAAAACCACTATGCGAAGAGAATCGCGGAACGGATTCTTTTCGTCTTGCGAGGCACCACTGTACATGAAATTGCTGGGTGGGGTGATCTGGAGGTTTCAAGTATGTTGTCAGAATTATGCTGATGACACTCAGCTCCATTTCTCCTTCACATTTGCAGGGGAGGCAGTGGAAGTGCTGGACCAGTGTCTTGCCTCGGCAATGGACTGGATGAGAGCCAACCAACTGAAGCTGAATCCAGATAAGACTGGGGCACTGTTAGTGGGTGGTTCCCGAGACCAGACGGATGGGAGGTGGCCTGCTCTTGATGGGGTTACGCTTCCTCTGAAGGAGCAGGCTCATAGCTTGGGGGTACTCCAGGACCCTTTGCTGTCGCTCAAGGCTCGGGACACCTCGGTGGCGGGGAGTGACTTCCATCAGCTTTGGCTGGTGGCCCAGCTACACCCCTATCTGGACAGGGATAGCCTGACTACTGTTGTCTATGCTCTGATAATCTCAAGGCTAGATTACTGCAATGCGTTATACGTAGGGCTGCCTCTGAAGACAGTTCAGAAACTTCTGCTAGTGCACAATACGCTGATCCTGGTCCGACTGCACTGGCTACCAATTCATTTCTGGGCCCAATTCAAAGTGCTGGTATTGACCTATAAAGCCTTAAATGGCTCAGGACCGCAATCCCTCAAGGACCGCCTCTTTCCATATGATCCTACCCGGACCCTGAGATCATCTTCTGAGGCCCTTCTTCGTGTGCCTCCTCCTCAAGAGGTCAGGAGGGTGGCAACACAAGAACGGGGCCTTCTCTGCAGTGGCTCCCCGTCTGAGGAATGCTCTCCCCAGGGAAATTCACCTAGCGCATTCCTTATACACCTTTGGACATCAGGCAAAAACGTTCCTTTTTGGGTGATTTGATTGACATCCTTTGCCCTTTTAAAATGTGGTTCTTTTCTGGGGTGTTAATTGGGTTGTTGTTTTCATTTTGATTATATATCTTCTGGTTTTATATATTAATTTTGTTCTGTGACACGCCTTTGAGACCTCCGCGTATAGGGCAGTATATAGATTCAACAAACAAACAAACAAGTCAGCTTTCTCAGGACCTTTATTTATTAAATTTATATAGCACCTTTAATTGGAATGCTACAGCTTGAATTGCTATAAGACTGAAAGTCTAGTAAGCTTTCCACTTGTATGGAGTGATGAAAGTTTAGGTAGGATGTAATCTTGGGTAATTAATGTAAATGCTTTATCAGTGACTCATAAAGCATTTATATCAGTGGAGGATGTAGGAGAAGTCCCGGTTCTTCGCTTTGACTATGGGAGTTTTCTTGTATTTAATGAAGATTCCCAACATGATGCCTGCTGTTAAGGACAAGAAGAGGGCAATGGAAGCTAAAATGATTCCCAAATGTTCTTCATAACCCCAGAAGGTGGTAATCTTGGGGACACATTGGTCCCTTGTTGCGTCTGGTGATTAGGCAATCTCCAGAAAGATCTCTTGAGCTTCTGGAAGAGGAAATCACTATGATTTCGATAATTGGAAGTGGAAGAAGTCTCACCTTGATAACTTCCGGGAGCCTTGAGTGGCTCAAACAGCAGATGCGGAGTTAAATCCGGGATGGTTCCTGGAAAATAGGGGCATTTAGAGGTTCTGTAAATCACATTTGAGGTTTCACTTGCCATTCACTCAGCTTGGAGAGGGAAGTGCACTGTATTTCCTAGGAAATATGACTGTGCAAAATCAGCCAGGATGACCCCAGATTAGCTTCAGAAAGATCAAAGGACTTGATCAGGTATCCCCTGGGATACAGGCTGCGCTAAAGAAATACACGCTGCACATGAAGCCCAAGGGGCTTGTGCCCATTGCTGCTGCTTTAAATCCATTTTCAGCATTTGAGATATATGCAAAATGAAGATCTATGGAGCTAGAATCCCAAGACAACTACGCGTCCGTTTTGGAGCCACCACAGAAAAGGCCCCTTCTTGTGTTGCTGCCCTCCAGACCGTTTGTGAAGGTGCCACACGAAGAAGGGCCTGTGTGGTGGCAGGCTGTCATAATCCCTCCTTTTCTGTTTGGGGGCGAGGCGTTATATGAGAGGGTTGTAGTCAGTAGGGAACACTCCTCTCCCAAGTTCTCATGTGGCCGGCCTTGGGGAGATCTGAACGAGACACAAAACCAAGAACAAGCGGATGGGGGGAAGGTATAGGAGGCAGGAAAACCCCAGAGAGAACCGGCTTTGCAAAGTGCCAACATGGTTTTATTATCGCCAAACCCACTTTGCAATTAATAACTTCATTTGGCAGGAGCCACCTGGAAACGCATTCAAAAGAGTTATCTTACAAAACAAATACCAAACGAAAAGCAACCCAGGAGAATTATCTCCACCCCCATCGTTCTGCCCGGACACTGAGATCCAGCGCTGAGGGCCTTCTGGCGGTTCCCCACTGTGATAAGCCAAGTTACAGGGAACCAGGCAGAGGGCCTTCTCGGTAGTGGCACCCGCCCAGTGGAATGCCCTCCCGCCAGATGTCAAAGAAATAAACAACTATCTGACTTTTAGAAGACATCTGAAGACAGCCCTGTTCAGGGAAGCTTTTCATATGTCATGAATGAATGTTTCGTCTGACCTCGATGACGCTTGCCTCCAGGTGTTCTTCAGGTGGGGGGCACGCCAAATCAAGGTCCTCCCTGTCCTCTTTGTCCTCCCCGTCCTCCTCTGGGGGGCTCCCTGATTCTTCTTGTGGCTCTTCCTCCTTGATAGCCACTTCAGAGGCTGACTGCTGGTAGAGACAGGACCCCAGAGGTGGTGGTGGGGAGAGGGGAGAAAGAGAGCAGCCCAAAATGAGACAGGAACCCACACTAAGTCGCTAGCCAGGGAAGCCCTACAGCCCTGGCGCCATGGGGGGCTGGTCCATCAGGACAAGTGGGGCAGCAAGCATACCCTTAGCAGCCCCCTGCCTGCCTGCCCCCTTGCTCCTGAGCAGTCCAGAAGGTGGCCTGACCAGCTGGCCGGCTGGCTTCCTCCTCCTCCTCCTCCTCCTCCTCCTCCTCCTCCTCCTCCTCCTCCTCCCCCGCCTCAGGGTTGCCCAGCTCAGCAAGGCTTCCCTCCTGCTCTGTCTGCTACGTACCTCATTGAGGGAGTCCCAAAGGGAATCCAGGGAGGGCAGGGAGGAAACACTGGAAAATGGTGACATACTTGGAACCTGCAAGGAAAGATGCAAAAAACGAGCAATTAAAAAACCAAACCAAACATTAAAACTCAAGGCACCCATAACTGAAACAACAGTTTCATCCTGCGGTTGATATGCCCCCCTCCCCTTCTGCCTATCACCGCTTAGGCCACGGCCACCTACCCAGTCAGGACTGAGGAGATCCAGCCGTCTTGCGGACTCCTCCTCGCCTTTTCCTTCATCGTCCTTTTCATGGACAATTTCCTCCTCGACGGCTGACTGCTGGCAGAGACCCAGTGGTGGTGGCAGGGAGAAAGGAGAAAGAGAGCAGCCCAAAATGAGACAGGAACCCACACTAAGTCGCTAGCCAGGGAAGCCCTACAGCCCTGGCGCCATGGGGGGCTGGTCCATCAGGACGAGTGGGGCAGCAAGCACAGCCTGTCCCCAGCAGCCCCCTGCCTGCCTGCCCCCTTGCTCACGACCAGTCCAGAAGGTGGCCTGACCGGCCGGCCGGCTTCCTCCTCCTCCTCCTCCTCCTCCTCCTCCTCCTCCTCCTCCTCCTCCCCCGCCTCAGGGTTGCCCAGCTCAGCAGGGCTTCCCTCCTGCTCTGTCTGCTACGTACCTCATTGAGGGAGTCCCAAAGGGAGTCCAGGGAGGACAGGGAGGAAACACTGGAAAATGGTGACATACTTGGAACCTGCAAGGAAAAGATGCAAAAAACGAGCAATTAAAAAACCAAACCAAACATTAAAACTCAAGGCACCCATAACTGAAACAACAGTTTCATCCTGCGGCCACTTAGGCCACGGCCACCTACCCAGTCAGGACTGAGGAGATCCAGCCGTTTTGCGGTCTCCTCCTCGCCTTTTCCTCCATCGTCCTTTTCATGGAAAATGTCCTCCTCGATGGCTGACTGCTGGCAGATACCGGACCCCAGAGGTGGTGGGGGGGAGAGGGGAGAAAGAGAGCAGCCCAAAATGAGACAGGAACCCAGAAGGCAAACTCTCCTGCCCACATTAAGTCGCTAGCCAGGGAAGCCCTGGCGCCATGGGGGGCTGGTCCATCAGGACGAGTGGGGCAGCAAGCACAGCACATTCACTCTCAAGGCACCCATAACTGAAACAACAGAACAGCGGCATAGCCAGCCGCTCGGGTGCCCGGTTCAACGCGGGGGTCCTGCGGGCGGGGGGCTGCCTGGAGCCTCTCTGCTGCCTCCCCCTCAGCTGTAGGGCGGCTGAGGGAGAGGCAGGGGGCAGACGCAAGCCCCACGCTGCCGTTTCAGGCAGCGCCCAGCCTGCAGGGTCCCACGCCACCATGTCACCCCCAGGAGAGATGCGTGGATCAGGCACTCTGCACCCCCCCCCCGGTAAGTGCCAGCCCCCACGGTGTGGCGCCCAGTGCCAGCCACGTTTTTTGACTCAACTAAAAGGTTTGGTGAGCCCAATTTTTATTTTTATTTGAAACTCGGCTTTTTGTCCTTTTGCCACCCCCCTCAGTGATGACACCTGGGGCGGCCCCCAATCCCCCACCCTCCTTTCTCTGCAACTGCAGCAGAATAAAAGGACTCCAAACTCCCTTAGCAGTTTCCTGCTGGTCCCCTCACCATTTTCCCAGGCGTCAATCTTCTCACTTTGCAGTTGCAGATAAGGCACCCAAAGGCTGCTGATCAAGGCAGGGGTTGGCTTCAACTGCCAAGGGAGGTTGGGATTCTGAGCCGATGTCACAGCCAGGTTCCGATGGGGGGGGGACCCTGTTTCCCCTGAGGGTGACCGCTGAACCCACCACCCAAGAGAAAAAGAGAGAAATCTTTGAATTCTGTAGCAAGAAAGAATGAGTGCCAGGAGTTTTCTTTTCCCTGCACTCCTCCATTGCAACACCTTTTCATCATCATCATCATCATCATCATCATTAAACTAGATTTAATGAGCACTCATATCAGAGTGCTCTGTAAACTGATAGCCATAGTCTTTGTCATAGTATATATTTTTATTAAGATTTTAAAGGTTACAGAAAACAAAAAGAGAAAAATATAGATAACAATACATAAAAAAGCAAACATCATCAAAAAAAAAGAAAAAAAGAGACAAGTCAAACCTTTACATCACTTATTTACATCCACTTACTTCCTTGACCTCGTCACACCTCCCATTTTTGTATTCTAATTCAATTAAATATTTCAGCAAATCCTTTCCAACTTTGTTTTTAACTTAATAATTTATCTTAATATAGTATAATTTTGCAATCTCTTCTTTCAGCAATTCATTTTTACTTGATCCTTTATATCTTTTCTGCTAGAACCACATAATTTTTCCCCCCAACATCTTTCTAACATTCCTTAATTTTACAATGTTTCTGAAGATAAACTTTAAATTAACTACCTTAGCTTAAATTCATGACCTTACAAAAGCTGGCTTTTACAATATCGCTGCTGGAACAGACTTACGGAAAAATGGAACAGGTGTGAGTGCCTGCCGAATTTGAAGGGAGCATCTTATATTTGGGTATTGTCTTCTTTCCTCCCCCTTGAATTTTAAAGGTGCGGCTTATATTCGGGCCAATACGGTAATGTACTAAATAAATATTTTTATAACTAAATTTACTCAATACTCCAAATTTCTTCTCCTTTATTGGATTTATATGCCACCCTTCCTCATGAAAGATCCCAGTTTAAAAGCAGCTAAAAACATCTCAGGGTTATTGGGAAAAGAAGAATGGTTGGTGCAAACCCGAAACCAAGTTAATAATTGCATTTCAATGGGTCTGCTTTAGGTTTCATTGCAATCAAGGCGATGAGTTAATAATAATAATAATAATAATAATAATAATAATAATAATGTGTGATGCTTCCAACAAGGAGTTGGGGGTAACCTGGAGAAACTTTTTAAAAGGAGGAGCCCCCATTGTTTGGGGCTTCTCTCTGCATCTTCTATGCTGTATTCGCGAGCCATTGTTATCGGAAAGTTTTTCCTGATGTTGGTTTGGAATCTCCTTTCTTGTAACTTTACAATAATGTTCTGACTTTATATACATACAGTGGTACCTCGGATTACAGACGCTTCAGGTTACAGACTCCCCTAACCCAGAGATAGTACCTCGGGTTAAGAACTTTGCTTCAGGATGAGAACAGAAATCACGTGGCAGCGGCGAGGCGGCAGCAGGAGGCCCCATTAGCTAAAATGGTACCTCAGGTTAAGAACAATTTCAGGTTAAGAACAGAATTTGTATCTATAAACCAATAGCAAAAGATTCAGATGACGTTAAAGAATGAGTTTATCAATCAGGTACCAATCAGAACAAAGTGAATGGTCAGAAATAACATCTCAACTGCGAAAAGAAGAATGGTTGGTGTAAACCCGAAACCAAGTTAATAATTGCATTTCAATGGGTCTGCTTTAGGTTTCATTGCAATCAAGGCGATGAGTTAATAATAATAATAATAATAATCATATTGCTTTCCCTGGCCACTCTGGGCGGCTCCCAACAGAATATTAAAAGCACTATCCAAATCACAGCCACAACATGCATTTAAAGCATTTTTGGAGCTCTAAATTGCAGGTAAAAGAACTGGCGGGTGGCCAAGGCCATTTTGGCCTCTCTTGTCCAGGGCGCCGGAGCCGCGGGACGTCGGGAAAAGGGGGAAGCCGTTCTAGGTGCCTCCAAGGGAATGAGGAAAAGGACGAGGTCTCTTGGAGGCTTCCTGGGTTATGTGGGTTTCTGAGTATAATAATTGGTTCTTCTGAGTTTATTAGCACGCCAGGAGGAAGGTTGCGCAGGGCAGCCTGGGAAGGGCGAGGGAAAGGCTGTGAGGAAAAGCCTTCTCTCTTTTTTCCATCGCTCTGCCCCTCCATCAAGTTTAAATGAAAGAATCCAAATACGTTTAGAGAAAAATAAAATGATAGGAAACAGGATCCTTTTTTGGAGAAGAAGGGGCAGCAAAGCATGCTGGGAAGAAGGACATGAGGGAAATGAAATCAAACCTAACAAAGGATAATTTACCAATAAAGCTAATAAGTGAAACCTAACAAAAGACACCTTGGGATTTATTTATTCAGTTATATGTTGGAAAATGGGTAAATTTCAAGTATAGGAAGCTGGATCCATGTTTGTGAGAAGAAGGGGTAGCAAAGCATGCTGGGAAGAAGGACGTGAGGGAAATGAAACCTAACAAAGGATAATTTACCAATAAAGCTAATAAGTGAAACCTAACGAAAGACACTTTCAGATGTATTTATTCAGTTATACATTGGAAAATGGGTAAATTTCAATTATAGGAAACAGGATCCTTGTTTGGAGAAGAAGGGGTAGCAAAGCATGCTGGGAAGAAGGACGTGAGGGAAATGAAACCTAATAAAGGGTAATTTATCCAGAAAGCTAATATGTGAAACCTAACGAAAGACACTTTCAGATGTATTTATTCAGTTAAACATTGGAAAATGGGTAAATCTCAATTATAGGAAGCTGGATCCTTGTTTGTGAGAAGAAGGGGCAGCAAAGCATGCTGGGAAGAAGGACCTGAGGGAAATGAAACCTAATAAAGGATAATTTACCAATAAAGCTAATAAGTGAAACCTAACCAAAGACAATTTGGGATTAATTTATTTAGTTATACATTGGAAAATGAGTAGATTTCAATTATAGGACACAGGATCTTTGTTTGTGAGATGATGGGGCAGCAAAGCATGCTGGGAAGAAGGACGTGAGAGAAATGAAATGAAACCTAATAGAGGTTAATTTATCCATGAAGCTAATAAGCGAAGCCAAACATAAGACTCCTTGAGATTGAATTATTTGGTTATACACTGGAAAAACGAGTAAATTTCCAATTTATTCATGCTGGGATTCAACCATTGGCCTAATGGAGCTGGCAGTGCATGCTGGGAAGTCTGCCGGCGGAGGCTGGCGGGAGTTGCATGCAGGGCCTTTTGAAGGTGGCCCCTTCCCCTCCGAGGGCCACATGACCCTCCTCGTCCGCCAGGGACACCAGCGCCTGCAGCCCGTCCAGCTGGCCAGAGTCACCCAAGGGCCGGAGAGGCTGGCAGGGACGGGGCCCCCAGGTGAGCCCGGGAGAGAGAGAGAGGGGCCCCTGGGGGATTTGCACTCTGCACGCCCTCAGAGGCCGGAGAGGCTGGCAGGGACGGGGCCCCAGGTGAGCCCGGGAGAGAGAGAGAGGGGCCCCTGGGGGATCTGCACTCTGCACGCCCTCAGAGGCCGGAGAGGCTGGCAGGGACGGGGCCCCCAGGTGAGTCCGGGAGAGAGAGAGAGAGAGGGGCCCCTGGGGGGTGGATCCTGCACTCTGCACACCCTCAGAGGCCGGAGAGGCTGGCAGGGATGGGGCCCCCAGGTGAGCCCGGGAGAGAGAGAGAGGGGCCCCTGGCGGGATCTGCACTCTGCACGCCCTCAGAGGCCGGAGAGGCTGGCAGGGACGGGGCCCTCAGGTGAGCCCGGGAGACAGAGGGGCCCCTGGGGGGTGGATCCTGCACTCTGCACGCCCTCAGAGGCCAGAGAGGCTGGCAGGGACGGGGCCCCCAGGTGAGCCCGGGAGAGAGAGAGAGGGGCCCCTGGGGGATTTGCACTCTGCACGCCCTCAGAGGCCGGAGAGGCTGGCAGGGACGGGGCCCCCAGGTGAGCCCGGGAGAGAGAGAGAGGGGCCCCTGGGGGATTTGCACTCTGCACGCCCTCAGAGGCCGGAGAGGCTGGCAGGGACGGGGCCCCCAGGTGAGCCCGGGAGAGAGAGAGGGGGGCCCCTGGGGAATTTGCACTCTGCACGCCCTCAGAGGCCGGAGAGGCTGGCAGGGACGGGGCCCCCAGGTGAGCCCGGGAGAGAGAGAGAGGGGCCTCTGGGGGGATCTGCACTCTGCACGCCCTCAGAGGCCAGAGAGGCTGGCAGGGACGGGGCCCCCAGGTGAGCCCGGGAGAGAGAGAGAGGGGCCCCTGGGGGATTTGCACTCTGCACGCCCTCAGAGACCGGAGAGGCTGGCAGGGACGGGGCCCCCAGGTGAGCCCGGGAGAGAGAGAGAGGGGCCCCTGGGGGATTTGCACTCTGCACACCCTCAGAGGCCAGAGAGGCTGGCAGGGACGGGGCCCTCAGGTGAGCCCGGGAGAGAGAGAGAGGGGCCCCTGCGGGATTTGCACTCTGCACACCCTCAGAGGCCAGAGAGGCTGGCAGGGACGGGGCCCCCAGGTGAGCCCGGGAGAGAGAGAGAGGGGCCCCTGGGGGGATCTGCACTCTGCACGCCCTCAGAGGCCGGAGAGGCTGGCAGGGACGGGGCCCCCAGGTGAGCCCGGGAGAGAGAGAGAGGGGCCCCTGGGGGATCTGCACTCTGCACGCCCTCAGAGGCCGGAGAGGCTGGCAGGGACGGGGCCCCCAGGTGAGTCCGGGAGAGAGAGAGAGGGGCCCCTGGGGGATTTGCACTCTGCACGCCCTCAGAGGCCGGAGAGGCTGGCAGGGACGGGGCCGCCAGGTAAGCCCGGGAGAGAGAGGGGCCCCTGGCGGGATCTGCACTCTGCACGCCCTCAGAGGCCGGAGAGGCTGGCAGGGACGGGGCCCTCAGGTGAGCCCGGGAGACAGAGGGGCCCCTGGGGGGTGGATCCTGCACTCTGCACGCCCTCAGAGGCCAGAGAGGCTGGCAGGGACGGGGCCCCCAGGTGAGCCCGGGAGAGAGAGAGAGGGGCCCCTGGGGGATTTGCACTCTGCACGCCCTCAGAGGCCGGAGAGGCTGGCAGGGACGGGGCCCCCAGGTGAGCCCGGGAGAGAGAGAGGGGGGCCCCTGGGGGATTTGCACTCTTCACGCCCTCAGAGACCGGAGAGGCTGGCAGGGGCAGGGCCCCAGGTGAGCCCGGGAGAGAGAGAGAGGGGCCCCTGGGGGATTTGCACTCTGCACACCCTCAGAGGCCAGTGAGGCTGGCAGGGACGGGGCCCTCAGGTGAGCCCGGGAGAGAGAGAGAGGGGCCCCTGGGGATTTGCACTCTGCACGCCCTCAGAGACCGGAGAGGCTGGCAGGGACGGGGCCCCCAGGTGAGTCCAGGAGAGAGAGGGGCCCCTGGGGGATTTGCACTCTGCACGCCCTCAGAGACCGGAGAGGCTGGCAGGGACGGGGCCCCCAGGTGAGCCCGGGAGAGAGAGAGAGGGGCCCCTGGGGGATTTGCACTCTGCACACCCTCAGAGGCCAGAGAGGCTGGCAGGGACGGGGCCCTCAGGTGAGCCCGGGAGAGAGAGAGAGGGGCCCCTGGGGGATTTGCACTCTGCACACCCTCAGAGGCCAGAGAGGCTGGCAGGGACGGGGCCCCCAGGTGAGCCCGGGAGAGAGAGAGAGGGGCCCCTGGGGGATCTGCACTCTGCACGCCCTCAGAGGCCGGAGAGGCTGGCAGGGACGGGGCCCCCAGGTGAGCCCGGGAGAGAGAGAGAGAGGGGCCCCTGGGGGATCTGCACTCTGCACACCCTCAGAGGCCAGAGAGGCTGGCAGGGACGGGGCCCCCAGGTGAGCCCGGGAGAGAGAGAGAGAGGGGCCCCTGGGGGGATCTGCACTCTGCACGCCCTCAGAGGCCGGAGAGGCTGGCAGGGACGGGGCCCCAGGTGAGCCCGGGAGAGAGAGGGGCCCTTGGGGTGGGGGGATCCTGCTCTGGCACTTCTGGGAGGGATTTGCACTCTGCACGCCCTCAGAGGCCGGAGAGGCTGGCAGGGACGGGGCCCCCAGGTGAGCCCGGGAGAGAGAGGGGCCCTTGGGGTGGGGGGATCCTGCTCTGGCACTTCTGGGAGGGATTTGCACTCTGCACGCCCTCAGAGGCTTCGTAGTCTAAGCTCAGGCGGCTCTTTGAGCCGGCATCTCTCTGGGGGGTGAGGGGTTTCTTCCCATTGGTCAACATCCTTCTTAAATAGTGGTGCCCGGAATTGGACACAGTATTCCAGGTGGGGACTGACCAAGGCAGAATAGAGCTCAGTCTTGTAAGCCACTGGTATTAGTAGCAATAAAAGTAATAATAATCACAACAAGAATAGACTTCGTTAACAAATATTTATGCTGCTTAACTGTGTGTGCATTGCAATCACTTGTTCATTGTTGTGCGTAGTAATTTTAAGTGCATTCTTAATATTACCATCAATGTGCAATACTTTTAAAATGCATAATTTCTTTAAATATAAACACAGAAATAAATGAAGCTCTAAATTCATCGGATGATGACCTGTGCCACAAACTGGGAAGCAGGCAGAGGGGCTTCTCGGTGGTGGCGCCTGCCCTGTGGAACGCCCTCCCCGCCTCCTTTCACAATGACTCACCCAGATTGGAGCCTGCCTCGCCTGCCTCACCCGCCCCTAAGCCTATCCCTAACCCTGGCCAATGCAATAAAATTCCCTGGATCCCAGTCACGGCTTGGCTAAGGTCAGTTGCTACTCACAGTACAGAAATTAAACCAACAGACTACGGAAGATGTCTTAAATGAATTTCTCAGTTTACTGATATACAAAGCTCAGGAGAACGAAATGATGTGAAGTGAGCTTATGAATGATAGCGCATAAATGCGGGAAATGGAGCATAGAAAATTGAATACATAGAACTGGCATAACCAAGCAGTATTGTGGAATATTAGAACTGATATGGTTAATAGGTAGTCATGACAAAGCAAACAGACTCAAAAACCTAACTCCTCTCCCTCTAAACTATCTTGTTGTGAGATAAATATAAGTTTCCAAAACACAAAATTATTATAAGATAATAGTTTACAAATTAAGGGCAGTAGACCAGGACTCACTGTAGTCATTGGCAAAGCAAGGGAGCAAAACATTTCCTCCCATCTTAGTGTTCATGTCAACAGGACTTCCTAAAATCCAGGCTAAGAAGGAACACAATCTCTTTCAGAGATGGAGAATAAGCAACATGGATGAGTAGCTGTGTTTCCTTTATGCACTTCTGGACATCAGGAACATGGACTATTTCAAGAATCAGATGTCCCGTTAATTCCTTGTTGTCAGGTGCTCCTTTGTGTTCAGATCAGGCCTCAGCACAATAATGTAGCACTTGGGAAGGAAGATGCAGCCCAGAAGCCCAGCGCTGGAGGCCAACATAGAGAAGATCTGCACGGCCACCATGTACTTGCCCTTGGTGCTCAGGTAGGTGGGCACAAAAGACACCCAAACACTGCAGAAGACCAGCATGCTGAAGGTGATCAGCTTGGCTTCGTTGAAGGAGCCAGGCAGCTTCCTGGCTAGGAAAGCCACCGTGAAGCAGGTGGCAGCCAAGAAGCCCAGGTAGCCGAGGGCAACATAGAACATGGCCACAGACCCTTCGTTGCATTGCAGGATGATCTCTTCCACCTGGGAGCGCATGTCGGGCTCTGGGAATGGGGGAGAAGAGCCCAGCCAGATGGTGCAGATGAGAACTTGCCCCCCAGAACAGGAGATGACCATGGAGTTGGCCAGACTCTTGCCCAGCCATCTCCTCAGCCTGTTCCCGGGCTTTGTGGCCAGGAAGGCCAGCACCACCGTGATGGTCTTTGCCAAGACAGAAGAAACAGCAACTGAGAAGATGATGCTGAAGGCCGTTTGTCGGAGAAGGCAGGTCTCTTTCCTTGGGCGCCCGATGAAGAGGAAGGAGGACCAAAAGGAAAGCAGGAGGGAGACGAGGAGGATGTAGGAGAGGTCCCGGTTGTTGGCTTTGACTATGGGAGTTTCCTTGTATTTAATGAAGATTCCCAACACAATGCCTGCTGTTAAGAACAAGAAGAGGGCAATGGAAGCTAAAACAATTCCCAGATACTCTCCATAAGTCAGGAAGATGATAATCTTGGGGACACATTGATCTCTGTCCTTGTTTGAATGGTGATCTTCTGAGCATTTGGTGCAATGTTCTGCATCTGGGGAAGAGAAAAAGAATAGCTGTAGCATCACTTACATCCCTAATGATCTGTGCTCTATTAACATTGTGATCTAGGATAAACTGAGAGGCAGTGACCACTCCACTTCTGTTAACTGCATTGTTTGGATCCTGCCTAATCCTGAAGAGACACCTCTTTGTCTGAACCTTGTAAATGCAAACACTTTTCTGTTGCTTCCATGCAATGTGAAAAATTTGCTACTTTGCACCATCTGTCCATTATTTATGAGAAATGCCTCACCATGGGACTGAAACTGCCTTGGTCGCACTGGTCGATGATCTCCGATGGGCCAGGGACAAAGGTGAGAGCTGCTTCCTAGTTCTGCTGGATCTCTCAGCGGGCTTTGACACCATTGGCCATAACATCCTTCTGGAGGGGCTGGGAGCTGGGGGCACTGCAATACAGTGGTTCCGCTCCTTTCTCCCAGGCCGTGTCCAGAAAGTAGTGTTGGGGGATGAGTGTTCAGACCCCTGGGCCCTCACTTGTGGGGTACCTCAGGGTTCCGTCCTCTCCCCCATGCTTTTTAACATCTATATGAAGCCGCTGGGAGAAATGATCAGGGGGTTTGCGCTGGGTGTTCATCAGTATGCAGATGACACCCAGCTCTGCCTCTCTTTTAAATCAGAACCAGTGAAGGTGGTGAAGGTCCTGTGTGAGTGCCTGGAGGCGGTTGGAGGATGGATAGCGGCTAACAGATTGAGGTTGAATCCTGGCAAGACAGAAGTACGGTTTTAGGGGGACGGGGTGAGCTGGTGTGGAGGACTCCCTGGTCCTGCATGGGGTAACTGTGCCCCTGAAGGACCAGGTGCGCAGCCTGGGAGTCATTCCGGACTCACAGCTGTCCATGGAGGCACAGGTCAATTCTGTATCCAGGGCAGCGGTCTACCAGCTCCATCTGGTATGCAGGATGAGACCCTACCAGCCCGCGGACTGTCTCACCAGAGTGGTGCATGCTCTAGTTATTGCCCGCTTGGACTACTGCAATAAGCTCTACATGGGGCTACCTTTGGAGGTGATCCAGAATGTGGCAGCTAGACTGGTGACTTGGAGTGGCCGCTGGGACCATATAACACCGGTCCTGAGAGATTTGCATTGGCTCCCAGTACGTTTCCAAGCACAATTCAAAGTGTTGGTGCTGACTTTTAAAGCCCTAAATGGCCTTGGCCCAGTATACCTGAAGGAGCATCTCCACCCCTATTGTTCAGCCAGGACACTGAGATCCAGCGCCGAGGGCCTTCTGGCGGTTCCTTCACTGTGAGGAGTGAGGCTACAGGGAACCAGGCAGAGGGCCTTCTCGGTAGTGGCGCCCGCCCTGTGGAATGCCCTCCCATCAGGTCAAGGAAATGAGCAGCTATCCTATTTTTAAAAGACATCTGAAGGCAGCTCCTTTTAGGGAAGTTTTTAATATTTAATGTGGCTGGGGAAACTCAGCCAGATGGGCAGGGTATAAATAATTTATTATTATTATTATTATTATTATTATTATTATTATTATTATTAGGTGTGACTTCGTATAAAAAATAAAAAGGAATGTTTGTTGGAATTTCTCTCATAGCTGCCCACTTTCAACCCCAGAGATTTCTTCCTTATGATCATTCTTTTCAACTCTCTTCCAGGATGTAATGAAGGTGATTAATCCTAAAGGAGTTGAGGAAGGAGCCACATTCCACAATGTCTGCAGAATTCTCACAAAAAGTGTGTGAGACTGGATTACTGCCCTGTGTTTACTCTCTCCAGAAATACCTTCCCCCTTGGAGTCACCCACCTTCCTGGGCGGAGAAGGTCCCTTCCGCACACCGAGCACAAGCATAGCAGCAAACGTGCTTTCCTTCTAGAACCACCTTGGCATATCCAGGCTGACATCTTTCTGTACACCTGGAACGAGGTACGGCCTAACCAGAAAGACAAGAAGGTGCAAGAAAGAGGAACAGTTAGGAGTATTTGTTTGTATATAATTCACTCATAGAATGAATTCAAACGGATCTCTGGAATGCAGCCTTTGACCCCTCATCAGGGTCCTTTCAACCCCCCACTGACCATTGGGGTGACCAGAATATCTTGTTCTTCATAATTAGTTCAAGACAACTGAGGTTTGCGCCACAGAACTCTGTTTCCTCTTCTCCGTTTACCTGCTTAATAAATCTTCAAAGAAAATGGCAATGGAGTCTAAAATGTGATTTCCCCAAATTTCAGGATTCTGATAATCTCTCAACCACTAATTAAGACACATTTAATATGACATTTCCAAATACTGGTTTCCTCATTCTGCAAGGTTTCCTCTTATCGCTGATGTATTACACTAGTTCTTTCTAGTTCATATGCCATTCCTTAACATTAACTTTATATTACAATAGGGTTGTTGCTTTTTAAAATTATCATCTTTTACCAACAACTGTGCACTTCTCTATTCTTGCACATTCAACACTTTAACATTTGCAACATCAACAAGTGAGCTTACTCCACAAATTTAAAAAATCCACAGTAAATCAGTAATTATCATTTCTAAAATAAATTGCTTTCCATCTTTCTGCATGTATGAAAGCCCAATAGTTCACTTTTACTAGGGGCTTTCCCTTTTCTTCTTATCTACGTAGTCTTTTCTGTCAAAGATTCTGGTGTCTTCTCTGAGGACCTCTGGGCTCTATCCTTTCTTTGAGCACCCCAAATTCCCCTCCTATCTCAGCTGCTGTGGAAAGGAGTGGTGGTTGCAGCTGTTATCGACGTTCAAGACACCATTGCTCAACCTGATATGGTCATTTTTCAGAGGTTGTTTAAGGAAAAACATAATAAGCATCTCCTAGCCTCCCCTCTCTGTGATTCCCCTTACCTTGTTGAATTCCTTGGGCCACTCAATGGCTTCTGGGTTAATGGTGAACTTTATGCCAGCAGACGTCTCTCTCCTTATATTCCCAATTTTCACAAGGTCACAAGACTTATTGGGAGACATCACCCAGTTCAAAATATCGAAGTCCACTGGCAGCTCCCAGTTCTCATCCAAGCACAGCCTGCCTCTGGAAGTATTCAGACACCGGATTTCTCTTAAGAAAGGGTGAAGCTGGAATGACAAGGGAAAGCACCAGCACTGAGAAACCTGGAAGCTAAGATGGATATCTCAGTCCTACTCACTTCAACCTCTTCTGATTTGGGGCCTGCGTGTATCTCATGTAGACTAGAATTCCTATTCGGCGATTTCCATTACTACAGACCCTACAAGGGCCCCAATTTTCCAGAGATGTCCCTGATTCTTTATGTTGGGAGCTGCCCAGAGTGCTGAGGGAATCCAAAAAGATGTGTGTTGTATAAACAGTGCTATTTTTCTAGGAAAGAAGGTGCCGGAACTCACCATGAACACCTCCCTCTGAGAATGAAAATGGCACCCACCTGAGAGGTGCCAAAACTGAGTTCCAGTGAGTTCCCCCCTCAAAAAAAGCCCTGGCTCTAAACAGTAAAATTATCGTTATGGAATGGGATGGTTCTATTTTCATCAGAGAAATGTTGGGTGGTATGTTACTATTACTAATACTAATAGTAACTACGATATTTTACAGGTCTATCCCCAGTCAAGATCAGCATCTGTGTGGACTGCAGTTTGCAAAAGGGGGAAGGAAATACCTGCCACGGTTGTAGCCTTTGGGGTCCCCATTGCTCTCCTTCCTCCACCACCAGCCTCCTCTGGGATCTCGATGAAAGCGAAGCATGCAAGGCCTGAGCCACAGCCTGAACATGGATGTAAGTGCCATAGCTGTCATAAGACAGGGCTCTCTCATACTCCCCTTGGGGCAATGGCTCCAGTTTCTCCTCCTCTTTGCATCTTATCCTGCCTTTCACTGACAACAGATGCTTTGAATATGAGCACTGAAAAGCTTCTTCCAAAAAATCTGGAAGAAAATTGAACTGCGTTTTATATCTGCTGTGCTCTATTCCAGTCTGAATTGCAAAGGACAGAGAACCATGGAAGTGCTGGAAGTAATTTGGATGGAGGTAAAAGCCAATTCTGATTTCAAGCGAAGCTGTTGTGATCCAGACTTTCGCCCCTATTTCCTTCACATATAATGTGTGTATTACTATGAGTGGTATGATACCCGCTCCATTGGTTATATAGCAAAGAAATACCCCAACTTCTCTCCATAGGAAAAAAGGTTCCACATACGTAATAAATTCTTGATTAAAGGTTTCTGGTACCCTTTTTGATAAAGCAATGCAGATCCCTTTGCTGAGCATCAGAGGTTTCACAGCGCTCGCAAATCTTTCTCCACTGTCATTGTCTGGAGTGCAGAGGCCAATCCACGTCCATCCAAAATGCAGGAGCAATTCAGCAATCCCCTGGTACTCACTTTCCTCTTTGGGAGTCATCTGGTAGACAAAAGGGAACAGGGTTTTACCTTCGAGAACCTGGGCAGTGAAGCCATAATTGAACTAGTAAGGAAAGCAAAAGATCAGCAATTTAATTTTATTTCGGCATAACACATATTTTAATCATTTGAAATGACTGATATCTATCTAAATCTCTGCTGGCTGAGGCTGATGGGAGTTTTAGTCGGAAACATCTGGAGGTGTCAAGTTGGTAAAGGCTCAGTTTTGAAAAAGGGATGTTGGATCCATAGCTCAGGATTTTCCCATTTTTAAAAATATCCCTGCTTGACCTATCCAAAGAGAAAGTAGTATTTTACGCAGCTGAAATTCTCTTTCCCTCCATGCTCTCCCACTACTTACCTGTGGGATTTTGTAGATGCCTGACAAGGCTGAAATCACTTTTGAGATGACAGTATTGCTTCTTTCAAGAACAGCCAGAAGGTGATTCTGTTCTCCACAGTGATAATTGGGAATACTGCATCCACTGCCTGCAAGCAGCTCTAGCATGGCGTCCGAAGTCATCTTTGCATTGAAATAGTTCTCATAGATGTTGTAGCCTAGAGTAATGTTGGGCAAGAGGCTGAGATCCTGGTTGATCTCTTGGATGGTGAAAAGGAAAGTCAACACATGCCAGTAGATCCTAGTTCCCTCCCTGCAATAAATGAATCCTTTAAAAAGAGTTAAACTGATATTCATATGAGTGGGGAGGTGAATATTATATGATCCACAGAATTAGTATTCATTCATTCATTCATTCATTCATTCATTCAATCTTTTGCATGAATATCAAAACTTTTCCTGTCTAGCATAGAACAAAAATTTGGGAATCTCTGCTCCATGACCGGAGCTTTGATGCAAACAGAGTCAGCAGTGGAACAGACTCCCTCCGAAGGTGACCGTGTGTCATGGATGCTTCAGGTGAGATCCCTCCAGGTCCCTCCCAAGTCTGCAACTCTATGATTCTATTATACTGTGTTCTATGAGTAAGAAATGAATGCAGCCCTTAAAATTTGTGATATACTGGGAAGTTGCTGCAAAGGCTGCTTTTGCTGCTTTTACCAAGGGGTACTATATGATACTATAGGTATCATAGATGTTGTAGCCCAGGGTGATGTTGGGTAAGAGCCTGAGATCCTGTTTGATCTCTTGGATGATGAACAGGAAAGACAACATGTGTCAGTAGAGCCTAGGTGCCTCCCTGCAATAAAGAGACAATTTTATTGAACGAGGAGAAGCACCAAATACCTCAGTCCCCTTTTAGTTACAGATGAGGCCTGGTGGCTTTCAGGTTTGTGTGTGTGGTAAAATCTATAATTTTGCCCATATTTTGGATAAGTGACTCCACCAGTGAGGACACCCCCTGTTCTGTATTATTTTATATAAACATTTTATTTGAAGCATATCATTCCTGCTCTTCGTCCATAAAAATCCACCCATTTTCAGGAGTTTCTTAAAATGCTTCTATTTAAAAAAAAAAAAAAAATGACAGAAAGGGGAAAGTGCTGGGATTAGAGGAGGAAACCTTTAATGTAGCTGAGACAGATTTCCCCATGGTGGGCTGTAGGTCTCCTGTGGTATTGTATAAAGTGCTAAGGTTCTTCACAAATGATCCAAATAGAATAAATATAAAATAATCTTAGCAGCTTGGAATTTGCTTGAGTTTAATGCCACCCTCTGGGTTAGGAAACATCTCACTATTTAGAAATGAGGCCATTTGTGTATGTGAAAAAAGGAATAATTCCTTTTCACATTTTAGAAACCTTACTCCACAAACAAGGAAGTCTCCTGATTCATATTATTTTATTCATCATTTCAATTAAAGCACATCTTTCCTGCTCTTCAGCCACCGAAAGTCACCTAGAGGATATTAAAATTCCATTTGTAAAACTGTAACATTCCTTAACGACAGTTTCTGAATTGTCCAAATGGAATAATAGTGAATGAAACCTTTGAGCCTGGGAAATTGCCTGAGTTTCAGGGCATTCTGGAGGTGGGAAAATTCAGTGCATCCTTTTGAACCCTGACCAGATTGATTGGCATCCTTGCATTCTACTAAAAGCAACACAGAATCAAAGGTAGGAGAGTGTTTCACTAAGGAAGACCCAGAGAACATGGAAATAGGAGAGGTTTGTGTGGAATCTTATACTAGACCCCCAGCTCCCATCACCCCCAGCCAGCAAGACCAGTGGTCAGGTCACGGTAGTCCTCCAACATCAGCCCTTAGCTCCCCAGCCTTGAGAAAGAAGCTATTTCCTTGATAAATAGGAACCACTAGAAGGACTGGAGGACCATGAAACTGTGAAGTACATACTTTTCAATCCTGGCGAAGGGTGTCTGAGAAAAGACGTATGGAGTTTCCTTATAAAAGCTTTTTGGAGATATGATCCCACTGATGAGAAAGTGTCCAGGCCGGTAGTAATTGCGAGCATCCATTTCATCCCTGACCAGATTCAAGGGGCATTTCGCCATGTGGTTCCCGCAGACTCCAAAGGGCATCATGAGCTGCAGAAGCAGCAACAGAAGGAACAGGGATCTCATTCTGGCTCTGCCTCCTCCTCCTCTTACTTGCCAAGGAGGCAAAGCAGAAGAACCCAAAGACTCTTGCAAGACCAGACTGGGTGGGCTTTGCCAATCTGGGTGGTTTTCAACTCTACCTTCAGAGCTAGGAAGCACAAGGCAGGCACACCCCTCTTTCGCCAGTTCTACAGCTTGACTCAGTCTGTCTGCATCACAGGAAATATTCTCTGCACTAACTTTTTCTTTCCCAGACACAGTGCAATTAAGATTGTCATGCTTCTTTCTGAGGCTCATGCAATCTCCCGAAATATCTCCTGAGCTTTCAGAAGATGAGATGACTATAATTTTGATTATTCCAAGTGGAATAAGTTTCACCACAATAACTTTCTGAAGTCTTGAATGGCTCAAGTGGCAGGTGCAGAACTGGAGAAAAACACATTGGACAGAAGTCAAGGGGTGTGTTTGGGAGTTGGAAGTTTGGCCTGAACTTTCTTCAAGACCACCAAAGAAGGAGCTGGATCCGACCATGGACGCTCCTTCTTTGGAGGTTTTGAAGCAGAGGTTGGATGGCCATCTGTTGGGATTCTTCAGCTGAGATTCCTGCATAGCAGAGGGTTGGACTAGAGGACCTTGGGTTCCCTTTCCAAGTCTCCCATTCTATGATTCATTGGAGGTTTTTAAGAAGAGGTGGGAGAGTCAGGGATGGACAACAGCCAGATGAAGGAGTCCCAGCCTTGCATCCCAGGCATCCTAAGCCCTTTTAAAATGTGGGGGGGGGGGTTTGGGAGGGCTGAGGCTGTTATTGGGTTGTTGTTTTTATTTTGATTATATATATTGTGGTTTTATATTTTGATTTTGCTCTCTGAACTGCCCTAAGGCCTCCAGGCATAGGGCGGTATATGGATTCAATAAGTAAATAAATATGAAGGAATAAATGGAGAATGCTGAGAATCCTCAGTACTGTGAACGGGATACGTGGTGGTGGGATCTTGTTTCCTGGAGGCTGCTAGAGACAGAGACTAGTAGAGCCTGCGATGGGAAGGGTTTTCTCAAGCCCACCCTCTGGCCACTTTGGGTGGGTCTGGGCTGCTTGATTCCTGCCACTCTCTTCTGGTTCTCTCCCTGAAGGGAAGTAGTGTGTTGGTGGCTTTGAAGCCACTTCAAGTGAATTTCCACCCCATCTTTGAAAGGCTTCTCCAACAGAGGGAAGCTCTCTGGGGTTGGTGGAGGGGAGAAAGGTTGTCCTGAGCCTTAGGCGCCCCTTCCCCTTCAACATGTTTTGGGGAAGGTGAGCTTCTGTTGCACATGGAACCAACTTGCTCCCCGTCTTTGAGCAGAAATTTCTCTACTCATAAGCAAATTGTCTGTGCACAAGCCAGGCTAGCATTCTAGCAGTTTTATTTATTTTTTATCAATATTTATTTATTTATTTATTTATTTGATCTGTTTCATAAAATCCCTGCCTCACTTGATTGGGCAAATAACTCCCATCTCTAACGATTTAACTCCATTTAAGTCTCTCATTAGTATACAGTGGTACCTCTGGATGCGAACAGGATCCATTCCGGAGCCCCCTTTGCATCGTGAAGTGAAAGCAACACACGACTGTGCGTGTGCGGGTCGCAAATTGTTGCTTCCATACAAGCACGTGACTTCATTTTGAGCGTCTGCGCATGCGCAAATGGCAAAACCCGGAAGTAATGCTCGCTTTCTTTTCTCCTTTCCTTCCTCCTCCTTTGGGCATGGGCAGCATGAGCTAGCAGTTTTTCTACGCCATATTGCCCTTTCTTTTCAAGCCACCTTCCAGGATCGTTCCCCTCTCAGTCCTGCCTTCTCCTTCTCCTCCGCAACCGCAGACGCTGTCGTTCTCTCGCACTTCTCCTTCCCCATCCACCCTTTGCCCGCTGTCTTCTCTGTTCCGCTCCACCATCACAAAAGGTGACAGGCTCCAGGACTGGGGCTGGCCGTGTGGGACGCTGGCGTAGGGCCATGAGAGTTTGGGTTTCTCGCCCCGCTTGCCTCCGCGCTCAGATCTTTTATTCCTCCTCTCCAATTTGGACTACAAGGATTAAGACCTGTGCAAGCACAACAAAAAGAAAATGTCCCTTAGGGACTGGGGCGTCTCCAGGTGCTACTTCCCCTGCCACCACTGGCGGAGGAAGGTGGGGTGCGGGGGGGGGGGTATGGCCCCAAGTGTCACCCCTGGGGTGTGACAAAAGCCTCCCAACTCCTCCTCACCTTGGTTTGGGGTGGACATAGCTGCGATGCTGCCGCATCCAGCGCCTGAGCCACGTGCAAAGTGGCCTACTTTCTCCCTGCGCCCCACTGTTGCCTCTTGTACTGGGTTGCCCCGGTGGCACTGGTGGTGTTGGCGGCAGCGCTCTTCTGAAGACCTTGTGCACCCAGGAGATAATGGAACCCAGGCAAGTGGGGGTCTTCGGGGGCCTCTCTTCCTCGCAGTTCTGTGAGAAAAGTAAACAATTCACCTCCAGAGTCTGGGAAAATGCCACAATCATTAATCAATAAATCAATCGATTGATTGATTGATTGATTGATTGATTAAACCCTGAAGCTCTCAGGGCGGCTTTCAGCATAAAAACACAAAACATATGTATTAAAAACGAAAACGAACTCATAAGCCAACCTCCCAATCCACAAGCATGTTGAAAAGGCCATGCATTGTTCAGTTAGCCAAAGGCTGGTTCTAGAGCAGAACTTTCCATGTTGGTGACACACTTTGGAGACATGCCTCATTTCGCAACATAGGGATTCAGTTCAACTAGCCCTTTTGCAGCCGTGGGAGGAGCACACAGTTTGGAAAGCCCCAAAAGGGAAAATGTGTGTGTGTCCTATGGGGCGAATGCAGGCTTTCGCTGAAGCCTGGAGAGCGAGAGGGGTTGGTGCGCACCGACCCCTCTCGCTCTCCAGGCTTCAGGAAGCTCTGCGCAACCCTTGGGAGACCGGCGCGAAGGTTTCGCAGAGCTGCCTGCATTCTGAAGCCTGGTGCGTGCTGAAGAGCGCGCCCGGGCTTTGCGCAGCTCTCCGCAAGCTTGGGGAGACTGGCGCGGCTCCCTAGGCTTGTGGATAGCAGGCTGTTCTGGGGGCTTTTTTTCTTTATTCCCCTCCCAAAAAATTAGGTGCGTCCTATGGGGCGGTGCGTCCTATGGGGCAAAAAAGGGGGGCACCAGGTGGCGCATTGGAAGATGGCCGACAATAACATCTCTCCGACCCATACGAGGTAATTAAGAGGCTGCTATGGGAAGTATGCAGTCTTCCTACCTCCCCCCCCAAGGAGATGGGGGGGGCTGCCTTGCCAGCGGTGTCCACAATGCACCCCCGGATTCGAGAGAAGGGGGTGCCAGTCACTTGGCACGAGCCCTCTATGAGGTCGGCTCTTCCTGACGCCGGTTCCAATCAGCACGTGCTGGTTTGCTTTAGCTCAGAATTATAATTGGAAACATATGATTGGAATGAAGTTAAAACACATGCATCAAGCAAAGTTCGGGAGATAAGACTGCTGATTAATAGATCTCTGTGACCGGAGTGACGGATGGATAAGTAAATCAACTGATGAACCACCATTAAGAAACTGTATGTTTGGAATGAAGGGAGGGTGAAGGAAAAAACTTTTCTTTTCTTTGCATTATGTGATATTAATAACCCTCCACCCCAGAAAGAAATAAGATTGTTGCGTTTTACTAACCACAAGCAGGAATTCAAGAACTGTGTGGAGTGGATTATAGTTAAAGAGATGATTGGTAAACAACGAGAACGGAGGAAAATTTTATGACGCAGCTAAAAATGGCGTCTCGCTAAGACAGGCTTGTCTAAGAAAGACGGAGGGAGGAGGATCAGGACTATCGGAATGTGAATGATGATTGGAATGTGATCTTAACCTGACAGAGCCCTCCTGATATACTTGGCAAGCCTGAGAAAATTAAAGGACAGACCGAAGATTAATTTTTTATGGAAGCGTGGAATGGCGGCTGTCCCTGAACGATATGAGCTTTGGATAGTACAAAACCCACACAGAGGATGCCTGTCTCTAATATGCTTGTGAAGATTATCAGAGATCGCAAAGAAAGGAATATAGGATAACAACAAGAAGATGAAGAAAGTAATAAAGGACTATCTGGATTGAACTGGATAGAACTGTTTAATTAAAGCAGCAATATAAGTGATGTTTGGACTCGTTTGGAGCTTGATGTATGGGTACCCCAAACAAAATTTAAAATTTGGCTGTATAATTTGGAACTAATGTAATTTGGATAATGTGATGTGATTGGCCTGTTAATAAAACTTATTTTTAATAATATAATATAATATAATATAATATAATATAATATAATATAATATAATATAATATAATATAATATAATATAATATACATTTCCCCAAATTAATATTTCCTTACTAATTAATATTAGTAATAATAATGAAATAAGTCAAGCCACAGGCTCCTCCCAGCTTTGCCTTGCCCTGCCTAGTGGGCATGACCACTCCCCACTAAACCCCGCCCCTCCTCTCCCTGTTTCTACTGCTGCCTTTCGTGACCCATTGCCTTCCCCACCTCTACTCTCCCCACCTCCTTTCACAATGACTCACCCAGATTGGCGTAGGCGGCCTGCCACTCCCGTGAGCGCCGGAGTTCCCTCTCCCCTCTCTTAAACCAACAGACTACAGAAGATGTCTTTAATGAATTTCTCAGTTTATTTATTTACAAAGCTTAGGAGAACGAAATGATGTGAAGTGAACTTATGAATGATAGCGCATCAATGTGGGAAATACAGCATAGAAAATTGAATACATAGAACTGGCATAACCAAACAGTATTGTGGAATATTAGAGTCAATATGGCTAATAGGTAGTATTGACAAAGGAAACAGACTAAAAACCTAACCCCTCTCTCCCTCCAGCTTATCTGGTTGTGAGATAAATATAAGTTCCCCAAACACAAAATTATTAAAAGATAATAGTTTACAAACTAAGGGCAGTAGATCAGGACTCAATGTAGTCATGGGCAAGGCAAGGTAGCAAAACATTTCCTCCCATCTTAGTGTTCATGTCAACAGGACTACACAAAACCTGGGCTAAGAATGAACATAATCTCTTTCAGAGGTGGAGAAGGAGCAACATGGATGAGTATCTGTGTTTCCTTTATGCACTTCTGGGCATCGGGAACATGGACTATTTTAAGAATCAGACGTCCCCTTAATTTCTGGTTGTCAGGTGCTCCTTTGTGTTCAGATCAGGCCTCAGGACAATAATGTAGCACTTGGGAAGGAAGATGCAGCCCAGAAGCCCAGCACTGGAGGCCAACATAGAGAAGATCTGCACGGCCACCATGTACTTGCCCTTGGTGCTCAGGTAGGTGGGCACAAAAGACACCCAAACACTGCAGAAGACCAGCATGCTGAAGGTGATCAGCTTGGCTTCGTTGAAGGAGCCAGGCAGCTTCCTGGCTAGGAAAGCCACCGTGAAGCAGGTGGCAGCCAAGAAGCCCATGTAGCCGAGGGCAACGTAGAACATGGCCACAGACCCTTCGTTGCATTGCAGGATGATCTCTTCCATCTGGGAGTGCATGTCGGGCTCTGGGAATGGGGGAGAAGAGCCCAGCCAGATGGTGCAGATGAGAACTTGCCCTCCAGAACAGGAGATGACAATGGAGTTGGCCATACTCTTGCCCAGCCATCTCCTCACCCTGTTCCCGGGCTTTGTGGCCAGGAAGGCCAGCACCACCGTGATGGTCTTTGCCAAGACAGAAGAAACAGCAACTGAGAAGATGATGCTGAAGGCCGTTTGTCGGAGAAGGCAGGTCTCTTTCCTTGGGCGCCCGATGAAGAGGAAGGAGGACCAAAAGGAAAGCAGGAGGGAGACGAGGAGGATGTAGGAGAGGTCCCGGTTGTTGGCTTTGACTATGGGAGTTTCCTTGTATTTAATGAAGATTCCCAACACAATGCCTGCTGTTAAGAACAAGAAGAGGGCAATGAAAGCTAAAACAATTCCCAGATACTCTCCATAAGTCAGGAAGGTGGTAATCTTGGGGACACATTGATCTCTGTCCTTATTTGAATGGTGATCTTCTGGGCATTTGGTGCAATGTTCTGCATCTGGGGAAGAGAAAAAGAGTGGCTGCAGCATCACTTACATCCCTAATGATCTGAACTTGATTACGATTTGAAGAAATCCTAGAGATTTCTTCCTTATGATCATTCCTTTCAACTCTCTTCCAGGATGTAATGAAGGGGATTAATCCTAAAGAAGTTGAGGAAGGAGCCACATTCCACAATGTCTGCAGAATTCTCACAAAAATTGTGTGAGACTGGATTTCTGCCCTGTGTTTACTCTCTCCAGAAATTCCTTCCCCCTTGGAGTCACCCACCTTCCTGGGCGGAGAAGGTCCCTTCTGCACACCGAGCACAAGCATAGCAGCAAATTGGCTTTCCTTCTAGAACCACCTTGGCATATCCAGGTCGACATCTTTCTGTACACCTGGAACGAGGTACGGCCTAACCAGAAGGACAAGAAGTTGCAACAAAGAGGAAGAGTTAGGAGTATTTGTTTGTATGTAATTCACTCATAGAGTGAATTCAAACGGATCTCTGGAATGCAGCTTTTGAGCCCTCATCAGGGTCCTTTCAACCCCCCACTGGCCATTGCGGTGACCAGAATATCTTGTTCTTCATAATTCGTTCAGGACAACTGAGGTTTAGGAGTATTTGTGGGTATGTAAACAGGGACGCGGGTGGCGCTGTGGGTAAAAGCCTCAGCGCCTAGGGCTTGCCGATCGAAAGGTCGGCAGTTCTAATCCCCGCGGCCGGGTGCGCTCCCGCTGCTCGGTCCCAGCGCCTGCCAACCTAGCAGTTCGAAAGCACCCCCGGGTGCAAGTAGATAAATAGGGACCACTTACTGGTGGGAAGGTAAACGGCGTTTCCGTGTGCTGCGCTGGCTTGCCAGATGCAGCGATGTCACGCTGGCCACGTGACCCGGAAGTGTCTCCGGACAGCGCTGGCCCCCGGCCTCTTGAGTGAGATGGGCGCACAACCCCAGAGTCTGTCAAGACTGGCCCGTACGGGCAGAGGTACCTTTACCTTTACCTTTAATTCACTCATAGGGACGTTGGTGGCACTGTGGGTTAAACCACAGAGCCTTGAACATGCTGATCAGAGGATTGGCGGTTTGAATCCCCACGACTGGGTGAGCTCCCGTTGCTCAGTCCCTGCTCCTGCCAACCTAGCAGTTTGAAAGCAAGTCAAAGTGCAAGTAGATACATAGGTACCGTTCCAGCAGGAAGGTAAACGGCGTTTCCGTGTGCTGTTCTGGTTCACCAGAAGCGGCTTAGTCCTGCTGGCCACATGACCCGGAAGCTGTACGCCGGCTCCCTCAGCCAATAAAGCGAGATGAGCACCGCAACCCCAGAGTCGGCCACGACTGGACCTAATGGTCAGGGGTCCCTTTACCTCTACCTTAATTTACACATAGAGTGAATTCAAACGGATCTCTGGAATGCAGCCTTTGACCCCTTCATCAGGGTCCTTTCAACCCCACTGACCATTGGGTTGACCAGAATATCTTGTTCTTCATAATTAGTTCAGGACAACTGAGGTTTGCACCACAGAACTCTGTTTCCTCTTCTCCATTTACCTGCTTCCCTACTTAAAAAAACTTCAAAGAAAATGGCAATGGAGTCTGAAATGTGATTTCCCCAAATTTCAGGATTCTGATAATCTCTCAACCGCTGATTAAGACACATTTAATATGACTTTTCCAAATAGTGGTTTCCCTCACTCTGTTCTTGAGGCATGCAAGGTTTCCTCTTGTTGCTGATCTATTTCCCTAGTTATTTCTAGTTCATATGCCATTCCTTAACATTAACCTCATATTACAATAGTTTTTTTTAAAAAAAACTTATTATCCTTCACCAACAGCTGTGCACTTCTTAATTCCTGCACGTACAATAGTTTAACATTTGCAACATCTACAAGTGAGCATACTCCATAAATTTAAAAATTCCACAATAAATCAGTAATTATCATTTCAAAAATAAATTGCTTTGCATCCTTCTGCATGTATGAAAACCCAATAAAGGTAAAGGTAAAGGTACCCCTGCCCGTACGGGCCAGTCTTGACAGACTCTGGGGTTGTGCGCCCATCTCACTTAAGAGGCCAGGGGCCAGCGCTGTCCGGAGACACTTCCGGGTCACGTGGCCAGCGTGACAAAGCGGCTCTGGCCAGAGCCAGAGCCAGAGCCAGAGCCGCACACGGAAACGCCGTTTACCTTCCCGCTGGTAAGCGGTCCCTATTTATCTACTTGCACCTGGAGGTGCTTTCGAACTGCTAGGTTGGCAGGCGCTGGGACCGAGCAGTGGGAGCGCACCCCGCCGCAGGGATTCGAACCGCCGACCTTTCGATCGGCAAGCCCTAGGCGCTGAGGCTTTAACCCACAGCGCCACCTGCGTCCCTGAAAACCCAATAGTTCACTTTTACTAGGTGTTTTCCCCTTTCTTCTTATCTACGTAGTCCATTCGGTTAAAGATTCTGTCCAGAATTCTTAAATTCTCAGTCTGGTTCGGAAATAGATAGTGTCTTTTCTAAGGACCTCTTGGCTATATCCTTTCTTTGAGCACCCCAAATCCTACTCCTATCTCAGCTGCTGTGGAAAGAAGGAGTGGTGTTTCTGCTGTTATCGGATGGTCAAGACATCATTGATCAACCTGATATAGTCATTTTGCAGCAGTTGTTCAAGGAAAAATATATTCAGGATCTCTTAGCCTCCCCTCTCTGTGATTCCCCTTACCTTGTTGAATTTCTTGGGCCACTCAATGGCTTCTGGGTTAATGGTGAACTTTATGCTAGCAGACGTCTCTCTCCTTATATTCCCAATTTTCACAATGACATGAGACTTATTGGGAGACATCACCCAGTTCATAATATCGAAGTCTGCTGGCAGCTCCCGGTTCTCATCCAAGCACAGCCTGCCTCTGGAAGTATTCAGACACCGGATTTCTCTCAAGAAAGGGTGAAGCTGGAATGACAGGGGAAAGCACCAGCACTGAGAAAGCTTGAAGCCAAGATGGATATCTCAGTCCTACTCATTTCAACCTCTTATGATTTGGGGCCTGCGTGTATCTCATGTAGACTGGAATTCCTATTCAGCCATTTCTATTACTACAGAGCCTGCAAGTGCCTGCAAGTGCCCCAATTTTCCAGGGACGTCCCTGAATTAGAGACAGTTTTTCATTTGATCCTGGAATTTCCCACTTTTCCTTAGAATGTCCCTATTTTCATTTGAGAAATGTTGGCGGATGTGGAATTATCCAACTCACAAGCTGTCCAATCCTATATCGGGAATTTTTAAATGTTTAATATTTTAGTATGGATTTCTTTATTTAGGGAGCTGCCCAGAGTGAGGAGGCACTGAAGAAGATGTATAAACAGTGCTATTTTTCTAGAAAAGAAGGTGCCGGAACTCACCATGAACACCTCCCTCTGAGAATGGCAATGGCACCCACCTGAAAGGTGTCAAAACTGAGTTCCAGCGATTTCCCCTCTGAAAAAAAGCCCTGGGTATAGGCAGTAAAGGACGCAGGTGGCGCTGTGGGTTAAACCACAGAGCCTAGGACTTGTTGATCAGAAGGTTGGCGGTTTGAATCCCTGCGACGGGGTGAGCTCCCGTTGCTCAGTCCCTGCTCCTGCCAACCTAGCAGTTCGAAAGCACGTCGAAGGTGCAAGTAGATAAATAGGTATCGCTCTAGCGGGAAGGTAAATGGCGTTTCCGTGCGCTGCTCTGGTTCGCCAGAAGCAGCTTAGTCATGCTGGCCACATGACCCGGAAGCTGTACTCCAGCTCCCTCGGCCAATATAGAGAGATGAGCGTTGCAACCCCAGAGTCGGCCATGACTGGACCTAATGGTCAGGGGTCCCTTTACCTTTATAAGCAGTAACATTATCATTATGGAATGGGCCGTCTCTATTTTCAACAGAGTTGAATACCAATGTTGGGCGGTATGCTACTATTGCTAATACTAATAGTAACTATGATATTTTGCAGGTTTATCCCCAGTCAAGATCAGCATCTGTGTGGACTGCAGTTTGCAAAAAAGGGGAAGAAAATACCTGCCACTGCTGTAGCCTTTGGGGTCCCCATTGCTCTCCTTCCTCCACCATCAGCCTCCTCTGGGATCTAGATGAAAGCGAAGCATGCAAGGCCTGAGCCACAGCGTGAACATGGATGTAAGTGCCATAGCTGTCTAGAAACAGGACTCTCTCAGGCTCCCATTGGGATAATGGCTCCAGTTTCTCCTCCTCTTTGCATCTTATCCTGCCTTTCATGGACAACAAATGCTTTGAATATGAACACTGAAATGCTTCATCCAAAGAATCCACAAGATTGGATGGCGAATAATAGTTGTCACCTTTGCTGCTCCTTATTCCGGTCTGAATTGCAAAGGACAGAGAACCATGGAGGTACTGGAAGTCATTTGGAGGGATGTAATAGCCAGTTCCGATTTCTAGCAAAGCTGTTGTGATCCAGACTTTTCCCCCTATTTCCTTCTCATATACTATGTTTATTGCCAGGAGTAGAACGATGCCCATTGCATTGGTTACATAGTAAAAAAATACCCCAACTTGTCTCCATAGGAAAAAAGGTTCCCCAGGCCTGATAAATTGATTTAGATCATTTTCTGTTACTATTTTTGATAAAGCAATGCAGATCCCTCTGCTGAGCATCAGAGGTTTCACAGCACTTGCAAATCTTTCTCCACTGTCATTGTCTGGAGTGCAGAGGCCAATCCACGTCCATCCAAAATACAGGAGCAATTCAACAATCCCCTGGTACTGACTTTCCTCTTTGGGAGTCATCCGGTAGACAAAAGGGAACAGGGTTTTACCTTCAAGAACCTGGGCAGTGAAGCCATAACTGATCTAGCAAGGGAAGCAAAAGATCAGCAATTTATTTTACTTTCATCATAACGGGTATTTAAACATATGAAATGTCTGATATCTATCTAAATCTCTGCTGGCTGACACTGATGGGAGTTTTAGTCTGAAACATCTGGAGGTGTAAACTTGGTGAAGGTTCAGTTTTGAAAAAGGGATGTTGGATCCATCGCTCAGGATTTTCCCATTTTTAAAAATATCCCCACTTGACCCCTCCAAAGAGAAAATAGAATTTTACGCAGTTGAAATTCTCTGTCCCTCCATGCTCTCCCACTAGTTAGTTACCTGTGGGGTTTTGTAGATGCCTGACAAGGCTGAAATCACTCTTGAGATAAAAGTGTTGCTTCTTTCAAGAACAGCCAGCAGGTGATTCTGTTCTCCACAGTGATAATTGGGAATATTGCATCCACTGCCTGCAAGCAGCTCTAGCATGGCGTCCGAAGTCATCCTTGCATCTAAATAGTTCTCATAGAGGTTGTAGCCCAGGGTGATGTTGGGTAAGATCCTGAGATCCTGGTTGATCTCTTGGATGGTGAGCGGGAAAGACAACATGTACGAATAGAGCCTAGTTGACTCCCTGCAACAAATGAATCCTTTAAAAAGAGTGAAACTGATATTCATATGATGGGGGGGGGGGACATTATATGATCCAAAAAGATTAGTATTTATTGATTAATCCTATTGCATTAATATCAAACCATTTACAGTCTAGTATAGAATAAAAATAAATAGAATAAAGACATGCTGGCCACATGACCTGGAAGCTGTATGCCAGCTCCCTCGGCCAATAAAGCGAGATGAACGCCGCAACCCCAGAGTCGGCCACGACTGGACCTAATGGTCAGGGGTCCCTTTACCTTTACCTATAGAATACAAATTTGCAGATCTCTGCTCCATGACCGGAGCTTTGATGCAAACAGCACACAGAGCCGGTCAACAGTGGAACAGACTCCCTCCGAAGGTGACCACGTGTCATGGTCTAAGAGCCTGAGATCCTGGTTGATCTCTTGGATGGTGAGCAGGAAAGACAACATGTACCAGTACAACCTAATTGCCCTCCTGCAATAAATGAATCCTTTAAAAAGAGTGAAACTGATATTTATATTAATGGGAGGGAGGAAACATTATATGATCCACAAAGATTAATATTTATTTATCATTTTACATTAATATCAAACCTTTTCCTGTCTAGCATAGAACAAAAATTTGGAGACCTCTGCTCCATGACCGGAGCTTTGATGCAAACAGCACACAGAGCTGTTCAACAGTGGAACAGACTCCCTCCGAAGGTGACCGTGTGTCATGGATGCTTCAGGTGTGATTCCTCTGGGTTCCTTCCATCTCTGCAATCTATGATTCTATTATACTGTGTTCTATGAGTAAGAAATGAAGGTGCCCCTCAAAATGTGTGATATACTGGGAAGCTGCTCCATAGGCTGCTTTTGCTGCAGTGGTCTTTGGTTTCTTCCAATGGGCTAGACTATAGGTAGATAAGAGACAATTTTATTGAAGGAGGGGAAGCACCAAATATCTCAGTCCCCTTCTACTTAGAAATGAGGCCTGGTGGCTTTCAGGTTTAAATGTGTGGTACAATTTATAATTTGTCCATATTTTGGATCAGTGACTCCACCAATGAGGACACCCCCTGGTCTGTATTATTTTATATAATCATTTTATTTGAAGCATATCATTCCTGCTCTTCTCCCATAAATATCCACCTATTTTCAAGAGAGATTTTTTCATTCTGAGATGTAGGTGTCCTGTTGTGTTGTATAAAGAGAACTGTGATCCAAATCGAATAAACATAAAATTATTAATCTCAGTTGCTTGAAAATTGCTTGAGTTTCATGCCACCCTCTGGGTTAGGAAACAGGTACCTACTTTGTCAACCATTGCAATCGTTAGAAATGAGACCAGTTGTGTGTGTGTGTGTGTGTGTGTGTGTGTGTGAAGAAAAGGAATAATTCCTTTTCACATTTTAGACTCCACTAACAAGGAAGTCTCCTGACTCATATTATTTTATTTATCATTTCAGTTAAAGCACATATTTCCTGCTCTCCAGCCACCTAACGTTAACCTGTAGGATTTAAAAAATCCATTTTTAAAACTATAGCATTCTTTAACGACAATTTGTTGATGGTCATTTATAATATTATATCATTATAAGGATATAATAGAAGAATGCAAGAAAGCCAATGAATCTGGTCAGGGTTCATGAGTTGGCACTGAATTTCCCCACCTACAGGAAGCCATGTAATTCAGATAATTTCCAGAGCTCAAAGGTAGGAGAGTGTTTCACTAAGGAAGACCCAGGGAACAAGGAAATGGGAGAGGTTTGGGTGGAATCTTTTAGTGGACCCCCCAGCTCCCATCAGCCCCAGCCAGCAAGACCAATGGTCAGGGCAGGGTAGTCCTGCAACATCAGCCCTTAGCTCCCCAGCCTTGAGAAGGAAGCTATTTCCTTGATAAATAGGAACCACTAGAAGGACTGGAGGACCATGAAACTGTGAAGTACATACTTTTCAATCCTGGCCACGGGTGTCTGAGAAAAGACGTATGGAGTTTCCTTATATAAGCGTTTTGGAGAGATGATCCCACTGATGAGAAAGTGTCCAGGCCGGTAGTAATTGCGAGCATCCGTTTCATCTCTGACCAGATTCAAGGGGCATTTCGCCTTGTGGTTCCTGCAGACTCCAAAGGGCATCATGAGCAGCAGAAGCAGGGATCTCATTCTGGCCCTGCCTCCTCCTCCTCTTACCTACCAAGGAGGCAAAGCAGAAGAACCCAAAGACTCTTGCAAGGCCAGACTGCCTGGGCTTTCCCAATCCTGGGTGGTTTTCAACTCTACCTTCGGAGCTAGGAAGCACAAGGCAGGCACACCCCTCTTTCGCCAGCTCTCCATCTTGACTCAGTCTGTCTCCAACACAGGAAAGATTCTCTGCACCAACTTTTTCTTTCCCAGTCACAGTGCAATTAATATTGCCATGCTGTTGTTGCTTTCCGAGGCTCATGCAATTTCCAGAAACATCTCCTGAGCATTTAGAAGATGAGATGACTATAATTTTGATTATTCTAAGTGGAATAAGTTTCATCACAATAACTTTCTGGAGTTTTGAATGGCTCAAGCGGCAGGTGCAGAGCTGGAGAAAAACATGTTGGACAGAAGTCAAGGGGAGTGTTTGGTAGTTGGAAGTTTGGCCTGAACTTTGCTCACAAGCACCAAAGAAGGAGCTGGATCCAACCATGGATGCTCCTTCCTTGGAGGTTTTTAAGAAGAGGTTGGACAGTCAGGGATGGACAACAGCCGAATGAAGGGGTCCCAGCATTGTATCCTAGGCATCCTAAGCCCTTTTAAAATGTGGGGTTTTTTGGGGGGGGGTATTATTGGCTTGTTGTTTTTATTTTGATTATATTTATTTTGATTTTATATTTTGCTTTTGTTCTGTGAACCGCCTTGAGACCTCCAGGGGTAGGGCGATATATAGATTCAGTACATCAATAAATAAAGGAATAAATATGAATACAGTAAATAAAAATCAATCCGTGGAGAATGCTGAGAAATGCCATCCTCATTACTGTGAACGGGATACATGGCAGTGGGATCTTGTTTCCTGGAGAAACAGAGACTGGTGGAGCCTGCGATGGGGAGGGTTTTCTCAAGCCCACCCTCTGGCCGATTTGGGTGGTTCTGGGCTGCTTGATTCCTGCCGCTCCCTTCTGGTTCTCCCCCGGAAGGGAAGTAGCGCCTTGGTGGCTTCAAAGCCACTTCAAGTGAATTTCCACCCCCTCTTAGAAAGGCTTCTCCAACAGAGGGAAGCTCTCTGGGATTGGTGGAGGGGAGAAAGGTTGCTCTGAGCCTTAGGCTCTCGCTTCCCCTTCAACATGTTCTGGGGAAGGTGAGCTTCTGTTGCACATATGCCAACTTGCGCCCCGTCTTTGAGCAGAAACTTCTCTCCTCATAAACAAATTGTCTGCACAGAAGCCAGGCTAGCATTCTAGCAGCTTTATTATTCTTTATCAATTTATTTATTATTATTTATTTACTTAATCTGATTCATAAAATCTATGCAGCACTTGATTAGGCCAATAACCCCTAAAGCACTTTATTTTTAGATAAGGCAGGACATTCAGAAAAAAGTTTACAAACATTAAAAAGTTGAACATTAAACATTAAAAAAGTTAAAATAACAAAACAAACTGAAATTGTATCAGCTTCCTAAGAATCTGGGTGGATGCTATATTTATTAAATTTATTTTTTTAAAAATATTTTTTATTAAGTCTCCAAAGATATTCCAAAACACTTGTCTACCTACAGAGTTGTTTTTAAAACAACTAAATACATAATTGCTTCTTGACTCCCCACCCCTCTTGATGTTTGTTTTATTACTCCTTTTTATCAGCTGTTTTTAAAAACATGTTTAAGTTATCTTGAAGGGACAGGATACCCAAATCCTGTCTGTGAAATCACCCCAGGCTTCAATAATCACACCAGGCCTCAAAACTGTCCAAAACTCCTTTTGTCTTCTAAAAAATCCAAAACAGCTTTTCTCTGCTCTCCTCTGCTCTATCACAAGATGCTGTGCACAGGCAAAATGTTACTTTTAAAGGCTAATGAATAGGCTCTGTTCATAGGAGGCCTGAGAAAGTGAATTTTATCTCATTCTAGTTGCAACATCTCTGGACATGCTGAACCATTCTGATTCCCCTTTTCCTGGGAAGGGTGCCAAGAGTCCAATAGTCCCAAGACAGCTTTTTGTTCATGCTCAGAGGAACTCATGGGGCAGGACTCTGGAAGGAGGAGAAAGGGGGAGGAATCTGGAATGGGTATATATGCTTGTGCACATGATTGTGAAATCGTGCATATGATTGTGAACTCGTGCATGCTTTTTGTGACTTATCACACTTGCTCCTTCTACCAGTTCATGGATGGCCTTTTCTCCGAAACTATTCCTTGAGTGTCTGTTGACTCCCACTTCCCTTTCCCAGGCGCAATATTTTTCCCACCCGAGGGCAAAACATCATAAGGCTACATTTCTTGGTGCGTTTGGCCGGGAAAAACAGATTCCCAGAGGATAAGGGATGTGGGTTCAAGGCGTCCCTGCGGTGAACAGCTCGGTTCGTGTCAGCAGTTCCAGTGCACATTCTGCCAAGTTTGTGGGAGGAATTGCCACCCGTTCCTGAGTGGACACACTGCAAGGACCGGAGAAAAAGCAACGGCCGAAAGAAGGTACCTCGAGGACAAAGGTAAGCTCCACAAGGTTAGGTGGGAGCAAAGACAGTTTGATCAGCTCCGCCAGCAGGGTAGAAGAAGTGCCACTGGTTTTGGTTTTGCCCAGAAGAAGCAGTAAAAGGTCTGCTGGGCCCCGGCCGAAGTCTAAGCGCTGCCGGTTGTGGTTTTGGTTTTGGTAAAAAAGGGGATTGAGGGAGGTGCATGGGTTGCTGAATGTGCACGTGGGGACACTCCAGTGAATGTTTTGAGTGTGTGAGACGTTGAAAGCAACGTGTGGTCTGTGACTGAGTGAGAGAAATGAAGTTAGGAGGAGGGAGTGTCCCAGTATCCCAGTATCCCAAGTGTTCCAGGGTCCCAGGGTCATGGAGAAAAAGCAGTAAAACAACTCCCACGACGAACCCCCCCCCCCCCGCGATGTTTCCTGAACAAACTGGAAAGATGCCACGAAGGGGAGAAGATTGGGGATTTTAAAAACCTGATGAAAAATAGACTCCAACACTTATGTGAAGTTCCCGACCGTCCCCCATGGCTTAGGAAAAGCAAAACTGTGATTAGCCCAAGCCAAAACTGTGCCCGGTATGGCAGCAAGTAAAGTTTGAAAAAACCAGCAGTCTTGCCAGACCCAGAAGAGGAAGGAGGAATAATTAGCCCCCCCCTCCACCCTATGCAGCAACTGCACCAGGGCTAAATGAGGTTCCCCCTACCCAACCCCCAAGAGCAAAGAGACTGAGGAAGAAAAGACAGGAGGAAAGTGAGGAAGAAGGTGATATGGAGAATGAAGAATTCAGAAGGTGAAGTGGACAAGCAGTCCAAAAGAGTGTTTCAGTATGTAAAGGTAAAGGTAAAGGTACCCCTGCCCGTACGGGCCAGTCTTGACAGACTCTGGGGTTGTGCGCCCATCTCACTTAAGAGGCCAGGGGCCAGCGCTGTCCGGAGACACTTCCGGGTCACGTGGCCAGTGGGACATCGCTGCTCTGGCGAGCCAGAGCCGCACACGGAAATGCCGTTTACCTTCCCGCTGGTAAGCGGTCCCTATTTATCTACTTGCACCCAGAGGTGCTTTCGAACTGCTAGGTTGGCAGGCGCTGGGACCGAGCAGCGGGAGCGCACCCCGCCGCAGGGATTCGAACCGCCGACCTTTCGATCGGCAAGCCCTAGGCACTGAGGCTTTAACCCACAGCGCCACCTGCGTCCCCGTTTCAGTATGTAGAACCTTTTAAAAAAGCAGAGCTGGCTAGAAGCAGCACAATGCAAGGAAAGAAAGAAACAGGCTTTGACCATTGAGAAAATCTGCAAGATACATGCCCTCAGGGCAGTGGACAATACTGATGTTGCAATTGAGGCAGCTAAAAGTGGCAATTGAGGCAGCTAAAAGTGGCAATTGAGGCAGCTAAAACTCCACTCTGATGGCCCCGCCCCACCGAGTGTACGACCCCCTGGAGTCATCCGACGCCCAGGACCACGGACCTCCAAGCACCCTAAATCAGAATCCTTCTTTCGAAGAGGACCTGGCCAAAATTAGGGGTTTGTCTTCAAGCAGCCAGCAGCCAAAAATGTAATGCTGGAGGGTGTCCACGGGAGGGGCAGGACGCCTAGGGAAGAAACCAGTGCGCCATATGCAGGCAAGAGGGTAATTGGGAAATGGAATGCCCACAGGCCCCACGCCCGACATACCCCACCCCCACAGGCTGGGAACAATAAGATTTCTCAAAAATGATTTCTTCTCATCTCTGTTCTTGCTAAAAGACTGTTACAGTGGAAAGCAAGTGAACAGACTGTTTCTCATTCACGCAAGTAACAGGACATTAGCTTTTTTTTCCCTTTGTGCCAGGCACTTGGAGTAGGTTATCTCTTGGCTGCTACCCCAAGAGGAAAATGCTGCATTCTCGACTTCCGGGTTGGCGCCTCCGGCAATGGCGGAGCTCCTCCGATCGGGAGGAACTTGCTCCGTGGAAAGTACGGTCTGAAGCGCCACGGCAAAGCCGGAGACCCACTGAAATCACAGGCGGAAGAAGCCTGTGAACTTGGGATTCGGCTGGCACCTTTCGCGCCTCCCCTACTCGCGGGGAAACCCTGTTTTGGGGATCCGGAGCGACGTGGGGTGAGCGGCGCGGTGCTTTGAATCGACTGCTTCTTTCACGGAGTGAAGCCGCATTGCTGTTGTCGGAGAGCGCTGACTTTTTCGATCATTCCATCACCGTATTACTGGCTGGCTTTGTGTCAATAAATCAAAGAGCACCAGTGACAATCTGCAATCGTACGTTCCCAGCCCAAACCGTTACACCTGAGTCCACACCAGGAACTTTTTCTGGCTGCAATGTGGGCTTCAGAGGGGGGGGGGGTATCTGCACGCATGCTTCGCCCCCAATTATAGTGCTGGTCCAAGTATACCAGCCTGTACCTTCTTGGGACGAGCAGCCTGTGCCTTCCTGGGACAAGCCTTTTTAAGAAAAACGCTGTTCAAAGATTAAGAGGGGGGAATGAATGAAGGTGAGGACAGGTGACCTCACCTAGGCCCGAAGCCACACCCCCCCCCAAAGCAGGCTCAAAGCTTCTCAGAGCTTTTCAAAATCATTTTTCTCAGCAGCTAAAAGGCATTAGCTAAGCATCGGAAACATTCCGCTGGCTGTAACTAAAAAGATTACAACAAAGGTAGGGAATACAGTCCATTGTTTCTCAGGCCTTTCTGATGCCTTCTGGCCTTGCTAAAGAACCACATTGCAACTTGCTTTCTGTCCGGGAACCATTCCAGAACAAGAGATTGAAACATATCTGAACACTCTGAAACCCCTTTCCTGGGAAGGGTGCCAAGAGTCCCAATAGTCCCAAGACAGCTTTCTGTTCATGCTCAGAGGACTCCTGAGGGAGGAGAAAGGAGGAGGGAACAGGAAAGGGGTATATATGCTTGTGCACATGACTGTGAATTTTGTGCATGCTTTTTGTGACTTATCACACTTGCTCCTTCTACCAGTTCATGGATGGGGAGAAGATTGGGGATTTTAAAAACCTGATGAAAAATAGACTCCAACACTTATGTGAAGTTCCCGACCGTCCCCCATGGCTTAGGAAAAGCAAAACTGTGATTAGCCCAAGCCAAAACTGTGCCCGGTATGGCAGCAAGTAAAGTTTGAAAAAACCAGCAGTCTTGCCAGACCCAGAAGAGGAAGGAGGAATAATTAGCCCCCCCCTCCACCCTATGCAGCAACTGCACCAGGGCTAAATGAGGTTCCCCCTACCCAACCCCCAAGAGCAAAGAGACTGAGGAAGAAAAGACAGGAGGAAAGTGAGGAAGAAGGTGATATGGAGAATGAAGAATTCAGAAGGTGAAGTGGACAAGCAGTCCAAAAGAGTGTTTCAGTATGTAGAACCTTTTAAAAAAGCAGAGCTGGCTAGAAGCAGCACAATGCAAGGAAAGAAAGAAGCAGAGCAGAAGGCTTTGACCATTGAGAAAATCTGCAAGATACATGCCCTCAGGGCAGTGGACAATACTGATGTTGCAATTGAGGCAGCTAAAAGTGGCAATTGAGGCAGCTAAAACTCCACTTTGATGGCCCCGCCCCACCGAGTGTACGACCCCCTGGAGTCATCCGACGCCCAGGACCACGGACCTCCAAGCACCCTAAATCAGAATCCTTCTTTCGAAGAGGACCTGGCCAAAATTAGGGGTTTGTCTTCAAGCAGCCAGCAGCCAAAAATGTAATGCTGGAGGGTGTCCACGGGAGGGGCAGGACGCCTAAGGAAGAAACCAGTGCGCCATATGCAGGCAAGAGGGTAATTGGGAAATGGAATGCCCACAGGCCCCACGCCCGACATACCCCACCCCCACAGGCTGGGAACAATAAGATTTCTCAAAAATGATTTCTTCTCATCTCTGTTCTTGCTAAAAGACTGTTACAGTGGAAAGCAAGTGAACAGACTGTTTCTCATTCACGCAAGTAACAGGACATTAGCTTTTTTTTCCCTTTGTGCCAGGCGCTTGGAGTAGGTTATCTCTTGGCTGCTACCCCAAGAGGAAAATGCTGCATTCTCGACTTCCGGGTTGGCGCCTCCGGCAATGGCGGAGCTCCTCCGATCGGGAGGAACTTGCTCCGTGGAAAGTACGGTCTGAAGCGCCACGGCAAAGCCGGAGACCCACTGAAATCACAGGCGGAAGAAGCCTGTGAACTTGGGATTCGGCTGGCACCTTTCGCGCCTCCCCTACTCGCGGGGAAACCCTGTTTTGGGGATCCGGAGCGACGTGGGGTGAGCGGCGCGGTGCTTTGAATCGACTGCTTCTTTCACGGAGTGAAGCCGCATTGCTGTTGTCGGAGAGCGCTGACTTTTTCGATCATTCCATCACCGTATTACTGGCTGGCTTTGTGTCAATAAATCAAAGAGCACCAGTGACAATCTGCAATCGTACGTTCCCAGCCCAAACCGTTACACCTGAGTCCACACCAGGAACTTTTTCTGGCTGCAATGTGGGCTTCAGAGGGGGGGGGTATCTGCACGCATGCTTCGCCCCCAATTATAGTGCTGGTCCAAGTATACCAGCCTGCACCTTCTTGGGACGAGCAGCCTGTGCCTTCCTGGGACGAGCCTTTTTAAGAAAAACGCTGTTCAAAGATTAAGAGAGGGGAATGAAGGAAGGTGAGAACAGGTGACCTCACCTAGGCCCGAAGTCACCCCCCCCCAAAGCAGGCTCAAAGCTTCTCAGAGCTTTTCAAAATCATTTTTCTCAGCAGCTAAAAGGCATTAGCTAAGCATCGGAAACATTCCGCTGGCTGTAACTAAAAAGATTACAACAAAGGTAGGGAATACAGTCCATTGTTTCTCAGGCCTTTCTGATGCCTTCTGGCCTTGCTAAAGAACCACATTGCAACTTGCTTTCTGTCCGGGAACCATTCCAGAACAAGAGATTGAAACATATCTGAACACTCTGAAACCCCTTTCCTGGGAAGGGTGCCAAGAGTCCCAATAGTCCCAAGACAGCTTTCTGTTCATGCTCAGAGGACTCCTGAGGGAGGAGAAAGGAGGAGGGAACAGGAAAGGGGTATATATGCTTGTGCACATGACTGTGAATTTTGTGCATGCTTTTTGTGACTTATCACACTTGCTCCTTCTACCAGTTCATGGATGGTAGAAATAAAAGCCTTTTCTCCAAAACTATTCCTTGAGTGTCTGTTGACTCCCACTTCCCTTTCCCAGGCGCAATATTTTTCCAATCCGGGTGACCCACTGTGAAAGGAGGCGGGGAGAGCGGAGCTGGGGAAGCCAATAGGTGTCAGAAAGCGGGGAGAGGCGGGGCTTAGTGGGGAGTGACCACGCCCACTGGGTGGGGCAAAGCAAAGCTGGGAGGAGCCACTGGCTGGACTTATTTCATTATTATTGCTAATATTAATGAGTAATAAAGTATGAATTTGGAGGGAGAGGAATACATTAAATTACATTAGTGTGCGATCACTGCATTACTAGGATATTTCATTTCAATCAATCAGATCTTTATTATGGTAGTAGACCAGCATCAGTAGAGTCTAAATGTACAGTCATTTACAATCTGTAAAACGTTTCGGAAAGCTAAAAAGTATTAAACACAAAGTATATATAAAAGTCTAAACGAAGCCAAAAGAAGGATTTGGGAGCATTAAACGGATGTGGAAGAGCTTAAAATGTTAGTATATAAAGACTATGGCTATCAGTTTACAGAGCACTCTGATATGAGTGTTCATTAAATCTAGAATAATAATAATAATAATAATAATAATAATAATAATAATAATAATAGGTGTTGCAATGGAGGAGTGCAGGGAAAAGAAAACTCCTGGCACTCATTCTTTCTTGCTACAGAATGAAAAGATTTCTCTCCTTTTCTCCTTTTTCTCCTCTTGGGTGGTGTATACAGCGGTCACCCTCAGGAGAAACAGGGTCCCCCCCCCCCGATCGGAACCTGGCTGTGACATCGGCTCAGAATCCCAACCTCACTTAGCAGTTGAGGCCAACCCCTGCCTTGCTCAAGCAGCCTTTGGGTGCCTTTTCTGCATCAGAATTGGAAAAACTGTGGCCTGATTAACGCCTGGGAAAATGGTGAGGGGACCAGCAGGAAACTGCTAAGGGAGTTTGGAGTCCTTTTATTCTGTTGCAGTTGCAGAGAAAGGAGGGTGGGGGGTTGGGGTCCGCCCCAGGTGTCATCACTGAGGGGGGTGGCAAAAGGACAAAAAGCCGAGTTTAAAATAAAAATAAAAATTGGGCTCACCAAACCTTTTAAATGAGTCAAAAAACGCAGCTGGCACTGGGCGCCACACCGTGGGGGCTGGCACTTACCGGGGGGGGGGGGGCTGTAGAGTGCCTGATCCTAGCGTCTCTCCTGGGAGTGACATGGTGGCTTGGGCCCCTGCAGGCTGGGCGCTGCCTGAAACACCAGCGTGGGGCTTGCGTCTGCCCCCTGCCTCTCCCTCAGCCGCCCTACAGCTGAGGGGGAGGCAGCAGATAGGCTCCAGGTAGCGCCCCCCACCTGCAGGACCCCCGCGTTGAACTGGGCACCCGAGCGGCTGGCTATGCCGCTGTTCTGTTGTTTCAATTATGGGTGCCTTGAGAGTTTATGTGCTCTCCAGAATCTGGAGGTGAATTGTTTACTTTTCTCACAGGACTGCGAGGAAGAGAGGTCCCCAAAGACCCCCACTTGCCTGGGTTCCATCATCTCCTGGGTCTGCAAGGTCTTTAGAGGAGCCCCGTCGCCAGCACCACCAGTGCCACCGGGACAACCAACTACAAGAGCCAGCAGCGGGGCGTAGGGAGAAAGGAGGCCACTCTGCACGCGGCTCAGGCGCTGGATGCGGTAGCATCGCAGCTGTGTCCACCCCGAACCAAGGTGAGGAGGAGTTGGGAGACTTGCACCGATCCGCCCGGGGAGATTTTGCCACCCCCCTGGGATGACACTTGGGGCAATACCCCCCCCCCCGCACCCCACCTTCCTCCGCCAGTGGTGGCTGGGGAAGTAGCACCTGGAGGCGCGCGAGTCCCTAAGGGACATTTCCTTTTTGTTGTCCTTGCACAGGTCCTAATCCTAGTGGTCCAAACTGGAGAGGAGGAATAAAAGATCTGAGCGCGGAGGCAAGCGGGGCGAGAAACCCAAACTCTCGTGGCCCTACGCTGGCGTCCCACACGGCCAGCCCCAGTCCTAGAGCCTGTCACCTTTTGTGATGGTGGAGCGGAACAGAGAAGACAGCGGGCAAAGGGTGGACGGGGAAGGAGAAGTGCGAGAGAACGACAGCGTCTACGGTGGTGGAGGAGAAGGAGAAGGCAGGACTGAGAGGGGAACGATCCTAGAAGGTGGCTTGAAAAGAAGGGGCAATATGGCGGAGAAAAACTGCTAGCTCATGCTGCCCATGCCCAAAGGTGGAGGAGGAAGGAAAGGAGGAATGCAAGCAAGCAAGAAGGGACAGCTAAAGAAAAAACTGAGAAAAGAGACAGCGAGACCTTCTGGGGGTCAAAGAAATTACAATAAGAAGGAAACTGAGTTTCCTCCCCCCACAACTTGCTAATGGTCCTGCATTGTTCTATTTCCTTTTTATGTATAATTCTGTATTATATTCTTGAACTGTTTTCTTATGTGATAAGCCTATAAAGAAGGATATAAGGGAGGGGGGAAGGTATTAAGGGAAGACTTTGAAAGGAAAGGCAGAAAATAAAAAGGGGTGGGAAGAAATAAGTGAGAGGGAACGTGTAAAGGGAAGATACAAAGCATTATATAATTTTTGATTATTGTTTGAAATAAAGAAGCTGACCATTGAATCTGCATGGATCTTAAAATTATTTCGTGGAATGTTAATGGGCTAAAATGTAAAACTAGGAGGAGAAGACAGAGTCCTTTGCATTCCCTGACCTCTGGCTTGTCTGACTACGTGGGATGCTGTCTGCCCAACCCTCGGAACGGGCTTGGCTTTGGATGTGGTTTCATGCAAGAGTTCATGGAGACTTGTCTCCTGTTTGCTTGGCCTAACGTTCCACCGAGTTTTGCACTCTGTTGTCACAGGACTCGGAACAGGGCTACGGCCAGCAAGCCTGTTGGATCAGGCCCATGGGCCATGAAGCCCAGAGGCCAAGCAGATGCCTGGAGGAAACCTCTAGGCAAGATCAGAGCTGTGGGCATGAGAGTTTGGAGAAAGTAGCAGAATACCTGAGAAAAGCCATGAAACTACATGGGCAAAAGACTTGAGTGGTACTTTCTAACCTTACTAGGCCTCTCAAGTTTTATCTCAAAGCATCTCCTCCTGCAAACCTCCTGCCAATTGTATGTGTCAATTTACATCTTCCTGTCCTCCCTGCATGCCAGTAAAGATTGATTGATTATATTCTTACTGGGTAAAAAGATCTGTGTATTACTGCTATTTTACTATCTTAATAGACCCAACCTCCATATCATTCATTTAGAAATAACCTTAGTCCTGAATGCAGCATTCTTGGGCCATTTGGGATATGATAGCGACACATTTGGTCCCTCAGCTCTGGGGATTTCCCTGGCTTTAGCAGTCTAAATAGGTGTCCTGTTTTGCCATGCCTCTTTTGCCAAGGCAACACGCGTAGTTGTCTTGGGATCCTAGCTCCATAGATCTTCATTTTGCATATATCTCAAATGCTGAAAATGGATTTAAAGCAGCAGCAATGGGCACAAGCCCCTTGGGCTTCATGTGCAGCATCTATTTCTTTATCGCAGCCTGTATCCCAGGGGATACCTGATCAAGTCCTTTGATCTTTCTGAAGCTAATCTGGGGTCATCCTGGCTGATTTTGCACAGTCATATTTCCTAGGAAATATTGTGCACTTCCCTCTCCAAGCTGAGTGAATGGTAAGTGAAACCTCAAATGTGATGTACAGACCCTTCAAATGCCCCTGTTTTCCAGGAACCATCCCAAATTTAACTCCGCATCTGCTGTTTGAGCCACTCAAGGCTCCCGGAAGTTATCAAGGTGAGACTTCTTTTACTTCCAATTATCGAAATCATAGTGATTTCCTCTTCCAGAAGCTCAAGAGATATTTCTGGAGATTGCCTAATTACCAGGCACAGCAACAGTGTGATGTTGTTAATTGCACAGTGGCTGGAAAAGAACATTGGTGCAGAGAATATTTCCTTTGCCAGAAACCGACAGATTTCTCCAAGATTTGGTGCAGGTGAAAGGCTGAGGGGAGCAGGGATATGTCTACATGGTGCTTAACACCTCTGAACATTGCTCAGATTGGGAAAGCCACTGCAGCTTTCGTCTTGCATGAATATTCTGCTTGGCTGGCTCAGGGCATCAGAGGAGCCACAGGGGAGGAGGAGGTGGAGCCAGAATGAAACCTTTGCTGCTTCTCTGGCTATTTCAGCTGCTAAAGATGCCCCATGGACTCTGTGGGAACCGGAAGGCAAAATGCCCCTTGAATCTGATCAGGGATGAAACTCATGTACAACATTACAACCAGCCTGGAGATCTTCTCATTAGTGAGATCGTATCTCCAAAACATTTGCACAAGTTCTATAGGTCTTTACACAGACACCCTTCCCCAAGACTGAGATGTAAATAATCATCCACACATACCCTCCAACATTTCCCCGATGAAAATAGGGACGTCCTATTCCATAATAACAACTTTATTATTTATACCTCACCCATCTGATTGGGTTGCCCAAGCCACTCTGGGTGGCTTCCAACATAGACAAAAGCAGAAGAAAGCATTAGACATTAAGAAAACTTTCCTATACAGGGCTGCCTTCAGGTATCTCGGGGGTCGGATAACAGCATACCCTCCAACATTTCTCTGATGCAAAGAGGGGCATCTTGAGCATGCCTCACAATATTGTTAAGAAGTTGGAAAGAGAAAGGGAGAAGCATGGTGATCAGCTGAAACTCAATGGAGGAAAGGTGGTAAGTCAATGAAAGAAATAAATGATAAAATGATAAGAAACGAAGTGTCAGGGGTCAAGGCAAAGAGACGTCTCTTCAGCATTCAGCAGCAATTATACAATAAAGATGACAGCGTAGAGCCCCTCAGCTATGCCCTAAATCACAAGGTTGCTCTGGTGACCAAAAGTGAGAGAACACCTGCACACCACATAAACAACTTTAAAAAGTAATGAGCAAACTATTTTTGCCCCTCTTTCCCTGTTACACATTATCATCTCATGAACTCCCCCACAGCAGCATAGACTTTCAGAATGTAGTTGTACACAGCTGATTCTGGATGTAAGAGATGCTGAAGAAACTCATCTCCAGATGCAGAACATTGCACCAAATACCCAAACAAGGACAGGGACCAATGTGTCCCCAAGATTACCACCTTCTGGGGTTATGAAGAACATTTGGGAATCATTTTAGCTTCCATTGCCCTCTTCTTGTCCTTAACAGCAGGCATCATGTTGGGAATCTTCATTAAATACAAGAAAACTCCCATAGTCAAAGCGAAGAACCGGGACCTCTCCTACATCCTCCATTGATATAAATGCTTTATGAGTCACTGATAAAGCATTTACATTAATTACCCAAGATTACATCCTACCTAAACTTTCATCACTCCATACAAGTGGAAAGCTTACTAGACTCTCAGTCTTATAGCAATTCAAGCTGTAGCATTCCAATGAAAGGTGCTATATAAATTTAATAAATAAAGGTCCTGAGAAAGCTGACTTGTTTGTTTGTTTGTTTGTTTGTTTGTTGAATCTATATACTGCCCTATACGCGGAGGTCTCAAGGCGGGTCACAGAACAAAATTAATATATAAAACCAGAAGATATATAATCAAAATGAAAACAACAACCCAATTAACACCCCAAAAAAGAACCACATTTTAAAAGGGCAAAGGATGTCAATCAAATCACCCAAAAAGGAATGTTTTTGCCTGATGTCCAAAGGTGTATAAGGAATGCGCTAGGTGAATTTCCCTGGGGAGAGCATTCCTCAGACGGGGAGCCACTGCAGAGAAGGCCCCGTTCTTGTGTTGCCACCCTCCTGACCTCTTGAGGAGGAGGCACACGAAGAAGGGCCTCAGAAGATGATCTCAGGGTCCGGGTAGGATCATATGGAAAGAGGCGGTCCTTGAGGGATTGCGGTCCTGAGCCATTTAAGGCTTTATAGGTCAATACCAGCACTTTGAATTGGGCCCAGAAATGAATTGGTAGCCAGTGCAGTCGGACCAGGATCAGCGTATTGTGCACTAGCAGAAGTTTCCGAACTGTCTTCAGAGGCAGCCCTACGTATAACGCATTGCAGTAATCTAGCCTTGAGATTATCAGAGCATAGACAACAGTAGTCAGGCTATCCCTGTCCAGATAGGGGTGTAGTGGGCCACCAGCCAAAGCTGATGGAAGTCACTCCCCGCCACCGAGGTGTCCAGAGCCTTGAGCGACAGCAAAGGGTCCTGGAGTACCCCCAAGCTATGAGCCTGCTCCTTCAGAGGAAGTGTAACCCCATCAAGAGCAGGCCACCTCCCATCCGTCTGGTCTCGGGAACCACCCACTAACAGTGCCCCAGTCTTATCTGGATTCAGCTTCAGTTGGTTGGCTCTCATCCAGTCCATTGCCGAGGCAAGACACTGGTCCAGCACTTCCACTGCCTCCCCTGCAGATGTGAAGGAGAAATGGAGCTGAGTGTCATCAGCATAATTCTGACAACATACTTGAAACCTCCAGATCACCCCACCCAGCAATTTCATGTACAGTGGTGCCTCGCAAGACGAAAAGAATCCGTTCCGCGATTCTCTTCGCATAGTGGTTTTTTCGTCTTGCGAAGCAAGCCCATTGACAGCTTAGCAGATTAGCGCTCTTAGCGGTTTAGCGGCTTTGAAAAAGGGGGGAAGGGGGGGGACCGCAGGAACTCGCAAGACATTTTCATCTTGCGAAGCAAGCCCATAGGGAAATTCGTTTTGCGAAGTGCCTCCAAAACGGAAAACCCTTTCGTCTAGTGCTTCCTAGCTCCAAAGGTAGAGTTGAACACCACCCAGATTGGGAAAGCCCAGGCAGTCCAGCCTTGCAAGAGTCTTTGGGTTCTTCTGCTATACCTCCTTGGTAGGTAAAAGGAGCCACTTGCAAGATTAGGAGAGGAGGCAGAGCCAGAATGAGATCCCTGCTTCTTCTGCTGCTCATGATGCCCTTTGGAGTCTGCGGAAACCACAAGGTGAAATGCCCCTTGAATCTGGTCAGGGATGAAACGGATGCTCGCAATTACTGGACACTTTCTCATCAGTGGGATCATATCTCCAAAATACCTTAAGGAAACTCCATACGTCTTTTCTCAGACACCCTTCGCCAGGATTGAAATGTATGTACTTCACAGTTTCATGGTCCTTCTAGTGGTTCCTATATATCAAGGAAATAGCCCCCATCTCAGGGTTGGGGAGCCAAGGGGTGATGTTGCAGGACTACCCTGCCCTGACCATTGGTCTTGCTGGCTGGGGGTGATGGGAGTTGGGGGGGTCCAGTACAAAACCTCTCTTATTATCTTCTTCCCTCTCTCTTCCTAAGTAAAACAATCCTGTACCTATGCGTCTGTGTTGCTTTTAGTAGAATGCAAGAAAGCCAATGATCTGGTCAGGGTTCAAAAGGATGCACTGAATTTTCCCACCTCCAGAACGCCCTGAAACTCAGGCAATTTCCCAGGCTCAAAGGTTTCATTCAATATTATCCCATTTCGACAATTCAGAAACTGTCGTTAAGGAATGTTACAGTTTTACAAATGGAATTTAAGATCCTCTAGGTGACTTTTGGTGGCTGAAGAGCAGTAAAGATGTGCTTTAATTGAAATGATGAATAAAATAATATGAATCAGGAGACTTCCTTGTTCGTGGAGTCAGGTGTCTAAAATGGGAAAAGGAATTATTCTTTTTTTCACACACATACACAACTGGCCTCATTTCTAAGTAGTGAGATGTTTGATATTTCTTCACTTGGAATCCATAGGTAGCTGTTTCCTATCCCAGAGGGAGGCATGAAACTCTAGCAGTTTCCAAGCTGCCAAAATTATTTTATGTTTATTCTATTTGGATCATTTGTGAACAACCTTAGCACAGTTCTCTTGACACAATACCACAGGACACCTACAGCCCACTATGGGCTACATTAAAAAACCTCTCTTATTATCTTCTTCCCTCTGTCTTCCTAAGTAAAACAATCCTGTACCTATGCGTCTGTGTTGCTTTTAGTAGAATGCAAGGATGCCAGCTTTCATAAGGAAACTCCATACGTCTTTTCTCAGACACCCTTTGCCAGCAGGGAAGTGTATGTACTTCACAGTTTCATGGTCCTCCAGTCCTTCTAGTGGTTCCTATTTATCAAGGAAATAGCTTCTTTCTCAAGGCTGGGGAGCTAAGGGCTGATGTTGGAGGACTACCCTGCCCTGACCACTGGTCTTGCTGGCTGGGGGTGATGGGAGCTGGGGAGTCCAGTAAAAGATTCCACACAAACCTCTCCTATTTCAATGTTCTCTGGGTCTTCCTTAGAGAAACACCCTCCTACCTTTGATTCTGTGTTGCTTTTAGTAGAATGCAAGGATGCCAATCAACCTGGTCAGGAGTCAAAAGGATGCACTGAATTTCCTCACCTGCAGGATGCCATAAAACTCAGGCAAATTCCAAGGCTCAAAGGCTTTATTCAATATTATTTCATTTGGACAACTTAGCAACTGTTGTTAAGGAATCTTAGTTTTACAAATGGATTTTTAAGACCAGACCCTCTGCGTGACGTTTAGTGGCTGATTTTAAAAAATTAGAAGTGTCTTAAGTAACTCTTGAGGGACGCAGGTGGCGCTGTGGGTTAAACCACAGAGCCTAGGACTTGCTGATCAGAAGGTTGGCAGTTCGAATCCCTGCGATGGGGTGAGCTCCCGTTGCTCGGTCCCTGCTCCTGCCAACCTAGCAGTTTGAAAGCACGTCGAAGGTGCAAGTAGATAAATAGGTACCGCTCTGGCGGGAAGGTAAACGGCGTTTCCGTGCGCTGCTCTGGTTCGCCAGAAGCGGCTTAGTCCTGCTGGCCACATGACCCGGAAGTTGTATGCCGGCTCCCTCGGCCAGTAAAGCGAGATGAGTGCCGCAACCCCAGAGTCGGCCACGACTGGACCTAATGGTCAGGGGTCCCTTTACCTTTAAGTAACTTTTGAAAATGGTTAGATTTTTATGGGTGAAGAGCAGGAATGATATGCTTCAAATAAAATGATTCTATGGAAAAATACAGACCAGGGGGTGTCCTCACTGGTGTAGTGGCTGATCCAGAATTTTAACACACACTCAAACCTGCAAGCCACAAGTCCTCATTTGTAACTAAAAGAGGACTAAGGTATTTGGTGCTTCCCCTCCTTCAATAAAATGGTCTCTTATCTACCTATAGTCTAGCCCCTTGGAAGAAGCCAAAGACCAATGCAGTAAAAGCAGCCTTTGGAGCAGCTTCCCTGTATATCTCAAATATTGAGGGCCGCCTTCATTGCTTACACATAGAACACAGTATAATAGAATCATAGATTGCAGAGATGGAAGGAACCAAGAGGAATCACACCTGAAGCATCCATGACACACGGTCACCTTCAGAGGGAGTCTGTTCCACTGTTGAAGAGCTCTGTGTGCTGTTTGCATCAAAGCAGAGATTTCCAAATTTTTGTTCTATGCTAGAATGCAAAAGGTTTGATATTAATGCAATAGGATAAATAAATACTAATCTTTGTGGATAATATAACATCCCTACCCACATTCATATGAATATCAGTTTCACTCATTTTAAAGGATTCATTTATTGCAGGGAGGCAGCTAGGTTCTACTGGCACATGTTGTCTTTCCTGTTCACCATCCAAGAGATCAACCAGGATCTCAGCCTCTTACCCAACATCACCCTGGGCTACAACATCTATGAGAACTATTTAGATGCAAAGATGACTTCGGACGCCATGCTAGAGCTGCATGCAGGCAATGGATGCAATATTCCCAATTATCACTGTGGAGAACAGAATCCCCTGCTGGCTGTTCTTGAAAGAGGCAATACTGTCATCTCAAGAGTGATTTCAGCCTTGTCAGGCATCTACAAAATCCCACAGGTAAGTAGTGGGAGAGCATGGAGGGAAAGAGAATTTCAGCTGCGTAAAATACTACTTTCTCTTTGGATAGGTCAAGCAGGGATATTTTTAAAAATGGGAAAATCCTGAGCTATGGATCCAAAATCCTTTTTTTTAAACTGACCATTAACCACTTGAGACCTCCAGATGTTTCCGACTAAAACTCCCATCAGCCTCAGCCAGCAGAGATTTAGATAGATATCGGTCATTTCAGATATTTAAATATCTGTTATGCTGAAAGTAAAATAAATTGCTGATCTTTTGCTTTCCTTGCTAGATCAGTTATGGCTTCACTGCCCAGGTTCTCGAAGGTAAAACCCTGTTCCCTTTTGTCTACCGGATGAGTCCCAAAGAGGAAAGTCAGTACCAGGGGATTGTTGAATTGCTCCTGCATTTTGGATGGACGTGGATTGGCCTCTGCACTCCAGACAATGACAGTGGAGAAAGATTTGCGAGCGCTGTGAAACCTCTGATGCTCAGCAGAGGGATCTGCATTGCTTTATCTAAAAGAGTACCAGAAAATGATCTAAATCAATTTATCAGGCCTGGGGAACCTTTTTTCCTATGGAGACAAGTTGGGGTATTTGTTTCCTATATAACCAATGCAGTGGGTATCGTAATACTCCTGTCAATAAACATGGTATATGAGAAGGAAATAGGGGCAAAAGTCTGGATCACAACAGCTTTGCTAGAAATCAGAAATGGCTTTTCCCTCCCTTCAAATTACTTCCAGCACCTCCATGGTTCTCTGTCCTTTGCAATTCAGACTGGAATAAGGAGCAGCAAAGGTGGCAAATATAAATCGCAGACCAATTTTCTAGATTATTTGGATGAAGCTTCTTACTGTTCATATTCAAAGCATCTGTTGTCCGTGAAAGGCAGGATAAGATGCAGAGAGGAGGAGAACCTGCAGCCATTACCCCAAGGGGGGCGTGAGAGAGCCCTGTCCCAAGACAGCTATGGCACTTACATCCATGTTCAGGCTGTGGCTCAGGCCTTGCATGCTTCGCTTTCATCGAGATCCCAGAGGAGGCTGATGGTGGAGGAAGGAGAGCAATGGGGACCCCAAAGGCTACAGCCGTGGCAGGTATTTCCTTCCCCTTTTTGCAAACTGCAATCCCCTCAGATGCTGATCTTGACTGGGGATAGACCTGTAAAATAACATAGTTAGTATTAGTAATAATAATAGTAGCTTACCCTCCAACATGTCTCCGATGAAAATAGGGATGTCCCATTCCATAATGATAATCTTTCTGTTTATAGACAGGGCTTTTTTATAGGGGGGAACTCGCTGGAACTCAATTCTGGCACCTCTCAGGTGGGTGTTTATACCTCACACATCTTCTTCAGTTGCCTCAGCACTCTGGGCAGCTCCCAAAATTCATACTCCAAAAAAAATTAAGAATTCCCAATATAGGATTGGACGCCTTGTAGATTGGATAACTCCACATCCGCCAACATTTCTCCAATGAACATACGGACATTCTAAGGAAAAGTGAGGAATTCCGGGATCAAATGAAAAACTGTCTCTAATTCAGGGACATCCCTGGAAAATTGGGGCCCTTGTAGGGTCTGTAGTAATAGAAAGATTAAAATTTAAAAAAAATTGCACTACACTGAAATCAATATCTGATGTCGTTATAGAAAATTCTTATAACTATCAATAATCAGCTAACATTCCATTCCGTCTCTTGTACGAGAGGGCGGCTGTTAGGAATTTAGCAACCTGTAGGGTAATATAAGGATCCACATCTTGAAGAACCCAGGCAAGCTGTAGGTCTACTGGTTTGTCAGCCATAGGCTGGATTATGGAGTTTAGTATACTAGCATGGGCTGAAGTGTACAAAGGGCAGATAAACATAACATGATGTAGAGATTCAGATGTTTTCATTTCACAAGCACACATTGAAGGGACTTGGCCCTTAGTGAATCTATGTCTCAGCACGTTTGTTGGAAAGACATTGAACCTAGCTCTAATGAAGGCATATCGGTGAGATGCGGCCATAAGCGATGTTAAGTAGGACGGAGTGCAGTAGATGTTGCTTATTCTCCATCTCTGAAAGAGATTGTGTGACATGAACACTAAGATGGGAGGAAATGTTTTGCTCCCTTGCTTTGCCAATGACTACAATGAGTCCTGGTCTACTGCCCTTAATTTGTAAACTATTATCTTATAATAATTTTGTGTTTTGGAAACTTATATTTATCTCACAACAAGATAGTTTAGAGGGAGAGGAGTTAGGTTTTTGAGTCTGTTTGCTTTGTCATGACTGCCTATTAACCATATCAATTCTAATATTCCACAATACTGTTTGGTTATGCCAGTTCTATGTATTCAATTTTCTATGCTCCATTTCCCGCATTTATGCGCTATCATTCATAAGCTCACTTCACATCATTTCGTTCTCCTGAGCTTTGTATATCAATAAACTGAGAAATTCATTTAAGACATATTCCGTAGTCTGTTGGTTTAATTTCTGTACTGTGTAAGCTCTGCTCCCTGTTCCAAAGAGTAGCAACTGACCTTAGCCAAGCCGTGACTGGGATCCAGGGAATTTTATTGCATTGGCCAGGGTTAGGGATAGGCTTAGGGGCGGGCGAGGCAGGCGAGGCAGGCGCCAATCTGGGGGAGTCATTGTGAAAGGAGGCGGGGAGGGCGTTCCACAGGGCAGGCGCCACCACCGAGAAGGCCCTCTGCCTGCTTCCCAGTTTGTGGCACAGGTCATCATCCAATGAATTTAGAGCTTCATTTATTTCTGTGTTTATATTTAAAGAAATTATGCATTTTAAAAGTATTGCACATTGATGGTAATATTAAGAATGCACTTAAAATTACTACGCACAACAATGAACAAGTGATTGCAATGCACACACAGTTAAGCAGCATAAATATTTGTTAACGAAGTCTATTCTTGTTGTGATTATTATTACTTTTATTGCTACTAATACCAGTGGCTTACAAGACTGAGCTCTATTCTGCCTTGGTCAGTCCCCACCTGGAATACTGTGTCCAATTCCGGGCACCACTATTTAAGAAGGATGTTGACCAATGGGAAGAAACCCCTCACCCCCCAGAGAGATGCCGGCTCAAAGAGCCGTCTGAGCTTAGACTACAAAGCCTCTGAGGGCGTGCAGAGTGCAAATCCCTCCCAGAAGTGCCAGAGCAGGGGACTTCCGGAGGCGGCGCGAACGGTAATGGCGGTCCTCTTCCACTAGTGAGGAGGAAGCTCCGCGGAATTGGGTCGTCCGCTACGGCGAAGCGGAGACCCACTTTGGAAACCCACAGGCAGCAAGAGCCTGTGGTCTTGAGACTCGGTGGGCGCCAGAAGCGACCCCCAAAGCGCTGAAGGAACCCCGTAAGGGGCTCCGGAACGTGGAGGGGGTAGCGGCGCTGTGAGTCGTTTCGCGATCCGCGGAGTGAAGCCGCGCTGCTGCTGCCGGTGAGTGCTGACCTCTCTTCCTGAAAACTTCTGATTCGGAAAAGCAACAACCCGTGAGTAAAGAAGGACTTTATAAAATGACTAAAAACTACTGAATTTGGCTGAAAGCGGAGCGACGTAAAAACAGGAAGTCCGTCTTCCGCTGTCACTGAACTTCAAAGCAAAGAGCTGGAGGAGTGGAGGCAAAGAAAGAAATTTTTAACTTAATTGATCTGAGCACCCATTGAATTTTCCTGTAAGCAAACAAGGACTTTAAGCATTTGATTTATGCTCTTTATCTGCATTGTGATACCTTTCTTCTATTGGAAATATAATTTGAGTAAGAAACCCAGGTGTTGGAGCTGCCTGAGCAACTGAGCTGTCAGTTTGCAGATTTGGACACTTTGAATTAAAAATTGCAACAATCTGAGGGAGTTTGGACTTGCTACTTTGAAGTAACATTTGGAATACCAGCATGCACTGTCTGAAACAACTGTGACTGCCAATATTAACTCTGCTTAAAACTTGTTATTGAAGGTTCCTGGATTTTAAACTTGACTCTAGTAATTTTACCAGAACTGATCTCTTTCCTAAAGACATTTTAAGCTCCCCCTAGAGGATTTGGGATTTATAACAGTGACATCATTTTACTTTCCTTTTCCCGGCCTCCTGTTTGATTGTTAACATCTGGGCTGTTGCTTTCTCATGGGAACAGCTCAGCTTGACCTTGACTTTTAGATAACTCTGGAATGAGTGGCGCAAGAAAAAAGGGACCAAAAACCAGACAAACAACTTTAACAACTTTAACCTCAGCCTCACAGACACGTAGATCATCTGTACCTACTCTGCCTTCAGAGGAAGAAGCTGCTTCTCTGCCACAAGCAGGGGAGGGAGAAATTGAGCAATTACAATTGGAAGATATGGCCTCAGGAGTAACTGCTTCTATATTAGAGAAAATTTATGAAAAATTGGAATCTTTGGATAAGAGAGTGGAATCTTTGGATAAGAAAGCTGACGAACAAACAGCTAAAATTGACCAAAACACAGAATGCCTAAATAGATTAACTGGTCAAGTATCACAGAACGTACAAGCAATTGGAGAACTGACGGAGGCCACAGTAGAAAATCGGAAATTGGCTGAGGATACTAGCCAAAGACTTGGAAATTTAGAACAAGAGGTAAGACCACTCTGCAAACAAGTAGGTGAACACCAGACCTATCTCTCTATGATAGAACTGCGGAATAGGGAGAGTAACCTAAGGATAAGGTCGATACCAGAAGCGGAAGAAGGCAACTTAGCTGAGTTTTTGACCAAAGAATTTTCCAAGTTTTGGAATTTAGAGGAAAAGGACTTTAAAATTGTATCAGCTTTCAGGCTTGGAGGACTGACAAAGAAAGAGAAGCCCAGAGATTGTTTGATAACATTGAGATCAAAGGAGGAAAGGGATAAGATTTTGGGCCTACACTACGAAAAGTCACTGAACATTTTGGACAAAAGAATTGAAATTTATAAAGACATTCCTAAACAACTGTTGGATCTTAGATCTGCCTACTTGGAATTGGTCAGACTGTTGAGGAGCAACTCAATTATCTTCAGGTGGGAATTTCCTCAAGGATTATCCTTTACCTTCAGAGGGAAGAAGGTCAAAATCAGAACATTGGAAGATAGAGACAAATTTCTGATTGCACACGGGGAGGACCTTCAAAAAGGAATTGAATTACCTCCTGGGCCTGGAGCACCGGCGGTACCTGCACCTTCGGAACCGGAAGATTCAGTGAATAAGATACCACCCCCAGGAAATTAACCAGATTTATTCAGGATGTCTCTGCAACTTTTGAGTTGGAATATAAATGGCTGTAACATCCCGGAAAAAAGGAGGAAAATATTTCATATATTAAAAAAAGAACAATTGGACATTATTTGTTTACAAGAAACACACGTGACTAGGCTCCATAGAAAAGTGTTAATAAATAAAAGACTTGGCCAGGAATTTATATCTTCAGACAGAGTAAAGAGAGGTGTGGTGATATATGCAAAAGAGAGCCTGTCACCTAAATTTTTATTTAAAGATGAACATGGAAGAATTTTGGCAATTGAGATACAGCATCAAGGAGAGAAGCTTTTGATATTAGGAATTTATGCACCCAATGAGGGGAAATCGGAATTTTATAAGAAGTTGCATGAGACTATCTTGGATTATCTGGATTACAACAACATCATCATGATGGGAGATATGAATGGGGTCGTATCAACTAACATGGATAAGTCACAAAGCCAAAACGTCACAAAAGACGGCAGACTACCAAAGACTTTTTTTGAAATGACAGACAATATGGATCTGATTGATATCTGGAGAACAAAGAACCCCTTGGGAAGAGAGGGAACATTTTTCTCTGAAGCCCAGCTGACCTGGACAAGAATCGACCAAATATGGATATCTAGAGGTCTGGCACCCAAGGCCACATAGGTGGAAATCTGCCCAAAGACCTGCTCCGACCATAACGCAGTAAAGATGGATATGACACTATTACCAACCGGTTCCTTTAGATGGAAGATGAATGACAACTTGTTTAGAGATCAGGAGATTATTAAGAAGGCCCAAAAAGCCTTGAAGGATTACTTCGAGATAAACATGAACACTACGGTGGAAAAAAGAATTATCTGGGATGCAAGTAAGGCTGTGATGAGGGGGTTCTTGATACAACAGAATGCGGTAAAGAAAAAGATACAAAATGAGAGAAAAGATAAGATCTTGGAGAAAATCAAAGAATTAGAGAAGAAGTTAAGATCAAACCCGAAGTCACAGCCGATTCTGAGAGAAATTAAACTTTATCAAGCTCAATATTCTAAATTGATAAATCAGGAAATAGAGTGGAAGGTTAAACTAATAAAACAAAAAACTTTTGAATCGGCGAATAAATGTGGAAAACTGCTAGCTTGGCAGTTGAAGAGGAGACAAAAACTAAATACAGTTACAAATCTAGAGATTGAAGGAAGAAACATTCAGAACACGGCAGACATTAGAAAGTGCTTCCAGAGATACTTCAAAAAATTATACACTCAAGGGCTGCAAGATGAGGTTGAGATTAAACAATCTTTGGAAAAAAATGGACTACCAAAATTGTCACAAGAAAATAGATTAATCCTGAACTGTAAAATAACACGACAAGAGATTGAACAAGCCATTCAGAACATGCAACTGGGCAAATCTCCAGGGCCAGATGGGTTGACCTCCAAGTATTATAAGACATTAAAAGACTACTTGATACAACCATTGATGGAAGTTAGCAATGAAATTATGGAGGGGAAGAGGGCGCCGGAATCGTGGAAGGAAGCCTTTATCACATTGTTACCAAAATCGGAAGCTGAAAAGACACAACTTAAGAACTATCGTCCCATCTCTCTTTTAAATGTGGATTACAAAATATTTGCAGACATTTTGGCAAGTAGACTCAAAAAAGTTCTAAATGAAGTAATCCACAAGGACCAGGCAGGCTTTCTCCCAGGTAGACATTTGTTCGCCAATACAAGGAACATTATTGACATTTTGGAACTTCTGCAAACAGATATAAATACAAAAGCAGTATTAATTTTTATAGATGCGGAGAAGGCCTTTGATAATATTTCCTGGAAATTTATGAAGGGAAATTTAAAAGAAATGGGAGTGGGACGGGGTTTTGAGAATGGGATTGATGCAATATATTCAGAACAAAAGGCCAAATTGATAGTTAACAATGTGGTTACAGAAGAGTTTAAAATTGAAAAAGGAACATGACAAGGCTGCCCCATTTCCCCTTTGCTTTTTATTTCGGTCCTGGAGGTGCTCTTGAATATGATTAGAGAGGACCGGTTGGTGGAAGGAATTCAGGTCGGAGCGAAACAATATAAACTTAAAGCTTTTGCAGATGACCTAGTTTTGACCCTGCAGGAGCCAGAATCTAGTACGAAAAGAGTATTACAATTGATTTAAGACTTTGGTCGGGTGGCGGGTTTTAAATTAAACAAACAGAAAACTAAGGTGTTGGAAAAAAATTTGACAGATACAGAGTCAGAACGGTTTCAGAGAGAGACAGAATTAAAAGTGGTTAAAAAAGTAAAGTACCTAGGGGTAAACATAACAGCAAAAAATCTGAGTCTATTTAAGGATAACTATGAAAAATGTTGGTCAGAAATTAAGAGAGACTTAGATAGTTGGACAAAATTGAAACTTTCCTTGTTAGGCCGAATTGCTGCTATCAAGATGAATGTATTGCCAATAATGTTATTTTTGTTCCAAACACTGCAGATTGTGGACAAGACGGAGTGCTTCCGGAAGTGGCAGAGAGACATCTCTAAGTTTGTCTGGCAGGGCAAAAAGCCCAGAATTAAGTTTAAGATATTAACGGAGGTGAAAGAAAGAGGGGGCTTTGCCCTGCCAGACCTAAAGTTGTATTATGAAGCCGCAGCTTTCTGCTGGCTAAAAGATTGGCTACTTCTCGAAGACATTGACGTATTGGACTTGGAAGGTTTCAATAACGCTTTTGGTTGGCATGCATACTTATGGTATGACAAGGTTAAGATCAATAAGGCCTTTAAGAACCATATTGTCAGAAAAGCAGTGTTTAATGTCTGGACAAAATATAAAGACTTATTGGAAAACAAAACTCCAAGGTGGCTTTCACCTCTGGAAGCTAAGGCCCGAAAAAGACCCAATATGGAGGCCAAATGGCCAAAATATTGGGAAATACTAGAAAAAGATGGAGACAATTGGAAATTGCAGAGTTTGGAGAAATTAAAGGATAAAGTGCGAGACTGGTTACACTACGCTCAGATTAAAGAAGTTTTTAAAAATGACAAAAAGTTAGGGTTCCAGGTGGAGAAATCGAAATTGGAAACAGAACTGTTAGAACCTAAGACTAAGGTACTTTCAAGAATGTATAACTTGCTGTTAAAATGGAACACACAAGACGAAACGGTTAAATCGGCTATGATAAAGTGGGCACGGGATATTGGGTATAATATCATGTTTGATGACTGGGAAAGGTTGTGGACCACTGGGTTGAATTTCACTGCTTGTAACGCTTTGAAGGAAAATGTAAGGAACACAATCTCTTTCAGAGATGGAGAATAAACAGCATGGGTGAGTAGCTGTGTTTCCTTTATGCACTTCTGGACATCAGGAACATGGACTATTTTTAGAATCAGATGCCCCCTTAATTCCTTGTTGTCAGGTGCTCCTTTGTGTTCAGATCAGGCCTCAGGACAATCAGGTAGCACTTGGGAAGGAAGATGCAGCCCAGAAGCCCAGCACTGGAGGCCAACATAGAGAAGATCTGCACGGCCACCATGTACTTGTCCTTGGTGCTCAGGTAGGTGGGCACAAAAGAGACCCAAACACTGCAGAAGATCAGCATGCTGAAGGTGATCAGCTTGGCTTCGTTGAAGGAGCCAGGCAGCCTCCTGGCTAGGAAAGCCACCGTGAAGCAGGTGGCAGCCAAGAAGCCCAGGTAGCCGAGGGCAACGTAGAACATGGCCACAGACCCTTCGTTGCATTGCAGGATGATCTCTTCCATCTGGGAGTGCATGTCGGGCTCTGGGAATGGGGGAGAAGAGCCCAGCCAGATGGTGCAGATGAGAACTTGCCCCCCAGAACAGGAGATGACAATGGAGTTGGCCAGACTCTTGCCCAGCCATCTCCTCACTCTGTTCCCGGGCTTTGTGGCCAGGAAGGCCAGCACCACCGTGATGGTCTTTGCCAAGACAGAAGAAACAGCAGCTGAGAAGATGATGCTGAAGGCCGTTTGTCGGAGAAGGCAGGTCTCTTTCCTTGGGCGCCCGATGAAGAGGAAGGAGGACCAAAAGGAAAGCAGGAGGCAGACGAGGAGGATGTAGGAGAGGTCCCGGTTGTTGGCTTTGACTATGGGAGTTTCCTTGTATTTAATGAAGATTCCCAACACAATGCCTGCTGTTAAGGACAAGAAGAGGGCAGCAGAAGCTAAAACAATTCCCAGATATTCTCCATAAGTCAGGAAGGTGGTAATCTTGGGGACACATTGATCTCTGTCCTTGTTTGAATGGTGATCTTCTGAGCATTTGGTGCAATGTTCTGCATCTGGGGAAGAGAAAAAGAATGGCTGCAGCATCCCTTACATCCCTAATGATCTGAACTCTATTACGTTTTGAAGAAATCCTAGAGATGTCTTCCTTATGATCATTCCTTTCAACTCTCTTCCAGAATGTAGTGAAGGTGATTAATCCTAAAGAAGTTGAGGAAGCCACATTCAACAATGTCTGCAGAAACCTCACAAAAAGTTTAAGAGACTGGATTTCTGCCCTGTGTTTACTCTCAATAGGAATACCTTCCCCCTTGGAGTCACCCACCTTCCTGGGCGGAGAAGGTCCCTTCCGCACACCGAGCACAAGCATAGCAGCAAATGGGCTTTCCTTCTAGAACCACCTTGGCATATCCAGGTCGACATCTATCTGTACACCTGGAACGAGGTACGGCCTAACCAGAAAGACAAGAAGGTGCCACAAAGAGGAACAGTTAGGAGTATTTGACGGTATGTAATTCACTCATATGGGACGCAGGTGGCGCTGTGGGTTAAAGCCTCAGCGCCTAGGACTTGCCGATCGAAAGGTCGGCGGTTCGAATCCCTGCGGCGGGGTGCGCTCCCGCTGCTCGGTCCCAGCGCCTGCCAACCTAGCAGTTCGAAAGCACCTCCGGGTGCAAGTAGATAAATAGGAACCGCTTACCAGCGGGAAGGTAAACGGCGTTTCCGTGTGCTGCGCTGGCTCGCCAGATGCAGCTTTGTCACGCTGGCCACGTGACCCGGAAGTGTCTCCGGACAGCGCTGGCCCCTGGCCTCTTAAGTGAGATGGGCGCACAACCCCAGAGTCTGTCAAGACTGGCCCGTACGGGCAGGGGTACCTTTACCTTTACCTTTTAATTCACTCATAGGGATGTGGGTGGCACTGTGGGTTAAACCATAGAGCCTAGAATCTAAAATGTTGCAATCACAATATTCAGCATTACTAAACCAAGAAGTAGAATAGAGAATTAAATCCATAAAGCAAAAATATTTTGAATCAGCAAATAAAACGGGGAGGCTATTGGCGTGGCAATTAAGAAAAAGCAAAAAGCAAAATGTGATTAATAAAATAATATTGGAAGACACGATAATAGAAGACCCAGATGAAATAGAAAAAAAGTTTCTCCAATTTTATGAAAAGTTGTATGAAAAAGGAGAGGAAGATAATGCAGAAATAGAAAAATGCTTGGAAAAATGCAGAGGGGAATACTTAACTGACGAAGAAAGAGCACAACTAAATAAGAGGATTACAACGGATGAGATTAAGGAGGCTATTAAGAAGATGAAACCCTGGAAAGCACCTGGACCGGATGGATTGTCTTCAAAGTATTATAAGATCTTAGGGGAATATCTTGCTCCGGTGCTTAGTGACGTTATTAATGATATTTTGCAAGGAGGGAAGATCCCCGACTCATGGAAAGAGGCACACATTACACTAATACCAAAAACGGATACCAAAAAAACAGATATAAGAAATTATAGGCCGATATCGCTGCTTAACAGTGATTATAAAATCTTTGCAGATATTTTAGTGAACAGACTCAAGAAGTACTTAACTAAATCAATTCATAAAGACCAAGCGGGATTCCTCCCAACAGGCAATTGAAAGATAATGTACGGCATATATTAAACATTATTGAGTATTTAGATCTTAGGATAGACATTCCGGCGGTGCTAATTTTCATCGATGCTGAAAAGGCCTTCGATAATGTTTCTTGGAAATTTCTATTACAATGTATGAAAATAGTAGGAATAGAAGGACCTTTCTTGGAAGCCATAAAAGCAATATATTCAGGCCAAAGGGCTAAGCTGATTATTAACAACAATCTTTCCAGTTCTTTTATCATTGCGAAAGGCACAAGACAGGGATGTCCACTGTCTCCCCTTCTATTTATTATGGTTTTGGAAATAATCGCAAATAAAATAAGGGAAACATCAAAAATAAGAGGGATAAGAATTGGAGAAAAAGAATATAAATTAAAGGCTTACACCGACGATTTGGTACTGTCTTTAGAGGACCCAATAGAAAGCGCCAGTAATGCCTTAGAGCTGTTAGAGGAATTCGGTAAACTGTCTGGGTTTAAGTTAAACAAGAAAAAAACTAAAATCTTAACAAAGAATCTGGCCGAAGATGCAAAAAAACAACTGGAGCAAAAAACAGGTATTAAAGTGGTGAAAAGGGTAAAATACCTGGGAATATGGATCTCCCCGAAAAACATAAATTTAGTAGAAGATAATTACCCCAAGGTCTGGAAAGAAATTAAGAAAGACCTAGATATTTGGAATAGGTTGAAACTATCCTGGACCAGAAGGATGGCCGCGATTAAGATGAGTATTCTTCCAAGATTATTATTTTTATTCCAGAACATCCCGGTAATTAGAGGTACGGCATGCTTTAAGAATTGGCAAAAAATCTTAGCTAAATTCATATGGCAGGGGAAAAGGGCAAGAATTAAATTTAAACTCCTCACGGACCTAAGAGAAAGGGGGGGTTTTGCAGTTCCGAATTTAAAGCTCTACTATGAAGCTGCCTGCCTCTGTTGGATAAAGGAATGGGCCATTTTAAAAAACACAGATTTACTAGACCTAGAGGGCTTCAACATCAGATTTGGCTGGCATGCCTATTTATGGCATGACAAAGAAAAAGTCCACAAAGGCTTCTCTAATCACATCATTAGAGGTTCGCTACTTGAAGTTTGGAATAGGAATAAAAAGCTTATTGAAAGAGATACACCCTGGTGGCTCTCACCAATCGATATATTAACAACTAAAAAATTAAATTTGGAAGGTGAAAGATGGACATACGAAGATCTCCTAGTTAAATCAGAAAGGGGATGGAAAATTAGACCATATGAAGAGTTGAAATATAAATTAGATGGATGGATACAATTTCATCAAATTAATGCACTGTGGTATGACCATAAAAAAACAGGGATGAGTGAAAAAAAGTCCAAATACCAGGTGGAAATCTTAGAAAGTAATACTAAACTTCTATCCAAAATGTATAACCAACTGTTGGACTGGGAAACTAAAGATGAAGAAGTGAAAGGAGTCATGGTCAAATGGGCCAGAGATCTTGGATATAACCTGGAATATGACAGATGGGTAAAACTTTGGAAGAGAGGTATGAAGTTCACAGCATGTGCTGCCCTCCGAGAAAATATGGAGAAAATGATGTATCGTTGGTACATCACCCCGGCAAGACTGGGGAATATGTACAAAACCGGAAACAGCACATGCTGGAGATGTAAAACCAAAGAAGGAAATTTTTTCCACATGTGGTGGACATGTGACGAGGTGAAAAGATTTTGGGGACAAATTTATGATGAGTTAAAGAAAATACTGAAATACACCTTCCCCAAAAAACCTGAAGCGTTCCTCTTAGGTATGATTGGAGAGGAGATCAAAAATGAAGACCAAACATTCTTTCAATACGCAACGGTGGCGGCCAGGATTTTATTGCGTGGACAGGCGGAGTCCCCAGATCCCGAGTGGTCCCCCCCGTCATGTGGAATAACGACTCTAGACAACGTGCTATGGGATTAAATTGGCCACAACTTTATTAAATTTCAAATGTGGGTAGACCTTGGCTCAGGGATTGGGCGTTCTCCCTCCCTAGTCCCCAGCCAGGGACCTAGGGAGCATCAGGGTTATCCGGTGTGGGGGGGGGATGGGCCGGCTCTGGAGAACATATGTTCAAGCAGAGATGGCCGCCCCCATTACGCCGCCGCAGGGGAGAGCAATGACGACCTTTCGGCGTATGGCCAAAGCCTCCCTTCAAAAACCCCTTTAACGGGGAACCCTGGTATCACCGCCGCAAAGAGGAAGATGGACTAAAGGATTCCGCCCAAGGCCTGATACCGCCAAAGTTGTGACGTTTTGCTACGGGAAAGGCGAAACCTGCCAATGCAGGGAAATTCCTTTCCGGCCCTTTAACAGCGACCTTATCGTAGCAGCGCCCGCATACCTGTGGAGACAGGTTAACCTGCAAAACCTATGAAGAAAAGTTAACCTGCAAAAGAAGACATTAACTGAGGGTGGGTAGGGTGGGAGAAGCTCTGGAGCCAAGTGAGGATTACCAATTAAGATCCACCCTCTGTTGTGTGGGCAGGTAATCCCTCCCCTTACCTGGCCTGGTTTCCCTGGCAACGCTTCCCCCAGGTGGGATTGGACAACTCACTGGGGTAGGCGGGGACCTCCAGGTATCCCACCTGAGGGAAGGCAAAGCCTATGCTGATGGGGCCACTCCAGATCCAGGGCTGCACGCGTCCACGCAAAAGGCGCCCCCCGTTTTAAGTGGGGAGCGGTCATTAGCGCAAAACTGGAAAACCTCTAACACCCCCACCGTTAGAGAATGGCAAATGAGACTATTTGAGTATATAGAGTTAGCGAGAATGACACAAAGAATTAGGCATCAAAAAAATGTAAAGTTAAAGAACGATTGGAATAAATTTTTAAGTTATATTGAAGTTAATTTGGGAATTACTAAAATCACAGTGGACAGAATCTAATACCTGCGATGTATAGAGTTAATACAATACAACTGCAGAAAGGTTATAAGATTACTTAACCTAAACCGAGATGGAAGGAGGTCAAATGTTTGTAAGTTTGTCTGGTTTATGTTGATATGTGTTATTTCGATTTTTTCTTTTTGTTTCTTTTTTTTCTTTCTTGCTTTTCTATTTCTATCTTTTAAATGTTTGTGCGTTTTTTGCTTTTCGATGTAGTTTTCAAGAACTCAATAAAAAGAATTTTTTTAAAAAAAAACAACCATAGAGCCTAGGACTTGCTGATCAGAACCGCTGTGGGTTAAACCACAGAGCCTAGGACTTGCTGATCAGAAGGTTGGCGGTTTGAATCCCCGAGACGGTTGCTCGGTCCCTGCTCCTGCCAACCTAGCAGTTCGAAAGCACATCAAAGCGCAAGTAGATAAATAGGTACTGCTCCGGCGGGAAGGTATACAGCGTTTCCATGCTGTCAGAGCTGCCTCTAGGTCCCAGCTCACAGAGGACCAACGCTAGGCTGTCGTAATGTACAAAAGTCTTTATTGAAGTTCAATTTCCATTTCAAAGCCGCAGCGCGCAGCCCTACATCTTAAACCCTAGATCGGCGAAGTCCCGTCTGAATCTCCTCCCCTCTGACACCAGTTTAAGATCCTAGCCCTGCTCCACCTTTTCCGCTGCTCTCTTCTCCTCTGGGTCCTCCTGCCCGCTGGGGCATTCCCCTTTCTGGACTCCTCTGACGCTGAGTCGCTCAGCTCCTCCCCCTGCCTCCGGCGGGCTTCAGGACCCGGTTCCCAATCCTCATTCTCTGCTGTCCCACGCTCCTGTACATTTGAACTTGCCTCTCGCGCCAACCCAGTGACCTTCCTCCTGACCGTTACACTACTTCTGTCACTGCTTCCCTCTTCCGGGATACTGGCCAGATCTGACCTCCCCTCCGTTGTCTGACTCTCCGATGGAGGCGTGGTCAGCCCTGACTCCTCTCCTCTCCCTGCTGGGGGAGATGCTACTCCCGATACCTGTGACTCTTCCCCCCCACTATGCTCTGGTGGGGAAGCTGGTCCTGATTTCCAACTGCTGCTCTGGGAGTCCCCGCTGGCCCCTTGCTTCTGGGGTGTCCCCCTTGGGACCCCCCTACCCCTGGCCACTGGCGCCCCCTTCTGTGAATCTTCCGATTCGCTGGAGAGGCTCATGGAATCCCTCGGTCCACTGTCCTCTTATCCTACGCTCCCCTCGGATTCTTCCCCTTTGCTCTCCATCTCCTCTCTTCCCTGTGCCTCTGCTCCTGAGCCCCTGACACATGCGCTGCTCTGGATCGCCAGAAGTGGCTTAGTCATGCTGGCCACATGACCCGGAAGCTGTATCCCGGCTCCCTCGGCCAATAAAGCGAGATGAGCGCCGCAACCCCAGAGTCGGTCACGACTGGACCTAATGGTCAGGGGTCCCTTTACCTTTACCTTAATTCACTCATAGGGACGTGGGTGGCACTGTGGGTTAAACCACAGAGCCTAGGACTTGCCGATCAGAAGGTCAGCGGTTCGAATCCCCGTGACGGGGTGAGCTCCCGTTGCTCGGTCCCTCTCCTGCCAACCTAGCAGTTCAAAAGCACGTCAAAAGTGCAAGTAGATAAATAGGTACCGCTCTGGCGGGAAGGGAAACGGTGTTTCCGTGCGCTGCTCTGGTTCGCCAGAAGCGGCTTAGTCATGCTGGCCACATGACCCAGAAGCTGTACGCTGGCTCCCTCGGCCAATAAAGTGACCCCAGAATCGGCCACGACTGGACCTAATGGTCGGGGGTCCCTTTACCTTAATTCACACATAGAGTGAATTCAAATGGATCTCTGGAATGCAGCCTTTGACCCCTCATCAGGGTCCTTTCAACCCCCTCACTGGCCATTGCTGTGACCAGAATATCTTGTTCTTCATAATTCGTTCAGGACAACTGAGGTTTGCACCACAGAACTCTGTTTCCTCTTCTCCATTTACCTGTTTCCCTGCTTAATAAATTTAATATGACTTTTCCATGTATTGGTTTCCCTCACTCTGTTCTTGAGGCATGCAGGGTTTCCTCTTATCGCTGATGAATTTCCTAGTTATTTCTAGTTCATATGCCATTCCTTAACATTAACCTTATATTACATTAGGGTTTTTTTTTTTTTAACTTCTCATCCTTCAACAACAGCTGTGAACTTCTCAATTCCTGCAGATACAATAGTTTAACATTTGCAACATCTAGAAGTGAACTGACTACACAAATCCACAATAAATCAGTAGTTACCATTTCTAAAATAAATTACTTTCCTTCTTTCTGCATGTATGAAAGCCCAATAGTTCACTTTTACTAGGGGCTTTCCCTTTTCTTCTTATCTACGTAGTCCTTTCAGTTGAAGATTCTGGTGTCTTCTCTGAGGACCTCTGGGATCTATCCTTTCTTTGAGCACCCCAAATTCCCCTCCTATCTCAGCTGCTGTGGAAAGAAGGAGTGGTGGTTGCAGCTGTTATTGACGGTCAAGACACCATTGGGCAACCTGATATGGTCATTTTTCAGCGGTTGTTTAAGGAAAAACATAATAAGCATCTCCTCACTTTCTCCCTCTGTGATTCCCCCTACCTTGTTGAATTCCTTAGGCCACTCAATGGCTTCTGGGTTAATGGTGAAATTTATGCCAGCAGACGTCTCTCTCCTTATATTCCCAATTTTCACAAGGTCACGAGACTTATTGGGATAGATCGCCCAGTTCATAATATTGAAGTCTCCTGGCAGCTTCCAGTTCTCATTCAAGCACAGCCTGCCTCTGGAAGTATTCAGACACCGGATTTCTCTTAAGAAAGGGTGAAGCTGGAATGACAAGGGAAAGCACCAGCACTGAGAAACCTGGAAGCCAAGATGGATATCTCAGTCCTACTCACTTCAACCTCTTCTGATTTGGGGCCTGCGTGTATCTCATGTAGACTGGAATTCCTTTTTTATAAAAAAAAATATTTATTAACGTTTTAAGAGTTACAAAAAGAAAGAGTAAAAACACCATATTAACCAAAAACAAAACTACACATCACAATAAGGGAAAAAAAGAAAGAAAGGAAAAAAACAAAAAAACCCCAGAAAAATAAAATCCATTAAAAAACACAGTGAATCTTCCCATAACTTATCCTTCATTTGCTTATTTCCTTGACCTCCTCACACCTCCCTTTTTTGTATTCTAGTTCGGTTAACTATTTCAGCAAATCCTTTCCATCTTTTCCAATTTATTGTCCTGTAATTTATCTTAATATAATGTAACTTTACTTTCCCTCCTTTCACCAATTAACAATCTATTTTTTCCTAATCCTTTATAGCATTTCTGCTAAAACCACATAACTTCATTCCAACATCCTTCTAACATTCATTAATTTTACAATGTTTCTGTAAATAGTCTTTGAATTTCTTCCAATCTTCCTCCACCGATGTAGACTGGAATTCCTATTCAGCTATTTGTATTACAACAGACCCAGCAAGTGCCCCAATTTTCCAGGGATGTCCCTGAATTAGAGATAGTTTTTCATTTGATCCTGAAATTCCCCACTTTTCCTTAGAATGTCCCTATTTTCATTGGAGAAATGTTAGCAGATGTGGAGTTATCCAACCTACAAGCCTATATTGGAATTTTTTTTTTTTATTTTTTTTTTGAGTATGAATTTCTTCTGCCCAGAGTGCTGAGGGAATCCAAAAAGATGTGCGGGGTATAAACAGTGCTATTTTTCTAGAAAAGAAGGTGCCGGAACTCCCCATGAACACCTCCCTCTGAGAATGGCAATGGCACCCACCTGAGAGGTGCCAAAAGGAGTTCCCCCCTGAAAAAAGCCCTTGGTATAAACAGTAAAATTATCGTTATGGAATGGGATGGTTCTATTTTCATCAGAGAAATGTTGGGTGGTATGTTACTAATACTAATAGTAACTATGATATTTTACAGGTCTATCCCCAGTCAAGATCAGCATCTGTATGGACTGCAGTTTGCAAGAAGGGGAAGGAAATACCTGCCACGGCTGTAGCCTTTGGGGTCCCCATTGCTCTCCTTCCTCCACCATCAGCCTCCTCTGGGATCTCGATGAAAGCGAAGCATGCAAGGCCTGAGCCACAGCTTGAACATTGATGTAAGTGCCATAGCTGTCATAAGACAGGACTCTGTCACGCCCCTCTTGGGGTAATGGCTGCAGGTTCTCCTCCTCTCTGCATCTTATCCTGCCTTTCACAGCCAAGAGATGCTTTGAATATGAACACTGAAATGCTTGATTGAAATAATCCTCAAGATTGGTCTGCAATTTATATTTGCCACCTTTGCTGCTCCTTATTCCAGTCTGAATTGCAAAAGACAGAGAACCATGGAGGTGCTGGAATACATTTGGAGGGAAGTAAAAGCCAATTCTGATTTCTAGCGAAGCTGTTGTGATCCAAACTTTCGCCCCTATTTCCTTCACATATAGTTTGTGTATTACCATGAGTGGTGCGATATCCAGTGCATTGGTTATATAGGAAACAAATACCCCAACTTGTCTCCATAGGGAAAAAGGTTCCCCAGGCCTGATAAATTGATATAGATCTTTTTCTGGTACTCTTTTTGATAAAGCAATGCAGATTCCGCTGCTGAGCATCAGAGGTTTCACAGCGCTCACAAATCTTTCTCCACTGTCATTGTCTGGAGTGTAGAGGCCAATCCATGTCCATCCAAAATGCAGGAGCAATTCAACAATCCCCTGGTACTGACTTTCCTCTTTGGGAGTCATCCGGTAGACAAAAGGGAACAGGGTTTTATCTTCGAGAACCTGGGCAGTGAAGCCATAACTGATCTAGGAAGCAAAAAAATCAGCAATTTTATTTTATTTCAGCATAACAGATATTTAATTATTTGAAATGACTGATATCTATCTAAATCTCTGCTGGCTGAGGCTGATGGGAGTTTTAGTCGGAAACATCTGGAGTTGTCAAGTTAGTGAAGGCTCAGTTTTGAAAAAGGAATGTTGGATCCATAGCTCAGGATTTTCCCATTTTTAAAAATATCCCTGCTTGACTCCTCCAAAGAGAAAGTAGAATTTTACGCAGTTGAAATTCTCTGTCTCTCCATGCTCTCCCACTACTTACCTGTGGGATTTTGTAGATGCCTGACAAGGCTGAAATCACTTTTGAGATGACAGTATTGCCTCCTTCAAGAACAGCCAGCAGGTGATTCTGTTCTCCACAGTGATAATTGGGAATATTGCATCCACTGCCTGCAAGCAGCTCTAGCATGGCGTCCGAAGTCATCTTTGCATTGAAATAGTTCTCATAGATGTTGTAGCCCAGGGTGATGTTGGGTAAGAGCCTGAGATCCTGGTTGATCTCTTGGATGGTGAACAGGAAAGACAACACGTGCCAGTAGAACCTAGTTGCCTCCCTGCAATAAATGAATCCTTTAAAAAGAGTGAAACTGATATTCATATGATTGGGAGGGAGGGAATATTATATGATTCACAAAGATTTATCCTTTTACATTTATATCAAACCTTTTCCTGTCTAGCATAGAACAAAAATTTGGAGACCGCTGCTCCATGACAGGAGCTTTGATGCAAACAGCACACAGAGCTGTTCAACAGTGGAAGAGACTCCCTCCGAAGGTGACCCTGTGTCATGGATGCTTCAGGTGAGATTCCTCCGGGTCCCTTCCATCTCTACAACTCTATGATTCTTTTCTACTGTGATTCTATGATTAAGAAATGAAGGCACCCCTCAAAATGTGTGCCATACTGGGAAGTGGCTCCAGAGCTGCTTTTGCTGCAGTGGTCTTTGGTTTCTTCCAAGGGTCTAGAGTATAGCTAGATGAGAGACAATTTTATTGAAGGAGGAAAAGCACCAAATACCTCAGTTCCCTTTTAGATACAAATGAGGCCTGATGGCTTTCAGGTTTGAGTGTGTGGTAAAATTATAATTTTGCCCATGTTTGGATCAGTGACTTCACCAGTGAGGACACCCCCTGGTTATTTTATATAACCATTTTATTTGAAGCATATCATTCCTGCTTTCACCCATAAAAATCCACCCATTTTCAAGAGTTTCTTAAAACGCTTTTAATTTTTTTAAAACAGTGAAAGAAAGGAAAAAGTGCTGAGATTGGAGGAGGAAACCTTTAATGTAGCCCATGGTGGGCTGTAGGTCTCCTGTGGTCTTGTGTCAAGAGAACTGGGCTAAGGTTATTCACAAATGATCCAAATAGAATAAACATAAAATAATTTTGGCATCTTGTAAATTGCTAGAGTTTCATGCCTCCCTCTGGGATAGGAAACAGCTACCTAGGGATTCCAAGTGAAGAAATATCAAACATCTCACTACTTAGAAATGAGACCAGTTGTGTATGTGAAAAAAGGAATAATTCGTTTTCACATTATAGAGACCTGACTCCGTGAACAAGGAAGTCTCCTGATTCATATTATTTTTTTCATCATTTCAATTAAAGCACATCTTTCCTGCTCTTCAGCCACCAAAAGTCACCTAGAGGATATTAAAATTCCATTTGTAAAACTGTAACATTCCTTAACGACAGTTTCTGAATTGTCCAAATGGAATAATATTGAATGAAACCTTTGAGCCTGGGAAATTGCCTGAGTTTTATGGCATTCTGCAGGTGGGAAAATTCAGTGCATCCTTTTGAACCCTGACCAGATTCTTGCATTCTTCTAAAAGCAACACAGAATCAAAGGTAGGAGAGTGTTTCACTAAGGAAGACCCAGAGAACATTGAAATAGGAGAGGTTTGTGTGGAATCTTATACTAGACCCCCCCAGCTCCCATCACCCCCAACCAGCAAGACCAATGGTCAGGGCAGGGTAGTCCTCCAACATCAGCCCTTAGCTCCCCAGCCCCGAGAAAGAAGCTATTTCCTTGATAAATAGGAACCACTAGAAGGACTGGAGGACCATGAAACTGTGAAGTACATACACTTCAGTGCTGGCGAAGGGTGTCTGAGAAAAGTTGTATGGAGTTTCTTCATATAAACGTTTTGGAGAGATGATCCCACTGATGAGAAAGTGTCCAGGCCGGTAGTAATTGCGAGCATCCGTTTGATCCCTGACCAGATCCAAGGGGCATTTCGCCTTGTGGTTCCTGCAGACTCCAAAGGGCATCATGAGCAGCAGAAGCAGGGATCTCATTCTGGCCCTGCCTCCTCCTCCTCTTACCTGCCAAGGAGGCAAAGCAGAAGAACCCAAAGACTCTTGCAAGACCAGACTGGGTGGGCTTTGCCAATCTGGGTGGTTTTCAACTCTACCTTCGGAGCTAGGAAGCACAAGGCAGGCACACCCCTCTTTCGCCAGTTCTACAGCTTGACTCAGTCTGTCTGCATCACAGGAAAGATTCTCTGCACTAACTTTTTCTTTCCCAGACACAGCACAATTAATATTGTCATGCTACTTTCTGAGGCTGATGTAATCTCCAGAAATATCTCCTGAGCTTTCAGAAGATGAGATGACTATAATTTTGATTGGAATAAGTTTCACCACAATAACTCTCTGAAGTCTTGAATGGTTCAAGTAGCAGGTGCAGAGCTGGAGAAAAACATGTTGGACAGAAGTCAAGGGGTGTGTTTGGGAGAGTTGGAAGTTTGGCCTGAACTTTACTCACAAAGACCAAAGAAGGAGCTGGATCTGACCATGGCAGGTATTCCCTTCCCCTTTTTGAAAACTGCAGTCCACGCAGATGCTGATTTCGACTGTGGAGAGACCTGTAAAATATCATTGTTAGTCTTAGTAATAGTAGCCTACTCCCCAGCATTTCTCCGATGAAAATAGGAACATCCCTTTCCATAATAATAATTTTACTATTTATACCGCGGGCTTTTTTTTCCTGGGGGAACTCTCTCCAATGCAGGAATCTCAACTAAAGCATCCATTAGAGATGGCATCCAACCTCTGCTTAAAAACCTCCAAGGAAGGAGAGTCCATGGTGGGATCCAGCTGCAGGATTTAAGAAAGCTCTATGTACTTTAACCTTCTCATACCACCAACATGCATGCCAACCATATCTATTGTCATGACCTTCTAAAACATCAGGTTTTTTTTTAAATAACATCCCTTCCCTTAGCCAGCATAAACAGGATGCCTCATAATATAGTCTTAAATCTAGTAGGGAGAATCTGCTTTTGTCTTTAGAATCTATCAACAAATTATATTTTATTCTTGGCTTCTTCCCCTGCCAGATAAATTTTGTAATATCTTTCTGCCATTCTTTGAAGTTCCTGGATTGCTGATCAAGGGTATTGTTTGAAATAGCATTCTTGGCAATACATTCATTTTAGTTAATGATACCCTTCCCAATTGCGCTAAATTCATTCTTCCACACACCTCTTAAGTTTTTCTTTATTTCTCTTCTAGTTCTTCTATAGTTATCCTTAAAAATATTTATATTCTTAGCTGTTTTTACTTTTATTTAGTTTAAAGCCTGCTACTTCTCCAAACTTTAGAATCTGTTCCAAGACCCTGCTAGCCACAGGGTCTTCTACAGTTAAAGGTAAAGGTACCCCTGCCCGTACGGGCCAGTCTTGACAGACTCTGGGGTTGTGCGCCCATCTCACTTAAGAGGCCAGGGGCCAGCGCTGTCCGGAGACACTTCCGGGTCACGTGGCCAGCGTGACATCGCTGCTCTGGCGAGCCAGAGCCGCACACGGAAACGCCGTTTACCTTCCCGCTGGTAAGCGGTCCCTATTTATCTACTTGCACCCGGAGGTGCTTTCGAACTGCTAGGTTGGCAGGCGCTGGGACCGAGCAGCGGGAGCGCACCCCGCCGCAGGGATTCGAACCGCCGACCTTTCGATCGGCAAGCCCTAGGCGCTGAGGCTTTAACCCACAGCGCCACCTGCGTCCCTACAGTTACCACAAGGTTATACCAGATGGGTGGTGTATAAATGCCTTAAGGTCATATGCTTTGTAACCTACTGTTTTCCCTTTTATTTCTTCATCTGATATTATACTTCTGGCCAGGGTCTCTAAAACTAAAATCAATAATAATGGTGACAGGGGACATCCCTGTCTTGTCCCTTTCATTATTTTGCATTTTTCTGTTATTACATTATTTACTATCAGAATAAATTGTGTTAATTCCTCTATGGAATTAATGTGGTTTGCCAATATGTCTGCAAACAGTTTGTAGTCATTATTTAATAGAGAGATGGGCCTAAAATTTTTGACTGATAATAGATACGTATTTTGTTTCAGAATCCCTATAATGTAAGCATCTTTCCAAGCATCTGGCACTTTCCCTATATTTAATATTTCGTTCATTACATCTTTTAGTGGTTGTGCCAGATAATCTTGTAGTTTCTTATAGTACTTTGCTGATAGCCCATCTGGCCCTGGAGTTTTTCCCATTTTGAATAATTGCCTGTTGTAGCTCCGTCATGGTCATAGATGCATTTAATGAATTGAGTTTCTCTTTTACAATGTTTGGGAGGTTATACTGCTTTAAATATTCTTCAATATTATTTATGTTCTCTTTACTGACTTGATACAGTTCTTAATAATACCTTACATATTGCTTTCTTATATCTTTTGGGTTATTTTTCCTTCTATATTTAGTTTTTTTATTAAGTTCATGGGCTGCTTCTTCTTTAGCTGCCATGCCAGCAGTTTGCCTGGCCGGTTGGCAAATTCAAAAAAATTCTGCCATAGCATTTTAATCTTCCATTCAGTTTCTTGATTTAGCAGGATCAATTATTTTCATTTTCAATCAGCTCTTCCAGCAGGTCTGGGATTTTTTTGTTCTCTCATCTTCTTTTAGAAAGCATTTTCTTGAATGAAAAAGCCCACAATACTGCCTTACGTGAGTCCCAGACAACCTTCAGATCCATTCCTTGATTTAAGTTGAACTCAAAATAATCTTTCAAAGCTTTTTCAGCTTTAAGTAAAATTGTTTGGTTAGCAAGAAGTCCATCGCTTCGTCTCCACCTGAATGATGTGTTTTTTCATCTTTTAATTCAAGTAGTAATTGGATATGATCCGAAAGTGTCCTTGGTCATATCTCTACTTTTTGTTGTTGTTCTTAATGATAATTCATTGGATATCCATATTAAGTCACTTCGTCCAACAGATGGCTTTAGTTCTGAAAAAAAGGTGAATTCTCTATCCGCCACCCTCCAGATCTTTCATAGAGGTGCCACACAAAAAAGGGCCTCAGGTGAGGATTGCAGGGTGTGTGAAGGCCTTGTCTGCAATGAACCCTGTGTTGTGGGATAAACTTCACTAGATCTAAAAGGGACTCCTGCGGAAATTGTGCTCTCTCTGCTAGTTTCAATGTGATTGTTCGCAAGCACATTCATGAACACTGACTTTTAGGACATTTTGAGTATCTATGGTTTTTGTAGATTTTAAGAATGTATTAACTTGTCTTTTGTATTAACCTTAATCTGTAAAGCTCCTTGTTATTTTATATGCACTCTATATAAATGCTATAATGTATTACAAAAAAAGCCTGAATAGGAATTCTAGTCTACATGAGATACACGCAGGCCCCAAATCATAAGAGGACAAAGTGAGTAGGACATCTTAGCTTCATGGTTTCTTAATGCTGGTGCTTTTCCCTGCCATTCCAGCTTCACCCTTTCTTAAGAGAAATCCGGTGTCTGAATACTTCCAGGGGCAGGCTGTGCTTGGATGAGAACTGGGAGCTGCCAGCGGACTTCAATATTGTGAACTGGGCGATCTATCCCAATAAGTCTCGTGACCTTGTGAAAATTGGGAATATAAGGAGAGAGACGGCTGCTGGCATAAAGTTCACCATTAACCCAGAAGCCATTGAGTGGAACAAGAAATTCAACAAGGTAGGGGGAATCACAGAGGGAGAAGGCTAGGAGATGCTTATTATGCTTTTCCTTGAACAACCACTGAAAAATGACCATATCAGGTTGACCAATGATGTCTTGACCGTCCAATAACAGCTACAACCACCACTCCTTCTTTCCACAGCAGCTGAGATAGGAGGGCAATTTGGGATGCTCAAAGAAAAGATAGAAACCAGAGGTCTTTAGACAAGACACAATTTATTTCAGATCTAAACTGAGAATTTAAGAATTTTGGACAGAATCTTTGATTGAATGGACTATGCAATTAAGAAGAAAAGGGGAAACGCTTAGTAAAAATGAACTATTGGGCTTTCATTCATGCAGAAGGGTGGGAAGTAATTTATTTTAGAAGTGATAATTACTGATTTTTTTGATTTTTTAAAATAACTTTTATTAAGTTTCCATTTACCAAATTAAACATATCATACCAATTTGTCCAAATTGTATCAATACACATCATAAAGTCCAAATGTTTTCCAAATTATAAATTTTTGTGGGGGATACCCATGCTTCGCGATCGGCCAGAGTCCAATCATCCATATTTCTGCTGCTTTCATGTTTACAATGATGTTTTCAGTCCCATCTTCTCAACTCTTTGTCGTTACTCATTTTCCTTTTCTGTCACCGAGTTCTCTCCACAAGTGGATTGAAAGAAACAATCTTGTTTATATCTCTGTGTGGGCTTTGTAATGCTCTCTCGTAGATCTCTCACAGAAATCCAATAGTCCAGGCATTCATTCGAGCAGACATCGCCATCTTGCCTCCGATGAAATACAGTCTAAATGTCCGCTCATTAACTTTCCAGACCCGCTGCATCGTAAATTAGTCCTCCAGGAGGGTAATAGCCTTTCAAATTTACGATCCCAAATTGATAACCAATCCACGGCTCTTCCTCCCTAAGACCATATATCATGCAGCGAAGGTCTGCCTGTCCATATCAAGTCACATTTCTTGCTGCGTCACAGAGAGAGCCTCTTTTCTTTTCCAAATCTTTCACAGAATAAAACCTTTAATTCATATTATTTTTCACACACACAGTTCATTTTTAACCCCTCTTGCAAGTTAGTCGTTGAGACGATTCTTTAAGGGGGGGGGTTGTTAAATTAATCACATGAAAAAGTAGAAAGTCTTTCCCCCCCTTTCCGTTCCATTCCACCTACCAACATGTCTGCAATTCTCTGATGTTATCTCTGTTCCTTCCATCCCGATCTTCTTCATAAATTATTAGCAGATAAAAACAGAGACGGTTCTTTAAGGTGGAGGGTTATTAAATTAATCACATAAAAAAGTAAAAAAGTCTTCCCCCCCCCTTTCCGTTCCGTTCCACCTACCAACATGTCTGCGATTCTCTGATGTTATCTCTATTCCTGCCGTCCCGATCTTCTTCATCTCAGTGGTAAAATTATTAGCAGATAAAAACACTCCTGATCTCTCTTGAAGGATGTGCGTTTACTTCTCCGATTTTTTCTTCTTTTTAAGCAACGCAACCAGATTCGCTCCTGAAAGCAGCTTCAGGGAGCTCCAAGCCTGTTCGAGGACTTTCCGCCCAGTGCCTCTCACCCCCTCCTTCATCCGAACTTGGGGGTGATTTATGGCATCCGCGGGCGAGGGCAGCATCTTCCCCTTCCCTGGAAAGATGAGGGAGACTGATTTTACTCCCCATAATCAGCCTCTAATTACCTCATGCAAGCTGGATAGATGGTATTGTCAGCCATCTTTCAAGGCGTCCCTAGCGGCCCCCCCGATAATTACGGATTTATTGTGGATTTTTAAAAAATTTGTGGAGTAAGCTCACTTGTAGATGTTGCAAATGGTAAAATAATTTACGTGCAGGAATTGTCAAGTTGACAGCTGATTGTTAAGGATGATAAGCTTTTTTTAAAAAAACAACCCAACCCAAACCTATTGTAATATAAGGTTAATGGAAAGGAACGGCATGTGAATTAGAAATACAGTGGTGCCCCGCAAGACGAATGCCTCGCAAGATGGAAAACCCGCTAGACGAAAGGGTTTTCTGCTTTGGAGGTGCTTCGCAAAACGAATTTCCTATGGGCTTGCTTCGCAAGACAAAAATGTCTTGCGAGTTCCTGCGGGGTTTTTTTCCTCCCCCCCTTTTTCCCAAGACGCTAAGCCACTTAGCTGATCCGCTAAGCCGCTAAGCCGCTTAACAGCTGATCCGCTAAGCCGCTAAGCCGCTTAACAGCTGATCCGCTAAGCCGCTAAGCCGCTTAACAGCTGATCCGCTAAGCCGCTTAACAGCTGATCCGCTAAGCTGCTTATCAGCTGATCCACTAAGCCGCTTAACAGCTGATCTGCTAAGCCGCTAAGCCGCTTATCAGCTGATCCGCTAAGCCCGCTAATAGCGCTAATCCGCTAAGCTGCTAATGGGCTTGCTTCGCAAGACGAAAAAACCGCAAGACGAAGAGACTCGCGGAATGGATTCTTTTCGTCTTGCGAGGCACCACTGTAACTAGGAAAACAAATCAGCGGTAAGAAGAAACCTTGCATGCCTCTTAACAGAGGGAAGGGAACCAATTTGTATTAAATTTGTCTTAATTTGTGGTTGAGAGATTATTCGAATTCTGAAATTTGGGAAATCACATTTCAGATTCCATTGCCTGGATCTGAGACCTTGTGCACTGATGTGCACTGATGTTGAGTGGATCGCCAGATTACGAGTGAGCAAGCAAAAAGTTCAGCATTGGAGGGGAGAAATGAGATGATGCCAAATAGTTGTATTCCCTGCCTGCCAAACCTTTTAAGAAGAGGCATCTTATGCTCAGTCAGGAAGGAAGAGCGAGAGACCTCCTCCTCCAACTCAGGTTCCTCCCATTCAGGCCCCCATTTATAGAGCAAAACCAAGATCAGATCAGAAGACAGGGGTGCCTGGCGTGCTCTGGTCCATGGGATCACGAAGAGTTGGACACGACTAAACGACTAAACAACAACAACAAGATCAGATGGGAAGTGAAAATAATTAACAGAACAGCCACTGATAAAGCATTTAGATTCATTAGCTAAGATTGCATCCTACTTAGACTTATTCTTATAGCAATTCAACCTGTAGCAATCCAATGAAGGCTCCTATATAAATTTAATAATTAAAGGTCCCGAGAAAGCTGACTGGGTTATTCATGTATGCAACCACAGTAGCTAGAACTTTATATGCACAAAAGTGGAGAGAGGGAGGATTGGCTTATGAAACTGGGGGAATATGCTGAAATGGTGAAATTACCTGCTAAACTAAGAGGACATGAGGATGAATCTTTTCAGGAAGAATGGAGACCATTGATATCTTATTTGTCAAACTATCATCCATACATGAAGTCAAAGGCAGGATTTGAAATATAAGCAGCGGATTACTGAAATACGACATTGGGGCTTTGATAATAAAAACATGTTTTTTAAAACATCTGATAAAAAGAAGTAATAAAAACAAACATAGAGAAGGGAGGGTGGGGAGTCAAGAAGAAATTGTGTGGGGTTTTTGTTTGTTTGTTTAAACTTTATACGAAGACAAGTGATTGGAATATCTGTGGAGACTTAATAATTTTTTAAGTTTTTTTTAAAAAATGTAATAAAGAAAGCATCCACCCAAATTCTTAGGAAGTTGAGGTAATTTGATTCTGTTTATTATTATTTTAACTTTTGGAATGTTCTAAAGTAAGACTGTAAACTTTGTTATGATCATCCTGACTTATCCTGACGTAAAGCGCTCTAGTGGTGATTGGCCAAAATAGTGCATGGATTTTATGAAAGATTAAATAATTAAGTAAGAAAGTAAATAAATATTAATAAATAAATTCATAAAGAATAATAAAGCTGCTAGAATGCTAGCCTGGCTTCTGCACAGACAATTTGTTTATGAGTAGAGATGTTTCTGCTGAAAGACGAGGAGCAAGTTGGCTCCATGTGCAACAGAAGCTCACCTTCCGCAGAACATGTCAAAGGGGAAGGGAGAGCCTAAGGCTCAGGACAACCTTTCTCCCCTCCACCAACCCCAGAGAGCTTCCCTCTGTTGGAGAAGCCTTTCAAAGAGGGGGTGGAAATTAAATTGAAATTGCTTCAAAACCACCAACACGCTACTTCCCTTCAGGGGGAGAACCAGAAGGGATCGGCAGGAATGAAATCCACCCAAAGTGGCCAACTAGAAGAAGAAGAGTTTGGCTTTCATATCCCGCTTTATAACTACCCTTAGGAGTCTCAACGGGCTAACAATCTCCGTTTCCTTCCTTCCCCACCACAAACACTCTGTGAGGTGAGTGAGGCTGAGAGACTTCACAGAAGTGTGACTATCCTAAGGTCACCCACCAGCTGCAGGTGGAGGAGCGGGAAGTGAACCCAGTTCACCAGATTACGAGTCTACCGCTCTTAACCACTACACCACACTGGCTATCTAAAGCATCACTAACAGATAGCCATCCAACCTCTGCTTAAAAACCTCCAAGGAAGGAGAGTCCATGGTCGGATCCAGCTCCTTCTTTGGTGCTTGTGAGCAAAGTTCAGGCCAAACTTCCAATTCCCAAAACACCTTTTGACTTTTCATCATCATGTTTTTCTCCAGCTCTGCACCTGCTGCCTGAGCCATTCAAGACTCCAGAAAGTTAGTGTGATGAAACTTATTCCACTTGGAATAATCAAAATTATAGTCATCTCATCTTCGAAAAGTTCAGGAGATATTTCTGGAGATTGCGTGAGCCTCAGAAAGCAACATGACAATATTAATTGTGCTGTGTCTGGGAAATAAAAAGTTGGTGCAGAGAATATTTCCTGTGCTGGAGACAAACTGAGTCAAGCTGTCGAGCTGGCAAAAGAGGGGTGTGCCTGCCTTGTGCTTCCTAGCCCTGAAGGTAGAGTTGAAAACCACCCAGATTGGCAAAGCCCATTCATGTTGCTCTTGCAAGAGTCTTTGGGTTCTTCTGCTTTAGCTCCTTGTCAGGTAAGAGGAGGAGGAGGAGGAGGCAGAGCCAGAATGAGATCCCTGCTTCTGCTGCTCATGATGGCCTTTGGAGTCTGCGGGAACCACAAGGCGAAATGCCCCTTGAATCTGGTCAGGGATGAAACAGATGCTCGCAATTACTACCGGCCTGGACACTTTCTCATCAGTGGGATCATATCTCCAAAACGCTTTTATGAGGAAACTCCGTATGTCTTTTCTCAGACACCCTTGGCGAAGAGTGAAGTGTATGTACTCATATGCAGATGCTTTCACGGTCCTCCAGTCCTTATAATGGTTCCTATATATCAAGGAAATAGCCCCTATCTCAGGGCTGGGGAGTCAAGGGCTGATGTTGGAGGACTACCCTGCCCTGACCATCGGTCTTGCTGGCTGGGGGTGATGGGAGCTGGGGGGGGGGTCTAGTATTAGATTCCACACAAACCCCTCCTATTTCCATGTTCTCTGGGTCTTCCTTAGTAAAATACTCTCCTACGTATGCTTCTGTGTTGCTTTTAGAAGAATGCAAGGATGCCAGTGAAGCTGGTCAGGGTTCAAAAGGATGCACTGAATTTCCCCAAACGCAGGATGCCATGAAACTTAGGCAGTTTCTAAGGCTCAAAGGCTTTATTCAATATTATTCCATGTTACAGTTTTACAAATGCAATTTTAAGATCCTCTGGGTGACGTTTGGTGGCTGAAGAGCAGGAAAGATGTGCTTTAATTGAAAGGATAAATAATATGAATCAGGAGACTTCCTTTTCATGGAGTCAGGTCGTTAAGGAATCTTAGTTTTAAGACCCTCTGCGTGACATTTAGTGGCTGATTAAAAAAAATTAGAAATGTCTTAAGTAACTCTTGAAAATGGTTAGATTTTTATGGGTGAAGAGCAGGAATGATGTGCTTCAAATAAAATGATTATACGGAATAATACAGACCAGGGGGTGTCCTCATTGGTGTAGTGGCTGATACAGAATTTTAACACACACTCAAACCTGCAAGCCACAAGTCCTCATTTGTAACTAAAAGAGGACTAAGGTATATGGTGCTTCTCCTCCTTCAATAAAATTGTCTCTTATCTACTTATAGTCTAGCCCATTGGAAGAAGTCAAAGACACTGCAGCAAAAGCAGCCCTTGCAGCAACTTCCCAGTATAGCACACATTTTGAGGGGCGCCTTCATTTCTTACTCAAAGAACCAGAGTAGAATAGAATCATAGAGTTGTAGAGATGGAAGGAACCAAGAGGAATCACACCTGAAGCATCCATGACACATGGTCACCTTCGGAGTCTGTTCCTCTGCTGTACAGCTCTGTGTGCTGTTTGCATCAAAGCAGAGATTTCCAAATTTTTGTTCTATGCTAGAAAGCAAAAGGTTTGATATTAATGCAATAGGATAAATAAATACTAATCTTTGTGGATCATATAATATCCCCACCCCCATTCACTCTTTTTAAAGGATTCATTTATTGCAGGGAGACACAGAGGATCTTGTGGTACATGTTGTCTTTCCTGCTCACCATCCAAGAGATCAACCAGGATCTCAGGCTCTTACCCAACATTACTCTTGGCTACAACATCTATGAGAACTATTTCGATGCAAGGATGACTTCGGACGCCATGCTAGAGCTGCTTGCAGGCAGTGGATGCAATATTCCCAATTATCACTGTGGAGAACAGAATCACCTGCTGGCTGTTCTTGAAAGAGGCAATACTGTCATCTCTAGAGTGATTTCAGCATTGTCAGGCATCTACAAAATCCCACAGGTAAGTAGTGGGAGAGCATGGAAGCACAGAGGATTTCAACTGCATAAGATTCTACTTTCTCTTTGGAGGGGTCAAGTTGAAATATTTTTAAAAATGGAAAAAATTCTGAGCTATAGATCCAACATCCTTTTTAAAAAACTGACCCTTCACCACTTAAGATCTCCAGATGTTTCAGACTAAAACTCCCATCAGCCTCAGCCAGCAGAGATTTAGATATCAGTCATTTCATATGATTAAATATATGTTATTCTGAAAGTAAAATAAATTGCTGATCTTTTGCTTTCTTTGCTAGATCAGTCATGGCTTCACTGTCCAGGTTCTCGAAGGTAAAACCCTGTTCCCTTTTGTCTACCGGATGAGTCCCAAAGAGGAAAATCAGTACCAGGGGATTGTTGAATTGCTCCTGCATTTTGGATGGACGTGGATTGGCCTCTGCACTCCAGACAATGACAGTGGAGAAAGATTTGTGAGCGCTGTGAAACCTCTGATGCTCAGCAAAGGGATCTGCATTGCTTTATCTAAAAGCGTACCAGAAAATGATCTAATTCAATTTATCAGGCCTGGGGAACCTTTTTCCCTATGGAGACAAGTTGGGGTATTTGTTTCCTATATAACCAATGCATTGGGTATCATTCTACTCCTGGCAATAATCAAAGAATATGAGAAGGATATAGGGCCGAAAGTCTGGATCACAACAGCTTCGCAAGAAATCAGAATGAGCTTTTCCCTCCCTCCAAATTTATTCCAGCACCTCCATGGTTCTCTGTCCTTTGCAATTCAGACCAGAATAAGGAGGAGCAAAGGTGGCAATAATAAGGATTTTTTTGGTTCAGTGTTTCAGTGTTCGTATTCAAAGCATCTGTTGTCCGTGAAAGGCAGGATAAGATGCAGAGATGAGGAGAAACTGGAGATGTTGCCCCAAACGTCTTATAAGACAATCCTGTCCCACGACAGCTATGGCACTTACATCACTGTTCAAGCTGTGGCTCAGGCCTTGCATGCTTCACTTTCATCTAGATCCCAGAGGAGGCTGATGGTGGAGGAAGGAGAGCAATGGGGACCCCAAAGGCTACAGCCGTGGCAGGTATTTCCTTCCTCTTCTTGCAAACTGCAGTCCCCTCAGATGCTGATCTTGACTGGGGATAGACCTGCAAAATATCATAGTTAGTATTAGTAATAGTAGCAGACCGCCCAACATTTCTCTGTTGAAAATAGGGACATCTCATTCCATAATGATAATTTTACTGTCGATACCCAGGGCTTTTTTTGAGGAGGAACTCACTGGAACTCAGTTTTGGCACCTCTCAGGTGGGTGCCATTGCCATTCTCAGAGGGAGGTGTTCTTGGTGAGTTCCGGCGCCTTCTTTTCTAGAAAAATAGCACTGTTTATACCCCACACATCCTTTTGGGTTGCCTCAGCACTCTGGGCAGCTCCCAACATAAAGAAAAACATACTAAAAAAATTAAACATTTTAAAAAATCCCAATATAAGATTCGATGGATTGTGGGTTGTATAACTCCACATCCTCCAACATTTCTCTGATGAAAATAGGGACATTCTAAGGAAAGGTGGGACATTCTTTTTCTTAAATATATATATATCTATTTTTATTATTTTATTCCTTAAACAATATTTTCAGCAATACAATAACAAACACAGAAACTTTTTGCTCTGCTGAGCATATGACTTCCCTTCAGCAGGTTTTCCGCTTTCAAGTCCTGTCTCGCAATTTAGTTCTTTGACTTCCATTGTCCAAATTGTAGGATTTATTTCAATCCTGCTAGTGTCTTCACATTTTTAGTTATTATTCAAATACACAATAAATTTACACCAATCCCTTTGAAAATTTTGATCTCAAATCCTGCAGGTTAGTCTGGCCAGTTCTGCGAAGTCCATCATCTTTGCCTGCCACTCCGCAATCGTAGGTACTTCCTGTTGTGACGTGGGGTTTGTGATTTCAGCTCTCTTGACATAATATGCTGGAGACAGTTCTCTAGAGTCTAGTAACACTTCTTTATTAAAGCAAACAAGACTAAGACTTGAGGAGGGGAGAGCTACATTTATAGGGACAGGGAACTAGCTAGAAAGGATACATTTTGGAGGGAACAATATCAGGCAATCACAGTTCTGCCTTTTGGAGGAAACCAATAAGACAGAGGATCCAAATACAGCAGCTTAAATGAACCAATAGTAGCTGTACCCTCTGGAACCAAAAGGCAGTTACTTTACCCTAATGCAATACAGACAATAATAATACAGATATAAAATCCTTTGACTCAATACACAACACTTCCTGTAACTTCCATTTTTGGGCCAGTAAAGTTCTCGCTGCAACTGTGGCGTACATAAATAGTCTTTGATCTATCTTCGCAATTTCCTCCCCCATGAAACCTAGCAAAAATGCTTCCAGTTTTTTGGGGAAGATATATCTGAACATCTTTTTTAATTCATTATAGATCAATTCCCAAAACATTTTTACTTTGTCACGTGTCTACCACATATGATAAAAGTCTCCGTCTGATTCTTTACATTTCCAGCATGATTTATCTCTCATTTTATACATTTTAGCTAACTTTGCTGGTGTCAAACACCATCTGTACATCACCTTCATTACATTTTCTTTTAATGCCATACAAGCTGTGAATTTCAAATTTTCATTCCACAATTTAATATTATGCCCATAGTCTAGTGCCCATTTTATCACCACTTCTTTTATTACTTCCTCATCTTTTGTAAGGCATTCTAACAGCAAATTATACATCTTAGATAATAGTTTACTGTTGCTTTCCAACAGCTCGTTTTGAAATCTTGATTTTTTGTTTTCAAAGCCAACCATCCTCTTATCCATCCTGAATATGTCATTAACTTGATGATATTGCAGCCACCTTGTAAGAAAAACTTTCAATTTGATCATATGGTTTAAGTTTAAAACCTTTCTCGGTTTCCATCAAAGTGCCTTTATATGTGGCCCATCTTACTGTCAGTACCTCAATAGGTGAAATCCACCATGGTGTTTTCCTTTCCAATAGGTTTTTATTTCTTTCCCACACTTCATAGATTGACCTTCTAATCACATGGTTCAGGAAACCTCTATGAACTTTCACTTTGTCATACCAAAGATAAGAACGCCACCCAAATTTGTTATCAGAACCTTCCAGATCCAAAATATCTGTATTCTCCATCGTTATCCATTCCTTTAACCAACAGAGACAGGATGCCTCATAATAGAGTTTCAAATCTGGCATGGCGAATCCACCTCTTTCTTTTTTATCTGTTAACAATTTAAATTTTATCCTAGTTTTTTCCCCCTGCCAGATGAATTTCGATACTACTTTTTGCCACTCTTTAAATTGACCTGTCCTTTGAACACTGGAATTGTTTGAAACAGGAATAACATATTGGGTAATACATTCATTTATACCACTGATATTCTACCAGAAAATGACAACTTTAATCTGCTTCATATTTCCAAGTCCCTCTTGATTTCCTTTCATGTGGATTCATAATTGTCATTAAACAAATTAATATTTTTTGGTGTTAACCAAATTCCAAGATATTTCACTTCCTTTTACAACCATAATTTCTGATCTACATTGCAATTCATCTATCTCTTCCTTGACCATATTCTTCACTAACATTTTAGTTTTACCTTTATTGAGCTTAAATCCTGCTACTTGCCCAAATTCCTTAATTTTCACCAGTGCTTCTTGTACGCTAGTGTGTGGATCATCCAATGTTAAGACGTAATCATCTGCAAAGGCTTTTAATTTATACTCCTTTATTCCAATCTTTATCCCTCTCACTTCTGACAATTCTCTCAAATTCTTACTTAATACCTCCAGGACTGTGATAAATATCAATGGTGACAACAGGCACCCGTTTGTGTCTTTAGTTATATCAAACTTATCAGTCAAAGTGTTGTTCACTATCAATTTCACCTTTTGCTCTTTTTTATTTGATCCCAGAATGTCCCACTTTTCCAAAGCGAAAAAGGGAAAGTGGGACATTCTGGGATCAAATGAAAAACTGTCTCTAATTCAGGGACATCCCTGGAAAATTGGGGCACTTGCAGGGTGGGTGCCATTGCCATTCTCAGAGGGAGGTGTTCGTGGTGAGTTCCGGCACCTTCTTTTCTAGAAAAATATCACTGTTTATACAACACACATCTTTTTGGATTGCCTCAGCACTCTGGGAAGCTCCCAACATAAAGAATCGCGGACATCCCTGGAAAATTGGGGCCCTTGTAGGGTCTGTAGCAATAGAAATGGCTGAATAGGAATTCCAGTCTACATGAGATACACGCAGGCCCCAAATCATAAGAGGTCAAAGTGAGTAGGACTGAAATATCCATCTTGGCTTCAAGCTTTCTCAGTGCTGGTGCTTTCCCCTGTCATTCCAGCTTCACCCTTTCTTAAGAGAAATCCGGTGTCTGAATACTTCCAGAGGCAGGCTGTGCTTGGATGAGAACTGGGAACTACCAGCGGACTTCGATATTATGAACTGGGTGATGTCTCCCAATGAGTCTTGTGACGTTGTGAAAATTGGGAATATAAGGAGAGAGACGTCTGCTGGCATAAAGTTTGCCATTAACCCAGAAGCCATTGAGTGGCCCAAGAAATTCAATAAGGTAGGGTAAATCACAGAGGGAGAAGGCTAAGAGATCTTTATTATCTTTTTCCTAAAACAACCCCTGAAAAATGACCATATCAGGTTGACCAATGGTGTCTTGACCGTCAACAACAGCTGCAACCACCACTCCTTCTTTCCACAGCAGCTGAGATAGGAGGGGAATTTGGGGTGCCAGACTGAGAATTTAAGAATTCTGGACAGAATCTTTAACCGAATGGACTATGTAGATAAGAAGAAAAAAGAAAACACCTAGTAAAAGTGAACTATTGGGTTTTCATACATGCAGAAGGATGGAAAGCAATTCATTTTAGAAATGATAATTACTGATTTATTGTGGATTTTTAAAATTTGTGGAGTAAGCTCACTTGTAGATGTTGCAAATGTTAAACTATTGCATGTGCAGGAATTGAGAAGTGCACAGCTGTTGGTGAAGGATGAGAAGTTAAAAACAAACAAGCCCTATTGTAATATAAGGTTAATGTTAAGGAATGGCATATGCACTAGAAATAACTAGCGAAATAGATCAGCGACAAGAGGAAACCTTGCTTGCCTCAAGAACAGTGAGGGAAACCATTGTTTGGAAAAGTCATATTAAATTTGTCTTAATTAGTGATTGAGAGATTATCCGAATCCTGAACATTGGGGAAATCACATTTCAGACTCGATTGCCTTTTTTTTGGAAGATTTATTAAGCAGGGAAGCAGGTAAACATAGAAGAGGAATCAGAGTTCTGTGGTGCAAACCTCAGTTGTCCTGAACGAATTATGAAGAACAAGATATTCTGGTCACCCCAATGGTCAGTGGGGGGTTGAAAGGACCCTGATGAGGGGTCAAAGGCTGCATTCCAGAGATCCGTTTGAATTCACTCTATGAGTGAATTACATACAAACAAATACTCCTAACTCTTCCTCTTTGTTGCACCTTCTTGTCTTTCTGGTTAGGCCGTACCTCGTTCCAGGTGTACAGATAGATGTCGACCTGGATATGCCAAGGTGGTTCTAGAAGGAAAGCCCATTTGCTGCTATGCTTGTGCTCGGTGTGCGGAAGGGACCTTCTCCGCCCAGGAAGGTGGGTGACTCCAAGGGGGAAGGTATTTCTGGAGAGAGTAAACGCAGGGCAGAAATCCAGTCTCTTAAACTTTTTGTGAGGTTTCTGCAGACATTGTTGAATGTGGCTCCTTCCTCAATTTCTTTAGGATTAATCACCTTCATTACATCCTGGAAGAGAGTTGAAAGGAATGACCATAAGGAAGAAATCTCTAGGATTTCTTCAAAATGTAATAGAGCACATATCATTAGGGATGTAAGTGATGCTGCAGCCACTCTTTTTCTCCTCCCCAGATGCAGAACATTGCACCAAATGCTCAGAAGATCACCATTCAAATAAGGACAGAGATCAATGTGTCCCCAAGATTACCACCTTCCTGACTTATGGAGAGTATCTGGGAATTGTTTTAGCTTCCATTGCCCTCTTCTTGTTCTTAACAGCAGGCATTGTGTTGGGAATCTTCATTAAATACAAGGAAACTCCCATAGTCAAAGCCAACAACCGGGACCTCTCCTACATCCTCCTCGTCTCCCTCCTGCTTTCCTTTCTGTCCTCCTTCCTCTTCATCGGGCGCCCAAGGAAAGAGACCTGCCTTCTCCGACAAACGGCCTTCAGCATCATCTTCTCAGTTGCTGTTTCTTCTGTCTTGGCAAAGACCATCACGGTGGTGCTGGCCTTCCTGGCCACAAAGCCCGGGAACAGGCTGAGGAGATGGCTGGGCAAGAGTCTGGCCAACTCCATTGTCATCTCCTGTTCTGGGGGGCAAGTTCTCATCTGCACCATCTGGCTGGGCTCTTCTCCCCCATTCCCAGAGCCCGACATGCACTCCCAGGTGGAAGAGATCATCCTGCAATGCAACGAAGGGTCTGTGGCCATGTTCTACGTTGCCCTCGGCTACCTGGGCTTCTTGGCTGCCACCTGCTTCACGGTGGCTTTTCTAGCCAGGAAGCTGCCTGGCTCCTTCAACGAAGCCAAGCTGATCACCTTCAGCATGCTGGTCTTCTGCAGTGTTTGGGTGTCTTTTGTGCCCACCTACCTGAGCACCAAGGGCAAGTACATGGTGGCCGTGCAGATCTTCTCTATGTTGGCCTCCAGTGCTGGGCTTCTGGGCTGCATCTTCCTTCCCAAGTGCTACATTATTGTGCTGAGGCCTGATCTGAACACAAAGGAGCACCTGACAACAAGGAATTAACGGGACATCTGATTCTTGAAATAGTCCATTTTCATGATGTCCAGAAGTGCATAAAGGAAACACAGCTACTCATCCATGTTGCTTATTCTCCATCTCTGAAAGAGATTGTGTTCCTTCTTAGCCTAGATTTTAGGAAGTCCTGTTGACATGAACACTAAGATGGGAGGAAATGTTTTGCTCCCTTGCTTTGCCAATGACTACAATGAGTCCTGGTCTACTGCCCTTAATTTGTAAACTATTATCTTATAATAATTTTGTGTTTTGGGAACTTATATTTATCTCACAACCAGATAGGCTGGAGGGAGAGGAGTTAGGTTTTTGAGTCTGTTTGCTTTGTCATGACTACCTATTAACCATATCAATTCTGATATTCCACAATACTGTTTGGTTATGCCAGTTCTATGTATTCAATTTTCTATGCTCCATTTCCCGCATTTATGCGCTATCATTCATAAGCTCACTTCACATCATTTCATTCCCCTAAGCTTTGTATATCAATAAACTGAGAAATTCATTTAAGACATCTTCCGTAGTCTGTTGGTTTAATTTCTGTATTGTGTAAGCTCTGCTCCCTGATCCAAAGAGTAGCAACTGACCTTAGTCAAGCCTTGACTGGGATTCAATGAATTTTATTGCACTGACCAGGGTTAGTGGCGGGCGAGGTAAGCGGAAAGAGAGGGGAGAGGCAACTCTCATGGGAGTGGCTCACGGGAGTGGCAGGCCGCCTACACCAATCTGGACAAGTCATTGTGAAAGGAGGTGGGGAGAGTAGATCTGGGGAAGGCAATGGGTCACGAAAGGCAGCAGTGGAAAGCGGGGAGAGGCGGGGCGGGGTTTAGTGGGGAGTGGTCACACCCACTAGGCAGGGCAAGGCAAAATGGGAGGAGCTTCTGGCTTGACTTATTTCATTATTATTACTAATATTAATTAGTAATGAAATATTAATTTGGGGGAATGTATATTATATTATATTATATTATATTATATTATATTATATTATATTATATTATATTAATTACCGGGGGTTTTTAAAAATAATTTTTATGAACATGCCAATCACATCACATTATCCAAATCACATTAGTTCCAAATTATACAGCCAAATTTTAAATTTTGTTGGGGGTACCCATACATCAAGTTCCGAACGAGTCCAAACATCACTTATATTGCTGCTTTAATTAAACAGTTCTATCCAGTTCAATCCAGATAGTCCTTTATTACTTTCTTCATCTTCTTGTTGTTACTTATCCATCCGTCACTCCGGTCACAGAGATCTATTAATCAGCAGTCTTATCTCCCGAACTTTGCTCGATGTATGTGCTTTAACTTCATTCTAATCATATGTTTCCAATTATAATTCCGAGCTAAAGCAAACCAGCACGCGCTGATTGGAACCGGCGTCAGGAAGAGCCAACCTCATAGAGGGCTCGTGCCAAGTGACCGGCACCCCCTTCTCTCGAATCCAGGGGTGCATTGTGGACACCGCTGGCAAGGCAGCCCCCCCCCTCCTCACGCACCAGGCTTCGGAATGCAGGCAGCTCTGCGCAACCTTCGCACCGGGCTCCCGAGGGTTGCGCAGAGCTTCCTGAAGCCTGGAGAGCGAGAGGGGTCGGTGCGCACCAACCCCTCTCGCTCTCCAGCCTTCAGCGAAAGCCTGCATTCGCCCCATAGGACGCACACACATTTCCCCTTCATTTTTGGAGGGGAAATAATGCGTCCTATATGGCGAAAAATACTGTATTTTATATTATTATATTATATTGGGGCGCGGGTGGCGCTGTGGGTTAAACCACAGAACCTAGGTCTTGCCGATCAGAAGGTTGACGGTTTGAATCCCCGCGACGGGGTGAGCTCCCATTGTTCGGTGCCAGCTTCTGCCAACCTAGCAGTTCGAAAGCAAGTCAAAGTGCAAGTAGATAGATAGGTACTGCTCCAGTGGGAAGGTAAACGGCGTTTCCGTGTGCTGCTCTGGTTCGCCAGAAGCGGTTTTGTCATGCTGGCCACATGACCCGGAAGCTGTACGCCGGCTCCCTCGGCCAATAAAGCATGATGAGCATCGCAACCCCAGAGTCGGCCATGACTGGACCTAATGGTCAGGGGTCCCTTTACATTATATTATATTATATTACCATATTTTTCGCTCTATAAGACACATCAGACCATAAGACACACCTAGTTTTTGGAGGAGGAAAACAAGAAAAAAAATACTCTGAATCTCAGAAGCCAGCAAAAGCAGTGATCCCTCTTGCTGTTCTGGCTTCTGGGATAGCTGCGCAGCCTACATTCGCTCCATAAGATGCACAGACATTTCCCCATACTTTTTAGGAGGCAAAAAGTGAGTCTTATAGAGCAAAAAATACGGTATATTATATTACATATTACTGTATTTTCCCGTGTAGAACATGCCCCCGTGTATAAGACACCCCCTATTTTGGGGGACTCAAAATTAAGAAAATGGTGGGATCCCATTTTCCGCGTCTTATACACGGAAAAGTACGATTACAGTATAGTATAGTATAGTATAGTATAGTATAGTATAGTATAGTATAGTATAGTATACTATAGTATTACACAGGGTAATTCATAATGAAGTATACAGTTTCAAAACTCTATAAAAAAAGAATATATCTCATGTTACCTGTGACAGAATTGTAGGAGAATGTTGAAGTATTTTAGAAACAGTCACAGATGTTCTATGTGTGCACCCTTGTCACACAACACACATCACAATCGAAAATGCAGTTGCACAATTCAAGAACACAAAACGCCTTCTCCACTGCAGACGCAGCCATTTCGCCTGACTAGTCACGTGACACGCATCCATCACTTCCCTCAGTAGTGAAACACAAACTTTATGAGTACATCTGCCTCATGGGTCGCTGCTGTGGTCCGTGTCAGCGCCTGTCTTACAGGATCTGGAAACTGTATATTTCATTATGAATTACCCTGTATTATATTATTTTGGTGTCCAATCACTGCATTACTATAGGATACTTCATTTCAATCAATTAAATCTTTATTATGGTAGTAGACCAGCATTCAGTAGACCAGCAATCTGTAAAACATTTTGGAAAGCTAAAAAGCATTAATACACAAATTATATATAAAAGTCTAAAAGAAGCTAAAAGAAGGGTTTCGGAGCATTAAATGGATATGGAAGAGCATAAAAGGTTAGTATATATGGCTATCAATTGACTATCAATTTACAGGGCACTCTGATATGAATGTTCATTAAATCTAGTGTAACAACAACAACCATTTATTTATACCCCACCCATCTGGCTTGGTTTCCCCATCCACTCTGGGTGGCTCCCAATAGAATATTCCAAACACGATAAATACATCAAACATTAAAAACATCCATAAACAGGGCTACCTTCAGATGTCTTCTAAAAGTCAGGTAGTTGTTTCCTTCCTTGACATCTGCTGGGAGGGCGCCACCACCGAGAAGGCCCTCTGCCTGCTTCCCAGTTTGTGGCACAGGTCATCATCCGATGAATTTGGAGCTTCATTTATTTCTGTGTTTATATTTAAAGAAAATATGCATTTTAACAGTATTGCTCCTTGATTAAAATTACTACGCACAACAGTGAATAAGTGATTGCAATGCACACACAGTTAAGCAACATACATATTTGTTAACAAAGTCTAATATTACTATCTTGTTGTGATTATTATTACTTTTATTGCTACTAATACCAGTGGCTTACAAGACTGAGCTCTATTCTGCCTTGGTCAGTCCCCACCTGGAATACTGTGTCCAATTCCGGGCACCACAATTTAAGAAGGATGTTGACCAATGGGAAGAAACCCCTCACCCCCTAGAGAGATGCCAGCGGAGACAGCCCCCTGAGCTTAGACTATGAAGCCTCTGAGGGCGTGCAGAGTGCAGATCCCCCCCCAGGGGCCCCTCTCTCTCCCGGGCTCACCTGGGGGCCCCGTCCCTGCCAGCCTCTCCGGCCTCTGAGGGCGTGCAGAGTGCAGATCCCCCCAGGGGCCCCTCTCTCTCTCTCCCGGGCTCACCTGGGGCCCCGTCCCTGCCAGCCTCTCCAGCCTCTGAGGGTGTGCAGAGTGCAGGATCCACCCCCAGGGGCCCCTCTCTCTCTCTCTCTCCCGGGCTCACCTGAAACCTAGGTTTGGTTTCATTTCCCTCAGGTCCTTCTTCCCAGCATGCTTTGCTGCCCCTTCTTCTCCAAACAAGGATCCAGCTTCCTATAATTGAGATTTACCCATTTTCCAATGTTTAACTGAATAAATACATCTGAAAGTGTCTTTCGTTAGGTTTCACTTATTAGCTTTATTGATAAATTATCCTTTATTAGGTTTCATTTCCCTCACGTCCTTCTTCCCAGCATGCTTTGCTACCCCTTCTTCTCACAAACATGGATCCAGCTTCCTATACTTGAAATTTACCCATTTTCCAACATATAACTGAATAAATAAATCCCAAGGTGTCTTTTGTTAGGTTTCACTTATTAGCTTTATTGGTAAATTATCCTTTGTTAGGTTTGATTTCATTTCCCTCATGTCCTTCTTCCCAGCATGCTTTGCTGCCCCTTCTTCTCCAAAAAAGGATCCTGTTTCCTATCATTTTATTTTTCTCTAAACGTATTTGGATTCTTTCATTTAAACTTGATGGAGGGGCAGAGCGATGGAAAAAAGAGAGAAGGCTTTTCCTCACAGCCTTTCCCTCGCCCTTCCCAGGCTGCCCTGCGCAACCTTCCTCCTGGCGTGCTAATAAACTCAGAATAACCAATTATTATACTCAGAAACCCACATAAGCCAGGAAGCCTCCAAGAGACCTCGTCCTTTTCCTCATTCCCTTGGAGGCACCTAGAACGGCTTCCCCCTTTTCCCGACGTCCCGCGGCTCCGGCGCCCTGGACAAGAGAGGCCAAAATGGCCTTGGCCACCCGCCACTTGTTTTACCTGCAATTTAGAGCTCCAAAAATGCTTTAGATGCATGTTGTGGCTGTGATTTGGATAGGGCTTTTAATATTCTGCTGGGAGCCGCCCAGAGTGGCCAGGGAAAGCAATATTATTATTATTATTATTATTATTATTATTATTATTATTATTATTATCTCATCCCCTTGATTGCAATGAAACCTAAAGCAGACCCATTGAAATGCAATTATTAACTTGGTTTCGGGTTTGCACCAACCATTCTTCTTTTCCCAATAACCCTGAGATGTTTTTAGCTGCTTTTAAACTGGGATCTGTCATGAGGAAGGGTGGCATATAAATCAAATAAAGGAGAAGAAATTTGGAGTATTGAGTAAATTTAGTTATAAAAATATTTATTTAGTACATTACCGTATTGGCCCGAATATAAGCCGCACCTTTAAAATTCAAGGGGGAGGAAAGAAGACAATACCCAAATATAAGATGCTCCCTTCAAATTCGGCAGGCACTCACACCTGTTCCATTTTTCCGTCAGTCTGTTCCAGCAGCGATATTGTAAAAGCCAGCTTTTGTAAGGTCATGAATTTAAGCTAAGGTAGTTAATTTAAAGTTTATCTTCAGAAACATTGTAAAATTAAGGAATGTTAGAAAGATGTTGGGGGGAAAAATTATGTGGTTCTAGCAGAAAAGATATAAAGGATCAAGTAAAAATGAATTGCTGAAAGAAGAGATTGCAAAATTATACTATATTAAGATAAATTATTAAGTTAAAAACAAAGTTGGAAAGGATTTGCTGAAATATTTAATTGAATTAGAATACAAAAATGGGAGGTGTGAGGAGGTCAAGGAAGTAAGTGGATGTAAATAAGTGATGTAAAGGTTTGACTTGTCTCTTTTTTTTCTTTTTTTTATGATGTTTGCTTTTTTATGTATTGTTATCTATATTTTTCTCTTTTTGTTTTCTGTAACCTTTAAAATCTTAATAAAAATATATACTATGACAAAGACTATGGCTATCAGTTTACAGAGCACTCTGATATGAGTGCTCATTAAATCTAGTTTAATGATGATGATGATGATGATGATGATGATGAAAAGGTGTTGCAATGGAGGAGTGCAGGGAAAAGAAAACTCCTGGCACTCATTCTTTCTTGCTACAGAATTAAAAGATTTCTCTCTTTTTCTCTTGGGTGGTGAGTTCAGCGGTCACCCTCAGGGGAAACAGGGTCCCCCCCCTGATCGGAACCTGGCTGTGACATCGGCTCAGAATCCCAACCTCCCTTGGCAGTTGAAGCCAACCCCTGCCTTGATCAGCAGCCTTTGGGTGCCTTATCTGCAACTGCAAAGTGAGAAGATTGACGCCTGGGAAAATGGTGAGGGGACCAGCAGGAAACTGCTAAGGGAGTTTGGAGTCCTTTTATTCTCTTGCAGTTGCAGAGAAAGGAGGGTGGGGGATTGGGGGCCGCCCCAGGTGTCATCACTGAGGGGGGTGGCAAAAGGACAAAAAGCCGAGTTTAAAATAAAAATAAAAATTGGGCTCACCAAACCTTTTAGTTGAGTCAAAAAACGCGGCTGGCACTGGGCGCCACACCGTGGGGGCTGGCACTTACCGGGGGGGGGGGCTGTAGAGTGCCTGATCCTAGCGTCTCTCCTGGGAGTGACATGGTGGCTTGGGCCCCTGCAGGCTGGGCGCTGCCTGAAACGGCAGCGTGGGGCTTGCGTCTGCCCTCTGCCTCTCCCTCAGCCGCCCTACAGCTGAGGGGGAGGCAGCAGAGAGGCTCCAGGTAGCGCCCCCCACCTGCAGGACCCCCGCGTTGAACTGGGTCTGGCCGCCACGGCGAAGGCGGAGACCCACTAAAAATCACAGGCGGGTGAAGCCTGTGAACCTGGGATTCGGCTGGCACCTTTTGCGCCTCCCCCACTCGTGGGGAAACCCGGTTTCGGGGTTCCGGAGCAACGTGGGCTGAGTGTCACGGTGCTTCAAATTGACTGCTTCTTCCACGGAGCGAAGCCGCATAGCTGTTGCCAGAGAGCGCTGACTTTTTCCTGTGGACAATTTGATCTTAAAGCAACTACCTGTGAGTAGAGCGGAGAATTGGATTTTTAAACGTCTTAATTTGACACCGAAACGGGGAGGTTCAAAACAGGAAGTCCGCCTTCCCCTTTTGTAAATAGATCACAGCAAAGAGACTGTAAGCTAAAGTCTTGGAAAGCCTATTGTACAGGATTAAATTTCCATCGGTAGAAAACATCAAACCCCCCTTGGAAGCAGGAGAAGAGGGGGGAAGTTTTGGATTGTGTGTGCCTGCAGGAGAGAGTGAAGAAAGTCAAAATACCACCGCTCCGAACCTGGAAACGGGCTGCTAGTAAGACTGACGTTTTTGGATTGGTCGTTGACAGTGAATAGAACATTCGCTGACAGCTAGCTAAATAAGAGAGATACATTGTTTCTATTCTCTCCGTCTGCTCTTAAAAAGGAGTAAAAGTAACTGAAAATTGAAACTAACTTTATTGTTTGAACTGTGCTTAAAAGGATTGATACAAATAGAAACTGTTTCCCTCTAGAGGAAGCCTTTGAAACTATTACAAGAGCTGAGCTGGGGGAATTTCCAGCTGCAAGATAAGGCTGTGAGACTTTGGGAATGACCTTGAATCGGTTAAGAATGTCGACAGAAGAGGCCTTAGTGGCTGTATTATGTAAGATAAATGATTCATTGGAACAGCTTCACAAGAAGGTGGATTTTTGGGGACAAAAGGTGAATACCAATACAGAAACTATCCAGAAATTGACACAGGAATCTACTTTGACTTGGCAAACTGCGGAGAAGGCTAGGGAGAAAGCTGTTGCCGTTGAACCTAAAGTAACACAATTGGAGAGAGAAAGAGTCCCAGCCTCATACATGCAATTTGATGATCATAAGTTGATGCCTGTTATGATTGAATCTAAAGGAAAACAGACTTTGAGGATCAGAGCCCTGCCTGAACTGGAGAGGGAAGTTTTGATGGACTTTCTTACACAGGAATCTGCTGATTTTTGGGACCTGGAATTGGGCCAAGAAGAGACTAAAATTGTGAGGGTTTTCAGACTTTACCAGAAGAACTTAGAAGAACAACAGTCAAGAGTGGAAATTTTGAAAGACGTCCTGAAATACCTTTTGGATCTTAGGTTTAACTATGGAGATTTGGTTGCCCTGTCGAGATGGAATAAAATTATCTTTAGGTGGGAGTTTCCCCAAGACCTACTCTTCAGCCTCAAAGGAAGGAAAACAAAAATAAGATCAGTAGAAGACAAAGTAAAGTTCTTGTATAAGTACGAAGAAGACCCGCAGAAGGGACTTGGGAAAGAGTTAAGAGCATCGGACAGAAGATCACCAGGTTGGTGGACTATATGGAATTGGCGGAATGGACTGGCAGAATCCGAGACCAGGGAGAAGAGACGGTGGAAGAAGATTGGAAAAAGTTTAAAGACTATTTATAGAAATAATGTAAAATTAATGAGTGTTTGAAAAATGTTGGAATGAAGTTATACTGCTTTAGTAGAAATGTTATAAGGAATTAAGTATAGATAGATTATTAGAGTATTAAAGGGAAAATAAGGTTAAAATATGTTAAGACAATTATATGACAGAAATAGAGGAAGATGGAAAGGATTTGCTGAAATAATTAACAGAAGTGGAATACAAAAAGGGAGGTGTGAGGAGGTCGATGAAACAAGGGAATGAAAGTTAAGATATTGGTATAGTAAGAAGTGTGTTTTAAAATGTTTTTGTTTGGTTATGTTTAGTTTATTGTGTTAGTGTTGTGTTGTGTATTGTTTATATATTGTATTGTATTGGGTTTTTTTTCTTCTTCTCTTCTTTTTCTTCTTCTTTGTAATGTTTAAAAGCAATAAACATTTTGGGCTGCTCTCTTTCTCCTTTCTCCCTGCCACCACCACTGGGTCTCTGCCAGCAGTCAGCCGTCGAGGAGGACATTTTCCATGAAAAGGACAATGAAGGAAAAGGCGAGGAGGAGTCCGCAAGACGGCTGGATCTCCTCAGTCCTGACTGGGTAGGTGGCCGTGGCCTAAGCGGTGATAGGCAGAAGGGGAGGGGGGCATATCAACCGCAGGATGAAACTTGTTTCAGTTATGGGTGCCTTGAGTTTTAATGTTTGGTTTGGTTTTTTAATTGCTCGTTTTTTGCATCTTTCCTTGCAGGTTCCAAGTATGTCACCATTTTCCAGTGTTTCCTCCCTGTCCTCCCTGGATTCCCTTTGGGACTCCCTCAATGAGGTACGTAGCAGACAGAGCAGGAGGGAAGCCCTGCTGAGCTGGGCAACCCTGAGGCCGGGGAGGAGGAGGAGGAGGAGGAGGAGGAGGAAGCCGGCCGGCCGGTCAGGCCACCTTCTGGACTGGTCAGGAGCAAGGGGGCAGGCAGGCAGGGGGCTGCTAAGGGTATGCTTGCTGCCCCACTTGTCCTGATGTACCAGCCCCCCATGGCGCCAGGGCTGTAGGGCTTCCCTGGCTAGTGACTTAGTGTGGGTTCCTGTCTCATTTTGGGCTGCTCTCTTTCTCCTTTCTCCCTGCCACCACCACTGGGTCTCTGCCAGCAGTCAGCCATCGAGGAGGACATTGTCCATGAAAAGGATGATGAAGGAAAAGGCGAGGAGGAGACCGCAAGACGGCTGGATCTCCTCAGTCCTGACTGGGTAGGTGGCCGTGGCCTAAGCGGTGATAGGCAGAAGGGGAGGGGGGCATATCAACCGCAGGATGAAACTGTTGTTTCAGTTATGGGTGCCTTGAGTTTTAATGTTTGGTTTGGTTTTTTAATTAGTTTTAATGTTTGGTTTGGTTTTTTAATTGCTCGTTTTTTGCATCTTTCCTTGCAGGTTCCAAGTATGTCACCATTTTCCAGTGTTTCCTCCCTGTCCTCCCTGGAATCCCTTTGGGACTCCCTCAATGAGGTACGTAGCAGACAGAGCAGGAGGGAAGCCCTGCTGAGCTGGGCAACCCTGAGGCGGAGGAGGAGGAGGAGGAGGAAGCCGGCCAGCCGGCTGGTCAGGCCACCTTCTGGACTGGTCAGGAGCAAGGGGGCAGGCAGGCAGGGGGCTGCTAAGGGTATGCTTGCTGCCCCACTTGTCCTGATGGACCAGCCCCCCATGGCGCCAGGGCTGTAGGGCTTCCCTGGCTAGCGACTCAATGTGGGTTCCTGTCTCATTTTGGGCTGCTCTCTTTCTCCCCTCTCCCCACCACCACCTCTGGGGTCCTGTCTCTACCAGCAGTCAGCCTCTGAAGTGGCTATCAAGGAGGAAGAGCCACAAGAAGAATCAGGGAGCCCCCCAGAGGAGGACGGGGAGGACAAAGAGGACAGGGAGGACCTTGATTTGGCGTGCCCCCCACCTGAAGAACACCTGGAGGCAAGCGTCATCGAGGTCAGACGAAACATTCATTCATGACATATGAAAAGCTTCCCTGAACAGGGCTGTCTTCAGATGTCTTCTAAAAGTCAGATAGTTGTTTATTTCTTTGACATCTGGCGGGAGGGCATTCCACTGGGCGGGTGCCACTACCGAGAAGGCCCTCTGCCTGATTCCCTGTAACTTGGCTTATCGCAGTGGGGAACCGCCAGAAGGCCCTCAGCGCTGGATCTCAGTGTCCGGGCAGAACGATGGGGGTGGAGATAATTCTCCTGGGTTGCTTTTCGTTTGGTATTTGTTTTGTAAGATAACTCTTTTGAATGCGTTTCCAGGTGGCTCCTGCCAAATGAAGTTATTAATTGCAAAGTGGGTTTGGCGATAATAAAACCATGTTGGCACTTTGCAAAGCCGGTTCTCTCTGGGGTTTTCCTGCCTCCTATACCTTCCCCCCATCCGCTTGTTCTTGGTTTTGTGTCTCGTTCAGATCTCTCCAAGGCCGGCCACATGAGAACTTGGGAGAGGAGTGTTTCCTACTGACTACAAACCTCTCATATAACGCCTCGCCCCCAAACAGAAAAGGAGGGATTATGACAGCCTGCCACCACACAGGCCCTTCTTCGTGTGGCACCTTCACAAACGGTCTGGAGGGCAGCAACACAAGAAGGGGCCTTTTCTGTGGTGGCTCCCACTTGCGGAATGCTCTCTCCAGGGAGGCTCATCTGGCACCTTCATTATGTATCTTTAGGTACCAAGCAAAGACGTTTCTCTAGAACAGAGCTTTCCAAACTGTGTGTCGCAGAACCTTAGTGCTCCTCCCAGGGCTGGAAAAGGGCTAGTTGAACTGAATCCCTATGTTGCGAAATGAGGCATGTCTCCAAAGCGTGTCACCAACATGGAAAGTTCTGCTCTAGAACCAGCCTTTGGCTAATTGAACAATGCATGGCCTTTTCAACATGCTTGTGGATTGGGAGGTTGGCTTATGACTTCGTTTTTGTTTTTAATACATATGTTGTGTTTTTATTTTGTATTTTTATCCTGTAAGCCGCCCTGAGAGCTTCAGGGTTTAATTAATCAACCAATTGATTGATTGATTTATTAAAGATTGTGGCATTTTCCCAGAATCTGGAGGTGAATTGTTTACTTTTCTCACAGGACTGCGAGGAAGAGAGGCCCCCGAAGACCCCCAATTGCCTGGCTTCCATCATCTCCCGGATTCGGAAGATCTTCAGAAGAGCGCCGCCGCCAGCACCACCAGTGCCACCAGGGCAACCCAGTACAAGAGCCAGCAGCGGGGCGCAGGCAGAACGGAGGCCACTCTGCACGCGGCTCAGGCGCTGGATGCGGCAGCATCGCAGCTGTGTCCACCCCGAACCAAGGTGAGGAAGAGTTGGGAGACTTGCACCGATCCGCCCGGGGGGATTTTGTCAGCCCCCCCCCCTGGGATGACACTCGGGGCAATACACCCCCCCCCCCGCAGCCCACCTTCCTCCGCCAGTGGTGGCTGGGGAAGTAGCACCTGGAGGCGCGCGAGTCCCTAAGGGACATTTCCTTTTTGTTGTCCTTGCACAGGTCTTAATCCTTGTGGTCTGAACTGGAGATGAAAGATCAGAAAGATCAGAACGCGGAGGAAAGCGGGGCGAGAAACCCAAAGTCTCGTGGCCCTACGCCCGGGGGGATTTTGACAGCCCCCCCCCCCCCCGGGATGACACTTGGGGCAATACCCCCCCCCCGCACCCCACCTTCCTCCGCCAGTGGTGGCTGGGGAAGTAGCACCTGGAGGCGCGCGAGTCCCTAAGGGACATTTCCTTTTTGTTGTCCTTGCACAGGTCTTAATCCTTGTGGTCCAAACTGGAGAGGAGGAATAAAAGATCTGTGCGCAGAGGCAAGCGGGGCGAGAAACCCAAACTCTTGTGGCCCTACGCCAGCGTCCCACACGGCCAGCCCCAGTCCTAGAGCCTGTCACCTTTTGAGATTGTGGAGCGGAACAGAGAAGACAGCGGGCAAAGGGTGGACGGGGAAGGAGAAGTGCGAGAGAACGACAGCGTCTGCGGTGGCGGAGGAGAAGGAGAAGGCAGGACTGAGAGGGGAACGATCCTGGAAGGTGGCTTGAAAAGAAAGGGCAATATGGCGTAGAAAAACTGCTAGCTCATGCTGCCCACGCCCAAAGGAGGAGGAGGAAGGAAAGGAGGAAAGCAAGCGAGCAAGAAGGGACAGCTAAAGAAAGAACTGAGAAAAGAGACGGTGAGAAAGAAATTACAATAAGAAGGAAACTGAGAGTTTTTTGGTTGCGCTCCGCGGCAACCTGGAAGTAACAAAACGCATTACTTCCGGGTTTTGCCATTCGCGCACGTGCAAACGTTCAAAATGATGTCACGCGCATGCGTGGAAGCAGCGAATCACGACCAGCACACGTGCAGAAGTGGGTTGCGTTCGCTTCACGATGCAAAGGGGGCTCTGGAACGGATCCCGTTCGCATCCAGAGGTATCACTGTATACTAATGGGAGACTTAAATGGAGTTACATCATTAGAGATGGGAGTTATTTGCCCAATCAAGTGGGGCATGGACTTTATGAAACAGATCAAATAAATAAATAAAGAAAGAAATATTGATTAAAAAATAAATAAAACTGCTAGAATGCTAGCCTGGCTTGTGCGCAGACAGTTTGCTTATGAGTAGAGAAGTTTCTGCTCATAGACAAGGAGCAAGTTGGTTCCATGTACAACAGAATCTCACCTTCCCTAGAACATGTCGAAGGGCAAAAGGTTTAAGGCTCAGAGCAACCTTTCTCCCCTCCACCAACCCCAGAGAGCTTCCCTCTGTTGGAGAAGCCTTTCAAAGATGGGGTGGAAATTCACTTGAAGTGGCTTCAAAGCCACCAACACACTACTTCCCTTCAGGGGAAGAACCAGAAGGGAGCGGCAGGAATCAAGCAGCCCAGACCCACCCAAAGTGGCCAGAGGGTGGGCTTGAGAAATCCCTCCCCATCGCAGGCTCCACCAGTCTCTGTTTCTAGAAGCCTCAAAGAAACAAGATCCCACCGCCATGTATCCCGTTGACAGTACTGAGGATGGCATTTCTCAGCATTCTCCACGGATTGATTTTTATTTATTCAAGGTGATGGACTATATGGAATTGGCAGAAATGACTGGCAGAATTCGTGACCAGGGAGAAGAGTCGGTGGAAGAAGATTGGAAGAAATTTAAAGATTACTTGCAGAAATACTGTAAAATTAAGGAAGGTTAAAATGATGTTGGATGGAAAATAAGTGGTATTGGTAAAAAGCTTTTTAAGAGCATGCAGGTATGGATTGATAATACCTAAAAATATATATTCACAATAGGTGATGACACAGAGTCATGAAAAATGACAGAGGGTAAGGATTGCTGAAAGGACTTTTTAAATGGGAATACAAAAGGGGAGGTGTGAGGAGGTCAAAGAATCAAGGTAATGAGATAAAGGATGATTGAAGGATGGAGTCAATTTTAAACTTTTTCTGTTTTTTTTTTTATATCTAATCATGGCTATTTTTTGTTTGTTACATATTCCTTTTTTATGTGTGTTCTTTCTCTTTCATTTTCTCTATCTTCTTTAAATTGTTATTTATGATTTTTGTGAATTGTACTGTTTAATTCTATGTTTGTTTTTAAAACCTTAATAAATATTACATAAGTGATTTTTATTTATTCATATTTATTCCTTTATTTATTGATGTACTGAATCTATATATCGCCCTACCCCTGGAGGTCTCAAGGCGGTTCAAAATATAAAACCGCAACATATATAATCAAAATAAAAACAACAAGCCAACAATGCCCCCCCAACCCCCACATTTTAAAAGGGCTTAGGATGCCTGGGATGCAAGGCTGGGACTCCTTCATCTGGCTGTTGTCCATCCCTGACTCTCCCACCTCTTCTTAAAAACCTCCAATGAATCATAGAATGGGAGACTTGGAAAGGGAGCCCAAGGTCCTCTAGTCCAATCCTCTGCATTGCAGGAATCTCAGCTGAAGAATCCCAACAGATGGCCATCCAAACTCTGCTTCAAAACCTCCAAGGAAGGAGAGTCCATGGTCGGATCCAGCTTCAGGGCTCTTCTTTGGTCCTTGGGAGCAAAGTTCAGGCCAAACTTCCAACTCCCAAACACTCCCCTTGACTTCTGTCCAACATGTTTTTCTCAAGTTCTGCACCTGCCGCTTGAGCCATTCAAGACTCCAGAAAGTTATTGTGATGAAACTTATTCCACTTGGAATAATCAAAATTATAGTCATCTCATCTTCTAAATGCTCAGGAGATGTTTCTGGAAATTGCATGAGCCTTGGAAAGCAACAACAGCATGGCAATATTAATTGAACTATGACTGGGAAAGAAAAAGTTGGTGCAGAGAATTTTTCCTGTGTTGGAGACAGACTGAGTCAAGATGCAGAGCTGGCGAAAGAGGGGTGTGCCTGCCTTGTGCTTCCTAGCTCTGAAGGTAGAGTTGAAAACCACCCAGATTGGGAAAGCCCAGGCAGTCTGGCCTTGCAAGAGTCTTTGGGCACTTCTGCTTTGCCTCCTTGGCAGATAAGAGGAGGAGGAAGAGGAAGAGCCAGAATGAGATCCCTGCCCCTTCTTTTGCTGCTTCTGCTGCTCATGATGCCCTTTGGAGTCTGCAGGAACCACAAGGCGAAATGCCCCTTGAATCTGGTCAGAGATGAAACAGATGCTCGCAATTACTACCGGCCTGGACACTTTCTCATCAGTGGGATCATCTCTCCAAAACGCCTTATTGAGACAACTCCATACAACTTTACTCAGACACCCTTCGCCAGGAATGACATGTATGTAAAATCATATGCGGATGGGTTTCATGGTCCTCCAGTCCTTGCAATGGTTGTAATAGGAAAGAGCCCCTTTCTCAGGGCTGGGGAGCCAAGGGCTGATGTTGCAGGACTGCCCTGCCCTGACCATTGGTCTTGCTGGCTGGGGCTGATGGGAGCTGGGGGGTCCAGGAGAAGATTCCACACAAACCTCTCCAATTTCCTTGTTCCCTCTGTCTTCCTAAGTAAAACAATCCTGTACCTATTCCTCTGTGTTGCTTTTAGAAGAATGCAAGAAATCTGGTCAGGGTTCAAAAGGATGCACTGAATTTCCCCACCTGCAGGATGCCATGAAACTCAGACAATTTCCAAGGCTCAAAGGTTTTATTCAATATTATTCCATTTGGACAATTCATAAACTGTCATTAAGGAATGCTACAGTTTTACACATGGAATTTTGAGAACCTCTGGGTGACCTTTGGTAGCTGAAGAGCAGGAAAGATGTGCTTTAATTGAAAGGATAAATAAAATAATATGTCAGGGGAGTTCCTTGTAAGTGGACTTAGATCTTGTTACGGAAAAATTCCGGGTGCTGAGTTTCCTTGCCACCCGGCTCGTCGGACAATGTCCGCGGGTCCTAGCGGAAAATGAGTTCAGCCGGAGACAGGAGCAATGAACGGAGATCCCAAGTTTATTGCGCAACAGGTTCAATAAATGGCATTGAACCCCGAGAGTGGGGCGACATGAACTTTTAAAGGTTCCCTCCAGGTCCCAGAATACAGTGCAGAAAACGTCACATATACATCATAAAGAGGTGGGGTTACACGGATCAGCAGTACAAGAAATTGGTGGTGGTATACACAAATCAAGGTGGGGGCTACAGAGATCAGCAGTATAATAAGGTAGGCAGAACAGAGATCAGCAGTATAATAAGGTAGGCAGAGCAGAGATCAGCAGTATAATTAGGTAGGCAGAGCAGAGATCAGCAGTATAATAAGGTAGGCAGAGCAGAGATTGCCCGGAGTGGTAGAGATATGCATAAGCGTTTCCTGAGTACAGGTGATGGCAAGACAATGGCAGAGCCATGCATCGCCCATTATCCGGTATTGTCCGGAGGAAGGGCTTGGCTGGACCATCCGACAGGATTAAGGTTTCCCTGAGTACGTGACCTGTCGGTTCGAGGATTATGGCGTCGAGGGTAGCATCATGGAGTCCGGAGGGAATCGAGTAGAATAACATTAAAATGGAGAAGATCGAAGCTTTGGCTGATTTTATATTATTTTCCGAAGTTTTCGGCTTCTTGCCGGTCAAGTGTATATTGTAAATTGAGAGCGGAAACGAATGGATACAATGTAACAGGAGTTTGACAGTTTTACGAGGTCGCTAGTTTCGGATCCATTGTTGTAGCAGTGGGGGGCCGTCAACACCTTGTCAGGAGGTTAAATGAGGCGTGCAAGAGCTCCCTGAGCTAGCTCCTGCAGGGGAATGCACGTTCCTGATTGGCTAAAACGCGGCCATTATGGTCAATGGGGGAAACAGTATGATACGGTCTACTCATTAGAAATAGGGGAAACGAGGCTCAAGCGGAGGCTGTATATAGAAGGAAAGATATAAGGAAAAGATATTGTCTATAAAGTGGGGGGTATAGTGTGGTGCTTGTGTAACAGTGTGGGGGTTCAGGAGTCACGGCAGAGCTGGGTGCCACCGAGGTCATCGCCTCGGGCCCCGTAGTCACACGGAGGAGGGGTGAGGAAAGGTCCCCCCCCCCCCCTCCTTCCGTATCAGTCCCCCATTCGGAGATAGATTTGCATTAAAGTTCTGTAAGAACTTGCAAATCCTTTCTCCGCACCCTATACCCCCGTGATTTCGTACTCCCCTTCCCCTAGGTGTCTCATTTGTACATATTCAGGGAATATAGAGGCACTGTGGGAGCGGGAATAAGCTCGGATAGGAAGAGGGGTGGATTGAGTAGGACAGCGGAGGAGAGAGCAACAAGGAGAGACACAGTGTATAGTACAGCAGAGCATTGAGGCACAAAGGATAATAATAAGGGCAGTGAGCAGTATCACCTTGAGTAACTGTCGGAGCCATCCGAGCTTAGGCAACCATCCCCACAAGTCTATGTCGGATAGACCCTCATGTCGTATCTCATTTAGTTTTCCTGCCAGCTCGTGGATATTGTTCAAATGTCCGGTAATATTCAAAGTCTGATCAGTCACATATGTACAACACTCAGTGCCTATTAGGGCACAGGTCCCTCCTTGACTGGACAGGAGAAAGTCCGTCGCAATCCTGGTCTGCAAACTAAGTTGTCTCACCTCTGACAGCTCCGACATCAGAGAGTCGGTGATTTGGGTTGCCTCTTGCATGAATTTCAGAAGGATGTCGGTAAGCCGGAGGATGTCCACATGATTAGAGCCGGCCCCATAGGCAGGGAAGAGTGCCCGACCGACAGTCTCTCCGTTGGCGGCGACATCGGATAAGTCCGACAGTCCTTTTTGTTCTCTTTTATTTCTCTGCCTCCCAGGGGGTAGGTGTGGGATTACTCTAATGCCGGGGACAATGTATCCTACGAAGCAAGATCCTGACATATGAGGGCTTACCCAGGTATATGCGCGATGGCCACATACCCAAAACAGGCCGCTGAGGTAAGACTCCATCCTCCCGGAGGCAAAAGCTTGGAGCAACATGGAGTCGGTGGGCTGAGGTAGCCAAGTAGGTGGGTGTCCGATGACAGTGGCCCAAGCAAGGGTGAGATTTTGGAAGGTGTGGGACCCAGTCACATCGGTAAGAGTGACGTGACCAGTGGGCAAAAGTTCCAAGTTGGAGGGGCAGGTACTGGACCCAATGAAAGTTCCCTCTCCTGTGAAAATGCGGCAAAGGGGCCCTTTTGTAGAGCCAGTGAGGTAGAGGTATTGGTGGGTCAAATTCAAGGCCGTTAAATTCCAAGAGGTGACATCTCCGGATCGGAACTGTTCAGTGGTCACGGGTACAGGAACAAGGGGGAGACTTTGTTGGAGGTGGCTGGGTGCATGTGCACATATCCAGCATTCAGGATAGGGTGCCTCTTTAGCCACCTGGCCCAAGAGTTTGATGTAAGAGTTCTGTTCCCAAGAGGAGAGGAGGTCTTTTTCTGGGAGGGAGGGATCGTTGCCGAGCTGACGGGGTGCCGTGCCGAGTGGATGAAGAGGGTCCGTGGTATTAAGGAGTCGCCTATCCTTGGCTACGCCCCCGCATCTCAAAGGTCCAACGTGATCCCAAGTGGGAGAGCGTGAGGGATGTACCGGATGATACCATCCTTCTAAATATTCTGCCCCTCTCCAGTCGTGGACGACTCCAAGATTCCAGAGGCAACAGAACCCTCTCAAGCAAAGTCCTTGTAGTTGGGGTTTCTGGGGTTCTGGAGTCATGGAGAGACATTGGAACCCGAAAATTAGGTTGTCAGAGGGGTCTGTTGTGTCGGTGTAGGACGATGTGGCCCCCCCTTTTGTGACTTCAGTCCAATTTGGGTTCCTTGAGACTTCTCCGTTGCTATAAAGAAAATGGGTCCCGTTCTTACAACTAAGGCGGTAGTAGGAGCGGTCAAGGGTGACTGTTGCCGACCCAATCCGGTGTAGGCGTCCATCTCTGATGAAAAGTTCCCAGTACTCGTTGCCAGTTAATCGGGGCACAAGGGAATGGCGTAGCAATGTCCGAGACTCAGGGAGGCAGAAATCAAAGTCCCCCATTCGGTCCGGGTTTGACTTCCCGCCGGTTTCGACTCGATGGTAGCCTAAAAGGTGGTAATCCGTGGTTAATCCGGTGCAATGGTCTGTTGGTGTGACTGAGGATTGAGTCAAAGTCCCGTAATCAAGGAAGAGGAAGAAGAAATACATGATCGGAGTCTGGGGACAGCAAGGCATGATCGAGGAGAAGAAATTATAAAGTGTGCTAATCACGGAGTCGTCAGGGCGTGTCGTCAAAGAAGCTGTTATCGAAGGTACGCTGTCAAAGACGCTGTCAAAGCGAGCTGTCAAGGCGCGCTGTCAAAGGCGCGCTGTCGAAGGCGTGCTGTCAGAGGCGTGCTGTCAGAGGAGCTGTCAAAGCTAGCTGTCAAAGGCGCGCTGTCAAAGGCGCGCTGTCAAAGGAGCTGTCAAAGGCGCGCTGTCAGAGGAGCTGTCAAAGCTAGCTGTCAAAGGCGCGCTGTCAAAGGCGCGCTGTCAAAGGAGCTGCCAAGGCGCTGTCCAAGCAGCTGTCAGAGGAGCTGTCAATAGAGCTGTCAAAGGCGCGCTGTCAGAGGAGCTGTCAAAGCTAGCTGTCAAAGGCGCGCTGTCAAAGGCGCGCTGTCAAAGGAGCTGCCAAGGCGCTGTCCAAGCAGCTGTCAGAGGAGCTGTCAATAGAGCTGTCAAAGGCGCGCTGTCAAAGCTAGCTGTCAAAGGCGCGCTGTCAAAGGCGCGCTGTCAAAGGAGCTGTCAAAGGCGCGCTGTCAAAGGCGCGCTTTAAGCGTAGTTTGATGGCCGTGGGATCTGGGATGATCTCAGACGTCCAGATGGGTGGATCTGTGCCCGATCCGGTCTGTTGGGCCCGATTCTGGCCCCGGTCTGCTGGTCCGGTCTGTTGGGCCCGATTCTGGCCCCGATCTGCTGGTCCGGTCTGTTGGGCCCGATTCTGGCCCCGATCTGCTGGTCCGGTCTGTTGGGCCCGATTCTGGCCCCGATCTGCTGGTCCGGTCTGTTGGTCGTCGTTGTCGTCGATATATGAGGTTGGTGGAGTAGGAGGGGTCGAAAAAGTGAAGTCCTCGCCGAGGTCTCCCTCCGTCTCTTGAGGGGGGGGCGTCGATTTACACCTGGTATGGTGTAACCATGAGTGCTTCTCACCTATTTTCACGGCGGTTGGCGATGTGAGGAGAATTTGGTAGGGACCTTCCCACGCTGGCTGAAGGAGTGCCCTCTGATAGACTTTGACAAGGATCCAATCGCCTGGTTTGAAGGAGTGTGCCTGGACGTCGGTGGGTAGATTTTGTCCTTCGATGGCCGCGTAGTGGTGGAGACGTTGAAGCTGTGTCTGGAGCTGAATGACATAATTAGTGAGTTCTGCTTCCCCCAGTTCAAGTTCCGAGAGGGGAAACAGAGTGTTGTAAATGGGAGGGGGTCTCCCAAATAGGAGTTCGTATGGGGATAGTTTCAATGGTCCAGTTGGGGCACTTCGTATGTTATGGAGAACTAGTGGAAGGGCATTTACCCATTTTAGTCCAGTGAGTTTGCAGAGCTTTCCTAGTTGTGTTTTGATTTCTTGGTTCATGCGCTCTACTTGGCCGGAAGATTGTGGGTGATAGGGCGTATGAAGGTCCCATTTTATTTGTAAGGCCTTGGCCACTAATTGTACTATTTGAGCGGTGAAATGAGTTCCTCTGTCACTGTCTAGTCGACGGGGAACCCCAAATCGGGGAATAATGTCGTGTAGGAGGGCTCTGGCCACTACAGAGGCGGTAGGTTTTCTACAGGGGAATCCCTCTACCCAGGAGGAGAGTTTATCCACTATGATCAGAGCGTGTTTGAAACCCTGACAGTGCGGTAAGTCAATAAAATCCAGCTGTAGACTTTCAAAGGGAACGAATGCCCACAGTCTGGCTCCTGGTGGTGCTCTAGGTTGTCGTTTGGGATTAAAGGAGCTACAGGTAACACAGTTCTTTGACGCTGCTGTGGCCGCTACCGCAAGTCCAGGAGCGTACCAGGATCTTTTAACGTGCTCTATCAGTCTCCCTTTTCCCCAGTGTGTACGTTGATGGAGGACCCTCACCAATTTTGGAACCCAAGCTTTTGGAAGGACAGTCCTTCCGTCGGGGAGAGTCCAAACGTCATTTCGTTCGATCGCACCCACAGAACGCCAGAGAGTCTTTTCCTCCTCGGGGGCTTCTTTGTAAATTTGTGTGGGATCAATATGAAGTGGGATTTGCAAGGCTTGAAATTCCGATTCATTGTTTGGGAGGCGGAGCGCGGCTGATTGGGCTGCCTTATCAGCTCGCCTGTTACCCCTTGAGACGGGGTCTCTACCCCGGGTATGCGCTTTGCAATGGACTACTGCGATTGCGGTAGGTAGATGGATAGCGGTCAGTAGTCTCTCTACTAAAGCGGAATGTGAAATTTTGGAGCCTGCAGCGGTTAAGAAGCCTCTTTGTAACCAGATCTGGCCAGTTGTATGGACCAATCCGAAACAGTACTTACTGTCCGTGTAGATTGTAGTTCGCTTGCCTTCACTGATCTCGCAGGCCCGTATGAGCGCTATTAGTTCTGCAGCTTGGGCGCTATATTGTGGGTTTATCGGATTTGATTCTATTACTTCGAAGTCGGTGACTACAGCATATCCTGTTTTCCTTTCCCCGTCCACAACCTTTGAACTGCCGTCTGTATAAAGTATTAAATCTGGGTTTTCTAATGGTAGGTGGTCTAGGTCTTCTCTGGGTTTCTCGGCTTGACGGACTATGGTGGCGCAGTCATGGTGTGGGGTTCCATCATCAGGGAGAGGGAGGAGGGTGGCTGGGTTGAGGGAGTTAACCCTCTTTATAGTGACATTTGATGGGGTCAATAGAAGGGCTTCATACTTGTTTAATCGAGAGTTTGAAAAGTGATGGCTGCCTCTGAGGGTTAATAGGGTGGAGACGGAATGGGGCACATGGATGATGATTTCATGTCCCAGAACCGTTTCCTGAGCCTTTTCGAGGAGGATCGCTGCGGCAGCTATGGCTCTTAGGCAGCTTACTGCGCCTTTCGCGGTGGTGTCTAATTGAAGACTGTAATATGCTATAGGTCTCTCTTGGTCTCGGAAAGATTGTGTCAATACCCCGGAAGCTACTCCCATTTGCTCATGGATAAACAAGTTAAATGGGATCCTGTAGTCGGGTAAGCCTAGCGCAGGGGCAGATCTTAGTTCTCGCTTTAAACGTTCAAAAGATTTGTATGCGTCTTCCTCCCAAACTAGGGTGTCTGGATGATCTTGGCGAGTCATAGCGGAGAGGGGTTTTGTTATTTCGCTGTATCCCGCGATCCAGGCTCTGCAGAAGCCAGCCATACCTAAAAATCCCCGAAGTTGTCGTTTAGTTTTTGGAAGGGGAATCTTAGTGACTGCTTCTATTCTATCGGTCGCTAAGCTTCGGGTGCCTACTCCTAGGATATGCCCGAGGTACTTTACTTCTTGCTTGCAGTATTGCAACTTTTTTGGTGACACCTTATGTCCTTTTCTGGCTAGTTCTGCAAGGAGATGTTTGGTGTCTATCTTACATGCTTCCTCACTGGGGGAACAGAGAAGGAGGTCATCCACGTAAAGCAAGAGGGCGGAGTTTGCAGGGAGCTGGACATCCTGTAAATCTTGGTGCAAGATGGCCGAAAATATTGCAGGTGATTCCACGTATCCCTGGGGTAACCTCGTCCAGGTTAATTGACTGGGTCCCCAGGTAAAGGCGAAAAGAAATTGGCTGGCTGGGTCCAGGGGGATACTAAAGAAGGCGGAGCACAAGTCTGCGGCAGTGTACCATTTGGTTTCTGCTGGAATGGCGTTCAAGAGGGAATTGGGATTGCCGACTACTGGATGGCGGGGTATTACAAATTGATTCACCAGTCTCAGATCCTGGACAAAACGGTACCGGACTGGGGCCCCTTCTGTCGATGGTTTCTTTACTGGAAGTACTGGGGTATTGCAAGGGGATGCGCAAGGGACTAGGATGCCCTTCTCGAGGAAGTCTTCTATCATAGGAGTTAGTCCCTCTATGGCTTCTTTAGGTAGGGGATATTGCTTTGTGCACGGAAAGGGTAGGTCTGTTCTATAGACGATTTTGACTGGAGTTGCCGACAACAAAAGACCTACTGAAGTCGACTCAGTGCCCCATAGAGAAGAGGGCAATTCATTTTCCAGTTCTGGAGGGAGTTCCGGGAACTGCCTGTCCGTTTTGGCCTCTTCAATTATTCCCTGGAAGGCGGGGATGGATTCCTCTGGCATATGTAAGTAGATGCCTTCCTCAGAACATTTAATGGTGGCATTTAATTTGCAAAGTAGGTCCCTTCCTAAGAGGTTCACCGGGCTGTTGGTTAAGAGGAAGGTATGTTCCGCTAGTAGGGGTCCGAGGGTAACTTTAGTCGGACGCGATAGCGGGCAAGTGCGGGGTATCCCATCCAGACCCATGACTTTTCTGGTCTCCGGACTTGGTTCCAGGTGGCTATCCGTTAAGGTGGAGTAAGTGGCTCCTGTGTCCAATAAACATTGATATGGATGGCCATCTATCTCAATGGTACAGAATGGTTCTTCGGAGGATAACGTTAAGATTGGGCAGATAGTATGGGTTTGGTTGGGATCCCCTTCTAATTGTCAATAACTCCCTTGATCGTCCGGAGGGGGTTGGTTAGGGGGGTGTAAGGGAGGTGCTGTAGCGTTGGCCCACGGGCGGGCGGATGGAGTGATCGCGGGCATTTGAGCCTTTGGTCCTGGTAAGGGTCTTTGGGTTTGAGCAGGTATAGTTGGAGGTGGCGGTGGTTTGTGGGGGGCAGAGGCTGGCTGAGGGTTATAAGTGATGGGCGGTGGGTTTCCATATCCATAGGTTGCATTTGGATGTGGTGTCCCGTAGATCGTGTTATTGAGGTACGGGCAAAACCGCCTAATGTGGCCTTCTTCTTGGCAATAAAAGCATCCGGTGGTGGTAGGTCCCCAAGGCCTATGGGGATTGGGATTGGGGTTTCCTCTTCCTCGGATTCCCCTCCCTCGGTTGAAGCCCCTGCCCCTACTAGGGTTTAACTCCATACTAAGGGCTAGGACTTGTTCGGTTTCAGGTTTGGGGTCCCTTTTCTTCCTCTCATCTCGTGAGTTATAGACTGATTTAGCGATGGAGAGGATTTCGCTGATACTTTTCCCATCGTATCCTATCTGTAAATTTAAGGCTTTTCTAATATCGGGACAGGCTTGATCTTTAAAGAAGCCTTTCACTATGACTTCGTGCTGAGAGTTCTCTGGATCAATTCCTCCCCAGGTCTTAATGGCGGATACAAGTCTCGTATAGTAATCGGACGGGTGTTCATTTGCTCCTTGTAGCACAGTCTGGACTTTCGTCCAGTTAACAGTGCGTTGTCCGGCGGCCTTGATGCCGTCTAAGATTGCCTTTTTAAATAAATTTAAGCACCAGATTCCGTTTGTGGTATTATAATCCCATGTCGGTTCGGTGCGCAAGCATTGGGCTGTGAGCGCCGCTAACCCTACCGGGCGTCCTGTCTGATAATCCGGGAGTTCAATCATTTCTCCGGCTTTGGCTAAAATATCTGCCTTCTCAGCCTCGTTGAAAAGTGCGTTCAGGAGAACGTGAACGTCTGGCCAGGTCGGCTTATGGGTTGAAAATATTGCGCTGACCTGACGGTGACATTTATCTGGGTCGTCCCTCAATGATGGCATTTGGTTCGACCAAGTTACCAGGTCTGCCGTATAGAATGGTTGGTGGGTATATATCATTCGGGGGGCTCCGTCCGGCTGCAACGGTGGGATTGGCAGAGCCCTTAAGGGCATCTGGACGGCCGTAGAGTCCAATTGCCTGGACGTCCCTGGGGTCTCTTCGGGTCTTTCTAAAGGGAGTGAGGTTCCTAGGGTAGCATTTTGTACCTCCCTGGCTAAGGAGTTGATGTTTTCCGTGATAGCATTCTGTATCTCCCTTGCTCGTGTCAAAGGGCTGATGTTCTCTGAGGTCGTACCCTGAACTTCTCTAGCCGGTGGGAGGGAGCTAAGGTTTTCCGAGGTAGCATTTTGCATTCCTTTGGCTCGTTGCCTAGTTATGATTTGACTCCCCCCCCCCCCGTGCCCCTTGTTCCTCAGCCTCTTCGCTGTTATCATTATCCTGGTCATCACTTGGGGCGGGTGGAACAGTTTGTCTGTAGTAAAAGGGGATAAGCGTTTGTTCCACGGAGTCGTCTATAGGGTGTCCTTCGTAAGGGGGGGGCAGAGGAGACCTCCCATGATTTAGGATGGGCAGTTGGTAGGTCGCTCCTCCCTTTGCAACGTGGAGCAGTCCTCGGACGGCTTCGAAAGCGGCTAAATACCCTAGTTGACGGGGTTTTTCTTCCATCAAGTAGTTTCTTAGATGCCTCAGGCGGTCTTCATTAAAGGAGCCCCCTGTTGGCCACCGTAACTCGGGCTTTGCAGAGGCAGTCCCGGCCGGCCAGGTTTCTTTACATAGATCTTCTAATTTCTGCTTCGACAGCAAGTTGTGGCCGGGGATAGACTTCCAATGAGAGATGACGAATTCAAGAGGGGAGTCGGGGTCCCTCTGGGATTCAGATGGCTTCCTTGAAGCCTTCTTCCCGGAGTGAGCCCGCTCATGTTTAGAAGCTTGGGTACCCATTTTATTCACGCGTGTCTGGGTAAAGAGAGGGAGAGGGGGTCGTTAGGGTTTATTTGGGTCTTGAGGATTATCAACAGTTTCCTAACGGGGTTTGAGAGCTCTTTCTACTTATTTCCTATTCTCTTCCTTTCCTACTTCTTCTTCAATTTCCGGGGGTTTCCTTTCCACTCTGCCAAGTCCCACCCAGTCCTCCCTGGACTATCCCTCCTGGCAACCTCCTACCTATCGTCACAAACTTGGGAAAAGGGGGCCCTACTGAACGCCCGCGCCGTGCGGTGCCAGATCGGGTGGTCCCTTGATAGAGTTTTGAACGGAAAATCCCCCTTGCTTTCGGAAGCGGGCTCACGCACGATTCACGTGTTACGTGGCCCGACCGGTGCGGCTGGGATTGATACAGAAAGTCAGACCCCTTCCTGCCCCCTCCGTAAGGGCGCTCGGGAAGTTTGGAAGAAGAATTCCAGACCCTTGCTTCAACTGAGAGAGTCCGTTGCGGGGAGTCGGCTATCTTTTCAAGCCGGGTCTCTCCGTCTTATTTTTGGACCCCCAATTGGTGCAGCTGACTGGAGGGTTTGAGAGGAGAAAGAGATAGAGCTCAGAACCCCCTTTTGGGTTGAGCAGTGGTCCCCGTTCTCTCTCGCGACGGACCAAGGGAAAAGGTAAGAAGGATCGATAGAGAGGAGGGCAGAGAATTCAGTTGCCAGGAGATTCCACCCCCTTACCACCAGTGCACTGGGTTTCTCTACTATACTCACGCGTCTTCAACGTTGATCCCGGGATCGATGAATATGCCGGCCGGATTCCCTTTGCTCCTGGGCTGAACCCTGGGACGTTCGATTACCGCCCGGAAGATGGCCGGGGGTCCTAAGGATCTTCCCAGGCAAAACGGCCTGGTGCCGGCTGAAGATTTCGGGGCCCCCGGTCAGCAACACGGGAGAACCGCCCTGCCCCACGTTGGGCGCCAAATGTTACGGAAAAATTCCGGGTGCTGAGTTTCCTTGCCACCCGGCTCGTCGGACAATGTCCGCGGGTCCTAGCGGAAAATGAGTTCAGCCGGAGACAGGAGCAATGAACGGAGATCCCAAGTTTATTGCGCAACAGGTTCAATAAATGGCATTGAACCCCGAGAGTGGGGCGACATGAACTTTTAAAGGTTCCCTCCAGGTCCCAGAATACAGTGCAGAAAACGTCACATATACATCATAAAGAGGTGGGGTTACACGGATCAGCAGTACAAGAAATTGGTGGTGGTATACACAAATCAAGGTGGGGGCTACAGAGATCAGCAGTATAATAAGGTAGGCAGAACAGAGATCAGCAGTATAATAAGGTAGGCAGAGCAGAGATCAGCAGTATAATTAGGTAGGCAGAGCAGAGATCAGCAGTATAATAAGGTAGGCAGAGCAGAGATTGCCCGGAGTGGTAGAGATATGCATAAGCGTTTCCTGAGTACAGGTGATGGCAAGACAATGGCAGAGCCATGCATCGCCCATTATCCGGTATTGTCCGGAGGAAGGGCTTGGCTGGACCATCCGACAGGATTAAGGTTTCCCTGAGTACGTGACCTGTCGGTTCGAGGATTATGGCGTCGAGGGTAGCATCATGGAGTCCGGAGGGAATCGAGTAGAATAACATTAAAATGGAGAAGATCGAAGCTTTGGCTGATTTTACATTATTTTCCGAAGTTTTCGGCTTCTTGCCGGTCAAGTGTATATTGTAAATTGAGAGCGGAAACGAATGGATACAATGTAACAGGAGTTTGACAGTTTTACGAGGTCGCTAGTTTCGGATCCATTGTTGTAGCAGTGGGGGGCCGTCAACACCTTGTCAGGAGGTTAAATGAGGCGTGCAAGAGCTCCCTGAGCTAGCTCCTGCAGGGGAATGCACGTTCCTGATTGGCTAAAACGCGGCCATTATGGTCAATGGGGGAAACAGTATGATACGGTCTACTCATTAGAAATAGGGGAAACGAGGCTCAAGCGGAGGCTGTATATAGAAGGAAAGATATAAGGAAAAGATATTGTCTATAAAGTGGGGGGTATAGTGTGGTGCTTGTGTAACAGTGTGGGGGTTCAGGAGTCACGGCAGAGCTGGGTGCCACCGAGGTCATCGCCTCGGGCCCCGTAGTCACACGGAGGAGGGGTGAGGAAAGGTCCCCCCCCCCCCTCCTTCCGTATCAGATCTCTAAAATATGAAAAGGAATCATTCCTTTTTTGACCACACACAACTGGCCTCATTTCAAAGTATTGAGGTGTTTGAGGTTTCTTCCTAAGCCAGAGGGTGGCATGAAACTCAAGCAATTTCCAAGCTGCTATGATTATTTTATGTTTATTCTATTTGGGTCATTTGTGAACAACCTTAGCACAAATCTCTTTACACAATGCAGACCTACAGCCCAACATGGGGAAATCTGTCTCAGCTACATTAAAGGTTTCCTCCTCCAATCCCAGCACTTTCCCCTTTCTGTCATTTTTTTTTAAAAAATAGAAGCGTTTTAAGAAACTCCTGAAAATGGTTGGATTTTTATGGGTGAAGAACAGGAATGATATGCTTCAAATAAAATGATTATGTAAAATAATACAGACCAGGGGGTGTCCTCATTGGTGGAGTCAGCGATGAAAAATATGAGCAAAATTATAAATTTTGCTACACACTCAAACCTGAAAGCCAACAGGCCTCTTTTCCAAGTCAAAGGGGACTGAGGTATTTGGTGCTTCCCCTCCTTCAATAAAATTGTCTGTTATCTACCTGTAGTCTAGCCCCTTGGAAGGCGCCAAAGACCACTGCAGGAAAAGCAACCTATGGAGCAGCTTCCCAGTATATCTCAAATGTTGAGGGGCACCTTCATTGCTTACTCATAGAACCACAGTAGAATAGAATCATAGAGTTGTAGAGATGGAAGAGACCTGGAGGAATCTCACCTGAGGCATCCATGACACATGGTCACCTTCGGAGGGAGTCTGTTCCACTGTTGAACAGCTCTGGGTGCTGTTTGCAGCAAAGTTCCTGTCATGGAGCAGAGGTCTCCAAAATTTTGTTCAATGCTAGACAGAAAACGGTTGATATTAATGCAAAAGGATGCATGGATAAATATAAATAAATAAATAAATAAATCTAAGCGTTGTGGATTATATAATGTTTCCTTCCTCCCATTAATATGAATATCAGTTTCACTCTTTTTAAAGGATTCATTTATTGCAGGGAGTCAACTAGGACATCATGGTACATGTTGTCTTTCCTGTTCACCATCCAAGAGATCAACCAGGATCTCAGGATCTTACCCAACATCACCCTGGGATACAACATCTATGAGAACTATTTCGATGCAAGGATGACTTCGGACGCCATGCTAGAGCTGCTTGCAGGCAGTGGATGCAATGTTCCCAATTATCACTGTGGAGAACAGAATCCCCTGCTGGCTGTTCTTGAAAGAGGCAATACTGTCATCTCAAGAGTGATTTCAGCCTTGTCAGGCATCTACAAAATCCCACAGGTAACTAACTAGTGGGAGAGAATGGAGGGACAAAGAATTTCAACTCCATAAGATTCTATTTTCTCTTTGGAGGGGTCAAGTAGGGATATTTTTAAAAATGGGAAAATCCTGAGCTATGGATTCAACATCCCTTTTTCAAAACTGAGCCTTCACCAACTTGTCACCTCCAGATGTTTCAGACTAAAACTCCCATCAGTGTCAGCCAGCAGAGATTTAGATATCAGTCATTACAGATAATTAAATATCTGTTATGCTGAAATTAAAGTAAATTGCTGGTCTTTTGCTTTCCTTGCTAGATCAATCATGGTTTTACTGTCCAGTTTCTCGAAGGTAAAACCCTGTTCCCTTTTGTCTACCGGATGAGTCCCAAAGAGGAAAGTCAGTACCAGGGGATTGTTGAATTGCTCCTGTATTTTGGATGGACGTGGATTGGCCTCTTCGCTCCAGACAATGACAGTGGAGAAAGATTTGAGAGCGCTGTGAAACCTCTGATGCTCAGCAAAGGGATCTGCATTGCTTTATCAAAAAGAGTACCAGAAAATGATCTAAATCAATTTATCAGGCCTGGGGAACCTTTTTTCCTATGGAGACAAGTTGGGGTATTTCTTTTCTATATAACCAGTGAACTGGATATCATGTTGATCATAGTAGCACACCATATCTGTGAGAAGGAAATAGGGGCAAAAGTCTGGATCACAACAGCTTTGCTAGAAAACAGAGTTGGCTTTCACATCCCTCCAAATCTATTCCAGCACCTCCATGGTTCTCTGTTCTTTGCAATTGAGACTGGAATAAGGAGCAGCAAAGGTGGCAAATATAGATTGCAGACCAATTTTGGGGATTATTTCGATCAAGCATTTCAGTGTTCATATTCAAAGCATCTGTTGTCCGTGAAAGGCAGGATAAGATGCAAAGAGGAGGAGAAACTGCAGCCATTGCTCCAAGGGGAGCGTGACATAGTCCTGTCAGTTGACAGTTATGGCAATTACATCAATGTTCAAGCTGTGGCTCAGGCCTTGCATGCTTTGCTTTCATCGAGATCCCAGAGGAGGCTGATGGTGGAGGAAGGAGAGCAATGGGGACCCCAAAGGCTACAGCCGTGGCAGGTATTTCCTTCCCCCTTTTGCAAACTGCAGTCCACACAGATGCTGATCTTGACTGGGGATAGACCTGTAAAATATCATAGTTACTATTAGTAATAGTAGCTTACCTTCCAACATGTCTCCGATGAAAATAGGGATGTCCCATCCCATAACGATCATTTTGCTATTTATACCCAGGGCTTTCTTCAGGGGGAACTCGCTGGAACTCAGTTCCAGCACCTCTCAACTGGGTGCCATTTTGACCTTTGGAGGGTCTGTAGTAATAATGTTAGTATTATTCTGTTTATATATCAACTTTCATCTGAAGATCACAGGGTGGTTTGCCGAATAAAAATACAAAATGAGAATAGAAAAAGCAAATGAAAGAAAGAAAACAAGCAAACCAAAAGCACATTAAAATGCCCAGAGATGGTTTTATCCACCCAAATCCTGGTTACAGAATAACTTTCTCGCCTGGCACCTAAAGATTTGTCACAAAGGCAAAGGACAGCATCCCCCAAGCGAGGAGCCACCACAGAAAAGTCCTGTTGTCGTGCTGCCACCCTCCAGATATCTCTATTTTATATATATATTTTTATTTAAAGCGAGGAGCCACCACAGAAAAGTCCTGTTGTCGTGCTGCCACCCTCCAGATATCTCTATTTTATATATATATTTTTATTTAAGTTTTTTTTATTTCTTTCCAAGCTCCTGTATAGTTATTCTTAAAAATATTTATGTTTGTAGCTGTTATCCATACTCCTAAATATTAAACTTTCTTCTCAATCATCAGTTCTGTCACATTTTCCACCAATACTTTCATTCTACCTTTATTTAGTTTAAAACCTGCTACTTCTCCAACTTGAGAATCTGTTCAAGACCCTTGGTTGGCTAGCCATGGGGTCTTCTACAGTTACCACATAGTCATCTGCAAAGGCCTTGAGTTTATATGCTTTGTAACCTACTGTTGGGACGCGGGTGGCGCTGTGGGTTAAACCAGAGAGCCTAGGACTTGCCAATCAGAAGGTCGGCGGTTCGAATCCCCGCAATGACGGGGTGAGCTCCCGTTGCTCGGTCCCTGCTCCTGCCAACGTAGCAGTTCGAAAGCACGTCAAAGTGCAAGTAGATAAATAGGTAAGGTACCTCCGGCGGGAAGGTCAACGGCGTTTCCATGTGCTGCTCTGGTTCGCCAGAAGTGGCTTAGTCGTGCTGGCCACATGACCCGGAAGCTGTACGCCGGCTCCCTCGGCCAATAAAGCGAGATGAGCGCCGCAACCCCAGAGTTGGCCGCGGCTGGACCTAATGGTCAGGGGTCCCTTTACCTTTAACCTTTGTTATCCCTTTTATTTCTTCATCTGATCTTCTACTTCTGGCCAGGGTCTCTAAAACTAAAATAATAATGGTGACTGAGGATATCCCTGTCTTGTCCTTTCATTATTTTGAATTTTTCTGTTCTTACGTTGTTTACTATCATCATAGCCTGTTAGTCAGAATAAATTGAGTCAATCCCTCTAAGTACAGTGGTACCTCGGGTTACAGACACTTCAGGTTACAGACGCTTCAGGTTACAGACTCTGGCAACCCAGAAATAGTACCTTGGGTTAAGAACTTTGCTTCAGGATGAGAACAGAAATCGTGCAGCGGCAGCGGAAGACCTCATTAGCTAAAGTATTACCTCAGGTTAAGAACAGTGTCAGGTTTAGAACGGACCTCCAGAACGAATTAAGTTCTTAACCTGAGGTACCACTGTAATGACTCTCTGAAATTCATCATCTCTATAGTCTTCTTTGTAGAAGTCCATGAAACATGGTCAAAGGCCTTCTCTGCGTCTATAAAAATCAACACTGCTTGCTTATCATTTCTAACCTCCAGATATTATATCAATTATATTCCTTATATTATCCTTCATCTGGCGGCCTGGCAAAAAACCAGGCTGGTCCTGATGAATTAAATCCATTAATAGCACTTTCATGTCGTTTGCCAATAGGTCTGCAAACAGCTTATAGTCATTATTTAATAGAGAAATCAGCCTATAATTTTTGACTGATAATAGATCTGTATCTTTTTTCAGAATCAGCGTAATGTAAGTATCTTAAATCTTTTAGTGGTTGTGCCAAATAATCTTGCAATTTCTTATAGTACTTTGCTGATAGACCACCTAGCCCTGGTGTTTTCCCCATTTTGGCTTGATTAATTGCCTGTTGTAGCTTCCCAGTTTCTTAATGCTGCTGCTTTCCCCTGCCATTCCAGCTTCACCCTTTCTTGAGAGAAATCCGGTGTCTGAATATTTCCAGGGGCAGGCTGTGCTTGGATGAGAACTGGGAACTACCAGGAGACTTCTATATTATGAACTGGGCAATCTATCCCAATAAGTCTCGTGCCCTTGTGAAAATTGGGAATATAAGGAGAGTGGTATCTGCTGGCATAAAGTTCACCATTAACCCAGAAGCCATTGAGTGGAACAAGAAATTCAACAAGGTAGGGGGAATAATTGGGGGAGGGGGGCTAGGAGATCCTGTTTGTGGTGTTCCTTGAACAACCACTGCAGAATGACCATGTTAGGCTGACTGTCCAGTAACAGCTGGAACCAGCACGCCTTCTTTCTACAGCAGCTGAGATAGGAGGGGAATTTGGGATGCTCAAATAAAGGATATTGACCTTTCATACATGCAGAAGGATGAAAACTAATTTATTTTACAAATGATAATTACTGATTTATTGTATATATTTTTTAATTTGTGAGTAAGCTCACTTCTATTAAATTTGTCTTAATTTGTGGTTGATGTGGTGAAATTTGGAAAATCAATTAAAGCGATTTGGCAACCCCCCCAAAAAAAACCCAACTCTCCTTTCAGTTGGGCATTGAACAGCAAAGCGCTTTCTCTCTCTCTCTCTCTGACACACACAAACACAAACACGAGAATGAACCGTGTGAGAGATTATTCAAATTCTGAAATTTGGGGGAATCACATATCAGACCCATTGCCATTTGCTTTGAAGCTTTTTTAAGAAGGGAAACAGGTAAATGGAGAAGAGGAAACAGAGTTCTGTGGCTCAAACCTCAGCTGTACTGAACTAAATTTAAAGACAAGATATTCTGGTCACCCCAATGGTCAGCGGGGGGTTGAAAGGACCCTGTTGAGGGGTCAAAGGCTGCATTCCAGCGATCATGTTCTGCAGCTAAAGGGAACTGACCACATTAAGGGAATGGGGAGATGGCAGGCAACTGGGGTTCTTGGCTGCTGGAAACGGCAACTGGGATCTCTCAGGATTCCCTGCCAGACAGAACCCTCCCCAACCTCTATGTGATGTGATGTAGAGCTGTGATGATTTCCTGAATGATTCATTGGGGGCCACAACTGCAAATCTTTGGGTAGATCAGGCTTTCCCAAACTTGGGTCCCCAGCTGTCTTTGGACTACAGCTCCCATCATCCTGAGCTGGCAAGACCAGTTGTCAGGGATCCCCACCATGCTATAGAGATCGTGTTGAGTGAATCACATACCCACAAATACTCCTAACTGTTCCTCTTTGTTGCACCTTCTTGTCTTTCTGGTTAGGCCGTACCTCGTTCCAGGTGTACAGAAAGATGTCAGCCTGGATATGCCAAGGTGGTTCTAGAAGGAAAGCCCATTTGCTGCTACGCTTGTGCTCGGTGTGCGGAAGGGACCTTCTCCACTCGGGAAGGTGGGTGACTCCATTGGGAAAGGAATTCCTGGAGAGAGTAAACACAGGGCAGAAATTCAGTCTCACACACTTTTTGTGAGAATTCTGCAGACATAGGGGAATAGGGATCCTTCCTTGACTTCCTTAGTATTAATCACCTTTATTACTTCCAGGAAGTGAGTTGATAGGAATGACCATAAGGAAGAAATCTCTGGGGTGCAAACTGGGCAGCTGTGAGAGGAATGCCTGCAAAGCATTCCTTTTTGATTTTGTAGACCAAGCCACACAAAAAGGAAATAATGTTGACACTTATCAAAAATAATGGATAGACGATGAAAAGCAGCAAATTACTAACAGCAAAAGCACAATAAAAATAAATACTTCATGTGAAAATTATTACAATATAATCTATGGACCGTTTTGATCTCACTGCTATGAACATTGAATGGAAGCAATGTCTGCATTTTAAAGGTTCAGACAAAGAGGAATAGTCAGGATCCAGTTAACAGAAGTGGAGTGGTCACTGCCTCTCAGTTTATCCTAGATCACAATGTTAATAGAGCACAGATCATTAGGGATGTAACTGATGCTGCAGCTCTTTTTCCTCTTCCACAGATGCAGAACATTGCACCAAATGCTCAGAAGATCAGTATCCAAACAAGGACAGAGATCAATGTGTCCCCAAGATTTCCATTTTCCTGACTTACGGAGAATATTTGGGAATTGTTTTAGCTTCCGTTGCCCTCTTCTTGTTCTTAACAGCAGGCATTGTGTTGGGAATCCTCATTAAATACAAGGAAACTCCCATAGTCAAAGCCAACAACCGGGACCTCTCCTACATCCTCCTCGTCTCCCTCCTGCTTTCCTTTCTGCCCTCCTTCCTCTTCATCGGGCGCCCAAGGAAAGAGACCTGCCTTCTCCGACAAACGGCCTTCAGCATCATCTTCTCAGTTGCTGTTTCTTCTGTCTTGGCAAAGACCATCACGGTGGTGCTGGCCTTCCTGGCCACAAAGCCCGGGAACAGGGTGAGGAGATGGCTGGGCAAGAGTCTGGCCAACTCCATTGTCATCTCCTGTTCTGGGGGGCAAGTTCTCATCTGCACCATCTGGCTGGGCTCTTCTCCCCCATTCCCAGAGCCCGACATGCACTCCCAGATGGAAGAGATCATCCTGCAATGCAACGAAGGGTCTGTGGCCATGTTCTACGTTGCCCTCGGCTACCTGGGCTTCTTGGCTGCCATCTGCTTCATGGTGGCTTTCCTAGCCAGGAAGCTGCCTGGCTCCTTCAACGAAGCCAAGCTGATCACCTTCAGCATGCTGGTCTTCTGCAGTGTTTGGGTGTCTTTTGTGCCCACCTACCTGAGCACCAAGGGCAAGTACATGGTGGCCGTGCAGATCTTCTCTATGTTGGCCTCCAGTGCTGGGCTTCTGGGCTGCATCTTCCTTCCCAAGTGCTACATTATTGTGCTGAGGCCTGATCTGAACACAAAGGAGCACCTGACAACAAGGAATTAACGGGACATCTGATTCTTGAAATAGTCCATGTTCATTATGTCCAGAAGTGCATAAAGGAAACACAGCTACTCATCCATGCTATTTATTCTCCATCTCTGAAAGAGATTGTGTTCATTCTTTGCCTAGGTTTTAGGAAGTCCTGTTTACATGAACAGTAAGATGGGTAGATATCTTTTGTATGCTGTATCATTTATAAGTGCACTTCATCTCATTTTGTTCTCCCAAGCTTAGTATATCAATAAACTGAGAAATTAATTTAAATTATCCTCCTTAGTCTGTTGATTTAATTTCTGTATTGTGTAAGTTCTGCTCCCTGCTCCAAAGAGTAGCCGCTGACCTTAAGCATAGCCTTGACTGGAGCAAAATCTATTGATTTGGCCTGGATCTGACACGTTGTGCACTGATGTTGAGTGGATCACCAGATGAAGAGTGAGCCAGCAACAAGTTCAGCATTGGAGGGAAGCAATGAGGCGATGCCAAATAGTTGTATTCCCTGCCTGCCACACCTTATGCTCAGTCAGGAAGGAAAAGGGAGAAGCCTCCTCCTCCAATTCAGGTTCGTCCCACTCAGGCCCCCATTTATAGAGGAAAGCCAAGATCAGAGGGGCAACTAAGAAGAATTCACAGAACAGCCACTGATAAAGCATTTATATTAGCCAAGGTCGCATCCTGCTTCAACTTTCATGACTCAAAACTAGTGGAAAGCTTACCAAACTCTCAGTCTTACAGCAATTCAACCTGCAGCATTCTAATGAAGGGTGCTTTATAAATTTAATAAATAAAGGTCCTGAGAGAGCTGTTTGTTTGTTTGTTTGTTTGCTGAATCTATATACCTGGAGGTCTAAAGACCTAAAATATATTGGTCAATATCCCTATATCTATATACTTGGAGGTCTAAGACAACAACCCAATAACACACCCACCCAAAAAACCCCACATTTTAAAAGGGCATAAGATGTCCTTCCAATCAACCAAAGGCCTGGTTAAAAAGGAACGTTTTTGCTTGGCGCCTAACTGTGCATAATGACGGTGCCAGGTGAACTTCCCTGGGGAGAGCATTCCACAGACAGGGAGCCACTGCAGAGAAGGTCCGTTTTTGTGTCCCCACCCTCCGGACCTCTCGGGGAGGCAGCAAAGGATTCAGAGCCTCAGAAGCTGATCTCATGGTCCAGGTAGGTTCGTATGGAAAGAGGCGGTCCTTGAGGTATTGCGGTCCTGAACCATTTAAGTCTTTATAGGTCAAAACAGCACTTTGAATTGGGCCCGGAATGTAATTGGTAGTCAGTGCTGTTGGTCCAGAATCGGTGTAATATGTTTTGTTTTGTTTTGGTTTGGTTTGGTTTGTTTTCCTTTTTCTTTCTTTGTGTATTCAGTAGAAATGTTTATATTCTTTGTTTCGTTTGTATTTGCATAGTAACTCAATATATATACACATACCGTCTTGCTCTGGTGTGCAATCTGGATGCTGAATTCTGCACCAGCTGAAATTTCCATGCCATATTCAGAGGCAGCCCTATGTATAACGCATTGCAGTAATCTAACTTTGAGATTACCAGAGCATAGACAAAAGTAGTTACGTTATCTCTGTCCAGATACAGTGGGGGGGGGAGTATTTGATCCACTGCTAAATTTGCACGTTTGCCCTCTGATGAAGAAATGACCAGTCCATAATTTTAATGGTAGGTTTATTGTTGCTGTGAGAGACAGAATAACAACAAGAAAACCCCCAGAAACCTAGAAGACAAAAGTTAGAAATTGATGTGCCTTATATAGGGGTGTAGCTGGGCCACCAGCCAAAGCTGATGGAAGGCACTCCAGGCCACTGAGCCTCAAGTGACAGCAAAGGGTCCTGGAGTACCCCCAAGCTATGAGCCTGCTCCTTCAGAGGAAGCGTAACCCCATCAAGAGCAGGCCACCTCCCATCCGTCTGGTCTAGGGAACCACCCACTAACAGTGCCCCAGTGTTATCTGGATTGAGCTTCAGTTGGTTGGCTCTCATCCAGTCCATTGCCGAGACAAGACACTGGTCCAGCACTTCCACTGCCTCACCTGCAGATGTGAAGGAGAAATAGAGCTGAATGTCATTAGTGTAATTCTGACGTGCTCCAAACCTCCGGATAAACCCACCCAGCGGTTTCATGTAGATGTTAAACAATGTGGGGGACAACAACAACAACAACAACAACAACAACAATAATTTATTTATATCCCACCCTCCCCAGCCGAAGCCGGGCTCAGAGCGGCTAACAACAGTAAAATAATACAGTATTCTAAAATCAATTCATTATAAAATCAGTTTAAATCAAATTAATGGCAACCATTGGGCTAGAGTTCTGTGAGGATTACCAAAGGAAGGGGTCAGACTGTGCCTTGGCCAAAGACCTGGTGGAACAGCTCCATCTTGCAGACCATGTGGAAAGATGTCAAGTCCGCAGGACCCTGGTCTCTTGGGACAGAGCATTCCACCAGATTGGGGCCACGGCCAAAAAGGCCCTGGCTCTGGTCGAGGCCAGCCTAACCTCCCTGTGGCCCGGGACCTCCAAGATGTTTCTGTTTGAAGACTGTAAGGTCTTCCCTGGGACATACCAGGAGAGACGGTCCCATAGGTACGAGGGTCCTAGGCCGTATAGTCCTAGGCCGTAAACCAGCACCTTAAACTTTATCCTACATATAGTTGTTGTTTAGCCGTTTAGTCGTGTCCGACTCTTTGTGACCCCCTGGACCAGAGCATGCCAGGCACTTCGGTCTTCCACTGCCTCCCGCAGTTTGGTCAGACTCATGTTTGTAGCTTCCTACATATTACTATTATTCAACTACCAGACTTTTAGAAGACATCTGAAGGCAGCCCTGTTTAGGGAAGCTTTTAATGTTTGATGTATTACAGTATTTTAATATTTTTTTGGAAGCTTCCCAGAGTGGCTGGGGAAGCCCAGCCAGATGGGTGGGACATAAATAATAAATTATTATTATTATTATTATTATTATTATTATTTATTATTATCCTGTACTCCACCGGGAGCCAGTGCCCTGTGGATAGGATTGAGCCCTGTAAACCCCACATTCAAGGTTCCCGGGTCTGAAAAACATTCCCCAACTAAGACCGTCTGGACACGACGTCAGACCTAAACTGACGCGTAAATGAATAATGCAAAGTTTTCAATTGGAAAAATAAGAGCTTTACTGAGTTAAAACAAACTTCTTCCTAAACACCATGTTTCCAAACAGTTTGATTGAGATTGCATACTGCTCACAACTGAGGCAGACTGACTCTGACTGAAACCTAAGAGAGAAGACAGAGGGAAAATAGCTGCCCAGTCCCATGCCAGAGTGACCCAGCAGTGAGCAGTCCGGCCTGGAGAACTTGACTAGGCAGCCCCAATGACTGGCCAGTCCCAGCACTTCCCAGCCTGCTGGGCTGCTTCTTTGTCCACTTGAAACGGATCCAGAAAATCAGTTTCTTTCCAAAGCGCCTGGATCTGGTCCAGAACCTTGCTCAGGAAAGGGAGATGAGAAACTGGCCAGTGGTTGGTTAGGTTTTCTGAATGCAACCACAACAGCTAGAGCTTTATACACATGGAAGTGGAAAGAGGGAGAATTCCCCACCAAGGAGGAATGGCTTATGAAGCTGGTGGAAGAGGCTGAAATGCAGAAATTCCCTGCTAAACTAAGAGGACATAAGGAAGAATTGTTCAAGGAAGAATGGAGAGCGTTGTTATATTATCTGCCATCCAGACATGAAGTCAAAGGCAGGATTTGAAATATAAGCAGAGGATTACTGATATACGACTTCGGGGCTTAGATAATATAAACATGTTTTTAAAAACAGCTGATAAAAAGAGTAATAAAACAAACATCAAGAGGGGTGGGGAGTCAAGAAACAATTATGTATTTAGTTGTTTTTAAAAACAACTCTGTAGGTAGACAAGTGTTCTGGAATATCTTTGGAGACTTAATAAAAAATATTTTTTAAAAAAATAAATTTTAAAAATATAGCATCCACCCAGATTCTTAGGAAGCTGATACAATTTCAGTCTGTTTTGTTATTTTAACTTTTTCAATGTTCTGAAGTAAGTTTGTAAACATTTTTCTCAATGTCCTGCCTTATCTTAAAATAAAGTGCTTTAGGGGTTATTGGCCTAATCAAGTGCTGCATGGATTTTATGAATCAGATTAAATAAATAAATAAGAATAAATAAATTGATAAAGAATAATAAAGCTGCCAGAATACTAGCCTGGCTTCTGCACAGACAATTTGTTTATGAGTAGAGAAGTTTCTGGCCAAATATATCGCCCTACCCCTGGAGGTCTCAAGGCGGTTCAAAATATAAAACCGCAACATATATAATCAAAATAAAAACAACAAGCCAACAATGCCCCCCCAACCCCCACATTTTAAAAGGGCTTAGGATGCCTGGGATGCAAGGCTGGGACTCCTTCATCTGGCTGCTGTCCATCCCTGACTGTCCGACCTCTTCTTAAAAACCTCCAATGAATCATAGAATGGGAGACTTGGAAAGGGAGCCCAAGGTCCTCTAGTCCAACCCTCTGCAAGGCAGGAATCTCAGCTGAAGAATCCCAACAGATGGCCATCCAAACTCTGCTTCAAAACCTCCAAGGAAGGAGAGTCCATGGTCGGATCCAGCTTCAGGGCTCTTCTTTGGTCCTTGGGAGCAAAGTTCAGGCCAAACTTCCAACTACCAAACACTCCCCTTGACTTCTGTCCAACATGTTTTTCTCCAGTTCTGCACCTGCCGCTTGAGCCATTCAAAACTCCAGAAAGTTTTAGTGGTGAAACTTATTCCACTTGGAATAATCAAAATTATAGTCATCTCATCTTCTAAATGCTCAGGAGATGTTTCTGGAAATTGCATGAGCCTTGGAAAGCAACAACAGCATGGCAATATTAATTGAACTATGACTGGGAAAGAAAAAGTTGGTGCAGAGAATTTTTCCCGTGTTGGAGACAGACTGAGTCAAGATGCAGAGCTGGCGAAAGAGGGGTGTGCCTGCCTTGGGCTTCCTAGCTCCAAAGGTAGAGTTGAAAACCACCCAGATTGGGAAAGCCCACCCAGGTTGGTCTTGCAAGAGTCTTTGGGTTCTTCTGCTTTGCCTCCTTGGCAGGTAAGAGGAGGAGGAGGAGGCAGAGCCAGAATGAGATCCCTGCCCCTTCTTTTGCTGCTTCTGCTGCTCATGATGCCCTTTGGAGTCTGCGGGAACCACAAGGCGAAATGCCCCTTGAATCTGGTCAGAGATGAAACAGATGCTCGCAATTACTACCGGCCTGGACACTTTCTCATCAGTGGGATCATCTCTCCAAAACGCCTTATTGAGACAACTCCATACAACTTTACTCAGACACCCTTCGCCAGGAATGACATGTATGTAAAATCATATGCGGATGGGTTTCATGGTCCTCCAGTCCTTGCAATGGTTGTAATAGGAAAGAGCCCCTTTCTCAGGGCTGGGGAGCCAAGGGCTGATGTTGCAGGACTGCCCTGCCCTGACCATTGGTCTTGCTGGCTGGGGCTGATGGGAGCTGGGGGGTCCAGGAGAAGATTCCACACAAACCTCTCCAATTTCCTTGTTCCCTCTGTCTTCCTAAGTAAAACAATCCTGTACCTATTCCTCTGTGTTGCTTTTAGAAGAATGCAAGAAATCTGGTCAGGGTTCAAAAGGATGCACTGAATTTCCCCACCTGCAGGATGCCATGAAACTCAGTGAATTTCCAAGGCTCAAAGGTTTTATTCAATATTATTCCATTTGGACCATTCATAAACTGTCATTAAGGAATGCTACAGTTTTGCACATGGAATTTTGAGAACCTCTGGGTGACCTTTGGTAGCTGAAGAGCAGGAAAGATGTGCTTTAATTGAAAGGATGAATAAAATAATATGTCAGGGGAGTTCCTTGTAAGTGGACTTAGATCTCTAAAATGTGAAAAGGAATCATTCCTTTTTTGACCACACACAACTGGCCTCATTTCAAAGTATTGAGGTGTTTGAGGTTTCTTCCTAAGCCAGAGGGTGGCATGAAACTCAAGCAATTTCCAAGCTGCTATGATTATTTTATGTTTATTCTATTTGGGTCATTTGTGAACAACCTTAGCACAAATCTCTTTACACAATGCAGACCTACAGCCCAACATGGGGAAATCTGTCTCAGCTACATTAAAGGTTTCCTCCTCCAATCCCAGCACTTTCCCCTTTCTGTCATTTTTTTTAAAAAAATTATAAGCGTTTTAAGAAACTCCTGAAAATGGTTGGATTTTTATGGGTGAAGAACAGGAATGATATGCTTCAAATAAAATGATTATGTAAAATAATACAGACCAGGGGGTGTCCTCATTGGTGGAGTCAGCGATGAAAAATATGAGCAAAATTATAAATTTTGCTACACACTCAAACCTGAAAGCCAACAGGCCTCATTTCCAAGTCAAAGGGGACTGAGGTATTTGGTGCTTCGCCTCCTTCAATAAAATTGTCTGTTATCTACCTGTAGTCTAGCACCTTGGAAGGCGCCAAAGACCACTGCAGGAAAAGCAACCTATGGAGCAGCTTCCCAGTATATCTCAAATGTTGAGGGGCACCTTCATTGCTTACTCATAGAACCACAGTAGAATAGAATCATAGAGTTGTAGAGATGGAAGAGACCTGGAGGAATCTCACCTGAAGCATCCATGACACATGGTCACCTTCGGAGGGAGTCTGTTCCACGGTTGAACAGCTCTGGGTGCTGTTTGCAGCAAAGTTCCTGTCATGGAGCAGAGGTCTCCAAAATTTTGTTCAATGCTAGACAGAAAACGGTTGATATTAATGCAAAAGGATGGATGGATAAATATAAATAAATAAATCTAAGCGTTGTGGATTATATAATGTTTCCTTCCTCCCATTAATATGAATATCAGTTTCACTCTTTTTAAAGGATTCATTTATTGCAGGGAGTCAACTAGGTTATCATGGTACATGTTGTCTTTCCTGTTCACCATCCAAGAGATCAACCAGGATCTCAGGATCTTACCCAACATCACCCTGGGATACAACATCTATGAGAACTATTTCGATGCAAGGATGACTTCGGACGCCATGCTAGAGCTGCTTGCAGGCAGTGGATGCAATGTTCCCAATTATCACTGTGGAGAACAGAATCCCCTGCTGGCTGTTCTTGAAAGAAGCAATACTGTCATCTCAAAAGTGATTTCAGCCTTGTCAGGCATCTACAAAATCCCACAGGTAACTAACTAGTGGGAGAGAATGGAGGGACAAAGAATTTCAACTCCATAAGATTCTATTTTCTCTTTGGAGGGGTCAAGTAGGGATATTTTTAAAAATGGGAAAATCCTGAGCTATCGATTCAACATCTCTTTTTCAAAACTGAGCCTTCACCAACTTGTCACCTCCAGATGTTTCAGACTAAAACTCCCATCAGCGTCAGCCAGCAGAGATTTAGATATCAGTCATTACAGATAATTAAATATCTGTTATGCTGAAATTAAAGTAAAATTGCTGGTCTTTTGCTTTCCTTGCTAGATCAATCATGGTTTTACTGTCCAGTTTCTCGAAGGTAAAACCCTGTTCCCTTTTGTCTACCGGATGAGTCCCAAAGAGGAAAGTCAGTACCAGGGGATTGTTGAATTGCTCCTGCATTTTGGATGGACGTGGATTGGCCTCTGCACTCCACACAATGACAGTGGAGAAAGATTTGAGAGCACTGTGAAACCTCTGATGCTCAGCAAAGGGATCTGCATTGCTTTATCAAAAAGAGTACCAGAAAATGATCTAAATCAATTTATCAGGCCTGGGGAACCTTTTTTCCTATGGAGACAAGTTGGGGTATTTCTTTCCTATATAACCAATGCACTGAGTATCATAATACTCATGGTAGTACACGATATCTGTGAGAAGGAAATAGGGGCAAAAGTCTGGATCACAACAGCTTTGCTAGAAAACAGAGTTGGCTTTTACATCCCTCCAAATCTATTCCAGCACCTCCATGGTTCTCTGTTCTTTGCAATTGAGACTGGAATAAGGAGCAGCAAAGGTGGCAAATATAGATTGCAGACCAATTTTGGGGATTATTTCGATCAAGCATTTCAGTGTTCATATTCAAAGCATCTGTTGTCCGTGAAAGGCAGGATAAGATGCAGAGAGGAGGAGAAACTGCAGCCATTGCTCCAAGGGGAGCGTGAGATAGTCCTGTCAGATGACAGCTATGGCAATTACATCAATGTTCAAGCTGTGGCTCAGGCCTTGCATGCTTCGCTTCCATCGAGATCCCAGAGGAGGCTGATGGTGGAGGAAGGAGAGCAATGGGGACCCCAAAGGCTACAGCCGTGGCAGGTATTTCCTTCCCCCTTTTGCAAACTGCAGTCCACACAGATGCTGATCTTGACTGGGGATAGACCTGTAAAATATCATAGTTACTATTAGTAATAGTAGCTTACCTTCCAACATGTCTCCGATGAAAATAGGGATGTCCCATCCCATAACGATCGTTTTGCTATTTATACCCAGGGCTTTCTTCAGGGGGAACTCGCTGGAACTCAGTTCCAGCACCTCTCAACTGGGTGCCATTTTGACCTTTGGAGGGTCTGTAGTAATAATATTAGTATTATTCTGTTTATATATCAACTTTCATCTGAAAGTCACAGGGTGGTTTGCAGAATAAAAATACAAAATGAGAATAGAAAAAGCAAATGAAAGAAAGAAAACAAGCAAACCAAAAGCACATTAAAATGCCCAGAGATGGTTTTATCCACCCAAATCCTGGTTACAGAATAACTTTCTCGCCTGGCACCTAAAGATTTGTCACAAAGGCAAAGGACAGCATCCCCCAAGCGAGGAGCCACCACAGAAAAGTCCTGTTGTCGTGCTGCCACCCTCCAGATATCTCTATTTTATATATATATTTTTATGTAAGTTTTTTTTATTTCTTTCCAAGCTCCTGTATAGTTATTCTTAAAAATATTTATGTTTGTAGCTGTTATCCATACTCCTAAATATTAAACTTTCTTCTCAATCATCAGTTCTGTCACATTTTCCACCAATACTTTCGTTCTACCTTTATTTAGTTTAAAACCTGCTACTTCTCCAACTTGAGAATCTGTTCAAGACCCTTGGTTGGCTAGCCATGGGGTCTTCTACAGTTACCACATAGTCATCTGCAAAGGCCTTGAGTTTATATGCTTTGTAACCTACTGTTGGGACGCGGGTGGCGCTGTGGGTTAAACCAGAGACTTGCCGATCAGAAGGTCGGCGGTTCGAATCCCCGCAATGACAGGGTGAGCTCCCGTTGCTCGGTCCCTGCTCCTGCCAACGTAGCAGTTCGAAAGCACCTCAAAGTGCAAGTAGATAAATAGGTACCGCTCCGGCGGGAAGGTAAACGGCGTTTCCATGCGCTGCTCTGGTTCGCCAGAAGCGGCTTAGTCGTGCTGGCCACATGACCCGGAAGCTGTACGCCGGCTCCCTTGGCCAATAAAGTGAGATGAGCGCCGCAACCCCAGAGTTGGCCGCGACTGGACCTAATGGTCAGGGGTCCCTTTACCTTTAACCTTTGTTATCCCTTTTATTTCTTCATATGATCTTCTACTTCTGGCCAGGGTCTCTAAAACTAAAATAATAATGGTGACTGAGGATATCCCTGTCTTGTCCTTTCATTATTTTGAATTTTTCTGTTATTACGTTGTTTACTATCATCATAGCCTGTTAGTCAGAATAAATTGAGTCAATTCCTCTAAGTACAGTGGTACCTCGGGTTACAGACACTTCAGGTTACAGACGCTTCAGGTTACAGACTCTGGCAACCCAGAAGTAGTACCTGGGGTTAAGAACTTTGCTTCAGGATGAGAACAGAAATCGTGCGGCGGCAGCGGAAGGCCCCGTTAGCTAAAGTGGTACCTCAGGTTAAGAACAGTGTCAGGTTAAGAATGGACCTCCAGAACAATTTAAGTTCTTAACCTGAGGTACCACTGTAATGACTCTCTGAATTTCATCATCTCTATAGTCTTCTTTGTAGAAGTCCATGAAACATGGTCAAAGGCCTTCTCTGCGTCTATAAAAATCAACACTGCTTGCTTATCATTTCTAACCTCCTGATCTTCTATTATATCAATTATATTCCTTATATTATCCTTCATCTGGCGGCCTGGAAAAAAACCAGCCTGGTCCTGATGAATTAAATCCATTAATAGCACTTTCATGTCGTTTGCCAATAGGTCTGCAAACAGCTTATAGTCATTATTTAATAGAGAAATCAGCCTATAATTTTTGACTGATAATAGATCTGTATCTTTTTTCAGAATCAGCGTAATGTAAGTATCTTAAATCTTTTAGTGGCTGTGCCAAATAATCTTGCAATTTCTTATAGTACTTTGCTGATAGACCACCTGGCCCTGGTGTTTTCCCCATTTTGGCTTGATTAATTGCCTGTTGTAGCTTCCCAGTTTCTTAATGCTGCTGCTTTCCCCTGCCATTCCAGCTTCACCCTTTCTTGAGAGAAATCCGGTGTCTGAATACTTCCAGGGGCAGGCTGTGCTTGGATGAGAACTGGGAGCTACCAGCGGACTTCGATATTATGAACTGGGCGATGTCTCCCAATAAGTCTCGTGTCCTTGTGAAAATTGGGAATATAAGGAGAGAGACGTCTGCTGGTATAAAGTTCACCATTAACCCAGAAGCCATTGAGTGGAACAAGAAATTCAATAAGGTAGAGGGAATAATTGGGGGAGGGGGGCTAGGAGATCCTGATTGTGCTGTTCCTTGAATAACCAGTGCAAAATGACCATGTCAGGTTGACTGTCCAGTAACAGCTGGAACCACCACTCCTTCTTTCTATAGCTGCTGAGATAGGAGGGGGAATTTGGGATGCTCAAATAAAGGATATTGACCTTTCACACATGCAGAAGGATGAAAAGTAATTTATTTTAGAAATGATAATTACTGATTTATTGTATATATTTTTTAATTTGTGAGTAAGCTCACTTGTATTAAATTTGTCTTAATTTGTGGTTGATGTGGTGAAATTTGGAAAATCAATTAAAGCAATTTGGCAAAAAAACCCCCCAAAACCCCAACTCTCCTTTCAGTTTGGCATTGAACAGCAAAGCGCTTTCTCTCTCTCTCTCTCTCTCTCTGACACACACAAACACAAACACGGGAATGAACCGTGTGAGAGATTATTCGAATCCTGAAATTTGGGGGAATCACATGTCAGACCCATTGTCATTTGCTTTGAAGTTTTTTTAAGAAGGGAAACAGGTAAATGGAGAAGAGGAAACAGAGTTCTGTGGCTCAAACCTCAGCTGTACTGAACTAAATTTAAAGCACAAGATATTCTGGTCACCCCAATGGTCAGCGGGGGGTTGAAAGGACCCTGATGAGGGGTCAAAGGCTGCATTCCAGAGATCATGTTCTGCAGCTAAAGGGAACTGACCACATTAAGGGAATGGGGAGATGGCAGGCTACTGAGGTTCTTGGCTGCTGGAAACGGCAACTGGGATCTCTCAGGATTCCCTGCCAGACAGAACCCTCCCCAACCTCTATGTGATGTGATGTAGAGCTGTGATGATTTCCTGAATGGTTCATTGGGGGCCACAACTGCAAATCTTTGGGTAGATCAGGCTTTCCCAAACTTGGGTCCCCAGCTGTCTTTGGACTACAGCTCCCATCATCCTGAGCTGGCAAGACCAGTTGTCAGGGATCCCCACCATGCTATAGAGATCGTGTTGAGTGAATCACATACCCACAAATACTCCTAACTGTTCCTCTTTCTTGCACCTTCTTGTCTTTCTGGTTAGGCCGTACCTCGTTCCAGGTGTACAGATAGATGTCAGCCTGGATATGCCAAGGTGGTTCTCGAAGGAAAGCCCATTTGCTGCTATGCTTGTGCTCGGTGTGCGGAAGGGACCTTCTCCACTCGGGAAGGTGGGTGATTCCAAGGGGGAAGAAATTCCTGGAGAGAGTAAACACAGGACAGAAATTCAGTCTCACACACTTTTTGTGAGAATTCTGCAGACATAGGGGAATAGGGATCCTTCCTTGACTTCCTTAGTATTAATCACCTTTATTACTTCCAGGAAGTGAGTTGATAGGAATGACCATAAGGAAGAAATCTCTGGGGTGCAAACTGGGCAGCTCTGAGAGGAATGCCCGCAAAGCGTTCCTTTTTGATTTTGTAGACCAAGCCACACAAAAAGGAAATAATGTTGACACTTATCAAAAATAATGGATAGACGATGAAAAGCAGCAAATTACTAACAGCAAAAGCACAATAAAAATAAATACTTCATGTGAAAATTATTACAATATAATCTATGGACCGTTTTGATCTCACTGCTATGAACATTGAATGGAAGCAATGTCTGCATTTTAAAGGTTCAGACAAAGAGGAATAGGCAGGATCCAAACAATGCAGTTAACAGAAGTGGAGTGGTCACTGCCTCTCAGTTTATCCTAGATCACAATGTTGATAGAGCACAGATCATTAGGGATGTAAGTGATGCTACAGCTATTCTTTTTCTCTTCCCCAGATGCAGAACATTGCACCAAATGCTCAGAAGATCACCATTCAAACAAGGACAGAGATCAATGTGTCCCCAAGATTATCATCTTCCTGGCTTATGAAGAATATTTGGGAATGGTGTTAGCTTCCGTTGCCCTCTTCTTGTCCTTAACAGCAGGCATTGTGTTGGGAATCTTCATTAAATACAAGGAAACTCCCATTGTCAAAGCCAACAATCGGGACCTCTCCTACATCCTCCTCGTCTCCCTCCTGCTTTCCTTTCTGTCCTCCTTCCTCTTCATCGGGTGCCCAAGGAAAGAGACCTGCCTTCTCCGACAAACGGCCTTCAGCATCATCTTCTCAGTTGCTGTTTCTTCTGTCTTGGCAAAGACCATCACGGTGGTGCTGGCCTTCCTGGCCACAAAGCCCGGAAACAGGCTGAGGAGATGGCTGGGCAAGAGTCTGGCCAACTCCATGGTCATCTCCTGTTCTGGGGGGCAAGTTCTCATCTGCACCATCTGGCTGGGCTCTTCTCCCCCATTCCCAGAGCCCGACATGCGCTCCCAGGTGGAAGAGATTATCCTGCAATGCAATGAAGGGTCTGTGGCCATGTTTTACGTTGCCCTCGGCTACCTGGGCTTCTTGGCTGCCACCTGCTTCACGGTGGCTTTCCTAGCCAGGAAGCTGCCTGGCTCCTTCAACGAAGCCAAGCTGATCACCTTCAGCATGCTGGTCTTCTGCAGTGTTTGGGTGTCTTTTGTGCCCACCTACCTGAGCACCAAGGGCAAGTACATGGTGGCCGTGCAGATCTTCTCTATGTTGGCCTCCAGTGCTGGGCTTCTGGGCTGCATCTTCCTTCCCAAGTGCTACATTATTGTGCTGAGGCCTGATCTGAACACAAAGGAGCACCTGACAACAAGGAATTAACGGGACATCTGATTCTTGAAATAGTCCATGTTCATGATGTCCAGAAGTGCATAAAGGAAACACAGCTACTCATCCATGCTATTTATTCTCCATCTCTGAAAGAGATTGTCTTCATTCTTTGCCTAGGTTTTAGGAAGTCCTGTTCACATGAACAGTAAGATGGGTAGATATCTTTTGTATGCTGTATCATTTATAAGTGCACTTCATCTCATTTTGTTCTCCCAAGCTTAGTATATCAATAAACTGAGAAATTAATTTAAATTATCCTCCTTAGTCTGTTGATTTAATTTCTGTATTGTGTAAGTTCTGCTCCCTGCTCCAAAGAGTAGCCGCTGACCTTAAGCATAGCCTTGACTGGAGTAAAATCTATTGATTTGGCCTGGATCTGACACGTTGTGCACTGATGTTGAGTGGATCACCAGATGAAGAGTGAGCCAGCAACAAGTTCAGCATTGGAGGGAAGCAATGAGGCGATGCCAAATAGTTGTATTCCCTGCCTGCCAAGCCTTATGCTCAGTCAGGAAGGAAAAGGGAGAAGCCTCCTCCTCCAATTCAGGTTCGTCCCACTCAGGCCCCCATTTATAGAGGAAAGCCAAGATCAGAGGGGCAACTAAGAAGAATTCACAGAACAGCCACTGATAAAGCATTTATATTAGCCAAGGTCGCATCCTGCTTCAACTTTCATGACTCAAAACTAGTGGAAAGCTTACCAAACTCTCAGTCTTACAGCAATTCAACCTGCAGCATTCTAATGAAGGGTGCTTTATAAATTTAATAAATAAAGGTCCTGAGAGAGCTGTTTGTTTGTTTGTTTGTTTGTTTGTTTGTTTGCTGAATCTATATACCTGGAGGTCTAAAGACCTAAAATATATTGGTCAATATCCCTATATCTGTATACCTGGAGGTCTAAGACAACAACCCAATAACACACCCACCCAAAAAAACCCACATTTTAAAAGGGCATAAGATGTCCTTCCAATCAACCAAAGGCCTGGTTAAAAATCAACCAAAGGCCTGGTTAAAAAGGAACGTTTTTGCTTGGCGCCTAACTGTGCATAATGACGGTGCCAGGTGAACTTCCCTGGGGAGAGCATTCCACAGACAGGGAGCCACTGCAGAGAAGGTCCTCCTTCAGAGGAAGCGTAACCCCATCAAGAGCAGGCCACCTCCCATCCGTCTGGTCTCGGGAACCACCCACTAACAGTGCCCCAGTCTTATCTGGATTCAGCTTCAGTTGGTTGGCTCTCATCCAGTCCATTGCCGAGAAAAGACACTGGTCCAGCACTTCCACTGCCTCACCTGCAGATGTGAAGGAGAAATAGAGCTGAATGTCATTAGTGTAATTCTGACGTGCTCCAAACCTCCGGATAAACCCACCCAGCGGTTTCATGTGGATGTTAAACAATGTGGGGGACAACAACAACAACAACAACAACAACAATTTATTTATATCCCACCCTCCCCAGCCGAAGCCGGGCTCAGAGCGGCTAACAACAGTAAAATAATACAGTATTCTAAAATCAATTCATTATAAAATCAGTTTAAATCAAATTAATGGCAACCATTGGGCTAGAGTTCTGTGAGGATTACCAAAGGAAGGGGTCAGACTGTGCCTTGGCCAAAGACCTGGTGGAACAGCTCCATCTTGCAGGCCATGTGGAAAGATGTCAAGTCCGCAGGACCCTGGTCTCTTGGGACAGAGCATTCCACCAGATTGGGGCCACGGCCAAAAAGGCCCTGGCTCTGGTCGAGGCCAGCCTAACCTCCCTGTGGCCCGGGACCTCCAAGATGTTTCTGTTTGAAGACTGTAAGGTCTTCCCTGGGACATACCAGGAGAGGCGGTCCCATAGGTACGAGGGTCCTAGGCCGTATAGTCCTAGGCCGTAAACCAGCACCTTAAACTTTATCCTACATATTGTTGTTGTTTAGCCGTTTAGTCGTGTCCGACTCTTTGTGACCCCCTGGACCAGAGCATGCCAGGCACTTCGGTCTTCCACTGCCTCCCGCAGTTTGGTCAGACTCATGTTTGTAGCTTCCTACATATTACTATTATCCAACTACCAGACTTTTAGAAGACATCTGAAGGCAGCCCTGTTTAGGGAAGCTTTTAATGTTTGATGTATTACAGTATTTTAATATTTTTTTGGAAGCTTCCCAGAGTGGCTGGGGAAGCCCAGCCAGATGGGTGGGACATAAATAATAAATAATAATAATAATAATAATAATAATAATAATAATAATAATCCTGTACTCCACCGGGAGCCAGTGCCCTGTGGATAGGATTGAGCCCTGTAAACCCCACATTCAAGGTTCCCGGGTCTGAAAAACATTCCCCAACTAAGACCGTCTGGACACGACGTCAGACCTAAACTGACGCGTAAATGAATAATGCAAAGTTTTCAATTGGAAGAATAAGAGCTTTACTGAGTTAAAACAAACTTCTTCCTAAACACCATGTTTCCAAACAGTTTGACTGAGATTGCATACTGCTCACAACTGAGGCAGACTGACTCTGACTGAAACCTAAGAGAGAAGACAGAGGGAAAATAGCTGCCCAGTCCCATGCCAGAGTGACCCAGCAGTGAGCAGTCCGGCCTGGAGAACTTGACTAGGCAGCCCCAATGACTGGCCAGTCCCAGCACTTCCCAGCCTGCTGGGCTGCTTCTTTGTCCACTTGAAACGGATCCAGAAAATCAGTTTCTTTCCAAAGCGCCTGGATCTGGTCCAGAACCTTGCTCAGGAAAGGGAGATGAGAAACTGGCCGGTGGTTGGTTAGGTTTTCTGAATGCAACCACAACAGCTAGAGCTTTATACACACGGAAGTGGAAAGAGGGAGAATTCCCCACCAAGGAGGAATGACTTATGAAGCTGGTGGAAGATGCTGAAATGGAGAAATTCCCTGCTAAACTAAGAGGACATAAGGAAGAATTGTTCAAGGAAGAATGGAGAGCGTTGTTATATTATCTGCCATCCAGACATGAAGTCAAAGGCAGGATTTGAAATATAAGCAGAGGATTACTGATATACGACTTCGGGGCTTAGATAATATAAACATGTTTTTAAAAACAGCTGATAAAAAGAGTAATAAAACAAACATCAAGAGGGGTGGGGAGTCAAGAAACAATTATGTATTTAGTTGTTTTTAAAAACAACTCTGTAGGTAGACAAGTGTTCTGGAATATCTTTGGAGACTTAATAAAAAATATTTTTTAAAATAATAAATTTTAAAAATATAGCATCCACCCAGATTCTTAGGAAGCTGATACAATTTCAGTCTGTTTTGTTATTTTAACTTTTTCAATGTTCTGAAGTAAGTTTGTAAACATTTTTCTCAATGTCCTGCCTTATCTTAAAATAAAGTGCTTTAGGGGTTATTGGCCTAATCAAGTGCTGCATGGATTTTATGAATCAGATTAAATAAATAAATAAGAATAAATAAATTGATAAAGAATAATAAAGCTGCCAGAATACTAGCCTGGCTTCTGCACAGACAATTTGTTTATGAGTAGAGAAGTTTCTGCTCAAATATATCGCCCTATGCCTGGAGGTCTCAAGGCGGTTCAAAATATAAAACCGCAACATATATAATCAAAATAAAAACAACAAGCCAACAATGCCCCCCCAACCCCCACATTTTAAAAGGGCTTAGGATGCCTGGGATGCAAGGCTGGGACTCCTTCATCTGGCTGCTGTCCATCCCTGACTGTCCGACCTCTTCTTAAAAACCTCCAATGAATCATAGAATGGGAGACTTGGAAAGGGAGCCCAAGGTCCTCTAGTCCAACCCTCTGCTATGCAGGAATCTCAGCTGAAGAATCCCAACAGATGGCCATCCAAACTCTGCTTCAAAACCTCCAAGGAAGGAGAGTCCATGGTCGGATCCAGCTTCAGGGCTCTTCTTTGGTCCTTGGGAGCAAAGTTCAGGCCAAACTTCCAACTCCCAAACACTCCCCTTGACTTCTGTCCAACATGTTTTTCTCCAGCTCTGCACCTGCCGCTTGAGCCATTCAAAACTCCAGAAAGTTTTAGTGGTGAAACTTATTCCACTTGGAATAATCAAAATTATAGTCATCTCATCTTCTAAATGCTCAGGAGATGTTTCTGGAAATTGCATGAGCCTTGGAAAGCAACAACAGCATGGCAATATTAATTGCACTGTGTCTGGGAAAGAAAAAGTTGGTGCAGAGAATTTTTCCCGTGTTGGAGACAGACTGAGTCAAGATGCAGAGCTGGCGAAAGAGGGGTGTGCCTGCCTTGGGCTTCCTAGCTCTGAAGGTAGAGTTGAAAACCACCCAGATTGGCAAAGCCCACCCAGTCTGGTCTTGCAAGAGTCTTTGGGTTCTTCTGCTTTGCCTCCTTGGCAGGTAAGAGGAGGAGGAGGCAGAGCCAGAATGAGATCCCTGCTCCTTCTGTTGCTGCTTCTGCAGCTCATGATGCCCTTTGGAGTCTGCAGGAACCACAAGGCGAAATGCCCCTTGAATCTGGTCAGGGATGAAACAGATGCTCGCAATTACTACCGGCCTGGACACTTTCTCATCAGTGGGATCATCTCTCCAAAACGTTTATATGAAGAAACTCCATACATCTTTTCTCAGACACCCTTCGCCAGGACTGAAGTGTATGTACTTATATGCAGATGGTTTCATGGTCCTCCACTCCTTATAATGGTTCCTATTTATCAAGGAAATAGCCCCTTTCTCGGGGCTGGGGAGCCAAGGGCTGGTGTTGCAGGACTACCCTGCCCTCACCATTGGGCTTGCTGTTGGAGGAGCTGGAAGCTGGGGAGGGGTGTCTAGTAAAGATTCTAGTAAAGGGGGGTGCTCATTCGTGTAGTTTCTGATCCAGAATATGGACAAAATTATAATTTTACCACACACTCAAACCTGCAAGCCACCAGGCCCTTTATGTAACTAAAAGGGGACTGAGGTATTTGGTGCTTCTCTTCCGTCAATAAAATTGTCTCTTATCTACCTATAGTCTAGCCCCTTGGAAGAAGCCAAAGACCACTGCAAGAAAAGCAGCCTTTGCAGCAACTTCCCAGTATATCACACATTATGAGGGGCGCCTTCATTTCTTACTCATAGAACCACAGAAGAATAGAATCATAGAGTTGTAGAGATGGAAGGGACCTGGAGGAATCTCACCTGAAGCATCCATGACACATGGTCACCTTCGGAGGGAGTCTGTTCCACTGTTGAACAGCTCTGTGTGCTTCAAAGGTGCTGTAATGGAGCAGAGATTTCCAAATTTTTATTTTATGCTAGACAGGAAAAGGTTTGATGTCAATGCAAAAGGATGGCTAAACAAAGAAACAAACAAATATTAATCTTTGTGGATCATATAATGTCCCCAACCCCATTCATACGAATGCCAGTTTCACTCTGTTTAAAGGGTTCATTTATTGCAGGGACGGAACTAGGTTCTACTGGCACATGTTGTCTTTCCTGTTCACCATCCAAGAGATCAACCAGGATCTCAGCCTCTTACCCAACATCACCCTGGGCTACAACATCTATGAGAACTATTTCGATGCAAGGATGACTTCGGACGCCATGCTAGAGCTGCTTGCAGGCAGTGGGTGCAATATTCCCAATTATCAGTGTGGAGAACAGAATCACCTGCTGGCTGTTCTTGAAAGAAGCAATACTGTCATCTCAAGAGTGATTTCAGCCTTGTCAGGCATCTACAAAATCCCACAGGTAAGTAGTGGGAGAGCATGGAGGGAAAGAGAATTTCAGCTGCGTAAAATACTACTTTCTCTTTGGAGGGGTCAAGCAGGGATATTTTTAAAAATGGGAAAATCCTGAGCTATGGATTCAACATCCCTTTTTCAAAACTGAGCCTTCACCAACTTGTCACCTCCAGATGTTTCCGTCTAAAACTCCCATCAGCCTCAGCCAGCAGAGATTTAGATACCAGTCATTTCAGATGATTAAATACCCATTATGATGAAAGTAAAATAAATTGCTGATCTTTTGCTTTCCTTGCTAGATCTGTTATGGCTTCACTGCCCAGGTTCCCGAAGGTAAAACCCTGTTCCCTTTTGTCTACCGGATGACTCCCAAAGAGGAAAGTCAGTATCAGGGGATTGTTGAATTGCTCCTGTATTTTGGATGGACGTGGATTGGCCTCTTCACTCCAGACAATGACAGTGGAGAAAGATTTGTGAGCGCTGTGAAACCTCTGATGCTCAGCAAAGGGATCTGCATTGCTTTATCAAAAAGAGTACCAGAAAATGATCTAAATCAATTTATCAGGCCTGGGGAACCTTTTTTCCTATGGAGACAAGTTGGGATATTTGTTTCCTATATAACCAATGCAGTGGGTATCGTAATACTCCTGTCAATAAACATGGTATATGAGAAGGAAATAGGGGCAAAAGTCTGGATCACAACAGCTTTGCTAGAAATCAGAAATGGCTTTTACATCCCTCCAAATTTATTCCAGCACCTTCATGGTTCTCTGTCCTTTGCAATTCAGACTGGAATAAGGAGCAGCAAAGGTGACAAATTGCAGTTCAATTTTAGGGATTATTTCAATCAAGCATTTGAGTGTTCATATTCAAAGCATTTGTTGTCCGTGAAAGGCAGGATAAGATGCAAAGAGGAGGAGAAACTGGAGCCATTATCCCAAGGGGTGCATGAGAGAGCCCTGACTCTAGACAGCTATGGCACTTACATCCATGTTCAAGCTGTGGCTCAGGCCTTGCATGCTTCGCTTTCATCGAGATCCCAGAGGAGGCTGGTGGTGGAGGAAGGAGAGCAATGGGGACCCCAAAGGCTACAGCCGTGGCAGGTATTTCCTTCCCCTTCTTGCAAACTGCAGTCCACACTGATGCTGATCTTGACTGGGGATAAACATGCAACATATCATAATTACTATTAGTATTAGTAATGGTAGCATACCGCCCAACATTTCTCTGATGAAAATAGGGACATCCCATTCCATAAGGAAAATTTTACTGTTGATACCTAGGGCTTTTTTTCTGGGGGGTCGGGACTCACTCAAACTCAGTTCTGGCACCTCTCAGGCGGGTGCCATTGCCATTCTCAGAGGGAGGTATTCATGGTGATTTCCGGCACCCTTTTTGCTAGAAATATATCACTGTTTATATCCCACACATCTTTTTGGCTTGCCTCAGCACTCTGGGCAGCTCCCAAAATAAAGAAATTCATACTAAAATATAAAACATATTAATATTCCCGATACAGGATTAGACGGCTTGTGGGTTGGATAACTCCACATTTGCCAACTTTTCTCCAATGAAGAAAAGGAAAAGTGGGACATTCCGGGATCAAATGAAAAACTGTCTCTAATCCAGGGACATCCCTGGAAAATTGGGGCACTTGCAGGGTCTGTAGTAATAAAACTGGCTGAATAGGAATTCCAGTCTACGTGAGATACACGCAGGCCCCAAATCATAGGAGGTTGAAGTGAGTAGGACTGAGATATCCATCTTGGCTTTGAGGTTTCTCAGTGCTGGTGTTTCCCCCTGTCATTCCAGCTTCACCCTTTCTTGAGAGAAATTCGGTGTCTGAATACTTCGAGAGGCAAGCTGTGCTTGGATGAGAACTGGGAGCTGCCAGGAGACTTCAATATTATGAACTGGGTGATCTCTCCCAATGTCTTGTGTCGTTATTGGGAATATAAGGAGAGAGACGTCTGCTGGTATAAAGTTCACCATTAACCCAGAAGCCATTGAGTGGCCCAAGAAATTCAACAAGGTAGGGGGAATCACAGAGAGGGGAGGCTAGGAGATCCCAGCTTTCCTTCAACAACTGCTGCAAAATAGCTATATCAGGTTGACCAATGATGTCTTGACCGTCTAATAACAGCTGCAACGGCCACTCCTTCTTTCCACAGCAGCTGAGATAGGAGGGAAATTTGGGGTGCTCACAGAAAGCATAGAGCCCAGAGGTCCTTAGAAAAGACACTATCTATTTCTGAGCCAGACTGAGAATTTAAGAATTCTGGATAGAATCTTTAACCAAATGGACTACATAGATAAGAAGAAAAGGGAAAGCCCCTAGTAAAAGGGAACTATTGGGTTTTCATACATGCAGAAGGATGGAAAGCGATTTATTTTTGAAAAGATAATTACTGATTTATTGTGGATTTTTTAAAATTTGTGGAGTAAGCTCACTTGTAGATGTTGCAAATGTTAAAGTATTGTATGTGCAGGAATAGAGAAGTGCACAGTTGTTGGTGAAAGATGATAATTTAAAAAAACAACAACCCTATTCTAATATAAGGTTAATGTTAAGGAATGGCACATGAACTAGAAATAAATAGGGAAGTAGATCAGCGACAAGAGGAAACCTTGCATGCCTCAAGAACAGAGTGAGGGAAACCAATATTTGGAAAAGTCATATTAAATGTGTCTTAATTAGCGGTTGAGAGATTATCAGAATCCTGAAATTTGGGGAAATCACATTTCATACTCCATTGCCATTTTCTTTGAAAATTTATTAAGCAGGGAAGCAGGTAAACGGAGAAGAAGAAACAGTTCTGTGGTGCAAACCTCAGTTGTCCTGAACGAATTATGAAGGACATGATATTCTGGTCACTCCAATGGTCAGTCGGAGGTTGAAAGGACCCTGATGAGGGGTCAAAGGCTGCAGTCCAGAGATCCGTTTCAATTCACTCTATGAGTGAATTACATACCCACAAATACTCCTAACTGTTCTGTGGGAGTCATCCAGCCAAGGCAGAGGCTTGTAAATACTGCAGGGGCCCCCTGACATTCCTCTGGGCAACGATTACCTTATACGGAGAGGGGAGTTTCAAGCCTTGACCAGATGAGGTAAGAGGAGACTTTGGAAAAACGGCCATGCGGCTGGGAGAACAAAGGAGATAATAAAAAGTTGCCGGAGGAGAAAGGCTGAAAGGAGCTGCTCTCCAGTATTATGAAAATACTCTCTGCCTCATTGTGTCTTCTTTCTATGCTATGCTAAGCACCATCTGGACGCAGGTGGCGCTGTGGGTTAAAGCCTCAGCGCCTAGGGCTTGCCGATCGAAAGGTCGGCGGTTCGAATCCCTGCGGCGGGGTGCGCTCCCGCTGCTCGGTCCCAGCGCCTGCCAACCTAGCAGTTTGAAAGCACCTCCGGGTGCAAGTAGATAAATAGGGACCGCTTACCAGCGGGAAGGTAAACGGCGTTTCCGTGTGCGGCTCTGGCTCTGGCCAGAGCAGCGATGTCACGCTGGCCACGTGACCCGGAAGTGTCTCCGGACAGTGCTGGCCCCTGGCCTCTTAAGTGAGATGGGCGCACAACCCCAGAGTCTGTCAAGACTGGCCCGTACGGGCAGGGGTACCTTTACCTTTACCTTTAAGCACCATCTATGACGGCAGGATTCCGTCACTGTTCCTCTTTTTTGCACCTTCTTGTCTTTCTGGTTAGGCCGTGCCTCATTCCAGGTGTACAGAAAGATGTCGACCTGGATATGCGAAGATGGTTCTAGAAGGAAAGCCCATTTGCTGCTATGCTTGTGCTCGGTGTGCAGAAGGGACCTTCTCCGCCCAGGAAGGTGGGTGACTCCAAGGGGGAAGGAATTTCTGGAGAGAGTAAACACAGGACAGAAATTCAGTCTCACCCACTTTTTGTGAGATTTCTGCAGACACTGGGGAATGTGGATTCTTCCTCGACATCCATAGGATTAATCAACTTTATTACATCCAGGAAGGGAGTTGAAAGGAGTGGCCATAAGGAAGAAATCTCTGGGGTTGAAAGTGGGCAGCTGTGAGAGGAATGCCCATAAAGCATTCCTTTTTTATTTTTTATACCAAGTCACACCAAAAAGGAAATAATTTTGATATTTATAAAAAATAATGGACAGGTGATGCAAACCAGCAAATTTTTAATAGCAAAAGCACAATAAAAAATAAACAATACTTCATATGAAAATTATTACAATATAATCAATCTCACTACTATGAACATTGCATGGAAGCAACGGAAAATTGCATTTAAAATGTCAAGTTAAAGAGCTGTTTCTTCAGGACTAGGCAGGATCCAAACAATGCAGTTAACAGAAGTGGAGTGCTCATTGCTACTCAGTTTATCCTAGATCAGAATGTTGCTTTACCTATTTTAACATTCTTATTTCCTGAGGTCCACCACAGACTTTTTCAAAACATAAAAGAGCACAGATCATTAGGGATGTAACTGATGCTGCAGCCACTCTTTTAACTCTTCCCCAGATGCAGAACATTGCACCAAATGCTCAGAAGATCAGTATCCAAACAAGGACAGAGATCAATGTGTCCCCAAGATTATCATCTTCCTGGCTTATGAAGAATATTTGGGAATGGTGTTAGCTTCCGTTGCCCTCTTCTTGTCCTTAACAGCAGGCATTGTGTTGGGAATCTTCATTAAATACAAGGAAACTCCCATAGTCAAAGCCAACAACCGGGACCTCTCCTACATCCTCCTCGTCTCCCTCCTGCTTTCCTTTTGGTCCTCCTTCCTCTTCATCGGGCGCCCAAGGAAAGAGACCTGCCTTCTCCGACAAACGGCCTTCAGCATCATCTTCTCAGTTGCTGTTTCTTCTGTCTTGGCAAAGACCATCACGGTGGCGCTGGCCTTCCTGGCCACAAAGCCCGGGAACAGGCTGAGGAGATGGCTGGGCAAGAGTCTGGCCAACTCCATGGTCATCTCCTGTTCTGGGGGGCAAGTTCTCATCTGCACCATCTGGCTGGGCTCTTCTCCCCCATTCCCAGAGCCCGACATGCTCTCCCAGGTGGAAGAGATCATCCTGCAATGCAACGAAGGGTCTGTGGCCATGTTTTACGTTGCCCTCGGCTACCTGGGCTTCTTGGCTGCCACCTGCTTCACGGTGGCTTTCCTAGCCAGGAAGCTGCCTGGCTCCTTCAACGAAGCCAAGCTGATCACCTTCAGCATGCTGGTCTTCTGCAGTGTTTGGGTGTCTTTTGTGCCCACCTACCTGAGCACCAAGGGCAAGTACATGGTGGCCGTGCAGATCTTCTCTATGTTGGCCTCCAGTGCTGGGCTTCTGGGCTGCATCTTCCTTCCCAAGTGCTACATTTTTGTGCTGAGGCCTGAGCTGAACACAAAGGAGCACCTGACAACCAGAAATTAAGGGGACATCTGATTCTTGAAATATTCCATGTGTATGACGTCTAGAACTGCATGAAGAAAACACACCTACTTTTCCACGTTGCCGTCATGGTCCAGTCTACGGGTGATCAAAGTCCCGGTTGAGGACGTTGGGACCGGGGGCAAGACAGCGGGGTAGGAGCAGGAACGAGAGTCCAGAAGCCAGGGGTCCTAGGGTTGAGAAACAAGGAGTCAAGGAAGCAGGGAGTCAGGAAGCCGAAGTGTAGTGAACTAGAAGCAAGAAGTGAACCAATGCAGCAAGGCAGGGAACGTGTTGCTGTGGCAAAGAGCCGAAGGGAAATGCTGACCTTATATCCCTTCCTGGCTCTTGCCACCAGGTGCTGTGAGTTACCAGTCGGCCTCAGCCTTGTCTCTCCAGAACAATCTCAGGAAGGCCCCAATCCTGCAAAGCCCCACTGGTCACAGGGTCTGGCTCCTGCATGCACTCCTGACAGTTGCTCATTCTTCACCTCTGAAAGAGATTATGTTCATTCTCAGCCTAGGTTTGATGTAGTCCTGATGGTTTTGCTTTGCCAACGACTACTGTGAGTCCTGTTCTACTGCCCCTAGTTTGTAAAATATCATTATAATATTTTAAAATATTATTTTTTAATAATTTTCTGTTTTAGGAAGTTATATTTATCTCACAAGATAAGCTGGAGGGAGATAGGAGTTAGGTTTTTGATTTTGATTGCTTTGTCATCACTAACTATTAACCATATCAATTCTAATATTCAAAGATAACAACAACAACAACAACAACAACAACAACAATTTATTTGTACCCCGCCCATCTGGTTGGGTTTCCCCAGCCACTCTGGGCGGCTTCCACAAAGACCAAAAATATACTAATATGTCATACATTAAAAACTTCCCTGAACAGGGCTGCCTTCAGATGTCTTCTGAATGTCAGGTAGTTGTTTATCTCTTTGACATCTGGTGGGAGGGCGTGCCACAGGGCTGGCGCCACTGTAGCTTTGCTTCTCGCAATGAGGGAACGGCCAGAAGGCCCTCGGCACTGGACCTCAGTTTCCGGGCAGAACGATGGGGGTGGAGACGCTCCTTCAGGTATACCGGGCCGAGGCCGTTTAGGGCTTTAAAGGTCAACACCAACACTTTGAATTGTGTTCGGAAACATACTGGGAGCCAACGTAGGTCTTTCAAAACCGGTGTTATGTGGACTCGGGGGCCACACCCAGTTCCCAGTCTAGCTGCCGCATTCTGGATTAGTTGTAGTTTCTGGGTCACCTTCAAATGTAGCCCCATGTAGAGCGCATTGCAGTAGTCCAAGCGGGAGATAACTAGAGCATGCACCACTCTGGTGAGACAGTCTGTGAGCAGATAGGGTCTCAGCCTGTGTACCAGATGGAGCTGGTAGACAGCCGCCCTGGACACAGAATTGACCTGCGCCTCCGTGGACAGCTGTGAGTCTTTTTTAGTTATGTCATTTTTTCATATTCAGTTTTCTATGCTCCATTTTCTACATTATGCTGTATCATTCATAAGCACACGTCATATCACTTCATTCTCCTAAGCTTTGTATAGCAATAAACTGAGAAATTCATTTAAGTTCTCTTCCGTAGTCTGCTGGTTTCATTTCTGTATTGTGTAAGCTTTGTTCATTGTTCCAAAGAGCAGCAACTGACCTCAGCCAAGCCTTGACCGGAGTCCAATGGATTTTATTGCGTTGTCCAGGATATGACACATTGTGCATTGATGTTGAGTGGATCACCAGATTACGAGTGAGCCAGCAACAAGTTCAGCATTGGAGGGAATCAATGAGACAAAGCCAGATAGTTGTATTCCCTGCCTGCCAAACCTTTTAAGAGGAGGCATCTCATGCTCAGTCAGGAAGGAAGAGCGAGACGCCTCCTCCTCCTCCAACTCTGGTTCCTCCCATTCAGGTCCCCATTTATAGAGCAAAACCAAGATCAGATGGGAAGTGAAAATAATTGGCAGAACAGCCACTGATGAAGCGTTTATATTAAGGATTGCATCCTACTTAATCTTTCATCACTCCAAAATAATAGAAAGCTTACTAGACTCTCAGTCTTATAGCAATTCAAGATGTAGCATTCCAATGAAGGGTACTTTTGTTGTTCTTTAGTCGTTTAGTCGTGTCCGACTCTTCGTGACCCCCTGGACCAGAGCACGCCAGGCACTCCTGTCTTCCACTGCCTCCCGCAGTTTGGTCAAACTCATGCTGGTAGCTTCGAGAACACTGTCCCACCATCTCGTCCTCTGTCTTCTCTTCTCATGAGGTGGCCAAAGTATTAGAGCCTCAGCTTCATGATCTGTCCTTCCAGTGAGCACTCAGGGCTGACTTCCTTCAGAATGGATCAGTTTGATCTGCTTGCAGTCCATGGGACTCTCAAGAGTCTCCTCCAGCACCAGAATTCAAAAGCATCAATCCTTCGGCGATCAGCCTTCTTTATGGTCCAGCTTTCACTTCCATACACCACTACTGGGAAAACCAGAGCTTGAACTATACTTTAATAAACAAAGGTCCCGAGGAGAAAAAGAGTTTGGATTTGATATCCCGCTTTATCAGTACCCTACGGAGTCTCAAAGCGGCTCACAATCTCTTTTCCCTTCCTTCCCCACAACAAACACTCTGTGAGGTGAGTGAGGCTGAGAAACTTCAGAGAAGTGTGACTGGCCCAAGGTCACCCAGCAGCTGCAGGTGGAGGAGCAGGGAAGCGAACCCGGTTCCCCAGATTACGAATCTACTGCTCTTAACCACTTCACCACATTGACTAGTTGTCAGGGACTGCACTGAAGGGGACTGGGCTGAGGAGGAATGGTAGAGAACCCCCACCCTCCTCCTGAACCTTCCAGAGAAGAGGAGAGCAGTATTGATTTTCAGTGGTGGTTTGAGGAGGGGCACCGCTCAAAGACAGGTGAGCAGAAGAGTTAGGGGTGGGGGGGGGGACATATTTCAGATCAGCTGCACCTGCGTGCCTCTCTGTGAACTTTGAATAAATACAAATTGGTTAGCCGATTTGTTTTTTCTGATTCTGGCATCCCGCCTGGAGGGAGGGAGATTGGATTCCCTTGAAGTTTGACAGGCTCCTATTTACTGAAAGAATAAGGGGAATATTATTATTATTATTATTATTATTATTATTATTAATACCTCAGCCACTCTGGGCAGCTTCCAGCACATATAAAAGCGTAACAAAACATCGAGCATTAAAAACTTCTTGAAACAGGGCTGTCTCCAGAGATTTTCTAAAAGCTGTGTAGATCTTTTATCTCATTGACATCTGAAGGGAGGGCGTTCCCCACAGCGGGCGCCACCACCAAGAACACCCTCTGCCTGGTTCCCTGTAGCCACACTTCTCACAGTGAGGGAACCAGCAGAAGACCCTCAGAACTGGACCTCAGTGTCGTCAGACTTCTGGAATGGATTCCGTTCAACTTCGAGGTATGGCTGTATATTTTTTTTTACATTTTTCTGTAACTTGGCTTGATTTGTGGAAGTTTCTGTTGGTTCTGCTTTTCCATTGGATTTTGAATTCCTGTTTGTTTTGCTTTGTGTTTCTGGCAATTTCCTTTGGGGGAGGGATTTCTGGTTGCTCTGCTTTTTTCCAAAGAGGTTTTTGCATTTTTGGCCATTCTGCTTTGTTTTCGCGCTTTGGCTTATGTGTTTCTGGTGTATTTGCTTCCTAACCATAACCCTAACACAAGTAAAAGGTAAAGGGACCCTTGACCATTAGGTCCAGTCACAGACGACTCTGGGGTTGCGGCGCTCATTTCACTTTATTGGCCGAGGGAGCCGGCGTACAGCTTCCGGGTCATGTGGCCAGCAGGACTAAGCCGCTTCTGGCGAACCAAAGCAGTGCACGGAAACGCCGTTTACCTTCCTGCCGGAGCGGTACCTATTTATCTACTTGCACTTTGACATGCTTTCAAACTGCTAGGTTGGCAGGAGCAGGGACCGAGCAACGGGCGCTTCACCCCATCGCGGGGATTCGAACCGCCGACCTTCTGATCAGCAAGTCCTTGGCTCTGTGGTTTAGACCACAGTGCCATCCCTAACACAAGTTGTTGTTGTTGTTTAGTCGTTTAGTCGTGTCCGACTCTTCGTGACCCCATGGACCAGAGAACGCCAGGCACTCCTGTCCTCCACTGCCCCCCGCAGCTTGGTCAGACTCATGCTGGTAACCTCGAAAACACTATCCAACCATCTCGTCCTCTGTCGCCCCCTTCTCCTTGTGCCCTCCATCTTTCCCAACATCAGGGTCTTCTCCAGGGAGTCTTCTCTTCTCATGAGGTGGCCAAAGTACTGGAGCCTCAGCTTCACAATCTGTCCTTCCTTCCTACCAGTGACCTAAACCCAACGCAACCCTGTCGCAAACCCTAACCTATCCCGAACCTTAACCCTAACCCTAACTCGAACCCAAACCTAAGCCGAACCCGAACCCTAAACCTAATCCTTTCCCTTGCACACCCTTCCCCTCCCTCTTGACTGGCCCAGGAGAACCCTAAGGTGGAGCCACTGCCACCACCACTGTCGAGGGCATAGCTCCCCTCAATTAGGGAGCCTGTCATCGGGGGGGGGCTGGTTGCACCCCCTAAAAAAAGGTGCATGGCACTGCAACCTCACCCATGCTATGCTATTTCTTCTTCTGGGTGGGTGCCTGGGGGAAGGGGCATCACCATCTGATTCCCCAGGCATGGCCAAGCTTGGCCCTCCAGCTGTTTTGGGACTACAATTCCCATCATCCCTGACCACTGGTCCTGTTAGCTAGGGATGATGGGAGTTGTAGTCCCAAAACAGCTGGAGGGCCAAGTTTGGCAGTGCCTGCCATTCCCAAAACACAATGTTCAGCATCCACCATGGAAACTGCATCGTAGCAAACAGATGACAATGGCCGCTGGGCCCCACCCCCACCCAAAAAGTTGCAGAATTGTCATGCGGGAAGGTATTATGCGGGAAAGTTTTTCTATCGCAGTATTTGTGGGAGTCAGAAGCTAATTGGTATCAAAAGTATTGAAATTAATGTAGTGATAATTAGTATAACTATAAGGTTCATTACTTTTTCTCAGGTTAGACTGAGGCTGGATGATTGGAAGTCGTCTATATTAAAAAAGTAAGAGTCTCATCAGTAGATTGATACGTACAGGAATAGTCATACGACATCTACAAAATGTGAATATCAGGCGGCTGCTTCAGATCCGAAGTGGTGACTTGTTGTAAAGTGAAATAGGGTTTGTCGAATAAGACAAATAAGGAGAAAAGTTAACCAACACCCTGTGATGCAGGGGTCACGGCTGAAGAACCCATGCCGTCCAACCTCTGCTTTAAAACCTTCAAGGAAGGTGAAGTGTAGGTGGGGTTCCCACGAGGCAAGACACAGTGATAACAGCAAGAACCTTTATTGAACTGTAGGAGTGCAAATATCCAGAGTGTGGGGTCAGGTGGGATTACTATGAGGAATTAGAAAATATGCATCAAACCATTGTGTCCACGATGAATGCATTGTGTTGACTGGGTTTGATACATTAACAATAATTTCTGATCAAATCCCACAACCCTCTGCATCTCTGGCCATTTCCTCTACTGCCCATTTCTCTCTCTTCACAAGTCACGTACACAGCCCAGTTGCTTAGACAGGCAGGCGCCCTGGGTCATCAAAGATAGTGGGCAAGTTTCTTTGATGTAGCCTTTCTGATATGTTAATCCTAGGATGTTAATCTTAGGGCCAGGAAACAGACCTCACATGAAGGTGATAATGATCGCTGTCCTCGTGGCCATCCTTCTTTTCATATGTATTGATTGTTTATCACCTCCCAGGGTTGCCAAGGTTGTCCTTCTTTGTAGTTCTGTTATTTGTTTACCCCAGAAATATGTGTGCTTAATTAGTTTAACTTGTCCTCACGTGGGTTTGTTGAAATGCTCAGAAGAAATCTGATTGGTTCTTACAAACACTCTGTAAAAAGTTCTTTTGTGTATAAAACGACCTGGGCCAGGGGCTGGAGGCAGACAGACAGAGAGAATATTATACGCACCCTTCCCAGGGTCTTGCTGGTTCAAGTCTCTGTGTGTATTCTTATTAATCAGAGTTCAATCCTTCCTTTACTTTGTGAACGCCTCATTGAACAACATAACTGGGAAACAGGGGCAAAGCAACTGATGCTACAGTGGTGCCTCGCAAGACGAAAAGAATCCGTTCTGCAAGTCTCTTCGTCTAGGGGTTTTTTCGTCTTGCGAAGCAAGCCCATTAGCGCCTTAGCGGATTAGCGCTTTTAGCGGCTTTTAGCGGCTTATTGGCTTAGCGGATAAGCAGATAAGCGGCTTAGCGGCTTAGAAAAAGGGGGGAAAGGGGGGGGAACCCGCAGGAACTCGCAAGACATTTTCGTCTTGCGAAGCAAGCCCATAGGAAGTTCGTTTTGCGAAGCACCTCCAAAACGGAAAAACTCTTTCGTCTAGCGAGTTTTCCGTCTTGCGAGGCATTCGTCTTGCGGGGCACCACTGTATACATTTCTGAAAGCCCAGGCCACTCCCACTCCCAATGTGATTGGCTGTTTAAACTTCCAAGCTGCGAATCATGGCTCAGAGTACAAGGGCCAATGGCAGAGGCCCAAATCCTGAAATCTTCTGTGATTGGACAACACATATCAAATCAGAACACAGGAGCTCAGAATCAATTAGTCCAGACTCCAGCTCAGGAAAACACAGACCACTGAATACATAACAGGAGAGTCCACCACCTTTAGGGATGTGTATAGATGCTTTATTAGATATAGCCTGCCTTCCTCATGTTTGTGAGTTCAGCAGGGAAGCTTAGATAGGCTAGTTTTAGCCTTTTAGTTTAAGTAAACCAGGATGCTATAAGGAAAGACTGGGGTCTCCTGGTATTCCCCACCGCTTTTTTCCTCCCTCTTAATATAACAATTGCACACAAAATAGCCTTGTAAAAGGTAAAAAATAGTCTTGCAAAAGGTAAAAAAAATTAACATTTACTCACTCGCAATACTTGTTGAAGAGGGACAAGATAACAGCAGCTTTCTTCAGGCAGGCTTAAAACGGTAACCCCGTTACAAAGGCATACTTTAATCCATGGGCAGACAAACTAAGGCCTGGGGACCGGATCTGGTCCAATTGCCTTCTAAATCCGGTCCACGGACAGTCTGGGAATCAGTGTGTTTTTACATGTGTAGAGTGTGTCCTTTTATTTAAAATGCATCTCTGGGTTATTTGTGGGGCATAGGAATTCGTACATTCCTCCCCCCCCCCCGGCAATATAGTCCGGCCCCCCCTGCTGAAAAAGTTTGCTGACCCCTGCTTTAATCTATTTTAAGATGGAGCCTCAGGCATAGGTGGTGTTCTATATTGCTGGAATGAGGGCAAAGTATCCAGGAAGGTGAAACTGTCTTGTTGGTTCGACTGCATTGTAAATATCCTGCAGTCCCTTCCACTGTCCAATAGCTCTTATCTCCAGCAGGGTTCCGCCTAAGATTTTGTTGCAATCTCCATTCTTGCAATTTGAATGGACTGGGTTTAAACCCCACCCTGCCCCAGAACAGCAGCAGCAAACCAGCTTGCTCCATCTTCCATGTGACAATGGCCCTTCAGAAATTTGAAGGTGTCTCTCGTCAATGTTTGGTCTCATCTCCAAGGCCCACAACTGTTCCTTGCAAAGGCTTGGTTCCCACAACTCTGAAAGCATCACCAATACCCCATATAAACAGAGGTGGGGAGGGGGATTTCAATATGCTATGTCCTTGCCACCCCCATATGGACGAGATGTACGTCATGGTGCGACTCTGGTGGAGATGCTTGGTCTAGGCAGGACCCAGAAACACCCCACTAAACCCGCCAGCTGTCTGACTCTGGATCTAGCTAAGCCTAATATTGATTTCAGTGTTGTGCATTTCCACCCTCTTGCCTTTGGATGAACGATGGGCTAGAAATGAGTTTGTGGCAAAACTCTCTCTTCTCCATTCCTTTCCAAGGAAAACACTGACAGCAAAAGGTAAAGGTAAAGGGACCCCTGACCATTAGGTCCAGTCATGGCCGACTCTGGGGTTGCGGTGCTCATCTCACTTTATTGGCCAAGGGAGCCGGCGTACAGCTTCCGGGTCATGTGGCCAGCATGACTAAGCCGTTTCTGGCGAACCAGAGCAGCGCATGGAAACGCCGTTTACCTTCCCGCCGGAGCGGTACCTATTTATCTACTTGCACTCTGACGTGCTTTTGAACTGCTAGGTTGGCAGGAGCAGGGACCGAGCAACGGGAGCTCACAAGGACAGAAATCCAAGTTTTGAGGGCCAGCGACAATGCAGGGACTATTTTGGGGGTTGTCGATTTCCTGCTTTCATTGCTGTCAATTTTCCCTGTATTTCTTGCTATTTGTAAAACGTGTTTTACAGATCTGTGTTTTGGTTGCCTTTTTAAAAAAAAAACAACCTCATTCTATTGTGCCTGCTACTAGTTTATATGAATATATTTTTATTGCAATTCTTCTTCGTCTTCATACCCCACCTATCTAGCTAGGTTGTCCCAACCACTTTGGGCAGCTTCCAACACATATAAAAACAATTTTGTACTTGAAATGGGAATGAACAAAGTTAACACGCCTTGCCAATTACTTAAATTAGGGTAAGAACTGCGGAGCTTTTAGAAATCCTAGGTATTGCCACTGCTTCTATCCTTTGGTGATGAAGGAAATGCTTTGTAAAGTGTAAAAAAAAAGAGGGAAAGGTGAAGGAGCAAAGGATGTTTGAGGAAGGGACAGAGCTCAGGGAGGGCATCTGCCTTGCAAGCGGACAGTCCCAGGTTCAAATCCTGACAGCATTGCCAGGTAAGGTTGGGAATGTCTCCTGCCTCAACTGTTGGAGAGCTGCTGTCAGTCAGTGCAGACACCACTGTCATGGAAATTACGGGGGGGGGGGGGGCTGGCACATCTTTAAAGTTAAATATTACAAATATTATGCCTGAATGTATCCTTTCAACTTGACAGCTCAGGGAAGTTACCTAGCTTTAAAAAATAATATAAAATCATCTCCTTTGCCAGTTTCCTCCATTCCAAAGCTATTTTCCCCTTGAAAAAGGACTCCAGGAAGTTCCCAGAGGTGACAATTGCTGGGCTCATTGTTAGCCAAAGGAAGCCAAATCTCATCACCTGACTCGCCTCAGGCTCCAGACATGCAAAGGAACTTCTATTGTACTTTTGGGTGGTGGGTACTTAAGACATATTTGTCTATGCTCATCTTATACCTGAGTCTTGCCCTGCCTTGTCTGCTTATGCTAATCTTGTACCACGGACTGGTCTGGACATGTTTGCCAAGGTTAACCCCTCCCCTTTTGTGACATATCAGTGATGTAGCAATGATGCTGTACGAACTGTATTCTGGGATACGGTGGGAAAGTTTTAAAAGTCTTTGTCACCCCATCCTCGGGGTTCAAATTTGCTCTTTGAACCTACTGCGCAATCAACTTTGGTCTACAGCTATTTGCTCTGGTTGGCTGGAATCCTTCCTTTATTCTGCAGGGACCCGCGGGCTCTGCCCCACGAGCTGGGGGACTGAGCAGCCTTACACCTAGAATTTTCTGTAACACCACTGAGCTAGATAGAGCAATGGTCTGGCTTTGTATGGGGCGGCTTGCAATGTTTCTATGCCCACTTTGCCTGCAGCCAACAGGGGAGAAAACAAAACCACGCCAGGAGAGAAGCGCTGCGCCAATTTCCAATATTTTAATGAGTAACTACATGTTACACCTCATAATTATAAAAGAATAAGAATCCATAAAAATATTTTCTTTTCATAATACGCACTTAAAGATACTTGGGGGGCAAGTCGTTTGTGGTTCGTGGGTTTTTCGTTTCGTTTTAGGCAAGTTTCTCCTCGCTTGAAATTCTGCCCCACCCCTGAGAGGCAATAATGTGTGTTTGTGGGGGGGGGGAGCCCAGAGGGTGTGAGCAAGCAGGCGAGGGGGGGGTGTTTCCTCCCACGAGGCGTAAGTTGCGGCGAAACCTGGCACAAGGGCGCCCCCGCCTTTCTTTACAAACCACCCCAAATCGCGGTTCAGGCTGTGTTGCGGGGATGCCTGAAGACCAGAGGAGGTGGGTCGTGGGGCAGGGGGAGGAGAAGAACCAACGGGCAAGAGGTGTTGCTAGAACAGGGGATGGGCGGGGGGATACAGTCGCTGACCCGCAGAGAACTGAGCACGCCTGTGGGGCTGGAGGCTGGAAGCTCAGGGCTTGGGAGGCGGAGACGAAGGGTTGGCGAGACGGGGGGGCAGTGCCTATAAGCCAGAGAGAGTGGACAGAGGGAGTCGTATTTGCATAAATAAATCTGGCTGCAAAAAAAACCCCTAGAACCCCCCCCCTTTTTCCATACAGAAGTGACTGCAGTTTCTGGACACGTTTGCCCTAGGGGAAAGAAGAATGTGTTTGAGACAGGGGAATGACACAAGGGTTATGGAGAGAGAAGTCAAAAGAGCAAAGCATCCTAAGTGGGGAGCCCAAACACACAAACACCTGCCCAAATCCTTCCGAGAGCCTGAATTTTCCACAGGACACAGCCAGGAAGCCACAGCACCAAGGACAGAGGCATCGTCACCCCCCCATACACCAGCCTACCCCCCCCCCCCGCCCACATCTTGGCAGCACAGCACCAAGCACTCGTCTGTTTCCGAGCCCCAGAAAAGCTCTCTCACAGGACTCAGTGGGGAGAGGAAAGGAAAGGAAAGGAGGGGGGGGGAGTTTAAGAGGGACACAAGACAGTACTGGAGATGTAGGGGGTGGGACACGAGGGCAGGGGAGTGCTTGACTTTTATTCTCGGCCCAAAAAGTAGCAGCAAAACAGAGAAAGGGTCCTGGGGAGGGGCGGGGGGAGAGAGAGAGAGAGAGAGAGAGAGAGAGAAGGAAAACTTTAAAAGAGAATCTGGAGGAACAAGGCAGAGCAGTGCCAATCCAGTTGGGCAGGGGGGTGAGGGATCTCAGGGCCCCTCGTGAATTCAGGGCCCAGGGAGGGCAACACGGACCAGTGCTCTGGGTATCGGGAGGCTGCCGGAGGGCGGGGGGAGAGGTTGGGGCAAAAAAGGAGGCCAGAGGAGGAGCGAGTCTTCAGCGTCTACGTCGAGTTGCAGGTGGGCAGGGAGACAGCAGCCCCCTGTCCAAGCCCCACACCGTGCCGTTCCCCCCACCCCCCCAGCCCTGTCCTCAGAGGTATTCTTGAAGAAAGTGCAGCAGCGTGATTTCGTAGTGCTCCCCAGACTCAGGGCAGCGAATACTGTGTCGCTCGTTGGGGTAGATCTGCACACAAGAAGGGGGGGGGGACAGGAAGAGATGAGAAGAGATGAGAAGTGGTCGTTGTGAGCTGCACACATTCACCGGGCCTCGCGGAAAAAGTACCGTATTTTTCGCTCTATAAGACGCACCAGACCACAAGACGCACCTAGTTTTTGGAGGAGGAAAACAAGAAAAAATATATTCTGAATCTCAGAAGCCAGAACACCAAGAGGGATCGCTGCACAGTGAAAGCAGCAATCCCTCTTGCTGTTCTGGCTTCTGGGATAGCTGCGCAGCCTGATTCGCTCCATAAGACGCACACACATTTCCCCTTACTTTTTAGGAGGGAAAAAGTGAGTCTTATAGAGCAAAAAATACGGTACATATAATCACAGCATTGCGGGGGGTGCAATGCAGGAATCGTTCCTTGAAGAGGAAATCTGCGCAAGCTGGAGAACCCAGGAGTGAGGCCAGCAAATCCATCACTACCTGGCAGCCCTGCTGACCTTGAGGCCTGGATTTTGCTAAACTGGAAGCACACGCCAGGTCTCATTCACCAAACACAGTGCGCATTCCCCTAGAAAATCGTCCCATTAGGCAAGCGTTCGCACGACGAGCCCACAATTCCCACCGATTCCCATGGGAACATTTCCAACCTGCAATTTGTCCGGTCGCTTCTGCCCTTTGATTTGTCCAATCATTCTTCCCTTGCTCCCCTCCCCCCATGGATTCTGCCTGAAAATGGCTGCCGCCAACCAGCAAAGCACAAATCAGTGGATTTGTAACTGGCTGTCTGACCGAACCCAAAGGGTGCTCATCAATGGTTCCTCTTCATCCTGGAGAAGAGTGACTAGTGGGGTGCCACAGGGTTCTGTCTTGGGCCCGGTCTTATTCAACATCTTTATCAACGACTTGGATGATGGACTCAAGAGCATCCTGATCAAATTTGCAGATGACACCAAATTGGGAGGGGTGGCTAACACCCCAGAGGACAGGATCACACTTCAAAACGACCTTGACAGATTAGAGAACTGGGCCAAAACAAACAAGATGAATTTTAATAGGGAGAAATGTAAAGTATTGCACTTGGGCAAAAAAAATGAGAGGCACAAATACAAGATGGGTGACACCTGGCTTGAGAGCAGTACATGTGAAAAGGACCTAGGAGTCTTGGTTGACCACAAACTTGACATGAGCCAACAGTGTGACGCGGCAGCTAAAAAAGCCAATGCAATTCTGGGCTGCATCAATAGGAGTATAGCATCTAGATCAAGGGAAGTAATAGTGCCACTGTATTGTGCTCTGGTCAGACCTCACCTGGAGTACTGTGTCCAGTTCTGGGCACCACAGTTCAAGAAGGACACTGACAAACTGGAACGTGTCCAGAGGAGGGCAACCAAAATGGTCAAAGGCCTGGAAACGATGCCATATGAGGAACGGCTAAGGGAGCTGGGCATGTTTAGCCTGGAGAAGAGGAGGTTAAGGGGTGATATGATAGCCATGTTCAAATATATAAAAGGATGTCACATGGAGGAGGGAGAAAGGTTGTTTTCTGCTGCTCCAGAGAAGCGGACACGGAGCAATGGTTCCAAACTACAAGAAAGAAGATTCCACCTAAACATTAGGAGGAACTTCCTGACAGTAAGAGCTGTTTGACAGTGGAATTTGCTGCCAAGGAGTGTGGTGGAGTCTCCTTCTTTGGAGGTCTTTAAGCAGAGGCTTGACAACCATATGTCAGGAGTGCTCTGATGGTGTTTCCTGCTTGGCAGGGGGTTGGACTCGATGGCCCTTGTGGTCTCTTCCAACTCTATGATTCTAAGTAAGGAAGTGGGCGAACTCTGGCTGTTCCCGATATCTAAATCCGAATCCCCATGTGAACAGACCTGGACACTGCGTTCATCATCTGAGGCCCTTCTCCGTGTGCCTCATTCGCAACAGGGCCTTTTCTGCAATGGCTCCCCGTATGTGGAATGCTCTCTCCAGGGAGGCTCGCCTGGCGCCTTTGTTACATATCTTTATCCGCCAAGCAAAAACAAACAAGCTATGTCCTTTTAAACTCAGGGGGCATTGTTTTTGTTTATTACGGTGTGAATTTTGTGTTTTTTAAATTGTAAACCACCTTGTGGATGAAGGTGTTATATAATTTTTTTAAAAAAATAATAATATAGCAAGGTATGGGCATAATTCTTTATGTTTGGATAACCGAACGGGTGGGTAGCTGGATTTATGCTGTTGTAATTTTTGCTTGTTTATCTTGAGACAGAATCATTCCGTTGTTTCTCGGTCCTGTTAATATGATTTTGTGTATTAATTTGCCCCTTATTTATTTGTATCAGTCTGTCCCTCACTCTGGGGTTGAAAATGGACTGCACATAATAAACAAACTGATTTTCCCACCAATACGCATAACCTCCGACAGGCCTTGGGGGAATATGCATGCATCAGCTGAAATCAGCACATTCCATGTATCCAATAAATAAATTTCCCAGAGCAGAATTAGAAATACAGTGGAACCTCAGTTTTTTAATGTAATCCATTCCAGAAGACAGTTCAGCTTCTGAAACGTTCGAAAACTGGAAACTGAAAGCAATACAATAGGGAAACTCAAAATGGAAGCCGCGTAGAGTGTTCGGCTTCCGAAAATCGTTCGAAAACCAGAACAGTTACTTCCAGGTTTTTGGCGTTCAGCTTCCGAATCGTTCGGCAGCCAAGAGGTTCAAAAACCGATGTTCCACTGTACCATTTACTAAATTTAGACCCCGCCTTTCTAAGTTTAGAGGTGCCAGGCCCTAAGGAAGTCAGACTATCCTCCACCATGGCCAGGGCCTTTTCAGTGATGGCTCCAACCTGGTGGAATGCTCTGTCCCATGAGACTAGGGCCCTGCAGGATTTAACCTCCTTCCACAGCTAATTCTCCCCTGGCCTCCGCGCTGGCCCAAGTAGGACCAATTCAGCCAGCTAGCCCTGGAGATTATCTAACTGATTTTTGATTTTGTTATTCATGTTTTTATAGTGTATGTTATGCTGCTTTTATAATTAAGCCTTTTAAGGTGTTTTACATTGGTTGTTAGCCGCCCTGAGCCCAGTTTTTGAACCGGGAAGGGCGGGGTATAAATATAAATTTATTATTATTATTAAGGAGCTCAAAGGGGCAAAGAGTGCCCTGCCCTGCCCACGTCTCCACCCTCCTCCCACCCTTTATTCAAAACAACCCTACAAGGTAGGCCAGGCCAGGAGAGAATGACCCCACCTGAAGCCCAGCCCAAGAGGAAAGAGATGGGCTGGACAGTTCGCTAGCTCAACCCACCTGTAGTTGATAAGGTTTCCCTGCTCGGATCAGCTGGGAGATCAGGAAATTGGTGTGGAAAAAGTGCACGTTTTCATCCAGAAAACCATGGAGGATCAGCAGGCGATTGGGCCTAGAAGGAAGGCAAGGTAAGTACCAAACATGAGAGCCAACCTGTGTTTTTTTTAAAAAAAATAATATTTATTACTTTTGCAAAAGTTTAAACACTACAGAAAAAGAAGAAAAAAGAACAATACAATACAAAAACACTAACACGTTAAACTAACAAACATAACAAAGACAAAAACACATCAAACAATTTGAATATCTTATCTTTCAATCACTTATTTCAGCAAACTCTTCACACCTCCTTTTGAATTCCACTTCTATTAATTGTTTCAGCAATTCCTTTCCATCTTCCTCTGTTTTCTACCCTATAATTATCTTCACACATTCTAACCTTATTTTTTCCTTTAAGACTCCATTAATCTATTATATTCTTAATTCCTTGTAACATTTCTACTAAGGCCATATAACTTCATTCCAACACAAACGTGAGAGCCAACCTGGGCACCAGTGTTTGCGCTGTTCATAGCAGAAAGGAGTTTGGACCACTTGGGCGTTCAGTGACCAGGGCAATGGACACAAAGTGACCAGCAAGCAAAAATCATGCCGTGCTTTTTTGAACCCTTGCCCCACTTCAGACAATCCACCTCACCCCACCCACCGCTATTAAAAAATAAATAAAAATCAATCTCCAAACTCTCCAGCTTTCCCAAAATTCCCCAGACAAGCTGTTGACGTGGCAGGCCAGAAGAAGAAAGAATTCTTTTCCATACAGTCCAATATTCCTCAGATGAAAATAAGGACACTCTACTACAGGGACGCGGGTGGCGCTGTGGGTTAAACCACAGAGCCTAGGACTTGCCGATCAGAAGGTTGGCGGTTCGAATCCCCGCAATGACGGGGTGAGCTCCCGTTGCTCGGTCCCAGCTCCTGCCAACCTAGCAGTTCAAAAGCACATCAAAGTGCAAGTAGATAAATAGGTACCACTTCGGCGGGAAGGTAAACGGCGTTTCCGTGCGCTGCTCTGGTTCGCCAGAAGTGCCTTAGTCCTGCTGGCCACATGACCAGGAAGCTGTACGCCGGCTCCCTCGGCCAATAAAGCGAGATGAGCGCCGCAACTCCAGAGTCGGTCAGGATTGGACCTAATGGTCAGGGGTCCCTTTAGCTTTATTATAGGGGCATCCAACTCCCAAGAGACTGCGATCTACTCACAGAGTACAAAACTGGCAGTGATCTATCCTGTTTTGGGGGAGTTCAAGTCCAAGTTGTTGAGCTTCTTATTAAGGGAGGAAAGTCCCATTTTGGGGGGGTTCAACTCAAAGTTGTTGAGCTTTTTTGGGGGAGGAAAATAATGTCAGAATGGAGTAAAGGGGAAAGCGGAAAAGTCGCTCACCAAAAAATCACTAAGAAAACAATCTGCCTCACAGTGAAAACTGTCTTCGGATCTAGCGATTAGGCTGAGATGGAGGACGATGCAAGGGGTCAGGGCCCGATGCTCTTATGCCACAGCAAAGGAAAAGGAGCCCACCTCCCGATCGACCTGCTGCTGGACACCCCTGCTCTGCTCTGATGTAGAATATAATGTCCCTATTTCCACCTGAGGGGACGCAGGTGGCGCTGTGGGTTAAAGCCTCAGCGCCTAGGGCTTGCCGATCGAAAGGTCGGCGGTTCAAATCCCTGTGGCGGGGTGCGCTCCCGCTGCTCGGTCACAGCGCCTGCCAACCTAGCAGTTCGAAAGCACCTCCGGGTGCAAGTAGATAAATAGGGACCGCTTACCAGCGGGAAGGTAAACGGCGTTTCCGTGTGCGGCTCTGGCTCTGGCTCTGGCCAGAGCAGCGATGTCACGCTGGCCACGTGACCCGGAAGTGTCTCCGGACAGCGCTGGCCCCTGGCCTCTTAAGTGAGATGGGCGCACAACCCCAGAGTCTGTCAAGACTGGCCCGTACGGGCAGGGGTACCTTTACCTTTACCTTTTTATTTCCACCTGAGGAATGTCGAGAGAGCATGTATTTCTCTAGTACTCGCATAGTGCATTTAAAGCCCCCTAAGCAGCCTCGCTGACCTTGGGGACATCCCACCGATCCCTCCAGAACACACGAAACTGCATGGCTGACTGCTGCTTCCCCTCTCAGCTGGGGAGGGTCTGTGCTAGCTGGGACCAGGCTGCTGGGACAACACACCCTGCTCTGCCCCCACCGCCCACCAGCACCGCTGCCCCATAACCCAACTAATCCAATACAACTAATCCAGAATGTGGCAGCTAGACTGGTGACTGGGAGTGGCCGTCAAGACCACATAACACCGGTCCTCAAAGACCTACACTGGCTCTCAGTACGTTTCCGAGCACAATTCAAAGTGTTGGTGCTGACCTTGAAAGCCCTAAATGGCCTTGGTCCAGTATACCTGAAGGAGCGTCTCCACCCCCATCGTTCTGCCCAGACACTGGGGTCCAGTACCAAGGGCCTTCTGGCGGTTCCCTTCCTGCGAGAAGCCAAGTTACAGGGAACTAGGCAGAGGGCCTTCTCGGTGATGGGGCCCTCCCACCAGATGTCAAAGAGAAAAACAACTCCCAGACTTTTAGAAGACATCTGAAGGCAGCCCTGTTCAGAGAAGCTTTTAATGTTTAATAGACTACAGTGGTGCCTCGCAAGACGAAAATAATCCGTTCCGCGAGTCTCTTCGTCTAGCGGTTTTTTCGTCTTGCGAAGCATCCCTATTAGCGGTTTAGCGGATTAGCGCTATTAGCGGCTTAGAAAAAAGGGGGGGGAGGGAAAAAACTCGCAAGACGTTTTCGTCTTGCGAAGCAAGCCCATAGGGAAATTCGTCTTGCGAAGCACCTCGAAAAACGGAAAACCCTTTCGTCTAGCGGGTTTTTCGTCTTGCGAGGCATTCGTCTTGCGGGGCACCACTGTATTGTACTTTAGTATTCTGTTGGAAGCCGCCCAGAGTGGCTGGGGAAACCCAGCCAGATGGGCGGGGTATAAATAATAAATTATTATTCTTATAACCCTTACTCATTGGGGAGTTTCTCTACATGCAGCGCCACAGAGCCTGCTTCGTAGCCTTGCTGGTTGTTCTCTGGGACATCCATGTACCGTTCGGTGTATCCAGTATCGTACGCCATCCAGACCGTGACTGGGGCCCCTGCGATAGCAACCTGGAGGGATATTGAAGGCTGCCGTTACGCTCAGGGCTGACAGGAAATCCATGCTTCTCTCCCCCCCCCCGCATTAAGTTGCCTGAGGAAGCCAGATTCTGCAACCTGCAAATTCATCCCGCAACTTGCACAATTTATTGATTTTATATAAAGATCCGAGAATCATAGGGTGGTTTATATTATGAAATCACAGAATACATAACGCCATAACAAAACGAATCGATACCAGCAGCAACAGCCTTGTTTAAAAGGCCACAGATCACTGAATCAGCCAAAGGCCTGGGAGAAATGATTTCAGCTGGTGCCTAAAGATTTGTTTGCTTTTTTATTTGCATTTTCAAAAACAGGAGCAGATTGCAAATTTAACCCTCCCTTCTTCTGCTCTTACAACTTCATGCCAAATACAGCATGTATATATGTACCACATGACTTCCCTTCCACCCTTTTCCTGGTTCCTTTGCTTTTCTACCACTCTGCGTAATCCACATCTTTTTAATCATCTAATTTGTTATCTATTATAAACTCTACTTCAACTCTGCTGGATTTGCACAAGACCTGCTAAGCTATGCATCTGTCTATACCGGTTCTTGAAATAGTCAATAGGCACTATACATTCCTCCTTATATTCCTTATTTTCGTTTTCTCTTATCCTGTTCGTCAGACCAGCCAGTTCAGCATATTCAAACATTTTAATCTTCCTTTGTGACTGCAACACAGGCATATAGTAGTCAACTTCTGGTTTTTTTGGGACCTCTATTGTTAATAATAATAATAATAATAATAATAATAAATTTTATTTATATCCCGCCCTCCCCAGCCGAAGCCAGGCTCAGGGCATCTAACAACAATAAAATAGTACAACATTCTAAAATCATTTCATTATAAAATTAATTCCAATCAAATTGATGGCAGCCATTGGGCTAGAAGTTCTGTGAGGATTGCCAAAGGAGGGAGTCAGATTGTGCCCTGGCCAAAGGCCTGGTGGAACAGCTCTGTCTTGCAGGCCCTGCGGAAAGATGTCAAGTCCTGCAGGGCCCTAGTCTCTTGTAACGGAGCGTTCCACCAGATTGGAGCCACAGCCGAAAAAGCCCTGGCTCTAGTTGAGGCCAGCCTGACCTCTCTGTGGCCTGGGACCTTCAGGATGTTTTTGTTTGAAGGCCGTAAGTTCCTCTGTGGGACATACCAGGAGATACCTATGGCGGTCCCATAGGTACGAGCGTCCTAGGCCCTATAGGGCTTTAAAGGTTACCATCCCCAAGAGGAAAATCTCAGGTGATTTGGGGAAAGCTTTTTAAAGCATCTTCTTCAATTCATTATATATAGTTTCCCAATATTCCTTAATTATTTTACAGGACCACCAAGTGCCTAAAAATTTGTAATGAAGGCACCAAGCGAGTCTCCATGGGGAGAGCGTATCTCAGCATACATACAGCTGTATTTCACAAGAAGACAAGTCCTGTGCAGACTCCTGGGTTGTTGTTTTTTGTTTTCTTTTGGCAGGCTTTCTGTGATCTCGTGGAATCACACAAGGTTGCCTTCTTTATTTTTAAAAACTCAGGGTGGCGCCAGGCTAAAGGAGTTGACCGTACAGTGAGATCTATTCCCCTGCAGAGCTGGGAGCAGATCATTTGGCTCCGAGTCTTCACTCTACCTTCAGCACAGAGAGGTTGGAACCCATGGCTCTCTAGACTTTGATACTTCCACCCTCCCTGATGGGAGCAGGGATTCCAAAAGACAGGCTTCCCCACACGCTACCTAGAGACTGGCAGGAACGGCGGGGAGTTGCAGCGCAACCGTCTCTGGAGCGCAACGTATCGGCTGCCCACCCCACCCGCCCTGGTACAGAGGGCAGCAAACTCCAAACTTGCCTTGAAGATGTGAGGTTTGCAGATGAGCCCCATGAGCGAGAGGAAGCCCCCGTAAGACCAGCCGTGGATGGCGACGCGGCTGAGGTCGACGAACCCGTATTTCTCTGCTACGTAATGCAAGCCTTCCACCTGGTCCTCGATCTCCACTTGGCCCTAGAAGCAGGTGGCAAAGGAAGGATGTGAGAGATACCTGCTATTTGGGGATATCTGGCTCATTTATGCACTCCAGTCACGCTCTGCAAATTCATTCATTGCATTTAAGTCAGACATGTCCAAAGTCCATTTTAGGGGCCTAATCCGTCCCCTGTGGCAGTTTATTTCCTGGGGTAAAATCCTAAAAAAAAAACACCTCAACAACTTCAACCCTAAAAAAACTCAGTAACTTCAACCCTCACGGCCCTCCACTTCATCAAATCTGGCCCTCTCTGAAAAAAGTTTGGACACCACTGATCTAGGTACATTATAATGTAACATCAATAACATAAAGCAGTGCTTCCAAAAGGGGGGGGGGCATTGGCATTACTTGGGGGGGGGACAAGGGGGTGGCAAGGAGGCATAGGAGGTGATAATGACCCTCAGACTTTGGAAAGCTGGTATCACTGAATCAGGTTCTTCAGTTTTGCTGAATTAAACTAAAGGCTTCTAATTGGATACTGAATAAACGTGCAATAAATTGTTACTGTTTTGAGTGTTATTACCTTCCTTAGTGGGTTCTACAAACCGCAGTTCTGAATAATGCTTTTTTTTTTAATAGGGTAGGGGGCATAGGGGATGAGTTTATGGATCCAAGGGGGCAAGGGCTTGAAAAGGTTTGGGAAGCACTGACAGAAGAACCAGGAAGGGAAAAAAATGTGACTTCTAATTAAACCTCTGAGTTGCCAAAACAATTCGCAGCAGTATTTTTCTAACTCTCCCTTCACTAATCGTTTTCACGGCAAGTGTAAAGAGGGCCACTTTATGTGCCACAAAGGCCATTAGTGTCGCTCAGAAGAAACTGAACCATTTCAACCAGGGCATTCCTGCTTCCATATGTCAACAAGGCTTGTTAGAAATCTCTCCCTCCCTCAGATCACCGTATAAAGGGCAGATTGACAGGAAGTGAATCACGTCTTTCACATAGCGGCCACAAGCACAGAATTTTGCCTTCACACGTGACCATTAACATATATGAAATTAATGATTTGTGGCGAGCGGCCTTTCCTATGCAAAAACACAACAGTAGACTTTCATTGCATCAATTATTTTTTCCTATTTCCTAGCTTCTGCTAGATCACACACCTCCACTATACATATACAGTGATACCTCAGGTTACATACGCTTCAGGTTACAGACTCCGTTAACCCAGAAATAGTGCTTCAGGTTAAGAACTTTGCTTCAGGGTGAGAACAGAAATTGTGTTCCGGTGGCGCAGCAGCAGCGGGAGGCCCCATTAGCTAAAGTGGTGCTTCAGGTTAAGAACAGTTTCAGGTTAAGAACGGACCTCTGGAATGAATTAAGTACCATATTTTTTGCTCTCTAAGACTCACTTTTTCCCTCCTAAAAAGTAAGGGGAAATGTGTGTGCGTCTCATGAAGCGAATGCAGGCTGCGCAGCTATCCCAGAAGCCAGAACAGCAAGAGGGATTGCTGCTTTCGCTGCGCAGCGATCCCTCTTGCTGTTCTGGCTTCTGAGATTCAGAATATTTTTTTTCTTGTTTTCCTCCTCCAAAAACTAGATGCGTCTTGTGGTCTGGTGCGTCTTATGGAGCGAAAAATGCGGTACTTAACCCGAGGTACCACTGTAGACAAAAAAAAAGGCCTGCCTCCTTTTGGCATATCCAACAGTGTTTTCAGTAATCCCTATTAATTTTTAGGTATCTGAAGCGGTGTGTCACCCCAGACCCCCAGCTGCTTATTGCTTTGTAATGGTATTCTCACGTACAAGGCAAACCGAGGACTTACCATCTGGTTCTTCAGGGCCCCCTCAAATTTAAGGCCTCTCTGGCATGACCCCCGGCCGTCTATCACCACCACAGCATAGCCGAGAGAAGCGAGTGTGTTGAGCCTCAGATACTTGATGCCTTTGAAGGAATTATTCACTAGCTGCACCTGGGAGGTGGGGAAAGTTAGGAAAGGGGTGGGGAAAACGCCTCTGCACACGACTCACGCTCATCATTCCGCGGCTGCATTCGTGCCAGATGTGCTGCCCTGCTTTTCGTTCCACCCAAGAGAATCTACGCCGCCCACAATGCATCACTGAGAGCCTCGTTGCTTGAAATGGTTAAAGGCCTGTCTCGTCGGGGCATTGTGGTTGACGCAGCAGCCACAGCGAGATGGCCCCAAGCAGGTCACGTACAGTGGTGCCTCGCAAGACGAAAAGAATCCGTTCCGCGAGTCTCTTCGTCTTGCGGTTTTTTCGTCTTGCGAAGCAAGCCCATTAGCGCCTTAGCGGATTAGCGCTATTAGCGGCTTAGCGGATCAGCTGTTAAGCGGCTTAGCGGATCAGCTGATAAGCGGCTTAGCGGATCAGCTGATAAGCGGCTTAGCGGCCCAGCTGATAAGCGGCTTAGCGGATCAGCTGTTAAGCGGCTTAGCGAATCAGCTGATTAGCAGCTTAGCTGATCAGCTGATAAGCGGCTTAGCAGCTTAGAAAAAGGGGGGGGGACCCGCAGGAACTCGCAAGACATTTTCGTCTTGCGAAGCAAGCCCATAGGAAATTCGTTTTGCGAAGCACCTCCGAAACAGAAAACCCTTTCGTCTAGCGGGTTTTCCGTCTTGCGAGGCATTCGTCTTGCGGGGCACCACTGTAAAGCCACAGCGCCATCCCCACTTAAGTGTCCCCAGCTACTGGTCCACAAGGGATAGCTGGATAGCTCAGTTGGTTAGAGCGTGGTTCTGACAATGCCAAGGTTGCAGGTTCCATCCCTATATGGAAGAACTGCACTGCAGGAGGTTAAGGCTACCAAGGGTCAGCAGGGGGCCAGTCCACTGACCCTCAGACCTTGTGGGGAGCCGGACTATATTGGGGGGGGGGGAAACAAATTCCTATGCCCCACAAATAACCCAGAGGTGCATTTTAAATAAAAACACACATCCTACACATGTGAAAACACGCCGATTTCCAAGACCGTCCGTGGGTCAGATTTAGAGAGCGATTGGGCCAGAGCCGGTCCCCAGCCCTTAGTTTGCCTATCCATAGACTAGACCAGTGTTTCTCAACCTATGGGTCCCCAGATGTTGTTGGACTACAACTCCCATCATTCCTAGCCAGCATGACCAGTGGTCAGGGATGATGGGAGTTGTAGTCCAACAACATCTGGGGACCCACAAGTTGAGAACCGCTGGACTAAACCATGGGTAGGCAAACTAAGGCCCGGGGCCAGATCCAGCCCAATCGCCTTCTCAATCCGGCCCACGGACGGTCCGGGAATCAGCGTGTTTTTTACATGAGTAGAATGTGTTATCTTATTTAAAATGCATCTCTGGTTACTTGTGGGGACTGCCTGGTATTTTTACATGAGTAGAATGTGTGCTTTTATTTAAAATGCATCTCTGGGTTATTTGTGGAGCATAGGAATTTGTTCAATCGCCCCCCCCCCAATATAGTCTAGCCCCCCACAAGGTCTGAGGGACGGTGAACCGGCCCCCTGCTGAAAATGTTTGTTGACCCCTGGACTAGATGGTCCTCAAGGTCCTTCCCACCACCTCAATTCTATGATGCTATGACCACGGCTAGGAAGCGTCTCGTTCCTCCATGAAGTCCCTCGCTTGAGAAAATCCACTGAGGTCCTTCCTGGATAGCATTCCGTGCTAAGCTGAAGACCTCCTCGTCCCGGGAAGGTCCCTGGCCAGATGAAAAGTGTGAGCTTGCTACTGGAGACCCGATTTCACTCTCTGGTGGCTGGAGGTATGTCTTATTGGATACTTTATCTGCCTTCTGTGTTCAGTATTTTTTATTGTGCTTATGGGTTGTTTTAACCCATTGCCTTGGTTCCCCCTCTCCCGCGTCTGCCAGCAGATGTTCCACCCACCTGCAGCACACACAGAGACAAGAGACAGCTCCACTGTCCTAGCTAAAAGACCTTCCTCCATTTAGCTCCTCCTCTCTCGGAAATGTCTGCATTCGAGCGAGAACTTTGTCACCCCAAGGTACCGCTGTTGCTTGCTTTCCTTCTCCCTCTCCTCCCCCCTTTTCCTTTTGTGCCATGTCTCTTAAGACTGTAAGCCTGCCAGCAGAGACTGCTATCTTTTCAATCTGCACGCAGCGCTTGGGAGACTTTAGGCGCTTTATAAAGATGGGCATTCTGCTTTTAAACGGGTTGTACGTAGAGATGGAAAGGCCTGGGGGGGGGGGGGAACGGGAAATTTTATTGCAAAGCCATTTTTTCCCGGGAAATTTTTTTTTAAAAAAAGTGTGTGGAATATTCAAACTACCGTATATCAAACTGAGTTGTGTCTTTCCCCAATTTTTTTTTTTTTTGGGGGGGGCCTTTGGAGAGAAACAGAAAAAAACCTCCCCCCCCCCGCCCACCTTTTTCTGGGTATTTTCCAGACTTTCCCATCTCTAGTTGTATGCCACTCTGGGCACCTTGGGCTGGAAAAAGGCATATTCTGAGAACCAGAATTGGCCAGTGTCTCTGAAGCAAGTGTGAACATAATCGGTGGCGAAGCTCTGTGTGCAAACAGTGCTCAACCCCCAAGCCCCTCTAAGCCTCACTTTGCTCTATGTCCAAAGATGCCGCCTTGCAACTCAAAACACGCTTTCTGACTTTGGGGAAGCAGTAGCTCAGCGAATACAGAGCATCTATCTGCTGCTATGCAAGCAGAAGGTCCCAGATTCAATCCCTGGGAGAGAAAAGCCAGTTTGAAACCTTGGAGGACAGCTGCTAGCCAGTGTGGACGGCACTCGGCTCGATCGCTCAGGGGCGGCTTCTGATGCCGCCCCATCTGTGCTCCTTGGCTCCAGCTCAGCAGCCAGCCTACCTGAGGCCCTCCGTAGACAAAAAGCACAGTGGGATGCTTCTTCCCAGGCTGGAGGTCGTGAGGTTTGTACACCATCCCATACAACTCGACATCCGACTGTGTGCGAAAGCGGAAGATCTCTGGGGGGATGTAATCAGTGGGGCAGCCTGCAGAAAAGCCAAGGGGAGAGAAGAGTCACCTAAGATATGGGTGACGCACTGTTTATGGAATCTTGCCACACACCCATTTGATTGCATAAATGCATTTTTTTTAAAAAAAGTAACGACAATACTAATAACAGAAAAATCAAATTCTGTGTTCTGCAGTGGAGAAAATACAAACCACCCAGGGTACCCCACGAGAGTGATTCTACTGGGTCTCCAAGCCACAGTGGTGGCAATTGTTCTCTCTATTACACGGAAAAGGCCACTCAAAAGTGAAATGGGAAGGGCAGGCTTGGGAGGGGTCCAGCTTTGGGCCAACTCCATGCCGTGTCCCGAAGAACTTAACACAGCTTCACTGTGAGGCATTGGAGTGCGCTGGAGGGGGGACTGGGAGAATTCCAAAGGCCAATTGCTAACTGTCTGATATATGGCTACATTGCAAACAGTCTGTTTAAGATAAATCAACAAGGAGGTTACAGAAGGAAATTTCTCTCTGTTTCTTTGATAACACCTGGACGGGAAAGATTAATGAACTGGGAGCTGCCAAAATAACAACTCTCAAAGAGCTGGACAGAACTTTGAAATTGGATGCAATTAAATGAAGCGGTGCGATGAAAAAACAGCTGAAGGAGTACAGCACAATATACAAATCTGCACTCCATAGGGGAAAAAAAGTATCTGTTTTCTGACATGAATGAGGATCGTAGAACCAGAGTCAAAATGTGGAGGGGGAAAATCTGACAAGGAATTATGAATAACATTGAAGATGATGAGAGGCAGGATTATGATGTTGAATGCGCTTCGAAATTCAGACCGTGGGAAGTCAAAACAAAATTATTACAATTTGGAAGACAATTGGACCTTTTTTATTTTAGTTTTTTTTATTTTTATTGGATTTGATTTGATATGTTAATTGGATGTTTTTATTGGAAAATTAATAAATGCTTTTTTAAAAGAGAGAGAGAGAGAGAGAGACACATTGGAGTGCGCCTCCGGGGGTGAAGTCAAACTGCTGTGTGAGCAGCACTGAAGTGACCGGGCCATAAGCCAAGCCTGGGCAGTGTGTCTGGAGGTCGTGGACTGCCCAGACAACAAGAACCACCCCCCCAGCCTTGCTGAAGCGGTCCAAAGGAAAGCAGAGCGAAATGTTTCGGCACCAGCTTGGCTGCAGGAGTTGCCAAAAAGGAGGCGTGCAAGGTGCCGCCCAGATTTGTGCAGGGTTTCCTCTTTGGCCCTTTCTTATCCCAAGATATCCTGCGAGGCAGCGGGTAGATTTTCCCTCCAGATTTACTCCCAAAGCCTTTCTCACAACTGACTACAGAGGCAAGTGCAGCGGAGGTTTAGGATCAGAGTTTTCCTTCTCCTAGATGGGCTCCGTTCCCAGCTTCACGAGCCCCACCTGCCTCTCGCTTCCTTCTATGGCACAGGCAGAAACCACCTTCTTGAGCACGGAACCACTCTTGGTCTCACCCACTCCATCCACTGGAGCCTATCTTTGCACACAGAAGTCCCTAACTCAGTGAGGGTTTGAGACCCATCAGCTCCCCTCGCCTGGTTCAGTCGGCCAGGATTGTGGCCGCTGTCGCCTGCTTATAACTTCCAGGAGCCACGGGTGAGAGCTGAGTGCAGGGTGGGGACCAAAGTTGAGCAAACTGCCCCAGAAGGAGCAGGATGTGTCCCCCACCAGAGATACTCCAGGTATACCAGGGGTCAGCAAAGTTTTTGTGGCTTGGGCTGGTTCATGATCCCGCAGAGGCCGTGGTGGGCCGGAGTGTGTGTTTGCACACATGCACAAACACTATTTCTGGCGCTCCATCCGGCGCGGAGGAGGCATGCACAGCTTCCCATTGGCTGCAGGAACGGTTTAGCGCGGCGCACGGGAGCTGACTGAACGGCCGGCGGGGGTCCATGGGCCTTAGGTTGCCAACCCCTGATGTATACACACAATTATACATACATACTTTTCAATAAAAGGCTATACAGTGGAACCTCGGTTTTTGAGCACCTCGAAAGCCGAACGATCCAGAACCCGAATGCCGAAAACCTGGAAGTGAATGCTTCCGTTTCTGAATGTGCCTCGGAAGTCAAACAACTTCTGAGGCACATTTCTCCATTTTCTCCATTGAGATTGCTGACCGACAATTGCGCTTCAGTTGTCAAACGTTTCGGAAGTTGAACGGTCTTCCGGAACAGATTGCGTTCGACAACCAAGGCTCTGCTGTACAAGATTCTGCAAAATGTGGTATCATCAATACCCTGGGCTGTTCGACAGGTTTGCTGGTATTTTTTCACTTTTAAGATTTCTAGTTCCAACAACGAAGCCCAACGTAAAATGTGGAACGACGCAGAAAAAGCCATCAGTGCAACTGCAACAGATAAAATCGAAACCAGGCTCGAACTCCCTTGAACGAGACAGGAAGCCAAGGGAAATCTACTCACTGGCCGCTTCCATCATGCTGGCCCAGAATTTCGGCTGCTTGTGGAGGGGGTCTTCTTCTTGGCCGCTAAGCTTGTAAACGTGGACGCAGGGAGGGGTGCTGACACTGCTGTAGTGACTAATGAACATGTCGAAATTCTGCAGGGAGGCAAGGAAGAGCGGCAAGGTGGGTCGGGAGACACTCCAACCAGCCCCACAGTTTTACAGAACAAATTATTATTTTTGTTGTCGTCATCTTGGCGAGGAGAATTATGGACCCCACTGCCCTCGGTTGCCTCCTCCTTAATAAGAGATTGGCCTCCTTTTTAAAAAAGGGAAACCAACCACACAAAGGGGAATTCTGCGACCCAGAGGGACAGACCTGGCTCATGGAACAGCTGTGGGAGAAGCCCAGGGTGGTGAGCCGCACAACCTCCCCAGGGGACTCGTAGCTGACCACGTAGAGGTGATGCTCCAGGGGGGTATCCTTCGTGCCCTGGAAGTAGACAAGCTTGGTTTCTTCATTCACCCAAATCTGTAGGGGGAGAGAGAGGGAGAAACTACAATGGAAAATAGCTTTAAGGTCTGGATACAACTAGCCAGTTGGTTTGTTTTTAATTTATATTCCTCCCCCCCCCGCCCCGTCCTGCTTCCTCCAAGGAGGTCAAATTGGCGCTCACAAGAGTTCTTCCGGGTTATCCACACAACAAACCTGTGAGGTGGTTTGAGCTGAGAGTGAGCAGCCAGCCCAAGGTCACCCAGTGAGTTTCACAGTTAAATGGGGACTTGGATCTAGATCTCTCAGGTCTTTGTTCAACCCGCTAACCACTACACCGCACTACTTCCTGTTGTGCATAGGATCACTCATTCATGCATTCAGCCTTTATTGGCATAATTTAAACAATAAAATCACCAAGAGAGAGAAAAATCCACAAAGCATTGGTAATCGAGACATATTAAACACATGAAACGTATAAAAGACTCAGTAACCACCTTAAGTAGTTTTTAAATTGACTCTTAAAATCTCAGCTAAATCTCCTGAAACAATCTCAGTAGTTTCAGGTCTATAATCCCTCAATGGATATTGGATTACAAATTCTTTGCAAGTAGATACTTTAAGCTTCAAAGGAGTCACCAGTAGGTCTCTCCAAACAATGTCGAAGGCAGGGAAGTCCAAAATAATATTGCGTATCATATCTGGTGTATTCATACCAGAAGAGCAAAGTCTGTTCTAGACGGGTATTTTTGGGAACCTTCCAGACAGTACAAATGAGGGGGATCCATTCAAGTGGGCTAACATAAAAACTCTACGATATAAAAAGCTATCTACCGTAATTTTCGCTCCAAAACACGCACTTTTCTGCTCCTAGAAAGTAAGGGGAAATGCCTGTACGTGTTACGGAGCGAATGCACTTGACCGGAGCCATGGCTGCCGTCAGTCAAGTGACCTGGAGCCGAGGAGGAGGGAGGGAAGGAGAGCCTTGGCAGCAAAGCGGGCAGCAGCTGCTTACACGGGAGGAGGGACAGACGGGAGCCATAGCGAGCCGGAAAAAGCACCGCGTAGCCAGCAACAGCTGCTGCAGCCTCAGCTAGCAAAGGTCCGTGCGCTCTCTAAACGGAGCAATGAGGCTGCAGAGGGACGGCAGGGCACAGGAGGGCTCTGAGCCACGAGCGCAGTGAAAACCAGTAAAAAGGTTTTTTAAAAGGCTGCTGGGGACAGGAGGGCACGGGATGAGGGAGAGGGGGAAATTACGATTCTCCCAGCGTCTCACCTGATCCGCTGAGCAGGACTTGGGCCATTAGCTGCATAAAGCAGCAAAGAGGGAGAGAAGGAGCAAAGCGGGAGAGGAAAGGAGCTGCTTACACTGCTGTAAGTGGCTGCTGTCCGGTTGGCTCCTTTAAAGCAACAGTGCTCTTTCCCTCCCCCCTCCCCGCTCAGCTCACCGAAAAGCTCCTTCTCCACCCACCCCATGCGTGTTCCTTTTCCCCTTAAACCCCTCTTCTGCATCATTAGCAGCATCCTTCTCCACCCACCCCACGCGTGCTCCTTGTCCCTTGAATGCTTTTCCTTCCCTCCCCACTTAAAACGTGGTTACAAAGCACGGATCCACATGGATCCTCAGGATTTTTGCACTGGGTCACCCCAAGTTCACCATCAGATCACATAGCATATCCATGGCTACAGCCTGCACCAAAAAACACACACGCACCCACTGTTTCATGGGGCTGCAATGGCGCAAAAAGTGGTTACAAAGCATGGATCCACATGGATCCTCAGGATTTTTGCATTGGGCTACCCCAAACTCACCGTCAGATCACGTCTGTGGCCACAGCATGAACCACAAAAATCATACATCCACTGTTTCGTTTTCCTCCTCTAAAAACTATGTGCGTGTTATGGTCAGGTGCGTGTTATAGAGCGAAAAATACGGTAAATTATAAAAATAGTTGCATGTCATTTCATGATGAGGCCGCAAACCCAAGTAAGCAGATGAGCATAGAGAGAGCTGAACAGGATAAAGGTTTTGAAATTCATGATGACCTAACAGCTTCTGCTTAATGAGAGAGAAAATATCCAACTCATCCAGGAAGAGGAGAGAATCTATTGCAATCCCTATTTGTTTGAGTTTGCTTTGCAGAAAACCATGTAAAATTATGCAAATATCTCAGTAAACAAGTTAGCAGGCTTTCTGAGCCTGTACTAAAATAATTTTTTAACCAGTACAGTCATACCTTGGATCCCAAATGCCTTGCGAGTCAAACGTTTTGGCTCCCGAATGCCACAAAGCCGGAAGTGTGTGTTCTGGTTTCCGAACGTTCTTTTGGAAGACGAACGTCCAACGGGGCTAACAGGATTGGCTGCAGGAGCTTCCTGCAGCCAATCAGAAGCCACGCTTTGGTTTCCGAACGTTTTGGAAGTCGAACAGACTTCCAGAATGGATTCCGTTCGACTTCCGAGATACCACTGTGTTTAAGTGTCATGATCCAACCCCTAGATACTAAGAGGTGCTGACCTAGCTCGGCATAGATAGCCAAATAAGAGAACACTTTTAGGAACTCCTAAGACCAGTCGAAAAAAAGGATGCCTGAATGCCCTCAGGTCCTAGAATCTTCTAACCTTCTTCCCAAAGGCTAATTCCCAGCTTTGGGGAGGGGGTGGGAGGGCACTTGGACCCCCTTAGAGCCTCACACCTCCTTCCCAAAGTCTGGTGCCTCACCAAGCTGGCTTCGGAAAGGCATCCTCAAATTTTGGCCTTGCTCCACCCCCACACGACAAGGGAGTGCAGCAGCCTGGGGGTTCCATGTTGCGGTCCACTTGCCCTAGACAAAGGCGTGGGGTGAACACTTTCCCAGTGCTCTGTTGTTCTACTTTGGGGAGCGGGGCAGGAAAACCCACTTCTAAAGATGCGCTGTCCTATAAAATCAACTCCTGGCCTAGGACCGCTCTGGCTGGGCTGCTCCAAAATTTCCAAAGTTTGTTCAATTATCCTTCATAAAAGTTATTGCATTACATTCTTCACTGAATTATCTTTCCATTGATATATAATTTTTTGGTATTATTCCCAAAAAATTGGTGTTATGAGCCATCATTGCCAAAACAAAATGACACCTGATTGGCTCAATAAACTCATTTTTTTCTGGTTATTTGGCTATAACTTTCGATAGAATACAGATAATTGAATCAACTTCGTTGCATTACATTCTTCATTAAATTACCTTTCGATCGATATATAATTTTATGGTATTACCCCAGAAAAAAAGGTGGTGTTATGAGCCACCAAACCTCGGAAATACACTTTTCCCAAAAGGTTTCCACATTTTTGGCCACTGGTATATGCAGAGGCCGACAGCTGTGTGTGGGCATCCTGTTCCTGGGGAGGCCATCACCAGAGAGAGAGACTCGCCTGGCGACTCCTTTGCCACCCCTTTATTTTGCGGGCGAAGATGGAAATCAAAACGCGAGGCAGGCTGCGGATTTCGAAGTTTCAATTCCGTGCCGCCGAATCCAAGGAGGCTCCTTGTACCTTATATCCGTGCCTGGCCAGGACCTCCCATTCACCGCTGGTGAGCGCCACCTCCTTCCTGAGAGGGCATTTGAAGTCCTCTGGGGCGAAAAAGAGACAGAGAGTGTGTCTGTCCAATGCAGAATGCTGCGGTCACCTTCATTTATTTAACCTGCTTGGTAAGTAAACATGAAAGCAATACTATGTGCAGATAGATAACGGCATAGCGGAACTAAAATACACACATGTCCTGCTTTCTGCCTGCTCACTATGCAGAAATTCACTTATCCGCACGTAAAGAATTATGCCCAAACCTTGCTGCAAACAACCACAGATTCAGCCTGGAATTTGCCCACTTCCTTATTTTCTTGTTTGTTTCTGCTTTGCCGGTTAGAAGTACCTGTTTTCGGACATAAAACACGCAGGGACAGAAGGACTGTTTCTGGGGAACCGTAGGGAGGAGGGAATCCCTGGTCCTGAATGGGGTAACTGTGTCCCTAAAGGACCAGGTGTGCAGCCTTGAGGTCGTTTTGGACTCACAGCTGTCCATGGAGGTGCAGGTTAATTCTGCGCCCAGGGCAGCTGTCTACTATCTGGTACAATGGCTGAGACCCTACCTTCCTGCTCACTGTCTCTCCAGAGTGGTAAAGGTTTTACCTGTTTTTGCAGTTATCCCAGACTACTGCTCCTGCCTTGCTGTTGGGGGTGGGGCAGAAACCTGCCCAAAGACCTTCACCACTTGCAGATTTCCTAGCAGGCCAAGTTCAAGGTGTTACTATTCGTATGCAGAGCCCTGAACAACTTGGGACAAGTTACAGGTAGGTGGCCGTGTTGGTCTGCCGTAGTCAAAACAAAATAAAAAAAATTCCTTCCAGTAGCACCTTAGAGACCAACTGGGTTTGTTCTTGGTATGAGCTTTCGTGTGCATGTACACTTCTTCAGATACACTGAAACAGAAGTCCCCAGACCCTTATATATAGTGAGAGGGTGGGGAGGGGTATTACTCAGAAGGGTGGTGGGAATGGGTGATTGGCTGATAGGTGTGGTAAACCTGTTAACAACTGCAATTGGTCTTACGGGAAAAAGCAAGGGGTGAGATAGCTAAAAATAGCTTTATCCTGTATAATGAGATAAGAATCCAATGTCTCTATTCAGACCAGGTCTCTCCATGGTTTTAAGTTTGGTAATGAGTTGCAATTCAGCAACTTCTCTTCCCAGTGTATTTCTGAAATTCTTTTGTAATAAGACAGCTGCTTTGAGATCTTGTATAGAATGCCCTGGGAGACTGAAGTCTTCTCCTACTGGTTTCTCTGTCTTGTGATTCCTGATGTCAGATTTATGTCTATTTATCCTTTGGCGTAGGGTTTGGTCTGTTTGTCCAATATAGAGGGCTGAAGGGCACTGTTGGCATTCGGGACAAGTTTGCCTTACCCCGTACACAGCCAGTCACCCGCTTCAATTTGCAGAACTGGCACAGTTACAGGTGCCGCGTAATACTTGCACAAAACCAATCTTTTAGCGTGGCAGCGTACGCACTTTGGAACTCAATGCCTCTTGACACCAGGCAGAGACCTTTGCTATACCCTTTTGACTAAACACCAGGAAGTACTTTCTGACAGTAAGAGCTGTTTGACAGTGGAATGTACGCCCCTGGCAGGTTGCGGGCTCTCCTTCCTTGGAGGTTTCTAAGCTAAAGTTGGATGGCCAACTGTCATGGATGCTTTAGTCGAGATTCCTGTGTTGCAAGAAGCTGGAGTGGATGACCCTCGGGGTCCCTTCCCTTCTACAATTCTAAGATTCTTATCAGCCCCTGCTAAAAACTTGTTTGTTCAGCCTAGCCAGGCATGTGGAACGTCAATACGTTTTAACCGGGTTTTTAGATTACTTTTGATTTCAATTATTTTCTGAATGTGTCAAAAAGTTGCTTTTAACTGTTTTGATTTACAGTGGTGCCTCGCAAGACGAAATTAATCCGTTCCGTGAGGCTCTTCGTATAGCGGTTTTTTCATCTTGCGAAGCAAACCCATTGACAGCTTAGCGGATTAGCGGCTTTTAGCGATCAGCTGTTAAGCGGCTTATCAGCGGATCAGCTGATAAGCGGCTTAGGAAAAGGGGGGGAAAGGGGAAAAAACCCGCAGGAACTCGCAAGACATTTTCGTCTTGCGAAGCAAGCCCATAGGGAAATTCGTTTTGCGAAGCGCCTCCAAAACGGAAAACCCTTTCGTCTAGCGGGTTTTCCGTCTTGCGAGGCGTTCATCTTGCGGGGCACCACTGTATTATTCTTCTATTCTGTTTGTAAACCTCTTCTGGGGTTCCTTTGAACTATCAAACAGTACATTAATTTTTATGACATATACAAATCAATACTAGATTAGAGACCAGAGATCTGGGAAATTAAACAAAAGGCCAGAGACCAACTGGGATTGGTTGGGAGCAAAGCCCTATGAGGAATGGCTGAAAAAGTGGGTGAAGCCCAAAAAAGGCTTTTTAACTGGTGTGTGTGTGGGTGTGTTTGGGGGAACATTTGAACCCCTAGGATGGCAATCTTTCTGCCATTACTCAATGGACGCGTCCGTGTTAAAATGCAAAAGACTGCACTACAAATGCATTTTTCACTCTCACTTTGCCAACCAGTACTTTTCCGAGCACAATTCAAAGTGTTGGTGCTGACCTTTAAAGCCCTAAACAGCCTCGGCCCAGTATACCTGAAGGATCATCTTCACCCCCATCGTCCAGCCCGGACACGGAGGTCCAGCTCCAAGGGCCTTCTGGCGGTTCCCTCCCTGCGAGAAGTGAAGCTATGGAGAACCAGGCAGAGGGCCTTCTCGGTGGTGGCAACCACCCTGTGGAACGCCCTCCCATCAGATGTCAAGGAAATAAACAACTATCTGACTTTTAGAAGACATCTGAAGGCAGCCCTGTTTAGGGAAGTGTTTAATGTTTGATGTTCTATCTTGTTAATATTCTGTTGGGAGCCGCCCAGAGTGGCTTGGGAAACCCAGCCAGATGTGCGGCATATATATAAATTATTATTATTATTATTATTATTATTATTATTATTATTATTATCATCATTATTATTATTAACCAGATTTGCCCCTTCAACTGCTCTTGGCTACTGGGAAAACAGTCAAGGTGAACCGTGGGAAAAAGTTTTCCCGGAAGACTAGCACTGCAGGCAGGCAGTCAGCTCTTGGGATCTCACCTTAGAATCATGGAATCATAGAATCATCGAGTTGGAAGAGACCACAAGGGCCATCGAGTCCAACCCCCTGCCAAGCAGGAAACACCATCAGAGCACTCCTGACATATGGTTGTCAAGCCTCTGCTTAAAGACCTCCAAAGAAGGAGACTCCACCACACTCCTTGGCAGCAAATTCCACTGTCAAACAGCTCCCATGTTGATGGCCTTTCAGCCGATTCCCTGGTGGCCCGCTGGAATGTGGAGTTAACCAGGGCTATTGACTGTTTGGCTCCGAAGCGCCCTCTCCGATTGCATGGAGCCCGGAGACCCCCGTGGTTTTCCACGGATCTGAGGGCAATGAAACAATCATTGAGACGGCTAGAGCGCCGGTGGCGGATAACTCATTCCGAATCTGACCGGACACAGATTAGAGCTCAACGTCGAGCCTACCAAGTGGCGATAGCGACGGCGAAGAAGACTTTCTTCACCGCCTCTATTGCATCTGCAGAAAACAGCAGCAGGAGACTCTTTCAGGTGATTCACAATTTAGCGGAACCACCTGTAACATCGGGGCCCAGTATGGGCCATATGTTCTCCTGCAATGATTTTGCAAATTTTTTTGCAGATAAAATCGCTCAGATTCGGGAAGAAGTAGACTCCACCGTAGGAGCAGGGCCGGGGCGGGAGAGTGCTAGAGTCCTGTCTGGTCAAGTTGTGTGGGATCAATTCCAATCTGTTACCTCCAAGGATGTGGACAGGCTGCTTGGACGAGTGAAGCCAACCACCTGTCTCCTGGATCCTTGCCCATCCTGGCTTATAAAAGCTAGCCAGGAAGGACTGGCCGATGGGCTTCGTGGGGTGGTGAATGCTTCCCTCCGTGAGGGAGCCTTCCCAGACCCGCTGAAAGAGGCGGTTATTAAACCGCTTCTTAAAAAACCATCTTTAGATGCGGCCACGATGGCCAATTATCGCCCAGTCTCAAACCTTCCATTCTTGGGCAAGGTGATTGAGCGAGTGGTTGCTGAACAACTCCAGGCACGCCTGGAAGAAGCGGACCATTTGGATCCCTTCCAGTCGGGATTCAGGCCTCATCATGGGACTGAAACTGCCTTGGTCGCACTGGTTGATGATCTCCGGCGGGCTAGGGACAAAGGTGAGAGCTGTTTCCTAGTTCTGCTGGATCTCTCAGCGGCGTTTGATACCATCGACCATAACATCCTTCTGGACCGTCTTGAGGGGCTGGGAGGTGGGGGCACTGTCCTACAGTGGTTCTGCTCCTTCCTCCTGGGCCGTGTTCAGAAAGTGGTGGTGGGGGATGAGTGTTCAGACCCCTGGGCTCTCACTTGTGGGGTGCCTCAGGGTTCTGTCCTCTCCCCCATGCTTTTCAACATTTACATGCAGCCACTGGGAGAGATCATCAGGAGGTTTGGGCTGGGTGTTCATCAGTATGCAGATGATACCCAGCTCTACCTCTCTTTTAAATCAGAACCAGTGAAGGCGGTGAAGGTCCTGTGTGAGTGTCTGGAGGCGGTTGGAGGATGGATGGCGGCTAACAGATTGAGGTTGAATCCTGACAAGACAGAAGTACTGTTTTGGGGGGACAGGAGGCGGGCAGGTGTGGAGGATTCCCTGGTCCTGAATGGGGTAACTGTGCCCCTGAAGGACCAGGTGCGCAGCCTGGGAGTCATTTTGGACTCACAGCTGTCCATGGAGGCACAGGTCAAATCTGTATCCAGGGCAGCTGTTTACCAGCTCCATCTGGTACGTAGGCTGAGACCCTATCTGCCTGCAGACTGTCTCGCCAGAGTGGTACATGCTCTGGTTATCTGCCGCTTGGACTACTGCAATGCGCTCTACGTGGGGCTACCTTTGAAGGTGACCCGGAAACTACAACTAATCCAGAATGCGGCAGCTAGACTGGTGACTGGGAGCGGCCGCCGAGACCATATAACACCAGTCTTGAAAGACCTACATTGGCTCCCAGTACGTTTCCGAGCACAATTCAAAGTGTTGGTGCTGACCTTTAAAGCCCTATATGGCCTCGGTCCAGTATATCTGAAGGAGCGTCTCCTCCCCCATCGTTCTGCCCGGACACTGAGGTCCAGCTCCGAGGGCCTTCTGGCGGTTCCCTCACTGCAAGAGGCCAAGTTACAGAGAACCAGGCAGAGGGCCTTCTCGGTAGTGGCGCCCGCCCTGTGGAACACCCTCCCATCAGATGTCAAAGCGATAAACAACTACCTGACATTCAGAAGACATCTGAAGGCAGCCCTGTTCACGGAAGTTTTTAATATGTGACATTTTAGTGTATTTTTCATCTTTGTTGGAAGCCGCCCAGAGTGGCTGGGGAAACCCAGCCAGATGGGCGGGGTACAAATAATAAATTATTATTATTATTATTATTATTATTATTATTATTATTATTACTGTCAGGAAGTTCTTCCTAATGTTTAGGTGGAATCTTCTTTCTTGTAGTTTGGATCCATTGCTCCGCGTCCACTTCTCTGGAGCAGCAGAAAACAACCTTTCTCCCTCCTCTATGTGACATCCTTTTATATATTTGAACATGGCTATCATATCACCCCTTAACCTCCTCTTCTCCAGGCTAAACATGCCCAGCTCCCTCAGCCGTTCCTCATAAGGTATCGTTTCCAGGCCTTTGACCATTTTGGTTGCCCTCCTCTGGACACGTTCCAGTTTGTAAGTGTCCTTCTTGAACTGTGGTGCCCAGAACTGGACACAGTACTCCAGGTGAGGTCTTACTAGAGCAGAATACAGTGGCACTATTACTTCCCTTGATCTAGATGCTATACTCCTATTGATGCAGCCCAGAATTGCACTGGCTTTTTTAGCTGCCGCGTCACACTGTTGGCTCATGTCATACCTTGGCTAGGGATGTACGGCTGCGTCCAGTCAAAGCTGCCCCGCCGGAGGACGACCGTGACTTTGTACAGGTGGCAGAAGCCCGTCTTGCACTCGTTGGCTCGGATAAAGCAAAGCTCCTCCTCTTCCCCCTCTGGCTGGACAAAAGGGTAAAAGATGTCGTGGACCTGCCCGGAAGAGAGGGGAGGTATGCTAGCGACATCACAGGAGAGACATTTCCCGCTGCCCCACCCTCCACGTTTGAAAGCCTTGCAAGTTTTGGCAAGAGAAGGACCGCGAGCAACACCTTGGCAGGCATCTTTACCGGATGAAGGTGGAAGTGCCGAGCTCCCTTGTTATTTTGGCTACTGTCAGGAGGTGTAACACGGTTGAATGCTAAATTTACAGTACAGTGGTACCTCGGTTTGGGACACGGCTGGTGCTGTGGTCTAAACCACAGAGCCTAGGGCTTGCCAATCAGAAGGTTGGCGGTTCAAATCCCTGTGATGGGGTGAGCTCCCGTTGTTTGGTCCCTGCTCCTGCCCACCTAGCAGTTCGAAAGCACACCAGTGCAAGTAGATAAATAGGTACCGCTCCGGCGGGAAGGTAAACGGCGTTTCCGTGCGCTGCTCTGGTTCGCCAGAAGCGGCTTAGTCTAAAGAACAGAATCCAAACGGTAGAAGGGCACTGGCAGCAGGAGGCCTCATTAGGGAAAGCGCGCTTCGGTTTAAGAACAGTTTCGGTTTAAGAATGGACTTCTAGGACGGATTAACTTCGTAAACCAAGGTACCACTGTACTGAAAAGTTTGGGGTGTGTTGTACGTTATTTAAATTTTTTTCTGTTGCTTTATGATGGAAGTGTTCCTGTGATAGCTGATTTTGAGATGCATTCCTGTTTTGTCTGCTACAGACTGCTTTGAACAGGATTCTCTCTTTTTTGGGCGGAAAAACAAGCGTGCAAATAAAATTAGGAATGGATGAGTATTGAAGCGCTTCAAAAACACAGGGGGTGACTTGGGCTCCCAGCTAAGAGAACAGAGCCATTAACACAAACCATCATCTGGTATAAACTCTCCACACAGGCCAAACTAGCCTCCTGCTGTGTGGCCACTGTCTCGAAAGCTACGCCAAAGCCTCTCCCAAATGCCTATGGATTCCAGACATTCGCAGGGCAAACTAGCCTGTTGGCCAGGGGCTGCCAGACCAAAGCTCCACAAACTTCATTCACGTGGCCTGTGGCGTGTCTGTGGGTTTGTGATTTTATTTTAATTTACTGAATTCATTGAAAATGGGAGACAGTACACCCGCTGCAAGAAAAAGTCACCCTATACTGGTTTTTCATTGCTTCTCTTACTTCTGACACTGTATTTTATTGCTCTGCAATCTGAATTCTATGAAACAACAGTGTGCAAGAAATAAAGGAATAAAAAGGCAATTGAAAAGAACACAGCCTCTAGCACAGCACAGTGCAATTGCTAGAGAAGGCAGAAAAACCATTAAGTAGTCCTGCCAAGACCCAAGTGGTCTGTTGGGGAGGGGAGTTAGGGCTCTAGAAACATTTTTACTATTCTTAATTACTGTATTTTTTTGCACCATAACACTCACTTTTTTCCTCCTAGGAAGTAAGGGAAATGTCTGTGCGTGTTATGGAGGAAATGCCTACGGGTGGCATACCTGCGGATTTTCCTCCTCTAAAAACTATGTGCGTGTTATGGTCGGGTGCGTGTTATAGAGCAAAAAACACGGTACATTCCTATCCCACCATTTTCTCCAAGGAGTTCCCCTCTCTTCATTTGGTCCCCAAAACAACCCTGTGAGATAGGTCAGGCTGAGAGAGATAGCAGCTGCCCCACAAGGCCATACACCCACACACCCAGCGAGAGCGGTGGCCAAGTGAGGATTTCAACCCTGGTCTCCCAGGCCCCAGTCCAACACTCTAACCACTACACCGCGCTGCCTTTCCTGCAGCCCCAGGCCTCTTGACATCATTTTCAGAGCCCTCAGAAGGGAAGGGAAGCTACACTCAGTGACTTGAGCAGCTGCCTTGCGTGCAGAAAAAAAAAGTACCCCCAACTGTCTCATTTGAAGAGGGATATATAGAATAACAAAAGTCAATCCCGACTTCTGTTTGCATCCCAAAAAGCCAGCTTGATCTTTATGTATAGTTTTGTTTAATAATTGTTTCAATCTGTTGGCTAGAATGTCAGCGAATATTTTGTAATCACTGTTCAGCAGCGATATGGACCTATAGTTTTTAATTAGTGTCAGGTCTTGTCCTGGTTTTGGTATCAACACGACAAAAGCTTCTTCCCACGATGCCAGTATTATTCCACATTTTAAAATTCTATTCATTACCAATTTCAATTGTGTTATTAAGAATTCCTCTATTTTTTTATAAGATTGTGCTGTCAAACCATCTGTTCCAGGTGTTTTTCCTACTTTTGCTTTCATATTTGCTTGGTGCACCTCCATTGTTGCAATTGGCTGATTTAATTGTTCCCTTTTCTCTGCTCCTATTGTCCCGGTTTTTAAAAGGTAAAGGTAAAGGGACCCCTGACCGTTAGGTCCAGTCGTGACCAACTCTGGGGTTGCGGCACTCATCTCGCTTTACTGGCCGAGGGAGCCAGCGTACAGCTTCTGGGTCATGTGGCCAGCATGACTAAGCCGCTTCTGGCGAACCAGAGCAGCGCACGGAAACGCCGTTTACCTTCCCGCCGGAGCGGTACCTATTTATCTACTTGCACCTGACATGCTTTCGAACTGCTAGGTTGGCAGGAGCTGGGACAGAGCAACGGGAGCTCACCCTGTCACGGGGATTCGAACCGCCGACCTTCTGATTGGCAAGTCTTAGGCTCTGTGGTTTAACCCACAGCGCCACCCGCGTCCCTGTCCCAGTTTTTGCTCCAAATGAAAGGCTCTCATTCTGGCACTTGTCAGGAGGTTTTTGCCAAGAGCGTCTTCCCACCCAGCACTCTGGCGTGACCCTGCTGACAAGTGCCAGAGCATCTTCCAGACCTTTCTGATTCAGGACAGAGCAGCCAGATTGGAAGGCACTCTGGTGCAACCTTACCAACAACCTGATTTTGGGGGATGCAAAAGGTCCATGGGAGAATAAACCCCTCTGCTTCACCGCTGCTACCACAGTTAGGAGTGCATAAACCCATCTCTCGCAGGACTGCCCGCACTGATTGGCAGCTTCAGACGGGAGCCTTGTCTGCACCATATCTGGAAATGTTGGGCACTGAATGTAGGACCTTCTGCATGCAAAATCTAGTGTTTCACCTCTCAGTGCAGGGATCCACGTCAGCGGGGCATGTGTGTGTGTGTGTGTGTGTGTGTGTGTGTGTGTGTTCAATAAAAGTGTAGGGGAGGAATCTTTACTTTCCTAAAACAGCAGCGAAAGGCAGGGGGAAGAGGTAGGGGGGCTAGGCCCTTCCCACCCAACTCCAGTCATTCCAGCCCACGCCGCCCCCTTACGTTTATCCAGACATCGGTGACTTCTTCGTAAATAATGAAGGGGTGGACGTTCCCCGGCACAGCTTTGGCAAACTCCTGGCGCTGCTCCTCGCTCTCTGGAACCGGGATGAAGAGTGCAGGGGGGAACAGGACGAGCTGGAGCTGGTGTTGAGGCCGGTCGAGGAACATGGCCCAGGCACTGAGCAGAGAGAGACACAGAGAGGAAGAGAGTGGGAGAATCAATATTTCGTAACTGGGAGATCCCAAAAAACGGACAGCCTCACAAGGTGGTAGCCTCTTCTTCAGGGTGGATTTGATTGGCAGTGCCAGTCCTGAATGTATAGGATTTGTGACCATTATGCTCATTGCCTTCAGTAGCAGTAAAGCTCTGCTGAATGAAATAATAATTGCCTCTGGTCTATTTTGTTTGGGAATCCTGCAATGTGTTTATAGGTTGTTTACTCTGCTAACTATACACTGGAATATGCTCTGGATCAATACTGAGAAGAATTCCATGACATGCTTCTGACTATATCAGGGGCCAGCAAACTTTTTCAGCAGGGGGCCGGTCCACTGTCCGCCAGACCTTGTTGGGGAGCCGGACCATATTTTGAGGAAAAACAAAACAAAACAAAAAACCGAATTCCTATGCCCCGCAAATAACCCAGAGATGCATTTTAAATAAAAGGACATATTCTACTCATGTAAAAACATGCTGATTCCCGGACCGTCCGCGGGCCAGATTTAGAAGGCAATTGGGCCAGATATGGGCCCCGGGCCTCAGTTTGCCTACACATGGACTATGTCTTCATTACGATTTTATCACTGGTGTTTTGTGACGTTTCTAATGTTGCACACTGCCCTGAGATCTTTCAAAAAAGGGCTGTATATAAATTGAATTAACAACAACAACATCAACAACGTATTAAATTTGTACCCTGCCCTTCATTCGCAGATCTCAGGGTGGTTCCCAACATAAAATCACCATATAAAACCACAAAATAACATAGCAAAAAATAAAGAACAACAGCAAACCAAGAATCCCTCCTCGTGATTCAGTTTTGTTCCGATTGAATGGAAGTGCGGATGAGCCCTAAATCTGCGAGAACGTCTCAGGCAGGAAGCTGAACACGAGACACACAAGGAGGGGAACCACAGGGGGAAGCTGCAAGACCTCCACTTTGCATGCAGAAAGCCCCCAGGCTCAATCCCCAGTTAAAAAAGAACAGAGAAGCCCAGTGGCTCTTTCTCCCTCTGCTGAGACCTTAGAGACACTGCCCATAAGGGCACACAACACTGGGCGAGATGGACAAAGGGTCTGGCCAGGGGGAAGGAGCTCCCTGCTTTCCCCACTGCACTTACTAAAGTCCACTTACTATTTACCATCCTGGGTCCACCCGGCCCGTGCGATGTACTCCACCCGTGGGAACATCGTTGAGAAGGGGTGTACCAGCTCCTTGTCCTGGGAAGATACTATCTGCAAAGAGGAAAGAGGAGAGGGGAGAAGTTGCCACTCGTTTTACTTTTACTTCTTAAAAAGGTAAAGGGTAAAGGGACGCCTGACCATTAGGTCCAGTCGTGGCCGACTCTGGGGTCATCTCGCTTTACTGGCCGAGGGAGCCAGCATACAGCTTCCGGGTCATGTGGCCAGCATGACTAAGCCGCTTCTGGAGAACCAGAGCAGCGCGCGGAAACGCCGTTTACCTTCCCGCTGGAGTGGTACCTATTTATCTACTTGCACTTTGACGTGCTTTCGAACTGCTAGGTGGGCAGGAGCAGGAACCAAGCAACGGGAGCTCACCCCGTCACGGGGATTCGAACCGCCGACCTTCTGATCGGCAAGCCCTAGGCTCTGTGGTTTAACCCACAGCACCACCCGCGTCCCTCCACTTAACCCACCACTGAGAGCACCCACTCCACCAGGCCGTGGGAGAAACAGATAGGGTACTTCAGCCGGTAGAGCACGAGACTCTTCATCTCGGGGGGCGGGGTTCCCACCCCCACATGGGCCAAAAGGTTCCTGCGTGGCAGGGACTTAAGGCAAGATGACCCCTGGTGGTCCCTTCCATCTCTATGATGCCAGTGCTGTAAAGCGGCCTTCGTATCTATGCGCCCAGGGGATTTCTGGAACCGGAACCTCAGAGTTGGTCACGACTGGACCTAATGGTCAGGGGTCCCTTTACCTTTACCTGTTGGGAAGTTCCAAGTGTGGCTGAATGCATGCAGGTGTCAGTGGACTGAAGCAGAGGTGTGAATGCTGAGCGAGCGGAATTCTATGTTATGAGCTTTGGTGCCTTATAGATTGCACTGTTTATACGAATTTTGATTTATTTTACAGGCAGCTCCATGTTTACGCAGGGGTTGCGTGTGGAGGCACCGCACTCGTCTGTGAAATCGTGCATAATCGAAAGCCGTTGGAAAAGCCTGCAAGCACCTTTTTAGTGACATCTTTGCCATGTTTCCAGGTCGCTTCTGGGTTTGATGCAATGCACATATATACTGAACGTGAGGAAACAGGAAACTGCCTGCATTTATTGATTACATTTATGAGCGCCACCTTTTTCTTCCAGGGGACCCCAAACTGGTGCACAAGGTTCTTCTCCTTCCTCTCTTTCATCCTCACAACAACCCTGGGAGATAGGTTAGGCTAAGAGACGGCGACTGGTTGCCGACACGAGTCTTGCTGCCACAAAACGGCTGTGCTCAGAGATTCGCACCAGCCGCCGATTTGCTTCTGGGCCAAGTTAAAGGCATTATGGATTTAATTCGTTTCGGGGTGCTGTGCTATTAATACCTTGAGCTGCTTTTGAGTTTGCTTTGTGAAGGAAAGCCTGAGAGAGGAAAGAAGTCAAAGACAATTAGCAAACTGCAACCCAGCTCCCTTACCTTCCCTTGGCTATCCACTTGAACTTCAGCAAGCTTCAGCGAGATTTTGGGGTTCTTGCTGCCTGGAATGGAAGGGAAGAAGGACATGAGGAGGCAGCTGAGATGAACGCTTTTAACACTCATTGCCCTCCCAAGATTTCCCTTCATGTAGGTTGTGTTAGTATTTCACGCATCTGATGCTGCAGATGAGATTGGTGTCAATCACATGCCTGTCTGGGAAGACCGTGGGAACGGAATACAGCCTTATCTCTCTTCCACTGTCTGTACTGTTGGACTGTACTTTTGCTTTTACTTCGTTCTGTTTTCTCTCGTAGCTGGTGAGAGACGCCATAATGCTTTGTCTGTACAAAGTGTGTAAATAAATACCGTATTTTTTGGTCTATAAGACTCAATTTTTCCCTCCTAAATAGTAAGGGGAAATGTGTGTGCGTCTTATGGAGCGAATGCAGGCTGCGCAGCTATCACAGAAGCCAGAACAGTAAGAGGGATTGCTGCTTTCACTGCGCAGAGATCCCTCTTGCTGTTCTGGCTTCTGAGATTCAGAATATTTTTTCCCTTGTTTTCCTCCTCCAAAAACTAGGTGCGTCTTATGGTCTGGTGCGTCTCATAGAGCAAAAAATACGGTACGTAGATTAGCTCTACGATATCTCACGCTTCTTCCTGTGTAATGCCAGAAGTGTAGTGTGCATATACCATCTGGCATATGTTGCTGAGCACACTGGAGAAGAAGGGAAGTGCCTTTTCCAGAGCTGCGCATACCGGAGGATGCTCGGACAGCGAGGGCTACAGGAGCACCCACAGGTTGAAGAGGGCAAGCCCAGTTTTTGGCTGGTCAATAGCACAGGATGATTGCTATCTCTACCATTATTACCCTTTACCCTAAGATTACAACACTAAAACCCTTGCATTTCTTTTTCTTGTGAGTAACAACTGTGGCAACCACTGGGTGGCAAAAATTTAAATGATCTGGCTTTCCCAGAAGAAAATCAGAAACCACTGAGAAATACAAGAAAGTGGAGGTGCCTCCTAAGGAATTCTGCGAGTTCCGGGTTCAACTCCGGCCACCTCTGGTTAAAAGGGTCAGAGGCAGAAGGCGATTTTGTCTGCCAGGTGGGGTTTTCCAAGCCCCCTTCATCCTCACCCCACAGCTCCCCCACTGACCTGTCCTGGGGTAGCGGTATGAGTCCGTCTTCCTTTCTTCCAGGGCGGGAGAAGGAACATGGATGATCTCCACCTCCGACTCGTCCACCTCCTCATAGAGGATTCGTAACGTGTTCCAGCCCTCGGGACCTAGGTTGAGGAGGCGAGATGGGGAGGTGAATTCTGAGGCAGCTCCTCCCAGCAGTCTCTTCCTGCACACACTGACCTCGGAGCGTGGCCCATTCAACAAGAAGAGGACTGTGCAACACAGACGACTTCTGCATGCAGCAATGCGCGGCAGGAAACTGCTGCTATATTTCTCCAAGGAAAACACTCCTGCTCACATGTCTAGAAGATTGTGGTCCAAGGCTGCATTTGCAGAGCAGTTTATCCCATTTTCCCAATGTTTTTCTCCCTAACTGCTAATTTCTGCATTGTGTTTTGAGCTTTCACATGACACCAAAGCCACTTCCAGAAATGCAGCAGAACATGGTGCAAGCTTAGCGGTCATTTCCATGTTGTTTGCTTCCGGGGGTGGGCGTGGGATTTTCATTTGCAAAATATCACAAAAATAAATGCTAAACTTGTGCTCTATTCTGTTATAGAAGAAGAAGAAGAGTTTGGATTTGATATCCCGCCTTTCACCCCCCTTCAGGAGTCTCAAAGCGGCTAACATTCTCCTTTCCCTTCCTCCCCCACAACAAACACTCTGTGAGGTGAGTGAGGCTGAGAAACGTCAGAGAAGTGTGACTGGCCCAAGGTCACCCAGCAGCTGCATCTGGGGGAGCAGAGACGTGAACCCGGTTCCCCAGATTAGGAGACTACCGCTCTTAACCACTACACCACACTGGCTTTATATTCCTGGAAGCGGCTTCTATGCCACATGAAAGCTCAACGTGGAAACTGATGACAGGTAAAAGTACTTATTCACGCAGCACACAATTAGCCTATGGAACTCGCTCACCTCCAAAGGGATATTGTAGAGCTGGAAAAGGTTCAGAAAAATGGGCCATACCTCAAGGACCGCCCTTCCCCATATAAACCAACCCAGACTCTGTGCCCCAAATCCTCCCTTTAAAAATAAAGTTGAGACTGCAGCCCTCGTTGCTCTGAACAAAAGGCTGGACTGAACACAAACACAGGAAGCCGTCAAACAGCCAGGCCCTTCTTTGTGTGCCTCCTCCACGAGAGGTCCAGAGAGCGGCAACACAAGAACCGGCCTTTTCTGTGGTGGCTCCCTGTTTGTGGAATGCTCTCCCAAAGGTTTGTCTGGTGCCTTCATTGTACATCTTTAAGCGAAAATGTTCCTCTTCCACCAGGCCTTTGGCCGATTAATATTTTAAGACCTTTTAAATGTGCTTGAGGGTGTATCGTTTTGCTTTGCTTTTGTTTTAACTATTTATTTTGTGCTTTTATCCTGTATTTTTATATTGTGAACAGTCCTGAGATTTTCGGATGAAGGGCGGTATATGAATTTTAATAATAATAATAATAATAATAATAATAATAATAATAATAATGTAAAGGACCCCTGGATGGTTAAGTCCAGTCAAAGGCGACTGTGGGGTTGTGGCGCTCATCTCGCTTTCAGGCCGAGGGAGCCAGCGTTTGTCCGCAGCCAGCTTTCCGGGTCATGTGGCCAGCAGGACTAAACCGCTTCTGGTGCAACGCGACACCGTGATGGAAACCTGAGCGCATGGAAACGCCGCTTACCTTCCCGCCACAGTGGTGCCTATTTATCTACTTGCACTGGCGTGCTTTCGAACTGCTGGATTGGCAGGAGCTGGGACAGAGCAACGGGAGCTCATCCCGTCGCGGGGATTCGAACCGCTGACCTTCCGACTGGCAAGCCCAAGAGGCTCAGTGGTTTAGACCACAGCGCCACCTGCGTAATGGGGATGGAGTGGCTCCCCTATAAGAAAAGGTTGCTGTGTTTGGGGCTTTGAGAGAAAAGGCAACTCATCTTCCCTGATAGCTGTCCATGCTGTCAAGGACTGATCTGAGTTGCAGTGCAACAGCACTTGGGAACAAAAGATGGGAGAAGGCTGATCTAAGTGCTGGTAGGATCGTTGCGTGGCCTCAGTGCCCAGAGCACTCACCTTCTTGGCAAGATGTGGGACACCACCAGTACCCCGTAAACCGGTCAAACTCCTCCTGAATGACGAACGTGGCTACGCCTGCAGATTTGGGGTCATCTAGCACGCTGGATAAGCCTGCAGTGGGGAGAGAGGAGGCAGAGTTTGGGCCAGGGAACTGAACCTAGCACAGCTGGCTATGATCACCCAGCCCTGAGTGGTTTTCTCCGATGGGCTGCAGCGCCCCTAAGGAAAGCTGCCTTGCTCATAAAGGGTAAAGGGACCCCTGACCGTTAGGTCCAGTCGCAGACGACTCTGGGGTTGCGGCGCTCATCTCGCTTTATTGGCCGAGGGAGCCGGCGTACAGCTTCCGGGTCATGTGGGCAGCAGACTAAGCCGTTTCTGGAGAACCAGAGCAGCGCACGGAAACGCCGTTTACCTTCCCACCGGAGCGGTAGCTATTTATCTCCTTGCACTTTGACGTGCTTTTGAACGTCAAAGTACAAGTAGGTTGGCAGGAGCTGGGACCGAGCAATGGGAGCTCACCCTGTCGTGGGGATTCGAACCCCGACCTTCTGATCGGCAAGACCTAGGCTCTGTGGTTTAACCCACAGGGCCACCCGCGTCCCTATGCCTTGCTCATAGTCAAGGCCATTTTATGGTATAAATAAAATGACCGAGCCAGGTCCTCTCTTCCATGTCCTTCTGCAGACAAGGCCCACGTGCGAAGAGGTGTGTGAGTCAAGATGGCTGTGTTCCCTTCTCTCCAGAGCAAGTCATCCTCTGCTTTTGAGGTCGCAGGGAGCTGCAGGAGGGCTTTTTACATTCCTCGTTTCATGTCACCTGCCCAGCCCTGGCAGAGGAGTGAGGGCTTAGTCCAATGGTCATACAGAGAGTCCCTAGCATGCCATCCAGAAAATGGTTGTGTCCCCCAACAGCACCATCTCACTGCCCCCGAGGAATTATCGTAAGAAGGGAAGGCACAGAGGTGGCTCTGCTTTGGGGTGGCCACAAACTTAAAAGTCAACTCGCCTTGTCTTCAAATTATTCACCTGACTAGCCTACAGGGTTCTGAACAAACCTGAACAAATGTTTATAACCCTCCAAAAAGCTCTAAGGATTGTAATTCTGATTTACAGGATACAGTGGTAGCTCGGGTTACATACGCTTCAGGTTACAGACACTTCAGGTTACAGACTCCACTAACCGAGAAATAGTACCACGGGTTAATAACTTTGCTTCAGGATGAGAACAGAAATCGTGCTCCAGCGGCGCAGCAGCAGTGGGAGGCCCCATTAGCTAAAGTGGTGCTTCAGGTTAAGAACAGTTTCAGGTTAAGAATGGACCTCCAGAACGAATTAAGTCCTTAACCCAAGGAACCACTGTACATGGGAATCGGTTACACAAGAATTCCCTCTCTCTTCAGCTATCATATCGGATTATTTAAATACAAGGGACAGAAAGACTAGGCTTGGGCCCCGAGGTCATTGTACACCTCCCCTTTAGGAAATCTATGGACAAGACCATTAACCATGCTGGTATTTGCAAACAAGACATGAAGGATTGGCAGTATCAACCCAAATGACCACAGTGCCTGGAGACAGAAAGTCAGGTCATGCATCCACAGCAGGGATCAGAGGAGGAAAGGTTGCTGGGAGAAGCAAAGAGAGAGGAAACACCAGAGGTGCTTCTGCAGCAGCCCAAAAGGACATCTTCATCTGTCCCAACTGCAACAAAACATGTCTCTCCTGCATCGGTGTCTACAGCCAAAGCAGAGGCTGCAGCCTGCCAACATTTTGACTTCATCTCCTGCATTGCTTCCCAAGACAGATGCCAACAACAATTGGCTTAACTTACCAGCTAAGTTAATTTAGTGCCGTATTTTTCGCTCTATAAGACGCACCTAGTTTTAGAGGAGAACAAGAAAAAAAATGTTCTCTCCCTCTCTGCTCAGTGCCACTCCAGCAAAACGGGAGGAGAAACGGAAGGGGCTCTGTTTCTCCTCCCGCTTTGCTGAAGGGGCGCTGCGCAGAAAGGGAAAGCTGCCCAGCGGCTCTCCAGCGAAGTGAAGCCAGGAGAGCAAGAGGGATCGATCCCTCTTGCTCTCCTGGCTTCAGCAAAAGCTGCACAGCCTGCATTCGCCCCATAAAACGCACACACATTTTCCCCTACTTTTTAAGGGGGGTTGCGCCTTATAGAGCGAAAAATACGGTAATTTAGAGGCTGATCTGGTACCAGGCAGAAAAAATATCAGGCAGGGATATTTATTTTCCCCTCCACACAAGACGGGAGTGTTATAGACAGCGCTCACCTTTCTGGCAATACGTCAGCCTCCGCTCCTCCCCGGTCTCGATGCTGGCAACCCAAAGGTCGTTGTTGTTGATGAACGAGAAGAAAGACGGATTGGCGGAGCAGATTTTGGGATCCATTCTGGGGCCTGAGCACTGCGTCTTGATTTCCAGCGGCTTCATCGGAGACACCTGCGGGCAAGCAGCACACACCTGTGAACTCTCCACGCCGCAGGGAGAGTGGGGAGAAAGTTTTCCTCTCTTTTTTGAGAGTACTAGAATTCGTGCACAACCCATGAAGCTGAACGTTCAGAGGTTCAAGGTAGACAAAATGGAAAGGTTCAGAAAGGAGGAAACGAAAGAGGGATACGTAAGCGGAGGTACGACTGTATACTGACCATTACTAAGCGCTGTGGATAAGAACAGGAGAGCAAAGAGAACCTCCATACCCAATGGCAGTTTACCAACAATTACCAAGCGCTTGTGAATCAGCGCAGCGTGGGATGGCTGCTGTCTTTCACGCACACTCACCATAAAGCCGTTCTTGCCTCCGTCCCGGCAGTGGAAAAGGCTGTTGCTGGCCTGGAACAGGAAGAGGCCGCTCTCGCTATGGAAGTCATAGGAAGTGATCCCAAAGACCCCTAGCCGCTTGCGTTCCCTCAGCAGCTCTTCCTCCCTGGAATACATCCCGTGGTGGGGGGTGGCCTGGTGGAAAACAGGGGAGGGGGCCCCCCCAAAAAAGGTCATGAAGGTACACGCAGAGAAAACACGAGAAAGCTCTGCCACCAACCTACTATGCAAATCTTATTTGTTTACTTAGGGGGATTTGTACCGTATAATCAGTTGGAACAAGACAGTCCCTGTTTGCAGGCTTAGAATCTAAAAATGCACAACACACAAGGAAGTGCTGGTTTTGACCTACAAAGCCTTAAAATGGCTCAGGACCGCAATACCTCAAGGACCGCCTCTTTCCATATGAACCTACCCAGACCCTGAGATCAACTTTTGAGGCCCTCCGTCGTGTGCCTCCTCCTCAAGAGGTTGCGGAGGGTGGCAACACGAGAACGGGGCCTTCTCTGCAGCTGCTCCCCATCTGTGGAATGCTCTCCCCAGGGAAGTTTGCCTGGTACCTTCACGTGCCAGGCAAAAGCGTTCCTTTTTGACCAGGCTTTTGGTTGATCTGATTTACATCCTATGCCCTTTTAAAATGTGATGGGGGGGGGGAGCTACTGGGTTGTTTTCATTTTTATTATGTGTTTTCTGTTTTTATATCTTGATTTTATTCTGTGAACCACCCTGAGACCAGGGTATAGGGCGGTGTATACTGCAGTGCGCTCTATGCAGGGCTACCTTTGAAGGTGACCCGGAAACTACAACTAATCCATAACGCGGCAGCTAGACTGGTGACTGGGAGTGGCCTCTGAGACCATATAACACCGGTCTTGAAAGACCTACATTGGCTCCCAGTACGTTTCCAAAAACAATTTGAAGTGTTGGTGCTGACCTTTAAAAGCCCTCAAACAGCCTCGGTCCTGTATACCTGAAGGAGCATCCCCACCCCCATTGTTCTGCCCGGACACTGAGATCCAGCACCGAGGGCCTTCTGCCGGTTCCCTCATTGCGAGAAGTAAGGTTACAGGGAACCAGGCAGAGGGCCTTCTCGGTAGTGGCGCCCACCCTGTGGAACACCCTCCCTTCAGATGTGAAGGAAATAAGCAGCTATCTTATCTTTAAAAGACATCTGAAGGCAGCCCTGTTCAGGGAAGTTTTTAATATTTAATGCTGTATTGTTTTTAACACTTGATTGGGAGCCGCCCAGAGTGGCTGGGGAAACTCAGCCAGATGGGCAGGGTATAAATAAATTATTATTATTATTATTATTATTATTAAATAAGAGAAAAGGGACAGTGGGGAGAGGGAATCAAACTCAGGCACTGGTTTTTAAAACAGCTGTTCTTATGACCAGCTTGCATAGTTTTAGGGACAGGAGGTGCCTGGGGGGAGCTGGTCTTTCAACAAAGCTGATGGAGCGGGTCTTCTGCTTCCCATCTTTCTCAATTAGGCAGCCTGATGGAATAGGAGCTGAGGCCTCATGGAGCTGCCCCAACAGAGTGGGTAGAGCGAGAATCTTGGGCAGTGCCAGCTTCTGCTGTGGGAGAGGGGGTCAGCCTCCATCACGGAAAAAGGTTCCCCTGCCTCCAATTTATTCTAGATGTGGAATCAGAATTGTATTTTTTTGCTCTAGTTTTTCCCCCAGAACAGTTCCCGAGTCTGCCGAGTGCAGTGAAGTCACTGCCCACCCTCCACCGCGTGCACCTCACCTGGAAGTGGTCCAGCATCTGCTTCCACGACAACAGGAGCAAGGCTTCCTTTCGTACCTTTTTGGGAATCTCAGAGTAGAGGAGGGAGTTCTCCCTGCTTCCGTATGGCATTCCTGTTGAAATGGGAACCAATTCAAGCTCGTGCTTTTACAGTACAGTCATATCTCGGGTTACAGACGGTTCAGGTTGTGCTTTCGGACTGCACACCGCACCAAACCTGGAAGTACTGGAACGGGTAACTTCCAGGCTTCGGCGCTCATGCAGAACCACTAAATTGCGCTTTGCACATGCACAGAAGTGCCAAATCACGACCCACACGTGTGCAGACGTGGCAGTGCGGGTTGCGAATGTGCCTCCCACATGGATCACGTTTGCAAACCGAGCATCCACTATATAGCGCCACAAGTTCTCTAGAATTCTCTCCTCCTCAAATTAGTCTATGCACAGCTCCCGCTGTCCGAACACAATACGTTCTCAGGAAATCAATTGTTAGGTGGACGTTCGCATAACAAGCCGACGATTTCCATTGATTCCCATGGGGAATTTTCTAACGCACAAACACGTGATCCCAAAATAACAGGTAAACCCAGGGAAATCCTCTGAATCCTTGCAAAAGGCAAACAATGAAGGGAAAATGCGATCTCTCCCTGTCCCTCTCCCCCACCACAGTTTCTGGCAAAATGACTGCCGCTGACCAGCAAAAGACAAGGAAGACAACTTATTTGTTTACAGTACAACAGACAGGTTTGAATATCTGAATCTGCAGTGTGCATAGCGAGGTTTGGGTACTAACTCATTGTGTTTGGATAAGTGAATTTTCATATAATGAGAATTTGGATAGCAGGACATGAGTGTTTCTTGTTGGCTTTTTGGTTTTAATACTGTTTTTCAATCTGCCTTATGCTTTTACGTTCTTATTTCTGAATTTCTTTCTTTCTTTCTTTTAATGCTTTATTAGTTTTTAAAACAAAACAAACACAAAATCCACCCTCTATCAAGAGAGTTAGGGAGAGGGAGGGAGAAAGTGAGAGATAATCCACAGAACTCCTAGAACCCACGTTCGTCAGGTGGAGTTGGGTTTTGTTTTGCTTTTAAGATTGTAAGCTGCTTCATGGAAGAAGCTCCTCGAAAAGGAACATGCACGTTTTAAAATAAATATAAAATAAATAAATACAGGCAGCCCTCCGTTTACACACGTTCAACATGTGCATGCGTAAACACACATCACACTGAACCCAGAAGTAACCTGGAAACATCATAAAGGCGTAACTGAAACATTACTAAAAGGGTGGAATGGGGGTTGGGGCAGAACAGGGTGTTTGAAGGTTTTTTCAATGGTTTTCAATTATACGCAATTCCACTGAGACACAAGGTGCCTCCGACTCTTTGGTTCCCAGCCCAATCCAATCTTACCCAGGTAATACAGCCGATGGGAGTGAGGACTTGACTCTTCGGTCTTCCGCACGAACTGGAAGTCATGGGGCGCCTTGTTCACGATCATCCCCGTGTACTTACGGCTGCTGTGGATGATGTCACGCAGCCCCTCCCACGAATGCTTCTCCACCTGGAAGTGGGACGCGGACGTGTCCTCCATCTCCACGGCGTCTGAGCTGTCGGACAGAGCGTCCACCGCTGTCATCTTCAGCCTTCCTCCTAAATTGGTTAGGCAGCTGAGGGGGGGGGGATTGGTGGATTGGGGAAACAGATAAGAGAAAGGGAGAAAGAAAGGGGAGGGGGCGCATCAATTCCATCCAGAGTCAGGGTTCATTCATATAGTTTATCTCAAGCTTCCTCAACCTCGGCCCTCCAGATGTTTTTGGGACTACAATTCCCAGCATCCCTGACCACTGGTCCTGCTAGCTAGGGATCATGGGAGCTGTAGGCCAAAAACATCGGGATGGCCAAGGTTGAGGAAGCCTGGTTTATCTGATAGTAAAGGTTCTCCTGAACTGTTATCAGTCCAGTCTGAGACCGTACAGCTAAAGAACAACACGCTCAGATAAATGATGGGGATGCAAAGAGGCGGAAGAACATTCTTTCATATGTGGTGGACTTGTAAACTGGTAAAAGAGTATTGGGAAATGATCCATAATGAACTGGAAAAAAATGTTTAAAAGTACTCCCCGCCCCCCAAACCAGAGTCCTTTCTGTTGTAGATAATTTAGACTGAAATCCCCAGGTGTCAAAAAAACTTATTTATGTATGCTACTACTGCGGCCCGGGTTTTGTTAGCCCCCCAATGGAAAACGAGTGAGGTCCAAAATAAAGAAGAATTGCAACTTAAGTTGACAGAATATGCGCAACTTGAAGATTTAACTTATAGAACAAGGGAACAAGAAGAACATACGTTTAGAGAAGATTGGAAAACATTCATTGAATATATGGGAAATAACTGTGTAAGGCTGAAAAAGCTGGCAATATTAAGAAAAAAATCAACAAAATAATAATAATAATAATATAAATATATGTATACCCCGCCCATCTGGCTGAGTTTTCCCAGCCACTCTGGGCAGCTTCAAAAAGAATATTAAAATACAATAGTCTATTAAACATTAAAAGCTTCCCTAAACAGGGATGCCTTCAGATGTCTTCCAAATTATATAAAGTATAAATTAAGATGGTTGAAATAATGGAATTTTGACCAAACTGCAGGAGGCAGTGGAAGACAGGAGTGCCTGGCGTGCTCTGGTCCATGGGGTCACGAAGAGTCGGAGACGACTGAACGACTAAACAACAACAATAATGAAATACTGAATGGTATTGTTTTTGTAAAATATGCAGGGATCAAAGGTAAAGGACCCCTGGCAGTTAAGTCCAGTCGCGAACGTCTCTGGGATTGCGGCGCTCATCTCGCTTTACTGGCCGAGGGAGCTGATGTTTGTCCACAGACAGTTCTTCCGGGTCATGTGGTTTTGCTTCTGGCAAAACCAGAGCTGTACACAGAAACGCTGTTTACCTTCCCACCATAGCAGTACCTATTCCATCTACTTGCCCTGGTGTGCTTTCGAACTGCTAGGTTGGCAGGAGCAGGGACCGAGCAACAGGAGCTCACCCCGTCGCGGGGATTCGAACCGCCGACCTTCCAATCAGAAAGCCCAAGGCTCAGTGGTTTAGACCACAGCACCAACCGCAGGGATTAATGATATGTAAAATGAACCATGGAAAGAGAAGGGAAGTCATCGATATCTTAGGATGTAGAAATGAATATTTTAAACTGTAAAACAGAAAATTTAATTATATATATATATGACTCCCTCCTTCCTATCAGAAAAAAATAATTATACAAACTCCAAAAGTACTGCCTGCGCTGGTTTGTCTTTCCTCCTCTCCACCAACCCCATGGTCTTTTGGACAGTAAGCCTGTGGGGCAGGTAACTCATATTACTGATTGTTGCAAACCGATCTGAGAACCGTAATTTTGGCTTTTAGCTGCTTGCAAGCATGGTTATAAGCATGGTCCGTAAAACAAATGCTCCCCACACGTCTTCAAAATAGCTCCCTGCATTAAAAAAAACACCTAGCACATCAGACAGAAGGGCTCAAGCTTAGCCTTCTCAAAGATATTCTGCTTTGCTGGGTTCAGGGAGGCCTTTTAAAAGGGGAAGGTTAAATATCAAATACTCTACCTGCTGCCCAAAACAACACAGGACAGAAGACTGGGGCCACATCCACACCATACATTTAATGAAGATGGCTTACCCCTCAAAAGAATCCTGGGAACTGTAGTTTACCCCTCCCACAGCAGCCAGTCCCAGCACCCTTCTATAGTGGTACCTCGGGTTACAGACGCTTCAGGTTACAAACTTCAGGTTAATTTGACTTCCTTAGGGCCCAGGACCCCTAGGGTGTTGCTATTTATGGACCGTAAGGTCCTCCGTGGGGCAGACCGGGAGAGGCGGTCCCGTAGGTACGAGGGTCCTAGGCCATGAAGGGCTTTCAAGGTCAAAACCAGCACCTTGAACCTGACCCTGTACTCCACCGGGAGCCAGTGCAGCTGGAAAAGCACTGGGTGAATCTGCTCCCATGGCAGAGACCCCGTAAGGAGCCTTGCTGCAGCATTCTGCACCCGCTGGAGTTTCTGGGACAGCTTCAAGGGCAGCTCCGCGTAGAGTGAATTACAGTGGCCTTGACTCTGGCCACATTCGCACCCACACATTTAGAGTGCTGCGGTAGCAGGTTGTAGCTTCTGCCCCCCCCCCCAAAAAAATAAAAATTTCTGGGAGCTGTAGTTTATTAAGGGCACTGAGAGTTGTTGGGAGGCCCCGGTTCCACTTCACAGGGAGCTCTGGGAATTGTAGCTCCGTGAGGGGGATAGGAAGGGGTTGCTAAAACTACATTTCCCATATACAGTGGTACCTCAGGTTACCCAGAAATAGTGATTCAGGTTAAGAACTTTGCTTCAGGATGAGAACAGAAATGATGCTCTTCCGGCGCAGTGGCAGCAGGAGGCCCCATTAGCTAAAGTGGTGCTTCAGGTTAAGAAGAGTTTCAGGTTAAGTATGGACCTCCGGAATGAATTACTGTATTTTTTGCTCTATAACTCACTTTTTCCCTCCTAAAAAGGGGAAATGTCTGTGCGTCTTATGGAGCAAATGCAGGCTGCGCTGCTATAACAGAAGCCAGAACAGCAAGAGGGATTGCTGCTTTCACTGCGCAGCGATCCCTCTTGCTGTTCTGGCTTCTGAGATTCAGAATATTTTTTTTCTTGTTTTCCTCCTCCAAAAACTAGGGACGTCTTATGGTCTGGTGCGTCTTATAAAGCGAAAAGTACAGTAAGTACTTAACCCGAGGTACCACTGTACAGTTTGCAGAATTTTTTTTTGGGGGGGGGAGCCCATCTGCTTTAAATGTGGATGGCATGGATGTGGCCAAGTTCACGGGAAGCTGCTCTACTCAACTAGCTCAGCCGCTCTCTGGGGTTTCAGAACAGCCTTGCCTGCAGACGGACTTCTTACACTTTTCCCACTTGGTTATCATGCTTTCTCTCTCCAAAACAAAGAGAGAGCAGTATTCCACTCCTCATAGTTCTTGTTTAGACAGGATCATAGACGGCTGCCTCATACAGCGGCCACGATTCACACCACAGCTAAAGGACTATGATTCCACTTTAAACAGCAAGGGCTCCCTCCCACACCAAAAAATACAGTGGTACCTCGGGTTAAGTACTTAATTCGTTCCGGAGGTCCGTACTTAACCTGAAACTGTTCTTAACCTGAAGCACCACTTTAGGTAATGGGGCCTCCTGCTGCTGCTGTGCCGCCGGAGCCTGGTTTCTGTTCTTATCCTGAAGCAAAGTTCTTAACCTGAAGCACTATTTCTGGGTTAGCGGAGTCTGTAACCTGAGGTACCACTCTATATGGGAAATGTAGTTTTAGCAACCCTTTCCTATCCCCCTCACGGAGCTGCAATTCCCAGAGCTCCCTGTGAAGTGGAACCGGGGCCTCCCAACAACTCTCAGTGCCCTTAATAAACTACAGCTCCCAGAAATTTTTATTTTTTTTGGGGGGGGGGGCAGAAGCTACAACCTGCTACCGCAGCACTCTAAATGTGTGGGTGCGAATGTGGCCAGAGTCAAGGCCACTGTAATTCACTCTACGCGGAGCTGCCCTTGAAGCTGTCCCAGAAACTCCAGCGGGTGCAGAATGCTGCAGCAAGGCTCCTTACGGGGTCTCTGCCATGGGAGCAGATTCACCCAGTGCTTTTCCAGCTGCACTGGCTCCTGGTGGAGTACAGGGTCAGATTTAAGGTGCTGCTTTAAAGCCCTTCACGGCGTAGGACCCTCGTACCTACGGGACCGCCTCTCCTGGTATGCCCCACGGAGGACCTCAAGGTCCATATATAGCAACACCCTAGAGGTCCCGGGCCCTAAGGAAGTTAGATTAGCCTCAACCAGAGCCAGGGCCTTTTCAACACTGGCTCTGGCCTGGTGGAACACTCTGTCTCATGAGACCAGGGCCCTGCGGGATCTGATTACTTTCCGCAGGGCCTGTAAGACAGAGTTGTTCCATCTGGCCTTTGGCTCAGAATCAGTTTGATTCCCTCCCCCTTTCTTTTTCCTTTCTCCTCCTATGAAAAGATTGCTCCCTAATTGTTTTAATGTTGTATCTTAATCTTTTAAATTGTATTTTAATCAACTTGTTTTTATTATTGGTTGTTAGCCGCCCTGAGCCCGGTCTTGGCTGGGGAGGGCGGGGTATAAATAAAAAATTATTATTATTATTATTATTATTATTATTATTATTATTAAGACCTCAGTCTAGCTATCTCCGTTGTTCCCGCACTGAGGGCGGCAGCATCCCTACAGGGGTTAAAAAACAAGCATCGTTCCCCAATCCTACCTGGAGACGGCGGGGTTTGCACCCGGGACCTTCTGCATGCAAAGCAGATGCTCTGCTACTGAGCAACAGCTCCCCCTGTAGGAAAGGAAGGGAAACTTTTCCTGAAAACACACGATGGTCCCAGCATCTTTCGTAACACTGTGGGGCAGCTATAAAAACACTTCATTTGGATTGCCCCTGTAGGAGCACTGATAAGGCTAGAGACCTGCCCAACCCCCGAGCCCAGCTCCTGTGTGATCCTAAGGTAAAGGTAAAGGGACTCCTGACCATTAGGTCCAGTCACGGACGACTCTGGGTGTTATGGCGCTCATCTCGCTTTACTGGCCGAGGGAGCCGGCGTACAGCTTCCAGGTCATGTGGCCAGCATGACTAAGCCGCTTCTGGCAAACCAGAGCAGCGCATGGAAACGCTGTTTACCTTCCCGCCGGAGCGGTACCTATCTATCTACTTGCACTTGACGTGATTTTGAATTGCTAGGTTGGCCGGAGCAGGGACAGAGCAACGGGAGCTCACCCCTTCACGGGGATTCGAACCGCCAACCTTCTGATCGGCAAGCCCTAGGCTCTCCTAGGACTCAATTATTTATGTACACAAAATACATTATAGGCAACTCCCCATTCACAGGTGCTCAAGGTACACACGACTGCACACGTGCGCATTGCCACAAACCCGGAAGCGGCATGGAAAAGCCCTAAAAGAGTGTGAAAACTGCAAAAACAGTGCCTAGCAATCCCACAAGCCTTTGCAAGTGCAATCGCAGGAGTCCTTGCACTGAACTTCTGAGGACTGCGGAGAGTTGGGAGTTGCAAGCTTTTTCCAATGGTGTTCCCAAATACCATATTTATTCAAGTCTAATGTGCCACCGTATCTAATGCGCACCTTAATTTTCAGAAGCTTGAAACCAAAAAAGTATTTCCTGGCGAATGCAAATGTGCCATTGAATCTAATGCGCACCTTAGTTTTCGCAACGTAATTTGGCGAAAAATTTGAGCATTGGATTCGAGTAAATGCGATATAAGAGATTTTTAGAGGGGCCGTGCCTTGGAAAGTAGCCCCCCATGAAGAAGAAAAAGAAGAAGAATTTGGATTTGATATCCCGCTTTATCACTAAAATAAGGAGTCTCAAAGTGGCTAACAATCTCCTTTCCCTTCCTCCTCCACAAGAAACACTCTGTGAGGTGAGTGGGGCTGAGAGACTTCAGAGAAGTGTGACTGGCCCAGGGTCACCCAGCAGCTGCAGGTGGAGAAGCGGGGAAGCGAACCCGGTACACCAGATTACGAGTCCACTGCTCTTAACCACTACACCACACTGGCTCTCTACAGCACACTGTAAATGTGGAGTAGCCTGTATAGATTTCAGAATCAGACTTGTCTGTATGGCGGCAGAGTGTAAGGAACCACACTAGGGTACACTAGGGTAATTTTAATAGAGGAAGGGGGAAACTAGACTATTTGTCCCTGGCCACATCCCAATTGTACATCTGAAGCGCTAATGTACCCCTTCAAACACCCATAGCTCCCCACAAAGAATTCTGGGAACTGTAGTCTGTTAAGGGTGCTGAAAGTGGCTAGGAGACCCTATATCCCCCACCACAGCTAGAATTCCCAGAGTTTCCCTGTGAAGAGGGATTGACATTTAAACCACTCTGGGAATTAGCAAGAATTTTTGACTCGCAGTTATTTAATAACAGCAATTAGCACTGTTAAGATATTTCAGGTCACCCAAGCCATATACCGTATTTTTCGCTCTATAAGACGCACCAGACTACAAGATGCACCTAGTTTTTGGAGGAGGAAAACAAGAAAAAAAATATTCTGAATCTCAGAAGCCAGAACAGCAAGAGGGATCGCTGCGCAGTGAAAAGCAGCAATCCCTCTTGCTGTTCTGGCTTCTGGGATAGCTGCGCAGCCTGCATTCGCTCCATAAGACGCACACACATTTCCCCTTACTTTTTAGGAGGGGAAAAGTGAGTCTTTTAGAGCAAAAAATACGGTAATTTTCCTACCTCCCTGTACAAACCTACCCAGGTGTGAAAATCCTCAGTATCACCAACATCAGAGGCGTGGTTGGTGGTGACAGGGAAGTTTTTTCTGTATCTGCTCCCATATTGTGGAATTCCCTTACAGAAGGAGTTAGACTGGTTCCCTCCGCTAGGAAGGCAGGTTAGGGCCTTCTTGTTCAGACATGCCTTTGGAAACTAAGGGGCAGACGATGCTGACCAGTGGGGCTGCTGTCTGGGCAAACTGTGTTTTAATTTCTGGCTCTAAATGTGTCACAACAGGGAAGTGGAAACCTGTCACACTCAATATGATCCTGAGACTGCAACTCTCAGCAAGTTCAGCCAGCACAGCTAACAGAAAGGGATGGTCGGAATCTGATAGGAGTTGCCATTCAGAAAACAAACCCCTTGTTTTTAATCTCCTGAGTCCCCAACGCTTCCTGCTCCTCCAAAAGCTACTCGAGTCAACTTCAAAAAGTTACCTTCTCCAACTTCCTGCACTTTCGTTTTCCAGCCGAGCCCTCTTGACTTTCTGCATCAACTGCTAAGCGAGCCTTGGACGAAGTAAGAAACTAGAGGGCGGAAAGAAAGAAACAGAGGGCATGTGATCATTTTGAAGTAAACTGGCAGAGATATACACATGTTTTAGGAGTGAAGCATAGAGAGACCTTTTGCCAAACCACAAAACCCCCCAGCTGCAATGTTGCAGTCTTTGAAACCGCATCTTTGCACTGCTTTTAGAGCTCGTGACTTTTCCCCGAGAATCCTGGGAACGGTAGGCTGCTAAAAGTTGTGGGAATTATAGCTCTGGGAAGTGGGAACTACATTTCCCAGGATTCTTTGGGGGAAGTCATGTGCTTTGGATGTAAAGCTAAAGGGACCCCTGACCATTAGGCCCAGTCGTGGCCGACTCTGGGGTTGTGGCGCTCATCTCGCTTTACTGGCCGAGGGAGTCGGCATACAGCTTCCGGGTCATGTGGCCAGCATGACTAAGCCGCTTCTGGAGAACCAGAGCAGCACTCGGAAACGCCGTTTACCTTCCCACCAGAGTGATACCTATTTATCTACTTGCACTTTGACGTGCTTTTGAACTGCTAAGTTGGCAGGAGCAGGGACCGAGCAACGGGAGCTCACCCCGTCGCGGGGATTTGAACCGCCGACCTTCTGATCAGCAAGTCCTAGGCTCTGTGGTTTAAGCCACAGCACCACCCGCGTCCCTTACTTTGGATGCCCCACTTTCACTTTTACGGAGGGAATCTAAAGAACCCCTTAGGATCTTCAGCACCGAAGAAGAATAAAGGGAACCACCAGTTGTCTGGCCTCTTCTGTATCCCTTGTGCAATGAGTCGTAGAATGGCACGGCGCCAGAGACATCGCCAGGAACATCGGGTGAAAGCAGCGTTATACTGAGTCAGCCCATCAATCAATTTAGATCTCTGTCTGCAGCTTCAGACAAACCTCTTCCTAGACCAGGCTTCCTCAACCTCGGCCCTCCAGATGTTTTGAGACTACAATTCCCAGCACCCCTGACCACTGGTCCTGCTAGCTAGGGATCATGGGAGTTGTAGGCCAAAAACATCTGGAGGGCTGAGGTTGAGGAAGCCTGTCCTAGACCTATCTGAAAATGGGGGGGCGGGGGGAGAGAGACATACTTGGTGGACCTTCTGCATTCAAAGTGAGGTACATTCATTTCCCCAAATTCTCCCCTTTTAATATTCAGCCTTTAATAAGGATTTGGGGAAACTTGAAAAAGGTAGAAAGAATGAAGGTTGCAGCAATGTCATGAATGGGGCTGACATTCAAAATAGAATTCTGTGGAAAGCCTCAAGTCCACAGCCGTGAATGAAAGTATTTAATATCCACATTCCACCCCCAAAGAGGAACCAGAGTTTAATCCCAGTTTCCAAGAGGAGTCTTAGAATTATTTGGACGAAATCAAAGCTTACAAGCCTTTACTCCTGGGACCCCTTCTAAACTGCTATGTTTATTAAAACATTATATTCTTATTACAAAATAAAGCACCTACAACATATAAGAGACATATTAACATATAGACTATGATTTTTTTTGAGCCCTTGCTCAATCAGTCATCGCCAATGATCCTAATACAATACAGTAATATTATAGAAATACTTGTATTCTTAATTATCTTAGTGGCAAAGGCACAGCCCCATCTCCCTTGTTTCATTATTGCTGCTTATGGAGGGTCCATGTCTCAGGAAAAGAACTCAAAAGTCCCCCTTAACACATTTCACAGAAACGGGTAAGATCAGGGAACAGAGTTTAGCCAAGGTGGAGCTTTTCAGCTCCTGCAGTTCCAGAGAACCACAAACAAGAGGCCAGAAAAATCTTGGAGAAAGTGATGCTTACATTTTTATTCCACCCTTCCCCCAAACCCTCAACTCCATCCTACATGGTTGTCCTCCCCACCTTCATCCTCAAAATAACCCCGTGAAGTTAGGCTGAGAGGCAGCAACTGGGCCAAGGTGAGAAGAAGGTAACAAGGCATGCTGGAAGTTCCCCAGGTGCGTTTTGCGACTGAGGAAGGTCGGATCGCAACCATGTGGAGTTCTCTGGATGCCCAGGCTGGAGACTGACATCTCCATCTGGTTGGCTCCTCCAGCTTTCTTAAGCAGATCAGCAGAAAAGCTTATTTACAGTGGTGCCTTGCAAGACGAAATTAATCCGCCCCGTGAGGCTCTTCGTATAGCGGTTTTTCCGTCTTGCGAAGCAAGCCCATTGACAGCTTAGCGGATTAGCGCTATTAGCGGTTTAGCGGCTTTTAGCGATCAGCTGTTAAGCGGCTTATCAGCGGATCAGCTGATAAGCGGCTTAGGGGCTTAGGAAAAGGGGGGGAAAGGGGGAAAAAACCTGCAGGAACTCGCAAGACATTTTCGTCTTGCGAAGCAAGCCCATAGGGAAATTTGTTTTGCGAAGCGCCTCCAAAACGGAAAACCCTTTCGTCTAGTGGGTTTTCCGTCTTGCGAGGCGTTCGTCTTGCGGGGCACCACTGTATTGCATTTATCTCCCACCTTTTTCTCCAAGGAGTCCATGGTTCACACCCATCTCAGTTAATCTGCACAACACCCCTGTGAGGTAGGAAAAGAGGCTGTGACTGACTCCAAGATCAGTCAGTGAGATTCCTAACTGAGTGGGGATTCGAACTCTGATCTCCCAGGGTCCTAGTCCAACACTCTAACCTGCTACACCACACTAGCCTCCTGTAGACCTGCTTCTAGGGGGCAGCTCTATAATTAAGCGGGTAAATAAATATGGGAAAAGCCAAATGTCATGTAGGGAAAGATCAAAAATATTTTACTTGATGCTTGAATTTGTTTTATTTGATGTTTTAAAGAAAAAAATCTCAAAAGTGGTTTGCAACACATTAAAATACAAAACAGTACAGTGGAGGCTGCAGGTTTCGAATGTGATAATAATAATAATAATAATAATAATAATAATAATAATAATAATAATAATTTATTATTTATACCCCGCCCATCTGGCTGGGCCTCCCCAGCCACTCTGGGCGGCTTCCATAAAAACCAAAATCCTTGCAGGATGCACGTTCGCAACCCGCAGCGTTCACAACCCGCGTTTGCGCGCATGCGGGTTGCAATTTTGTGCTTCTGCGCATGCGCAAAGTGCGATTTAGCACTTCTGCACATGTGTGACCGACGAAACCCGGAAGTAACCCGTTCCGGTACTTCCGGGTTTCCATAACCCCAAAAAACCGCAACCTGAAGCGGCTGTAATCCGAGGTATGACTGTATATAAATGAAATTAATAATAAAAATAATTCCTCCCTCCATTGGGGGGAAATGGAGTTTAGCCATTCTGCTGTGGCAACCGCAACCTAGGTTTAAGGTGCTATTTGGCCATAAGCTCATATACAGTGGTGCCCCGCAAGACGAATGCCTCGCAAGACGAAAAACCCGCTAGACGAAAGGGTTTTCCGTTTTTCGAGGCGCTTCGCAAGACGAATTTCCCTATGGGCTTGCTTCGCAAGACGAAAGCGTCTTGCGATTTTTTTCGCTTCCCCCCCCTTTTTCTAAGCCGCTAATAGCCGCTAAGCCGCTAATAGGGATAGGGTTGCTTCACAAGACGAAAAAACGGCAAGACGAAGAGACTCGCGAGGCACCACTGTACCAGTTTCTTCTTTCATCTTGCGAGGCACCACTGTACCAGTTTCTAACACTGGTAACAAGAGCCTGGCTGCTGAATCCGGCCAAGGCAGGGCCATCTAGTCTACTCTCCTACTCTCCCTGTGGCTGACCAGATGTCCTCACAGGAGCCCAGCAAGCAGGACCTAAGCACAAGAAAAGCTCTCCCAACTTGTGATTCCCAGCAGCCGATATACAGAGACAAACTGGCTCCGACGGAGGAGGTAGAAGATCACCTGCAGATTCATTTTGGTGCAACTGCACCAGCTAGATGTGTAAGCTTTTTTATTATCATACCACCTTGTTTGATCTTAAATATCTGGCGGTATTCTGATCCAGCCAGAATAGCCCACAGAATCCAAGGAGGTACAGGCTGCCTACACTACGTCAGGTTAAGTCATAGTAACACAAGGAAAACCTGCTGGATCAAGCCAATGTCCCTTCTCGTCCACCATCCTGTCCTCACAATGACCAACCAGATAATAATAATAATAATAATAATAATAATAATAATAATAATTTATTATTTGTACCTCGCCCATCTGGCTGGGTTTCCCCAGCCACTCTGGGCGGCTTCCACAAAGACCAAAAATACACTAAGATGTCACACATTAAAAACTTCGCTAAACAGGGCTCCCATCCCAGGCAGATGTCTACAAGAAAGAAGATTCCACCTAAACATTAGGAAGAACTTCCTGACCGTAAGAGCTGTTTGACAGTGGAATTTGCTGCCAAGGAGTGTGGTGGAGTCTCCTTCTTTGGAGGTCTTGAAGCAGAGGCTTGACAACCATATGTCAGGAGTGCTCTGATGGTGTTTCCTGCTTGGCAGGGGGTTGGACTCGATGGCCCTTGTGGTCTCTTCCAACTCTATGATTCTATGAATGTCAGGTACAGTGGTACCTCAGGTTAAGTACTTAATTCGTTCCGGAGGTCTGTTCTTAACCTGAAACTGTTCTTAACCTGAAGCACCACTTTAGCTAATGGGGTCTCCCGCTGCCGCCGCGCCGCCAAAGCACGATTTCTGTTCTCATCCTGAAGCAAAGTTCTTAACCTGAAGCAGTATTTCTGGGTTAGTGGAGTCTGTAACCTGAAGCATATGTAACCCCAGGTACCACTGTAGTTGTTTATCTCTTTGACATCTGGTGGGAGGGCGTTCCACAGGGCGGATGCCACCACCGAGAAGGCCCTCTGCCTGGTTCCCTGTAGCTTTGTTTCTCGCAATGAGGGAACCGCCAGAAGGCCCTCAGAGCTGGACCTCAGTGTCCGGGCAGAACAATGGGGGTGGAGACGCTCCTTCAGGTATACTGGACCGCCTCAGCGCCTAGGGCTTGCCGATCGAAAGGTCGGCGGTTCGAATCCCTGCGGCGGGGTGCGCTCCCGCTGCTCGGTCCCAGCGCCTGCCAACCTAGCAGTTCGAAAGCACCTCCGGGTGCAAGTAGATAAATAGGGACCGCTTACCAGCGGGAAGGTAAACGGCGTTTCCGTGTGCGGCTCTGGCTCGCCAGAGCAGCGATGTCACGCTGGCCACGTGACCCGGAAGTGTCTCCGGACAGCGCTGGCCCCTGGCCTCTTAAGTGAGATGGGCGCACAACCCCAGAGTCTGTCAAGACTGGCCTGTACGGGCAGGGGTACCTTTACCTTTACCTTTAAGAACCCAGGCCACTGAAACTCACCACACAAACCTACCCCCCAACCCCAGAATCTTAGTCTTAATCTTGAGCTTTTCTTGTGAATGGCTAAAGTCTGTCCTTGTGAGTTGTGAACTGTGCTGTATTACTTGTGGCTTGTAGGAGTCCGCTGTTTTATTTGTTTTGTTTTGTTTTGTTGTGTTTTATGATGGGCGTAAAGCCGAATAAACATTTTGATTGATTGACCCCCACCCCCCACCCCGTGGAGGCAAACAGTCCAAAACACTTTCTTTATTCTATAGGGATGGGGGTCCCCCAAGTTCTGAAGCTGGGGTGGGAAGGGGCAGGCCTGAAGAAGCACCCCCTTCCAAAAGGGGCTCCGATGGGGAGGGCATGGGGGCCAGCAACCCCCTTTCTTCCTACACCTCCAAGGAGGCAAAACCCAAACCCCCTCCCATGGATGATCCGCAGCAAGGGCATTCCCTCCATCCAGGAGCACGGGCATTCAGCTGGAGGGAACCTTATTTGGGGTGCGTCCCCAGAACCCCCCTCCCCAAAGTAGGAGAGGGCGTGGCCAGCAGCCCCCTTCCGAGGGGGCGTGGCCAAAAACCCCTGCCTGTTTTGACTCAGGCGCCAAGGAGGCGTGGCCTTGCGCGATGGAGGCGTGGCCTAAGAGGACATTGTCTCCAGGGGCGTGGCCACCGAGCTGAGGGCGTGGCCAAAGGAAAGCCTATTCGGAGCGTGGTCCGGACCCCCCCGCACCCCCTCCTCGGAAAGGGGCGGGGCCTCTTCCCTTCGGCCCCTCCCCTCCCTCCCCTCAGAGGCCCCTCACTCACTCCGTGGCTCCTCGGCCTCCCCCAGGCCGGGCTTCCTCCGCTGCGGGGTGAGGGGGGTAGGGGAGGGTTGGGTTCGGCGGAGGCTTCACTCCCGCTCCATTTCCTTTCCTGGAGACGCCGGAGCTCCGGGGGAGGGGGGGAGGGACACCGCCGGCCTCCGCGAGCCTCCCGCCGCGACCTTTCGCCCGGAACCGGAAGCCCGCTCTCTCGCCGACTCCCAACTCTCGCGATAGTTAAGCGGGGGGGGGGGACCCGAACGAGATAGCGAGTGCGGGGAAGGGGGCGGGGTCTCGAACTGACTTCGCTCTCGTCGTCGTCCAAGGCTCGGTGATTCTCGCGAGAGTAAGCGGAAGAAGGGCGGAACCATAGAGCATGAAAGGGGAGGTTGGCTCTGACGGTTGGGAGGGTCCACCTTGGGAAATTCTGGAGGGGTGGGGAGGAATGTTCGTGAGGAGAATTTTTTTCTTAAAGGATTTGGATGACGGCGAACTGGGCGGAACCATTCGATAGGAGCACGGGGGGAGATTTTTTGGGGGGTGAAAACATAAATAAAATCTTATAATTCTTTTGTGAAAGAAAATCCAACAACCCATGCCTATATTTTTAATTATATCTAATGTTTTTATTGAAATAATAATAATACATAACAAAATTTAATAAACGATTGCAAAATAAAAAAATCATTTAAATATGCACATATATTTTGGTATATACATGAAAGTGTTCATAAATTTAAAATAAAATAAAGAGCACAAATTAAACGGTCTCTTACACAATTGTTAAAAACGGTTTGGAAGGAACCATTAGCATTAAAAAGGGGAGGGAGACGTTGCTATGGGAACGGGTAGTGACCACTTTTGCATAGTGGGGGGGGGGTTGGGATTTTCCACGTTCGGACGGAAACCGTTTTCTGAAACGGAGGGGTGGGAGGATCCATTCCATCGAGGGATCAGCGAAAGAAGGCGGCCTAACATTCTTTTCGGCAGGCCGGCCGTTTCACATACGTGGTTAGGAGGTATTTTTGAAACAATCATTCTCCCACCCATTTAAGTTGTCGGATGGTACAGTCCAAGATCGGTGTTTCATAGGCTAAGAAAAGGGAGACAGGCGCATCTGCGGCGTTGGTGGTATAGTGGTTAGCATAGCTGCCTTCCAAGCAGTTGACCCGGGTTCGATTCCCGGCCAACGCAGTATTTTCCTTCCCCTTCTTTTCATTCTTATGTAACTTACAATTATTTAAACAGTAACTTGCAATTATTTAAACAGTTCCTTACAAGTAAGACCAAACGCCACATCTCATAAATGAAAGAAAATTTCTCACTTGCATGTTTTATCATCCTTTACATGTGTGCATTCATTAATTCCCCCTCCTAATTTATGGGGAAATTATATTCATACAGTATCTATTATTATACATGTTCAAGAGGTGGGGATATTTTTTTTGAAAAGAAAGAAAGGAAATAAAAACCAGATTGCCATGCAATTAGTTTTATTCAGTTTTGTAAAAGAAAAAAAAATTCTAAACTATCAGCCTGAGTTTATTTGAGGTTTTCAAATAGTATTGCTAAACTAAACTAGCTTCTGGAAAGAGGTGGCTGCCCTGCTTAAAAAATAAATGCAAAAATAAAAATCCCAGAAATTAAATGCATTTAATTTTAACCAACTAAGCTGGGGGACTCATAATTCTAAAGTTAAACATTAAAAAAAAAAACCAAATCCTAGAAATTCAATAAATGCATTTAATTTCAATCAGTTATGCTGGAGAACTCACCATTCTAAAGTGAAATATTAACAAAAACCCAGAAATTCAATAAATGCATTTAATTTCAATCAGTTATGCTGGAGAACTCACCATTCTAAAGCAAATTATTAACAAAAACCCAGAAATTCAATAAATGCATTTAATTTTAATTAGTTAAACTGGTAGGGTTATAATTATAAATTAAAATAAAAACCGGAAAGGGGTTTTTCCAAGAAAAAGGCAATAATGTTTCCGCCCGGGATCGAACCGGGGACCTTTCGCGTGTGAGGCGAACGTGATAACCGCTACACTACGGAAACCGACATGGAAGGCTTCGTCGTGCTGCTTGATATTAACTCAAGGGCTTCCACTTTATAGTCTATCCACCTCTGATAGTTATTGATGCTTTTGGAAATATTCTCGTGCCCTGCGCTGAATGTTGCAGTTTTGCACCTGCGAGTTTTTGCACCTGCACCTCGAACCAAGGATCGCCCTTTGCAATCGGGTGGCCTGATTGCAATGCACTTTGCTAAAAAATAATGGATGCCACTGTCTCCATTAGAGGTCAGGAGAGACTCATCCATGCAGCAAAACTTGAGCTGCTAGTTGTTGTTGTTGTTTAGTGGTTTAGTTGTGTCCGCCTCTTTGTGACCCCCTGGACCAGAGCAGGCCAGGCACAGCTTTATCAACAACTTCAGATATGCAGATGACACAACCTTGATGGCAGAAAGTGAGGAGGAATTAAAGAACCTTTTAATGAGGGTGAAAGAGGAGAGTGCAAAATATGGTCTGAAGCTCAACATCCAAAAAACGAAGATCATGGCCACTGGTCCCATCACCTCCTGGCAAATACAGTGGTACCTCAGGTTAAGTACTTAATTCGTTCTGGAGGTCCGTTCTTAACCTGAAACTGTTCTTAACCTGAAGCACCACTTTAGCTAATAGGGCCTCCTGCTGCTGCCGCACCGCCGGAGCACAATTTATGTTCTCATCCTGAAGGAAAGTTCTTAACCCGAGGTACTATTTCTGGGTTAGCGGAGTCTGTAACCTGAAGTGTATGTAACCCGAGGTACCACTATAGAAGGGGAAGAATTGGAGGCAGTGAGAGATTTTACTTTCTTGGGCTCCATGATCACTGCAGATGGTGACAGCAGTCACGAAATTAAAAGACGCCTGCTTCTTGGGAGAAAAGCAATGACAAACCTAGACAGCATCTTAAAAGAGTCGTGTCCGCCTCTTCGTGACCCCCTGGACCAGAGCATGCCAGGCACTCCTGTCTCCCACTGCCTCCCGCAGTTTGGTCAAACTCATGTTGATAGTGTCCCACCATCTCGTCCTCTGCCGCCCCCTTCTCCTTGTGCCCTCCATCTTTCCCAACATCAGGGTCTTCTCCAGGGAGTCTTCTCTTCTCATGAGGTGGCCAATGTCTTGGAGCCTCAGTCTCAGGATCTGTCCTTCCAGTGAGCACTCAGGGCTGATTTCCTCCAGAATGGAGAGGTTGGATCTTCCTGCAGTCCATGGGACTCTCAAGAGTCTCCTCCAGCACCAGAATTCAAAAGCATCCATTCTTCGGCGATCAGCCTTCTTGATGGTCCAGATCTCACTTTCATGCATCACTCCTGGGAAAACCAGAGCTTTAACTATACGGACCTTTGTTGGCAAGGTGATGTCTCTGCTTTTTAAGATGCTGTCCAGGTTTGTCATTGCTTTTCTCCCAAGAAGCAGGCGTCTTTTAATTTTGTGGCTGCTGTCACCATCTGCAGTGATCATGGAGCCCAAGAAAGTAAAATCTCTCACTGCCTCCAATTCTTCCCCTTCTATAGTGGTACCTCGGGTTACATACACTTCAGGTTACAGACTCCGCTAACCCAGAAATAGTACCTCGGGTTAAGAACTTTCCTTCATGATGAGAACATAAATTGTGCTCCGGCGGTGCAGCAGCAGCAGGAGGCCCTATTAGCTAAAGTGGTGCTTCAGGTTAAGAACAGCTTCAGGTTAAGAACGGGCCTCCAGAACAAATTAAGTACTTAACCTGAGGTACCACTGTATTTGCCAGGAGGTGATGGGACCAGTGGCCATGATCTTCGTTTTTTTGATGTTGAGCTTCAGACCATATTTTGCACTCTCCTCTTTCACCCTCATTAAAAGGTTCTTTAATTCCTCCTCACTTTCTGCCATCTGCATATCTGAGGTTGTTGATATTTCTTCCCGCAATCTTAATTCCGGCTTGGGATTCATCCAGCCCAGCCTTTCGCATGATGAATTCTACTAGTGCTCTTGGATAATTTGAAGTTCCCCGTTCGGATGAACACCTGGTGAGAAAGGAATGCAACCGGCAGGTTGCTGGGGGTGGGAAAATCAGTCACTGGTTTCTTTTTCCCCCCTTTTTAATTTTTATTGATACAGCAATAAAAAAGAAAAAAAAACACAAGCACCAAATTACACACAGGAAGGAGGACTTCCGGAGGCGGCGCCATCGGTAATGGCGGATACCCTCTGAAACGGAGGGGGAAGCTCCGCAGAAATCGGGTCCACCGCTACAGCGAAGCGGAGGACCCTCAAAAAACCCACAGGCGGGTGAAGCCTGGGGCCGTGGGGCTCAGCGGGCACGCTTTGCGCCCCCCCGAACTGTCAAAGGAGCCCTGAAAAGAGCTCCGGAGCGGAGCGGGGGTGTAGCGCTGTGCTGGAGCCGATCGCTACTTCTGCGGAGTGAAGCTGCATAGCAGTTACCGGAGAGCGCTGGCCTTTTTCCTGTGAAACATCGGATTAAAACAGCTATCCGTGAGTAAGAATTGGGAACTTGGAAAGATCAAAGTTAAGACCAAGTATCGGACTTTGATTTTGAATTTGAATTTGAACTTGAAACTAGAAACTTGAACTTGAAATTTGAACTTGAAACTAGAAACTTTGATCGGGACTTTGAACTTGAATTTAAAATTCGGACCTGAAATCGGCAAAGTGCAAACAGGAAGTCCGCTTCGCCGATCCTGTAAATAGAATAAAAGCAAGGGACAAGGGAACTTTGAACCATTGACTTGTTTTATATAAAGAGCTAAATTTCACTGTCAGAGCAAAAGAAACCCCCCCCCCCAAGTAGGGAAGGGGGGATAAAAAATCCACCACTTTACTTTTAACACTGATCTGCCGGTCTGTCTTAAATAAATGCAAGGCTACTGTGAAAGTACTGTTTATGGACATTGTAACTTTTGCTACTGAATGCTTAGAAGGACTGGTAACAATCAAGGGGGGCCTCCAAATTTATAACCTTTTTATTCTTTTACTCTTGCAACAAATTGGAAAGATAACTGGGGAGCGGATGAAGTTACTGTTTAACAATTATTGAAGAAACAACTTGGTATTCTGCTCCCCTAGAGGAACTGTGTGTTATAGCTGGGGATTTTCCACTGCAGCTGCTATTGTTTATAGCTAAGAAGGAAGCTTGGGAATTGTGTGAGTGACCTTGATTTCTAGAGGCAAGCAATGGAAGAGAAACAACCAGACAAGTTACAGCCTCCAGATAAAGTATCAACAAGAGCAAAAATTAAACAACAGCAGCAGCTGCAGGCACAGCAGCAACTCCAGCATAGAAGAACATCATCAGCAGGACTCTCTGTCCCACAAGCCACAGAAAGGGAAGAATCAAAAGGAACAGGATCGGATTCTGCAACATTAGACAAGATTTTATCGGCTCTGCAAAATTTGACAGCTAAGATTGATCAAAATACTTCAACTATTAAGGACCTGGGGCAAAAAGTAAACGATTTGGGGACGAATGTGAATTCTAACACCCAGGCGATTGACAGACTGGTGCAGGAGTCTAAAGAGACAAAGAAGATAGCGGAGGAAGCCAAAGAGAGGGTATTGGCAGTAGAACAAAAGATACCACCAATAAATAAAAAATTGGACGAATATAAGGTACAATTCTCTTTGATTGAACTTAAAGAGAAACAGACCAACTTGAGAATTAGATCGGTCCCAGAAATAGAAGAAGGAGACTTGATAGAATTGTTGACATCGGAATTTGAGGAGTGCTGGGACCTGGATCCAGAGAAAGAAGAATTTAAGATAGTGAGTGCTTTTCGATTGGGAAGGGTTAAGAGGAAAAATAGGCCGAGAGACTGCTTGATTGCTCTAAGGACAAAAGAGGAAAGAGATAAAATACTGAGTCTACACTACCAGAAAGCACTCGATATCCAAGGGGTGAGAATTGAGATTTTTAAAGATATCCCGAAATACCTGCTTGATCTTAGAACCAATTACGGAAATTTGGTGGACCTGCTAAAAAGAAACGGAATTTTGTTCAGGTGGGAATTCCCACAAGGCCTCTCGTTTACATTTAAAGGAAAGAAAATTAAGATAAGATCAGAGGAAGATAAAGAGAGTTTTCTGAGAAATTTTGGAGAAGAATTACAAAGAGAGGCCAGAACAAAAGACTCGGAAATATTAGGACTGGGACCACCTGACTTAGGAAGAACTCTCTTGGGACTGGACCAACGGAAAGAGATACCGCCGACAAACCAAGAGCAACTTCTAGGAGCAACTGGTGGAACATCAGAATAACAACAACATGTCTCTGCAGATGTTAACTTGGAATGTTCGAGGTTTGAACTCCCCCAGCAAAAGGAAGAGGATTTTTCATATTCTGAAAAAGGAACAACTGGACCTAATTTGCCTACAAGAAACACATATAACAAGACTCCAAAGGAAATTATTGATAAATAAAAAGTTAGGCCAAGACTTTATTTCATCAGACAAAGTAAAAAAAAGAGGAGTTGTGATCTACGCAAAAGAGAAATTATCACCAAAGTTTCTCCTTAAAGATGAACATGGACGATTTGTGGCAATTGAAATACAATTCCAAGGAGAGAAATTAGTAATAATTGGAGTCTATGCACCTAATGAGGGGAAATCAGAGTTTTATAAGAAACTGCATGAGACGTTAATGGACTTTATAGATCGAAATATCATTTTGATGGGAGATATGAATGGCGTTGTCTCGACATATATGGATAAATCTGAAAGACAAGTAGTCACAAAAGATGGAAGACTACCAAAGACCTTTTTTGAATTGACAGACAATATGGACTTGATTGATATTTGGAGAACTAAAAATCCCCTAGGAAGAGAGGGGACCTTCTTCTCTGAAGCCAATTTGACCTGGACTAGAATAGACCAAATTTGGATTACAAGAGGGATGGCACCCAAGATTCGAAAGGTGGAAATCTGCCCCAAAATCTGCTCCGACCATAACCCAGTGAAGATGGATATGAAACTAACACCCACTGGTTCCTTTAGATGGAGAATGAATGACACCTTGTTTAGAGACTCTGAAATTGTGAAAAAGGCCCAAAAAACACTAAAAGACTACTTTGAGATAAATTTGAAGACTACCGTGGAGAAAAGAGTAATCTGGGATGCAAGTAAAGCCGTAATGAGGGGGTTTTTGATCCAGCAAAATGCTATAAAGAGGAAACTTCAAGAGGAGAAGAAAGAAAAGATTTTAGAGAAAATTAGAGAAGGCGAGAAGAGATTAAGGACTAAACCTAAGTCACAGGACATTCTACGAGAAATTAAATTACATCAGGCACAATATCTGAAAATGGTTAACCAGGATATAGAATGGAAAATTAAACAAATGAGACAAAAAACCTTCGAATCGGCCAATAAGTGTGGAAAGCTGCTAGCTTGGCAGCTGAAGAAAAGACAGAAATTAAATACTGTTACCAATCTTGAAGTAAATGGACGAAATATACAAAACCCACGGGAGATTCAAGACTGCTTCCAGAGATACTTTAAACAACTGTATTCACAAGGGACACAGAATGAGATCAAAATCGAGAAATTTTTGGAAACAAATGGATTACAAAAAATCTCTCAAGAGAATAAATTAATACTGAACGACAAAATTTCTGAACAGGAGGTTGAAGGTGCCATTAAGAACTTGCAACTAGGCAAGTCTCCAGGCCCGGATGGGCTAACCTCCAAATACTACAAAGACATGAAAGATTACTTAATTCAACCTCTAATGGAGGTTGGCAATGAAATTATGGAAGGGAAAAGAGCGCCGGAGTCGTGGAAAGAAGCTTACATCACGCTTATACCGAAAAATGAGATAGAAAAGACACAACTAAAGAACTACCGCCCCATATCCCTACTTAATGTGGATTATAAAATTTTTGCTGATATTTTAGCTAGAAGATTGAAAAAAGTTTTAGCAACAATGATTCATAAAGACCAAGCTGGCTTTCTCCCAGGCAGACAATTGTCAAATAACACGAGAAACTTAATTGACATTTTAGAAAAGCTACAAGTTAATATAAATACAAAAGCTGTTTTAATATTTATTGATGCGGAGAAAGCCTTTGACAATATTTCCTGGAGCTTTATGAGGAAAAATTTGCAAGGGATGGGGGTTGGAGAAAGGTTTGGAAACGGTATAGGCGCGATTTACTCAGAACAGAAGGCGAAATTAATAGTGAATAATGCAGTAACGGAAGAAGTTAAGATAGAGAAAGGGACACGACAAGGCTGCCCAATTTCCCCTTTGCTTTTTATTTCAGTCCTGGAGGTCTTGCTGAATATGATTAGAAGGGACCAACAGATTCAGGGTATACAGGTCGGAGTTAAACACTATAAACTTAAAGCCTATGCAGATGACTTAGTACTGACGCTACAGGAGCCAATCCCTAGTTCTAAAAGAGCACTGGAAATAATACAAGAATTTGGTCGGGTGGCAGGTTTTAAATTGAATAAATCAAAAACTATGGTTTTAGAGAAAAATCTGACAGCAGTAGAGAAGGAAAGGTTTCAGGAAGAAACAGGTTTAATATTGGTGAAAAAAGTGAAATATCTAGGGGTGAACTTGACTTCGAAGAATGTAAATTTATTTAAAGATAATTACGAGAAGTGTTGGTCAGAAGTGAAAAAAGATCTTGAAATTTGGACAAACTTGAAACTTTCCTTACTGGGTAGAATTGCTGTTATCAAAATGAATGTATTGCCAAGAATGTTGTTTTTGTTTCAGACGCTACAAATCATTGACAAAATGGACTGTTTTGAGAAGTGGCAAAAAGAAATTTCTAGATTTGTCTGGCAGGGCAAAAAGCCCAGAATAAAATACAAAATTCTTACTGACGCAAAGGAAAGAGGGGGGTTTGCCCTGCCGGACTTCAAGTTATATTATGAAGCAGCAGCTTTTTGCTGGCTGAAGGATTGGCTACTTCTTGAAAACACGGATATTTTGGATTTGGAAGGATATGATAACGTTTTTGGGTGGCATGCATACTTGTGGTACGGTAAGGCTAAAGTGTACAAGACATTTAAAAACCATATTGTCAGGAAAGCATTGTTTAATGTCTGGATGAAATACAAAGATTTATTGGAAAATAAAACCCCTAGGTGGCTCTCACCTATGGAAGCAAAGGCCTTAAAAAAACTCAATATGGAATCTAACTGGCCAAAATATTGGGAAATTCTGGAGCAGGAGGGAGATAAAATGAAATTGCAAAGCTATGAGAAACTTAAGGATAAGGTGCGAGACTGGTTACATTATTTTCAAATAAGAGAGGCCTATTATTTGGACAGGAAAATTGGCTTCCAGGTGGAAAAATCAAAGTTGGAAACAGAATTGTTAGAATCCAATGCTAAGATATTGTCGAGAATGTATAACTTGCTGTTGAAGTGGAATACTGAGGATGAAACGGTAAAATCTGCTATGATAAAATGGGCACAAGACGTTGGTCATAACATTATGTTTGTTGATTGGGAACAGTTGTGGACCACCGGTATGAAATTCACGGCATGTAATGCCTTAAGAGAGAATATTATGAAAATGATATATAGGTGGTACATGACCCCAGTCAAACTTGCAAAAATCTACCATTTGCCCGATAATAAATGTTGGAAATGCAAAGAAACTGAAGGGACATTCTTTCACCTTTGGTGGACGTGCCCAAGGATCAAGGCTTTCTGGGAGATGATATATAATGAACTGAAAAAGGTATTTAAGTATACCTTCTTGAAGAAACCAGAGGCCTTTCTTTTGGGCATGGTCGGCCAATTGGTGCCAAAGAAGGATAGAACTTTCTTTATGTACGCTACAGCAGCAGCAAGAATACTCATCGCAAAGTATTGGAAGACACAAGATCTACCCACTCTGGAAGAATGGCAGATGCAAGTAATAGACTATATGGAACTGGCTGAAATGACTGGCAGAATTCGAGATCAAGGAGAAGAGCAGGTGGAAGAGGACTGGAAGAAGTTTAAAGTTTATCTACAAAAACACTGTAAAATCTTTGAATGTTGAGGACATTGAAAAGGAAAGAAGGGGTTCTAGTGACTGAGTTAAATAAGAGCACAAAGGGAGGGATCAAGAATCAAAATGAATAAAGATTGAGTTTGCTGAACTAATTATTACATAGAATACAAGATCGGGAGGCGGGTGGAAGTAAGGAAAATAAGGTTTTGAAGGTTATAATTGGAAAGTGAGGGATTTGTTTTTGTTTTTTTATGTTAAAATCTCCTTTTTTCTCTTCTTTTTTTGTCTATGTTTTTTTTTTCTTCTGTAATGTTTGTGAAAATTTTTCTTTTTGTAATGTTTGTGAAAATTTGCTTTTTTGTTCCTTTTTGTGAAAAATGCAATAAAAATTATTTAAAAAAAAACAAACAAAAAAAAAAAAAACAAATTACACACAGGAAGAACCATAGACACATAATTTTCTTAACAAACAATAAAACATATATTGGTCTTAACACTAAAGACCCAACCTCCCGTCTATTCCCTATTTCATTTTCATATTACTTATTGCCAATACACACTTTTATCATAATTAAACTTTTCCTTAATATATCTAATTTCTTATATCTGCCTTGCAACTATTACTGAGGTTCCTCGAATGCTGCAACAGAATTTATATTTCTATATTTATTTTTCAAATATTCTTTGAAAACCTCCCATTTTGGGGAAAAATCCTGTTTTGATTTATTATTTGTTTTTTCTGATAGACCGTCTAATTCGGCATATTCTGTCAGCTTTTGGATCCAATCTTATATAGCGGGGATTTCATTACTCTTCCATTTTGCAGTGATCAGAACTCTTGCTGCCGCCGTCGCATATAAAAAGATACCCTTCCTCTTTTGCGGAATATCCAAATCTGTTATTCCCAGGAGGTAGGCCTCTGGTTTTTTACTTAAAGAGATATTTAGCATTTTTTGCAGTTCTGCATGGATACTCTCCCAGAATACCTGTATTTTCCTACATATCCACCACATATGGTAGAAAGTTCCCAGTCATTGGTTTCAAGGGGAAGGTTGCCAAATTGCAACATGGAAATTGCTGGTGGGGCGTAACAGCCACTGATTTACTTTTTTCCTTCTTTTTTTTAAACTTTATTCCAAAACCGAAAAAGAATTACAAACTTTCAAATTCAAAATCCATATTCGTTTAGTAACATGAGCCTATTACATAGTTGACTAGATTAAAATATACCTAATTGCTATAGACTTCGCTTTACTGTATATAAATGCAACGCAATTAGAAATATTCTATTAGAAATTTTTATAAGTTCCCCTATACCCCCCACTTCCCTTCACCCATGTGTGATCGCAATCTTTTTTTACTTCTTCCATCTTCTTGTGTCGTTGTAATTTAATAATTATTCAATTCATTCTTTTATTATTTCCTTGCTTACCCCTGCACGTTTTACACATTATCTATTAATATTCCAGTTCCAGAGCCATATTTTTTCATGTATTCCTTCATTCCATCCCACACTTTAATTATTCTCCAATTTGAATGGGCTCTAATGATTGCTGTCAATTTTGCCATTTCCACAAACTCACAGAGCTTGCTTTGCCATTCTAATAACGATGGTATTCTCTGCCCCTTCCAATTCTTTGCGATCAATATTCTGGCCGCTGCTGTTGCGTAAAGGAATACATTTTCCTTACATTTTTCTCGGAGGAGAAAAAAAAAGGGAAAAACAGCCACTGATTTTAAGGGGGCAGCTGCCAGATTGCAGCCTTGAAAACCAGCCACTGGTTTCTTTTTTTGAAAAAAAAAAGTTTCTATTTCATTTTAAACATATTGCAACATATCAAACCATCAAAATAAAAGAAATACATTCCCCCAATTACCCCCATCCCACCCCCTGACTTCCCTCAACTTCTGGGTTTTTTTTAATATTAACTTCCCCTGCTTGCTTTATTATATCTTCATGTGACTTATCTATATTAATTGTTGTCATCTCTTATCACTTTAACATCATCTTTATAGCTTTTATATTTATTTTTGTTAATTGCAAGTGTTTCTTCAAACCCTGCTAGTGAGTCCATTTCTTCACATTGTTTCTGTAAATACAACATGAATGGTTCCCAAACTTTTTTAAAAAAATTCTCTATTGTCTTCGTCTCTGAGTCTGAAAACCAGCCACTGATTTCAATGTGAAATGTAAATTGCAACATGGAAATTGCTTGGTGGGGGCAGCCACTGATTTCAAGGGGAAATGTTATGTACCGAGTTGAATAGGATCCAAAATGCAGCAGTCTGATTGGTTCTAGAACAATAGGATCCAGAATGCAGCAGTCTGATTGGTCCTAGAACAATAGGATCCAGAATGCAGCAGTCTGATTGGTCCTAGATCAATAGGATCCAGAATGCAGCAGACTGATTGGTCCTAGAACAATAGGATCCAGAATGCAGCGGTCTGATTGGTTCTAGAACAATAGGATCCAGAATGCAGCGGTCTGATTGGTCCTAGAACAATAGGATCCAGAATGCAGCAGTCTGATTTGTCCTAGAACAATAGGATCCAGAATGCAGCGGTCTGATTGGTCCTAGAACAATAGGATCCAGAATGCAGCGGTCTGATTGGTCCACAGGAGCCGCCCAATCCAGCTCCAGGTGGAAGGGAATCCGCAACCTGATTGGCCTACAGGAGAATCCCGGAATCAGCCAATCACGTGGGGCCCATTGTGTAAATAATGTATATAAAGCAGACATTCTGTGGGAACTTCCATTCCTCCTCACCACTATGAGCTGAATAAAGAGCATGAGATCCACTCTCGACTCCAAGTATATTTCAAGGATGTTGGGACTGGATGGCGCAGGGGCGTGATCCAGCAGCCAGGCTATTCTAATGCCAAGGTCAAGATGACTTTGCAAGTTCCTGGTCCTTCGGGTGTCACACACGCCCCACTGCTCCCTATTTAATGAAATAAGCCGTCAAGCCCCTCAGAAGTCTCTTTTGGGCTTTAGGGATTAATGGTATCGGCGCAGCAGGAATAGCAAGGGCAGCTTGGGCTTTTTCTCAGCAGATAGGTATCCCTGGGGAAGAGGCTGCTTCGCCATGTGTGCCCAAAACCTGCCAACTAATATTAGCAACCCTGAAAATCTCGCTCACAAGGGCTGGACGTGCATCATGGAAAAAGCACAAGCAGTCCGGCACTGAAGTCCACCCGCCTGGCGTCATCTTTTGAGGGCTAGGTAAAAACTTCTCTTTTTTATAATTTATTCAAAATTATAATGACATATTATCCAAAAACATATCATCCTTGTTCCCCCCCCCCCATTTTTTCTCCCTCCCCCCTCCCACACATACCCCACCCCACCCCACCCCACCCCGACTTCCCTCAGTTCCAGTCTTTGATTTCTCTAAGAATGCTGTTTTCTGCGTGTTACAAAGTTGTATAGATCCTCAAACTGTTTAACTGATTATTGTCAATAAAAAGTTCATGAATGTTTATTCAAAACCTGCCAAGGAGTCCAGTTTGCTTTGTTGCGTCTTCAGATACTTTGTAAAGGGTTCCCATTCATCCTTAAAGTCACAGTTATCCTTGTATGTCAGTTTTGCCAGTTCTGCATAGTTCATCAATTTTTCTTGCCATGATTCTTTAGTTGGGGTTTCTTCAGTCTTCCATCCTTGTGCTACCAGAACTCTCGTGGCCGTTGTGGCATACATGAAGTTGTTTTTCAACTTTTTTGGCGGGTCTTTCCCTACAATCCCCAACAAAAATGCCTTGGGTTTTTTAACAAATGTTAAATGGAACATTTTCTTCAATTCGTTGTATATCATTTCCCAAATTTTTTTAATTACCTTACAATCCCACCAAATATGATAAAATGTCCCCTCCTTTTCCTTACACTTCCAACATATCTTTGAACTAGTTTTGTACATTTTCCCTAACTGCCCTGGTGTTATGTACCATCTGTACATCATCTTCGTGTACCGTATTTTTTGCTCTATAACACGCACCCGACCATAACATGCACGTAGTTTTTAGAGGACAAAAATCCGTAGGCATGCCACCCGTAGGCATTCCCTCCATAACACGCACAGACATTTCCCCTTACTTTTTAGGAGGAAAAAAGTGAGTGTTATGGTGCAAAAAATACGGTAATTCTCTTTCAATAGGGAACTCTGTAAATTTTAAGTCAGTTCCCTTTCCTCCAGGACAACTGACAGATTGGGATGATTCCAACTGATTAGGTCGGCGGTTCTCAAAGGCCACACCTTCAGAATGGAAAATGGCTCGCAGGACACGGAACATTTTATCAATAATCGGGAAACAAAAGGAAGCAATTGCTGACAGTGCTTGATTTGCAACACAGAACACAACTACTTTGTAATATGATCGTGGGATGTGCAGAAACTAGCAACAAGGCATAGGAACATGAATCATTCCAAAAAATATATATAATCATAAACAAGCCTCTTACATACATACCTTAAGTATAGTATCAAAATACTTAAGGTATGTATGTAAGAGGCTCGAATATAATTATATTCATGTATTGGGAAGTTTTTAATGTTTGTGTTTTTATTACGTTGGAAGCCACCCAGAGTGGCTGGGGCGACCAGTCAGATGGGCAGGGTATAAATAATGAAGTATTATCATATCATCATCATCATAATTTACCCCCACATTTGCCATCTTTTGGCGCATGGTGGGGTGTTTTGCAGCTGTTTTATTGGTTTTTGTTTCACGGCTTTCATCTTTAACGTCTCGCTCATCCTTGAAGGTCTTCACATTTGGTAAGCCGCAGGGAGACTCCTTGCTTACTTTATTCATTCATTTTGTTGTTTGTTGTTTAGTCGTTTAGTCGTGTCCGACTCTTCGTGACCCCCTGGACCAGAGCACGCCAGGCACTTCTGTCTTCCACTGCCTCCTGCAGTTTGGTCAAACTCATGCTGGTAGCTTCGAGAACACTGTCCCACCACCTTGTCCTCTGTCGCCCCCTTCTCCTTGTGCCCTCCATCTTTCCCAACATCAGGGTCTTTTCCAGGGAATCTTCTCTTCTCATGAGGTGGCCAAAGTACTGGAGCCTCAGCTTCACGATCTGTCCTTCCAGTGAGCACTCAGGGCTGATTTCCTTCAGAATGGATATGTTTGATCTTCTTGCAGTACATGGGACTCTCAAGAGTCTCCTCCAGCACCATAATTCAAAAGCATCAATTCTTCGGCGATCAGCCTTCTTTATGGTCCAGCTCTCACTTCCATACATCACTACTGGGAAAACCATGGCTTTAACTATATGGACCTTTGTTGGCAAGGTGATGTCTCTGCTTTTTAAGATGCTGTCTAGGTTTGCCATTGCCTTTCTCCCAAAAAGCAGGCGTCTTTTAATTTCGTGGCTGCTGTCACCATCTGCAGTGATCATGGAGCCCAAGAAAGTAAAATCTCTCACTGCCTCCATTTCTTCCCCTTCTGTTTGCCAGGAGGTGATGGGATCAGTGGCCATGATCTTCATTTTTTTGATGTTGAGCTTCAGACCATATTTTGTGCTCTCCTCTTTCACCCTCATTAAAAGGTTCTTTAATTCCTCCTCATTCATTCATTCATTCATTCATTCATTCATTTTATCCACCATTTTTCTGATGAGTTCAAGGTGTAAAAGAGTATCCTCTGAAAACAGGCATTTCCTAAGCATATATGTAATGGTTCAAGGGGGTTGCTCGTGCGTAAGTTGGCGTCACATCTGGCTGGGTTACCTGGGTGAACCCTTTCTGTCCGGACAGCCACCCATCTGTGGCTGCCTCAATCGCTGGCAGAATCTGTCAGTGGGCGTTTCTTGAACTTCTTCCAGCAAAGAAGTTCTTTGACGCCCAGTCTCCTCCTACTCTCCCTGCGTGGAAGTCTTCTGCGCAGGGAGGGTGTGGGCAGCGGAGGACCCGTGCTCTCCCCGCTGGTCTCCGGCGAGGAGTCCTGGAGCCTTCTCTCCAATTCCCCCATCTGCCCCCCTCCTCCACTGGTGCTACGCTGATTTCCTTGCCCAGCGGATGGGCTGCCTCTCTCCCTACTGGGACCCTCTCCAGCATCCCTCTGGAGCCCTCCCTCCTCCTCTGGCTCCGATGGCAGTTCCCTGACAATATACTTAATGTTTTTCTCTTTGAGCTGGGCAGCTGCCAACAGAACACTCGCCAAGTATACAAGGCAGTGGATGACCCAGTTCTGATCTGTTTCTTCTTTTGTTTATTTCTTGCATTTAGATCCCACCTTTTTAAATTTTTCCTCTAGGGAGTTCAAAGTGACATGTGCATGGGTTCTTCCCCCCTCCTCATTTTTTTTTTCAAAATGATATTTATTAAAGTTTCCAAATTAAAACAAATAAACACAGACAACAATACAAACATATACAAACACAATACTAGAAACATGTATAATTTCAAATCTTATTTCTTAAGCCTAATTTCCTCGACCTCCTCACACCTCCCCCTTCTGTATTCTAATTCCATTTATCTAATCAGCAAATCCATTCCCTTATTTCCCATTATTTTTGATAATTCTGTTCTTTTCCCTTAATCAACGCCCCTGAAAACCACAAAATTTTAAAACTCATGTCGATTCTAGCCTTCATTGATATTATAATGTTTGCTTAAATAGTCTTTAAATTTCCTCCAATCTTCTTCCACTGTCTCTTTCTCCTGGTTTCGGATTCTGCCAGTCATCTCTGCCAATCCCATGTAGTCAATCATCTTCATCTGCCATTCTTCTAGAGTGGGTAGATCTGGTGTCTTCCAATACTTTGCAATAAGAATCCTTGCTGCTGTTGTGGCATACATAAAAAAAGTTCTGTCTTTTTTTAACACCACATGGCTAACCATACCCAGGAGGAAGGCCTCTGGTTTCTTCAAGAAGGTATATTTAAATACCTTTTTCATTTCATTATATATCATTTCCCAGAAAGCCTTGATCCTTGGGCATGTCCACCAGAGGTGAAAAAATGTACCTTCATTTTCTTTACATTTCCAACATTTATTATCTGATAAGTGGTAAATTTTTGCAAGCTTGACTGGGGTCATGTACCACCTATAAATCATTTTCATAATATTCTCTCTCAAGGCATTACATGCCGTGAATTTCATGCCTGTGGTCCACAACCTTTCTCAGTCAGCAAACATAATGTTATGACCAATATCTTGTGCCCACTTAATCATAGCTGATTTGACTGTTTCATCCTGCGTATTCCATTTCAACAGGAAGTTATACATTTTTGACAAATTCTTAGTTTTGGGTTCTAACAACTCTGTTTCCAATTTTGATTTTTCCACCTGGAAGCCTTCCCCCCTCCTCATTTTTAAAACCCACAACAAACCTGAGAGGCAGTGGCTGGCCCCCAAGATCACAATGGCCGAGTGGGAATTTGAACCCAGGTTTCTCCCAGATTCTAATCTGACATTGTAACTGCGACACTATCACTGGCAAGCAACAAGCTGTTTGGGGCTGATGGGACTTAGCAGAGGCACTTAGTGAAACAGAAAAGCATTAGTAAAATTGTGTGTGTGTGTGTGTGCGCTGTTGTGGATTTTTTTAAAAAAAATATCACCATCATTCTTTGCATTTGTTAGGTGCTTTAAATGAAAAAAAATAAAGAAATCTCAAAGCATCTTAACTACAAACTAAACTACAAACAGAGAAAAAGTTGATTTTATCTGTTTCCAAGCAGCCCTGGTAAAGTTGTTGCTGTTTTGAAATTCCCCGCACATAACAAGCTAGCGTTGTGATGTTGTAGGGGAATAAACCAACGCAAAAGTCACTACCAAGGATTCCAACGCAATACAAGCATGGATAACATAATAACTGAATGGTTTAACTCAGTGGTGGCCAAACTTGGCCCTCCAGATGTTTTTGGACTACAACTCCCATCATCCCTAGCTAAAAGGACCAGTGGTCAGGGATAATGGGAATTGTAGTCCCAAAACAGCTGGAGGGCCAAGTTTGGCCACCACTGGTTTAACTACTTCAACCTCTTCAACATCACGTGGCCCTGACTCTTGAATCTCAGGGTTTGGGAAACTGGAGACTCCTAGTCTGCCTGGTCCATTCCAGGTGGTGGGTGGACCAGAGTAGGTGAAAGCACCTTTATTTATTTATTTTTAAAATTAGGAATCTGGTGTGTGCAGCTTGTGATCTTCAGGCAAGAACAGTGTTTCTCAAACCTTGAGTCCACAGCTGTTGTTGGACTACAACTCCCATCGTCCCTGACCACCAGTCTTGCTACCTAGGGATGATGGGAGACACCCAAACATCCTCTTTTGCGGGTGATTAAGGATGTAGCCTTATTGGAGTTCATTGATTGGGTCTGCGTTGCTCCGGGACAGGAGGAAGGAAGTCAAATGACACCGAGGTTGGTTCAAAGAAAGAGTTTATTCTGCTCTCCGGATAGCAGAAGGCACTTGCGTGATCAAGTCCACAGCAAGTCCAAAGAAATGACAAGTTTCACGCAGTATATATATCCTCCAGGCACCTTCTCCCTCCTTCCCATGTAAATCCAGCCACGTCAGCCTATGTACGCAGGTTGACATCACATATGTTCTTGCTCTGGTATTCTTAACCATAAAAGGGGATTCCTTCCTGTACTTCTGACCATAAAAGGATCTTCCTGTTCCTACTCTTATCTTGGAGGAAGAGGTGTCATCTCCGAGAACACGCTTTTGGCGTTTTCCCGGACCTAGGTCTGTGCGTCTTTTGTGGTCAGCACATGAGATAAGGCACCGGCGTGTCTTCTCGGTTCTGCTGGTGCAGTCAGGGTCATCCCCGCGGTCACAAACTGATAAAGGAGAGGGCTCTGAGCACAGCCGGGTTTTTGTTTATACATTGTCTCAGAGCTCAAGTTAATGGATTTTAGCTAAGGAAAAATAGGGATTTTGGTGCAGTTTCAAACTGCCTTCACAGTCAGTTTTGGGTTTGGGAAACCCATTCCTTCAAGGAGATAACAGAAATCACTGGGTTAAAGCTGACCGAAAGTCCAGAGGTAGCATTGTTATCAATTTACGATGGGGTGGAAGGTCCGCAGGCTACGAAGGAGTCGCTCACAAATTTATTCACAGTTGCACAAATTATGATAGCTAGGAAGGGGAAGGGGCAAGGTGAATATAAAATGGAAGAATGCCATAAAGGTGTGGGGGATCTAGCTATTAATGATAAATTAACACGTGCCGTTAGTGGGACGCAGGTGGCGCTGTGGGTTAAAGCCTCAGCGCCTAGGACTTGCCGATCGAAAGGTCGGCGGTTCGAATCCCTGCGGCGGGGTGCGCTCCCGCTGCTCGGTCCCAGCGCCTGCCAACCTAGCAGTTCGAAAGCACCTCCGGGTGCAAGTAGATAAATAGGGACCGCTTACCAGCGGGAAGGTAAACGGCGTTTCCGTGTGCGGCTCTGGCTCGCCAGAGCAGCGATGTCACGCTGGCCACGTGACCCGGAAGTGTCTCCGGACAGCGCTGGCCCCTGGCCTCTTAAGTGAGATGGGCGCACAACCCCAGAGTCTGTCAAGACTGGCCCGTACGGGCAGGGGTACCTTTACCTTTACCTAACACGTGCCGTTAAAGTTAAGACGGGGAATATGCAAGAGAAATGGTTTGGAGGAGACATGGAAGGTGTTTGCAGAATTTGTACTGTTAAAACAGAAAGGGGTCAAACCGTCGCAAGAGGTGTTGAAATTTTGGGAGGCTGGATAGTTACAATGGAATGGTCTCGGCGGTGGGGTGCACATTTTTATTCTTATTTATTTGTGATTATTACTTTGAAATAAATATATAAATAAATAAATAAATACCGGGGGGCGGGGGGGTTTACAGCTAAACTCACATCTCTCTGCTTCCTTTCTCCATCTCCAGAGCTTAGTGAGCTGGGCTCAAGAGGAAGACAGGGTTATGGGTGTCTGCTGCACTGCCCAGTGGTGTAGCGTGGGGGGTGCAGGGGGGGGCCGGCCGCACTGGGCGCAACATCTGGGGGGTTAGGGTTAGGGGGCGCAAATCCACGGGTTAGGGGGCGCAAATTACTTGCCTTGCCCCGGGTGCTGACAGCCCACGCTACGCCACTATCAGGGCCTGCCCTGTGCGACATCGCAGGGGTCGCCCCTAAATCTCAGCTTCGCACCCTAAAATCTCAGGGTCCTGACCTGGGGGCCCTTTTTTCTTTCTATTTGCATTTTATTTATTTGTTAACATTCTTATATTACATCGGTAAACATTATCATATTACATTACAGGACTTACTATAATATAATTTCCAACATGTATACAAAAATAATAATAATAATAATAATAATAATAATAATAATAATAATAATAATAATAATAATAATTTATTTATATCCCGCCCTCCCCAGCCGAAGCCGGGCTCAGAGCGGCTAACATCAAATGTATAACACATTAACATAAAATCAGACAATCAATTAAAAAACATCCTCAAATCAGATCAGGATCAGAATAAAATCCAATCAGATGGCAAATAAATAATAAATTTTTATACACATTATATACACATTTTATAAACCTAGAAAGAAAATGAAACAAAAAGAAAAAAGAAAATCATTTTTCCCCAAAAATCATATACATACCAACACACTAGACTTCCTGTCTTTCCCGTTGTATATTCCTTTTTTACAAATGAATGTACTCTTACTATTGTATATTTCTTTACATATTATCTAATACATTCCTATACCAATATGTGCTCTTAGTCTTATTTCTCAACTCAGTCTCGCTCCAACGTCAATCAAATGCTAGCATAGAGAACCTTTACTGTATTTTTGAACATACGTTTTATATCGATCCCGCTTTTCCATAAATTTTTGTTTTGAATTTGTTCACTGCGCCATTTCAGCAAATTCTTGTCGCTTGTAATGCCAGTCTGTTATTGTCGGGGCTTCCTGTTCCTTCCACCCCTTTGTCCCCAAAGTCCGAGCTGCGGTTGTTGCATATAAGCCCTAGTCAGCTGTTGGTTAGGGGGCACAAGCGATGCCCCCCAAATCCCAGGGAAAACTTCATTTCCCCCTCCACAGCTGAACCCTGGCTTTTGCATCGTGCAGACCCCACATCTGTTCCGGTGGACGAAAGCTAACTGGCCTTCTCTCCTATTAGAATCCATTTGTTTCATTTTATTCCCCCCCCCCGCCCCCATCTCTCTGCATTTCTGCAGCACCGCCAGATCAAATGAATGTCTAATTGAGGGTTATTATGAAAGAGCTTTTTGTCTGCCAGGGCTCAGAGCCTCATCGTCAAGCAACAAGAGACACTGACATGCCCCCCCCCCCATCCAGCCCCCAGTGGCGTAGCGTGGGTTGTCAGCACCCGGGGCAAGGCAAGTAATTTGCGCCCCCTAAGCCTGGATTTGCGCCCCCTAACCCTAACCCTATCCCTAACCCTAACCCCCAGATGTTGCACCCGGTGCGGCCGGCCCCCCCTGCACCCCCCACGCTACGCCACTGCCAGCCCCTGATCAATCCTTTATCAGTGATGACTTGCCTTTGGTGGGGAGAGGGCGCCGGCAGAGGTTTTGCAACATTTGCACAAGCATGGCAAGACCACAGGTGCTTGAGACCTGGGTGCGAAAGGCGGCAGTGGGCAGCTTGTTGATCAAAGATACAGATAAGGGACACTGGGGAACAACTTTTTTTTCCATTTTCTGTTGCATGATTTTTTTTTTAAAAAAAAGATTTTTATTGATACAACAAACAAACAAACAAAAATACCAAATTACACAAAGAATAACCTTAGACACATGCCTTTCTTAGAAAACAATAAAACATATATTGGTCTTAACACTAAAGACCCAACCTCCCGTCTATTCCATATTTCAATTTCATATTACTTATTGCCAATATACCCTTTTATCATAATTAAACTTATTCTTAATAAATCTAATTTCTTATATCTATTACTGAAGTTCCTCGAATGCTGCAACAGAATTTAAACTACTATATTTATTTTTCAGATATTCTTTGAAAACCTCCCATTTTGAAACAAATTCCTGTTTTGATTTATTCTTTATTTTTTCTGATAGACCATCTAATTTGGCATATTCTGTCAGCTTTTGGATCCAATCTTGTATAGAGGGGACTTCATTACTCTTCCATTTTGCAGTGATCAGAACTCTTGCTGCCGCCGTCGCATATAAAAAGATACCCTTCCTTTTTTGCGGAATATCCAAATCTGTTATTCCCAGGAGGTAGGCCTCTGGTTTTTTATTGAAAGAGATCTTTAGCATTTTTTGCAGTTCTGCATGGATACTCTCCCAGAATACTTGTATTTTCAACTGTTCTTATATGTTCTTTCAATGCTGATTTCTTTTTTTTCTTTTTTTAGTTTTTTTTATTCAAAATTATAACAAGACATATTATCCAAAAACATATCATCCTTATTCCACCCCCCATTTTTCATCCTCCCCCCCCCACAGAAACCCACCCACCCCACCCCACGCCCCAGGTGGACACTGACATGTTGATCTACCCTAACCACATGGTAATTATTGTTTTGCAAACTTATTTTTTCTTTATTTTTATAGGTTTGTCCCCCAGTATACTGTGTATCCCAAGGGAATACCGTATTTTTCGCCCTATAGGGCACACCGACCCATAGGGCACACCTAGTTTTGGGAGCCCCTGACCATTAGGTCCAGTTGCGGCCAACTCTGGGGTTGCGGCGCTCATCTTGCTTTACTGGCCGAGGGAGCCGGCGTACAGCTTCCAGGTCATGTGGCCAGCAGGACTAAGCCGCTTCTGGCAAATCAGAGCAGCACACGGAAATGCCGTTTACCTTCCCGCCAGAGTGGTACCTATTTATCTACTTGCACTTTGATGTGCTTTTGAACTGCTAGGTTGGGAGGAGCTGGGACCGAGCAACGGGAGCTCACCCTGTCGCGGGGATTCGAACCGCCGACCTTCAGATCGGCAAGCCCTAGGCTCTGTGGTTTAACCCACAGCGCCACCTGCATCCCTTTAACTTCACTTGCTCTGTGTAATTTATTACTGGTTGGCTGCTGGCTGCGGCTTTCTCACGGGTATCTGGCTGGCCACTGCAAGAAGAGGCTGCTCGACTAGATGGGCCATTGGCCTGCTAAGTCACTGGTAGCCTAATCCTGCAAAGGCCATGATGGTTGGAGGCTGTCATGCTTCTGAGTATCAACTGCTGGAAACCACGGGAAGGGAGAGCTTGCAGGTTTCCTGCAGGAATCTTGTTGGCCACTGGGAAAACAGACTGGGAGGTGGCCTGATCCAGCAGCCAAGCTCTTCTTACATACCATATTTTTGCTCTATAACTCACTTTTTCCCTCCTAAAAAGTAAGGGGAAATGTCTGTGCGTCTTATGGAGCGAATGCAGGCTGCGCAGCTATCCCAGAAGCCAGAACAGCAAGAGGGATTGCTGCTTTCACTGCGCAGTGATCCCTCTTCCTGTTCTGGCTTCTGAGATTCAGAATATATTTTTTTTCTTGTTTTCCTCCTCCAAAAACTAGGTGCGTCTTGTGGTCTGGTATGTCTCATAGAGCGCAAAATACGGTATTTCTTACATGTTCCCCCCCCCCCCCCCGCCGCCGCCTTTTCCCCTGATGGGACTCAACGCAGCTTACTGATGATTCCCTCTGCTCCATCCTCACAACTCACATCCCTATCCTTAGGCAGCATCCGGCCAGCCGCAGTGAAACCACGGACTGTCTTGCCAGAGTGGTGCATGCTCTAGTTATCTCCTGCTTGGACTACTGCAATGCGCTCTACGTGGGGCTACCTTTGAAGGTGACCCGGAAACTACAACTAATCCAGAATGCAGCAGCTAGACTGGTGACTGGGGGCGGCCGCCGAGACCATACAACACCGGTCTTGAAAGACCTACATTGGCTCCCAGTACGTTTCCGAGCACAATTCAAAGTGTTGGTGCTGACCTTTAAAGCCCTAAACGGCCTCGGTCCAGTATACCTGAAGGAGCGTCTCCACCCCCATCATTCTGCCCAGACGCTGAGGTCCAGCGCCGAGGGCCTTCTGGCGGTTCCCTCATTGCGAGAAGCCAATTTACAGGGAACCAGGCAGAGGGCCTTGTCGGTGGTGGCACCCTCCCTGTGGAACACCCTCCCATCGGATGTCAAAGCGATAATCAACTACCTGACATTCAGAAGACATATTCAGGGAAGATTTTAATGTGTGACATTTTAGTGTATTTTGGTCTCTGTGGAAGCCGCCCAGAGTGGCTGGGGAAACCCAGCCAGATGGGTGGGGTACAAATAATAATGAAGAAGAAGAAGAACAGATTTTGGACCAGATTTTACCTATTTATTGAATTTATATACTACCCTATAACCGCAGGTCACAGGGCAGTTCACAGGATCAACCCTCTGGCCTGAAGAGGGGAATAAGAAGATCCCTCTTGGGATCTATGCCAACATCCTGTTCTCATTATGCCGCATCTGGGAAATGCACAAACAGGATCCGAGCAGAAGAGCAAATCTCCCCTCTTGCAGTTTCCAGTGATCCAGAAGCGTCACTGCCTCCAGGGAGAGTTGCTCTTGGTGACTTTTGCAGCCCTTGGGAAGGGAGGGCAGGGACCAGCTGGGGGGGGGAGCGCTGGGGGCGGGAGAAGCTAATGTCCCCCCTCCTCGCCTCTTCTTTCTATTTTATATTTTTTAGTAGAGCTCTTCATTTTAGACAAAGCACACCTGCGCCCCCCCCTTATTTTTGCAGGCAGGATGCTCAGCGATAATGGATTTGTAGTACAGGAGCTGCAATCTGTGGGGAGACTGAGGGTGGGGAAGAAAGGGGAGCCGGTTTTTCCATTTTCTTCAAGAGCTCTCTCAAGGAGGGTCTCTTTGTACTTGTCAGGAATTAATTTGACCAACATCTAAACTTTTTAATTGGCTTCCCCCGCTTCTTGCATCCTCCGCTTCAGGGTTAGGAGACTTGGTCCTGGGTGAGTAGCAACCGGCTGCCGCCTCCATCCCTGCTTCTTTCAACATTCAGGCTGCAAGTGCCAGTATTCCCATAGGCAGAACGGTACTCTCTGTTCCCGAGATAATAATAATATTAATAATAATTTATTATTTATACCCTGCCCATCTGGCTGGGCTTCCACAGCCACTCCGGGCGGCTTCAAACATAATATTAAAATACAGTAATGCATCAAACATTAAAAGCTTCCCTAAACAGGGCTGCCTTCAGATGTCGTCTAAAAGCCTGGCAGTTGTTGTTCTCTTTGACATCTGCTGGGAGGGCGTTCCACAGGGCGGGCGCCACCACCGAGAAGGCCCTCTGCCTGGTTCCCTGTAACTTGGATTCTCGCAGTGAGGGAACTGCCAGAAGGCCCTCGGCGCTGGACCTCAGTGGAGACGCTCCTTCAGATATACTGAACTGAAGCCATTTAGGGCTTTAAAGGTCAGCGCCAACACTTTGAATTGTGCTTGGAAACGTATTGGGAGCCAATGTAGGTCTTTCAGGACCGGTGTTATGTGGTGTCGGTGGCCGCCCCCAGTCTCCAGTCTAGCTGCCGCGTTCTGGATTAGTTGTAATTTCTGGGTCACCTTCAAAGGTGGCCCCACAGAGAGCGCATTGCAGTAGTCCAAGCAGGAGATAACCAGAGCATGCACCACTCTGGCGAGAAGGGATACGCAAAGTGGCTCTCTCTGGGTACTGTCTAGGCATGTAGTTCAATTCCCAGGAGCCTCAGCCCAAATGGCCAGTGGACCAGGATGTTAAAACTGTAGTCCAGCAACGTCCAGAAGGAACCATGTTTCCTTAATTCATTATACAGTGGTACCTCAGGTTAAGTACTTAATTCGTTCCAGAGGTCCGTACTTAACCTGAAACTGTTCTTAACCTGAAGCACCACTTTAGCTAATGGGGCCTCCTGCATGCCGCCGAAGCACGATTTCTGTTCTCATCCTGAAGCAAAGTTCTTAACCTGAGGCACTATTTCTGGGTTAGCGGAGTCTGTAATCTGAAGCATATGTAACCTGAAGCGTATGTAACCCGAGGTACCACTGTATTGTAACGATCTGCATTGAATATTATGACCTTGAATATTAGGTGCCATCTCTTTTTTCATGGGCTGCTGAGCACCTTCCACTTTCAAAAAGACTTTCAAGCTGAGATCTTTCCCAGCCTATGTTAGATTGGTCTTTTTTATTATTCCTGGGTTCTGTTTTAAATAAATGTCTGTTGTTTGATAACTTGCTGTCTGACAGCCTGGGTGAGACAAGGCGGGTGGCGCTGTGGTCTAAACCACTGAGCCTCTTGGGCTTGCCGATCGAAAGGTCATCAGTTCGAATCCCTATTACAGGGTGAGCTCCCGTTGCTCGGTCCCTGCTCCTGCCCACCTAGCAGTTTGAAAGCACATCAAAGTGCAAGTAGATAAATAGGTACCGCTCCAGCAGGAAGGTAAACGGCGTTTCCGTTCGCTGCTCTGGTTCACCAGAAGTGGCTTTGTCATGCTGGCCACATGACCCGGAAGCTGTACGCTGTATTTCCAAAAAATTATTAAAATACTGTAATACATCAAACATTAAAAACTTCCCTAAACAGGGCTGCCTTCAGATGTCTTCTAAAAGTCTGGTAGTTGTTGTTCTCTTTGACATCAGGTGGGAGGGCGTTCCACAGGGAGGGCGCCACCACCGAGAAGGCCCTCTGCCTAGTTCCCTGTAACTTGGCTTCTCGCAGGGAGGGAACCGCCAGAAGGCCCTCGGCGCTGGACCTCAGTGTCTGGGCTGAATGATGGGGGTGGAGACGCTCCTTCAGGTATACTGGAGAGATATATCGAGATGAGCGAGATGAGTGCCGCAACCCCAGAGTCGGCCACGACTGGACCTAATGGTCAAGGGTCCCTTTACCTTTGACGGGGTCAACTTCTTGTGCCATGTTTGGAAGAAGTGATTTGTTTCATTGTCTGACGCTTGAACTATGATGACTGAATCTTGATAACAAGTGTCTGCATGTAACTAAAGAAACTTTATTTTAACGAAACAAAACGGAAAGAGGGCACAAGCGCACAGAGGAGAGGGGAGATTTTCATTTTCATCCCGGCTTCGTGCTCTAGGCCCCTGGTCTCTCCCTCTCCACCAAAGTCCTTTTTGTCTCTGCCAAGAATAGGACCGGTGGAGCGTTAATGAGATGCTTGCTGCTAATGCACAGGCTCCTTCGATGCTCCTGTTATTAGCACCTGCCTGGGTGGGGGATAAAATAACCCAGGATGCCAGGCAAATGAAAAAGAGAGATAATAGTCTAAAGCAGATGCCATTTCCCGTTTGGAGTGTTAGAGATAGCAGAATCAAATGGAGGTGAGGAGAGGCAGGAGTCCATTACCATAATGAAAAGAGGGGATCCATCTCTGGCAGGAAAAAAATGTTGGAGAGAGAGAGAGAGAGAAAGAAAGAGAGAAAGAGAGAGAGATTAACTGGCTGGTTTTGAATGGAGGCTTCTAGGCCAGCTCAAGCTATGTTTGCATTACAGTGGTACCTCAGGTTACATACGCTTCAGGTTACAGACGCTTCAGGTTACAGACTCCCCTAACCCAGAAATAGTACCTCAGGTTAAGAGCTTTGCTTCAGGATGAGAACAGAAATTGTGCTCTGGCGGTGCGGCAGCAGCAGGAGGCCCCATTAGCTAAAGTGGTGCTTCAGGTTAAGAACAGTTTCAGGTTAAGAACGGACCTCCGGAACGAATTAAGTACTTAACCCGAGGTACCACTGTATTGTGATTTATTACCCTTCCCTCACCCTAAGGTGCCAGGTGTTATAAGAAAAAAAACAGTTCCTTTTCCCTTATAGCAGGCATGGCCAAACTTGGCCTTCCAGGTGTTTTGGGACTACAACTCCCATCAACTCTAGCTAACAGGACCAGTGGTCAGGGATGATAGGAACTGTAGTACCGAAACATCTGGAGGGCCCAGTTTCGCCATGCCTGCTGTAAACCGCTGGCCAGAACAGCATGCCGTTCTGCAAGGCCTGTCAATCAAGAGGGAGACACACTTTTTTTCTCTTCCAAAGAAAGGAAAGTCACCTGTCGGATTCGCACCTGCAAACTTGCGAGATCCGTGTTAGCCTGAGCGTGTTGTGGATGTTTGAGAGAGATGTCGGTCAATCAGCGGCGAGGACAAGGCGCCACTCTGGCCACGATTTAGCAAAGCGCACGGTGAACTCTGGACGTGCAGGGGAGCAGATGGCTTTGATTGCCTTCAGAGCACAGAGCAATCTCTGCTCTGGGGGGAAAACAGCCCCCTCTCATCCCCGCAGCCCCTTTATTCTGCACGATTCCCCACCAACCGCAAAATGACCAGTTTTCTGCTCCCGCTACAGATGCAGAAGTGGAACTTGGGATCAGGGAGGAGAGAGTATGGCAGGGCAGCAGAGGTTTGAAAACAGAAGGTGGAAGAAGGCAGCAAATTTTCCTGATTGCTGGAAAGGCTGCTTTTCCATGTGCAAAAGAAACGAGCTCGGGCCGGGTGAAGGGGCTTCTTTAGGGCTGGGGAAAGGTTGTGAAGCCCTTTGAGAAAATATTTCTATTGGGGAATAAGATATCTAAGAGCGATTACTATGATGCAGTGCTTTTTTTCGGGGGGGGGGCAGACTCAGGGGTATGCATACCCCTAAACATTTTGTGAATTTAAGTTCACAAGAGGGGCAGTATTCAATATGAACAGGAAAATGAGAGTACCCCTAAACAATTTTTTTAAAGGCAAAAAAGCACTGCTATTATGTATTTGCAGTGCTTTTATTCTCAAAAAACAAAAATGTTCAGGGATACTCTCATTTTGACACAAGGCAATCATCATTTTGTAGTTTAAATCGGGGAAAATAAATACAGTAAATGGACAAAAGTACAAAGATTCACAAAATGTTTAGGGGTATGCACTGTGTAGGGGGGAAAGCACTGTGTATTTGTTGCATTTATACCTTAACTTTTTATCCAACGAGCGCATGGTGGTGTTTTCCCTGCCTGGAACCCTGAGCTTCCTAAGTCTCTGTTTAAGCCAGCCTTTTAATCAGAACTGTGTTTGCCTGAGCTGGAGTCCCGACTAAGGATTCTGAGCCCCTGTATTCTGATTTGATGCATTTTGTCCAGTCACAGAACATTTCAGGATCTGGGCTACTGCCCATTGGCTCTTAAAGTTATGACTCGCAGCTTGGGAGTTTAGACAGCCAATCACGTTGGGAGTGGTAGTGGCCCAGGCCTTCAGAAATGTATATAAGCAGTTGCTTTGCCCCTGTCGTTCAGTTCTGTTGGCTCAATAAAGTTTATTGCAGGCTTCCTCAACCTCGGCCCTCCAGATGTTTTGAGACTGCAATTCCCATCATCCTTGACCACTGGTCCTGCTAGCTAGGGATCATGGGAGTTGTAGGCCAAAAACATCTGGAGGGCCGAGGTTGAGGAAGCCCGGGTTATTGCTTTTACCATTGTGTCTCGCTTCATGGGAACCCATGTACCTTTCAGCAGCTTCCTGTCATAGCTGTCAACTGTCCCTTATTTGGCGGGAAAGTCCCTTATCCCAGTTCTGTGTCCCGCTGCTGTCCCTTATTAATGATGTCCCTTAAATTTCCTGGGTTTCAAAGGAAGCAGCTCCTCTCCCATCCTCCAGGGAGGAGGGAGGCTCCAGCTGTGTTGCTTGGCTGCGTTGCTCACCCAATAAGGAGTCTCAGAACGACTAGGGGGTGGAGCTTGCATGCCTTGTGCCGATCAAATCGGCCGCATTGCCTGGGGACTCGACTTTGCTCAGTGCTTCCCAGCGGAGAGGTGACGGTGGTTTCCCTTGCTGCATCCCCTTTGCTGGGTTGCTGCGCTGTGGGAACCACCGCTTGAGGCTTCGTTTGGCTGCTGGCTGGGCTTTCTGCCTTTGGCTCGGAGGGGCTCAGAAGTTGAACATACCTGTGCTTGGAAAATCCCTTATTTTGGCTGCTGATCCCTTATTTTCGAGGCTGCTGGTCCCTTATTTTCAAATCTGTAAGTTGACAACTATGCTTTCTGTGTGGAGCGCCCAGTTTCGCCATGCGAACCTTGCTTTAGCTTAAGGGGAAGGTTCCATCCCCAGTTCAGTCACTGACATCTCCAGATAGGGCTGGCAATGTTCCCATGATCTTTAGGAGGAAGGACCCTGGCTGAATGGTAGAGAAGGTGCTCTGCGTGTACCCGTGGTCCATTTCTTGGTGCCTCTAAGAAAGTGTCTGGAGAGCTGTTGCCAGTCCGTGTAGACAGTACTGTGCTCTATGGACCAAAGATCTGACTTCGTAAAAACCAACTGACCCCAATGAACATGCATTTTCTGGGTAGTAACACTTTTGCCCATAGAAGCTGTTGTGTCACAGGAGTGTGCCTTTGAACACACAGTTCAAAGTCGGAGTTAACTCTCTCTCTCTTTTTAGCAAAAACATGATCTCCACAGGCTGGGTTGAGTGTTAGGCCTAACAAACAAAGCAGCTCATTCATGGTGGTCTTACTCCATGAAAATCAGTTGCCAAGAGAGCTCTCTTAAGTTCTCTCCAGGGCTTTTCCCAAGCAATTGGAGACTGTGCCTGAGTATGGCCTACCACTACTCTGCCCTTTTCATGCCTCCTCTTCTGGTTCTGGGACAGCTTGTCACAGCAACAGGAGAGGGAGACAGCTGTGGTTCTTCACCGGCTGGACTCCTCTCTGCCTGTTGGCCTCCCTCATCCCACTATCCTGCTTCAGCTTCTGGACTCTCCCTTCTCACTAAGCCTTGTAACCCCTCCAGCTTCCAACATTTCCACCGCCCAGTAGCTTCTCTCATCTTCCTCCAACCTCTCGTTGTCGTCTCACAAACACTCCACAGGCTCTGAGCCGGCATCCCTTGGGGGTTCCTCATCTGGTTCTTCCCACTATTCCTCCGTGTCCATCCATGACACACTTCCTCAATGCCAAGACCACGAAGTGAGCATCATGGCCAAGCGAGGATTTGAACCCTGACCCTCCCGGGTCCTACTTCTGGTTCAGAAAGGGAAACCCGTCTCCCTGAGCAAACGTTCAGAACGTAGCAAGCTGGCTTGTACCCATGGCCCAACTGCTCCTATGCCCGCAACTGGCACTGGTATAAACCTCAATATTTATTGCATTGTATGGTTTTTCTTTCCTGTGGAAAGGAGGGCTTGTGTGTTTTGCAGTGAAGGGCGAAAGCAAATCTCCTCTGAGGTGCATCTTGCTAGCCGTAGTACCAGGGAAAGCTGCACTTTCTCACCTGGGAGGTGAAGCGTTTTCCTTGGAAACGTCGGAATCCAGGTTGCCAACACCTGCTGTGTGGTTAGCACGGGGTGGGGGTTAACCAGGCAAGCTGCAAAAATTGGGTTGGCAAAGGCCAAAGTCCAATTAATCCCCTCTGTCTGATGAAAACGCCGCCTCTGTCGTTGCCAAGATCAGATTGGACGACTAATTACCCCAAAGAACGATTAGGATGGAGGAAGCTGACACCTGGGTAGAAAACAACTCTGAAATGACGGCATTTTCAACCCTGACCTTTTGCAGTTGCATCTGCCTGGCTCACCTGTTCCTTCACTAAGGTCTTTCCTCTGCCCTCGCCCACGCTTTCCGGTGACAGACACCCCCCCACACACCTGCCCTGAGCTTTGCCGACTTGATAAACAGAAATGAACCTCCGGAGAACTTTGCTGCAAACGCCAAAAATTTAGAAGTAAAATTGGTACGCACAACAAATCATCAAATGAAGGTGTGTTTTTTTTGTTTTTTGAGGGGTGGGAATGAAGTATACAAAAACATACAAAGAGTTGCCACATTAACATTTCTCCAAGACATTAAAAACAATATTTTTTGGAGGGGGGCAATCCATAGAGGCATTTCAAGTGTGGCGCAGTGGTTAGAGCACCGGACTGGGGCCTGGGAGTAAAGGTAAAGGGACCCCTGACCATTAGCTCCAGTCACAGACGACTCTGGGGTTGCGGCGCTCATCTCGCTTTATTGGCCGAGGGAGCCGGCGTACAGCTTCCGGGTCATGTAGCCAGCATGACTAAGCCGCTTCTGGCGAACCAGAGCAGCGCACAGAGACGCCGTTTACCTTCCTGCCGGAGCGGTATCTTTTTATCTACTTGCACTTTGACGTGCTTTCGAACTGCTAGGTTGGCAGGAGCAGGGACCGAGCAACAGGAGCTCACCCCGTCGCGGGGATTCGAACCACCAACCTTCTGATCGGCAAGTCCTAGGCTCTGTGGTTTAACCCACAGCACCACACGCGTCCCTTGGGGCCTGGGAGATTCAAATCCGCACACTCAAGTCATGAAGCTCACAGGGTGTGACTTTGGGCCAGTCGCTGCCTCTCAGCCCCTAACCTACCTCACATGGTTGTTGTAGGGATTAAATGAGCCGGGGGAACACACACACACACACACACACACACACACACACACACACACACCATGATCTCCACCTTCAGCTCCATGCAGAAAAGGGTGGGATTTAAATGAAAGAAATAAGATTGATGTGGAAACTGAAGAATACCTTGCCTGTTTAGCAAGTTATTGCCAGTGAGACTCTTAATCTTAGGGTTCTGGGTTCAAACAAGATTCCTGCATTGCAGGGGATTGGGCTAGATGACCCTCGTGGTCCCTTCCAGCTCTACAGTCCTCCTGCTACATGGGCTCCTCAGAGGACAAACCAAACCTCCCACCAGCTGAAGATTTGGGGGAGCAGACGGGGAGAGCCCTGGAGAGACGGAGAGTCTAGGGGAGCCTGTTCAGGGCCACCTCCAGAGGGTCCTCTTCAAAGGTCTGAAAGAAGGGATGGGGAGGAAATTTGACGCAGCTCACCTTTGAAGTCTTAACTTACTCGGCTCGCACTTCCAGAAACAATAGGCAAACCAAAAGCACAGACGTCTGAGAGCCTGACTTCTCTGAATTTTGCGGTGGGGTTCTCCGGCCATGTGTTGTTGTTTAGTCGTTTAGTTGTGTCCGCCTCTTCGTGACTCCCTGGACCAGAGCACACCAAGCACTCCTGTCTTCCACTGCCTCCCGCAGTTTGGTCAGACTCATGCTGGTAGCTTCGAGAACACTGTCCATCCATCTCATCCTCTGTCATCCCCTTCTCCTTGTGCCCTCCATCTTTCCCAACATCAGGGTCTTTTCCAGGGAGTCTTCTCTTCTCATGAGGTGGCCAAAGGCTTGGAGCCTCAGCTTCAGGATCTGTCCTTCCAGTGAGCACTCAGGGCTGATTTCCTTAAGAATGGAGAGGTTTGATCTTCTTGCAGCCCATGGGACTCTCAAGAGTCTCCTCCAGCACCAGAATTCAAAAAGCATCAATTCTTTGGCCATCAGCCTTCTTTATGGTCCAGCTTTCACTGCTGGCCATGGTCCAGCTTTCACTCCGGCCATGTAGTGTGTCCTAAAAGGCATGTTCCAGGGGAAAGTGTGCATAAAGGAGCATATATTCATGATCGTAACATACAAAACGTGTATAATATTGAGAAGAATTGCTTTGTAAAAACGTTTGCAGCAGGCAAAACTACAATAAGAAATGTGTCTGGTAGGCAAACATGGCACAACAAGTCTTCAACAGGACTCTCTCTCTCTCTCTCTCTCTTTTAAAAGGAATTTGCAAAGTGATGCAGAAACATAGAGGCCTGAACTTAAGATCAGGAAAGAACTGAGAAGCAGAGAAAAACTGAAATGTTCAAATTTTCCATTCCTACTTAAGAGCGAAAGGCACTTCACGATTTGACCCCAGGCTGCGGGAGCCCAATGACGTTTGTGACGGAGTAATCAAAGCCCTTTTGCAACTCAGGAGTGAAGGACTCCACATGCGTAAGGACACGGTTCTGAGAAGACCCCTTAAATTTGGGATCAGGCGTGATCTAGGAGGAGAACAGGGCCGTCTTTAGCATATGTTGCGCTGTTGTGGAAAAAAACTCCCCAGCGCCCAACTCTCTGCGGGTGGAGGGAGGAGAGCAATCCTCACAGAGGCTTGGGAGGGAAGCTGCGCACCTCGTGTGTGCAGCATCCGTGCGCTGGGCGGGCCTCTCGACAAAGAGGGCAGCCCTTCTCCCTCCTCGGGGAAAAGCCCCCAAGAGCTCTACACACGCTCCTCACGGCTCTATAAAGGGAGCGCTGAGCAGAGCCTCCCGCCTGCATTCGCTCCATAAGACATTTCCCTTTACTTTTTAGGAGGGGGAAAGTGTGTCTTATAGAGAGAAAAATATGGTATATATGTGTGTAAAAAGAAATCTAAGAAATTATGCATGGTGTGGAAAGAGTGGGGAGAGAGGTTTTTCACCCTTCCCCAGAACACCGCGACTCACAAGACGGCCAATAAAGCCGAAGGTTGAAAGATTCAGGACTGATAAACAAAAGTCCTCCTTCACTCGGTACCTCATTAACTTGTGGAATTCTCTCCCACAGGAGACAGTGAAGGGGGAAGGAATGCGTTTCTGTGCAGTCAGTCTGAAATGGGCCCCAAAATCCGCATTTTTCCTTCTCCAAGAGAGCATTTCTAAAATGCATTAACTTGAGTTCTTGAGTCAATGTATAAACAGAAACCCAGTATAAACAAGTGCTCAAAGCCCTCTCCTTCATCAGTCCATGACGGCAATGGATGGTCTTGCCAGTTCCGAGTGGAGCAGGGATGGCACATCTGGGTCTTATCTTACACACTGACGCACAGACCTTGTCAGGTCTGACAAGAGACCCGGGAACGGTGCCAGGAGTGCTCTTAGAGTTGGTGACCTTCCTGCCCCAAGATAAGAGTATAGGAACAGGAACAACCTTTTATGGTCAAGAGTACCAGAACAGGAACATCTGTTTATGGTCATGGATGTCAACTTACATGTATAAGCTGATGTGCTTGGATTCCTGGGGAAGGGGGGAGAGGGTGCCTGGAGGATATATATACTGCATGAAATTTCTCATTTCTTTGGACTTGCTGTGGACTGACCACGCAAGTGCCTTCTGCTATCCGGAGAGCAGAATAAACTCTTTCTCTGAATCAACCTCGGTGTCATTTGACTTCCTTCCTCCCGTCCGGGAGCAACGCAGACCCCACCAATCGGTATAGTCTAGTAAGGCTACAACAGCGATGGCCACCGAGTTGGATGCCCTTAAAAGAAGATCAGGGTAATTCTTGGAGCCATCAATGGCTACTAGCTATGATGGCTGCGCTCGACTTCCACAGTCGTGGAGGCAGCAATGCTTCTGAACTCCAGCTGCCGGCGGCCACAGGAGGGAACGAGTGTTATTTTTGTGCTCGGATCTTATTTGAGGGTTTCCCAAAAGCCGCTGTGACAACAGGATGCGGGGCTAGACACCCCCACCACCCCACTGCTCGATCCAGCCGGCTCTTTTCAGTTCTTATGTTCTTGTCGAGGGCCATTGTCCCAGCCCCACTTAGTTTCAGCTATTTATTGACTGCAGCTTCCATTGATTTAAAAGCCAAGAGAGGGTACTTGGTGCCTGGGAGCAGGGATATACTTGAAAACCATACTTATCTTACCGTAAGGCAGGCACAGGCTGCATTAGACACTGTGTGTGAAATGTTAGGCTGGGTCTTGGCAGTTGTTTTTGTGTGCCTCTGTTTACCTGGCTGTGCATTAAGAGTCGGGAAATATCTGGTCCCTCCCGGGCAGAGGTAATAAATTTAATTTGGTTGGTGCATTTCATGGAAAATATCCGAATTCTCACTTTCAGAAACAATATGCAAACTGACTAGCAGCTGTCCTTCAAAATGAGCGCTTCTCGGAATTTCACAATGCAGTTCTCCGGCCAATACAGTGGTACCTCAAGTTAAGTACTTAATTCGTTCCGGAGGTCCGTACTTAACCTGAAACTGTTCTTAACCTGAAGCACCACTTTAGCTAATGGGGCATCCTGCTGCTGTCGCACCGCCGGAGCACAATTTCTGTTCTCATCCTGAAGCAAAGTTCTTAACCTGAGGTACTATTTCTGGGCTAGTGGAGTCTGTAACCTGAAGCGTATGTAACCTGAAGCGTATGTAACCCAAGGTACCACTGTAAACATGTGCCACATACCAATGTGTCATTTTAACAAATGAATAAATGCACACATTGGTGAAAATAACATGCAATAAAGCATTACGTTCTGCAGAATCGCTTTGCAGAAACGTGCCTATTTAGACAGACCTGCATGCAAACGCAAGGGAAAATTTGCACTAAAACGCTGGTCCATTTCCACAAGGACTTTTGAAAAAACGTGCGCAGCAGCAGACAGGTGTGGAAATGGGAAGAACCGAATTTGAGGCTGGGGGAAATGAGGAACGGAAAGAATGAACGTATTCTCTGCGCCGCCCACAAGAGCTTACGGCTGTAATCCTATATCCTCCTACACAGAATTAAGTCCCAAAGACAAGTTCTCTCTGCTTGCTCCTTGCTTCCTGGAAAAGGCAACTGATTGTTCCCTTTGGGGAAAACGAAGCTAAACTACATGGGTCTTTGGCCTGACCCACCAGCCTTCTTTGTATGTTCTTCTTACCTTTCTTCCATTTCTTTCTCAGTCTTCTGGAAACATCCCCTTTATTTGATTTGGTTTCATAGAATTGTAGAGTTGGAAGGGACCCTGAGGGTCATCCAGTCCAACCCCCTAAAATGCAGGAATCTGCAGCTGTCCCCAGACAGGGATTTGAACCCGCAACCTTGGCGTTATCAGCACCACTCTCTAACCAGCTGAGCTATTTATCGCATTCCTATTCTGCTTTTCATTCAAATGAATCTCAAATCTTTAAGTTGTATTTCAATCCATTGTTTTATACAGGTGTTAGCCGCCCTGAGCCCAGTCTTGGCTGGAGAGGGCGGGGTATAAATAAAATTTAATAATAAAGCGGCTTACAAACAATAAATAACAAAATGCAACATGGCAAATGCGACATAAATCACATAAGATACTTAACAAACATTGATAAAACAATACAGAGTAATTAACAGTAATATTTTTATAAACAGATATTGCAATAAGACCTTCTTAAACCAGGTACAGTGGTACCTCAGGTTACAGACGCTTCAGGTTACATACGCTTCAGGTTACAGACTCCGCTAACCCAGAAATAGTACCTCGGGTTAAGAGCTTTGCTTCAGGATGAGAACAGAAATCGTGCAGAGGTGATGCAGCGGCAGCGGGAGGCCCCATTAGCTAAAGTGGTACTTCAGGTTAAGAACAGTTTCAGGTTAAGAACGGACCTCGGGAACGAATTAAGTACTTAACCCGAGGTACCACTGTATCAAGGTATGTGGGTGGCGCTGTGGGTTAAACCACAGAGCCTAGGACTTGCCGATCAGAAGGTCGGTGGTTCGAATCCCCGCCACGGGTTGAGCTCCCTTTGCTCAGTCCCTGCTCCTGCCAACCTAGCAGTTCGAAAGCACATCAAAGTGCAAGGAGATAAATAGGTACCGCTCCGGCGGGAAGGTAAACGGCGTTTTTCTGTGTACTGCTCTGGTTTTGCCAGAAGCGGCTTAGTCATGCTGGCCATATGACCCGGAAGCTGGACGCCGGCTCCCTCGGCCAATAAAGCAAGATGAGCGCCGCAACCCCAGAGTCGGCCACGACTGGACCTAATGGTCAGGGGTCCCTTTACCTCCCTTTACCTTTACTTTAAACCAGGTATCAAGGATGAGTTCATCCTTCATCCCTGGGCGATGGTTAGTCAAGCAGCAATAAGCAGATAAATTATAAGAGGTTTTCACATAAGACCAACATTATCGTTGGTGGAGACGGACAGCAAACAACAGACTTGAAAGTAGATGTTAAAAACGAAGGCTCTCCCTGCTTGCCACATATCTACTCAACACCAGATGGGACAGGTTATGGATTTGGTCAAAATCAATGCAGATAATCTCTTTGAGAGTCCTCGCCCAGCACTCCCAGCACTTTTACTTGCCATGAATAGCCCTTATTTTTTAAAAAATAAGGAAACAGAATCTGGTTCATCTTCAGTTCGATTCAAGGTTGTTGTTTAAACCAACAAGTGCATTGCAAAAGCTGTCATTGGGGGCAGGGCCGGCCCAAGATATTTTGGCGCCCGAGGCTAATCACAAAATGGCATCCTACCACCAGGGAAGGAGGCTTGAGGTAGGATCTACATCTGGGAACAAGGGTGGGAGGAGACGACCAGCGCCTCCTATTGGCCAAGGGGCTGCTGTAGTAGCGGCATTGGGGTACTCTGGTCCATGGGGTCACCAGGAGTCGGACACAACTAAACAACAACAACAACTCCACTAAAGTATACTAAGTGGTCTCTGAACTCCTTGATGGGATGATAATTAATTGCTGTTGTCCTCTACTGAGATCAGGTGACAAAGGTATTGGGTTGCAAATCTCCAATTTGAAAAGAAGTTGCCTTTGGTCTTTGTTCCCAGGTTCTGTGAGAGTAAGGATGCAAATGTCCAGGTAAACAACTGCAGGCAAAACGGAGGCTGTAATGGGAGACACCTTTGCTTATAGGTCTGTTTGGGATTTTCTTTTAGTTCCAAGATACTAAGCCTGATGCTGGACAGCACAAGATATTGTATGGATTTATTTGGTAGTATAATTTACTGGGGGGTGTTGTTTTGTTTTGAAGAAAGTTATGCAAGAAAAGCTTTAATTAAACTTATTGGGCCTTGACAATGTTTTATTTCCAACAGGAGTCAGTTTTTATGCACCCAGTCGCTTCAAGCTAAAAATTCTTGTAGGTTGGTTCTGCTAAGATATGCATCATGGCCACAGTTTCCCCTAATAAATGCATCTTACTTGTCTGGAGAACTGGGTTGCAAAATTTGGGGCAGTGCAATTTTTAAAGGAGCAGGGCTTTGCATTGCTTCAGACAGCACAAATTATGCCGAACTGCCTTTAAATGTGAACGGAACTGAACTTATCCCCGCTGCCCCAGTCCCTACACACACATCTCCAGTAGAAGCAAAAAAAAAATCACACTCTCTCCAAAACCAGTAATATACTCCAAACCAGGTGAGCTGCCTGCAGCAGGCGCCTACTGCCAGACCAGCTGTTTCCATGTGAGGCTTTGCCTTTGCCATGCCAGCTAATCCCCCCAACCTGGAGGAAAAGCTCAGGTTTCGGAGCCACAACAGATGTGTAAAATTTAACCCTCCTTTCTAATCCTCAGCAAGCTCCAGATCCCAGCCTGGATGGAAAAACACGCAAGGCAGGTTGAGGTGGGCTGGAGGCCACCATCTGTCTGCCAGTGGCCTTGTAAACACTTTCTAAGAGCGACGTTAGCGTCTCTATAGTAACAGTGGAGAAAGCGAGAGGGAGAGCGAGGGGAGAGCCTTGGCTGGATCCACCATGGAGGTGGACGGGGTCCTCTGCCGAAAGGCAAACAAACGCGGGTGTTGCTTGTCGAGGGAGGATAAAGAGACAGGGGCCAAAATCTTGCAAACGGATGTGCTGTGAGCACCCTCATCCTCTCAAGGCGACGTCTGTTTTTCAAAAACTGGGAAGGCTTCCCGCCAACCGCAGGGATTGCAACTTTGCAAAAAGCGTTGCGAAACAAGACTTTTTGTCTTTGCCCAGAGGGTAACCTCTGGGGGTTTGTGTTACGCTGCTGAAACCTGGTGGCGGAGGAACAGAGGGCAGAAACCATCACAGAGGCCTCGTATTATTATTTTTTAAAAGTCTGTCCAGTGATTCAAGATACAGTGGATGCTCGGGTTGTGAACGTGATCCGTGCAGGAGACACGTTCGCAACCCACAGCGCCACGTCTGCGCACGCGCGGTTGCGATTCAGTGCTTCTGCACATGCGCGACCGCCGAAACCCAGAAGTAACCCATTCCAGTACTTCTGGGTTTCAGCAGGTCCGTAACCCCCAAAAATGCAACCTGTAACCCGAGGTATGACTGTATCTTAGTTTAAGACGCGTCTGGGAGGCGAAAGGGGCACGAAGTTTTCGTTTACACCACAAGGGCTAGTGTGGGGTGGCAGACATTTTCGGCCCTTGAACTGTCATGGGGGGCTCTTCGCAACCAGCGATGAGGTCTGGGGGACCCACTGACATCGTCTTCAGTGAGATTCTTCCATGGCAGATCACCAAACATTTACCGTATTTTTCGCTCTATAAGACGCACTTTTCCCCTCCTAAAAAGTAAGGGGAAATATGTGTACGTCTTATGGAGCGAATGCAGGCTGCGCAGCTATCCCAGAAGCCAGAACAGCAAGAGGGATCGTTGCTTTCGCTGCGCAGCGATCCCTCTTGCTGTTCTGGCTTCTGGGATTCAGAATATTTTTTTTCTTGTTTTCTTCCTCCAAAAACTAGATGCGTCTTATGGTCTGGTGTGTCTTATAGAGCGAAAAATACAGTACAACTTCTGTACTACTGACTTTCAGGCTTTGGGATTGTGTGTGTGTGTGTGTGTGTGTGTGTGTGTACACACACACACCAAAAAGTTAATCAATTTGACTCAAGTCAATGAGACTCACTTGGGTCTACTAGACACAATTTTTTAAGCAATGTGGGCTAAAACAACTTCTGGAGCCCTGCTGGGATTAGGCCCTGAAGCTTAAATTTCATTAGTTTCACCGTGGCTTGGTCCCTGCTAGTGTCCTGTGATGGTTAGAGTGTTGGACTGAGGCTGGGGAGACCTGGGTTCAGATCTCGGCTTGTTTACCGTGAGGCGCTGGGCCAATTTAAATTTGTTAAATTTGTATCCCATTTTTCCACCAAACTATGTTCAGAAAAGGGGACACGGGTGGCACTGTGGGTTAAACCACAGAACCTAGGGCTTGCCGATCAGAAGGTCGGCGTTCGAATCCCTGCGATGGGGTGAGCTCTCGTTGCTCGGTCCCTGCTCCTGCCCACCTAGCAGTTTGAAAGTACCTCAAAGTGCAAGTAGATAAATAGGTACCGCTCCGGCGGGAAGGTAAATGGCTTTTCCGTGCGCTGCTCTGGTTCGCCAGCTCCTTTGGCCAATAAAGCGAGATAAGCGCCGCAACCCCAGAGTTGGCCACAACTGGACCTAATAGTCAGGGCTCCCTTTACCTTGGGTATACATTGTTGGTGTTATTTTGTACACACATTAACTCTGTACTCTGGGCGGTTTTACATCATTAAAAAAATTCAAATTCCATTCGCAAAAATTAAACAATGAAAACAATGAATTATCAGCCTTGCAGATCAGCACGTAAAGGTGCACAAAGTCAGCCACATAAATTGAAAACAGCAGGGGCAGGGAGGGGGGATTTTGTGTTAGAAATTACAACATCCAAAACGCCATCTCCATATCACTCCATCTCTCTCTCTCTCTTTTACAAAAAATGTTCTTTTTCAAGGATAACACAGCTAATATTGTGATAATAAACAGAGGCCAAAATAACCCCTAGATTCCTGCAACTCTTTACAAGCTCCTCTGAAATCGCTGCAAAGTACAAAATTATTAGCAATTTTTGTTTTTCTGAAAACATTTTTGCTATGGTTGACATGTGAATCGGTTGATTATGTCACAGCATGAACGATAATAAACGATAATCAGCTGATTATGTCACAGCATGAACGATAATAAACAGATACCGCATTTTTGTGCCCCCAGACACTTTGGTTGTCCTACTCTCTTCACACAGCTACAGTTCCCGAGTTTCCTCCAAAAAGGAATGGAGGGGTCAGCAAACTTTTTCAGCAGGGGGCCGGTCCACTGTCCCTCAGACCTCGTGGGGGGCCAGACTATATTTTGAAGGAGAGGGGAATGAACAAATTCCTATGCCCCACAAATAACCCAGAGATGCATTTTAAATAAAAGGACACATTCTACTCATGTAAAAACACGCTGACTCCCGGACCGTCCGAGGGCCGGATTGAGAAGGCGATTGGGCTGTATCCTGAGTTAAAGCACTCTGGGAACTGTAGTTTGGTGAGGGGAAGAGGGGCTTTTGGTCCACTCAGCATCCTTCGCAAACTAGACCTCCCAGAATTCTTTTGGGAATGGGGAGACATGACTGTTTAAAGTGTTATCATGGTGCTTTAATCCTGCCAACCTAGCATTTTGAAAGCAAGTCAAAGTGCAAGTAGATAAATAGGTACCACTCCGGCGGGAAGGTAAACGGCGTTTCCGTGCGCTGCTCTGGTTTGCCAGAAGCGGCTTAGTCCTGCTGGCCACATGACCTGGAAGCTGTACGCCGGCTCCCTCGGCCAATAAAGCGAGATGAGCGCCGCAACCCCAGAGTCGGCCACGACTGGACCTAACGGTCAGGGGTCCCTTTACCCTTTACTATGGTGCTTTAAAAGTGTGGTATGAATGTGGCGCTGGTATTATTATTATTATTATTATTATTATTATTATTAATTTCTATACCGCCATTCATCCAAGTTTCCCAGGGTGGTTTACAATATAAAAAACACAAGAATACATACCATAGTAGCAAACTAAAACAATACCCACCCCCCAATATTTATGCAATCCCTGAGTGTTGAGATTCCTGCTCGACTAAAGTGTGCTGAATTTTTCAGCTTTCAAATTCCAAAAAATCAAGGGTGCTAAAAAGTTGTAACTTGAATTGGGAATTTGAAAGATGTTTTGGTTAAATTAATATAGTTTAGTTTTGCTTGATAAGTAAAATGTTTGTAAAATTGCATAGGGCTTGTTTAAAAAACGACTGCCAAGTATTTGCAGTTGTTGTTGTTAATTTTATTTATATCCCACCTTTCTCCCAATACCAGGACTCAAGGTGACTCACAAAAATTAAAACAAACATGAATAAAACAAAGAAAGCTAACAACATATAAAAGACGATGCTTTAAAAGGATTTAAAATACCATAATGGCCCAAATATAAGCTGCACCTTTAAAATGCAAGGGGGGGGGGGAGAGAGAGAAAGACAATGCCGTGGTACCTCGGTTCTCAAACTTACTCCGTTCCGGAAGTCTGTTCCAAAACCAAAGCTTTCCAAAATAGAAAGTAATGCAAAAAAGATTAATCTGTTCCAGACTTTTAAAAACGACCCCTAAAACAGCAATTTAACATGAATTTTACTATCTAACGAGACCATTGATCCATTAAATTAAAGCAATAATCAATGTACTGTACTTTAAAATAAATAAGACAGTATAGTAGATGATAAAAATTAAAATTATTTTTTCCCCTTGCCTGTACTGATGGTAGTCATTGTTTGGATGGGGGGGGGGCTTTTATCCATTTCCACAGTCACACAATCAATCAATCAATCAATCAATCAGTAGTGAACTGGGTTCCACACAGTCACAAAAACAAATTAACTGAAGAAGCCTCAAAAACTAAAACGCAAAGTAAATAGCAAAAACTTTATCAGTTCCAGAAGTCCATTTGACTTCCGAAATGTTCGAAAACCAAGGCACAGCTTCTGATTGGTGCAGGCGCCCCAGAAACAATAACCAACAGCCACATCGGACGTTCGGCTTCCGGAAAACGTTCGAAAACCGGAACACTTACTTCCGGGTTTTCGGCATTGGGGGACCAAGGCATTTGAGAACCAAGGCATTTGAGAACCAAGGTATCGCTGTACCCGAATATAAGCCACTCCCTTAAAATTCTGCAGGCACTCACACCAGTTCCATTTTACCATATGTCTGTTTCAGCAGCAATATCGTAAAAGCCAATTTTTGTAACGTCACAAATTTAAGCCACACTTTAACTTTTCACAGCCAGAATTTGGGGGGGAAAAGTGAGGCTTATATTCAGGCCAATAAAGGTAAAGGTAAAGGTACCCCTGCCCGTACGGGCCAGTCTTGACAGACTCTGGGGTTGTGCGCCCATCTCACTTAAGAGGCCAGGGGCCAGCGCTGTCCGGAGACACTTCCGGGTCACGTGGCCAGCGTGACATCGCTGCTCTGGCGAGCCAGAGCCGCACACGGAAACACCGTTTACCTTCCCGCTGGTAAGCGGTCCCTATTTATCTACTTGCACCCGGAGGTGCTTTCGAACTGCTAGGTTGGCAGGCGCTGGGACCGAGCAGCGGGAGTGCAGGGATTCGAAGGGATTCGAACCGCCGACCTTTCGATCGGCAAGCCCTAGGCGCTGAGGCTGTATAGCAAATTTAGCATTACTGGACATTTTTGGAAGGTAAAATTAAAATTATTTGGTTTGCCGAAAGCAGTTTGACATGCTTCTCGTTCAGCTGTACACCTACGAAGCAAAATGTTGCCTGGTCACAAAAATAATAACTTATTTGAATTCCTCACATATTTTTAACACCCCTGGTAGAAGAAATTTGCAAAAATTGAGATTCACCCATACAATATGGCCTTGGGGGCCCTTTCAACTCCAGAGTTCTCTGATTTAGCTTAGAGAATTGGTGATGAGTGTGTGTGTGTATGTGTGTGTGTGTGTGTGAGAGAGAGAGAGGGGGGGATATGCCTAGAATTAATAGCATCAGGTGAGACAAATGGACACACAGGTGAGAAAACTCCCCAGGACATCAGAACCTGGGTCATCCAGTGAAGAAGAATGTCAGGAGATTTGGATCAGACAAAGGAAGAGCCTCTTCAGGCACTATACATGTTAATCTATGGCATGGGTAGGCAACCTAAGGCCCGGGGGCCAGATCCAGCCCAATTGCCTTCTAAATCCGGCCTGCAGATGGTCCTGGAATCAACGTGTTTTTATATGAGTAGAATGTGTGCTTTTATTTAAAATGCATCTCTGGGTTATTTGCATCTCTGGGTTCAAAAATCAATTTAAGGGGGGGAATCCATCCAGTAAACATTAGATGATCACCAGGGCTAGCTGACTAAATTAGTCCTTATTGGGCCAGCGAGGAGGCCAGGGGAGAATTAGCTGTGGGATCCCAGAGTGTGCAATCTTCATAAAAAGGGGAGCGGGAGGGAAAGAAGGGGAATAAAAGATCAGGCTAAGTTCAAATTGAAAGCCAGGCGGAATAGCGCTGTCTTACGGGCCCTGCATAAGGAAGTTACGGTAATAATGCTTAGGTAAAGGGACCCCTGACCATTAGGTCCAGTCGTGGCCGACTCTGGGGTTGCGGCGCTCATCTCGCTTTATTGGCCGAGGGAGCCGGCGTACAGCTTCTGGGTCATGTGGCCAGCAGGACTGAGCCACTTCTGACGAACCAGAGCAGTGAACGGAAACGCCGTTTACCTTCCCGCCAGAGCGGTACCTATTTATCTACTTGCACTTTGACGTGCTTTCGAACTGCTACGGGAGCAACGGGAGCTCACCCTGTCGTGGGGATTCGAACCGCCAACCTTCTGATCGGCAAGCCCTAGGCTCTGTGGTTTAGACCACAGCGCCACCCGATGACATTAAAGGGGAGGGTTGGGCTAATTCAGCATAAAGGAAGGCTCCCTCAGCTATCAGAGAAAGCTTGCCTCTGAAGCCCGGTTGCTGGGGAACAGGAGAGCGCCATCCTGCTTGAAGGCGGGGGAATTCAGAGGTGATGTTGGCACCTGTCTGTCTCGAGAGAGACAATGGAGTGCGTCTGCAGGGGTGAAGCCCTGAAGTGATTTCCCTGGGGCACAAGACCGGGTAGTGTGCATGGAAGTCTTGGGCTGCCCAGGTTACCAGATTTTACTCAACGAATCCGGGGACACTTTTCAACTTCCTACTAAATACAGTGGTACCTCGGGTTACATACACTTCAGGTTACAGACGCTTCAAGTTACAGACTCCGGTAACCCAGAAATAGTACCTTGGGTTAAGAACTTTGCTTCAGGATGAGAACAGAAATCGTGCTCTGGCGGTGGCAGCAGGAGGCCCCATTAGCTAAAGCAGTGCTTCAGGTTAAGAACAGTTTCAGGTTCCGGATTCTGCCAGTCATCTCAGCCAGTTCCATGTACTCCATCACCTTCATCTGCCATTCTTCCCGGGTGGGTAGATCTTGTGTCTTCCAAAACTTTGCAGAATCCGGGACCAAGGAGAAGAGTTGGTGGAAGAAGATTGGAAAAAAATTCAAAGTTTATCTTCAAAAATATTGTAAAATTAAGGATTGCTAGAAAGATGTTGGGAAAAGAAAATTATGTGGTTTTAGTAGAAATGACATAAAGGATTAAGTTAAAATGAGTTGGTGAAAGAGAGAATGTAAAATTATAGTATATTAAGACAAATTATTAAGATAAAAATAAGGTTGGAAGGATTTGCTGAAACAACAAATTGAATTAGAATACAAAAATGGGAGGCGTGAGGAGGTCAAGGAAATAAGTGAATGTATGTAAGTGATGTACAGGTTTGACTTGTCTTTTATTTATTTTTCTTCTGTTTTTTGGTTTTTGATGATGTTTTTTTTCTTTTTATATATGTATTGTTTTTTGTTTTTTGATTGTTACTATTTTTTCTTTTTTTTTCTGTAATCTTTAAAACCTTAATAAAAATTTATTCAAAAAAAGAGAACAGTTTCAGGTTAAGAACGGACCTCCGGAACGAATTCTTTCTCTGATGTACCACTGTAGATGGATTTTTTCAGGGGTCTGATTTGTAAATCCGGGGACTGTTTCTGGGAAACGGGGACGTCTGGTTACCTTAGACAAGACCCTCCCTCTGCCTTGATGATGTGATCCTAGGCGGGCAATTCCCACCTACCCCTCATTTCCCTCTACAGAAACAAACCCTCCAACATTTTTTCCAATGAAATAGGGATGTCCTTTTCAATAATAATAATAATAATAATCTTATTTGTACCCTGCCCATCAGACTGGGTTGCTCCAGCCACTCTGGGCAGCTTCCAACATATATAAAAACATAGTAAAACATTAAACTTTTTTTAAAAAAACTTCCCTATACAGGGCTGCTTTCAGATGTCCTCTAAAGCAGTGTTTCCCAACCTTGTGCCTCCAGCTGTTTTTGGACTACAATTCCCATCATCCCTTGCCACTGGTCTTGCTAGTCAGGGATGATGGGAGTTGTAGTTCAAAAACAGCTGGGAAACACTGCTCTAAAAGTTTTTAAGTTACTTAACTCCTTGGCTCGGGGGTCGCTGAACTCCATGCCCTTTCTCCAATGAATGCATATTGTATATCTCTGTCCCTTTGAAGTGAAATAAAATATCTGTCGAAAGAGCAAACAAAAAGAGATCAGACCAGGAAAATCTTTATTTGCATCAGCCACCAGCCATAGCAGTAAAATGAAATTTTGGAGGTTTACTTCAAAAATCAAATAATAGATCTTGTTCTAATTGCGCCCCCCCCCCCCCCGCTGAAAAAAACTTGCAGTTTTTGCTGTCATCTGTCACAGGGGTGGCCAACTCCCGAGAGACTGCGATCTACTCACAGAGTTAAAAACTGGCCGTGATCTACCCTCTTTTTTGGGGTTCAGGTCAAAGTTGTTGAGCTTCTTTGAGGGGAGCCAGTGATCTACCAGCGATCTACCACAGACGTCCAGAGATCTACTGGTACATCACAATCTACCTGTTGGAAATGCTTGGAAGAAGGAAGGGCACAGTAGCAATAGGGACATCACTGAGCCTAGGATCAGAAGGTCGGCGGTTCGAATCCCTGCGACGGGGTGAGCTCCCGTTGCTCGGTCCCTGCTCCTGCCATCCTAGCAGTTCGAAAGCACACCAGTGCAAGTAGATAAATAGGTACCGCTCCAGCGGGAAGGTAAACGGCGTTTCCGTGCGCTGCTCTGGTTTTGCCAGAAGCAGCTTAGTCCTGCTGGCCACATGACTTGGAAAAACTGTCTGTGGACAAACACCAGCTCCCTTGGCCAATAAGTGAGATGAGCACTGCAACCCCAGAGTTGTCTGCGACTGGACCTAATGGTCATGGGACCTAATGGTCCTTAAGGTAAAGGTTAAGGGACCCCTGATGGTTAAGTCCAGTCGCGAACGACTCTGGGGTTGCAGCACTCATCTCGCTTTACTGGCCGAGGGAGCTGGCGTACAGCTTCTGGGTCATGTGGCCAGCATGACTAAGCCGCTTCTGGTGAACCAGAGCAGCGCATGGAAACGCCGTTTACCTTCCCGCTGGAGTGGTACCTATTTATCTACTTGCACTTTGATGTGCTTTCGAACTGCTAGGTTGGCAGGAGCTGGGACCGAGCAACGGGAGCTCACCCCATCATTGCGGGGATTCGAACTGCCGACCTTCCTATTGGCAAGCCCTGGGCTCTGTGGTTTAGACCACAGCGCCACCTGTGTCCCTACCTTAAGGAAAATCAAATCGGAAACTTGGGACGGCTTCTGCAAACCCGGCCCAGAGTGTCACTGAAAAACGGGGACACTTGGAGGTTTGCAGAGAACCGTCTTCTTGGCAGCTTGACCTCTTCCCCTCTATGTGATGGAGCCTGCAAGGAAAGTTAGAAGCAGAGAAATAGCCGGGCACTTAAAGTTCAGGGAAATGGCACAGGTGTTTGCAGTGGCATAGCGTGGGTTGTCAGCACCCGGGGCAAGGCAAGTAATTTGTGCCCCCTAACCCGTGGATTTGCGCCCCCTAACCCTACCCCTACCCCTAACCCCCAGATGTTGCACCCCGTGCGGCTGGCACCCCTGCACCCCCCACGCTACGCCACTGGTTGTTTGATGGCAAGATGTGCTTCCCTAATGATGCCATGTCACTGTCACTGCCAGCTCGCCTTAATTCCCAGTCTCCCTCCCTCCCTCCAAACTTCCAACGATTCCAGCTTCATCAAACCTGTTGCTAGCCTGCTTTTTTCCCTCCCTTGCCCCCCCCTCTTTTCCTCCCCTCCCACCCAGGGTGGGAGGAGACTCTTATTCTGAAAGAGAGGCTACTATATCTATGATGTAATCTGCGCCTTTGCACAGATGAGAGAGGAGAGGGTGGGTAGCTGAAAACTTACTGGTTGCATTAAAAGAGGGGAAGGGGGGGGCAGAGAATCAGCATGGCAGCCCCTCCCATATGCCCCTCTATAAAAAGCGGGGGTTCTCCGGCTCGGGCTGCCTTTCCGGAGCTCTGAATTGCAAAGGTGCCTTGAGAGACAGAGAGACGCAGGTGAGGTCTGGATTCTGTGTCTTTTCTTTCTTTGGGGAATGGGAAGAAAGGGAATCAGGCGGGGAGGGAGGGGAGAGGGGAAGGGGCTGCATCTCCCCCCCCCCCCGCCACCGCAGCTGTTTCTGATCTCCCAGGCAAGTGGAGAAACTCAGGATGGAGAAGCCACCTGTGGACTTGCCAGGCGAAAAGTTGCAAGCGTCTTCTCTTGCAAGCGTCTCCTCTCCATCGCTCCTTCGCATCCCTTCCCACGGTCTCCACCTTTGCCCTGTCCATTAAGGTTGCAAAATCCCTCCTCCAGTGTGGGCATATTGGGGGGCGGGTTAGCCTCTGGGGCTGGGTGTCCTCTTGTGTGGGGCACAATTTGCAGCAGTTGTTGGGGGCGCAGGAAGGAAGGAAAGTCCTGGCATTCTGGTACTTGTCTGTTTTGTCTCTTAATATCCACATGAATCGGAGGAGAGGGATCAAAATGATGTGCTTCTCCTCTGTTCAGTTCCCCAGGGGATGTAGGAAGAGAGACTGGGCGGTGCAGTGGTTAGAGCATCGGGACTAGGGTTCGAATCCCCCACTTGGCCATGGAGGGGGGTGGATGTTGGGGTCCCATCGCTTCATCTCAGCCTAACCTACCTCACAAGGTTGTTGTAGGGATTGAATGAGGAGGGAGGGGGAGAACCACGTACAGTGCTACCTCGGGTTACAGACGCTGCAGGTTACAGACTCCACTAACCCAGAAATAGTGCTTCAGGTTAAGAACTTTGCTTCAGGATGAGAACAGAAATCGCATGGTGGCAGCAGGAGGCCCCATTAGCTAAAGTGGTGCTTCAGGTTAAGAACAGTTTCAGGTTAAGAACGGACCTCCAGAACAAATTAAGTTCATAACCTCAGGTCCCACTGTACTCCACTTTGATTTCCTTGGAAATAAAAGGTGGAAGAATTGCCCCAGTTTTAACAAATTCCAACCATGCACACCCAAAAACCGGCCCCATCTTCTACTGTAATGAAGTAATGTGTGGACCTCCATTCTTTGTTTCATCTAGAATATATATTTGTTTCATTTATTTATTTGGTTTTGCAGATTAAAACTTTCCAGTCGTATATTGCACATAGATCATAAAAACAAGATTCCAAAGAATCTTCTGGACTTCCCTCCTTCCCTTTGTGGAGGATTCTGTTATTCATCATTTCCTTCATCTTTTATGATCATCCAAATCTTTTACTTCTACATTAGAGTGGTACCGCGGGTTAAGAACTTACTTCGTTCTGGAGGTCTGTTCTTAACCTGAAACTATTCTTAACCTGAGGCACCACTTTAGCTAATGGGGCCTCCTGCTGCTGCCGTGCCGCCGGAGCACGATTTCTGTTCTCATCCTGAAGCAAAGTTCTTAACCCGAGGTAATATTTCTGGGTAATATTTCACCCTCAATAAAACGTTCTTTAATTCCGCCCTTTTTCATACATGAATACTAACGGAGGGAGTGATCAGGCTCTTTGACCACACAGCCCAGTTATCGTCTGCTCTAGATGTGACTGGACTGCAACTCCCAGTAGCCAAAATGAGGGATGATGGGGATTGTAGTCCAACGACATCTGGAGGGCCAGATGTTTCCCATCCCTGCCCCCAAGGAAACCCTCTTTCCCTTTGAGTAATTGCAACCCACTCGCCTGCGGCGATCAGGGATGATTGAGCTGTGATTTCTTCATTGGGGGGTTGGGCTGGTTGACCTTTAGGGTCCCTCGCAACACCTGCAATTCCACGATTCTACGAAAGCTCTGCTCTGGATACTGGTGATATTATTATTTAATGGCACGAACTGTTCTAACTGCTTTTCTCAGTCGAGGGGTCGTTTCCAAACTTTTCATGTTGGTGACACACTTTTGAGACATGCATCGTTTCGCGACACGGTAATTCAGTTTTACTAGCAAACCACAGGTTAAACTAACCTTTTCCCAGGCACCTGAGGAGCGCGGGGGCGTTTGCACGACACGCCTGCACACTGCAGCCGACACACGGACGTGTCGCGACAGTTCGGAAAGCTCTGATCTAGCTAATCACCAAATGGCGCCTGAAACCGAGGTTGCAGTTGCGACAATGGAATGTGTAGGCACCTCTTCCCCCAATGGCAATTATTATTATTATTATTATTATTATTAATCTCATTTCTATACCACTTTGCATTTTAAAGAAAAAAGTCTCAAAGCAGTTTACAACACATTGAAACACCCATACAATCCACTTAGATCTAAGTGGAATTAGAAGGTGAAATTTACATTCTAAATTAAACTAATTTAAGTGTGTGTGTGTATATATATAATATTGTATGTGTGTGTATGTGAATCTATAATGACATTAATGAATTTCATTAATAAAAGATACAATGGCAAAAAAGAAAAGAAAAAAGAAACATCAAATCCAGAATAAAACAAATTTAAGCTCCAAGGAAAATATTTCGGGTCCTTTGGCTCCCCCCTCCCCTATTTATTTCCCTACTTACCGTATTTTTTGCACCATAACACTCACTTTTTTCCTCCTAGAAAGTAAGGGGAAATGTCTGTGCGTGTTATGGAGGAAATGCCTACGGGTGGCATGCCTACGGATTTTCCTCCTCTAAAAACTACGTGTGTGTTATGGTCGGGTGCGTGTTATAGAGCGAAAAATACGGTAATTTATAGAGCTGCCCCATAGCAGAAGCACTCTGGGAAGGCAGTGTGGTGTAGTGGTTAGAGCAGGCATCCGCAAACTCGGCCCTCCAGATGTTTTGGGACTACAACTCCCATCGTCCCTAGCTAAAAGGACCAATGGTCAGGGATGATGGGGGTTGTAGTCCCAAAACATCTGAAGGGCCAAGTTTGCCTATGCCTGGGTTAGAGTGTCAGAGTAGGACCTGGGAGATGAGGGTTCAAACCCCCATTCTCTCATGAAGCTTACTGGGTTGACCTTGGAGCCAGTCACAGTCTCTCAACCTACCTCACAGGGTTATTGTATGGATTAACTGAGGAGGGGGGTGAACCATGGACTCCTTGGAGGAAAATATAGGAGATGTAGAAAAGCATTGTTTAATGTTTGGATAAGATATAAGGATTTGTTAGAAAACAAAACCCCAAGATTGTTGTCACCAATGGAAGCGAAGGCACAGGAAAAAACTCAATATGGAGGCCAAATGGCCAAAATATTGGGAAATTTTGGAACAAGATGGAGACAGAGTAAAACTGCAGAGCTTTGAAAAATTAAAAAACAAAGTGCGAGATTGGCTTCATTATTACCAAATAATGGAGGCATATAACTTGGATAAAAAAAGTTGGCTTCCAGGTGGAAAAATCAAAATTGGAAACAGAATTGTTAGATCCCAAAATTAAGAATTTGTCAAGAATGTATAACTTGCTGTTGAAATGGAACACTCAGGATGAAACGGTGAAATCTGCTATGATTAAATGGGCACAAGATGTTGGACATAACATAATGATGGCTGACTGGGAACAGTTATGGACCACAGGTATGAAATTTACGGCATGTAATGCCCTAAGAGAGAATTTAATGAAAATGATTTACAGGTGGTACATGACACCAGTCAAGCTTGCAAAAATGTATCATTTGCCCGGAAATAAATGTTGGAAATGTAATGAGATTGAAGGTACATTCTTTCACCTTTGGTGGACGTGCCCAAGGATTAAGACATTCTGGGAGATGATTTATAATGAATTGAAAAAGGTATTTAAATATACCTTTCAGAAGAAACCAGAGGCCTTTCTCCTGGGCATGGTCGGCCAATTGGTGCCAAAGAAGGACAGGACTTTCTTTATGTATGCAACAACAGCAGCAAGAATACTAATCGCGAAGTATTGGAAGACACAAGATTTACCCACCCGGGAAGAATGGCAGATGAAGTTGATGGACTATATGGAATTGGCAGAAATGACTGGCAGAATCCGAGACCAGGGAGAAGAGTTGGTGGAAGAAGATTGGAAAAAGTTTAAAGATTATTTACAGAAATATTGTAAAATTAATGAGCTATAGAAAAACGGTGGAATGAAGTTATATGGCTTTGGCAGAAATGTTATAAGGAACTAGGTACAGATAGATTGTTAATGTATTAAAGGGAAAAAATAAGGTTAGAATATGTTAAGATTAATTACAGGACAGAAAACAGAGGAAGATGGAAAGGAATTGCTGAAACAGTTAATTGAAGTGGAATACAAAAAGGGAGGCGAGAGGAAGTCAGTGAAACAAGTGAATGAAAGTTAAGATTGAAAATATTGGAAGTGTTTTTAATTGTTTTTGTTTTGTTCTGTTAATTCAATGTTACATGTAGTGTTTTTGTTTTTGTTTTTGTATTTTATTATTGTATTTTAGTATTTATTATTGTCATGTTTAATTCTTTTTCTTTCCTTTTGTAATCTTTAAACTCTTAATAAATATTATTATTTTTTTAAAAAGATAAAAATATAGGAGATAAATGCAATCAACAAGCTCTTCTGCTTATCTGCTTAAGAAAGCTGGAGGGGCCGGCTAGATGGAGATGTCAGTCGCAAATTTGGTATCCGGAAATCTACGCATGGTTGCAATCGAACCTGCAGTTGCAAAACACACCTAGTGCTTCGGGAAATTGTAACGCTGTGAATATGAGGTAAGGTGACCTTGCAGGTAAATTGGTTGCAAGTTGTTAAGGGCTTTATATATTAACAGTATGATGCAGGTGGCGCTGTGGGTTAAACCACAGAGACTAGGGCTTGCCAATCAGAAGGTCAGCGGTTCAAATCCCTGCGATGGGGTGAGCTCCCGTTGCTCGGTCCCTGCTCCTGCCAACCTAGCAGTTCGAAAGCACGCCAAAGTGCAAATAGATAAATAGGGACCGCTCCGGTGGGAAGGTAAACGGCGTTTCCATGCGCTGCTCTGGTTCGACAGAAGTGGCTTAGTTATGCTGGCCACATGACCCGGAAGTTGTATGCCGGCTCCCTCGGCCAGTAAAGCGAGATGAGCGCTGCAACCCCAGAGTCGGCCACGACTGGACCTAATGGTCAGGGGTCCCTTTACCTTTTAACACCTTGAACTGCCTACTAGCCAGTTTGGAGTTCTAGCAAGCCAACCATCCCAACTTTCAGTATACTGTAAACCCTAGACTAACCCCATGGCTCCCCTGTGGGTGCAGTTATGCCCTTGGGGCTTTCCCTCGCTGCCCAAAAAGTGTCTGAGCCCCTCCCCCCGCCCCGCTGCCCCTTTTGTCATGAGAAGGTGAGCATAGCTACATTGCTCTCCCCACCACAGGTTAGAAAAGTACATAGAGATAGACTCTACACACATATAGGTGTGAAAAATTTTTTTTTAAAGAAAAGTTTCGAAAAATACATTGAATTTGGCATAGCTCACTGCCGCCATCTAGTGTCACCTTTGTATATTGCACATTTAAAACGTTTTATTTGCAGCTGTGTGGCTGAGTCTAGAGTTGACAGAGGAAGAGTGGCACACTTCCTCTTTCAACTCTGTGGGCTTCTCAAATGCCAGACTGGCACCTGAGCAGCTGAACTGGGGTTGCCACCCTTTCGGGCTCCGCAACATGTCCTGTGATCTGTGCCATCAGCCCCCCCCCCACACCATACATCCCTCCTGGGAACTGTAGTTTTCTGAGGGTGCTGTTGAGGGGGGGTATCACTCTGTGAGAAGAAACTGCAGCTCCCGGGGCTCTTTTGGTTAGGTGCTTTAAATGCAGTTTATATGTATAAACTGTATATATGTATAACCTGCTCTGGGATCCCACAGCTAATTCTCCCCTGGTCTCCTTGCTGGCCCAAATAGGGCTAATTTAGCCAGCTAGCCCTGGTGATCATCTAATGTTTATTGGATGGATTTCCCCCCTTAAATTGATTTTTGAATTCCGAATTTATTGTTATTCATGTTTTATACTGTAGTTTATGCTGTTTTTTGTTGCATCAATTAAGTGTTTTAAATTTGTTGTTAGCCGCCCTGAGCCCGGTTTTTGAACCGGGAAGGGCGGGGTATAAATATTATTATTATTATTATTATTATTATTATTATTATTATTATTAGGATGTGACCATCCCATGTAAAAACCAGGAAGATCCATGTGGATTTGTGTTGTGCTGTTGTGCTGGCAAACACCAGATCTGTACAAGAAAGCTTTTAGTGTTTGATGTTTTATTGCGTTTTTATATCTGTTGCAAGCTGCCCAGCCAGATGGGCAGGGTACAATTATCATTTTATCATTATCATTATCATTATTAATTATTTTGCAAGCTTTTACTACAAGGCTAATGAAATCTTACATTTGAGGGTGGCTTACTGAGAATCCCATGTAAAATCATGCCAATTCCTTCTTATTTATTTTATTTATTGAATAAATACAGTGGTGCCCCGCAAGACGAATGCCTCGCAAGACGGAAAACCCGCTAGACGAAAGGGTTTTCCATTTTGGAGGTGCTTCGCAAGACGAATTTCCCTATGGGCTTGCTTTGCAAGACGAAAATGTCTTGCAAGTTCCTGCGGGTTTTTTTTTCTCCCCCCCCCCCTTTTTCTAAGCTGCTAAGCCGCTTATCTGCTTATCCGCTAAGCCGCTAAAAGCCGCTAAAAGCTGCTAAGCCGCTAAGCCGCTAATGGGCTTGCTTCGCAAGACGAAAAAAACGCTAGACGAAGAGACTCGCGGAACGGATTAATTTCGTCTTGCGAGGCACCACTGTACCGCCCTATACCCAAAGGTCTCAGGGTGGTTCACAGAATAAAATCAAAATATAAAACCACAAAATACATAATCATAATAAAATCAATGACCCCCCCCCCAAAAAAACCCCCCACATTTTAAAAGGGCATAGGAAACCCAGCCAGATGGGTGTGGTATAAATAATAAAAAATATTATTATTAATTTTAATCTAATGATCTAAAGACCTGGTTAAAAAGGAATGTTTTTTTCAATTTCAAATACTCATTTTACATCCTTAAAGTATCAATGACTTCTCTTCTTCTCCTTCCATGGTTCATTCTGTAATAACTAGGATCCTGGGGCAGTACAGTCATACCTCGGGTTACCCGCGCTTCGGGTTACGCGATTTTGGCTTGCGCCAAACCTGGAAGTACCGGAACGGGTCACTTCCGGGTTTTGGCGCTTGCACATGTGCAAAAGCACCAAATTGCACTTTGGGCATGCGCAGAAGCGCTGAATCGCAACCCACATGTGCGCAGACGCGGCGCTGCGGGTTGTGGACGTGCTTCACGCACGGATCATGTTCGCAACCTGAGTGTCCACTGTATGTTGCATTCATGAAGTATGTGGTGTGTATGCCACCACACCGTAAACACAGTGGTACCTCGGGTTACATACGCTTCAGGTTACATACGCTTCAGGTTACAGACTCCGCTAACCCAGAAATAGTGCTTCAGGTTAAGAACTTTGCTTCAGGATGAGAACAGAAATCGTGCTCCAGCGGCGCAGCAGCAGCAGGAGGCCCCGTTAGCTAAAGTGGTGCTTCAGGTTAAGAACAGTTTGAGGCTAAGAACGGACCTCCAGAACGAATTAAGTACTTAACCCGAGGTACCACTGTACATCTGTATTTTTGTTTCCCACTCCCCACATTTTGTCTCCATTTCTGTCGGCGCTCAGCAGCTGAGTTCGCTGTTAGAGGGAGTGCATCTATCCAAAACTTGCATATTGAATTCTGAAGTGTTTACCAAGTGCTGAATATCTGCAATTTTATTATTATTATTATTATTCTGCCTCTGGTACAAACCTCGAGCACGGATTTGCTAGTGTGTTGTCTGACTCAGTGTGTGGCAGCTGCTGGAACGGCAGGTTCCATGCCAGCGATATCATTAGGAAAGCAATTGAAAATGAAACTGCCGATATCGTAATGCCATTATGCAAATCTATGGTGTGACCACATTTGGGATGTTGTTTCCGGTTCTGGTTGCCTCACCTGAAAAAGGATATTGTAGAGTTTGGAAAAGGTTCAGAAAAGGACAGGCAAAATTATAAAGGGGTTGGAGCGACCCCCCCTAAGGAAAGGTTGCAGAATTTGGGACCTGGGTGGATGAAAATCAATGATTTTTTAAAATAAATAAATAAATAAAATTGGATTTTTTTTTTATTTCAATTGGATTATTATTTTTTTAAAAAAAAAAAAATTCAATTGGATTTTTAAAATAAAGTGCTTTTGGAAGAAAAATCTTTCCAAAGATAGTTTTCTATTTAAGTTACATTATAGTCCAAAGGCTATTCATCAGGAAATAAGGATTTGATTTAAGTTTTTCATATGTGCTAAAACGCAAAGGGGTTTTTTTGTGTGTGTTTTTAATTGGTTAATCACATCAGTTAACAAACATGGATACATATGCTATAATGTTATTTTTTTAGTTAAATAAATAGTTATTAAGGAAATGATTATTTTTCTCCTTCCAATAAAGTACAGCAGAAAAGTTGCCCAAATGTAAACAGTTAACTTATTAAACCTCACCATAATTTCATAATTATCTATGTATTTCTATAACCAAATCAGCAATTTTTGATATAACTGTAAAAACTGCTCTGAAAATTTATTCTTCCAAAAATGAAACCTTCCTCTGGTTGTGAATATTAAGATGATAGCAGCAAGAATGAATCTTTCTGTTAAAAAAAAAATGATTTCAATCAAGTCTTACCGACTAGTGATTTAAATCGTAATTGAAATCGATTTGACTTAAATCAAATCCACCCTGTTTGGGACTTTTCTGTTTAGAAAAAAACAAGTAAGAAAGAGACAGGATAGGTAGATGGGCGATTGGCTTAATCCAGCAGGCTCATATTTCGTTCTTAAGCGCACACACCTTCTGCTACATAAGCTGCAATGAACTCAGCCTTAATCTAAAGTAAGCCTATTTAGGATTAAAGCATTAATAAAGCAAAACTACTTAGGGGTGGATCAGCTTGTTAGATGCAACTAACATCACCTTTGCAGCTTTGTCAGTTTTTTGGGGGGTAGCACAGTTCTTGCTAGAGATCTGGGGGTGATATTTTGGTTGCCAACCTTTCGGCCCTGGTGGGCACCTTTGCAAACTGGAGGGGGTGGCAGAATTGTGGGAACTGCTGGAGGTGGGAGAGGAATTCGATTCACTTAGCATTTAAAGGCTTTTGCATTTTCCAAAATGAAAATGTGAATCGAAGCACAGCCGTTCCTTTCAAACCTGCGCTTCTACGAATGTCGCAACGCAGCTCTCCAGCCAAATTGCAAATTCCATATTAGGACAAAGCTGCGCTGAATTCTGATGAATTTTCATTATTGGTCTTGGAACCCGGCACCCGCGGCTTCTGGTGTGCTCTGAGCTTTTCCTGTGATTGCGTAAAATGATTTCCAACTCCCTTGCTTTCATCGTAATAAGAGTTTGTGGGGCAGACTCTGTTTTGGTTTGTTCAGTGTGCCACGGTTTGTTCTATATTTCATTGGCTTGTGTGTGTGTATATGCTGCCGTTGTCGATTAAATTATGTGCCGCAATTCCCCCACGAGTCTGTGCTCAAAGTGGTTTGCGGGGTGGAATCGGAGTCCAAATGCAGCAACTCCATAGCAATATATAACAAAGCCACATAAGAACAGGAAATGGCAGTCAGAAGGGACCTCAGGGGTCATCTAGTCCAGCCCCCTTCGGTGCATTTAGCACTGCTACAAATGTCATTCTGCATTTGTAAGAACTCACTTTAGAGCCACCTGCCTACTGAGAACAAGCAGACGCCTCAATTCTACGCTTTTCGGCACCTGCTAAAAGCCAAGGTGATTTTTATTTCTTTTAGTATCTTAACTTCCCTATGCTTTAAAGTAGGGTTGTGATTTCCCCCTCCCCTTCATTGTACTGCGTTACCTTTTGCAAACCGCTTGCTGTTGTTTTGAAATCTAGCGAGTTATAAAATTACCTCAGCTTCGAATAAATGCAGGAATCACAGCTTACCTAACGGCTGAAACAATTTACACAGTTCATTTAACACCTAGAAGCGTTTGAGAGAGCGTTCCACTCACTAGGAGGTCAAATGGAAGCATTAATTAAGCAGCCACATTACGAAGGCCCCTAGGGATGGAGAAGAGTGGGACAAGCTGTCTGCACTCTCTGATCCCTGATCACTTTTTCCTGATCTAGCAGGTCTCTGCTGCCAAGTGACAACTAAGCTCAGCTGTTGCCCTCAGTGCAGTGGAGAGGGCTACCCCATTGCCATTCAACAACAACAACAATTTATATGTACCCAGCCCAACTGACTGGGTTGCTACTCTGGGCGGCTTCCAGCATATATAAAGACATAAGGTAAAGGTAAAGGGACCCCTGACCATTAGGTCCAGTCCTGACCGACTTTGGGGTTGCGGCGCTCATCTCGCTTTATTGGCCGAGGGAGCCGGCGTACAGCTTCCGGGTCATGTGGCCACCATGACTAAGCCGCTTCTGGCGAACCAGAGCAGTGCATGGAAACATTTTTTACCTTCCTGCTGGAGTGGTACCTATTTATCTACTTGCACTTTGATGTGCTTTCGAACTGCTAGGTGGGCAGGAGCAGGAACCGAGCAACGGGACCTCACCCCGTTGCAGGGATTTGAACCACCGACCTTCTGAGCCGATCAGAAGTCCTAGTCTCTGTGGTTTAACCCACAGCACCATCTGCATACCTTATAAAGACATAGTAAAGCATTAAACATTAAAAAGATGTCTTCTAAAGGTCGTGTAGTTGACACCTGATGGGAGGGTGTTCCACAGGGCAGGTGCCACTACCAAGAAGGCCCTCTGCCTGGTTCCCTGTAACCTCACTTCTCGCAGGGAGGGAACCGCCAGAAGGCCCTTGGAGCTGGACCTCAGTGTCCAGGCTGAACGATGGGGGTGGAGACACTCCTTCAGGTCTACTGGGCTGAGGCCGTTTAGGACTTTAAAGGTCTGCATCAACACTTTGAATAGCACTGAAACGTACTGGGAGCCAATGTAGGTCATTCAAGACCAGTGTTATGTGGTCCTGGCGTCCACTCCCAGTCACTAGTCTAGCTGCCACATTCTGGATTAGTTGTAGTTTCCGAGTCTCCTTCAAAGGTAGCCTGATGTAGAGCACATTGCAGGAGTCCAAGCAGAAAATGTACCAGTCTGGCGAGACAGGGAGCAGGCAGGGAGGCTGTTAGTCACCGTACCAGATGGAGCTGTTAAACAGCTGCCCTGGGCGTGGAATTAACCTGCGCCTACCTGGACCTGCGCCCCAATTGCCCGCCGATTTTTCTAAATGGAATGGGAGGGAAGAAACCAAGGTTGCAATTGGTCTCATGGTCAGCAAAACGTCTTTGGTTGGCCCCGTTCTTGCAGATGTAGTACGCAATTGCCCTCCAGGTCCTCAGAGAGCCACTGTGCTTGTTCTGGGTATAACATTCAAAGCCTCCTTTGTCTGTAAACTTAATGGCTTCTCTCCTCCTTTTTATGTATGGCTGCAAAGCTAGCAGGGGTGTGTGTACACGTGTGTGTGTGTGTGTGTGTGTAAAATAAATCATGATGTAGAAATGGACCAGGGGGAACTAAAACCAACAGGTTCACCCAACACCTAGGCACTACACCCTGCAACCAGGTGTGCTTTAAGAAAAATCTTGACAAGGTGTTGCTGCGAGATTGGAAGATCCTTGCCCCGACGGTGCCCCTTGATGAGGTTGGTACGCAGGATCAGAGCAGGTGCCTTTACAGGTGGGCTTCCCAGGTGGGAAAGGTCTGGAGAGTGTTTGTGCATAGTCTGGGTGTCCTGACTCCCTCCCCTTCTCCCCACAGACCCTACTGAGGAAGAGGAGGAGGAAGAGAGCCAAGTCGGTGCTGAGGACCTACCCACAGCTGAAGTTCCTCAAGTCTGGGAGAAGGACATGATGAGAGGCACTGCGGGGTGAGCTAAAGAGTTGGCCAAGGTGCCCATTCTGACACAACCCTGCTATCTTTGAATGCCAAGAAGTAGGTGTTGTTGCAGTGATGGAAGGAGCAACACGGAAGTCAGAGAGATCTATCCATGGTGCTGAAACTGCTTCTGCTCTTTTCTGATCTCTAGCTCCCCCTGGGGGCAAGGGTCCTGAATGCTGCATGGATCTGGAGAGGATATTATTTATCGCTTGTCCTTCCTCTGACCAACTTGTGTTTGAGATTAACGTCTAGCTAGCTAGAGTTTAAAATTACCCTTTGCAGCATAAAATGTGGAAACCCTCTGGGACCAAATTGCTTAACCTTATTCATATTTATCCAGGACGCTTTCGCGGACTGGATCTTCCTCTTTTTTAAAAAAAAAATTCCCTCTAAACAAAATAATCGCACAGAAGGCTGCGATGCAGGAATGAAAATATTGTTTATCTGCGTAAAGCATCAGACTTGTTGCAGCAGTGAAAAACAAGACAGGCAGAATATATTACAAAATATGTGGTTGAGATAAAAAAAATGGAGTCTGTGCTCAGGGGAACACAAAACAAACACCCTTGTCTCTTTAGTTACATGGCAAAGGGTGGGGGAGTGAGGAAGTTGTACCGGGGCAAGCAGGGGATGTGACCTCACAGAGTGCCCTCTCTAGGAATTTAGAGGGGAACTCCATGCGTCTTAACCCTTTGCTTGCCTAGCAACACATGAAATTTTATATTATTTCCCAGGCTGAAACCATAGTGCCGTCTAGTCCAACCTCCTGCAGTGCAGGAATAATGGTGGACACCTTGGTCCCTTTCCTGCTAGGAGTCGTGGGACAGCAGGGGGACGGGGACAACTCCCACTATCCAGGTTGTTGGGGAGACATTGCTACCAGGGGCTCAAGCCCCACCAACGATGCTGTCAGGGCTGGGCTGGTGTTTCCAGCTCAGCCTCCTGAGAAAATGGGGAGGCGTCTCCACCTACTGGCTGTGCAGGGAGGGGGGGTTAACCCAGTCCTGAAGCTGGAGGGGGGGTGATGCCAGCACTACTGCTGTGGTCAGTGGTTGGGGCTGATGGTGCTTCAGTTATATTTTCTGAGAATCCTCTGGAAAAAAAACAATCTCTCAAAGGACCTGTTGATGGCATTTTACCATTGCACTGTGGAGAGTGCATTAACTTATGGTCTGTGTGTGTGGTTTGGGAGCTGCACGGTCAGGGGAAAACAATGCTGTCCAGGGTTGTAAAGACTGCGAAGAGAATAATTGGGTGCACTCTTCCCACCTTGGATCAAATCTATGCTTCCAGATGCCATAAGAAAGCTGCAGAGATAGTGCAGGATAGTGCGCACTCCGGAAATGATCTCTTTCAGCTTCTGCCTTCTGGAAGAAGGTCCAGGGTTATAAAGACTAGGACTAGCCGCCTGAGAAACAGTTTCTACCCAAATGCGATTTTGGTTTTAAACGCAGTGTAAGGAGTCTCTGCCCGGATGATCCTCAGTGGCCTGGGGTGCGGGCTTCAAACCTGTAGGTGTTTGGGACGTGGGTGGCACTGTGGGTTAAACCACAGAGCCTAGGACTTGCCGATCAGAAGGTCAATGGTTTGAATCCCTGTGACGGGGTGAGCTCCTGTGCCCTGCTCCTGCCAACCTAGCAGTTTGAAAGCACGTCAAAGTGCAAGTAGATAAATAGGTAAACAGCAGGAAGGTAAATGGCGTTTCCGTGCGCTGCTCTGGTTCGCCAGAAGTGGCTTAGTCATGCTGGCCACATGACCCGGAAGCTGTACGCCGGCTCCCTCGGCCAATAAAGCGAGATGAGCACCACAACCCCAGAGTCGGCCACGACTGGACCTAATGGTCAGGGGTCCCTTTACCTTTACCTTAAGGAGTCTCTATGGGAGTATATTGTATTTAATTATGGGGTACCAGAGTTTTTAGGGGGCTAACCAGGCTGGGATAGCAGGCTTGTTGGTTTTTGAATGTCTTATGTAGATTTTTCAATTTCATTGTTCTGTATGGGACAATGACAATAAAGATTATCGTATCGTATCATACCATGGTGGAGAGGTCAGACAGAGTAATGGTGGCGGAGGCAAACAAACTCCTTTTGGAGCTGATGAGATGCCTGGGGCTCCAAAGCCTTCTCCTTTAAAAAGAGAGAGAGAGAGTGAGTAAGATTCTAGTCCTCATGGTCCTAAAGAAAACCCTGGTTTGTATAAGAAGCTGCCTTTTACTGAGTAAGATCAAGGGTCTAACCTGCTCAGCAATCAGTGGTGTAGCGTGGGGGGTGCAGGGGGGGGCCGGCCGCACCGGGCGCCACACCTGGGGGTTAGGGTTAGGGGGCGCAAATCCATGGATTAGGGGGCGCAAATCCATGGATTAGGGGGCGCAAATCCATGCGTTAGGGGGCGCAAATTACTTGCCTTGCCCCGGGTGCTGACAACCCACGCTACGCCACTGTCAGCAATGTCTACACCAGGAATCTTTGGCTTCTTTGAAACCCGGGACCCACCTTTAGCTCAAATGTGCATTTGGGGACACTTTTATTCACCATATATTTCGCTCCATAAGACGCACTTTTTTCCTCCTAAAATGTAAGGGGAAATGTCTGTGCGTCTTATGGAGCGAATGCACTGGACGGCAGAGGGATCCTTTGAATGCTGCTGCAGTCGCAAGCTGAGGGATGCCTCCGCAGCCGGAGCCATGGCTCCCGTCAGTCATTCGCTGTGAAGCAAGCAGAGCAAGAATATTTTTTTCCTTGTTTTCGTCCTCTAAAAACTAGGCGCGTCTTATGGTCAGGTGCGTCTTATGGAGCGAGAATATTTATTTATTTTTTAAAAATAAAACATGTCCACAGTTGGCACAATGGGTCAGTGCATCTGTTAACCCAAAGGTTTGTGGTTCGAGCTCCACTCAGGGATGTCTGTGGCACGGGCAGAATTCCTGCCTTTCAGGGGGTTGGACTAGATGACCCTCGGGTCCCCTTTCCAACTCTACAGTTTTGTAATTCTAGATGCCAGGGATCTGTCTGGAGATGCCTCTGCCTGGCTGTGTGGTGCAGTGGTTAGAGAGGTGTACTAGGACCTGGGAGGCGAGGGTTTGGATCAGGCATGACCCTCACTGGCTGACCCTTGGGGGGGCCAGTCACTGCATCTCGGCCACCTCGCTGGGTTGCTGTAGGGATTAAATGAAGAAGGGGGAAGAACCTTGTAGGCCACTTAGAGCTCCTTGAAGGGAAAAGAGCAGGACAGAAATGCAATAACAGGCTGTGTTGAATCTTTCCACTTCCCCAAATGAGGGGTGCTAAAAAGTGCCTTGAGAATTCAAGAGATGTTTTGGTTAAATTAATATAATTTAGTTGCACTGCTTAAGTAAAATGGGTGTAAAATCGAATTGGAAATCATTTGCCAAATACTGGCAGTTAAGGCATATATTACTATTACTATTATTATTATTATTATTATTATTATTATTATTACAGTGATACCTCGGGTTAGATACGCTTCAGGTTACATACGCTTCAGGTTACAGACTCCGCTAACCCAGAAATAGTGCTTTAGGTTAAGAACTTTGCTTCAGGATGAGAACAGAAATCGTGCTCCAGCGGCAGCAGGAGGCCCCATTAGCTAAAGTGGTGCTTCAGGTTAAGAACAGTTTCAGGTTAAGATCGGACCTCCAGAACGAATTAAGTACTTAACCCGAGGTACCACTGTATTATTATTATTATTATTTTCAGAAGGTAAAATAAAAAATTCCCCAAAGGAGTTTATGTCCTTCTTCATCAGACTAACCAAGCTAAATGTTATCCAGGCATAGCAAATTTGAGTTCCTCACACCCAGAAACATATTTTTAAGACTGGAGAAATTTATAAAAAATTAGTTTTGCCCCACAAACCCAGAGTTGGTCACGACTGGACCTAATGGTCAGGGGTCCCTTTACCTTTTACCTGCTGCACTGACATTTGCAAGCTGCTAATTTAAGGACCAGGGACGCAGGTGGCGCTGTGGGTTAAAGCCTCAGCGCCTAGGGCTTGCCGATCGAAAGGTCGGCGGTTCGAATCCCTGCGGCGGGGTGCGCTCCCGCTGCTCGGTCCCAGCGCCTGCCAACCTAGCAGTTCAAAAGCACCTCCGGGTGCAAGTAGATAAATAGGGACCGCTTACCAGCGGGAAGGTAAACGGCGTTTCCGTGTGCGGCTCTGGCTCGCCAGAGCAGCGATGTCACGCTGGCCACGTGACCCGGAAGTGTCTCCGGACAGCGCTGGCCCCCGGCCTCTTGAGTGAGATGGGCGCACAACCCCAGAGTCTGTCAAGACTGGCCCGTACGGGCAGGGGTACCTTTACCTTTACCTTTTAATTTAAGGACCCTCTCACCCCCCCGCCACTTAAAAGGGGTCAGGGAAAGGGGGAGACTTCAAGTCAGGCCTGGCACCCTGGTGCGCCCTTCCTCTCGAAGTTTCCTCTAGCCTTCATATCACTGTACGCTCCTCTTTTACTGGACGTTGTGACTTCAAGCTTTGCTTCGTATCCGTAAAGGCCAGAAACTTAATTTCCGCTGCCTCTCCCACCACCACCCCCCTTCCAACGAGCACATCTCCCGTTTTGAGTGTTTTCAAGCTGACCTGAGAATTCTGAATTACGTCCCAGGCAGCGAAATTGAAAGAGGAACCCCAGCTGAGATGAACCCTCCTAATAGCTTGCAGTTCTAATCTTTGAACTCAACACCAGCCTGAGCTTTTTAATGTATTGGCCTCTCTGTTCCTCTTTTGCTTCTCCAGGGGAGAAGATTTTTAAACCAAGGGATAGATTTTTTTTAAAAAAAGAGAGAGAGAGATAAAAAAAAAAAGATAATTTTTGACTATGGAGGGCTGGAATGCCAGCGGTTCTGATCACGGAAGTTTGCCACACTTGTGGAGAAAGTGTCTTAATGCAAGAGTTACTATTCAGCGCAGGTTTCCATTTATACACGGCGATCGTGCATGCGCCAAAGAGAACTTGAACATGACCTCGGCTGGCTGTGAAGCCCAGCAGCCCAGCTGGGCATCATTAAACCATGAAAAGATGTTGCTTCAGAGGGGAATTAAATGCCTCTCCAGGGCAGAAAGCTTCAGGAAGGAACCACTCGGTTTAGCCCTGCAGGGATGGAAGACATTCATTCTGCAGACCTGGGGAGGACGAGGGCAGACAATTCGTTCTTTCAGGAGAAATGAAGTTCAGTTCCTAACCCTTGATTTTGTGAGCAAGCACCACCGCCTTGCATTTCCATTTGCAAGTGGGCTGGGGGAATGCAAGAGCCACTTCTAGTTTATTTGACAGATTTATGCACCAGTAAAATTGTCAGTGACAGCACCAGCAAGAATAATAATGCCGTATTTTTCGCTCTATAAGACGCACCAGACCACAAAGAAGCACCTAGTTTTTGGAGGAGGAAAACAAGAAAAAAAATATTCTGAATCTCAGAAGCCAGAACAGGAAGAGGGATCGCTGCGCAGTGAAAGCAGCAATCCCTCTTGCTGTTCTGGCTTCTGGGATAGCTGCGCAGCCTGCATTCGCTCCATAAGACGCACACACATATCCCATTACTTTTTAAGAGGGAAAAAGTGAGTCTTATAGAGCAAAAAATACGGTAAATGTTTCGGGTGGACACAGAAGAATTGGGTTTGCTAGGTTTGCCAGACCCCCAGGGCTGACCTGAAGAGTGTGTGTGTGTGTGTGTGTGTGTGTGTGTGACTGTGTGTAGCTTGCAGGATTCAGCTAGGCAGGATCTGGCTGCAAATTATTGCATAGAGTCTCTCGAGTGGGGGTTTGCCTTCCTCTGCTCCCTCCTCCCCTCTCCCTATTAACCTCCGTCTCCAGGGCTCAGTGTTGGCACAGAGGAAGGGGGGGGGGAAACCTGGGCTGGGCTCAAGAAGAGGATTATGAGTCTGCACGCATGCCGGGCACCAGAATCCTTCCCTTGGGTCTCAAGTCTGAGCCCTGGAATTTCAGGGTCTGGGGACTTATTCCTGTCCTGGAAATCCTAACAACATTTTGGGGAGGACATTAGCTTTGCCCCACGTGTCAGGTTTATGGAAGAGAAATAACGCTTGGCTTCACTCTAATCTCAGGCATAGTTTCTGTGAAGACCTGTTGTTTTCTGGTGGGGCTGTACAGTTAGGTGGAGACGTGGGTGGCACTGTGGGTTAAACCACAGAGCCTAGGACTTGCAGATCAGAAGGTCGGTGGTTTGAATCCCTGCGACGGGGTGAGCTCCTATTGCTCGGTCCCTGCTCCTGCCAACCTGGCAGTTCGAAAACACATCAAAGTGCAAGTAGATAAATAGGTACCACTCTGGCAGGAAGGTCAACGCTGTTTCCGTGCGCTGCTCTGGTTCGCCAGAAGCGGCTTAGTCATGCTGGCTCCATGACCCGGAAGCTGTACGCCGGCTCCCTCGGCCAATAAAGCAAGATGAGCGCCGCAACCCCAGAGTCGGCCACGACTGGACCTAATGGTCAGGGGTCCCTTTACCTTTACCAAGGTGTTGTCATTTGTGGACCTTAAGGTCCTCCGTGGGGCATACCAGGAGAGGCGGTCCCATAGGTTTAATATACTCTTCTATCCCCCAAAATTATTATCTTTAAGCTTCAGGGCCCAAGGAAAACCACTTGCCAGAGAAATAACACAAAGCTGAGAAACCCATCAAAGTCCTACCCTCAGGGGAAGTTAATTCACCTTCAGTTCACCTGGAAAATCCAGGGACTCCTTTCTGGAGATTTTTGAACTAGTTCAGTGAACTTTCTTAAACTGAATGAGTGCTTCTTTGCGGGGGGCTTGCAGATCATAGAATCATAGAATCATAGAGTTGGAAGATACCACAAGGGCCATCGAGTCCAACCCCCTGCCAAGCAGGAAACGCCATCAGAGCACTCCTGACATATGGTTGTCAAGCCTCTGCTTAAAGACCTCCAAAGAAGGAGACTCCACCACACTCCTTGGCAGCAAATTCCACTGTCAAACAGCTCTTACTGTCAGGAAGTTCTTCCTAATGTTTAGGTGGAATCTTCTTTCTTGTAGTTTGGATCCATTGCTCCGTGTCCGCTTCTCTGGAGCAGCAGAAAACAACCTTTCTCCCTCCTCTATGTGACACCCTTTTATATATTTGAACATGGCTATCATATCACCCCTTAACCTCCTCTTCTCCAGGCTAAACATGCCCAGCTCCCTTAGCCGTTCCTCATAAGGCATCGTTTCCAGGCCTTTGACCATTTTGGTTGCCCTCCTCTGGACACGTTCCAGTTTGTCCGTGTCCTTCTTGAACTGTGGTGCCCAGAACTGGACACAGTACTCCAGGTGAGGTCTGACCAGAGCAGAATACAGTGGGGCACTATTACTTCCCTTGATCTAGATAAAGGCTGCAATCCCATACCCACAGGATTGCAATGTTAGGAAGTGGATCTCAGAGGGAGCCTTAGCATACCTTTTGGGAGGTGAAGGGAGCGCTGGGATGGGGGGGGGGGGGGAGAGAAAAGAGACTTTGAAATGTTGTTCATTTTCAGACTCCCGCCCTGCAATTGTTCATTCCCAGACTGGTGCTTTTATTTTCGAAATTACTCTCTCCTCCTTTTTCTCTCCCCGAAAGGGCTATCTTTTAAAGAAAAGGAGAAGTAGAAAATTGTAGACTAGAAAGGAGAAATGGCTGTAGGACAAAGGAAGCTATCAAGAGCCCGTCAATAGCTTGCCAAAAGGCCAGAGAGACAGAGAGAGAGGGGGGGGAGCCCACCCAGCTCTCTCACAAAGCGGCTGAGTGGATCCAGGCAGGACTTTGGGGGCAATTAAGCGGCAATCGTTTCGCTGGCAGTGAAAATTTCTTCTTATTATTATAATTCTGCAGGCTTTTTAGGGAAGCAGGTCTGAGCGGCACCCGAAGGAAAGGAGTAGGCAGGAGAGGAGGGGGAGTTGGCGCAATGTAGAGGCCAGAGCGTTGGGTTGGGACCTGCGAGACCAGGATTCGAATCTTCCCCCCCTTGGCCACAAAGCTCTCTGGGTGACCCTTGCGTGGGTCAGCCTACCTCACAGGGTTGTTGTGGAGATGAAATGGGGGGCCACGTGGACCACGCTGAAATCCAGGGAGGAAAAGGAGAGATCTAAATGTCACAAAGAATTAACCCTGAGGTCCAGCTCCGAGGGCCTTCTGGTGGTTCCCTCCCTGCGAGAAGCCAAGCTACAGGGAACCAGGCACAGGGCCTTCTTGGTAGCAGCACCCTCCCTGTGGAACGCCCTCCCACCAGATGTCAAAGAAATAAATGACTACCAGACTTTTAGAAGACATCTGAAGGCAGCCCTGTTTAGGGAAACATATAATGTTTGATGCCTGCCAACCTAGCAGTTCGAAAGCACCTCCGGGTGCAAGTAGATAAATAGGGACCGCTTACCAGCGGGAAGGTAAACGGCGTTTCCGTGTGCGGCTCTGGCTCGCCAGAGCAGCGATGTCACGCTGGCCACGTGACCCGGAAGTGTCTCCGGACAGCGCTGGCCCCTGGCCTCTTAAGTGAGATGGGCGCACAACCCCAGAGTCTGTCAAGACTGGCCCATACGGGCAGGGGTATCTTTACCTTTACCTTATAATGTTTGATGCATTTCTGTATTTTAATATTGTGTTGGAAGCTGCACAGAGTGGTTGGGGAAACCCAGCCAGATGGGCGGGGTATAAATATATTATTATTTTTATTATTATTATTATTATTATTATTATTATTATTATTATTATTATTATATTTTATGTATGTTTCATTGTCAAGCGCCCTGTGTTCTTTGGAGGAAGGGTGATAGAAAAATTAATACATTGGTACCTCAGGTTAAGTACTTAATTCGTTCCGGAGGTCCGTTCTTAACCTGAAATTGTTCTTAACCTGAAGCACCACTTTAGCTAATGGGGCCTCCTGCTGCCGCTGCGCTGCCAGAGCACAATTTCTGTTCTTATCCTGAAGCAAAGTTCTTAACCTGAAGCACTATTTCTGGGTTAGCAGAGTCTGTAACCTGAAGCGTATGTAACCTGAAGCGCATGTAACCTGAGGTACCACTGTATAATAATAATTAATAATAATAATATAGAATGGGAAGGGGTAAACATTGAAACTGCAGGTGGGAAGAGTGCCTTTAAAATTTTAAAGTACAAGAATATAATGACATAAGAAAAGCCCTTATGCTGGCCCACCCAGCCCATACCTGTTCTCACAGTGACCAAATGGCCTTAATAACCTAATAATAATAATAATAATAATAATTTTTATTTATACCCCGCCCTCCCCAGCCAAGGCCGGGCTCAGGGCGGCTAGCAAGCAATAATAAAAACAAGTTGAATGAATACAACCTAGGAATATATATATGAATATAACCTAGGAATCCAGATAGACTGCCCCTGGACTGGGAGTATAGGAGCCAACTCCAGGGGGTTCGTGGGTGCTTGGGCACACACGATAATAACATTGTGGGGGCCGGACACCCACAAAGTCAATGAAAAAGGGCGGCAGGAAGCAGTGGCGCTGCCTTCGAGTTAGAAGCGGTTCAGCTGCACCCTCCGCAGCCAATGAGCGAGGCAACCTTTTTCCAGGGGCCCTAACACAGTGTTTCTCAACCTGTGGGTCCCCAGATGTTGTTGGACTACAACTCCCATCATTCCTAGCCAGCATGACCAGTGGTCAGGGATGATGGGAGTTGTAGTCCAACAACATCTGGGGACCCACAGGTTGAGAACTGCTGCTCTAAGACGTAGGCAAACTAAGGCCGGATCCAGCCCAATCGCCTTCTCAATCCAGCCCGCGAACGGTCCAGGAATCAGCGTGTTTTTACACGAGTAGAATGTGTCTTTTTATTTAAAATGCATCTCTGGGTTATTTGTGGGGCATAGGATTTCGTTCATTCTCCCCCCCCCCCCCAAAAAAAAAATAGTCTGGCCCCCCACAAGGTCCTCTGGCGTAGACACTGCGGGGGACTTGCCTTCCTCTGCTCCCCTCTCCCAATTAACCTCCGTTTCCAGGCACCAACCCTGCAACATCTGGAACAGCTCAGTCTGGAGAGCATGAGACTCTTAATCTCAGGGCTGTGGGTCTGAGCCCCTGCCTTGCAAGGGATTGGTCCCTTCCAATTCTACAATTCTGTTGTCTCCTGGGCCTCATCCAGTGGTTGAGATGCTCTTCACCTGGCAACCCTAGGCAGGGTCACCCCAAGGCTAGTTGTCAGTAAGAGGGCAGGCAGGTAGGAGCCAGCTGGGGGCAGATTATGGGGCAGTGCCCCCTTTGCTCAACTCCACCACCCTCCAGTGGTTGCATGTTCGAATATTAACCCGTGTTTTTTCCTTGAGGTTGAAGATGGAGGCAGCCCAGGGGAGTTAGAGGCTGTGTTGTCCAAAGACCTGCTGGTTCGGGGAACGACAGGCTGAGCAGACTCCTTCAGACCCCTGCATTCAAAATTCTCCATCTTCATAGACTTTCGAAGGAACCTTCCTCAGCATCACATACCAAGAGCATTTTGGGAAACCTGTATTCCTATCTGGGCAAAATATGCCAGTGTGGGGGCAAGCCTAGAGGCTAAAAGTGGGCAGAGGAACTAATGGAACTAATGGAACTTTAACCTTTGTACAGTAGGTTGGTTCTACTGTAGCCTTATTAGACTATACCGACTGGTGGGGTCTGTGTTGCTCCCGGGAGGGAGAAAGGAAGTCAAATGACACCAAGGTTTGGTTCAGAGAAAGAGTTTATTCTGCTCTCCGGATAGCAGAAGGCACTTGTGTGGTCAGTCCACAGCAAGTCCAAAGAAATGAGAAATTTCATGCAATATATATATCCTCCAGGCACCCTCTCCCCCCTTCCCCAGGAATCCAACCACGTCAGCTTATACAAGTAAGTTGACATCCATGACCATAAACAGTTGTTCCTCTTCCAGCACTCTTGACCATAAAAGGTTGTTCCTGTTCCTATACTCTTATCTTGGGGCAGGAGGTCACCAACTCCTGGCGCCGTTCCCGGGTCTCTTGTCAGACTTGACAAGGTCTGTGCGTCTTTGTGGTCTTTGTGGGTTGACATAGCAGACGACACAGCGATTTCTCCAAAGCAGCTCTTTATTTTGTAAGCTGGAATAGAACTGACTAGCAAACAGCTCAGCCGGCCTGCTTTTATAGGCAGCCGGCTGTCAACATTGTAGCAACAACAACCCAGAGTTTCCCGCCTAAAATAACTGACGTGGACCTGAGTGAAAACTATCTACAGACCTGAGTGAAAACTATCTACAGTATCCCCCTGCTGGCCCAGGGTGAAACTTCACTACATAACAGTCAGGATGTAAGATAAGACGTGCCATCCCTGCTCTACTCTGGAACTGTCAAGGCCACTCATTGCCATCACAGACTGATAAGGGAGAGGGCTTTGAGCACTTGTTTATACAGCTGGCTTTCTGTTTATACATTGACTCAAGCTCAAGCTTCCTGAGCTTGAAAAGCTCAAGTTAATGCATTTCAGAAATGCTCCCTTGGAGGAGGAAAATGGGGATTTGGGGTCAGTTTCAAACTGACTGCACAGAAACCCATTCCTTCACTACAAATACATCCCTTTCTCTGTCCCCCACCCAGACAAGCAAAGAGTTCAAGAGGCATTCAAAGTCCTACCCACAAAGCAAGTTTACTTTTTTAAAAAATATTTTTCATTAATTTTTCCATGTATACTTCTTCTAACAATATATCTTTAACAATTTTTCATTATTTCGACCCTCCTCCCCTGGACTTCCCTCATACTCCCCTTTTGTTTTATTTCCATTTTCTTCACCCTGCGTATTGTTTCCCCAAAATTTTCCCAATACATATAGTCTTATTTTTTGTTGTATATAGTTGTGATTGTTTACTCAAACCCTGCCAATGAGTCCATTTCTTTATGTTGCCTCTTCATATATGTTGCAAGTGGTTCCCATTCTCTTTTAAATTCTTTGTTGTCCTCTTCATGTAGTTTTTCTGTTAGTTTTGCCAGTTCTGCATATTCCATAAGCTTCCCTTGCCATGGTTCTTTCGTTGGTATTTCTTCTGTCTCCCAAGTTTGTGCTAATATAATTCTTGCCGCTGTTGTTGCATACATAAATAATTTCTAATTTTCTTTTTTTACATCTTGGTCTAAAATTCCTAGGAGGAATGCTTCTGGTTTTTTAACAAAAGTCTTTTTAAACGTTTTTTTCAATTCATTATATATCATTTCCCAATAATTTCTAATCTTTTTGCATTCCCACCACATATGATAAAATGTACCATATTTTTCTTTACATTTCCAACAAATTTTTGATCCTTTTTATACACTTTGACTACTTTCTCTGGTGTTATATCCCATCTATACATCATTTTCATATAATTCTCTTTCAGTAAGATACAATCTGTAAATTTTAGGTTCACCTTCCACATCTTTTCCCAATCTTCAAATTGTATATTATGACCTAAATCCTGAGCCCACTTTATTTGTGCTGACTTTACCATTTCATCTAATGCCCAAAATAAGTTTACAACCCGCCCCCCCCCCCATTGGGGATTAGAGAAAATCAGGACAGCTCGTGAACCCTGCAATGGAACCATAGCGATTTGGAGACATTTCCGGACGATTGAAGGCATTGAACTCAAAACTTGTTGCAAACCCTTTTCAGAAAGAGCCCTGGCCAAGGAGCGGGGGGGACGAAAAGGATTTACTCGATGTTTTTGGCCTGCTTCTGGTTGGAAGACTAGTGATTTTGTTGTTGTGACGTATAGAGAAGACAACAAATCACAGCCTACCATCCAGCACAGGCCCACCCTCCCGACAAATCGCAAGACCACGTCGTCGCCCCCCCCCCCCCCCGTTCCGTTCTGCTTCTTTCCCCGAGGCCATGAGACGTCAGCTGCAGTCAGTTTGGATCAGCAAAGTTCCCTCCATTTGTTTGTCGCCGTTTTTGAATTATTATGCTTTATTATGCTCCTACATCATTAAAAAATGCACATCACAGCAGTTTACAACAGCCTCTGGCTATAATTAAAACACGCGTGAAAAAAATCAAAGACTATCAACTAACCATTATGGAAGAATCCCTTCAAACTCTACAATTTTATGATTTGATGATGTTGTATTAATTGCCTGTTTAAGCCTGGCAACACAGAAAAGTTTTCAGAAACAGAAGGCGCCTACTGAATTTCCAGTGGCAGGGCGTTCCACAGGACTGGGCTGATGGCACTAAAGGCTCAGTGAGCGAACTGGGGTGTAAGGGCTCAGGCAGTCCCTGAGGCACCCTGGACCTAAGTTGCTTGGGGCTTTTAAAATTAATACAAGGAGCTTGAAACTGGCTGCATAATAGTTGGGCTATTATATAGGCAGCCTTGCGCTTTTCTCATCCTGTGCTTTCAGTGCCTTGTGTAAGTATCCCTAACAAAGAAGGGCATTCCCCCAACTTTCTGGGTTTCTTTGGGTCGCTGGGTTTTATTTTATTTGAGAGAGAGAAGTTGGCGCCTTGCAAAAGGAGGGAGAAAGGTTGTTTTCTGCTGCTCCAGAGAAGCGGACACGGAGCAATGGTTCCAAACCACAAGAAAGAAGATTCCACCTAAACATTAGGAAGAACTTCCTGACAGTAAGAGCTGTTTGACAGTGGAATTTGCTGCCCAGGAGTGTGGTGGAGTCTCCTTCTTTGGAGGTCTTTAAGCAGAGGCTTGACAACCATATGTCAGGAGTGCTCTGATGGTGTTTCCTGCTTGGCAGGGGGTTGGACTCGATGGCCCCTGTGGTCTCTTCCAACTCTATGATTCTATGATTCTATGAAAACATGCCACAACTCACCACTGCTTCTGGTTAAAGGCAGAGCAGAGTGAATTGTCAGTATCTTCTTTCCCCAAGCTTTTGATGAACAGTTTTCTGTATACTTAATTATGCTGGTGTCCTTTTTAAAAAAAACAAAACAAAAATAAAATTGACTTGTTTTGCACAGCACACTAAGCTAGCAGCAGGGAATCCAAGACTGTTGGGCCAGGTGTTGGTTATAGGGAACCAGGCACAGGGCCTTCTCGGTAGTGGCACCTGCCCTGTGGAACGCCCTCCCAGCAGATGTCAAAGCAATAAACAACTATCTTACTTTTAAAAGACAACTGAAGGCGGCCCTGTTTAGGGAAGTTTTTAATGTCTGATGCTGTATTGTTTTTAATATTCGGTTCGAAGCGGCCCAGAGTGGCTGGGGAAACCCAGCCAGATGGGCGGGGTATAAATAACAAATTATTATAATAATTATTATCACAGCCAGATTTAATCTAGAACTCCGGTTCCCCTCCCAAACATCAACTGTTCAGTATGGAAGGGGAATGAGGAGTTGTGTCAGGGGTACAATCTGCAAGAAGAGCAAAACAAATCTCAGCCAATCTGCGTTCCACATATGTGTAGTTACAGATAGGTAGCCATGTTGGTCTGCCATAGTCAAAACAAAATAAAAAAATTCCTTCCGGTAGCACCTTAAAGACCAACTAAGTTAGTTCTTGGTATGAGCTTTCGTGGTCTTTAAGGTGCTACTGGAAGAAATTTTTTTATTTTGTTTCCACATATGTGTGTGTGTCCTGCCCCTGTTCAAAGCCTCAAACACATAACATCATCCATGCTTTTTGCATTTGCATGCATGCCAGTTTGCGGTGTGCATGTGTGTGCATGCGCAATGCCATTTTGTGTCTGAAGCTTTGAACAGGGGCAAGGCAAGTCCAGCTGTGCTTTGACCTTATTTTCATTCTGCTGCTTGGGGCTCTTTTTGCCTTTTGCACAGTCAGGGCAGATCAAGGGTGTTGCTGAGCTGCTGATGTTTCTCTTCTTTTTAAAAAAGTATTATTTAACAAACTTTTTAAATAAAAAAAAAAAACTATGGAGAATGGGGAACCTTACTAAGAATGATCGTCATGATTATCCATAGAATTTGTTAGCTGCTTGTTCTGCAACAAGGCTTCCAGGCGACTTGCAACATATTTTATGTTATTTTTAAACAATACTTTGTATTAATTTTCCAATTATTAAAATCCAATATAAACCACATTTTATCAATGTCAAATTACAATTCAAATGTATACCAGTTATAAAGCCAACATATTTTAACTTGCAACATATTTTAAAAGCACGAGTACAAAAATCACTGGGTTGCAACCAAATGTGGTCCTGCTCAGAGTAGACCCATTAAAGTTACTGAGAGTGGGTACCTTTGTGCCATTGGCTTCAGTTGGTTTAAAAAGGTAAAGGGACCCCTGACCATTAGGTCCAGTCATGGACGACTCTGGGGTTGTGGCGCTCATCTCGCTTTACTGGCCGAGGGAGCTGGCGTACAGCTTCCAGGTCATGTGGCCAGCATGACTAAGCCGCTTCTGGCGAACCAGAGCAGCGCACGGAAACGCCGTTTACCTTCCTGCTGGAGTGGTACCTATTTATCTACTTGCACTATGACGTGCTTTCGAACTGCTAGGTGGGCAGGAGCAGGGACCGAGCAATGGGAGCTCACCCCGTCGCAGGATTCGAACCGCCGACCTTCTGATCAGCAAGTCCTAGGCTCTGTGGTTTAACCCACAGTGCCACCCACATCCCTTTCACAGTGGGATTACTCGTGAGTATATTACAATGGAAACAAGTTTACATGAAACAACAAAAATAAATACACAGGCATCTGTCTGACTTGAGAGACAATGGATTGCACCGGGGGCGGGGGTGTCAAACTGCTGTGTTAGCAGCCCCAAAGTGATCTCTCTGGGGCAAAAGCCTGGGCAGTGTGTCTGGAGGTCCTGGGCTGTCCAGACTAGAAGACCTCCCTCTCAGCTTTGTTGAGGTGGTCCAAAGGAAAGCAGAGCAAGACGTTTGGCACCCCCTTGGCTGTGGGAGTTGCCAGAAGGAGGCGGACAACGAGCCATTCCACACCAGATTTGCATAGGGTTTGGCCCGCCAGCTGTTTTGGGACTACAATTCCCATCATCCCTGACCACTGGTCTTGTTAAGCTAGGGAGGATGGGAGTTGTAGTTCCAAAACAGCTGGAGGGCCAAGTTTGGCCATGCCTGGTTTACACCTTAAAGGTAAAGGGGACCCCTGACCATTAGGTCCAGTCGTGGCCAACTCTGGGGTTGTGGCGCTCATCTCGCTTTAGTGGCCAAGGGAGCCGGCGTACAGCTTCCGGGTCATGTGGCCAGCAGGACTAAGCCGCTTCTGGCGAACCAGAGCAGTGCACGGAAACGCCGTTTACCTTCCTGCCGGAGCAGTACCTATTTATCTACTTGCACTTTGATGTGCTTTCGAACTGCTAGGTTGGCAGGAGCAGGGACCGAGCAACGGGAGCTCACCCCGTCGCGGGGATTCGAACCGCTGACCTTATGAGTGGCAAGCCCTGGGCTCTGTGGTTTAACCCACAGCACCACCCGCATCCCTTGGTTTACACCTTAGCTCTCTCCCGCAAGGCAGCACATCACAACCAACAGCCAATGACAACATCACAGTCAGTGAGGGCTGGTACTTGATGGGATTGGCTAGGATGGAATCCTGGGAGCCCAACAGTAGGTGGCGCCAGAACCAATGACAGGCAGAGCAAGCCCCCTCCTCACTGCTGATTTCTACAAGGGGCAACCCTGAAATGCTATAGGAGGAAACTGCTAGGCAGTGCTGCCCCCCAGGACTGGTTTTGAGGTTGGTGGGTGAGGCCTGGCTGAGCGCAAGCGGAGGTTAATGGGGCAGGGACCCCTTCGTGATCACTGCCCATCAAAAGCCTGGCAGGAAAGTAAGTTTTGACCTGGTGCCAGGCAGACCTTCTTGGGCAGAGTGTTCCTCAAACAGGAAGTCACCACCGAAAAGGCCCTGTGCCTTGACATCGTCCTCCAAGCCACTTTCCACAGACGGAGATTGAAAGGTCCAGGTAGGATCATATTGGGAGAAGCCAGTCCAAAAGGTATTGGATTGCTGAGTTGTAAAGAAAATTAAATGTACCCCTTTGGCGACTAAACATCAGGAAGAACTTTTTTGGGCGGCAAGCACCGTTCATGATGGAACAGACTCCTATGAGAGGTGGCGGTTTTTAAGCAGAGGTGGAATGGCCACCTGTCATGTATGCTCTGAGATTCCTGCACTGCAGGGGGTTGGTCTAGATGACCCTTGGGGTCCCTTCCCACACTGATTCTGTGACTCCATGTTTGCCCTGCTCACATTTGGGTCTAGTCCCACTTCTTATTAGATTTCAGGCCCCCGAAACCTTTCCACATCCCCTCCCCAGAGTGCTGCCCCTTTTTGGGGGGCTATTTTGCCAATCTTTCTTGGACGTTGTGTTTTGGGGTTTTTTCAACAGCACACCCCACACTCCGCTGCTGCAGCTGGGCTCCCGCGAAACCCCACGGCCTCTCAGCAGGAGGGACCTGAGTGCCTCCTCTCTCCTGCCTTCTGCTGCCCCACTTCCTACCTGATTGACTGTCCTCTAGCCCACATAGCCGTGACCTCAATTATTTATTTACCACGTCGAAGGCGAAATGGAGGACAAGTGTTCCCGCCGAGATGCAATGTGCGTATCTCTCTGGGTCTTGGTTGGCCTGTGTTTTCTTTCAACAGATTCTTTGCGATACCTTGTGATTCCAGGAAAACAAGGATGCTATTGGCAATTGCCTTCCTGGCAGAACAGAGGCTTCTCTCTCTCTCTCTCTCTCTCTCTCTGTATGTGTGTGTGTGTGTATGTGTGTGTGTCCCTGCCGAGATCAGTTGCCTTTGTGACAGGAACACTGTTGAGTTGCTAAAAGTCATGCTCACCACTTCTTATTTAATCCGGACTTTCCGTTCCATGCAGACATCCGCTTAGATCAAGCATGTCCAAAGTCTGTTTCCAGGGCCTAATCCGGCCCGCTGGTTGGTTTAATCCAGTTTATTTCCTGGGGTAAATTCCTTTTAAAAAAAAACAACTCCACAACTTCAATCCTAAGAAAAGCTCCACAACTGCAATCTTAAAAAAAAAAACCTCAACAACTTTGGGGTAAAATCATAAAAAAGCTCAAGAGCTTCAATCTTCACGGTCCTTCAATTCATCAAATCTGGTGGCAGCGGCATCCCCCTGCATGGTCGTTTTGAAGCCTGGACCCACATGTCAGGAATCGAACCTCCTACATGCAGAGCATCTAGCTGTGAAGGTTACCTGTTTAAGATGGGGTTGTATTCGCTTTTAAGGAGCAAGGGCACAGCTTGTTTGTGCTCCTGGATACCTCTTGAATACCTCCAGAAGATTGGAGAACCGGGCCCAAGCTAAAAAACAAGTTTTGCACTTAGGTAGGAAGAACCAGGTGCACAAATATAAGGCGGGGGAGACCTAGCTTACTGGCATTCCATGTGAAAAGGACCTTCGGGGTCTTGGTGGACCACAAGCTGAACACGAGTCAATAGTGTGAGGCAGCAGCGGAAAAAAGCTAATGCAGTTCTGCACTGCATCAACAGAAGTCTAGTGTCCAGCTCAAGGAAAGTAATAGTACCGCTCTATTCTGCCCTGGTCAGACCACGGCTGGAATACTGTGTCCAATTCCAGGCACCACAATTTAAAAGGGATGGAAGGTGGAAGCTGGAAGGTGTGCAGAGGAGGACAACCGAGATGATTAATGGTCTGGAAAGCAAGCCTGATGAGGAACGGTTGAAGGAGCTGAGATTGTTTAGCCTGGAGAAAAAGAGACTGAGAGGAGATATGAGACCTGTTAAGTTGTGGGCGAACCTAGCAGACGACACAGCGATTCTTCAAACAGCTCTTCTTTATTCCAATGTCAGAACAGAACTAAGCTGAGGGGCTCAGTCAGCCTGCTTATATAGAGCTCCAGAACAATGTAACTGTTGCCATTTTCTAAAACTATCCAATCACTGAACGTCACTTTTCAATCCTTCATTTGCATACAAACTATCCAATCACTGAACGTCACTTTTTGATCCTTCATTTGCATAACTATCTACAGTATCCCCCTGCTGGCCCAGGGTGAGAACTTCAGTACATAACAAGACCCATCATCAAACATCTAAAAGGCTGTCGCATGGAAGAGGAAACAAGCTTTGTTTTCTCCTGTTCTAGAGGGCAGGACTTGAACCCATGGCTTCAAGTTACAAGAAAGGAGGCTCTGACTAAACGTTAGGAATAACTTTCGGAAGGCAAGAGCTGTTTGACAGCGGAACAGTCTCCCTCAGGAGGTGGTAGACTCTCCTTCCTTGGAGGTTTTTAAGTAGAGATTGGACGACCATCTGTCATGCATGCTTTAGCTGAGATTTCTGCATAGCAGGGGGTTGGACTAGATGACCCTCAGGGTCCCTTCCAACTCTACAATAATTTTTCATTAGAGGCCCAAATGTCCTCTCTGGCCAGGACGGTCTTTGAGCAGCTTAATTTACAAAGCCCTGAGCAATTTAGGTCCAGGGACCACCCGAGCCCCTGCACTCCAGCTCAGGAGCGCCGTTGACTGTCCGGCAAGTTGCAAAGGTTAACTGGCAGCAGCAAGACACCAATAAGAAATAAATAAGAAGGCTGTATGCACAGATTATTTAAAGCAGGGGTCTCCAAACTAAGGCCTGCGGGCCGGCTAAGGCCCGAGGGACTCGTTTATCTGGCCCGCAGAGACCCCCGCCGCCGTGCTACACGGCTGCCCACTTCCAGGTCGGAGGAGCACCGGAGATAGCTTGTGCGCATGTGCATTATGTGCACATGCGCATTATTTCCAGTGCACACGCACACAAGCTATTTCCGGTGCTCCTCTGACCCGGAAGTGCGCCAGAAATAGCGTGTGTGCATGCATATGGGCACGCCCTCCCCCGCCCTCCCGCGCAATCAGCGCTAGAGACACTGGCCCGAGGCGCGGTAAGTTTGCTGACCCCTGATTTAAAGGGACAGGGATGGAAACGCCTTTCCCCCAGCTGCAATAAAACTTAGTGATGAGCTGTTGCCTAGGGCAGGGGTCAGCAACCCGTGGCTCCGGAGCCGCATGTGGCTCTTTTACACCTTTGCCGCGGCTCCGGGGCGGATACTAGCGAGGGGAGGAGGCGCATTGTGCGCCCCGACACTCCCCACTGTGGCGGGCGCTGTACTGGCTGTGACGTCGCATGGGGGCGGTGCGTGTGTTAGTCACGCACCGTCCCGACGTCACCTTCCCGCCCACCCGCCCGCTACATTGTAAGGGGCATGTACGCTGGTCACTGTTTTGAAGGGGAGTGAAGAACACACACACAAAAAATGGTAACTTGTTAATTTAACGTTTATTTCTATGAGGAGGAGTAATCCTGAGGGGTCAAACAAAGAAATAATTTAAAAAGTGACAAAAAAGTTATTTTTATAATGACGAGTTTTGCGGCTCCCAGTTTTTTTTCTTCGGAAACGGGTCCAAATGGCTCTTTTTGTCTTAAAGGTTGCAGACCCCTGGCCTAGGGGGCTGCAGACTTGAAAGGCAGCCCCCATCGTGAGCTCCGGGGAGGCTGGACCCCCTGCCTCCCAAAAAGAACATCACTGCAAGGAGGGAACCGACTGGGGCTTCCTTTCCCCCTCCCAGAGGAAAGACGCTTAGGACCATGAAGCTGAGAGAATTAGTAGAAGCTTGCTTTCCCCCCTTCTCCTTCCCAGCCGCTTTTCCTTTTGTGCCGTGTCTTTTAGATTTTAAGCCTGAGAATGCAGGCACCTTATTACTCATCACTGCAAGCCACTCTGGGACACATTTGGGGGTGGGGTGAGGGCCCTGAAGAGCAGGGCGAAAATCTTCCGATTAAAAAATCTGAAATCAGCTTCCTCAGCCCAGCATTAGAAGACAATGGGGATTAGCTGCCTCTCCAGAAGAGTCTTAAGAGGCTGGTTTTTCCCCCTGGCGTGGCAACCTGTGCCTGGTCGAACTTGGTCCCTACTCCCTCCTGGCTCACCAGTCACCAGCCCCCAGTAAATCAAAATGCTCCTAAAGAAGATTGGAAGAACATTATCAGCTAGATCTGCTTGCAGGCCAAAGAGAGGGAGAGAGATTTGCAAATGCAACACAATGGAGGGCTGTTGCCACTTGTCCCTGGCTAATGGGTACTTCAGAGGAAAATGTCAGAGTGTATCTGGGTACCATAGCAACATGGTACATTCCAATCTCCCGCTTCAAAGCTGCAAATCATTCCTTCTTCAGGACTGGGTCCACTCAGCCTCTTGGGCTTGTCGATCAGAAGGTCGGTGGCTCAAATCCCAGCGATGGGGTGAGCTCCCTTTGCTCGGTCTTTCTCCTGCCAACCTAGCAGTTCAAAAGCAACCAGGTAAAACGCGGGTGGTGCTGTGGGTTAAACCACAGAGCCTAGGACTTGCTGATTAGAAGGTTGGCGGTTCGAATCCCTGCCACGGGGTGAGCTCCCGTTGCTCGGTCCCTGCTCCTGCCAACCTAGCAGTTCGAAAGCACATCAAATTGCAAGTAGATAGGTACCACTCCGGCGGGAAGGTAAACGGCATTTCTGTGCGCTGCCCCTGGTTTGCCAGAAGCGGCTTAGTCATGCTGGCCACATGACCTGGAAGCTGTACGCCGGCTAAATATATATATATATATTGAATTGAATTGAATTGATTAATATGGTCACAGACCAGCATCAACACACACAATAACACAGATCATAAAAAATATCAGAAATACTAGGGGCAATATGAATATAACAAGACTCTAAATACAAAAATTAAAATTAATTGTTAGCGTGTCCCCTGTAATTAACATTTAGGGGTTTGAACATTATGGGATACCATAATGTAAATATATACACACACACACATACACTCAAAACCACTCCAAATGGATAAACTCAGTAAAATGTGTATTTTTGCTCCCCCAGTGCAAAGATACGCCTTAAAAGACCCCTCCCCAAGTCTGCACCGCATTAAACAGTCCTGGCTCCCCACCCTCAGGGTGCTGAGGGTTGTCAGGTGGAGAAACCCGCCCCCCCCTCGCCCTCCTAAGCAGGTTTACTCATGAGCAAGCCCCCTTACCCGCAAGCCCCTCCCATCCCCAGAACCCCCTCCTTCCCTTCCCAGAAACCTTTGCTTCCCTGGCTCCCTTCCCGCTCTGCCTTCTGGGAAATGGAGTCCCTCACCCTCCGTGACGCTGCCGGGCTGTAGTCCGCCGCGGACTCCGCTTCCCAGGAGCCACCGCGCGGCGGCCGGCCACATCCCGCCTCTAAAGCCGCCTGGGGATCGTAGTCTTCCTCCTGGAAAGCCATAGTGCGGGCCTGGAGCGCAGGACTACGGCTACCGGCATGCATTTCGGCGGGCGGCCATTTTGGGGTGGTGTTTTCCTTCCCCCCCTCCCTCCCTCCCACCCCTCTATCCCCCTGAATACACTTAAGATGGCGCCGGGGGCAGGAATAGACTGAAGGTTGCAGCTGTGGAGGGAGGAGAGAGGCGCTGGGGAGGAAGGCTTGGTTGCTAGGTTACCACCCCACCCCCCCAAGCCTTGCTGCCCAGGGGCACCCAGAGGAAAGAAAGACCCCCATGGTCTGAGCCCCCTCACCTATTGGAACAGGTGCTGTGGGGCTGCGCAAGCGGAGCCCCCTGCCAGCTCATGGGGAGTGGGCAGCCGCCCTGGCCAGAGCCATGGACCTCCGCTTGGCCGTCTACAACGCCGCCCGCGAAGGCAAGCTGAAGTTGCTGCAGAAGCTGCTGGGAACCCGGAGCCGAGAGGAGCTGGAGGAGCTGACGGCCGGCCCCGGCGGCGGAGAAGGGTCCGGGGGCACGCCGCTGCTGATCGCCTCACGCCACGGCCACCGCGAGGTGGTCGAGTACCTCCTGGACCACTGCGGCGCCCGGGTGGAGGCAGGCGGCTCAGTCAGCTTCGACGGCGAGACCATCGAGGGAGCCCCTCCGCTTTGGGCCGCGTCGGCCGCCGGCCACCTGGACGTGGCTCGCAGCCTGCTGGAGCGGGGGGCCAACGTCAACCAGACCACGCTCACCAACTCGACGCCACTGCGGGCAGCCTGCTTCGATGGGCACCTGGAGATTGTGCGCTACCTGGTGGGCGAGAGGGGGGCCGACCTGGAGGTGGCCAACCGCCACGGCCACACCTGCCTGATGATCTCGTGCTACAAGGGCCACACGGAGATCGCCCGCTACCTCCTGCAGAGGGGGGCGGACGTCAACCGCCGCAGCGTCAAGGGGAACACGGCCCTGCATGACTGCGCCGAGTCCGGGAGCCTGGAGATCCTGCGGCTGCTTCTGGCCTCCGGGGCAAGGATGGAGAAGGATGGGTATGGCATGACCCCGCTGCTGGCCGCCAGCGTGACTGGCCACACCAACATCGTCGAATACTTTATAGAGGGAGCGTTGGAGGAGGAGGCGGCGGCCGTAGGGGAGCACGACGGCAGCCAGGCCAAAGACGGTGATGGGTGTTCTGCTGCGGGCGACGGCCGTCCCCAAGTTTACTGCACGCGGGAGGCAGCTGTGGAAGCACTGGAGCTCCTGGGAGCCACTTTTGTGGACAAGAAGCGCGACCTGCTGGGGGCCTACAAGCACTGGCGGAGGGCGATGGGCCTGCGCCACCAGGGCGGGCAGTACCTGGCCAAACCGGAGCCTCGCCAATTGGTGCTGGCCTATGACTACTCGCGGGAGGTGAGCACGGCGGAGGAGCTGGAGACCTTGGTGATCGACCCGGACGAAATGCGGATGCAGGCCCTTTTGATCCGCGAGCGCGTCCTCGGCCCCTCGCACCCAGACACCTCCTACTACATCCGCTACCGGGGGGCCGTCTACGCCGACTCGGGGAACTTCGAGCGCTGCATCAACTTGTGGAAGTATGCGCTGGAGATGCAACAGGGCAACCTGGAGCCGCTGAGCCCCATGACGGCCAGCAGCTTCCTCTCCTTCGCCGAGCTGTTCTCCTATGTGCTGCAGGACCGCTCAAAGGGCACCTTGGCCACGCAGCTGGGCTTCCCCGACCTCATGGGTGTGCTGAGCAAAGGGGTGCGCGAGGTCGAGCGGGCGCTCCTGCACCGCAAGGACCCCGTGGCGGACTGCGCCCAGTTCACCAAAGCCCTGGCCATCATCCTGCACCTAGTCTTCCTTCTAGAGAAGGTGGAGTGCTCCCCGGAACAGGAGCACCAGAAGCGGCAGACCATCTACCGCCTCCTGAAGTGCAACCCGCGGGGCAAGAACGGCTTCACGCCGCTGCACATGGCGGTCGACAAGGACACCACCTCCGTCGGCCGCTACCCAGTGGGGAAGTTCCCCTCCCTCCACGTGGTCAACCTCCTCCTGGAGTGCGGGGCCGACCCCGACGGCCGCGACTACGACAACAACACCCCTCTGCACGTGGCCGCGCGCAACAACTGCCCGCTCATCATGAGCGCCCTCATAGAGGCCGGGGCGCACATGGACGCCACAAACGCCTTCAAGCAGACGGCCTACGAGCTCCTGGACGAGAAGCTGCTCACCAAAGCCATGATGCAACCCTTCAACTACATCACGTTGCAGTGCCTTGCCGCCCGCGCCCTCGACAAGCACAAGATCCCCTACAAAGGATTCATCCCCGAAGAGCTGGAGGCCTTCATCGAGCTCCACTGAGGAGGGGGTGGGCGGCACCGCGAGCCCCCTCCCGCAGGGGCTGGGGCTGGGACTCGGCCCGCCTCTGCTCGGGTTTGGATTTTAAAATGCTTCCATTTGCACACTGGGCCGGGTCGACCTCCCCTTTCTCGCTCCGGAACCTGTGGAAATTGAGAGCTGCTCTCGCTGGGCCACGTTGGTGTGGCTGCACCCCTGAGCAACAGCAGGTGGCTGGATCTAGCCCCCGCTCTATGACCTACTGTGGCTCTAGGGGGGTTGGGGGCAGAATAAGGGTGGCCAAAACCAGCTGCTTGTTGCCCTGCCCCCTGAAAGGAAAGGGCTCAAGCAGCATGGTCAGGTCAGAATTGCTGCTGCCCTCCATTGCCAACTAATTTTTTTTTCCTCTTCAAAGCACACACACACACACACACATGCAAATCCTATTTTTGACCTCTTGCTTTCTGAAGCCCAGCCTGCCTTACAAGCTTTAAGAGCAGCTAGGTTTGCATACCCCTCCTCCTCTCCCTCCCTTGAAAACAAGCGAGGGGTTTTAGGTGAGCCTGCAGTCAAGTCTTAAAAAAAACAAAACCTGCTCTACCCTTTTTTCAGTGACAGCCTGTGCCGGAGGGGGGGGGTTTGAAAGTTTCAGCCAAACACTGCGGGTAATGTTGAAAATTAGCTTTGTTACGCTTCGCGCAGCTGACCCAACCCGGTATGGTGAGGTTTGGTTGTGTTCTGCGTTTGATTTTACTTCATTTTCCAGTGTCTCATATTGCATTGCTGAGATTTTGCTGCTGTGTTGAGAGGCTGGTTGTGGTGTTGTGCTGTGTTTTGCTGTTTTTTCCTCATTTTTTTTTTTTAAGATCAATCTGGAGCTATCACTGGTTTAGGCAGTTGAAGGGGGGGGGTGTGTGGAAAAACCCCAAACTCTGAAGTTGCCTTTAGGATCAAACCAGCAGCTACCCGCCTTCCTCCCCACAGAAAGGCCAGAGGCAGAAAAACCATTATCAGGCTTCTTTTTTGAGTGTGTTAAAGATGATCCTTTGCGTTAAGACAGCCCCACTCTTTTCAGAGCGCAGATAGGGCTTGCTGTGTTTTGCTTTTTAAGAGGGGAACGTCTTCCAGAATGTCGGGTGGCTAGGATCTGCTTCTTCTAATAGGTCCTGTGCCTACAGACCCTTCTTCCTTTGCACAGCTGCAGAAAGGGGTCAGAAGTGCTCCTTTAAAGGTCTTTTGGTGGCATCAGGGCAGGGGGAGAGACAGTGGCCCTTGTCATTCTTAAGTAAAATGCTGTGCACAGGCCCACAGACCTAGTTGGCAGGTTTTGTCCCGGACTGCGGCTGACGGCCCCTTTCTCCACTGGCTGGTTTTGCCGCATCTCTGGCAGGTCCCAGTTGCATTGAGAGAGGTGTCTAATAAGGTGTCTGGAAGGACAGTAAAGCATGAGACTCTTAATCTCAGGGTTGTGGGTTCAAGCCCCACGTTGGGACAAAGGACCCCTGCATTGCATGGGGTTGGGCTAGATGATCTTGGTGGTCTCTTTCCAGCTCTACAATTCTGCCATTCTAGACGGCTGTACACTTCATTCACAGTTGCTCCCTCTCTGAAAGACGGGATCTGTAATCAGCAGACTTTTGAGGTTGTCTTAATTGAACTGTTCTTCAGTCCGGGAATCAAGAGAGTTGTAGAGTCAGAAGGGACCCAGAGAGTCTAGTCCCGACTCCCTGCAGTGCAGGAATCTCAACTGACAGGTGGCCATCAAACCTTTGTTCAGAAACCTCCAAGGAAGGGAGAGTCCACCACCTGTGGGGTTCTTCCTGGCATCCAGTCGGAATCTCCTCGGAATCCGTTGCTTCAGGTCCTACCCTCCGGAGCCGGAGAAAAGAAACTTGCTCCGTCCTCCGTGAAGGCCCTGAAAATGGATTCCCAAACCCTGTTATCCCAGACATGCTGGCCCAGGGCTTGGTGGGAGTCAGGAGTCTCGGGTCTTTGAAGAAGGAAGCAGGGCTCAGGGCTTTACCTGGAATTCAAAGGGTACCCAAAGCAAGCTGAGTTTTAGAGTCTGGGGAAAAGGCACGTTGAGCTGCTTCCGATTTGGTTGCATCGCATCAACCCAACAGCACGGCAGATCATGCGGCTGAAAGGTGTACTTATTGCAGGGGGAGCATAGCTATTCACAGTTGCCAGCGCTGTTTGCAGAGACGTTTGGAGCAGTGGTATCATCTCCCAGCGGGAAGGCAGGCCAACCGGTTCTCGGGTGCCATCTTTTGTCAGCCAGCCAGCCACAAGAAAGTGCCGTTGACCCACTGACCATCTCACCCAGCCCTGACAGGGACAGAGCTTGCGTAGAATGCAGATTGGGAGGGGGGCATTGGAAGGCGCTGGCTGCTTGTTAGTCCAGAGGTGTTTCCCCTCCAATAGCCATTCAGAGGGTCAACATCTGGAATGGTTCAAGAGTTCATCTGGCGTGGCTTTCGGAGGGCGGATTCAGACAACAATTTCATCCTCCTCCCGCCCCCTGCCCTGACTTTACAGGCTGGGAATTCAGTGAACTGACAAGGTGGCTCCTGATCTATAGCTCAGTCAGTAGAGCATGAGGCCTTTCATCTCAGGGTCGTGGGTTCACGCCCCACGTCGGGCAGAAGATTCCCACATGGGGGTGGGATTACGGCAGGGGTCAGCAAACTTATTGCGCCTCGGGCCGGTGTCTCCAGTGCCGATCGCGCAGAGGGCATGGGAGCGTGTGCCCATACGCATGCGCACACGCTATTTCTGGCGCACTTCCGGGTTGGAGGAGCACCGGAAATAGCTTGTGCGCATGTGCATGGGCCTCCTCTAACCCGGATGTGCACCGGAAAAATGCTTGTGCATGCACAAATAACGTGCATGCGCAAATAACGCTTGCGCATGTGCACAAGCTACTTCCGGTGCTCCTCCAACCCGGAAGTGGGCAGCCGCACAGAGCCGGTAAGAGCGGGTGGCGGGGTCGCCGCTGGCCGGATAAACAAGTCCCTCGGGCCTTATCCAGCCCGCGGGCCTTAGTTTGGGGACCCCTGGATTAGGGTGCCCCTCATGGTCGCTTCCAACTCTACAATTCCACATGGTCCTTCCCAGAGGACGCAATGCACATGGGTCCCTCTCCCAAGCCAATGTCTGCTGCAAAATTGAGGCGTTTCGGACGCTGGTCCACGGACGTTTTCATGGCCTCACCAGGCCACTGCTGCCCCCAGTCCCACTAGATCTGCAAGGTGCCATTTCCCAACAAATCAATGTACGCCTCTGTAGCATGAGGGCTTTGTCTGAATCCATCTCCTTACATTTTTGTTTGGGATTTTTTTGGGGGGGTGTATGGCAAAAGTTGATGGAGTGTTGTGTGTTGACCACCAGAGTTTTGGGCTCCAAGTTTGGTTTCAAAAGGCTCTCTTGGTGTGGGCAGGAGAGCAAGGGTAGAAAACAGCCGCTGAGGTTGGGTGGGGGGACAGAGGAAGGGGTGATTCTCTTCCCCCCCCCACCAGCTGCCCCCCCTCAAGGCTCGCTCGCTCTTCACAACACCCCTCGGGACCGCTGACCACGTCCTTTCCCTGCTTGAGACTGGATGGCTCAGCTGAACCATAGCAACCTCAGAAAGGTTTTCCTCAGAGGAGGAATCACTTCGACTGTCCTCCCCCCCCCCGCCCCCCGCTTTGTTAAAAAAGCAAACGACAGTTTCGAGGGGTAAAGAAAGATGGTTTCAGGGGGTACCGCTGCTGCTGCTGCTGCTGTTTTCTTGCTGCAAAGAAAAGTGTTCGTTTAGCAATGCATTGAGCAGAATACTCAAGAAGCGGAGTGTGTTAAACTCGTCAGCCGGTGGCAACTCCTAAGTTGAAGTGAATGAAATGACACTTTAAAAAAATAAAAAGGAAAAGAAGGAAACGAAAATCCTGCTGCTAAAAAACAAACAAACCCCAAATTCCTCTGACTTTCTTGTTCTTATGTCTGTTGGGATCTGGTTGGTTGGTTGGTTGGTTGGTTGGTAGGGGTCGCTTGAGGGATGAAATTTATTTTGTAGAAGGGGAGCTCCCCATTTTCTCACAGGGAAACAGGTTTATTTATGGATGGGGGAATCGGTGCGCAGCGTCAGGCCATTAAAGTCCTGTTGTCAGCTAGAGTGTCTTCTGGCAATAGCTCCCCAGCAGCAGCTGGTATTTGGGGATATTCTGGCCGTAGTTCAGTGGAGCATCTCCCTTGCAAACGGGGGGGGGGGCAGATTCAACCCCCAGTTGTAGGGATTAACTGAGGAGCAGGGGCGAACCATGGACTCCTTGGAGAAAAAGGGGGGAGATAATTGGAATCAATAAGCTCTTCTGCTGACCTAAGGGGGCTGGAGGGGCCAGCCGCGTGGAGATTCCGGTCGCCAACCTGAGATCCAGAAAGATCTCCACGTGGTCGCAGTTGGACCTGCGTCAGTCTCAGAACGCACCTGGTGCCTGGGGAATTTTGTATACTTGATTCCAGGTTAGGATTCAGGTACCGTATTTTTTGCTCTATAAGACTCTATAAGAAAAGTCTTATGGAGCGAATGCAGGCTGCGCAGCTATCCCAGAAGCCAGAACAGCAAGAGGGATTGCTGCTTTCACTGCACAGCGATCTCTGTCGCTGTTTTGGCTTTTGAGATTCAGAATTTTTTTTTTCTTGTTTTCCTCCTCCAAAAACTAGGTGTGTCTTGTGGTCTGGTGCGTCTTATAGAGCGAAAAATACGGTATATCTGCTTGGGGCTCCAGCCAAAACCTTGTTTCGATGGGGGCAGAGGACTCTGTGGACAGCAGCCAAGACATCTATTGCTTAATATTTCAGCCCTAAAGGGCTGGCCAAACCCCTGGGAGCCACATGCCATTGGTGGGCGGGGGCAGGAGCAAAAGGGGGGCGGGAGCAACGGTTGTAGATTTTAACCTTTCAAAGTAGTCTAGCTTCTGCACCCACCCAAACCTTCTCTGCCTTCCATCTAGGAAAGAAGGAGGCATTCAGCAGAGTTCAGGGGCGCATTCTGGCCGGTCAGAAACACTCAAGGGGGTGGGGGCAGTGCAAAGCAAGACCAGTGAGGGGTGGGGCCTGGGGGAGAGGGGGTGGGGCCTATGCAGAGTCCTGGGTGCCAGGTAGAGAGGTTTGGGGAGGCATATTCGGACCCTGGGCCTGGCATGCATGCCCGTTGTAGAAAGATGCATGTAGAAAGTTTTTACCTGGAGGGCAACCTTAATTTCACTTACTGTATTTTTTGCTCTATAAGACTCACTTTTTCCCTCCTAAAAAGTAAGGGAAAATGTGTGTGCCTCTTATGGAGTGAATGCAGGCTGTACAGCTATCACAGAAGCCAGAAAAGCAAGAGGGATTGCTGCCTTCACTGCGCAGCGATCCCTCTTGCTGTTCTGGCTTATGAGATTCAGAATATTTTTTTTCTTGTTTTCCTCCTCCAAAAACTAGGTGCGTCTTGTGGTCTGGTGCGTCTTATAGAACGAAAAATACGGTACATGCTCATGGGGCGTGGAACAGTGGGCCAGGGACAAGACCTTGGGGAAATGGGGAGGGGGGAAAACATGTGAAACCACCTTGAGATCCTTGGAAAACAAAGGTGGTTAAATCAATAAACTAACAAATAATGGACCGCTCGATTAAGACGTTGACCCAGTGTGCAGCCGCCACAAAGGATTTCCCTCTCTCAACTCCATGCATACATTTCGTAGATGTCTTCCTTGTCTCCTCTTTCTCGTCTTCTCTCTAAACTAAAAAGCTCCAAGCAACAACACTTTATTCCCATAGGGGAGTCACTCCACACACACCCCTCAATCAGTTTGGTCGCCCTTTTCCAACGCTTTTCCATCTCCTTTTTGAGGGCAGGTGCCCAGAACTCCATACAGTGGCACAAGCCCAGTCCCCAAGGATTCCTGAGCCTAAGGATATATGGCCAGCACTGAAGCTGGCTTGCCTTTCCCTCACCTAAAAGCACCACACCTGCTTAGCTTGCTTAATTTCCGCACCTAGATTTAGGTACGGAAGGTTCTGCTGCTGCTGCTGCTATTATTAAGCAGCTAGGCTTCTGAAACCTCAAGTGTGCGAAACCTTGAGTGCCAGCCGTACTGAGTAACCTATTGCTTTGGCCTTTGTTGGGATCCAGCAGGTTAAAAATAAAAGCTGCCGTCAGGTTGGTCCAGATTTGGAGCTGAGCAGCTGAGAGGGTTGCATGTGAAACAAGAAACTTAGCAAGCTCTATTCCAGCCAGGGGTGATTTCCCCCAGGCGAGGGCTTTGCAAGAACACTGGTCCTTCATTCCTGCATAACAAGAGCTGGCTTGCATGTATACCTGTATAGTCACCATAGGTCACACTCCGTTCAGTTCAGGGGAGTGCCCTAGGATTCTGATCAAGTTGAGTGAGCGAGCTAGAAACTTTCATGGCCTTATTCGCAAGGATGAATTAATGAAGAACAGCTTGTGTCTGATTCAAACCTCACCTGAACCAAGAATCATAGAATCATAGAGTTGGAAGAGACCCCAAGAGCCATCGAGTCCAACCCCCTGCCAAGCAGGAAACACCATCAGAGCACTCCTGACATATGGTTGTCAAGCCTCTGCTTAAAGACCTCCAAAGAAGGAGACTCCACCACACTCCTTGGCAGCAAATTCCACTGTCAAACAGCTCTTACTGTCAGGAAGTTCTTCCTAATGTTTAGGTGGAATCTTCTTTCTTGTAGTTTGGAACCATTGCTCCGTGTCCGCTTCTCTGGAGCAGCAGAAAACAACCTTTCTCCCTCCTCTATGGGACATCCTTTTATATATTTGAACATGGCTATCATATCACCCCTTAACCTCCTCTTCTCCAGGCTAAACATGCCCAGCTCCCTTAGCCGTTCCTCATAAGGCATCGTTTCCAGGCCTTTGACCATTTTGGTTGCCCTCCTCTGGACACGTTCCAGTTTGTCAGTGTCCTTCCTGAACTGTGGTGCCCAGAACTGGACACAGTACTCCAGGTCCTAGCCAGTGGCATAGCCTTTTGGGTATGTGTGTGTGTGTGTGTCTGTGTGTACAGGGACTGTGCGCTTCCATCGCTGGGCTCCACTGAAAACAGCTGCTCCGTGTGAACCAGGAAATGGCCTCTCCAGACAACAGAACAACTCATTCTTACCTATGTGGCTGCAATCTCCTGAAACACTCAAGGGAGTTGAATGCACATGCATGCTCCATCCATTTCCCTCCTTCCACACAGCCCTGTGCACTGACAACCCACGCTACACCACTGGCCATTTGTTGTGGTTGTTGTTTAGTCGTGTCCGCCTCTTCGTGACCCCCTGGATCAGAGCACGCCAGGCACTTCCGTCTTCCACTGCCTCCCGCAGTTTGGTCAAACTCATGCTGGTAGCTTCAAGAACACTGTCCAACCATCTCATCCTCTGTCGTCCCCTTCTCCTTGCGCCCTCCATCTTTCCCAACATCAGGGTCTTTTCCAGGGAGTCTTCTCTTCTCATGAGGTGGCCAAAGTCTTGGAGCCTCAGCTTCAGGATCTGTCCTTCCAGTGAGCACTCAGGGCTGATTTCCTTCCGAATGGAGAGGTTTGATCTTCTTGCAGTCCATGGGACTCTCAAGAGTCTCCTCCGACACCAGAATTCAAAAGCATCAATTCTTCGGCGATCAGCCTTCCTTATGATCCAGCTCTCACTTCCATACATCACTACTGAGAAAACCATGGCTTGAACTATACGGACCTTTGTTGGCAAGGTGATGTCTCTGCTTTTTAAGATACTGTCTAGGTTTTTCATTGCTTTTCTCCCAAGAAGCAGGCGTCTTTTAATTTCATGGCTGCTGTCACCATCTGCAGTGATCATGGAGCCCACTGACCCTAGCAAGCCTTAATACAGATACCCACCCTCACCCCCCACTTTCCTGTCAGGAACAAAACAGAACTGGCAACTCTGGCTCGTGAACTCTGTTCACAGCAGTGGTGCGACAGGCATTTCATCCCCCCCCCCTTTGTAAAGGAATGGTAGAGTTGCGAAGAAAACTTCAGAAAGGGGCAAGCCAAACCATTAAGGGGATGAAAATAATAAACCCAGATGCCAACTTTGCTGCCACATACACCCGGACAACACCAACAACATCACACATACCATCTCGGGACTATTTAATTGCTCATCGTCTAACATTGTGTATGCCATCAAATGCCAACAGTGTCCTTCAGCTCTCTATATTGGACAGACAGGCCAAACCCTACGCCAAAGAATAAACGGACATAAATCTGACATCAGGAACCACAAGACAGAGAAACCAGTAGGAGAACACTTCAATCTCCCAGGACATTCTATACAAGATCTCATAGTAGCTGTTCTATTACAAAGGAATTTCAGAAATAGACTGGAAAGAGAAGCTGCTGAATTGCAACTTATTACCAAACTTAAAACCATGGAGAGACCTGGTCTGAACAAAGACATTGGATTCTTATCTCATTATACATGACAAAGCCATTTTTCACCTTCTCACCCCTTGCTTTTTCCTGTAAGACCTATTGCAGTCGTTAAGAGTCGTCAACAGGCTCATCACAGCTATCTGCCAATCACCCAATCCCACCACCCTTCTGAGTAACACCCCTCCCCACCTTCTCACTATATAGAAGGGTCTGGTGACTTCTGTTTCAGTGTATCTGAAGAAGTGTGCATGCACACGAAAGCTCATACCAAGAACTAACTTAGTTGGTCTTTAAGGTGCTACTGGAAGGAATTTTTTTGTTTGTTTGTTTTGACTATGGCAGACCAACACGGCTACCTATCTGTAACTGGCATTAAGGGGATGGAACAACTTCCTGGCGCATGGGCCAGGAATCAGCTTTGCCTGATGAACAGCAGCCTGAAGAGGGCAGGAGGTTTACTGACTCCACCTGCTGCTGATCAGCCTTCAAGGACTCAGAGGAGAACCAGCTGGCTCCAGCCTTCTTAAGGCTTCCAGCCTCGAGTCAGTTGCTGGAAATGTTTTGTCGTTCCTGGTCCGAACTTTGCTGCTTTTTGCTTGGATTGTTGGATTCCCTGACCCCTGGACTGTCTGCCATATGTCCAACCTTAGGACTGGACCTGACTTTGCTTATGGGCTCTGCTTCCAGGCAAGTACCCCTCTGAGACTCTGCTGGTTGGCTGGCCTCTCCCTCCTCTGGGCTCTATAAAAAGGTAAAGGGACCCCTGACGGTTAGGTACAGTCGTGACCAATTCTAGGGTTGCAGTTCTCATCTCGCTTTATTGGCCAAGGGAGCTGGCGTACAGCTTCCGGGTCATGGGGCCAGCATGACTAAGCCGCTTCTGGAGAACCAGAGCAGTGCACGGAAACGCCGTTTACCTTCCCACCAGAGTGGTACCTATTTATCTACTTGCACTTTCTGCTTTCAAACTGCTAGGTGGGCAGGAGCTGGGACCGAGCAACGGGAGCTCACCCCGTCGCGGGGCTTTGAACCACCGACCTTCTGATCGGCAAGTCCTAGGCTTTGTGGTTTAACCCACAGTGCCACCCGCGTCCCCTGGGCTCTATGCAAGTTAGATTATTGCAATGCATTATACGCCTCAGAAGACGGTTTGGAAACTTGAGCTGGTGGAGCATTTTGGTGGTGCAGTTGCTCACTGGGGAGCTGCAACAAACAGCCGTGGAAGACTTTGGGAGGCAGAGACGCAAGAGGGCATCAGAGGAGGGAGAGAAGGAAAGAGGGACAGAGGACAATGTTGCACCCCTGACCATCATTCAAGTCATCCCAGGGTGCAACGACACACCTGAAAACCATTGGCTTAACCTATGAAACTTTCTTAAGCAGACTTAAGGCCCATTCACACCTCGTTTTAATATGGATCCTTTAATCTAGTGGTTCCAAAATGTTTTTTCCAGGCCACTCACTCCCTCCTGGGTCCCCCGGTGCTCCCTACCACACTAAAACCAGTGGTTTGCACAACCCCCTAAGGGAGATAACAGCACGATAAAATTCAAAACGGCGACAATTGATTACACATTCAGTCAAAATCCAGTTGAAACTATTGAGTTTAATTAATTCAGAGAGACTCGTGAACTTGATCCAGCGATACCAGCTTTTCGAAGTCCGATAGTCATTTGCACCTCCAGCGCCCCAGCTCCCCCCTCACCTATTAGCGCCCCCTGGGTCATCCCACCCACCCTAGGGGGTGGTAGCACCCATTGCTTTAATCTAACACACATATTTTAATTACCCCTTCGTCTATACAATGTTCGCTGCAAACAGCTGCTGTCCCAAACTTTCACCCTGCTAAATCCTGCGTTTCCCTGTCCTCAGAAAATCCGCAAAGTGTATCTGCTCCGCTTTAAAAGCTCTTTTGTCCCCGACTCTTGGAATGAAGCGTTGATAACTTTACTACCAAAACAAGGAACGGACCCAAATATTATAAAGAATTACAGGCCAATTTCATTATTGAACATTGATTAGAAAATCTTCGCTGGTGTGTTAGCAAATAGATTGAAAAAATGCTTGAACAGAATAATGGGTAAGGATCAGAATGGCTTTTTACCAAGGAGACAGATAAAAAATAATACAAGAGTAGTGATTGATTTTCTAGAATTTATTGATATGGAACCTAGTAAGAAGGTGGCATTGTCACTGGTGGATTTCAACAGTGTGATACTGCCTTCGACAGTGTGACCTGGAACTTTCTGGTCCACACTGTGGAAAGTGTGAAACTTGGGAACAAAATTTTGAATGGTATTAAAGAGATTTATGAAAACCAGAAAGCTAAGTTAATTATTTACAGCGAAATAACTGAAGAATTCCAAATTGAAAGAGGCAGCAGAAAAGGATGTCCTCTATCCCCACTTTTGTTTATTGTGACGCTGGAAACACTCCTAAGAGTGATAAGAAAGGACCCAAAAATTAAGGGGATTAGTCTAGACAATATAAAGTTAAAGCATTTGCGGACGATGTAATTATTACTCCAGAAAACCCAGAAGGAAGTATACAAGAAGCCCTAAAGAAATTGACTGAGTACGGAGGAGTATCGGGCTTCAAGTTAAATAAAGAAAAATCTAAATTATTAATGAAAAATATGGGGGTAAAGGAACAGGAAGAATTGGAAAGGGTAACAGGCCTTAAAATCACCACAAAAGCTAAGTATTTGGGGTTCTGGATTACAAATAGAAATACCAATTTGTACAAGGATAATTATGTGAAATAGTGGAAGGAAATAAAAGGATATTTAAATAAATGGAATAAACTGAACTTGTTTTTATGGGGTAGGATATCCTTGATAAAAATCAGTTCTTTCTTTTCCAGACGATCCCAATAATTATTAGGACAAAATGTTTTAAAAGCTGGCAAAGGGATCTTTCTAATTTTATTTGGCAGGGTAAGAAGCAAAGAGTAAGGTTCAAAGTATTGATGGAGCCCAAAAAAAAGGGCGGGTTTGTGGTCCTAGATCTCAAGCTGTATTTTGAGGCCACATGCATGACGTGGCTGAAAGATTGGATGTTACTGACAGCTACAGAAATCCTAGACCTGGAGGGCTGGGACAAAGTTTTCGGGTGGCATGGCTACCTGGGTCACGATAAAATAAAAGCACATAGGGTCCTCACTAATCATTTGGTGAGAAAGGCCCTATTCAAAGTTTGGGAAAGAAATAAAACAATAGTAACAGCCAAAACTCCCTGGTGGCTATTGCCTATAGAGTCATCAGCCATGCATAGAAATAATATGAAAGACAGTTGACTAACATATAGGGAACTAGTAGAAGAGATAAAGGATTGCCCGACAGAAAAGACAGGGGTAAAGTGACCCCTGACCATTAGGTCCAGTCACGGACGACTCTGGGGTTGTGGCGCTCATCTCGCTTTATTGGTCGGGTACAGCTTCCGGGCCATGTGGCCAGCATGACTAAGCCGCTTCTGGCGAACCAGCGCAGCGCACAGAAACGCCGTTTCCCTTCCCGCCGGAGCGGGACCTATTTATCTACTTGCACTTTGACGTGCTTTCGAACTGCTAGGTTGGCAGGAGCAGGGACCGAGCAACGGGAGCTCACCCCGTCGTGGGGATTTGAACCGCCGACCTTCTGATCAGCAAGTCCTAGGCTTTGTGGTTTAACCCACAGCGCCACCCACGTCCCAAAAATATATAAATTGTTACAAAATTGGAAAATAGAAAAGGTGGGAAAAGGTGACGCTATTAAAAAATGGGAACAAGATCTGGGCCACTCAACTGAATATAATGAATGGGAAGGACTATGGACAAAAAATATAAATTTCACAGCATGTTACCGAATAAGAGAGAATTATATGAAAATGCATCATAGGTGGTCCCTGGTACCAGAAAGGCTGGCAAAAATGGATAAAACATATAATAATTAGTACTGGAGGAAGGAATCTTCTACCATATGTGGTGGACATGCCCCGAAATTGGGAAATTTTGGGGCATGATTCACGAAGAAATAAAGAAAATACTAAGAATATCATATAGTAAAAGGCCAGAGGCATTCCTTTTAGGAATTTTAAACGACGATATTCCAAAAGACGAAACTAAATTTTTCTTATATGCAACGTCTGCAGCAAGAATCCTGGTGGCTAAGTACTGGAAAGGAAATCAGTTACCCACTAGGGGAGAATGGTTATGTAAGCTTTCAGAATATTTAGAATTAGCCAAATTGACATTTATAATAAGACAAAGACCAAAAAGTGAAGTGAAAAAGGAATGGGAGTGCCTAAATGAATACCTTAAAAGCCAAGGTTCGAGGACAGAAATCTGGCTGAGTCTGGAATAACCTTGTGAAGTGAAAGGATAAGAAAGAGGGATTTATATTAGAGATGATAAGGAAAACAGGAAGATACAATGAGAGGTAAAAGAGGCGCTGTGGGATTGGTGGAAGTCAATGTTTGTTTTCCTTTTTAGTGTTTATATTATTAATTTGTAAGATTTGGATTTGTTTTTTAAAATGCTTGTTTTTGTGTTTTGTGTATTTTTTTCGGGGGGTTTTTGTTGTTGTTGTTGTGTGGAAAATACTAATAAAATTTACTTTTTTTAAAGCTCTTCTGTCAGCTTTACGTGGATGAAACCTTTGTCCATTTTTTGTTTTTGATGGGAGTGTTTTTGTGTGGAGCAGCTTCCAGAGAGGCAGGGTGGCCTGAATCAGCAAATCGTGGAAAACAGGGGAAATGGGCAGGAAAATTCCGGGTTAAAATCGTGTCCAAATAGAAGCCAGGGAACAAATTGATTAGCCAAAAGTGCTCTAAGAAGAAAGCAGCAGAACGAATAGAGACAGAGTGGAATGTGAACAGTTTAATTTATTTCCCCCCAACTATTATGGTCTTTAAGGTTGAAGCACAGGTAAGAGAATAAACTTAGAGATGAACTATACCCATTCTTTATTGTCAGTTAACTCTCATTTTGATTTGCTTATATGTACTTAAACCTAGACTGCTGCGTGTTTTGTTTTCTTGTCTTTGGTAATGTTGAATTCATTCTGTGTTTGTTAAATTGTGTTCTGTCAGTTTTGACATGCTCTGTATTTCATAGACATTCGTACCTTGGAAGTCGAACGGAATCTGTTCCGGAAGTCCATTCGACTTCCAAAACATTCAGAAACCAAGGCGCATCTTCAGATTGGAAGCTCCTGTAGCCAATTGGAACCCGCGGAACCTGCGTCGGACATCCAGGTTCCAAAGAACGTTTGCAAACTGGAACACTCACTCTCAGGTCTGCAGCGTTCGGGAGCCAAAACGTTCAAGTTGCAAGGCGTTTGACTTCTGAGGTACGATTGTATTAGCATTCTGATGTATAATTTATGAAATAAATTTCATTGTCGAGAAGCAGCAAGTCAACTCAAATCAGGCAACCAGAGAGAAATTGTTCTGAGTTCTGCTCCAAAACGAACTTGATTCTCATTTGCTTCCCCTGAGAGTTATGCGAACTGCTTCTGGGTGTTGTTCAGACTTTTCTGATGCGATTTGACAAACTTCGTTAAACCAAACCAACTTGTTCCAGGAGGGCTCCCTTTTCCTGCTGCCTCTCTTCTGATCTTCTGATGCCCATTTTGGGTCGACGAGGAGCAGAACAGAGTTTCTAAATGTGGCCGTGCCATTGATCGCAACGTCACAAAGGGATGGAGGCACTTTGAGCTTCAGCCTCCAGGTCTCTCTCTCCCATCCAAACCACCTTCTTCCTCTTCTGCCGCCGCACCTGCCTTCTCCACCTGCATTTGGTTGTAGTCTCCTATCTGGACCATTTGGGCATTCTGGATTATGAGGTGCGACGGAGGTGCCCCAGACATGAGCCCTGGGGAACCCCGTGAGAAGATATATGGATGGGAGAGTTGATCAGGCCCCAGCTGAGGTTGAAGCATTTCAGAGTAGAAAAATGGCTGGTCAGGTGGGGTTTGCAGCCCCCAAAAGCCCCTCTGCGAGGGCATCGGAGCTTGCGAGCTGACCCTTAGGGCAGACAGGCACTGAAGGGCCTGCTGGTACTCACTCTGCTGCTCCTGCAAGCGCTCCTGGTTCCGGATCTGCCTTGAGATATTCCACAGGGCCCTCTTCTCCCGGATCACTGCTGGGGAGAACGTTTTCTTGACCCGCTTGGCGAAGACGGGTGAGGTCTCATCCAGCGGCACGATCGCCGCCAGCAGGAAAGGCATCTCTCGCCTCTTCATGGGGCTCTCTTTGGCAATGAAGGGCACCACCGAGTTGGTCTTGCAGAAGCGCTGGAAGGAGTCCATCAAGGCCACGTTTGCCTGGAAGGCGCAGAAGCGGCTCTTGAAGTTCTCCGTCAGGAGGAGGAGGGTGAAGGCCGAGTTATCCAGGGCATCCTGGAAGCAGCTGAGCTGGCAGTGCCCAGGGACCAGGAAGTCCTCGCTGACCGTTGCCCCGTCGACAACACCCAGGGCCTCCAGCCGCTCCCTCACCCGGCAGGCGACTGTCTCGTCTTCGGGGGCATGGACCACAACAAAAGTGAAGAAGGGTTGCTCCTCAGCTGGCAGATCTGTCAAGGGAGGTCCTGATGAATGAGGAGGAGAAGAACCAGAGCTTGAAGAGGACCCAGTCTCCAAGCTTGGCTTCAGGGAAGAGGAATCTTCCACGGTTCTTGGAACAAACGGTGCAGAAGATGCTAAACCAGGCAGAGGTGTGGGTGGCGCTTGTGAGTTCTGGAGTGGACATCCTGCCCAACCCTGCGGTTCCGAGGCCACCAGAATTTGGGGTTCCCTGTTTTCTCCATCTTCCAGCAGCTGCGTAATTTTAGGGGGAGGCTGAACAGACAAGCAAGAATGGTTGCCTCCAGGATCGCTGGTTTGCCTGGTTTTCTCTTGGCCTTGCACGACGGGCTCCGCTGGTCCCCCAGAGCAAGAACTGGCTGGAGACTCTGCATTGGCTCCCGCTTTTCCAGGCTGCACCAGGGAGTTGGGGCCACTTCCACACAGCTTGCTGGGCTCGGGGACGCCATGCTGAGCGGAATGGGTGAGGAACGGCAAGGTTAAAGACTGGCTGATCTCCAGGTGGCTGAGCAGCGAGGCCGGGCTGCCCGTGGAGCACAGAGGCTGGATTTCGGAGGGAGCCCAGGAACTCAAAACTGGCATGGGTGAGCTCTTTGCTGCTCTGGAGGAAGGCTTCCCCACATCACATCTTGGAGCGCTGGAGCTGTTGCTTGCCACCGCAGGCACAAAATCCAGCCCACACTTACGCTCCGCTTCGCTCAAGAGGCTCTCAAAAGCAGACCTTGGGACATCACTCTCAAGGAAAGCCTTGATGGCGATACGGTAAGCCTCATCTCTGGCCAGGGGCCCACAGAGGTTTTCCTCTACTAATAACGAATAGATCTGGGCCACAGCCAGCGCCACTCCTGCATCCTGGTGTGAAGGGGCTGGATCAGCCCAGCTTGCTGCAGCGCTCCGCCGGTGGCTCTTGTAGATGTCTGCCACTGCAGCGCAATTCTCCAACGCTTCCAGGCTCAGTCTGGCCTCCGCCTCTCTGCCCAGGGTCAAAAGGATCATGGCCTGAAGGAGCCTGCAACTCTTCCCGCCTTGCCGCCTGCAGCTCAGCTTGTGTTTGTACTGGACCAGCCTGTCTCCCGGGATTGCGGCTAAGACGCTGAAGATGCCCTCCATGCTCAGAGATGCTGTACCACCCTCTGCCGCCTTGGCGAGTGGTCTGGAGAGGCCAGCGCCCCAGTTGGAAGAGCATCTTGGGGCCTGGAGGGGTGAAAGCTTGGCAGCAGAGGGCGGTTCTCCACCATGCCGGCAGGCCATCAGCCTTTTCCCAGTGAGATTTTGTCCACCACCTCTTATTCGTATCTTCACCAAAACGTTCAAGAAAGAGGAGATGTCATCAGCCCGCCATCTTTGCCCTCTGGGTTTTTTTGGTTTGGCGTTTTGTCTTCTGTGCAAACCTGCAATGTAAAAGGTGGGAGGAGATATTGGGAACATCTCTGGGTCTTGGCAAGCCTCATTTATGCCCTGGATTAATTGCTTAGAAAACAATCAGCGGCTCCCAAACCTTTGGTCCTTAGGAACCAACTGAGAATTGGCCTTGTTCTTGTTCTTCTTGTTCTTGCGTTTTTTAACTGCTTTTTAAATTATCTTATCTTTCAAATGGCCTTGAGAAGGCTTAGAAGGAAATTAATAAATAAGTTACAATAAATGAATTCATTTAAAAAAACGTTAAGGGGAAAATTAAATTAATGTAGCCCTCCGGATTTTGATCAACTGGAAAGATTAAAACATAAATAACACTCTTTGTGGATGGATTTCAAGGCAATTCTAAGAACCGGCTTTCTGAATATTGTTTGACCGACTCTGTTTCAAATATCTTTAAGTTAAGCTAACAGCATCCAGAACTGGTCACTGTTATGGGTGCCGGTAGGAAACAGGGTATTCAAGTGAGGGGCATATATAAACTTTGATTATTATTATTTTTACAAGAGTTAGCTGGAAATGCTGGAGGAGGCAGGGGGTGGGTTCCCCCACCCCCCAAAAAACAGGCAACACACAGACACTACCACTGATCTATAGCACCTCACCCAATCCAAATGCACGAAGCTGTTTTCAGACCAAGTCAGACCACTGGTCCTTTTATTATTATTATTTATATCCCGCCCTCCCCAGCCAAAGCCGGGCTCAGGGCAGCTAACAACAATAAAATAATACAACATTCTAAAATCATTTCATTATAAAATTAATTCAAATCAAATTGATGGCAACCATTGGGCTAGAGCTCTGTGATTGCCAAAGGAGGGAGCCAGGCTGTGCCCTGGCCAAAGGCCTGGTGGAACAGCTCTGTCTTGCAGGCCCTGCGGAAAGATGCCAAGTCCCTCAGGGCCCTGGTCTCTTGTGACAGAGCGTTCCACCAAGTCGGGGCCAGCACTGAAAAGGCTCTGGCTCTGGTTGAGGCCAGCCTAACCTCTCTGTGGCCCGGGACCTCCAAGATGTTTTTGTTTGAAGACCGTAAGTTCCTCTGTGGGACATACCAGGAGAGGCGGTCCCATAGGTCCAAGGGTCCTAGGCCGTATAGGGCTTTAAAGGTTAAAACCAGCACCTTGAACCTGATCCTGTACTCCACCGGGAGCCAGTGCAGCTGGTATAGCACTGGGTGAATGTGATCCCGCAGCAAGGACCCCATAAGGAGTCTCGCTGCGGCATTCTGCACCCGCTGGAGTTTCTGGGTCAGTCTCAAGGGCAGCCCCACGTAGAGCGAGTTACAATAATCCAGTCTGGAGGTGACAGTCGCATGGATCACAGTGGCTAGGTCAGGGCTCTGACCGGCAGCACCTCTTCAAGATCTCAAGCAGAGCCATGCCTCCCCCACCACAAAACCCTTTTTTTCCCCCGTGGGATTGGGAACTTGCCACGTTTGAGACGTCTGCTGCCTTGTGGTCTCACCTTAAAGGTGACTCATGCGCTATGCGCTGGCAGCCCTCAAGGCTCGGTTATGGCCTCGCTCTCTCCTTCCCTCTCGCCGCATGCAGCTCGGCCGATGTTCGCGCCGGACCCAACATTTCCAAATGTGCCCAGATTGGCAACCCTCCGCTAAACTGACAGGCAGGGGCTTGTCAGATTCCTAGGGGGAGGATCATTTGCAGGCGTTGCTGCTTAACTGCAGCAATTTGCTAAAAACACAGTAAGTTTCCAGTCCTCATGGAGTCTGCATAAAAGGCCTGATTTCAAATAGGAGCATCTGAAATGGCCTTATGCTGTGTTGCTGCTGCACCTAGCTCAACCGTTGCTAACCTGGCATATTTGGGACTCGGCACCGATTGGATCTAGGCAGCAGCATGGGCTTGGGGGCAGCTGAAGCCCCGGGAATCTCAAGGGTGCCAGGCTGATTCAGCTCAACCTCAGCACTATTGCAAAAAAACCCAACTCTTTAGGATTCAGCCATTCAGTCCTATTAAAGGTGCTGCCCTTTTGCATCCATCCCAGGTCTCCTGCTGCTGAGAACAAGCCTCTTGTTCCGCCCGTCTGTCTCAAGTCGTGGCTCCTCGTGGGGCCTGGTTTGGGAAAAAGGCCAGAATCTTTTAACTCCCCTGGGAGAACGGATATAATTCCTGTTTGGCGAGAACTACGTAGGTTGACCTACCTGGCACAGAGCTGCAAAAAGGCTGGATTTTCCTTGCAAACTTGGTTCGCAAGCCCCCTTGAAAAGTTTTGGCGCTGGAGGAGGAACTGAGAGGCGGAAGCTGATCAGTCAGATACCCTCCTCCCCGTTTCCTCTCCCCGGTGGGGAGTCAGAGTACAGGGCTGTCTTTCTTCCTCAAAGCACAACTCTTAACTTTCGGTTTCCAGGGCTAAAGTACAGTAGTGCAACGTTTTGCTGAACTTCTGGATTGGCTGCGTTGCTGGGTCAGGCCGCCAGTCGCACAATAACCACACCTGCTCTCTGCATCTTAGGGTTGCAGTCCTCATCACCCTGGGAGCAAAACCCCACTGACCTCAGCTGCAAGAAATTCTGGATGTTTATATATTTAAATGGAGCAAAGCTTTGTACATGTGATTTGCCGCCGCTGTTCTTCTGGAAAGATGTCAAGGAGGACTTGATAGTGTCCCTATCAAGGGAAGTAATGATACCGCTCTATTCTGCCTTGGTCAGGCCCTAAGGTAAAGGTAAAGGTACCCCTGCCCGTACGGGCCAGTCTTGACAGACTCTGGGGTTGTGCGCCCATCTCACTCAAGAGGCCAGGGGCCAGCGCTGTCCGGAGACACTTCCGGGTCACGTGGCCAGCGTGACAAAGCTGCATCTGGCGAGCCAGAGCCGCACACGGAAACGCCGTTTACCTTCCCGCTGGTAAGCGGTCCCTATTTATCTACTTGCACCCGGAGGTGCTTTCGAACTGCTAGGTTGGCAGGCGCTGGGACCGAGCAGCGGGAGCGCACCCCGCCGCAGGGATTCGAACCGCCGACCTTTCGATCGGCAAGTCCTAGGCGCTGAGGCTTTAACCCACAGCACCACCTGCGTCCCTGGTCAGGCCCTACCTACCCACAATTTAAGAAAGATGTTGACAAGCTGGAAGATGTGCAGAGGAAGGCAACCAAGATGATCAAGTGTCTGGAAGCCAAGCCTGATGAGGAACGGTTGAAGGATCTGGGTATGTTTAGCCTGGAAAAGAGGAGACTGAGAGGAGATATGAGAGCCACCTTCAAAAGTACTGTCACATGAAATTTAATGAAAATGATATACAGGTGGTGCATGACACCAGTCAAGCTTGCAAAAATTTACCATTTGCCCGATAATAAATGTTGGAAATGTAATGAGATTGAAGGTACATTCTTTCACCTTTGGTGGACGTGCCCAAGGATTAAGACATTCTGGGAGAGGATTTATAATGAAATGAAAAAGGTATTTAAATATACCTTCCTGAAGAAACCAGAGGCCTTTCTCCTGGGCATGGTCGGCCAATTGGTGCCAAAGAAGGATAGAACATTTTTCATGTATTGCAACAACAGCAGCAAGAATACTCATTGCAAAATATTGGAAGACACAAGATTTACCCACCCGGGAAGAATGGCAGATGAAGTTGATGGACTATATGGAATTGGCGGAAATGACTGGCAGAATCCGAGACCAAGGAGAAGAGTTGGTGGAAGAAGACTGGAAAAAGTTTAAAGATTATTTACGGAATTACTGTAAAATTAATGAATGTTAGGAAAATGTTGGAATGAAGTTATATGGCTTTAGTAGAAATGTTATAAGGAATTAAGGATAAATAGATTAATAGAGCATTAAAGGGAAAATAAGGTTAGAATATGATAAGATAATTATAAGATTAAAAATAGAGGAAGATGGAAAGGAATTGCTGAAAAAATTAATAGAAGTGGAATACAAAAAGGGACGTGTGAGGAGGTCGTGGAAACAAGTAAATGAAAGATAAGTTATTGAAAGTATTTGATGTGTTTTAAATTGTGTTTGTTTTGTTTTGTTTAATGTTAGTGTTTTGTTAGTGTAATGGGTTTTTTGTATTGTATTGTATTGTATTGTATTGTATGGTGTTTTTTGTCTGTAGTGTCTAAATTGTTGGAAAAAGTAATAAATATTATTTTAAAAAAACAAAAAACAAAAGTACTGTCACATGGAAGGTGGAGAAAGCTTGTTTTCTCCTGCTCCAGAGGGCAGGACTCGAACCCATGGCTTCAAGTTTACAAGAAAGGAGATTCTGACTAAACATGAGGGAAAACCTTCTGACAGAAAGAGCCATTTGAAAATGGAATAGACTCCCTTGGGAGGCTTGGAGGTTTTTAAGCAGAGGTTGGATGGCCACCTGTCAACGATGCTTTAGCTGAGATTCCTGCACTGCAGGGGGTTGGACTAGATGACCCTCAGGGTCCCTTCCAGCTCTACGATTCTATTGACTGAAGGCTGCATCAAGGCCATTGGAAGTGTGCTGTAACAAATCTCTATTTTTTTTTTTTTATTATCCCTTTAGTAGATTTATATCCTAGCTTTTCCACCCAAAGGAACCCAGGGAGACAAATAGGATAATAAAATGAATGTATCTATAATAGTGATGAAAAAGAAATAAAATGGATAGAATAAGAAATATTGCGGAAGGCTGCTATGTATTATAGAAAGAAAAGCAACAGATACAGTCTGAGAGAAGACTGAGAAGATTCTTGCATGGAGGGGTTGGACTAGATGACTCTGGGGGTCCCCACCAACTCTATTCTATGTCTGTTTTGGCCCCAGTGACACATGCCTGAGTTACAACCCATTTGGACTACTCCAACACTCTCTGCGTGGGGCTGCCCTTGAACAGTGCTCAGAAACGTCAACCGGCGCAAGGAGCTTGCCGCCTGATTGCTGACCGCGGCTGGTTACAGGGAACAGACGACTCCCTTGATACAACAGCTCCACTGGCTACCGATCTGTTTCGGGGCCTCTATTAAAAGTGCTGGTTATGCCCCATAAATCCCTACAAGGCTTAGGTCTCTAGGCTGTTCCCTCATGCAAACCTGCCCAGGCTCTGTGATCTTCGGGGAAGGCCTTTTTCGCAGGCCCACTTGGCGAGGACATGAGACAGGGCCTTCTTGGTGTTGGCTACTTCCAGGCAAGTTTGGAACTCCATCCCTGGAGAAGCCTGACTGGCTCCCTCTTTGCTATCTCCTTCCACCAGCAGGTGATACCTTCTTGCTTCAACAGGCTTCTGGTAACTGGCTGGTGTCATGCTGTATTTGGGGTTTTTTATTATCTGTGTTTTTAATAGATCATATATAGATATTGTTTTAATTCAATTAATGTTCACTTGTTTTTTTTAGTGATTGTTCCCTGCCCCCATGTTTTTAGCTGTTTTAACTTTATCTGTAAGCCGCCTTGAGACCCTGCCAGGAAAAAAAGGCAGGGTATAAATGAATACATTTTAGCAGTGCTTTTTTCTGGGGGGGGGGGGACGCAGGGGTACGCATACCCCCAAACATTTTGTGTATCTTTGTACTTTTCTTCATTTACTGTATTTATTTTTCCCCATCTGAACTATAAAATGGTCATTTTCTTGAGTCAAAATGAGAGTATCCCTAAACATTTTTTTAAAGAAAAAAGCACTGTATTTTAGTAATGTTACTTGATCGTTTTCTGTGGCGTGAAACCACCACAGATAGGGTCACCCTTTGATGAGTTCAAAGCACTTTGACCTTTCAAGCTGCAGCATCCTCCAGTTGTTTTGGAGGACCACAAAACATCTGCCCCAGCCAGATTCATCAGGGTTTGCAGCAGATGGTTGTTGCAATTATTCCAAACCAACCAACAAACCTTCCTTTATTGGGATTTGACTTCTGGTTCCCAGTTCGTTCTTCAGGCGAGCTGCTTGAAATGCTATTATAATTGTACGTCTTTTGTTTCTTATATGCCACTTTGAAACACAGGCGTTCATTTTTTAAAAATGAAGTACAATAATAAACAATAGGGTGGTTTTATGTCTCCCACCTCCCCAGTTGTAGACAGTTGTTGTTGGCATCCGTCTGTCTTGAGAGTGCTACCTATGCTGAAAAGAGTAATTTCCAGCATAGCTGTCAACATACAGATTTGAAAATAAGGGACCAGCAGCCTCGAAAATAAGGGATCAGCAGCCAAAATAAGGGATGTTCCAGACACAGGTATGTTCAACTTCTGAGCCCCTCTAAGCCAAAGGCAGAAAGCCCAGCCAGCAGCCAAACGAAGCCTCAAGCCGTGGTTCCCACAGTGCAGCAACCCGGCAAAGGGGATGCAGCAAGGAAAACCACCGTCACCTCTCCGCTGGGAAGCGCTGAGCAAAGGCGAGTCCCCAGGCAAGGCGGCCGATTTGATCGGCACAAGGCATGCAAGCTCCACCCCCCAGTCGTTCTTAGACTCCTTATTGGGTGAGCAACGCAGCCAAGCAACACAGTTGGAGCCTCCCTCCTCCCTGGCCGGCAGGGAGGGAGGGAGAGGAGCTGCTTCCTTTGAAACCCGGGAAATTTAAGGGACATCATCAATAAGGGACAGCAGCGGGACACAGCGCTGGGATAAGGGACTTTCCCGCCAAATAAGGGACGGTTGACAGCTATGAATTTCCAGGCAAACAAAGAGGGGAGCTTTTTTTTTAAAAAAAGTTGGCTCCTTTTATTTCCAGACCACGAGTGACTCCCAGAAGCAAGCATAGGCAGTTAGGCTAGCAGATTATTTTTTGCCAGCTAATAAATTCCATGAAGTTATTAGCAACATCCTTGCTACTCAGGCTGCTTGCATATTGTGCTTCAAAGCAGCAGGAACCAACTGAAGTGCTTTTGAGGAACTCGCATTCTGTACTCAGAAAACACAGGAGTCTGCTATCAACATAAACTGTGCAAAAGAAGGACATTTTATTTTTCCCCCCAGAGGGTCAGGCAGGCAAGAGCTACACAAAAGGGCCGCACAAAGTAATGGAAGTACAACTTAAGACACACACCGAACCCCACCTTTGAAACCCACCATGTTCACAAAGCCTTGTAAACGTCTACCTTCATTCCTCAATCCTCCTCTGTTGCTTCTCTTCCAAGCTCATCTCTGCATCAATGAGGACTACCCACTCTGTTTTGAACTTGAGGTTTTAACCCCCCTGCCTGTGTGCCACAATGATGGATGGGTGTCTAAACACAGACCCACATATGCAGCTATCTATAGAGAATTGGTGAGAATGAGAATTATGAGACTTCAGCTCCCATCAAGGACAACGGAAGCCATCCATCCAGCGGGTCCCAGGATTCCCCGTCGTAGCACATAAATCAGCTAGCCTGATCTGTGCAAGATTCAGCTTGCTCTCACTTAACACAAGCCCCCGATAACTGGCGCATTCCTCCCAACCCACCACCAAATGAAAAACATGCACGTTTCAGCCTTCACACCCTAGAAGTGAAATGACCCACGCTTTGAGAGGAGGCTGTCCCGGCGTATCTGCATCTGGAGCATGAACTCATGCAGAGGCGCAGAGGGCACCCTCCCCTCCGAACCGGTCCTTCCGGCTCCCTGCTTTCGATTCCCTTTAACGGATTGGCTTCTTGCAGTGTGTTTATGCGTGGGTGCAAAATGGCAATGGCTGAACCATTGGTTGGGGGGGGGGTGCTGGAATAGCCCCTGACTCTTATGCCTGCTTCTCAACAGCACCGGAGAGCTGATTCAGAGTGCTCTTGTTTGGCTGCTTCTTCATCTCCTCTCCCTCGTTCATCTCTTTCTTTGCTTTCCTGGCCACGCCAGACACCGGACTTCCTTCCCCCTCGCTTTCTGCCTTTTTCTTTGCTGATTTGACTGCGACCTTCGCCGGTTTGGATACCGTCGCCCTCTCCTCCAGGGCCTCGCCCTCATCCATGGGCTCTTCCGGGGCCAAACTTTCCATCTCCTGGCTCTCCGTCTCCATCTCGGCGCCTGCCGACGGCCGGAAGGGCCCCACGACCCAGTTCAAGGGTTTATTTTGGACGATGTGGTCCACCAGCGTCTCCAGGGCCTCCTGCGCCTGGGCGATTTTGTCCCGGCTCTGGGCCAGGAGGCTGGAGGACAAGTCCTGGAAGGACGAGACCGATGCGAAAAAAGAGTGAAGCTGGCGGACGTTGCCGCGGGCTTGGGCCACCCTCTCGCGGAGGTTGCTGGGCAGGCCTTCGACGGTGGATGCCAAGTGAGCGTAGACCGGCCCGAGGTCCTGGGTGACAAAGCGAAGCATAGCCAGGGTGCCTGATTCAACCTGCCAGGGCAAAACAACACAATCACAGAGGGGAGGTTGCTTAAAGAGCCCCTTGCTGTTCTCATCATGGGGGAGTGGCTTAAAGAGCCCCTTGCTGTTCTCACCGTGGGGGAGTGGCTTAAAGAGCCCCTTGCTGTTCTCACCGTGGGGGAGTGGCTTAAAGAGCCCCTTGCTGTTCTCACCATGGGGGAGTGGCTTAAAGAGCCCCTTGCTGTTCTCACCATGGGGGAGTGGCTTAAAGAGCCCCTTGCTGTTCTCACCGTGGGGGAGTGGCTTAAAGAGCCCCTTGCTGTTCTCACCGTGGGGGAGTGGCTTAAAGAGCCCCTTGCTGTTCTCACCGTGGGGGAGTGGCTTAAAGAGCCCCTTGCTGTTCTCACCGTGGGGGAGTGGCTTAAAGAGCCCCTTGCTGTTCTCACCGTGGGGGAGTGGCTTAAAGAGCCCCTTGCTGTTCTCACTGTGGGGGAGTGGCTTAAAGAGCCCCTTGCTGTTCTCACCATGGGGGAGTGGCTTAAAGAGCCCCTTGCTGTTCTCATCATGGGGGAGTGGCTTACAGAGCCCTTTGCTGTTCGTGCAATTCAAATATAAGGTTATATCCAACTGCATACTACTTAGAGTAGACCCACTGCAGTTGTTGAGCACGACTAACTTGTAGTTCCCCTCAATTTAAAAAAACCAACAGCAGCTTTTGAAGCGTATTCTTTGTTACTGCTACGATACAGAGAAGAGAGGTACCTCTGGCCTTGAGCCTCCGGCCACGGCCTGCCTCTCCTCCGGCTGTGCCTGGGTCCACTTGAGCAAGACCTGGCTCAGCTTCTCCTGAGCCTCTTGGAGTCGCTTCCCAAGGCCTCGCTGCACGGCTTCAACCTGCGGAAGCAAGTGGGGCGCAAGAAGTCAGAATGTGAGGATGTGGGTGGGTCCAAGGGATGCTGGCAACGGAAGATATTAACTTTTGCATTTTTACACTGCTTCTCTCTCTAAGTGAGAGATAAAACCAGATTATGAAACCATGGAAAACATGGAGGGGAGATAAAATGGATGTCAACAATAAAAGTGGAAAGTTTTAATGCAATGTGTGTCAGTGTTGTGTTTTGTATAACGCAGGCATGGCCAAACCTGGCCCTCCAGCTGTTTTGGGACTACAACTCCCATCATCCCTAGCTAACAGGACCAGTGGTCAGGGATGATGGGAATTGTAATCCCAAAACAGCTGGAGGGACAAGTTTGGCCAACACTGGTATAACGTATACATTATTAATTTCATTTCTATACCGCATTATATTTTGTAAGAAAAATCTCTCGAAATCTGAAGCCTCCCATATTAAATATATTTGGAAGACAGGTTAAATGATATTACAAGGGCCATGGCAAAGTTTCTTTAGGAGGCTATAAGAAAAAAAGATCATTCTGCCCTAGATAAAACAAAATGACAGCCTTGGTTTCTTCCATCTGTCTGTCAGGTCGTTTTAACTGTATCTAGTTTTGAAATCACTGGAAATCACTGGAAGGACAGATCCTGACGCTGAGGCTCTAATACTTTGGCCATCACATGAGAAGAGAAGACTCCCTGGAAAAGACCCTGATGTTGGGAAAGATGGAGGGCACAAGGAGAAGGGGACGACAGAGGACGAGATGGTGGGACAGTGTTCTCGAAGCTCCCAGCATGAGTTTGACCAAACTGTGGGAGGCAGTGGAAGACAGGAGTGCCTGGCGTGCTCTGGTCCATGGGTGAAATGGTTATAGGGGTTGCTCGTGCGTAAGTTGCCGCCACTCCTGGCTAGGTTGCCTGGTTAAGCCTTTCCTGTCTGGACAGCCCTTCACCCTGTGGCTGTTCAGTCGCTAGCAGGGTCTGTCAGTGGGCGTTTTTTGAACCTCTTCCAGCATAGAAGCTCTTTGATGCCAAGTCTCCGCCTACTCTCCCTGCGCGGAAGTCTTCTGCGCAGGGTGGGTGTGGGCAGCAGAGGACCCGTGCTCTCCCCGCTCGTCTCCGGCGAGGAGTCCTGGAGCCCGCTCGCCGATTCCCCCATCTGCCCCCCTTTATCCCTGGTGTTACGCTGATTTCCTTCCCCAGCCGATGAGCTGCCCCTCTCCCTGCTGGGCCCTTCTCCTGCATCGCTTTGGAGCCTTGCCTCCACCTCTGGCTCCGATGGCAGTTCCCTGACAATGGGGTAACGAAGAGTTGGACACGACTAAACGACTAAACAACAAGTTTTGAAATTGTTTTGTGGGTCTTTGGACCACAATAAAGTATTGATTGATGTAGTGTTGTGGAAGAGGGAGAAAACGGAGAATGGTGGTACAATGGCGTGGAGGCAGCTGGGTTGTGTCTGCTAAATATGAACGCCCCGGACTCACCAGGTTGATCACCAGCTGGAGCTGAGAAAGTGTATCCTGAGTGTTCTCCCTGATGAGACGCAGCTTGTTCAGGGAGTGCAGGTAAGCTCGACGGCGGACTTTGCTCGAGAGCGACCCCAGGCGGACGAAGTAACCCTGCTGCTTCCTCTGCTCTTCCAAGGCTTCTCCGAAACCTCGGAGCTCCGTGGCCAGCTTGGCTGCAACAAATATGAACAGATAAACATCAGCGTGGGTGGGAAAGATGGGCAAATCTGGAAGGTTGGGGGGCTTCACCCCCCAAAAATATTATTTGTACGTTGTAAGGGGGTTGGACCAGATGAATCCTGAGGCCCTCCCAACTCCACAATTCTATGTTCTACAGAACTTGGGGGTCTCCCTCAAGCTTGCTAATACCCATCCTTTTGTGTGTGAGAGAGGTACAGTGCTGCCTCGCAAGACGAAAAGAATCCGTTCCGCGAGTCTCTTCGTCTTGCGGTTTTTTCGTCTTGCGAAGCAAGCCCATTAGCGGCTTAGCGGATTAGCGCTATTAGCGGCTTAGGGGATCAGCTGATAAGCGGCTTAGCAGATCAGCTGTTAAGCGGTTTAGCGGATCAGCTGTTAAGCGGCTTAGCAGATCAGCTGATAAGCGGCTTAGCGGCTTAGAAAAAGGGGGGGAAAGGGGAAAAAACCCCGCAGGAACTCGCAAGACATTTTCGTCTTGCGAAGCAAGCCCATAGGAAATTCGTTTTGCGAAGCACCTCCAAAACGGAAAACCCTTTCGTCTAGCGGGTTTTCCGTCTTGCGAGGCATTCGTCTTGTGGAGCACCACTGTACCATTTTGGCTCCATAAGCAACTGGTGTGTAGAGACATTACTGCAGTTGTGGAACCAGAGCACAGCCATCATGACTCGTTTTGGCCACTTCTCATTCTCCATGACTTTGTTTGCGAGCCCAGGCGCTAAACCCTGTCCCTGGAGCCTACCCCACCTCCAAGAGAAGACATGACAACAATGTATGGGTTTCAATTCGGCCGTAACTTTATTTAATTTCAGGTGTAGGAACCTTGGCTTAGGGCCTTGGAAGGTATCCCTCTCATACCTGGCAGGGGCTGAGGGTGCGCAGGGCAATCTGGTGTTGCGGGAGGGGACTGTAAAGCGTTAACTTACCCAGCATGCCCTCCCACTTCACCTAGCCGGGAGTTTGACCTATGTGCCGCCACTGTAGGGCTCCCGCATTCAACCCTTTAACGGGCCCTGCAAACGCCGCCACATGGGGGTGCATCAATATGCTGCCCCCGACTCACAGGTAAGACTACAGAATACCGGCCAAGGCCTAAAACCACAATTCCAAGGGCTAAATAATTAAAGAAAGCCCTCCAGCCAACTGCCACCTTTAAAGGTAAAGGTAAAGGTACCCCTGCCCGTACGGGCCAGTCTTGACAGACTCTGGGGTTGTGCGCCCATCTCACTTAAGAGGCCAGGGGCCAGCGCTGTCCGGAGACACTTCCGGGTCACGTGGCCAGCGTGACATCGCTGCTCTGGCGAGCCAGAGCCGCACACGGAAACGCCGTTTACCTTCCCGCTGGTAAGCGGTCCCTATTTATCTACTTGCACCCGGAGGTGCTTTCGAACTGCTAGGTTGGCAGGCGCTGGGACCGAGCAGCGGGAGCGCACCCCGCCGCAGGGATTCGAACCGCCGACCTTTCGATCGGCAAGTCCTAGGCGCTGAGGCTTTAACCCACAGCGCCACCTGCGTCCCAACTGCCACCTTTAGTGACATCAATAAAATCAATTACCTGTTGTAAACCAAGAAATCTTTAATTAAAAAATATGTAAAAAAATAAATCAATTACCTGCTGTCCAGCTCAACACAGTTTAACACAGCAAAGTTTGCACTAAAAGCCTCTCATCTCAGGAAAGCCCTAGTCTTGTTCCCTGAGTTTTCCACCACTTGTGAAGTGTTTTATAATGTTTTAATCGTATGTGCTATAATATGTTTTTGAGACCTGCTTGGCTTTGTTTTGTTTGTTCATGGCTATAACCTGTATTTGGCTGAGCAATAAAAGCTGGCGATGGCTTGGGGTATGTTCACACATACATCTAAAGCATGAGGAGACCATATGGTTCTCCACTCAATTATGGGAGGTGTAGTTTGTCAAAGGTGCTGAGACCTATTGGAAGCCCCCATGATCCTGATCAAACTACAGTTCCCAAAGTGTCAGCCAATGCCCATTCTCTCTTTTTTTAAAATAATATTTATTAAAGTTTCAAAAATTACAGAAAGAAAAAGTAAAAAATGCCACATTAAACAAAAGCAAAACAACACATCACAATATAAAAAAAGGAAAAAGAAAAAACAGAGAAATAAAACCCATTAAACAAAAACAAAAACACACAAAAAAATGCATCAAATCTCCTCATTACTAATCTTTCATTAGCTTATTTCCTTGACCTCCTCCCACCTCCCTTTTTTGTATTCTAGGTCAATTATCCATTTCAGCAAATCCTTTCCCTCTTTTAAAATTTTTGTCCTGTAAATTGTCTTAATATAATGTAACTTTACTTTTCCTCCTTTCACCAATTAACAGTTAGTTATTCCCAAATCCTTTATATCATTCCGGCTGAAATCATATAATATTATTCCAACATCCTTCTAACAGATATTAATTTTACAATATTTCTGTAAATAGTCTTTAAATTTCCTCCAAATAACATTTCTGCTAAATCCATAAAAGCCAATGCCCATTCTCACCTAGCTCCTCGTCAGTCATGGGTAGGTAGTAGTCCACCATATCCTCTGTCTTCCCCAACATGACGTCCACACCGCTGCTCAGCGCCTGCTTCAAGAGGCTGGTCATCTCAGTGCCTTCCTGGACAGGCCCGCAGGTCTTGACTTGGCCAGCCACAAGTTCCCTCGTCTCTTGGGCAGCTTGGAGGGCAGTATTGACCACCGACTTGGTCAACTCCACGCTGTCCTGGGCCGTCTCCTTGCCCAGGTTGACGACGTCGGCCACCCTATGAGTGACGAGCTCCTTCGCCTCGTTTGCGGCGTTGACTGCGGTGTTGACGGTGGAGCTCACCACCGATTTGGTCAAGTTGACGCTGTCCTGGACAATGTCCTTGGTGAGATCGACAGCTTCAGATACTCTGTTCGACCAGAGTTGCTTGGCCCCGGAAGCAGCATCCTTGGCTACGTTGACCGTGGAACAGATGACCGTTTTGGTTAAGGTGACACCGTCTTCAATCACCTAGAAAGGAAAGGAGGCAGACCAAAGGTCAACTCACTATTACTATTACTATTACTATTACTACTACAACAACAACATTAATACCCCACCTTTCCTTTGAGGAGCCCAAGGTACTGTCACGGACTGGTTGGATGCAAAGAAACGGTGAGAGGAACCAGCTGAGGAAACCTCAAGAGAAGAAGGTCAGAGCCCAGGGAGTGGTGGTGGGACAACAATGAGTGGTCAGAGGGGGTAGACTTGGAGGAAATGTGTCAGAAGTGGAAGAGTCAACAGGGCTTAGTGAGCAAGGGAGTACAGAATCAGTGGCAGAAGCTGAACCAGCAGAAGAGAGGTACTTCAGCTGGTGAAGAGGCATGGGTGTCTCCCTGTCCTGCTGCGACAAGCTCCCCTTCCCTCTGGTTTCCCAGCACCAGGAGAGGCATGAAGAGGGCAAGGGAGATGTTAGTTTCATGCAGGCACAGTCTCAGATTGCATGGGGGGAAACCCTGCAGAGGAGGGGACTTCGAGTCTCAGCAACTGCTTCATGGGGGCAATATTTGCCAAAGATGGGTCTCTGTGCTCATTAGGCCTGACACTCCTGTGCAGATCCTGGTTTTTTTGCTAATAAAGAGTTAACTCCAACTTCCTCCGTGTGATTTATTGCTGGCTCGCTCCTGTCAGGTACATGGTTTCCCTGTCTCCATTTCATCTTCACAACAACCCTGGGAGGTAGGTTAGGCTGAAAGATTTTGACTGGTCCATGGTCACCCAGTGAGCTTCGAGCCTCTGCCAGGGGAAAACTACAGCGTGCAGACTACTTCAATCTAATTTGAATGGGAGAAATACTGATTAACAGCTAAAAAAAGCCAGTGTGGCGTAGGGGACTAGGAGGACATGGGAGAGACCAGGGTTCAAATCTCCCCACTTGGCCTTGAGGCTCACTGGGTCACCTGGAGTGGCCAGTTGCCTGGCCTACCTCTCAGGGTTGTTGTGAGGTTGTTGTGCAGAGGAGAACCATGGGTAGGCCCCACCCACAACTGGCCTGCCTAGGACGATAACTCAATCAGCAGAGCCTGAGACTTTTCAGTTTCATAATCGCTGGGGTCATTGGGCAAAATATTCCTGCACTGCAGGGGGTTGGACTAGATGACCCTCAGGGTCCCTTCTAACTCTGCAGTTCTGTGATTCTATTATTGTACTTGTACCTGATGGGCCGGCAGGTGAAGAATAGGGAGAGTCTCTTCCAGCTGGTCCAGCCCTTTGCAAGCGTATTGGTTCACAGCAGCAACTGGCAGAAGGAAAGAAGGCAGATCACACAAATTCAGTGTGTTATAAAACACACACACACACACACACACACACACACACACACACCCCACACAGTTATTATCGTTTAAAAGCAAACATTTCCAAGGCAGGAAAATAACAAAACCAAGATCAAAACCCCGCGGAAAACAATAATCTATATCCGCTGAGGGATATAGTTCAGCTGGTAGACCATGAGACTCTTAATCTCAGGGCTGTGGGTTCGAGACCCATATGGGTGAAAGATTCCTGAATTTCAGAGGGTTGTATTAGAATTCAGCGTTTCTCAACCTGTGGGTCCCCAGATGTTGTTGGACTACAACTCCCATCATGCCTGATCTCTGGCCTTGCTAGCAAGGGGTGATGGGAGTTGTAGTCCAACAACATCTGGGGACCCACAGGTTGAGAAAGGCTGGACAAGATGATTCTTGTGGTCTCTTCCTACTCAAGGGCTTTTTTCCCCAACTGGAACTCGCCGGAACTTGGTTCCAGCATCTCTCGGGTGGGTACCATTGTGCCCCCCCTGGCTACACCCATGAGCTCAGGTTTAGCAAAGTCGGTCTCCATCTGTTTGTGAGGGAGTTGAGGCTGCGCAAAGAGCTCTCCGTTCATGCAAGTGCTCAGGTTTTGCAAAGTGTGTTTTAAGCACAGCTGGGCTGCCTTTTAAAGGAAGACTTTTGCTTTTCAATTCAGCAAGCGTGGGCCGTGCAGCCCTCTTGTCTGCTTCTTAGGGAGGGAGCACAGAAAACATCAGCAAGCGACAAACTGAGAGGGACAAAAGCACAGCACTGCAAAGACAGAAGCTGAAAAATGGGGTCTGAGGCAGGTCTGAATCTGGAGCAGCCTTCTGGATGAAATTCTGCTTGCCCCCCAATGCAGGCAGAACCACAGGGGCAGAGTGTCCTTCAACACTAGTATCCTCTAGTTATCTCCCGCTTGGACTCCTGCAATGCACTCTACGTGGGGCTACCTTTGAAAGTGACCCAGAAACTACAACTACTCCAGAATGCGGCAGCTAGACTGGGGACTGGGAGCGGCCGCCGAGACCACATTGGCTCCCAGTACGTTTCCGAGCACAATTCAAAGTGTTGGTGCTGACCTTTAAAGCCCTAAACGGCCTCGGTCCAGTATACCTGAAGGAGCGTCTCCACCCCTATAATTCTGCCCAGACGCTGAGGTCCAGCGCCGAGGGCCTTCTGGCGGTTCCCTCATTGCGAGAAGCAAAGCTACAGGGAACCAGGCAGAGGGCCTTCTCGGTGCTGGCGCCCGCCCTGTGGAATGCCCTCCCATCAGATGTCAAAGAGATAAACAACGACCTGACATTCAGAAGACATCTGAAGGCAGCCCTGTTCAGGGAAGCTTTTAATGTGTGACATTTTAGTGTATTTTGGGTCTCTGTGGAAGCCACCCAGAGTGGCTGGGGAAACCCAGCCAGATGGGCGGGGTACAAATAATAAATTATTATTATTATTATTATTATTATTATTATTATTATTATAGCACTCCACAAAGAGTTCTCCTACATACACACCACAACTTCCCCCCATTCTGTGGCATTCAAGGACTCACTTTGGGGCTCGAGGTGGCCAAGAAGCGGCTGGGTGCCCCCAATGGCACCCCCAACGGCCATCGCCGCCACTGTCTCCGCCACGCTGCAGGCAGAATTGATGAACGGGTAATTCTCCTTGGCGTAGTTATACAGAGAGTGGCAAATGCCGTAGGTGGAGCTGACTAGGGGAAGGCTGGTCACTCTGGTCACGACATTCTGGAAGAGGGTGAAGAACAATGAGAGTTTTATAGCAGAGTCGCAATTCAAGAAGGGTCCGTTTATTTATTAAATTTATTCAGTTTCATCTGAAAATCACAGGGTGGTTTGTTGCCCTTACAGATCAGCAGGGAGGGTAGCTGGTCAAAGCAGGAGGGGGAGAAACCACCTGGTTTCTTCAGCAGCCTGACTCAAACACACCTCATCTCAGCCTCTTGGAATCCCACCTCTTCTGCCTCTAATTCTGGACTGCTCTCTGTCACAGCCTCTTCCTGCTCACTAAACCCTGTTACCTCTTCTGCTTCTGACAGATCTTCCTCCCAGTCTGCTCCCTCTTCTCCTTCTGACCATTCATCATTGTTCTACCACCATTCCCTGGCAGCGGCGTAGTGTGGGTTGTCAGCACCCGGGGCAAGGCAAGTAATTTGTGCCCCCTAACCCCTAACCTGCCTCCGCTGCCAGCTTCTTCTTGCTGCTGCCTGGGCTGGGGTATTTACGGTAAGGTAGCCACAGCGGCGGCGGCGGGTCCGTGTCAGGTGATCTGAGGCGACTTGCCGCTGGAGCTGCTGCCCAAACGACGCCGCTTGCCCGGAGGAGGAGGGCAGAGAGGCGAGGAAAATGCAACATGGCCCAGCAGCTGCAGCAGCGGCGACGGCGGCGGGGCTGTGAGGAGGGGCTGCCTGGCGCGCCCTCCGCGGCCCTGACGTGCGGGGACCGCGGCGAGCGCTGAGAGCCGCTGCCTGCCGGACGCCTTCAGCCCGGATGCGCGCACAGCTCGTCGGTTCCGCGAGACACGGGGCTCTGCTATAGCCTGCGCCCGAGGCTCTTCGGCGACTCCGGAGGCGGCGAGCGCGCCCCCCCCCAGATGTTGCGCCCGGTGCGGCCGGCCCCCCCTGCACCCCCCACGCTACACCACTGTTCCCTGGGCTCTGAGCCTGCTTCCTTTGGGGGTTCCCCCAGCTGATTCCTCCCACCACTCTTCTTCATCCAGCCAGAGGCCAAGAGGCAGAGATGAGTCCGCCTGGTGAAGAGTCTTGGGTGTCTCCTCATCCCGCTGTGACAAGCTCCCTCCCCCGCCCCGGTCTCTTAGAACCAGTAGAGGCATGAAGAGTGGGGAGTAGTTAGCTTCTTGCAGGACCAGTCTCAGATTGCTTGGGGGAAATCCTGGCTTTGGGGAGGTGCGGACCTTCAGTCTCAGCAACTGTTTCATGGGGGCAAGACCTGCTGGAGATGGGCTTGCTGTGATCATTGGCCTTGACACTCCTGCGCAGATCCTGCTGTTGCTAATAAAGAGTTAACTCCAAATTGCTTGGTGTGATCTGCTGGCTTGCTCCTGTCAACAGACCGGCATTCGCTGCAAGGGTATTTTAACAAGGCACTTCTAGAGGGATTATACATGCCCTACACAGGTCAGATCTGCCCTTCTCGCTGATCTTTAAGAGATCCCCAAACCCTCTCCTTTGCCATCCTCCTGCTCTGTTTCAGGGCCATGTCTGCAGCACATGTTTCACGGCCGTTGGTGGATATTCACTTACCTTTGTGTGTGGAGCCTCTTGGCCATCTCCTTTGACATCAGTAGCCATGGCAAAAGTCAAACACACCTGCAAGGCAGAGACAAAGAATGGAAAGGTGATCAGAACGGTGGTGGGTTTTGCTTTTTGTTATTAACCCTGGGCTGAGTGAGAGCTTAAGGAATGCTAGCTCTGACCTCTCTGCCTGACGCCCACCAACAAAGGCCTCTTACCAAGTGACAGTGTGACGCAGTGGTTAGAGCATTTGACGAGGCCCAGGGAGGCCCAGGGTTCAAACTCCCAACCTACTATCCTGAGATTTCTGGAGGGGGGAAGTGTAAAAGGTAAATTCCTGAATGGAGATAGCAAGAGACCCCTAGGTCTCTCGTTACAGATCTCTCCTCATACCCATTGTTAGTTTCCCTTTTTTATTTATTCATTTTAATAAAATGTATATACTGCTTGATGGTAGTATGACCTCTAAGAGGTTTCCAAGAAATATTAACAATATCAATAAGGTAAAGGGTAAAGGGACCCCTGACCATTAGGTCCAGTCGTGGCCGACTCTGGGGTTGCGGCGCTCATCTCACTTTATTGGCCGAGGGAGCCGGCGTACAGCTTCCGGGTCATGTGGCCAGCAGGACTAAGCCGCTTCTGGCGAACCAGAGCAGCGCATGGAAACGCCGTTTACCTTCCCACCAGAGCGGTATCTATTTATCTACTTGCACTTTGACGTGCTTTCGAACTGCTAGGTTGGCAGGAGCAGGGACAGAGCAACAGGAGCTCACCCCGTCACAGGGATTCGAACCGCTGACCTTCTGATCGGCAAGCCCTAGGCTCTGTGCTTTAACCCACAGCGCCACCCGCATCCCTAAGGTTTAGTAGTGTTTTGCATTTACCTGTAGTCTCCTGGCATAACCACGTGGTAGGAGTGATGATGAGGATGATGAAACCTATGCTGCACATCGAAGGGATGTATTATGGCTCCAATCAAACACCCACACCCACCCACGTGTGCCAGCAAATGTAAAACGGTTTGCAAAACATTTGTGTTCCGCATAAGTCATGAGGTCATACCATGTGCCTGCTCATTTCTACAGTGTCTTATCTCCTAGATTAAAGATGGAGTCGAGAAGAAAAGCAACCAGAGAAAGCACTAGGCTTTAATCCCTCTTTAAAAAGGGATTTTTAGCAGTCAGAGAAGACCTTCAGGAGCCAGTTAAGGAAGATTCCTGCCCCACCCCGTCATGCTATGGACTCTGTGCAGCTGTTGGAGCATCTTGCAACAATATTGTCTGTCCAAAACTTGACCAGGCCATTGAAATGTAGTAGCAGCTTGCTGGGTCAGGCTAATGGCCCACCTAGTCCGGCATCCTGTTCTCACAGCGAGCGGCCAACCAGATAGATGCCCCAGAAGCAGGGCCTGAGCACATGAGCATCTCTCCCTTCTTGCAGTTCCCAACAACGGGCATTCAAATGCATTCTGCCTCTGGCACTGGCGGGAGAACACAGACATCGCGGCTGCTAAAAGGTAAAGGGACCCCTGACCATTAGGTCCAGTCGTGGCCGACTCGGGGGTTGCGACGCTCATCTCGCTTTATTGGCTGAGGGAGCCGGCGTACAGCTTCCGGGTCATGTGTCCAGCATGACTAAGCCGCTTCTGGCGAACCAGAGCAGCGCACGGAAACGCCGTTTACCTTCCCTCCGGAGCGGTACCTATTTATCTAATTGCAATTTGACGTGCTTTCGAACTGCTAGGTGGGCAGGAGCAGGGACCGAGCAATGGGAGCTCACCCCGTCGCGGGGATTCGAACCGCCGACCTTCTGATCGGCAAGCCCTAGGCTCTGTGGTTTAACCCACAGCGCCACCTGCGTCCATTATTAATTAATTAAAATTGTACGCTGCCCTTTGTCCGAAGATCACAGGGCAGATCACTGTTGTGTATTGAGTCAAAGGATTTTATATCTGTATTATTATTGTCTGTATTTGCATTAGGGTAAAGTAACTGCCTTTTGGTTCCAGAGGGTACAGCTACTATTGGTTCATTTAAACTGCTGTATTTGGATCCTCTGTCTTATTGGTTTCCTCCAAAAGGCAGAACTGTGATTGCCTGATATTGTTCCCTCCAAAATGTATCCTTTCTAGCTTGTTCCCTGTCCCTATAAATGTAGCTCTCCCCTCCTCAGGTCTCAGTCTTGTTGCTTTAATAAAGAAGTGTTACTAGAGAACTGTCTCCAGCATATTATGTCAAGAGAGCTGAAATCACAAACCCCACGTCACAACACTCACAACATAAAAATACAAAATGAGAACACACAATATATATAATAAAACAAAAACAAACCAATAACACCACACACACACCATACAAACACATTTAAAAGACCGTAGAATGTTAATCAGCCAAAGGCCTTGTTGTAGAGGAACATTTTTTGACTGGCACCTAAAGATATGTAATGAAAGTACAAGGCAAGGGCCTCCTTTGGGAGAGTATTATGCAAACAGGGAGTCACTGCAGAAAAGGCCCTGTTCTCGTGTTGCCACCTCTCGCAGAGGAGACACACAATGAAAGGCCTCAGAGGATGATTGCAGGGTGTGGATCAGTTCATAAGATAGCCTTGTCCTCCTTAAATATCTTTAATCCTTTTTTACAGCTGTCCGAGTTGGTGGCCATCGTTGCATGTCCTTTTGACACTCCACCCCACACCTGGTGATCCTCCCAAACACGGATTTAAAAAATGCACCTCCCTTTCACCCCGTCCTTGAACAGGCTGCCTGTATAAAAGTCAACACATATCGTAAGAGCATAAAGGAGAGGCCTACTTAATCAGGGTGCACCTATCCTGTTGTCACATTGACCAACCAGGTTTCGCCAAGGGATGCGCCAAAGCAGGACATGAATGCAACAGTACTCTGCCTGTTCCTGGTTCCCTATCTGGCAGTTCCTTTAACACCCTTTCGGTGCTTAGGCAAATATCTTTCTTTTCTGAACCCTGGCATTCCAGGTCCTCGTCCAGCATTCTGACCATGACACCACACTGTTAGAATTCCTGCTCCGTGATTGCAGTCACGGGATGGTTGTCTTTCACATGACGGTATATGTTTTGACTCCACAGAGTGGGAACTGACGAAAACAGGATGTTGTGTTACTGTGTTCCGTGAAGTGGGACTATTGTCCTTTGTTCTTTCTCTCTTTGCTTTCTGATGCTAGAGAGAGAGGAAGCCATGTTGCAGTGCTCCGTGTGTGTTTATATATAAATAAAGTAGATTAGCCAAAAGGCTGAGTTGCTGAGGTCCGTTACGCAACTGCACAAACTCTGCGGATCCCTAAGTGTGGCAGAGTTGGTTGGCATTGGTCGCTGTGATGTTTGGGAACAAGAAAGCTTTTGAAGCTCCCGAACGATCGACCAGGAGGGAGAGAACATGCCAGTCGGGCATGTGTCTCTGCCAGGGTCCTACTCGAGTGTAGGCCGAGCTCCTGACACACACACTGCCTTTCAAAACTTCTGCTCTTATACATCCTTTGCCTCTGAGTCCATGAGATGCAGCTAGGCACATTCCTTTCTACTCTGATGGCAGCACCCCCTGTTCTACCTTGAAATGCTGGGGATCAAACCTTGGGCCTTCGACATGCAAGGCAGATGTTCTGCCACTGCCGTCCCTTACCAAGAAGTACAATTATTTGCATGTGTCCAACAGAAGCACCGATAAAGAGAAAACACAGTACCAGAGAAAACACCCAAACAAGGAAAATGACACAACAGCTGATGTAATATTATCTCTCATTAAGGGTCCAAAATAGAAGAAAACAAACACTACTATCCCACTCAAATCAAACAAAAGAAAACATCATCATGCTTTATTATGCTTTATATGTTGAAAGCTCCCCAGAGTGGCTGGGGCAACCCAGATGGGCAGGGTACAAATCAATTATTATTATTATCATTACTATTATTATTATTAATCAGACAGGGACTCTCCCAGATGACTTGTTTATTGAATGCTTATCCCAAGTTGTTCTACAAAGTTTGCATGAAGGTTATATGACGTAACTGTTTAGTGAGTAAACGCTCTGAGATGTTTACACAGATGTTCCTATTAGTCCACACTCCCCCGTGCAATTTGCCATCGGTTTATGGCCTTGGGGGCTGGGGTGGTAGAAATGAGCTTGTTCTGCAAGAATGCCACCTCCACTTTCAATGATACAAACTAAATTTGCAGCTGTGTGAAGTTCAGACAAAGAGAAATTAAAATAATTGTTTCTCAGCACTGCCCTTGAGGTACTATAAGATTTTGTAATAGCACCCACAAATTTATTTCTCAGGTGAGGCAATTTCAGAAAATGTAGACGCAACAGCCACTCCAGCTGGTCAAATGCTTTATGCAAGTCCAGCATGATCAAAACCAACTGGTTACTATTCCTTTTGCTCTGCTACCCTACTATTCAGAAATCTGTGGGCTAGATCCAATGATATATGACACCCTGGTATCATCTGGGCTGATGATAGTAGTGCTAATGTTATTCAGTCTAGAGGTGAGAATAGCAGTAATCTCCTTTTGATTCAGATTAAGTAAATATATGGGTCTATATTATTCTAGCATAGCTGTCAACTTTTCCCTTTTCTTGCAAGGAATCCTATTCGGAATAAGGGAATTTCCCTTAAAAAAAGGGAAACGTTGACAGCTATGTATTCTAGGTTTCTGCCAGATGTTAGCATTATTGTGATTCTAGGATTCTTCCGTTTGTGTAGAATAGGAGCCTCTTCCCCAAAGTCATAAAAAGAATCCATTCTAAATGTGGCGCAAGGATCTATCCAAACATAGCATGCACCCAAAAAAGCTGTTGAATTTGCCGTATTTCAGCTTTGAGATCCCCGGTGTCATGACCATGGGGGTCAGATTCCTCATCTTCAGCAGATGAGGATGAAGACTCTGAAGCAGAAAGGGAACCAGCCCCAGGAGAGCTCTCAGGTGAACCTGCAGGTAACTGCAGGTGGGCAGAGTGCTATGGTGGTCCTGCTTGTGGACTTCCCATCTGTTTGACCATCTGTTTGGCCACTGTGAGGACAGGATCCTGGGCTAAATGTCTCCAGCTTTTCTTACGCTCTTTTTAAATATTTCGATATTTAAAATCTTAGCCATTCCCACCTTGCATAGCTGCTTTCAGGGCATCCCATCATATATGTGGGAATGACTCTCCCCCTTGACTGGAACTTCAAAGTACACCTATCATCGTCTCCATCTATGGCATCAAGCAAATGTGTGCTTGTCTTATCTGACCTGGACATCTGTCCATCTTTTGTGCCTTGGAGCTTTTTTTTTGCTCCATCACCTGATCCAACACGGGGGCGATTGGGCAACGCAGTTGTGTAACCTCATAATCATATTTTGTTTTCCTCAGGGACATAGGTGGCATGAACGAGATGGGTGGATGGTTGGTAGATGGCTGTGGGCAGGTGAACCTTGTCCTAACAAAATGTGGCCTGTTCAGCTCTGCTTCCTCCACCCGTGCTACACAAACACACATGACACCGTTCCTCTAATCCATGCTGGAATATCAGATGCCCCGTCATTCCACTTGCTCTTGAAGACACACCTGTTTAGACAAGCGTTCCCCTGAACTGCACTTGTGATTTCATTGTTTCAACTGATTTTAAATAAACCATTCTAACTGTTATGCTTCCTGTTTGTTTATTTCACTGTATATTTTTACTAAGGATGTTTTAATGTTTGAATTTAATTTTATTTGCTCTATAAGACGCACCAGACCACAAGATGCACCTAGTTTTTGGAGGAGGAAAACAAGAAAAAAATATTCTGAATCTCAGAAGCCAGAACAGCAAGAGGGATCTCTGCGCAGTGAAAGCAGCAATCCCTCTTGCTGTTCTGGCTTCTGGGATAGCTGTGCAGCCTGCATTTGCTCCATAAGATGCACACACATTTCCCCTTACTTTTTAGGAGAGAAAAAGTGAGTCTTATAGAGCAAAAAATACGGTATACATATACAGTGGTACCTCGGGTTAAGAACTTAATTCATTCTGGAGGTCTGTTCTTAATCTGAAGCTGTTCTTAACCTGAGGTGCCACTTTAGCTAATGGGGCCTCCCACTGCCGCCGCACAATTTCTGTTCTCATCCTGAAGCAAAGTTCTTAACCCGAGGTACTATTTCTGGGTTAGCGGAGTCTGTAACCTGAAGCGTCTGTAACCCAAGGTACCGCTGTATGCATTTATTGAGAGCATTTTCATCCCACTGTTCAGCCCCAAAAAAGTCCCCAAATCGACTTACATGCAATGAATTAAAAACAAGGCAGGCCCTGCGTGCAGATTTACAATCTTAAAAAACAACAACCCACAACACACAAGGGGAAGGGGACAGGAAGAGGGGGAAATCAAACACAATGTATTGCATATTTTATCGCAAACTTACTCAGAAACCAGGGGAGGTGGGTGGCGCTGTGGGTTAAACCACAGAGCCTAGGACTTGCCGATCAGAAGGTCGGCGGTTCAAATCCCCGCAATGGGGTGAGCTCCAGTTTCTTGGTCCCTGCTCCTGCCAACCTAGCAGCTCGAAAGCACGTCAAAGTGCAAGTAGATAAATAGGTACCGCTCAGGAGGGAAGGTAAACGGCATTTCCGTGCGCTGCTCTGGTTCGCCAGAAGTGGCTTAGTCATGCTGGCCACATGACCCGGAAGCTATACGCCGGCTCCCTCGTCCAATAAAGCGAGATGAGCAACCCCAGAGTCGGCCACGACCGGACCTAATGGTCAGGGGTCCCTTTACCTTTACTACTTAGAAACTATTTTGGCATCGAAGGGATCTACAAATGAAACAACAGAAGAGCCCTGCTGGATTAGGCCAAGGGACTATCTAGTCCAGCATCCTGTTTCCCCCCCCCAGGGGTCAACTGGATGTCTTTCTCAGAAGCCCACAAGCTGGTGATGAGGTCCCTAGGTTAAGGTTACCAGACGTCCCCGTTTCCCGGGGAACAGTCCCCGGATTTACAAATAAGTCCACATACAAAATCCACTGAAGTTGAAAAGTGTCTCTGGATTCATTGAAAAAAATCTGGTAACCTTACCCTAACTGTCTCCTGCTGTTATTTCTGAGCCACTGGTATCCAACTATGTTGTTTTCCTGTGCGTATTTTACATCGTAAGCCACCTATCTTGGTTTTTTTGTTTTGTTTTTTATAAAAATAATCTTTTAATTAAATTTTCTGTTTTACAATTTAAAGCACTCATTTCTACATCCTTAAGATATCAATGACTTCACTTCTTCTCTTTGCATGGTTCATTTTGCATATCACAAACCCCTGCATATTTTACAAAAACTACAGTGGTGCCTCGCAAGACGAAATTAATTCGTTCCGCGAGTTTTTTTGTCTTGCAATTTTTTCGTCTTGCGAAGCACGGACTTTGGAAAAGCTTCAAAAATCACCAAAGTCTTCAAAAACCTAAAAAAAGGCTACCACACCGCGTGCTATGAGTTGCTCCTCGAAGTGAATGCACGGTTTTAAGAAAAAGGAAGCAAACTTGCAAGACAAAGGAAACAAACTTGCAAGACGTTTCATCTTGCGAAGCAAGCCCATAGGGAAATCCGTCTTGCGAAGCAACTCAAAAAACGAAAAACTCTTTCGTTTTGCGAGTTTTTCGTCTTTCGAGGCATTCGTCTTGCGAGGTACCACTGTATACCATTCATTATTCCATTATTGCATCCATCAAAACTTATTTATACTGTTGAATTTATCTTAATGCTGCTACTGTTTTCAGCTTTACACAGTTTCTCCCAATATATTCAATAAATGTTTCTAGACATATGTTCTTCTTGTTCTCTTATTCTATACGTTAAGTCTGCAAGTTGTGCATATTCTGTCAGCTTAAGTTGCCATTCTTCTTTGGTTGTGACCTCACTCATTTTCAATTTTTGGGCTAACGAAACACGGGCTGCAGTAGTGGCAGACATAAATAATCTTTTTTGACACCTGGGAACTTCAGTCTGAGTTGTCCCCAACAGAAAGGACTCTGGGTTTTTTTTGGAAAGTATTTTAAAACATTTTTTTTTCCAATTCATTATGGATCATTTCCCAATACTCTTTTACCCTTTTACAAGTCCACCACATATGAAAGAAAGTTCCCTCTGCCTTTTTGCATCTCCAGCACTTATATGATTCAGTCTTACACACATTAGCATCAGGGACTTGCCAAACCAGTTCGGTCCTTTTTTTGTAACACACCTTGCACATAATAAGTAAGTGCTGCAAGTGGGGACTGCAACCAAGTGTTGCAGCGTGGTGCTCTGTGCTTCAATATTCCAGACACTCCAATCCATTATCCCTCATCTTCATTTCTTCTCCCCACCCCACCCCCAGTCAGCCACCATCCCATGGCCGCTGAGCATGCTCACTCCTCATTGGTCTGTTTTGGGGGCTGCCCCACCAAGGCTTGATGCCTCCCCTAAATATTATTTGCACTCCTTGGGGTTCCCCCAAGCCTGCCGAAATGTGTGCATGCATCCTCATGCCCCTTGCTTGTCTAGATGCGAGGATAGTGAGCTCTCTGTGTAGAAACTAGACTCCTGAAACATTTACATTAATTGTTCTGTCCACTTTTGCAGGTGGCCCCCAGAATATTGTCAAAGGTTCCCCATGCCTAGGTTTCAGCAAAGGGCAAGGTCTCCGCATTTGGCAGAGGAGCTGGAAAGGATTCAAGGATGGTCAACAGGCTTGTGGAATTAGTGGACACCCCTCCCTTCATTGGACCTCGAGCCCAAATCTACCTACCCACCCACTTACGAGTAAAGCAGCCTGTTCCTCATTACACAATTGGCTGCTAACAACCTGTGGCACACCTTGCATCAGTCCCTTGTGGGATAGGGAGGTAATGATAGCTTCTGATGGAATGAGTCGGCTGTAAGGATCTGAAAGGCACCCACGCATCTTTGCGGCGGGGAATAATTAGGTCCAGGGCGTCCTTCCAGAATGTGCCTTCCATACCCACCATGTAAAGGATCCGTCCCCTTGCCTTGTCATTCTCTGGGACCCGCAAGGCAGCTCAAACACCAGAAATAAGACAAAACGACCAGGGATGCTTGAGATAGAGCTTTGGACCTGCAGGTGTTGCTCAACCACAACTCCCATCCTCCTTGGCCATTGGTCATGCTTGCTGAGGCTGATGGGAGTTGGAGTCCAGCAACAACAGGAGGGCCACTCTTTCCCCATCCCTGATGCATACGAAAGCCGACAGGCATATCTCCATTCTGGCCAGCCCTACTATTAGGGAAAGCAGGGGTGGGGGACCTTTGTCCCTCCATCTGTTGCTTTGCAACAACAACAACTCATCATCATCCCTGGTCATTGTCCAATGCGTGCCAGGATGATGGGAGTTCAGCAGCGTCTGGAGGAGCAAAGGTTCACCACACCTGTTCTCAGGTTAACTAGCAGCCCATTTCCCAAAAGAGCGAAGTCTAAACCACGCTGTGAAAACAATAGTCTGGTGGGCACCTTAAAAACAGGCAAATTTCTTATAGCACAAGCTTTTGCTCAGGCTACCAAAGTCTTACACTAAACAGTGTTTCTCAAACTTGGGTCTCCAGCTGTTGTTGGACTGCAACTCCCATCATCCCTGACCACTGGTCCTGAGAGCTAGGGATGATAGGAGTTGTAGTCCAAAAACAGCTGGAGACCCAAGTTTAAGAAACACTGTGCTAAGTTGTAGGGGGAACCTTTGTCCCTCCAGATGCTACAAATCCCATCATCCTTGATCATTGGCCATGCTTGCCAGGGCTGATGGGAATTGTAGTTCAAAGGCTCCCCACACCTGTATCCACATGAGGTGTGGATCAGGGACAGAGAACCTCCAGATGTTGTTAAGTCAATGGTTCCTATCACCCCTGGTCACTGGATATTCTGACTGGGGCTAATGGGAGTTGGAGTCCAGTAACATCTGGAGGGCCGCAGGTTCCCCATCCTGGCTGTAGCAAGAAAAGGATGCAAGCCATTCACATTCACCCAATGCTATACCAGCTGCACTGGCTCCTGGTGGAGTACAGGATCAGGTTCAAGGTGCTGGTTTTAACCTTTAAAGCCCTATATGGCCTAGGACCCTCGTACCTACGGGACCGCCTCTCCTGGTATGTCCCACAGAGGAACTTACGGTCTTCAAACAAAAACATCTCGGAGGTCCCAGGCCACAGAGAGGTCAGGCTGGCCTCAACCAGAGCCAGGGCTTTTTCGGCTGTGGCTCCAATCTGGTGGAATGCTCTGTTACAAGAGACCAGGGCCCTGCGGGACTTAACATCTTTCCGCAGGGCCTGCAAAACAGAGCTGTTCCACCAGGCCTTTGGCAAGGGCACAGCCTGTCTCCCTCCTTTGGCAATCTTCACAGAACTCTAGCGCAATGGTTGCCATTAATTTGATTTGAATTAATTTTTATAATGAAATGTTTTTAGAATGTTGCACTATTTTATTGTTGTTAGCAGCCCTGAGCCCGGCTTCGGCTGGGGAGGGCGGGATATAAATAAATTTTATTATTATTATTATTATTATTATTATTATTATTATTATTATTATTAAGCTGCTGTGCCAAAGTATGGATTTTACATAGGACTAATGAAACGTCCAAGCAGCAGTTCTGACCTTTAAGGTTCAAGGTTCAAAAGAGTGTAAAGAGCCAGAAATGTGAAAGAATGAATTTGAACTAGAAGTCCTTCAAAATTCTGCCCTAAAATGAATTTAATACGTGCTGAGTTCACCAGGCAATTATGGAAACCACTTTCGGGTGTAGTTCAGAGATTCCTGACCTAACTCTGTGAACTTCAATGAACTGACCTAGTACAGCGGTACCTCGGGTTAAGAACTTAATTCATTCCCGAGGTCCGTTCTTAACCTGAAACTGTTCTTAACCTGAAGCACCACTTTAGCTAATGGGGCCTCCTGCTGCTGCTGCGCCGCAAGAGCATGATTTCCATTCTCATCCTGAAGCAAAGTTCTTAACTTGAAGCACTATTTCTGGGTTAGCAGAGTCTGTAACCTGAAGCGTATGTAACCTGAAGTGTATGTAACCCGAGGTACCACTGTAGTTCATCCTAAGGACTTGATTTAGGTCCCATGCCACCACTTGAAAGACCCTCAACCCACAGACGACACTCAGCAAACATCAGATAGTGGGAAGATGGGGAAGGGGATAGGAGATGATACTATATTCATAGAACCATAGAATTCTAGAGCTGGAAGGGACCCTCAGGGTCATCTAGTCCAACCCCTTCCAATGCAGGAATCACAGCTGAAGAATTCCTGACAGATGGCCATCCAATCTCTGCTTAAAAACCCGCAACCATCTTCTGAGGTTGTCAATTCCACTCGTCAAACAGCTCTTACTGTCAGGAGGTTCATCCTAATGTTTACATGGAATCTCCTTTATGGTCATTTGAATCCATTAGTTTGAGTCCTGCCCAAACTTGATTTTATGACAGCCCTTCAGATATTTTATGGTGGCTAGCCTACCACTCCTCAAGTCTTCTCTTCTCCAGTTTAAACATCCCTAGCTCCCTCAAGTGTTCCCTATAAAGCTCGATTCAAGACCAGTTTGTCGATATCCTTCTCAAACTGAGCTGCCCAGAACGGGACACAGGACTCCAGGTGGGATCTGACCAAGGCAGAATACAGTGGTCCTATTATTTCCCCTGATCTAAGGAATTAGGCATAAGAAAGAGAGAGAGGGTCTTCCTGATTTCTAGACTAATTTATGGTTTTAAAAGTTCAAAACCCAACCAACCCTTTGAATTGGGCTCAGAGACCGATGGCAGGACCTGGTCACCCCAGTGGAAACCAGAATGATATTATATTCCAGTTACATCAACCTAGCAGTGGAATCCTGCAACTGGCTTCCATTTTCTCCAAATGTGGTTCAAAGACATCACATCTCTAGGCTGAGTTGCAGCAGTGGCGTAGCGCGGGGGGTGCAGGGGGGCCCGGCCGCACCGGGCGCAACATCTGGGGGCTAGGGTTAGGGGGCACAAATCCACAGGTTAGGGGGCGCAAATCCATGGGTTAGGGGGCGCAAATTACTTGCCTTGCCCCGGGTGCTGACAACCCACGCTACGCCACTGAGTTGCAGTACTGTAGTCTTAAACTGGATGTTCCTGAGACATGAGTGATGATACAAAGATCGAAGGATGCTTGTGCAGTATCGGGGACTGCTCTAGTTTGCGCGCGCGCACACACACACACACACGCCTGGTAAAACACAACCCCCATTAAGGGCGTTGCTAGACGTTTCAAAGATCTCAGACCCACAACACCAATTTGCAAAGTGCCTCTTTGGGAGAGATCTGTTTCTTTCCATTGTTAAATAGGCACAAAAAGTTCTTCCAAGCTTAAGCTAACCCTCCTGGTTCTCTCGGACGCCACTGAAATGTCGTCCCATTTCTATGTACCTATTTAGCACAATTACATCTCACCATATTATTTTCTGGGCTGCCATTACAGTTTCTATCCCAGATTCCCATGGAAGGAAAAGGTTTTTCCCCTTCTCCATTTTTTCCTCCAAACAACCTTGCAAGGTAGGTTATGCTGAGAGACAGAGGCTGGTCCCCCAAGGTCTCCCAGTGACAGTGGCGTAGTGTGGGTTGTCAGCACCCGGGGCAAGGCAAGTAATTTGCGCCCCTTAACCCGCACGCCTGGCACCCCCCCCTCCACAGTGGGCGGCGACCCGGCGGCTCGGATCGGATCCGCACAGCAGTGAGAGAGAGTGAGTGAGCCAGGTAGGGGCAGAGAGCTGCGAGTGCGAGCGCGCCCCCCCAAAATGTTGCGCCTGGTGCGGCCGGGCCCCCCTGCACCCCCCCACGCTACGCCACTGCCCAGTGAGTTCCATTAAGCTGCCCCTGTCCCAGCACAATACCCCACCAGCCTTACCTGCTCCTTATGATTCTTCTTGGCCCCGGAAGAGTCACACAGCACAGCTGACGCGCCTGAAATCTTCTAATATAGCTAATTGCCAGAGGCATGTGATGGGTGGAAGGGGAGGCGCTCAGCCAGGGAGTTTCCCACAGCTTCCCGGGAGCAACAGCAGCAGCAGGGCTGGGGGTGGGACATTGCAACATCTGTACGAATCACAGCACCGCCTTGCCAAACTTCCAGTGTGCTTTGCTCATTGCAGCGGTTGCCTGGACTTTGAAACTAGGTGAGAGGGGACAGATCCCAGAACCGTCCAGTAGGAGGAGTCCCCGCACCCCAAACAAGGCCGTATAAATGGGATAATCTGGGTCAATTACCTATGGAAGCCCTTTCGGTTAGGACTAGGCAGTCTCGGTTTTAGAGAGAGTAGACTTTACCTGTTGCAAACACAGGCAGAGAGGAAGGCTTGCTGGTGAGGAAATCATAATGTTGTTTGTTGCAGGAAATAGCCAGCCTGAATAGAAAATTATTTCTTTTCTGTTCCCCCCCCCCCAAAAAAAAAATTTATTAGTTTTCCAAATTTATAACAAACATATGCACAGACAAAAAAGAAAACAAGCAAACAAACAAACATATATCCAAACTGTAAAAATTTCACTTTTGTTATCATTGTTGGGTGACTCCCTTGAATCCCCCTGGCTGAGTTTCCATATAAATCATTGTAGCAGTTTTCCAAAACTAGTTTCACATAAATTTACTTGATCCATTAACATCTTTCTTTCTTTTCATTTTGACTTTTATCCATGGTGTTCTACAACATCACATATTTAAATCCTAGGTCAATCTGATACTTGCAAATACTGGTAATTCTATTAAGTTACAGTGGTACCTCGGGTTACATATGCTTCAGGTTACATATGCTTCAGGTTACATACTCCGCTAACCCAGAAATATTACCTTGGGTTAAGAACTTTGCTTCAGGATGAGAACAGAAATTGTGCTCCGGCGGTGTGGCGGCAGCAGGAGGCCCCATTAGCTAAAATGGTGCTTCAGGTTAAGAACAGTTTCAGGTTAAGAACGGACCTCTGGAACGAATTAAGTACTTAACCAGAGGTACCACTGTATCTTAACATATTTGACTAAATAATCTTTGAATTTCTTCCATTCCTCTTGGTACTCCTCCTTCTGGTTGCAGACTCTTCCGGTCAGGTCCGAAAAATCCATCATCTTCATTGAAAAGAAAATGATTTCTTGTTCTATTTGAACTAACAGGGCTAGAGAAAAAAGGAAGGCGGCTGTGTTTGCTCCTCTGTTCCCTCAGAAGATGAGACCTCTCATCTTCAGGTGTGTGTGAGAGAGACAGACAGACAGACAGAGGCAGGGAATTGAGCAGTCCTTGACTGGTCAACTCATGCAAACCCCACTTCTGAAAGCTGAGATTCACCCAAAGCTCCAACATAAATGGGCAGGTGCAGATGAAACTGAAGGGAGAGTTGAAAGCACACAGCCACCCTGATTCCTGTGTGTTAAAGGTGCTGGGAACCATAGTTCTCTGAGGGGCAAACAACAGCTTCCAGGGATCTTTTTATGTGTCAAAGATATACTTTACTGCAAAAAAAAAAAAAGGTAAATGTTATGTACTGAAGTTCTCACCCTGGGCCAGCAGGGGGATACTGTAGATAGTTATGCAAATGAAGGATCGAAAGTGACGTTCAGTGATTGGATAGTTTTAGAAAGTTGTTACAGTAACGTGGTACTGGAGCGCTATATAAGCAGGCTGACTGAGCCCTTCAGTTCAGTTGTGTTCTGGCCTCGGAATAAACAAGAGCTGTTTGAAGAATCGCTGTGTCGTCTGATATGTTCGCCCACAACTTAACAGTAAAGGACCCCTGGACAGTTAAGTCCAGTCAAAGGCGACTGTGGGGTTGTGGCGCTCATCTCGCTTTCAGGCCAAGGGAGACGGCGTTTGTCCACAGACAGCTTTCCGGGTCATGTGGCCAGCAGGACTAAACCGCTCTTTGTGCAACAGGACCCCGTGACGGAAACCAGAGTGCACAGAAATACTGTTTACCTTCCTGCCACAGTGGTACCTGTTTATCTACTTGTGCTGGTGTGCTTTCGAACTGCTAGGTTGGGACAGAGCAACGGGAGCTCACCCCATTGCGGGGATTCGAACCGCTGACCTTCTGATCGGCAAGCCCAAGAGGCTCAGTGGTTTAGACCACAGCGCCACCCGCATCCCCTCTTTATGGTGTGTTTGCAGCCCTTGGTTTGAGGCAGGGGGGTCACCAACGATCAACCTCCGAACCCTGTTGTCAGTGGTGAGAACATCTCTGTTACAATGATCATCTTTTATTTAAGAAAATGCTGCTTGATTGTCAACAAACAAACAAAACCTCTAAGCTGTTTAGAAAAATATAAAGCAAAATGTTAAAATCATTGATAAGAATCCAGCTTAAAAATCGGTACTTAAAATCGTTTAAAAGATCATTTAATGTCAAAAGCAGCTAAAAAAGAGATAAAGCACATCTGGATAAGCTTGTCTAAACAAAACAGCAGGGTGCTGAAAAAGTAAACAACTGATTTCTTACAAGTGTGGGCGGACGGGAGGTGCATTTTTAATTCGTGCTTTGAGGATCGCCAGATATGGGGTGGAGCATCAAAAGGATGGATAAGGATGGCCACCAACTTGGCTTTAAAAGGTTTGGACACATTCCTGGTGGATAAGCCTGTCAATTGCTGCTGGCCACAATGACCACGTTCTCTGTCCACCAACAGAGGCAGTAATGTCCTGAATCCCTGTTTCTGGGAATCACAAGTTTGGATTCTGCTTGTGAACTTCCAATTGGAACATCTGTCTGGCCACTGTGAGAACAGGATGCTGGACTAGGTGGGCCATAAATAAAAATAAAAATAAAAATAAAAATAAAAATAAAAATAAAAATAAAAATAAAAATAAAAATAAAAATAAAAATAAAAATAAAAATAAAAATAAAAATAAAAATAAAAATAAAAATAAAAATAAAAATAAAAATAAAAATAAAAATAAAAATAAAAATAAAAATAAAAATAAAAATAAAAATAAAAATAAAAATTCTACCCTGCCCATCTGGCTGGGTTTCCCCAGCCACTCTTTGTGGCTCCCAATATTAAACACGATAAAACGTCAAACATTAAAAACTTCCCTAAACGGGGCTGCCTTCAGATGTCTTCTAAAAGTCAGACAGTTATTTATTTCCTTGACATCTGGTGGGAGGGCATTCCACAGGGTGGGTGCCACCACCAAGAAGACCCTCTGCCTGGTTCCCTGTAACCTTGCAATGAGGGAACCGCCAGAAGGCCCTCAGTGCTGGACCTCAGTATCCGGGCAGAACGATGGAGGTGGAGATGCTCCTTCAGGTATACTGGGCTGAGGCCGTTTAGGGCTTTAAAGTTCAGCACCAAGACTTTGAATTGTGCTCAGAAACGTACTGGGAGCCAATGTAGGTCTTTCAAGACTGGTGTTATGTGGTCTCGGCGGCCGCCCCCAGTCCCCAGTCTAGCTGCCGCATTCTGGATTAGTTATAGTTTCTGGGTCACCTTCAAAGGTAGCCCCACATAGAGCGCATTGCAGTAGTCCAAGCGGGAGATAACCAGAGCATGCACCACTCTGGTGAGACAATCTGATCATTAGCCTGAATCAGAAGGCTCCTCTTATGTTCTTATGCTTGAAAAATGATTTATTTCTACCCTGACTTTTGGACCTCAAAGGGTCTCCTGAGGCAGCTGATACCCCCCCCCCAAATAAACAGACATAAAATCTCACTATATACATATATGTGTGTGTGCAATAGGTAAAGGGACCCCTGACCATTAGGTCCAGTCGTGGCCGACTCTGGGGTTGCGGCGCTCATCTCGCTTTACTGGCCGAGGGAGCCGGCGTACAGCTTCCGGGTCATGTGGCCAGCAGGACTAAGCCGCTTCTGGCGAACTAGAGCAGCGCACGGAAATGCCATTTACCTTACCTATTTATCTACGTGCACTTTGAGGTGCTTTCGAACTGCTAGGTTGGCAGGAGCAGGGACCGAGCGACGGGAGCTCACCCCATTGCGGGGATTCGAACCACCGACCTTCAGATCGGCAAGTCCTAGGCTCTGTGGTTTATCCCACAGCGCCACCCACGTCCCCAATGTGTGTGTGTATATATACAAATAATCAGTTTCTTAGATGCCAAGAACAGAACCAGAAAGCGTCATGAAAACGTAAACATAAACTTTAATTCACCTGGGTGGTTCCAAAAACTATGAACATCTCTTGGTAAAAGGAGTCTCTGGAGTGCTGGAGCCATGATCCTTCGCCCTAACACTCTTTGGATTATTCCTGAACATCTGCGATTTCATTCCGGATAATGATGGGGATCTTTGCCACCAAGGTGCTCATGCACCAGGGGAAGTGGACGGTGGCCGTCAACTCGTACCCGACATCCATGATGTCGTCGGACTTCCATGAGCTGCTGACGGACATGACTTTGGGCAGGGAGAGGGTGCTGTTGATCTTGGTGTCCTCACAGGGGTTCCCTCTCCCGATGTGCGACTCCAGGCGCATCATCTCCTCCCGCTGCTCCAAAGTGCGCTTCTCGGCCCGGAGGTTGTAGGCCTTGTAGAGGACCACGGTGTGCAGGGCGAAGACCACTTTCTTGATGGACTTCCCTGTCCGGTTGGTGATCTCCGTCGTGAAAGTGATGTCATCTCCCGGCGCGTAGATGTTTTTGCCAAGGGAGAGGCGCAGGGTGATGGGGGAGCTCTTGAAGCAGCAGTTGTACAGGAGGGCCTTCTCGACTTCCACCACCAAGGGGAACTTCAAAGCCGTCGGGCAGCAGGAGAAAAGGGGATGCAAACACCGGGTGAATGTAAGAAACAGAATAATTTCCTTGTCACTGAAGCAGGCCATGCCCAAATCACCCATCATCCATCCATCCATCCATCCATCCATCCATCCATCCATCCATCCATATCTAGGCTTCCTCAACCTCGGCCCTCCAGATGTTTTTTGGCCTACAATTCCCATGATTCCTAGCTAGCAGGACCAGCGGTCAGGGATGATGGGAATTGTAGTCTCAAAACATCTGGAGGGCCGAGGTTGAGGAAGCCTGATCTAATCTATCTCATGTTTGTTATGCATTTTGAGCACCTCCTGAGATACTGTAACCACATTCTGCATGACGGTTCCTGAGATCAATGAGATTTTAGCTCATGTTGGGATATCCCTGGGCACCCTTTTGAATCAAATGGCAGGCTGAACCTTTCAAAACTGTGCTGGTTTTAACCAAACCTTGCACAATGGTTCTTTGAGATTGTTGAAATATATACAAAAAATCCATTTGAGTTGTGTGACACAACTTGGGTCTACTAGACCCATTTTTTTCTAGAGCGAGGTGGACGAAAGTCGCTTCTGGAGCTATCCCCCCAAAATGTAGGTCCACTACAGAGCATAAATGAAACTTACTCATATCAAATACAACATTAAAACTTCAGCAGTGTTCTGTAGTGGTTAGTGCGTCACACTAGGACCTGGGAAAGACCAGGGTTGAGTCTTCACTCATAGGGTGACTTTGGCCTGGTCACTGGTCACTCTCAGTATAACCTACAGTGGTGCCCCGCAAGACGAATGCTTCGCAAGACGGAAAACTCGCTAGACGAAAGAGTTTTCCGTTTTGGAGGTGCTTCGCAAAACGAATTTCCTATGGGCTTGCTTCGCAAGACGAAAATGTCTTGCGAGTTCCTGCGGGTTTTTTCCCCATCCCCCCCTTTTTCTAAGCCGCTAAGCCGCTTATCCGCTAAGCTGATAAGCTGCTAAAAGCCGCTAAACCGCTAATAGCGCTAATCCGCTAATCCGTCAATGGGCTTGCTTCGCAAGACGAAAAAACCGCTAGACGAAGAGAATCGTGGAACGGATTCTTTTCGTCTTGCGAGGCACCACTGTACTATACAAGGTTGCTGTGAAGATAAAATGATGGGGAGCTGGACAACTGTGCATGCCACCTTAAACTCCTTGGAGAAAAGGGTAGGATATGAAATAATAATACAGTGGCACCTTGGTTTAAGAACAGCTTACTTTATGAACAACTTGGATTAAGAACGATGCAAACCTGGAAGTAGGTGTTTTGGTTTGTGAACTTTGCCTTGGAAGCAGAACATGTTCCGCTTCCTGTTGAGTATGCTCCATTTGTAAATTGAGTCCCCCGCTGCTATGGGAAAGCACGCCTTGGTTTAAGAACGGACTTCCGGAACGGATTAAGTTCATAAACCAAGGTGCCACTGTAGCAATAGTTGTTGTAGTAGTAGTAGTAGTAGTAGTAATAATACAGTCATACCTTGGAAGTCGAACGGAATCAGTTTGACTTCCAAAATGTTTGTAAACCAAAGCGCGGCTTCTGATTGGCTGCAGGAAGCTCCTGCACTCAATCGGAAGCTGCGGAAGCCCCGTCGGATGTTCGGCTTCCAAAAATACCGTATTTTTTTCGTCTATAAGACACCCCCATGTATAAGACGCGCCCTATTTTGGGGGACTCAGATTTAAGAAAATGGGGGGAGATGGTCCCGTGTATAAGACGCCCCCTAATTTTTGTCATTTTTTTTAAGGGGGGAAAGCCTAGTCTTATCATGGAAAAATATGGAAGTTTGCAAACAGGAACACTCACTTCCGGGTCTGTGGCATTCAGGAGCCGAAACGTTCAAGAACTAAGCTGTTCGAAAACCAAGGTATGACTGTAACAATAATAGTAATAATAAAAATAATGGACTTCTGAAATTTTAGAAGATTTGTGGTGTCCGTGGATAGCGGAAAAACGGAATTTGGCCAAGCTCAAAAAGGGAAAGGAGGATTCAGTCGTAGAACCATAGAACTGTTGCGTTGGAAGGAATCCCCAAGGGCTCATGTAGTCCAGCCCTCCTGCAATGCAACTCGCTTTGAACCCGCAGCTCTGAGAGACTGACCTCCGATATGACAACGTCCTGCCTGAAGACGGAGATTCCTTGAACCAGCAGGTACTTCTTCTGCTTCCGGAGAATAAGCTCCCTCGTTGCGCAGACGCCTTGGAGGAAGTAGCTGATTCGTCCGACCCGGCTAGTGAAGGTGGAGGGGATCCTGGGAGGCAAGACGAAGTGGAAGTCAAAAGGGTGGACACCCGGACCCAGCCAGTTCCCTGCAGGCCAAAAAGAAATTCTTCTCACTTTCTCTTCGTTTGCTGTGGTTGGAGCTCTTTGTGACGTGTGAGCCCTGGGAAGTCACTGGCTTGAAATTGCCCGTGTGAGGACTAACCTAGAGAATAGCTGTCAACTTACAGATTTGAAAATAAGGGACCAGCAGCCTCGAAAATAAGGGACCAGCAGCCTTGAAAATAAGGGACCAGCAGCCAAAATAAGGGATTTTAGTCAACCAGCTCCCGAGCCACAGGCAGAAAGCCCAGCCATCCCAGCAGCCAAGCGAAGCCTCAAGCGGTGGTTCCCACAGCGCAGCAACCCGGCAAAGGGGATGCAGCAAGGAAAACCACCGGTCACTTCTCTGCTGGGAAGCGCTGAGCAAAGGCGAGTCCCCAGGCAACGCGGCCGATTTGATCGGCACAAGGCATGCAAGCTCCACCCCCCAGTCGTTCTTAGACTCCTTATTGGGTGAGCAACGCAGCCAAGCAACACAGTTGGAGCCTCCCTCCTCCCTGGCCAGCAGGGAGGGAGGGAGGGAGAGAAGCTGCTTCCTTTGAAACCCGGGAAATTTAAGGGACATCATCAATAAGGGACAGCAGCGGGACACGGCGCTGGGATAAGGGAGTTTCCTGCCAAATAAGGGACGGTTGACAGCTATGGGCTAGAGCAAGATTCGGGTCCTTCTGTGCTCTATCACTGAGCTACAGCCCCTCCCCTAAAATTTAAGTAAGGTTCCAGTCCTCATTGTTCTGAATAGAAGCCTGGTTCAAATACAAATAGACAGAGCCAGGCCCCTGGTCCAGCTAGTTCAATATTGTCTAGCTCATGGGAGCCGGAACCCAATTAACTTGCAATCAAGTTAATTCTTAAGATTGACACACCTTCTTTTACATGCTTATTTTGGTTCTGCCTGGAGGCCAAGGTGCTCATTTTGTGAAAGATACTAGGGAACTTGTTATGATGACTCCTCAGCTATAACGACTCTCTTCCTGTGCTCAGAGGCCCTCTTGCGTTCATTATCAGGCCCTGCAGTCCAGATCTGGGGAGGGAAGTCTCGTTTTCAAACCTGGGCTTGTTTATTTATTTTATTTATTAAATTTTTTTTGCTGGCATCTGTCTTGAGATAACAGCGGAGTGCACCTCTGGGGCTGGAGAATCACAGCACGTGCTGTGGCTGCAGAGACAGGCAGCTTGTAACTGCACTTCCTGAGTTGCTTTTGCTGCATTAGCAGCGCCAAAGTGACTTCCCTGGGACACAAGCCCTGGGCTGTATGTCTGGAGGTCCTGGGCTTTTAGGATGAGAAGACCTCACTGAAGCTGGGATAGCTCAGTCCGTAGAGCATGAGACTCTGAATCGCGGGTTTCAGCCCTACGTTGGGCAGAAGATTCCTGCATTTGCAGGGAGTTGGGCTAGATTAAAGGTAAAGGTAAATGACACCTGGACGGTTAGGTCCAGTCATGGCCGACTCTGGGGTTGCGGCGCTCATCTCGCTTTACTGGCCGAGGGAACCGGCGTACAGCTTCCGGGTCATGTGGCCAGCATGACTAAGCCGCTTCTGGCGAACCAGAGCAGCGCATGGAAACACCGTTTACCTTCCCACCTATTTATCTACTTGCACTTTGACATGCTTTCGAACTGATAGGTGGGCAGGAGCAGGGACCGAGCAACGGGAGCTCACTCCATTACAGGGATTCGAACCACCGACCTTCTGATCGGTAAGCCCAAGAGGTTTAGTAGTTTGGGGTTATATTCATAGAGAATCATATTCTTTTAACATGTAATTGAAAAATGTGCATGACATCCTCTTGCATTCCTTTTAAAAGAATATGATTCTCTATGAATATAACCCTTGCAGTTTGGTGCCCTGCCTAGAATATTATATAGTAGATCTGACCCATAATTGACAGTGTCCATCAGGTAAATAAAATATTGCAGAACCCTTTAAACCTCTAACTGAGGTAAGAATAGCCAGCATTTTAACTGTAAGCAGTATGGTCTCAACTTTTTTTTTTAATATTAAGATTTGTCTCCCCATTTTTTGTGCACAAATAAAAAGTTTAAGCAGCAACAGACAACCCTCTTTCCTCACGCTCTATCTTGAAAGTTTTTGTCTTGTGGACGTAATCTGCCTTGTTGACGCAGGTCCCAGGCTGGCTGTAGTCCTTCTCGACGTCGGTCTCTTCGATCCACTCAAGGTAGCCCCTTCCGATCAGCTCAACTTTCACCAGGGGGTCCACCAGGGTGCTGTGGAGGCTGAGAACCAGTTGCCCTTCCACCACCGAGCCGGCTACGTACACATCCTTCGGAATCACCAGCTCGATAGACTTCACCACCGACATGGGTGGCCCGGAAGGAGCTCCGGAGACTGTTCCCTCCGGGGTCTAGAATCCCTGCAAGGGCTGCGTTGGATGATGTCAAAAGGGCTTGTGACGTCACAACAGTGTGTTTCAAGAAAGAGCAGCTGCTTGCAGAGGGAATGTTAGAATTCCTACTCCATGATTGCAGTCATGGGATTGTTGTCTTTCACATGACGGTATATGTTTTGACTCCACAGAGTGGGAAGTGACGGAGACAGGATGTTTGTGTTACTGTGTTCTGTGAAGTGGGACTGTTGTCCTTTGTTCTTTTCTCTCTTTGCTGTCTGATGCTAGAGAGAGAGGGAGCCATGTTGCAGTGCTCCGTGTAAATAAAGTAGATTAGCCAAAATGCTGAGTTGCTGAGGTCTGCGGATCCCTAAGTGTGTCAGTTGGCATTGGTCACTGTGATGTTTGGGAAGAAGAAAGCTTTTGAAGCTCCCGAATGATTGACCAGGAGGGAGAGAACATGCCAGTCAAGCATGTGTCTCTGCCGGGGTCCTACTCGAGTGTAGGACAAGCTCCTGACAGGGAGAACCCAATGGTGACACCATTTAAAGCACTTGAATAGTCAAGTTACTTGCTATGGGGAGTTATGGGGTGTTAGGGGAGGGGTAGTACCTCTGGCTACTACAAGAGACACCACTTTGCCAACAAAGGTCCGTATAGTTAAAGCTATGGTTTTCCCAGTAGTGATGTATGGAAGTGAGAGCTCGACCATAAAGAAGGCTGACGGCCCAAGAATGGATGCTTTTGAATTCTGGTGCTGGAGGAGACTCTTGAGAGTCCCATGGACTGCAAGAAGATCAAACCTCTCCATTCTGAAGGAAATCAGCCCTGAGTGCTCACTGGAAGGACAGATCCTGAAGCTGAGGCTCCAGTACTTTGGCCACCTCATGAGAAGAGAAGACTCCCTGGAAAAGACCCTGATGTTGGGAAAGATGGAGGGCACAAGGAGAAGGGGACGACAGAGGACGAGATGGTAGGCAATGTTCTTGAAGCTACCAGCATGAGTTTGACCAAACTGCGGGCGGCAGTGGAAGACAGGAGTGCCTGGTGTGCTCTGGTCCAGGGGGTCACGAAGGGGGAAAAGGTGAAGGAGGGATTCATTCAGATTTGGTGCGCTGGGAGGGGAAAGCTGAGTGGGGGCGCACTACCATTAGGACTCAGTTGGGAGGTAAGGATGAACTTGAGAGGGTGCTCTCCATCGAGTTGAATGCGCTTCGGGTTGAGCGCATTTGAGTTGCACTCTGCGGCAACCCAGAAGTAACAGAGCGCGTTACTTCCGGGTTCCGCCGCTCGTGCATGCGCAGATGCTCAAAATGACGTCACGCGCATGCTCGGTAGCGGCAAAATGTGACACGCGAAATGCGCATGCGCAGACCGCTGTCATGTTTTGCGTTCCATTTGGGATGTGAACGGGGCTCTGGAACTGATCCTGTTCGCATCCCAAGTGTTATGGCAAAATCTGGGTGCGAGGCTGCTCTGCCACCCAGCTCATCGGACTAAGTCCGTGGGTCCCTGCGGAGGAAAATGAGCTCAGCCGGAGACAGGAGCAAACAGCAGAAGATCCAAGTTTATTGCGCAACAGGTTCAAGGCGAGATTGAACCCCGAGAATGGGGCGACATAAACTTTTAAAAGTTCCCTCCAAGTCCCAGAATACAGTGCAGAAAACGTCACGAATACATCACAAGAGGTGGGATTACACAGATCAGCACTTCAGGAAGGTGGGTGGGGGTTTACACAGATCATCACTTCAGTAAGGTAGGGGTCGCGCAGATCAGCACTTCAGTAAGGTAGGGGTTGCATAGATCAGCACTTCAGCAAGGTAGGGGTTGCACAGAGTAAAGAGATATGCATAAACGTTTCCTGAGTACAGGTGATGGCAAGACAATGGCACAGATATGCATCGCCCGTTACCTAGCATTGCCCGGAGGAAGGGCTTGACTGGACCATCTGACAGGATTAAGGTTTTCCTGTGTACGTGACCTGTCGGTTCGAGGATTATGGCGCTGAGGGTAGCATCATGGAGTCCGGAGGGAATCGAGTAGAATGACGTTAAAATGGAGAAGATCGGAGCTTTGGCTGATTTTATATTATTTTCTGAAGTTTTCGGCCTCTTGCTGGTCAAGTGTATAGGAGGGAAGAATATAATTTTATAAAGTTAAGGGGTATAGTGTGGTGCTTGTGCAGCAGTGTGAGGTTTCAGGAGCTGGGCGCCATCGAGGTCATCGCCTCGGGCCCCCTTTCAAAGAGGAGGAGGTGAGGAAAGGTGCCCCCCCCTTTCCTTCCGTATCACAAGGTACCACTGTAGTGGTTAAAAACAAACAAACAAAAAGTCCTTTAAAGACGGGGGCGGGTTTTAAGGTCCTATTAGATTCAGCAGGGCTTACTCTCAGGTAAGTGCATTTAGGGCTGCATCCTTTGTGACCCAAGTTTTGGGTCCTTTTTAGGTTCAGGATGTCACTGCTTTATACCCACCCCCCACCCCACCCCCCACAATATTTGAAAACGTCAGCTTTGTACCTAAACACAAACTTGCCAGGAACTTCATTGTTTGTGTCTTTATCAGTTTATTTAAAGAACAACAAACTGGTGATTGCTTTAACTTTTTGATATGTGGTGATTTGAATCATGAGGATGAATTAGAATAACTCCTGAGTCTGCTCCCTAAAAAACAGGTCAACAACTCTGGGGATCTGGGGAACCTTTCCTAAAAAAGGTCAACAACAACTTTGGGGCTCCCCCCCCCTTAAAAAAAGATCGACAACTCGGGGGGGGGGCGCCAGAAGGATCTTTCCACCACGGCCCCAAATATGCTTAAGACAGCCCTGGCTAACACAGTGGTTTGACTTCACCCCCGGAGGCAGACTCCATTGTCTCTTGATGGATGCCAACAATGGGTTACCTTTCTGTCCTGCCAAATACTTCCACCCCATGCATCTGAAGCACACCTGAAGTGCATAGCTCCCCCCTCAAAGAACCTTGGGAAGTGAAATCTGTTAAAGGTGCTTGGGACTGTAGCGTTGCTGGGGGGTAAACTACAATTTCCAGGATTCTTAACGCAGTAAAAATGTGTTTTAAATATACAGCGTGGGTGTGAAATTTCTGGGATTTTAAGTTCAGCCTCAGAGGTTTTGTTCTCTGTGGGAGGACATGAGACAGGAACATCATACTCAGGACATCACAGTTCTATATAATAAATCCCCAGTAGACCATGCGGGTAGCACTGAGCCTAGGGCTTGCTGATCAGAAGGTTGGTGGTCCGAATCCGCTCCCGTTGCTCAGTCCCTGCTCCTGTCCACCTAGCAGTTCAAAAGCACCTCAAAGTGCAAGTAGATGAATAGGTACCACTCGGGCAGGAAGGTAAACGGCGTTTCCGTGCGCTGCTCTGATTCGCCAGAAGTGGCTTAGTCATGCTGGCCACATGACCCGGAAGCTGTACGCCGGCTCCCTCGGCCAGTAAAGTGAGATGATCGCTGCAACCCCAGAGTCGTCCGCGACTGGACCTGTCAGGGTTCCCTTTACCTTTAGAGATCCATCATCTTTTTTCTCTTTTTTGCTGAACAAATTGTTCCAGTATTTCCAGTGTGGCAACAAAGAAAATCAAAGAGCCTCACAGTGCCTTTAAGAGACTTGTTATTTATCAGTAATAATTAAATATCTGACAAATGTTGGTTATTGCTGAGATGATTATATTATTATTTTTTAAATAATATTTATTAAAAAATTTCCAGAATAAAAAGGAAAGATAGCAAGCAAGAAAGAAAAAACAGATATGATTTACACTTGGTTTCAGTGGCATCTTTCCCGGACTCTCCCCCCTCCCCCTCTTGTATTCCATTTCCCTTAAATTGATTCCACAGATTCTTACCCCAAATTTTAAATAACCCATTTATTCCAAATTAATTTATCTTATTTATCTTAATGAACCATTTCTCCTTATATTTTATATAATTCCCTAAGATCGACCCCATTTCCCTTCCACGAATTCCCCTATTTTCAAACAACAGACATGAAAAAAGAAAAGAAAGAAATAATATATAATTTTACAGCCTTTGGATTCCAAATCTCCCCCCCCCCCATTCCCCGGTTCCAATCCCCAAAGTTCATCCATTGTCTACTGCCAGCCTGGTGTATCCACGTCTATATCTCAACTCCACTTTGCCGTCTTTTGATAGCTTTTAATTTCAGAAAGTCCAGTCTCGAAAAAACTCTCAGAAAAAGTCATTGTTCTTCCATCCAGACCTCTATGTTTAAGAGTCTAACTTAAATTCTATTTCTTGGTCCTTTTAAAGTCTGGATGTTCCAAATACTCCAGCTTCAAATTTGGTTCAGCTCTTATTCCTCAGGTTGCTTTTTCCTGTTCTGCTGCAGAAACCTTCTAATTCAGAAACTTCTTGTTCTCCACAGAGGCTTTTGTTATTCAGGAACATAACTTGCGTCAAGTCCCTTCCTTTCTTCAATAGATAAATCCATTGTCTCCTTTAGTATAGAAACCTCTGTAGACAAAATAATGCTTCGTTTTTGCAGCTTTCCCAAGAGATAACAGATCCTGCTCAAATTCATAGTATTTTTCCACTTGCTGCTACTGTTGCAATGTCCCAGCCTCCCTCTAGAGGGAATATGGTAACTTAATTTCTTTCAAAATCAGACCCAAAAGTCAAATAACTTGTTGCCTTTATTTCCAATAATTTATGTCCAAATTGTAACAAATCTAACCAGCAAAGCCATCGTAACAAAGTTCTCTTTTATTTTCCTGCTTTGACAGCTACTTTGACAGCTGTCAAAGTTTCTGTGTCTCTTCACCAGTCTCTCATAGCGGATCGTTCCCGGTTCCCGGGGGGGTTGCACTTTAGTTCCCACAAATCAGTCTTCTCCTCCAGCACAATTATTGTAATTTCCCTTTGTGAAGTTAAAATTTTTTTCAGGTAAACAAGTTCATCTCTCGATCTTAGTTGTCAAATCCTTGCGTTGAGCCATCTACAACGGGGGGGGGGGGGGGGGCGGACTTCCTTTTTGCACTCCCCCCGCTCGCTCCAAATTCAAAGATCAAATTTCCCTTTTAAGTCCAATCAATTTACTCACGGGTTGTTCCTTTTAGTCCAAATCCGAAATTTTCAAAGAAGAAGTCGTTGCTCTCCGCCGAATGGCATGCGGCTTCGCTGGGCAGGGGAAGCATTGGACTCACAGCATCACACCCCCCTGTCACCCGCTCTGCAGCCTTTAAAAAGGCTCCTTCGCGGGTCGGGGGGGCACAAACGGTGCCCGCCGAGTCACCAAGTCCATGGGCATCTCCGCCCATGGTTTTTGAGGGTCCCCGCGTCGCCGGCACGGCAGGACCCGACCCCTACCCAGCCGACTCCCTCCGGAGCTCGGAGGGAGTCCGCCATTCGGCGATGGCGCCGACCCAGAAGTGCTGAGATGATTATATTAACCTCTGTAGTGATGTGCACATGCTTTTAACTCTGGATTAAAATAATTATTAATTTGAATTTTACTCTGGGTTAATTTTACTCTGGGTTTTGTTATAAAAAGTAAATGTGTTCTGATGCAAGCTTTTGCAGGCTAGAGGACCCAAGATGCACCAAAAGTTTCACCAGATGAATGAAAAGTTAAACTGCCAGGAATGAAGGGGGAGATAAGAATGCTAATTGGCAATGAATGCAAAAAGCACAGCTCACGACAATTAAATTAGGGCTTAAACTTTTACAAAATCAGCACAGAGACTCCTCATAAAAGCAGCAATTGTGCTGATAACAACAATCAGCATTGCTGAGTAAATTTAAGACTTAAATTTAAATGCCTTTGCCTCTCTTCAAAATCCTGAATGAATACAGCTGGGATATGTTTGACTCTTTCAGCAATTTCACTCTTTGATATGATTATGGTAGTCAAGATAACATTGGAAGGATAATACTGGAAGACCAAAAGGCCTCTATGCAAATTAAATGATGGGATTTAGCCATTTTGAGCAAGTCAGCATGCTTAATTAGGGTGCAGCAAGGCACTCTGAAGTCTATAGGTTTGACATAAAGCAGAACATATTAAAACTTTGCTGGCATGCTAGACAAAACAAGATATTTAGAAATATTTTCCCATTGTGGTTGTATTAGGGTACATCGGATTTTTCAGCTTTCAAATTCCAAAAATGAGGGGTGCCAAAAAATTGTAACATGACTTGGGAACTTTAGTTCAATTAATATACAGTAATTCAGTTTTGCCTGGTAAGTAAAATGTGGGTAAAATTGCACAGAAATAATTAAAAATGATTGCCAAGTAATTGCAGTTATATATTATTATTTATCATTGCCTGACATTTTCACAGGGTAAAATTAAAATTCTTTGGTTTCCTGGATACAGTTTATGTGCTTCTTCATCAAATGTAGACTTACCAAGCTAAACATTGCCCAGTCACAAACACAGCAGCAGATTTGAATTCTTCACACCCAAAATCATATTTTTTAAGACCGCTCATTGAAGAAATTTGAAGAAATTCACCTGTTAAAATGACACACACTATTTTGTATTTTTTGATGGTTTCCCCGCCAGTTCATCTCTGGTAGGGCTGTGTGTGTGTGTGTGTGTTTGAGCTTTTAATGACAAAAAGAAAAGTGAGGAAACTTGACCTAAAGGACTGATCAAAAGCAACCAGGTAAGACGCGGGTGGTGCTGTGGGTTAAACCACAGAGCTTAGGACTTGCTCGGTCCCATCTCCTGCCAACCTAGCAGTTCAAAAGCACCTCAAAGTGCAAGTAGATAAATAGGTACCGCTCTGGCAGGAAGGTAAACGGCGTTTATGTGCGCTGCTGTGGTTCGCTGTGGCGCTGCTTAGTCATGCTGGCCACATGACCTGGAAGCTGTACACTGGATCCCTTGGCCAGTAAAGTGAGATGAGCGCCACAACCCCAGAGTCGGCCACGACTGGACCTAATGGTCAGGGGTCCAATTCCCAGCACACTTAATAATACGATTCCAAATATTATTTGGGAGAAGACTTCTGCTTTAAATGGGTGGTGTTTTCACAGTCCCAGAAAACGCAAATTTGATATATTCATTGTTGCAAACTAAATGCAAACTAAATTAACTTTTGCACATCCCTACTCAAAAGTAACTGCCATTGAACTGAACACCGCTTACGCCCAGGTAAATGAGTAGAGGGTTTGCAACCTCAAGAGGCAAAAGCAAAACAGTTTCCAGAGCTGGGATGATCGGGTCAAGCTGAGCGTTTCAAGTACAGTAATCTCTTGAAGCTCAACATCAAAAAAACCAAGATCATGGCCACTGGTCCCATCACCTCCTGGCAAATAGAAGGGGGAGAAATGGAGGTAGTGAGAGATTTTACTTTCTTGGGCTCCATGATCACTGCAGATGGTGACAGCAGTCATGAAATTAAAAGACGCCTGCTTCTTGGGAGAAAAGCAATGACAAACCTAGACAGCATCTTAAAAAGCAGAGACATCATCTTGCCAACAAACGTCCATATAGTTAAAGCTCTGGTTTTCCCAGTAGTGATGTATGGAAGTGAGAGCTGGACCATAAAGAAGGCTGATGGCTGAAGAATTGATGCTTTTGAATTCTGGTGCTGGAGGAGACTTTTGAGGGTCCCATGGACTGCAAGAAGATCAAACCTCTCCATTCTGAAGGAAATCAGCCCTGAGTGGTCACTGGAAGGACAGATCCTGAGACTGAGGCTCCAAGACTTTGGCCACCTCATGAGAAGAGAAGACTCCCTGGAAAAGACCCTGATGTTGGGAAAGATGGAGGGCACAAGGAGAAGGGGATGACAGAGGACGAGATGGTGGGACAGTGTTCTCAAAGCTACCAGCATGAGTTTGACCAAACTGGGGAGGCAGTGGAAGACAGGAGTGCCTGGCGTGCTCTGGTCCAGGGGGTCACGAAGAGGCGGACACCACTAAACGACTAGACAGCAACAAAATCTCTTGATCAGTCGAGGTCTGAGCTATCATTTGTCGCGCATGCGCACTCAACCCTCCGAGCGGCAGGTCGGAATGGCAAGTGAGCCCGGATGAAGCCACGCCCACTTCCTCCCAGTTCCCGCCACCGCCGACCAATCAGGAGGCTCCGAACGGCCCACTGCAACTTTCCCCGCCAAACTCTAAAGACTGGAGGCGTAAAAAAGGAGCATTTTGCGCGGGCTGCTCCAGTTGCGGGTGACCTTTCGCTTCCAGCTTTTTTTTATAGACACTTATATATATATATATGTATAATATAATATATATAATATAATATGTATAATATTGCCACGTGAGATCTATACCTGGATCAAACGGAAGCATTTGGGATTGAGTGATACAGTTTTAATTTTTTTATTAATTTTTCCATCGGAGGAAGGGAAAAAGGCGCGCTTTCCCCGTCTTCGGATTTGCAAAGAAGCAGAGCCGAGAGAAAGAGAGAGAAGTTTTATTTTTTTTAAAAAAAAAGACAAGTAAACCAGGTGAGTGTCCTTTTTAAGACAGAAATCCGTAAAGCAATTGTATTTCAGAAGTGGCGCGTGTGGTGGATCTCAAGGCGATCTGCCCCCAGGTAAGTGCTGCCCAGCATTGCGGGGTGGGTCGGCTGCCAGAGGGGTGGGGCTGCTGCAATAGCGGGAAAATAAGTTGCAATTTTCTGTTAACCTTAATATACTGCTAATATACTGTTCGTTGTTTAAGCAGAGTCTATATTCTGCCCTTCCAGTCTACTCAGTTAAGCCAGATGGACTTAACTCCCAGATCGTTGCAGGGCAAGGGCTGCAGGGTGGCTGACCACACATTTTTTAAAAACGGCCACACGCATTCGTGAAACATACCCTGGAGTAGGAGCATTCATTGCAATGAATGTGAAGGGGAAAAAACCACTTTTAGACCTGTGCATGGACTTCCACGTCATCCCTGTGGGGTGGTGCGGAGTGAAAGCCTCTGCATGCAGGCACTGCCAAACTTGGCTCTCCAGCTGTTTGGGGACTACAACTCCCATCATCCCTAGGTAACAGGACCAGTGGTCAGGGATGATGGGAACTGGAGTCCCCAAACAGCTGGAGGGCCAAGTTTGGTCATGCCTTCAAGTGGGAAAGGAGGTCCCAATTAGGTTTACAGTGGTACCTCGGGTTACATACGCTTCAGGTTACATACTCCGCTAACCCAGAAATAATGCTTCAGGTTAAGAACTTTGCTTCAGGTTGAGAACAGAAATCGTGCTCTGGCGGCGCGGCAGCAGCAGCAGGAGGCCCCATTAGCTAAAGTGGTGCTTCAGGTTAAGAACAGTTTCAGGTTAAGTACGGACCTCCGGAACGAATTAAGCACTGTACTGGGATTTGCTCCCAAGTAGCATAGCATCTGTAGTATTATCAATGTGGGGTAATGGCCAATGTTAGCCACACTGAGAGTAGACCCATTGATTTCAATGGATCCATGGGTAGCGGGGCAGCTGCCCCCCTTAAATCAAGTAAACAAATAAAAAGAACTCACTGACCAATTGTGTGGCAGATAACTCGGTTTTGCCCTTCCGGACATAAAGCCTGCCCCTCACCCCAAAAATCCTGGCCACGCCCATGAACGGATCCACTCTTGAGTGGCTAAAGTTGGATATCCCCCCCTGAGTCCTTGGAAGAAAGCTTGCTAGAAATCCCACTGAAATGGACAGGGTCAAGGTTTGCTTTGCTCCACCTCAGATTTAGCACAGGCTTCCTTGGCCCTCAGCGCCTAGGGCTTGCCGATCGAAAGGTCGGCGGTTCGAATCCCTGCGGCGGGGTGCGCTCCCGCTGCTCGGTCCCAGCGCCTGCCAACCTAGCAGTTCGAAAGCACCTCCGGGTGCAAGTAGATAAATAGGGACCGCTTACCAGCGGGAAGGTAAACGGCGTTTCCGTGTGCAACTCTGGCTCGCCAGAGCAGCAATGTCACGCTGGCCACGTGACCCGGAAGTGTCTCCGGACAGCACTGGCCCCTGGCCTCTTAAGTGAGATGGGCGCACAACCCCAGAGTCTGTCAAGACTGGCCCGTACGGGCAGGGGTACCTTTACCTTTACCTTTTTCCTCGGCCCTCCAGATGTTTTTGGCCTACAACTCCCATGATCCCTAGCTAGCAGGACCAGTGGTCAGGGATGATGGGAATTGCAGTTTCAAAACATCTGGGGGGCTGAGGGAGCCTGTTTTAGCAGAAACAAACAGTGTGATTGTTGCCAGCCTTTTGCACAACAGTCTTGTTCCCCCTTGAAATTTTTAAGTTTTTGAGAAGTATGTTTCATTGAGTTCAATGGGACTTATTTCTAAGAAAACGGGTGCATACACCTATTGGTTTATTCTGGCCCCACGTCATAGTCCTTTTCCAGCTGGTCCTGTTAGCTAGGGATGATGGGAATTGTAGTCCGAAGCATCTGGAGGGCCCGAGTTTGCCTGTGTCTGAACTAAGGGGTGGGAGTCAGTCCTATTCTGACTAGAACCCATTGGAGTGAACTTATATTATTTTTTAGCAACCGCCAAAACACAAACAGTGAAACCCCAGGCGGCTGATACATTGGGTATGCATATTCAATCATGTACATATTCAATAATATTCCATAATAACATATTCAAATCAACCATATGTACACTTCTATATACCTTAACACTCCTCCTTCCACAAGGTTTATTTAACTTTTAACATGTTAATTGCCCCAAATTGTTCAAACCTACTCAAATAATTCAATATCTTCTCAAACCAATCCTCCTCTTTCTCACTGACCTCATCTATGTATCTTCACAGTTAAGTATTCTAAAATTATAATATTATTCAGTTTTCTCCTCCATTGGTTCACCCCTAGCTCTTACCCATTGGAGTTAACTTAGCATTATTTTCTTTTGGTGGTTCTGTTCTGAGCAGGGCATAATGGAATCCAACCCATTGAATACCCCCAGGCTGAGGGTGGCTTTTGAAAGGAATATGAGTATTCAAAGAATTTTTGAGCTGGATGGGGCACTAAGGATCATCTAGTCCAACCATCTAGTACTGTGTCCAGTTCTGGGCACCACAGTTCAAGAAGGACACTGACAAACTGGAACGTGTCCAGAGGAGGGCAACCAAAATGGTCAAAGGCCTGGAAACGATGCCTTATGAGGAACGGCTAAGGGAGCTGGGCATGTTTAGCCTGGAGAAGAGGAGGTTAAGGGGTGATATGATAGCCATGTTCAAATATATAAAAGGATGTCACATAGAGGAGGGAGAAAGGTTGTTTTCTGCTGCTCCAGAGAAGCGGACACGGAGCAATGGTTCCAAACTACAAGAAAGAAGATTCCACCTAAACATTAGGAAGAACTTCCTGACAGTAAGAGCTGTTTGACAGTGGAATTTGCTGCCAAGGAGTGTGGTGGAGTCTCCTTCTTTGGAGGTCTTTAAGCAGAGGCTTGACAACCAGATGTCAGGAGTGCTCTGATGGTGTTTCCTGCTTGGCAGGGGGTTGGACTCGATGGCCCTGGTGGTCTCTTCCAACTCTAGGATTCTATGAGTCTATGATTCTAACCCCATGCAATGGATGAGGGGGAAACAGCAGGAAAGGGCTGTTTGCACTCATGGGTTTCTCGTGGGTTTCTCAGGACACAGCTGCAGTTGGTGAACATTTTAGAATTGTTTTGCTTGCGGCCCTCCAGGCATTGCTACGCTGCAAACTCCCATCCTCAACCCCGACTTCTGGGGACTGCAGTCCCCACACCTGGCCCACATGGCAGGGCTGGTGTGAAGATAAAATGGGAGCCCCTTGGAGGGAATGGCAAGAGACCAAACCTTTTTCAGCCCAGGTTGCCGTTGAAATGGTGTGAGCAATGCCGCCTGTGTTGTTGTTTCTTGCAGGAAAGTGAGGCAGGGATTTCTAAAGCTTTTTTTTTGTTTGTCATGGAGCAATTGGGTCTGTCCCTATTTATAGACAGCTGCACTTTGGTGGGGTTTGCAGACAAACTGATACTTTACGGTTTTCCTACTGCAGGCTGTAACAGGAGGAAGTGCAATTAAGCAGCTTCTGGAACATGAAGGCGGCAAGCTTGCAAATCTGCTTCAGCCTTTGCCGCCATGCTGGCTGGGGGCTCATGGGAGTTGTAGTCCAACCAGGAGGTTGGCAGAGGCTGATCTTGTTGTTCCAGAAGTGGAGAGGGTGTTCTCCTCCACAGCTCCAGCTTTTGACCTTTGCAGTAATATATTGGGGGGTATTTTGTTACGGTTAAAGGTAAAGGGACCCCTGACAGTTAAGTCCAGTTGTGAACGACTCTCGGGTTGCAGCGCTCATCTCACTTTACTGGCCACTTTACATCTTTTCATCTCACTTTACTGAACAAGGCAGTCAACAGACAGTTGACTGTCCGCAGACAGTTTTTCCGGGTCATGTGGCCAGCATGACTAAGCCGCTTCGGGCGAAACCAGAGCAGCGCACGGACACACAGTTTACCTTCCCGCCCGAGTGGTACCTATTTATCTACTTGCACTTTGGTGTGCTTTCGAACTGCTAGGTTGGCAGGAGCTTGGACCGAGCTACGGGAGCTCACCCCATCACAGGGATTCGAACCGCCAACCTTCTGATCGGCAAGCCCAAGAGGCTCAGTGGTTTAGACCACAGTGCCACCCCCATCCCTTTGTTTAGGTTACGTAAACCCAAATTAATCAGGACATTATTGGTTTATCTCTCCCTTGGATCTTTTAATCCAGTGCTCTTCAACCTTGGGTTGCCAGATGATGTTGGACTACAACTCCCATCATCCTCAACTATTGGCCAGTCTGGCTGTGGATGATGGGAGTTGTAGTGCCAACAGCGTGGCATAATGGTTAGACAGTGTGAGAAACTCGGATATATATGCTAATTGCCAAATTGCACTTTAAACCTGGGTTATGATCGGCCAATAAAGCGAGATCAGCGCCGCAACCCCAGAGTCGGTCACGACTGAACCTAATGGTCAGGGATCCCTTTACCTATGATTGCTGCAACGGAATATCTAGCTGCTATTCCCCTGGTAGGGTGGTTATTATAATTATTATTATTATTCATTTAATTTCTATAACACTTAATATTTTAAAGAAAAAAACCTCAAAGTGATTGACAACACACTAAAACCAGTGTTAGAAACTCTCATATACGTATAAGCTAGGCGCCAAATGGCTCCTTAAACCAGGGTTACAGTCGCCAAAACGGAATGTCTAGTTGCCATTTGGGGATCAGACGGCTCAAGAGTTGTATTTCTCTATACGACTTTTTGGTTCCTAAAATTCATTATGATTGTGCAGATGACATATAATGGACAGAATTCTACAGGATGTGTGAAAACAGTCAGGATGCAAGGATTCCCAAGGCATGCACATCCCGATGGTGGCCTCAGGCTCCATCTTGGTACCTGGGCATCCATGCCTCAAACCCAGAAACCTGTCTTTCCCTCCTTCCTATTCCACCTTTATCTCAAAGAAGCTCAAAGGTGGTTTACTTTGTTCTCCCCCTCCAGCCTTTCCTGGAGACTCTAAGGATCAAACTGAAGGTGCTCTCCTACTAAGCTAGGGTTTGTGGGTGTTATGCCATTCCCTGAGTGGTTTAACAATTGATCTTTCTTCCCAGAGATCTCTGGGATCTCCTAACAACTCATGATTGTTCAAAGCAGCCTCATAGTGCCTTGAACCCATGGCGTGAATGTGGCCTTAAGTCTTTGTTCTGGGAATTTCTGGCTTACTGCATTAAAGGAGCAAAAAGCTGAATAAGAACTAAGATCTATTCATTCCCTTTGTCCCAACTACAAGTGTTAATGTAATCAACAATCCTGAGATGGTTGCATTTCTCAGTTGAAACCTTCTGGGCTTAATTCAATTTGCATCTTCTGTAGTTGTAATTTTACTGTATTTAGGGAGAATTGTTAATAAAAAAAACCTTTAAAAAGAAAGAAACCTGCTGGACTTAATGAAACTGCATGCTCTTTTTAAACTTAAGGGAATTATCAGTCTTTCTTACAAATAAGCCATCACAGAGTTGCAGCCTTAACTGCCTTTTGTTTTTAGGCGTGTCCAGAAGATGCATCATTTTAATGAATTAATTGATAATGATAAATAAGTATCCAGTTTTTAATTCTGGGTGACTTGCATCCAGGTAAATTCTTTTTGCAATTGTCCCACTGAAATTAACAGAGCTAAGTCAGCCTAGGTAGTTTATTTTCCGTTATTCTTGTGTGTGTGGGTACATCTTTGATGTATTAAAGTGAAGTTAACTAGCATAAAGCCAAAGGAAATGCCATTTATTTCTGAAATGGGATTTATGCAATTGAGTTTAGAGTGGCAATTGAAATTATTTCAGTTTCCGTGGTGCTACTGCAGAGAGCCCCTCCATAATCTCAACAGCTTTTGAAAATTAAGGTGGTTGTTGTTGATGAATATTTATTTTACCGCCTGCCCCTTTAAATGAACTCAGAAGCATAAAGATCTCTCCTTCCTGCTCCCTCTGTCTGCTCTTTTACATAATATCGCGAGAGGTGCTCTCAAATTCCCGTCCAACCCTCGCGCCGGGGGCGGTTTTTTTCAATTTTCGTGGCGCGCGCGAGGGAGAAGGGAAACGAGACACACACGCTTCGCGCCGTGGGAACGTGGTGCAGGCGAACTTGCTTTTGGTAGGGGGTGGGCGGGGACGGGGGCGGTGCCATAAGCGGCGGCCAATGCGGTCCGCCGCTATCCGGGGACTCAGCCAATGGGTGGTGGAGGTGGAGAGAGAGAGATTAAAAAAAAAAAGGCGGGGCGGGAGGAAAAAAAAATGCGGGAGCGATAGAAGCCCAAGTTTGGCTGAGAGGTCGCGCTGAGTAAGAGCGGCTCTGAGGGGATTTTTGTCGCTGGGGTGCGTAATTGTGGGTCTGGGGCTCTTTTTAATGAAGGCGGGCATAGGGCTCATTAATTGTGGAGGGGGGGAGCCGCTTTTTATTATTTTTATTATTATTATTTTTGGGTTGGGGGCGTTCAAAGTGGGGGGTTGCACTTTTTGTGGGGGGGGTTTGCATAAAATAGTGAGGCAAAGGGGGGTAGCGGCAGGCGAGGGGGTTGTTTTGGTGGTGGGGGGGGCTGTGGGGTTTAAGGGGGGACTGGTGGCAACGAGGTATTCCTGGCAAACGACAGTGGTGGGGGGGGCAAATGTGGGATAAGCAGGGGGGCTGGTGGTGGGGGGGCTCAAAGTGGATGGCCTACTTCTGAGGGGGCTCATGGGGCAGAATCTATAGGAGGGTGGGGGGGGAGCGGCACTTTCGCCCTGTGCTTCACTAGGGGTGGAAAAGGGGTAGGAGAATGAATAATTAATAATAATAATGATAATAATAATAATTTTTTATTTATACCCCGCCCTCCCCAGCCAAGGCCGGGCTCAGAGCGGCTTACAAGCAATAATAAAAACAAGGTGAATGATTACAAACTTAAAAACAAAAATAAAATACAACATTAAAATAATGGAACATTAAAATATTAAAATGTAGCCTCATCGCAGGAGAAAATAAAAAAATAAAATAATAATAATACTTTTATTTTGTTACGTTTGTTAATGTGTATGTGTGTGTGCGTGTGTGTACACACACACACACACACACACACACAGTGGTACCTCGGGTTACATACGCTTCAGGTTACAGACTCCACCAACCCAGAAATAGTGCTTCAGGTTAAGAACTTTGCTTCAGGATGAGAACAGAAATCGTGCTCCGGCGGTGCGGCGGCAGCAGGAGGCCCCATTAGCTAAAGTGGTGCTTCAGGTTAAGAGCAGTTTCAGGTTAAGAACAGACCTCTGGAACGAATTAAGTTCTTAACCCGAGGTACCACTGTATATAGATAGTGCCGTTCACTGCTTTGGGAGCCTTGAGTTAAAGAGCAATCAATAAAAAGCATTAAATAAATAAAACCCGTACTTTAGCAGGCAGCGGGATTGGGGTGGTGGCGGCTTGGAAGGAATTGTGTTTTTCCCCGGGGGTCGGGGGTGCTGGTAGTAATTGGGTTTGCATATGAGGGGATGTGCCTAGTATATATGTACATGTGTGCATGGGGGGGGGGCGCACAGGGAGAGACTGGAAGGGTTGCTGGGGTGTGGGAAAGCGAAGGGTGTTTCTGAGGAGCTCGGGAGGGGGCACAATATCAGGGGGGCAGGAAGGTGTAAAACACGTGCCAGGCAAATTTCACACTGGGATGTTGGGCCAGATGGGTTCTTTTGGCCTGACCCAGTAGCTAGGTTCTTCATGGTCCGATTCGGTATAATGCAGCTCCTGGTTGTGGGCTTGAGAACATGAGAGGAAATCTGCTGGATCAGGCCAGTCCGGCATACAGTTCTCATAGTGGCCAACCGGGGTACCCCAATGGCAGGACCTGAACACAGCAGTACTCATGTGTAAGAACTAGAGGGCATTTGGCCAGTTTCATCTTTAGTGCTTATCGGTATTATATTTAGAGGGGGGCCAGTGTGGGTCTTCTTCTTTAATTACAGTGAAAGTAGGAAAAGTTGTGAGAGAACAATTTGCCTCCTGAATTTCTGGTAGTAGAATTGTCCAGTGTAACTTTTTCCATTTAAAAATTTTTTTTCTCTTTCCCCCCAGTTTTTCTCCCTCCCACTTTATAACCTTGTATTAATACAACATTTAGAGAGTTATCACAGTTTTTTAAAAAGTTGATGGGCAAATAAATTGGTTTGGGCATGTATATATTATGAAATAATAACCGTATGCATGCAGTGTAGAGGGAAGAAAAATGCTGTTAATATAATTTGTGGAGTGATTGAAGGGAGGGGGTAGCATTTCTTTTCCCCGCTTTGCCCCATTTTCCCTCCTTGTGTTTGTAATCTTGTCCTTTGCTTGTCCCTTGACAAAGGTACAGCCACAATGTGGATTCAAGTGCGCAGCATGGATGGGAAAGAGACGCACCGAGTGGACTCCCTTTCCAAGCTCACCAAGGTGGAAGAGCTCCGGCAGAGGATACATGAAGTGTTCAGGGTGGCACCTGATAGGCAAAGGCTCTTCTACAGGGGCAAACAGGTACCCGTCTCCCATTGTTCTTCCCTCTCGTAACTGCCATCTTGTGCCATCCAGGCCCCACCTACGTTTAAAGCAGTATCATTCCACTTTAAACAGCTGTGGTTCCCCCAAAGAATCTTGGAAACTTCAGCTAGTTAAGAATGCTGAGTTGTTAGGACACCCCTATTCCCAATTCTCAGTCATTTAACAATGAACTCTGAGCACTGCAGCTCTGTGAGGGGAATAGGGAGTCTCTGAGCAGCCCTCAGTGCCTGTAACAAACTACATTTCCCAAGGGTTCTTCGGAAACTACCATGACTCTTTAAAGTGGGATGATACTGCTTTAAAGGTATGGTGCTGATTGGGCCCAAATCTTTATGTGTGGTGCAGAAGAAGGAAATGCATTTTTCAAGTCTCGGTTGAAAGAAACAAAGATTGGCTTTAAAAAGGAAGCTATGGGTTTGCTCCACCACTTTTAATATAAGGGCTTTTAAGCTTGAGTTTTGCACTAATAAAGTACAGTGGTGCCTCGCAAGACGGAAAGAATCCGTTCCGCGATTCTCTTCGTCTAGCGGTTTTTTCGTCTTGCGAAGCAAGCCCATTGACGGATTAGCGCTATTAGCGGCTTTTAGCGGTTTATCAGCTTAGCGGATAAGCGGCTTAGCGGATTAGAAAAAGGGGGGGAAAGGGGAAAAAAGTCGGAAAAACTCGCAAGACATTTCGTCTTGCGAAGCAAGCCCATTGACGGCTTAGCAGATTAGCGCTATTAGCGGCTTTTAGCGGCTTATCAGTTTAGCGGATAAGCGGCTTAGCGGATTAGAAAAAGGGGGGGAAGGGGAAAAAAGTCGGAAAAACTCGCAAGACATTTCGTCTTGCGAAGCAAGCCCATAGGGAAATTCGTTTTGCGAAGTGCCTCCAAAACAGAAAACCCTTTTGTCTAGCGGGTTTTTCGTCTTGCGAGGCATTCGTCTTGCGGGGCACCACTGTATTGTTGCAATGAATGCTAGGGTTCTGATGAAGCACATTGCTTTGTGAAGCAAGCACACCTACTGGTGGGGTTATGTAAGAAGCTGGCAGAAATGCATCTTAACATAGCATGCATGCATTGAGTGCTGCTGGAGCTGTTGTGCCTGCAGGGTAGAACTAATGCAGGTTTTCATCCTGCGGTTGGTAGTAGCTGCTTGGTCATTGATGTTAATGGGCAACCAAGGATTGAAATTCGTAGCTAGATTGTTAACTTTACAAATGTGCTTAGACTGAGAATGAGTCCTGGCTAGTAGCCTCTTTGGAGAGAGTTGCATGAATTGATTGAGAACTTTTGAGCTAAGTTTATTGCTAACTTTGTTAAAAAGGAAAACAACAACAACCCTGACTTGCACTGCCATCTAGCGACTTTGTACTGACACATGCTCTTTCAGTGATCTCTCCGTCTTAGTCCTGAGGTATCTCAATGTACTTGTTTCCTCTAGTGTTCTGCTGAAATCAGTGTTCTGATGTTAAGTTGGCATTTTGGAAAGATTGTTGTTGCTTCAGTCCTTGTAAATGGGATTCAGAGTGATATATAAAGTAATTGTCTTTTGTTAGGTAAATATATTTGCATTTAGCTGCTCTTCCATTCTGCTTGATGGTGTGTTCTGTGAATTTGAAAAGCTTGTGAAAAGATATGGGGTAATACTTGAGTTTAAATCTTGGCAAAACAGAAGCACTGTGGATGCATGGTTCCCATGTCTGGGAGATTCACTAGTTGCCTGTTCTGGGTGGGCTTGCACAAACTCTGGAGAAGTACATACACATTTTGTGGGTACTTGGGATGTAGATGTGTCACTTGAGGCTTAGGATACCTTAGTGGCTAGGTATACCTTTTACCAGCTTCACATCTGTCTGGGATAGGTTGGTTACAGTGGCTCAAGCACTGTAATGTGGATAGACTACAATATTGTATGTGGTCTATGTGGGGCTTATTCTTGAGGTTGGTGTACTGTAGAAAATTCAGCTGGTGAGAATTCTGCAGCCCTGTTATGTTGGCTAATGACAACATAACACCTCAGTTGAGAGCTGCTTTGTGTGCCAGTACAGTGGCAACCTATATTCAAGGTTTTACCTTTTTCATATAAAACTAAATAACCCGGGGCCAGTGTACTTTAAAAGATCACCTTATTCCTTATACTGTATATCTTTCTGAACTTGGTGATCTGTCACTGAGACATTTCTAGCATGTCAAACTGTCCTCTGCATGAAATTGTGTGCTTAGTGTGACGGCACACTGCAGTTACGAAACTCTTTACCTAATGAAATCAAGCTGGCACTGTCTGTAATGAGTTTTGGACGCCAACTGAAGACTTGCTTATTTCAGCAAGCCACCATAGGAGAACATTTACTCTTTCTTGTTATATGACCCATTCTGTACTTGTGATTCTTTAATGTATTTTGCTTTAATTTCATTTTTTGATGGTTTTAGTTGTAATTTGAGATATTGTGCACCATATCAGTATTTTTTTGTGACTTTGCAGTATTGAAATGAAAAAATAATTCAGGGATGCGTTCAGAATGAGAAGGAAAATAGGGTCCTTGTCCAGGTGAGCGAGTGTTTTCTTAATGTTACTGTCTTTCGAAATTAGTCAGGCATGTTCTGCAACTGGTGCAAGTCCATTGTGACCATGTGTAGATCTCTGGATGCCAGGTTGGCGACTGGGGAAAGAAAAATGTTATTTAAGAGAAAGATCTGAAATATTTTTCTTGAAGCTTGTATTAGTTTTATTCTGGATTGTTTTATTTGATGTCTTAATTTGTTGTAAAGTGCTTTGAGTTTTGTTCTTTAAACTAAAGCGGTATAGAAAGAGAATAAATAATAAAAATAAAAATCCCATTGGAGGGGAATCAGCGTCAGCACATTCTGTTGTTGTGACCATAGCTTAGGTTTAAGGTGCCATTTGGTGATTAGATTATATCTCTGTGTATGTGTTTGCAAGACCTTGAAGAACTGTCAAGGTCTGAGCTTGAGATTGTTCAAAACTGTTGAAAATGTGGGCTGTTGGAGTTTTGTCTGTTTGATTTGGTATTTTACATGCCCACTTTAATACATCATAACATTCCCATAGCATTTGAAGGGGTGAATAATTTCCCTTAAACCGGTGATTTGTTCCAGGGATCCCTGGCTCCTCAGTACACAGGCCACTAATTGTGGATAAACTTCCCCAAAAGACAGCTAGACACCAGTGATGCTTTTCTGAAATGCACAGCATAGGGTAGTATTTCATTCAAGGATGCATTCTTGTTTCATGTAGATAGTGATGGGAGAATGAACTATCTTATTTTTCGCCCTATAGGACGCACTTTTCCCCCTCCAAAAATGAAGGGGAAATCTGTGTGCGTCCTATGGGGCGAATACAGGCTTTCGCTGAAGCTTGGAGAGTGAGAGGGGTCGGTGTGCACCGACCCCTCTCACTCTCCAGGCTTCAGGAAGCTATCAGCAAGCCTGGGGAGCCCGCGGGAGTTCCCGCAGGACTCCCTAGGCTGCGGGTAGCAGCCTGCCGCCTGGTGCGCGGAGCGCCCTGAAGCAGAGTGCCCCACGCACCGGACAGATATCCGCAGCCTGGGGAGCCCTGCGGGAGTTCCCTGAAACTAGGTGCGTCCTATGGGACGGAGCGTCCTATGGGATGAAAAATACGGTATACACCCCACAAGAGGGATGGGAAATATGTAGTTTGGCAGCATCTAGAGGGCTGCAGCTCAAATAATCCCCGACCACTGGCTGTGCTGGCTAGGACTGATGGGAGCTGGAAGTCCAACAACATCTGCAGGGCCACATGTTCACTATCCCTGCCCTAGAATACATCCCAGGCTATGAACATAGGAAGCTGACTCAGTATTGCAGCAAGAGAGGAATCCAGGGGTATATAGACTGGGGTTCCTTGGCAAGCACTTCAGTATAGAGAGGGTTTGCTGAAGGTGGTGAAGCTGAAAATTATTTCCTTTAGGCTTCCAGAAATGCTAGTTAGGTGGATTGCTGCGTGTTAAAACTTGAGCTACCGTATATCTTTGTTTGGAGGAAGTGGTCTGTCCTTATTTGATGCTAGTTAGGAGCTAGCCATGAACTTTACGAAAGCTTTTGTAAGCACTGTGCAGATCTTAAACAATATGACAGCCCTGCATGCTGTCATAAATCCAGTATAAAAAGGGATGGGGACAGAAGAGAAAATGGAATGAGACTATGGTGTGGTTCAGATGTGACATATTTTTTTGTCAGTGCTCCCTTATGTGCACTAATGCATGAGTTCTAGGGTTTGTTAAACTTTAAATTCATGTTTACTTGCTGTGGCTTAATCTATAGCAAGTGGAAGTCGAGCCTGCCCCATCTATCAGCCAAAGGAGGAGGAGCTCTCTGCATGAAAGGGCACTGTGTTCCAGCTGCCAGTTACATTAGATTTCATAGCTGAAGGGAGGCACAGTGGCCTCTTGGCGCCAGCCCGGTGACTTGGAGCCCCTGGGTGGTTGTACACTGTGTCTCCCAGGAAGAACATAATGGCAATAGAGAGATCAAATTGGCCCCGACATTGGCCAGTGAAGCTGTAGGTGCTCCAAGGATTGTTTTCCTCTTCCCTATTCCTTTTGTGCCACATTGATTACATTGTAAGCCTGTGAGCCGGGACATTGCTATAGTTGCAGAGGGGTGTGTGTGTGTGTGTGTGTGTGTGTGTGTGCTTGGGAAACTTAATTAAATATAGATTGCTTATATTTCTATGCCACTTTTAATTCAAATGAATCTCAAAGTGGCTTGCAAACAATAAATAACAATAACATAACAAAACACAATAGAACATCACAAATGCAGCATAAATAATATAAAATAATTAACAAACATCAATAAAACAATTACAATCTGTAAAACACTATTAACAAAATTGCAACAAAAATAAGCTAAAAATCACAATTACAGCAAAAGTCACTATACGATTAATAAATCAATAAGACATTTTTAATCTATAAAACAATATTAGCCACATTAATAAAATCGCAACTAAAAAAAAAAAGCTAAGCATTCATAGCTAAAACTTTTACTTTATCTCCTAGAATGTTGCTGGAGATAGTTAAGTTTCCTTGCAACTAAAACTTTGGTTGCAGGCTGCTGTTAAGAGACCCAGGGGCAGGAGCAGTAAGAGAAACATGGCAATGTCCTATCCCAGAGGTTTTCAACCTTTTTTAAGTCCATGGCTCCCCTGATACTCTTTCTGTGGCACCCCTGTGGGGCTCAGGAGCCCAGATATGTCACCCCTTGCCTGCAGAGCTGGCAGCCTCATATTTTTTCAAACACCGTTCCTTGTGGAGTGTTCCCTCAGCGTCCCCTTCCCCTCTGCTTGGGAGTCCTCTGAGTATGCTTTTCAAGTTGAAAAGCCTTTTCCTAAGGATGCCATGCCACTATTCCAGGCATTCCTCTTCACTTTAGTTTACTGTAGTACTGTTTATTGTGCTATGCGTATTCACTAAACGATGACATTTTGATTGAATAAGAAAGAGAAAATAATGCTTTATTCTTGCTTTTACTTCGGCTTTCTTTAGAGATCCTGCTCTAGAGACGTATGCCACATGCTGAGGAACTTGCACTGCAAGTACAAATGTGTCCTCACCAGAGAGCATTAGTTGAATTTCTTTTGGTTGAGAGTATCTCTTTAGGAATAATTGTCTGATAAATGCATGTGGACATCTTTGTCCTAAGATACGTACTGTAAGGTGCAGAATCAATGGAAAACTTTGCAGGCTAATTCCTGTTCCCAGCTTCTAGTGTTCCCAAATGAGTAATACAGTGGTGCCTCGCAAGACGAAAAGAATCCGTTCCGCGAGTCTCTTCGTCTTGCAGTTTTTTTCGTCTTGCGAAGCAAGCCCATTAGCGGATTAGCGCTATTAGCGGCTTAGGGGCTTAGCGGATCAGCTGTTAAGCGGCTTAGCGGATCAGCTGTTAAGCGGCTTAGCGGCTTAGAAAAAGGGGGGGGGGAGGAAAAAACCCCCGCAGGAACTCGCAAGACATTTTCGTCTTGCGAAGCAAGCCCATAGGAAATTCGTTTTGCGAGGCACCTCCAAAACGGAAAAAACTTTCGTCTAGCGGGTTTTCCGTCTTGCGAGGCATTCGTCTTGCGGGGCACCACTGTACAGACCTAAATTGTTGATAAAACCTGTAGATTGATTTGTTGGTTGGTTGTTGGGGGGGGCACACACTAAGTGTTCTGAATTGACAAAGAAATGGAAGAATGTAAAGACCTGCAGTGTTTACAATAACTTTCAGAGAAGTTGCAGCATTAGTCTGTTTGGCAACTTTCTTAGGCTAGTTGCATATGACAAAGCGTCTCTAACCCACAAGAGCTTATGCTATACAGTGGTACCTCAGGTTACAGACTCTGCTAACCCAGAAATATTACCTCGGGTTAAGAACTTTGCTTCAGGATGAGAACAGAAATTGTGCAGCAGCGGGAGGCTCCATTAGCTAAAGTGGTGCTTCAGGTTAAGAACAGTTTCAGGTTAAGAACAGACCTCAAGAATGAATTAAGTTCTTAACCCGAGGTACCACTGTAATACATAAGACTAGGGCTGGGTAAGAAAGATTATAAGGAAGCCAGAGGATGGTTAGATATGAGGATCTTCAATAATAGTCAAACAGTAAATAAGATAGGGAAATAATTATTAGACATATGGGAAATTAATGAGAAGGGGCAAAATACTCAAGCAATAATATGGGATACTGTACAATGAAAGCTGTGATGAGGGGAATTGGTCAGACCATCGCAAGAGGTGTTGAAATTTGAGGAGGTTGGATAGTTATAATGAAATGGTCTTGGGGGTGGGGGGCACAGTTTTATTTCTATTTATTTATCATTATTACTTTGTTTAAAATAATAAAATAAAATAACCAACAACAACAAAAAAAGACTAGGGCTGGGCTATATTTGGTTTTCAACATCACGATATATTACCAGCTAAACCAGAGCTTTCAAAACTTTTCATGTTGGTGACACACTTTCTAGACATGCATCATTTCACGACACAGTAATTGAATTTTACTAGCAGACTGGAGGTTAAGCTAACCCCTTTCCAGCCCAGGAGGAGCATGGGAAGCGTTAGTGCGACATACCTATACACTGTAACACCTATACACTGCAGCCAACATACTTAACATGTCATGACACACAGTTTGGAAAGCTTTGAGCTAAACATTGCAATATTTCAATATATACAGTATCATGATAACTGAAATGAGGATGGAGCTATGTTTTGCTTTCTTATAGTGTTGTAAAGAAATGAAGCAACTTGTGATATTTCTGAAGATAGTGATAACAGGACGATATGGTGTGAGTTGTATGGGTAGCTTGCTGAGTAGTATAATGGATTCCTTGGGAGTTGAAAAGAGGACAGTTGTATAGAAAAGCATTTTATGTGTAGGATGAACCTATTCTTCAACTACTTGATGGTGCTCGAAGCTTTTTGTACTAGGGAATGGAGACTAGCATCTTACGCTTGGTACAGCCAACACTGCACAACATTTTGCTTTAACTTTGTTTAATCAATTCACAGAAATGCTGGCATGAAAACAAAAGGGGCATCGAACCTAGGAATTTCAACTGAATGGAGCAAAACATTTTGACCCACTTCAAATGGTTTTTGGGTTGTTTGTGTGTTAAGTTGTTGGATGTTGATATGTGACTGGTGGTCTTCCTTCTCTTATTTTACAGATGGAAGATGGTCATTCCCTTTTCGATTACAGCGTTGGCCTGAATGATATAGTCCAACTGCTGGTGAGGCAAAGCCCTGCCCTCCTGCCTTTGGCTAACAAAGAGAAGGATTCTGAACTTTCAGACACGGACTCTGGGTGTGGTTCAGGCCAGAGTGAATCTGATAAAAACTCCAATAATGGGGAGGGGGCTGTGGAAATGGAGGGACCACCAAGCACAGCAGGCCAAACTGATCTGGTGGACCCAGGCTTTGGATTCTACAAGGTGAGGTAGTTTTAGATTTAATTTTAATATCAAATGAGCAAAGCAAAAATGTCTATAAGTTCTAAAAAAAAACAACAACTCCAAACATGTTAGAATTGATTTCATTTTGCAGTCATTGGTCAGTTTATACAAATGAGAAAATGTATTTTGACACTTTCCTAAATAAATAGGCAGCTGTATCTAAAAACAAGCAAAATATCAACCAAATTGGACACATGTTGAAACTGAGCTGCTATCAACTGCAATGGGATAAAACCTATACAACATTTATTTCTGGATGGAGAAAGGGAAGGCATGCTATAGTACAAATGCATGAAGTTGAATACCAGTCCAACTATGAACACTTGCATTTGGAGTACCGTATTTTTTGCACCATAACACTCACTTTTTTCCTCCTAGAAAGTAAGGGGACATGTCTGTGCGTGTTATGGAGGGAATGCCTATGGGTAGTGGTGGGGATCTGCTGCAGTCGTGAGCAGAGGATCCATGGTTCCCCTTCCTTCCCTCCTCCGTGGCTCGCTTTGAAACAGCAAAGCAGGAGAAGAGCCGCTGAGTGGGGAGGAGAGAGGGACAGAGAGCCTGCTTCTTTAAAGGAGCAAAGCAGGAGAGGAGAGGCGCCGCTTATATGAGTGTAAGTGGCTCCTGTCCGGTTGGTTCCTTTAAAGCAAGCAGGCCCTCTGTCCCTCTCTCTTCCCCACTCAGCTCGCTACATAACAGCAAAGTTTTTCAGCTCGCTAAGCTGGGGATGAGCAGGGAGGAGGGAGAAAAGCAGAGCCTGCTTGCTTTAAAGGAGCAAAGTGGGAGAGGAGAGGAGCCTTCTCCCCTTATACCCCTCTTCTTTATTATTAGCAGCATCCTTCTCCACCCGCCCCATGCGTGCTGCTTCTCCCCTTAAATCCCTTGCCTGCATTATTAGCAGCATCCTTCTCCACACACCCCACGCGTGCTCCTTGTCCCTTGAGTGCTTTTCCTTTCCTCCCCACTTAAAACGTGGTTACAAAGCACGGATCCACATGGATCCTCAGGATTTTTGCACTGGGTCACCCCAAATTCACCATCAGATCACATAGCATGTCCATGGCTACATCTTGCACCAAAAAAATCACGCACCCACTGTTGCCTGGGGCCGCAGTGGTGCAAAAACGTGGTTACAAAGCATGGATCCACATGGATCCTCAGGATTTTTGCATTGGGCTACTCCAAACTCACTGTCAGATCACATGTCTGTGGCCACAGCATGAACCACAAAAATCATACATCCACTGTTTTGTTTAGAATATTTTTTTTCTTGTTTTCCTCCTCTAAAAACTACGTGCGTGTTATGGTCGGGTGCGTGTTATAGAGCAAAAAATACGGTACTTCCTTTTTGAAAAATGAAATATAATACTTTTATTGCAATTGCTCAGCTTTTTGTTAATTTGATAAAGGGGGAAGGAAAGGGCATGATATGGTACTCCTTAGCTTTCTTTAAAAATGCATTTGCAGAAGAATATTTCTGCCCATATTAAAAGACTGGTCTGAAAACCTAAACAGCATCTGCACTGCTGCACAAGGTTAATGTCATAGATTAAGGATGAAGCAGAATGGGGTACAAGTCTAGCCTGAAAGTATCTGGTGCATTTTACAATCCACAGTTGTTCCTTTGTGTTCTTTGTTTCCTCCCCCCTCCCCCCAATTTTTTTTTTTTAATTTTCCAAAAACAAACAAACAAACAAACATGAATCTCAACTGTATTTAAACCAATCTTAGTGACATTGTTATGTGACTTCCTTGAATCCCCCTAGTTGAATTTCAGTGTATATCATTATAACAGTTTTCCAAAACCAATTTTCTCATAAAATTAACTTAATCACTTAACATCTTTCTTTCTATTTTAACTTTTAACATTTTAATCTCTAACATTACATATTTAAATCCTAAGCCTATCTGGTATTTGCAAGCTTTTCCAATTAAATTATCTTAACATATTTAACTAAATAGTCTTTGAATTTCATCCATTCCTCCTGGTACTCCTCCTTCTGGTCGCGGACTCTTCCAGTCAGGTCAGCTAGCTCTGAAGAATCCATCATCTTCATGTGTTTTTTGTTTCCTAGGCAGGGGTCAGGCAATAGCACAGAACAGGAGAAGGAAACAAAAGTATTGAGGCCCTTTCTGTGTGCCATGGATGCAGAACCTCAGGCCTTGGAGCCGATTGTGGCTCTTCAGACCTTTATATGGCCCTCGGGACTTTCTCCAGTGTTGCTCCATGCCATTCTAGAACGGGTATCCCAAACTCATGTCTCCAGCTGTTGTTGAACTACAACTCCCATCATCCATAGATAGCAGAACCAGTGGCCAGGGATGATGGGAATCATAGTCTAAAAACAGCCAGAGACCTGAGTTTGGGAAAGCCTGTTCTAAAATATTTCTGCCTGGTTGGAATGTGTTGGAATGTGTCTTTAACTATAAAAGTAGTGCCCATCTGTTGATCTTCCCACTTCTTTCCTTCTGGTATGTGCCCTCAGAAGATTGGCCACCTATGATGTAACACTCCAAATACCCATTTCCCTTCAACTTTATTGCTTTTCAGAAATGAATGCTGTTTACCTTTTGAAATGGCTGTAATTTTCAAGATTGAGTTTATTTAAAAACAACTAAATAGCTGGACTCTGGGCTTTTGTTTTTAGATCAATGAGCTAGTAGATGCTCGTGATACAAGCATGGGGGCCTGGTTTGAAGCTCAGGTTGTCAACGTGACCCAGAAAGAAAAAGCTGCCAACAAGGCAAGTGAGAGTGATGAGGAATCTGATCTGCAAGAAGCCATTGCTGAAGAGGACATTGTATATCATGTGAAATATGAAGAGTGAGTGTTTTGGTTTTTTTCTAGTCCCTTTAGAACAACAAGCTATTTTTTTTTTTTTTGGCAAACACCTGATGTGTTCAGCCTAGCATTCAAAGAATAATAGAATCATAGAATTGTAGTGTTGAAGGGTCCCAGAGGGTTCAACCCTCTGCAATGCAGGAATCTCAACTAAAGCATTGGGGATGTCTTTTGCATATAGATGTAACCAGGCATCCACACCTTGTTTTCTATGCTGAACATGCTATATTGCCCCAGCCACCTTTCTAAACTTGGAGTTGCAGAGGTAGGTGGTGATAGTCGTGGAGCTGCATGATAATCCCTGCCTGCTCTCCATCTCTGGGAGTTGCTTGAAGCACCTGGAGTGCCTTACTTTGCAGGACAGAACAGGCAAGCCCTCTGCCACTCCTTCCTGCTCCCTTTCCCCTTGGAAAAGTGGGGGGCTTTCCTTAGCTGCCATGTGAGGCTATCTTTTTCTTTGGCAGAACATGGGCCACTTTACTGCTGTTTGTAAGCGGCTGCTTTTAGAAATGGTTTGCTCTTGGTTTTCCCTGCACTCTTTTCTATAAGGTCTTAAAAAATGAGGCAGCCTCTGTGTTGCAGTAGATCACCAAAAGATGGCAAGCAGCAGTTCACAAGAAACTGGAGGTCCCAGTATGAACTCATGAACATGGCAGCACCCGCTAGGTGCAGAAATGCAACTTGGGTCTGAGTGCTGCATATGTTTATACTACAGTGTATACAGGAATTATCACTTTCTAGTGCAGGGATAAAGGAGAGAATAGAGCAGGCAAGCCAGATCCTCATCTCCCCCACCCACTGTGAGCCACTTTGACAGATAGGTGTAATTTGACAGGTATCGGTTACATGACATCATGGTCATGTCATGTGACTCAATTTCGAAGGAACGAATTGGTAAGGCACTCTTAAGTGTGCTCTGGAATCCTCCTTTGCAGCCTGCCTTGAATACAAACTGTGGCTTCGCAAGGAACACTTCTTTTTTGAGTTCAAGCTGTGACTACGGTGGGAAAAAAATAGTCTTTTAGCTGCACTCTGAGGTTTCAACCTGCAGTTTAAACTTTCCTGCACCTGACATCGTATATGACAGCAGCCCAGGGAAAGAGGAGTGTGGTTTACCCAAAACTGCCTGGCAGGTCAACCTCCAAGGCTTGGCAGGCCTAAAGGGTTCCTCACCCTTACTAGAATTCTACAGATCTTCACGTATTGCGTATCTTGTCTTAAAATGCATTTCTCTTATTCCAAGTGAGATAATTTTTAATAGAATTTCTCCACACATCCAGTGTTCCCTCTTATTTTCATTTTTTGTTGTCTGAGAAATAGGCAAAAAGTCCTCAGGAGAAGCCTTTTTTGTTCTTGTTATCTTGTCCAGGCCTCCACATTTCCAGTGCAAGCAGGGACTTCTTTTAGTTTTCACTCTCTGTACAGTGCTTGAAAAAATTTGAACAGTTTAAGTGATTGATGATAATTTTAAGACTTATGTTGCTATGGTAGGGTGGGTTGCATTTACCATGTGGGGTTGTTTTCTTACCGCCTCCCCCTGTCCCCCAATGAAGCTATCCAGAGAATGGTGTCATTCAGCTGAGCTCCAGAGACGTGCGTGCTCGTGCCAGGACGACTCTCAAGTGGGAGGAGCTAGAAATAGGAGATGTCGTCATGCTGAATTACAATCCTGATGATCCAAAGGAGAGGGGATTTTGGTATGATGCAGAGATCCTGCAAAAACGAGAAACCAGAACATACAAGGAGTTATATGCCAAGATAGTTCTTGGGTAAGTGACAGATTATGAGCAGGGAATCCCATCTGCCAAGCCTCCATGGAAAATTTTATTCTGCGACACCCCAGATCCTTATTTTGTTCTGTCTGATGACCTAAGCCCAGGGATGGGAGAGGCATTTCTCTTAACATGCCATATGTGTGTACCAAAATCTTTTCTACTTCTTCTTGTTGTTGTTGACGTGCAGCCAATTCTTATATGCTTCCCTTCTAGGGATGCTGGAGATACCTTGAATGATTGCCGAATTACTCTTGTGGATGAAATCTACAAGATTGAAGAACCTGGCTGTTCTGTTCCACTTACTGCTGAGAGCCCACTAAAAAGTAAGTCATATCACTTCTCCCTCCTAAGCACTTAGAGGATAGCTGTCACTGGAAAAAAATGCCATACTGGGTCAGGATAAAGCATTCTCTGAAATCTTCCAGCAAACCAGCTGTCGTCCGTCCCCAGTGGGTGGCATAAAGTTCCCATTTAGTTATCCTAGCAAATAACCGCCCGCTGTGAGGTTTCTTGTGGCTTGCTCTCCTTGGCCTGATCAGTATGGTGTGTGTTGTGTTTCCTTTTTCACAGGGCAGAGTGGACCTGTGTGTAAGCACTGCAAAGACAACCCTAGCAAAACCTGCCGGATGTGCGCCTGCCATGTGTGTGGAGGGAAACAGGATCCAGAGAAACAGCTAATGTGTGATGAGTGTGACATGGCCTTCCACATCTACTGTCTTAACCCACCTCTTAACAGGATACCTGATGATGAGGACTGGTAAGTAGCAAAGAACACTTTTTGAAAATTATAATGTTGATTGAAGTTTTAACAGTACATAGTAAAACGAAACAGGTGAACAAACATAAAATTAACTGAACAAATATAGTAAGCCATTAAAATAGTGATAAGACAAATATTGGCAGCTTTTTAAATTGATTCGCAAGCAGACAGAAAATAATTTAAAGTATTTTAGAAGCAGTGGATGCTTATGGTGAGTCTTAAGGTCACGTGACCCATGGCCCTTCTGGTTTGAAAGGAATCTTGGGGGTGGGATCAATACCCTGGAAACCCCCCCCCCCAAATATGGCTGATTAAAACCATTGTTGAGGATTTGGTCCCCATTTCTTCCTTCCTTCCATTTCTGCCTAATTTACTCTGGACAATCATTGAGCATGTACTGGAGATGCTGACATATCTAGCAATCAGACATGACTGTTTCCTATTGCCATTGAAAGCAAATGAAGCCCATTAAGAGTCAAAGCACTGCTTCTTATCCAGTCATGGATCATGGGACCAAGGCTTTCACAACCCTGTTTGCAAGGGTCCTCCTAAATACTCCAAAGACCAGGGGTTCTTTTGATTACAGCAAATACTTTTGTGACATTTCCTTCTATCTCCTTTCAGCTTGTTTTTATGAAAAGTGATATCCTGCCTTTGGAAATGCCAGAGGTCTAGCTCTGACACCTTCTACACACAACATATGTGTTCTGCTAATTCTAACTATTTCTTGGCTTAGTCAGGAGTTTGTTGTGTGCCTTTTTAAAGGGTGTTCGCAAGACACTTGGTGATCTGATGTGTAATGAACATGGTTTTTAATAGCATGTCGGATGTGGACTCCAGCCTGGCTCTCCTCTTTTTTCCTTGCACCTCAACTTTGCTCTCAGGGTAGGAGGGCTGTAGCTCAGTGGAATACCATGTTCTTTGTATGTTAACTGGCACTGCCAACTATCAGGGCTGTGAAAAGCCACTGTAGGCAGCCCAGCTAAAAACATTTGAGTTATTAAGCTGGGTATGTCTTTTTTCAGTTTTGCCCGTTTGGTCTGTCTTCATATACTTCTAACTGCCAGTTTCACAAGGAGGAAAACTGGATGAAAGAGTTTTGTCAGGTTCACTGTGCATTAGTGTTGGCTCTGTGCTCTAGCACACATTGACCAATCTTGGGGAAAATTAGAAAGAACTGTATATGAAATTGTGGATGCAGCTTTTAACAGGTTTTTTCTTCTTCTAATAGTGCATATTAAAAATAATCCTAGGAACCAATCCTCGCCCGCCCCCCCAATGACACGTCTGTTTTTTAATTTTTTGATAACTAGGTATTGTCCTGAATGTCGCAATGATGCAAGTGAGGTTGTTTTGGCTGGTGAGAAGCTGAAAGAAAGCAAAAAGAAAGCCAAGATGGCATCTGCAAATTCATCCTCTCAGCGGGACTGGGGCAAGGTCGGTCCATCCTGGTTTGTTTTGTCTTGCTCTCCTGCAGTGCCAGACTGCAGTCTGGCACTGCTGCCGGGCACATGTAAAAACCTCAAGATGGATGTGTACACGTATTGGGCAGGTTTAACTACCCATTTGTTAAATAGGTAGCAGGAATGATTCTGTGCTAACCTTAGATGGGACTGCTTTGTTTCATGGGTTTTATTTGGGGGAACGTAATGGATGAATGTGTCCTTCTCTTAATAGCTCAATAGCACAATAAATTGGTGGGCTAATTTGTGGCAATTTCTGTCTTGATCTGTGACTTTTTTATTTTCTAGGGCATGGCATGTGTAGGTCGCACAAGAGAATGTACCATAGTCCCATCAAACCACTATGGGCCGATCCCTGGAGTTCCAGTTGGAACCATGTGGAAGTTCAGAGTCCAGGTGAGATACTGTATCTGGCCCCATTCTTTTTCCATTGTGGAGTGGGTGGGTGTTACTGGGAACAACAGACAACTGCTATTTATATCTGGGTACGAATGTGCAAGGAGGCCCTTGAATCTGATGGCAAGCAGGATGCTACTCATTTAGCTCTGTTTTCAAGAACTACAAATTCTGGACTGGCAAGTGGCTACTGCCATTTTTTAATTATTGTGGTCCTGACCTTATTCGTTCAGAAAGGGAATACTGCTTTTCCCACTGTTACTTACCTGCCTGAAATGTAATGTGAAGAGCTCTTGGGGAGCTGCACTTTCACAGCAAATGGAGCAATGGCAGTTATAACTCGCAGGTGGCATAGTGGGTGAAGTGTTTTCTGTTCATTACCATTACAAGGTTTCCATATCTCCCCACCCCATCGATCCTTTGGTAGTTGAATGCTTCCATGTGACTGTCTGTACTTGACCTCATGGATTTGCATTTCTCCATAGGTAAGCGAGTCGGGCGTCCACAGGCCCCATGTTGCGGGTATACATGGCAGAAGCAATGATGGAGCCTATTCATTGGTCCTGGCAGGCGGCTACGAAGATGATATAGTAAGTGTTGTGTGTGTCAGTTAGCTCATCTCATCATTCTCACCTCTTTTCTAGAAGGCCCGATAAATTGCTCTTAAGAAGTACCCTGTTAGGCAAAAGGTTTGTCCTCTTTCTCCCATCCCAGTTTGGATCATTATCACCCACGCCACCAAAAAAGCAGTATGCTGTCCTTGAGAGGTTACAGTAAGAGGCAAGGCCAAGGGCTGCTCAGGGTTGCTGCTGTGTTTTTACATATCTACACAGCCACAGTTGGCAGAACTGGAATTAAAAATCCTCTTGAATATCACCAGTTTGGGAGGACACAATAATATAGTAACATTTGAGTTAAGTGATGTATGTGATTTGAAATTGGGCTGGAAAATATTGCAAAATTCCTTGGTTGCCACAGGTTTTTCTTAAAGCACAGATTGGTGGAGTTTGGCAAGTACCTAAGTGTTTTATGTGCCAACACCAGTTTATTCAGGTGCTTGAGTGACCAGGTGATTGGGATTTTCCCAGTCCTGGATTGAACCATCTGAATATATTTCAGGACCATGGAAATTCTTTCACTTACACGGGAAGCGGAGGTCGTGACCTTTCTGGAAACAAACGTACAGCTGAACAGTCTTGTGATCAAAAACTTACAAACATGAACAGGTGAGGCAAAAGAGCTTATCTTCCAAGGGGTTTTCAGGAAATGGCAAGCTATGAAAGCATTCCTATTTTTGCAAGCATTTAAAGAAAGAAAAGAAGCAGGTGTTTTATAGATGTTTACTGGCCTGCCTAATGTGGTGGCTCTTGAAACATTCTTGCTTTGTTGACTATCTCTCTAGGTTGTAATAATAAACATAATGTTTATTATTACATGGGAAATATGCATTGAGCATTCTCTTTGCTTTGTTTTGGAAATATGCTGAAAAGCAGCATGACTCCTTCACGATTTGCTTATGGGCTTCCTGGAGGCATCTGGCTGAGCAGTGCGGGAAGCAAATGGATTTTTGTGTGGGGAGCAGATGGATTTTTGGCCTGGTCAAGTGAGGCTTTTCTGTCCTTAACCGTGGCTTATTCTGTGATGCGGGAAGAAAAGCTATTTGCGTCTTCTACACTCATCTCCATACCAAAGATCTACAACTGGTTTCGGGAACCTGTGATCCTCCAGATGTTGCCGGATTCCTTTTTGCATCACCCCTGACAATTGGCCAGAGTGGCTGGTGCTGATGGGACTTAAAAGGAGGGTCACAGGTTCCTCCTCTCTGATCTCTTTAATAACTAAGGACTGGGTTCCCACAAACACTTTCTCTCTTTCAAAATTATTTTGTAGGGCGTTGGCGCTCAACTGCAGTGCTCCAATCAATGATAAAGAGGGCTCAGAGGCTAAGGACTGGAGAGCCGGAAAGCCAGTGAGGGTGGTGCGGAATGCAAAGGGGGGCAGGCATAGCAAATATGCCCCTAAGGAGGGGAACAGATATGACGGCATATATAAGGTAAGGAAGTTTGCCTAAGTGTAAGGCGATGTGGATTCAAGGTGGGCTCATTAGGAAAGCTTTGTGTGACATTTAAACCTCTCTTCTCATTTCCTTTTTAAGGTTGTTAAATATTGGCCTGAAACAGGGAAATCTGGCTTCTTAGTGTGGCGCTACCTGCTCAGGAGAGATGATGATGAGCCAGCCCCTTGGACCAGGGAAGGGAAGGAGAGAATGAAGAAACTTGGGCTGACAATGCAGGTAATTCATGCTGTAGAGTGTTGCAAAGCATTGTCCTTTGAAGGGTCAGGAGTCCAGCTGCTGCGAGAGAAATGGTGGTTAAGGTAACCTCTCAGGATTGTGTTATGCTTCTTGCCATTTATTTGGCTTTGTTTTCTTTCTCTGGTAGTTGAACAGGAGTGCACACCCAGTTCAGGTGTGCTTGATTTATTCTCTCCCTGCAATGCCCATTGAACGCCCTGTGTTCAATACCTACTGCTGAAACCTTCAGATTTTGAGCAGCATGTTAGAGCCATGCAGACATTAAGCTAAAAACCATTCCCCAGTAATTAGTGGCTGCTTTTTTATTAGGAAAAAACCTAGCTGTCCCCCTTTTCAGCTCAACAGCTACAGTGGAACATGCTTAGATCTTGAGGGAAGGTGCATTTACACCAGTGCCGTCCAGTAGGCAGCCTAGCACTCTGGATTTTATGGCAATACATTATCCTTTACATCTATACCTCCCATTGCTGCAGTTATGTGTAACACCAGTTATTAGTCTTTGGCACTGGTGGCATCAAGAGCAGTGCTGTGGTTGATGGATTTAGATCAGGCTTCCTCAACCTCGACCCTCCTGATGTTTTGAGACTACAGTTCCTAGCATCCCTGACCACTGGTCCTGCTAGCTAGGGATCATGGGAGTTGTAGGCCAGAAACATCTGCAGGGCCGAGGTTGAGGAAGCTTGATTTAGATGGTGCAACTCAGCATTCTTATGGTAGGAGAAAGGAATCCTAAGAGCTTCCCTGTGAGATCAGACCAGATCAGTGGCCAGTGTTGGATTAAGGGATGTTATCTCTGAGGACTATGCACAGGCTGACCATTTCTCATCCCTAATTCAGTATCCTGAAGGGTATCTGGAATCTGTTGCAAACAAAGAAAAAGAAAACAGTAAGAAAACAGAAGAGCTTGAAACCCCGGGGCAAGGGAAAAGGAAGCGGAAATCTGGTAGGTACTGATAATGGAAAATAGGTGTGTGTGTGTCTTTTAAGGCCTAACTTTCTTTTACAAGACTCAGAATCCCTCAGATTTGTTATCGGTCAGAGAATAAAGAGCTGAGCTGAGGCAGGGTCCAGTGAAAACAAGGTAGATCTTTATTTTTCTGCTGCAGCACGCTCCCTCCTCCCTGTAGGGAGGTGAGAGAGACCAAGAACAAAGTGTGTCACATCTTTTAAATGTTTGCATTTTGGCCCGCAGGAGGAGGACATCCCCTTAACCTTAGTGTCACAAATATATCACACATAAGGTGGGGTTGTAGTCGCTTGGGCAAGTCAAGATGTGTTAAATTTCTGAGGATTTGCAAGATTTACATAGTTCCAAACAGAGGTTATGCAGAGCATTAACACTGGAAATAGATTCTCCTAGGGCAGGGGTGCCCAAACTTTTTTCAAAGGGCCAGATTTGGTGAAGTGAACATGCGTGAGGGCCGACCAAAGTAGTTGAGCTTTTTTAAAGGATTTTACCCCAAGACATATACTGCCACAGGGGCCGAATTAAATCGCCCAGTGGGCCCGGATTAGGCCCCTGAAACGGACTTTGGACGTGCCTGTCCTAGGGATTGATTGATATGGCAATCAGGAACGTCACACACCTGGCAAAACCATACAATATTTGAAGACAGTTGACACTTATTGAAGCTAAAAAGTGTGAGGGAAAACCTCTCAGACACTTCCCCTGACAGGCAGCAGCCTACATGATCTCAGGCAATGGGGTTATGGAGGATGTAGGGTCTCCCACAATGCAAAGAGGCACACATGACCAACAGGTTCCAATAGTAAGAATTACACATTGCTCCATAAGGAAATTCAAGCTTCCCTTGTTTTAACAGGCTAGATTTAAACTATCTGGCTTAAATGAGGAAAGATTGGGGTACATGCCTCCATTAGAACCAGGCAAACAAGGAAGGGGGATAGGGTGGGTTTTCTGGACAGCATGTGTGGTGTGGTGCTTTGGGGTGACATAAGGGTGCACTTATTTTATGTGCATCCTTGGGAGATGTGGTGGGGCACATGGTGGCACAAAACAGATATATAGAGAAAAGAAAGGGGGTATGCAGTGGGAACTTTTCTGGTAACAGTATACCCTATCCAATTGTCTACAGTTTTCTTCTTTGGAGGGGGGGGCAGGCAGAAAATAAAACTGAGATAAAGCATATCCTGTATTTTCGTTTCCAGGAAATGAGATGGACTTCTCTGTTTCTCCTGCTGGCACACCAAAGAAGACCAAGGTTGAAGTCTACAAGCTCACTCCCAAGCAGAGAGCCCTCATTAAAGATGACGAAGCCAATGCAAAGTTGTGGAGTGAAGCACTAGAAGCCCTTAAGGACGGCCCGGTATGTGTGGGGCAGGTACCGCTTGTCCCAAAACAGGGTTAAGAAGCAATGCTTATTGGCATTCTGTTTAACTTGGGATTGCCCTGGTCTGTACATGCAGCATAATGCGTTTTTAAAAAGGCTTCCCACATTAAAAGCAGCACCCAAGACAAAACCAAAACCTAAGCTCTCTCTCAAAGTAGAAACCTAGCAATAAGCGAGGCTGGGACCAAGTCTTTGCCTCTACCATGCAACTGGGAAGCTTACAGCCTTCCTGGGTAGAACATTCCACAAGTGGGGAGCCACTACAGAAAAGGCCCATTTAATGTTTAAGCAATAGGAGAACAGAAGTAGTATTACTGTAACTCCTCTGTCTCCCTTTTCACGACAGAAATTCCTCAACAAAGTGGAAGAAACTTTCCTGTGCATTTGCTGTCAGGAAGTGGTGTTTCGGCCAATAACAACGGTGTGCCAGCACAATGTATGCAAGGTGAGGAGCTGCCACTGATTTTCACTGCTGTGCCTATTTCAGAACATTGACTCTTCCTATAATTTTTAAGACTTGAAACCTGATGAATGGCTCTGGAAACATTCTAAAGTAGGGGTGGGGAACCTCAGGCCTCTGGGCCAAATTTCGCCTGGTCTGAGTCCAGTCAGGTGTGGAGCAAGTGAATAGGTTGCACAAACGAGTTTGGTTATTCAATCGCATAACCAGTTGCCTGCAGAAGACAGCATTGCAAGCCCTTTTCTCTGCCCTTTTCTGAGCATAGGACTGGCAAAGCCCCTTGTGCTCTGGTTCCCAAGCGTCCGGCACCCTGCTGGCTGTCGTGTGCTTGGAAAAATACTGTGCAAAGGGCTTTATGGGGGAGAAAAACCATCCGTCAATCATCTGACACCATCAAGATGGCAGGCAGTTGAGTTCTCCTTCCCACAGGTCACCAAAGTTGGCCTGTGTTGACTGAGAACAGATAGAGATCTGGGCCAAAAGCGTTCCCACTCTTGTTCTAGGGTGTGTAATATTGTGTGAGTGAACAAGGTGTCATCAGTAGGCAGAGCCGAACTCTACAGGGACGGGGAACCAGTGCACCTCCAGCTGTTGTTGGACTTGCAACTCGCATCAGCATGGCTAGTGGTCAGGAATAATGGGAATTGGAGTCTAACCTCTGGAGCTGCACAGCTTTCCATCCCTGCACACTTCTTCAGATACACAGAAGAAGTGTGCATGCACACGAAAGCTCATACCTAGAACTAACTTAGTTGGTCTTTAAGGTGCTACTGGAAGGAATTTTTTTTCTTTTATTTTGTTTTGACTATGGCAGACCAACACGGCTACCTACCTGTAACAGGCAATATTGGGTCTGTATTTAATAAAGGACAAGTTTCAGCAATAACTCCTCAACACAGGCTGTTGTTGTTTTTTAATACAAACTTGATACACCTAGTCTACAGAACAATAAAAGTATTAGCATAGCTGGCTTGTTGCCCTTTACCAGAATTAAGTTTGCTGCAGTTTGTGTTGGCAATTTTATCACCAAAGCAGAGTATTCTTAAGTTAGAATTAAAGCAAGATGTTATCTTAGATGTGGGTTAGCTCTCTATTTCTCATTGCAATCAGCAAGGGGTGGTACTGTGGGGGAAGGGTTGAATCTTTGATCTCTTGTTCAGTGTAAAGATAGCTGGTATCTTTTGATCACCCATTCATTATTATTATTTTTACTCCACAGTCTAGAATCTTAAATTAGAAATTTGTTTTCTTAATGCAAGGATCAAAGAATATTTGCAAAAGTATGGTTTTTGTTTTGTCTTATACTGAGTGGTAGTGGTTCTACCGGCTTCCAGGCAGGTGTCTTTCTCAGCCCCACCTGGATAGTCTGGGGATTGAACCAGAGATTTTTCATGCAAAGGAGATGGTCTTCTACCCTTCCATAAGTAGTAGCTATATTTTCCCCAAGGAAACATACTACACTCCTATTGGCTTTCATGCTTTTGGCAATCAATAAACAAAAACAAAAACCGGATGCACTTTAATAGCTATGACAAAACCTTTAGTGGATGGGTTTTATGTCCCTGTTTAGTATGCTAAAGTTAAAGGTACAGGTACCCCTGCCCGTACGGGCCAGTCGTGTCCGACTCTGGGGTTGCGCGCCCATCTTGCTTAAGAGGCCGGGGGCAGCGCTGTCCGAAGACACTTCCGGGTCACGTGGCCAGCGTGACAAGCTGCATCTGGCGAGCCAGCGCAGCACACGGAACGCCGTCTACCTTCCCGCTAGTCAAAACAAAATAAAAAAATTCCTTCCAGTAGCACCTTAAAGACCAACTAAGTTAGTTCTTGGTATGAGCTTTCGTGTGCATGCACACTTCTTCAGATACACTGAAACAGAAGTCACCAGACCCTTCTATATAGTGAGAAGGTGGGGAGGGGTATTACTCAGAAGGGTGGTGGGATTGGGTGATTGGCAGATAGCTGTGATGAGCCTGTTGACGACTCTTAACAACTGCAATAGGTCTTACAGGAAAAAGCAAGTTTGGTAATAAGTTGCAATTCAGCAGCTTCTCTTTCCAGTCTATTTCTGAAATTCCTTTGTAATAGAACAGCTACTTTGAGATCTTGTATAGAATGTCCTGGGAGATTGAAGTGTTCTCCTACTGGTTTCTCTGTCTTATGGTTCCTGATGTCAGATTTATGTCCGTTTATTCTTCCCGCTAGTAAGCGGTCCCTATTTATCTACTTGCACCCGGAGGTGCTTTCGAACTGCTAGGTTGGCAGGCACTGGGACCGAGCAACGGGAGCGCACCCCGCCGCGGGGATTCGAACCGCTGCCGTGACGATCGGCAAGTCCTAGGCGCTGAGGTTTAACCCACAGCGCCACCCTTTGTTTAGTATGCTAGTGGTCTTTAAAAAGTTCTCATTTCTTTGATGTCTCTTTTACTCCCCAGGACTGCCTAGATCGATCCTTCCGAGCAGAAGTCTACAGCTGCCCAGCCTGCCGTTATGATCTTGGCAAAAACTATACCATGCAAGTGAATGAACTGCTGCAGACCCTTCTGAGCCAGCTCTTCCCTGGCTATGGCAACGGACGGTGATTCCAAAAAGCACTTCTAATTCCATTAAGATTTTTTTTTTTAAAAAAAGCAAACCTTGTGGGGTTTTTTGACGGGGTTTTATTTAAATAAATAGCCTTTCAGAAAAGCTGTCACTGTTGTCTCCCTTCCCTGAAAACTATAAAGGTTGAGGAACCTGCTTATGTATTTTTGTAGTAATGATTGCATCTTTTTTTTAAAGGAAACCTTCATGGTTGTAGGAATTGCAAATTTCTCATTGTGTGCTACTAAAATCTACAGAATTGCAGTTTTTTTAAAATGGGGTGTCATTTTCTTTTAAAACTAAAAACCTAGTATGTGGCTTGGTTGCTAGAACAATCTCTTTGATCTATGGATTTTTTTTACTGTTAGGTTTGATGCTCTTGATCTTTTTGTGGCAGCATTTTTAACAAACTGTTATCACAGCATTTTTTACTATTGTCCGTTTAGGACCCGCCACAGTGATCATTTGAGACCCCTTGATTCTTGGAGTGTTGACATTTTTTGCTAAAAGCCCCCTTCTCTACTGGTTACTTGTCTGAACAGTCTTTATGTAAAAGTTACTACCTCAGTCTCCACATTTAATTAGCCAGGTGCTGCTTCCTACATAATAGTGCCATATGGGAACACACAAAAGCCATTTGGAAGTGCCTTTTTACTGCTTTTTTTTGCTGTGAAAGACTGAGCTTTGAACATTGGAAAAGCACTGAATTTTCTAAACTGCCAACAATTTTTTTGCTCCTGGGATTCAAAAATGTCACTACCGCTGCTCTAGATCATTAGCTTTAGATCCGTGTCCTGCTTTGTGCGTGTCTGAATATTCCTTTTTATCTTACTTAGAATGGGAAATTAGACATGGAAAGGCTTGGTTGTATATTCGGTGGATGGTCATTCTTGCTTCAAACAGTACCAAAACTTTACAGTTTAATACCTCAGGATAAAGCAGAGTTGATATTAAATCACTCTTCACATCATACAGACTGGAATAAATGTGCTTGTTTAACCTTTTTAGCCTCTTTACCTCCTTATAAATGTATAATATTGTTTGGAAACTTTTATGACTTTTGAATTATGCCACAGTTTTGTACAAACAAAAGTTCTCAAAAATAAAATACCTTTTCGTATCAAAGAGAATGTGCCTGATTAAATTTTGGAATTCGGTTTTTAGTTTGGTGATGATTAGATCTGTGTGGCTGGAGATCTAGATAACTTTTAGCCCAGCTGTTGCTCCCCTTACCCCACATTTAATCAAGGAGTTGACAACCTTATCTTGAAATAGCTGACTGCCTGTTTTTAGCATGTGGAATGAACACTGGTTACAAATTGAGGAAAAATGCTAGCAGTAGCAGCAATTTCAGGGACTGTGAGAAAATAAATTTGTTTAAACTTTTATTGTTGTTGTTCTTGATTGCATAGCTTGTTGTGGAAGAACTAACTGATTCATAAAGGTCCAGACTATGCTCCAAGTTGGTGCCCTCCAGATTTTTCAGACTAAAACTTCCTTTTAAATATAGGATTGTCTTTAAATTTTCCTTTCTTTTATGTATGTATCTGTCTGTTTTATATATTGTAGGTTGCTTTGAGTCACTGTTATAAGTAATAAAACTGCTCCTTTCCCCTTATAGGGTAGCCAAGAGCCCATATAGCGTTCTTTTGTAGGTTCTCTATCGGTAGGAGAAAATAACATGCAGGAAAGAGGAAGAGGACCCAGAACAAAGGTGTGCAAGCCCTTATATAGACATTTTAAATTGCCCACCTTGGGAGTCCAAGGTCACCTGAAGCAAAGTTCTTAACCCGAGGTAATATTTCTGGACTAGCGGAGTCTGTAACCTGAAGCGTATGTAGCCTGAGGTACCACTGTACCTGATTGCATTATCTGGATTTTGGGCACGCTTTTGTTATTATAACTACTTAATTCCTGAATCTAGGTCATAGGCTCACACCCTGTTCATATCTTGAATGTGCCCTGAGGACAGGATTTGTGAGGAAAGAGACAATGGGGAGGTTTCCTACTTTGATCTTCCAGAGAAATATTTGAGGTCAATTTGTTCAGGACCTAATCTGTGGGGTTTCAGACACGTGGTTTATATATACAGTTATGAACACTTAGTTTTTTTTATATATGACCTAAAAATTCTTATAACGTCACCTTGGTAAAAAGGGGCCAATAAATGTAATTATTAATAATAATAATTCTCCCATCAGCCCCTGCCTTCATCCCATAGTCCCTTTGCAAGGGATCATAAAGTTATTGTCCCTCATATGGACTACGCCTCCCATCATCCCTGACAATTGGCCATGCTGGCCGAGGCTGATGGAAATTGTAATCCCAAACATATGGAAGGCACCAGCTTGTGGAAGCTTTGGCCGAAAAGAATAGTTATGTTACAGAAACACAAAGAGTGGATTGTACTTTCCGAGGCCAAGATTATTAAACTTGGAATTTGCTATCAAGTGTTGAGGGACAATTCTGGCTCTTAAAATACAGTGGTGCCTCGCAAGACGAAAAGAATCCGTTTCGCGAGTCTCTTCGTCTTGCGGTTTTTTCGTCTTGCGGAGCAAGCCCATTAGCGGCTTAGCGGATTAGCGCTATTAGTGGCTTAGGGGCTTAGCGGATCAGCTGATAAGCGGCTTAGCGGATCAGGTGATAAGCGGCTTAGCGGATCAGCTGATAAGCGGCTTAGCGGCTTAGAAAAAGGGGGGGAAGGGAAAAAACCCGCAGGAACTCGCAAGACATTTTCATCTTGTGAAGCAAGCCCATAGGAAATTCGTTTTGCGAAGCACCTCCAAAATGGAAAACCCTTTCGTCTAGCGGGTTTTCCGTCTTGCGAGGCATTCGTCTTGCGGGGCACCACTGTATGAAGGTTGCCTGTCCTATGGAGTAATTTCCAATGGACACAGAAGGATAGATGCTAAGGCTCACAATGCAAGACTTTTCTTGCTTACAGTTGTTCATCATAAGATGTGAACTCGTTAGACTTCCAGTTGCTTGGCTTTGGTTGTGATTCAAAGGGCTCCATCAAATGCATGTAGTGGGATTTATGTGTTAGGGCAATGGCTTAAACTTTGGCTGAGAGATTTAAAAAATGCAGTGGTCGGAGCTGTCTTTTTAAAACAAGGCTATGGGGTAAGATAATAAATCAAGGAGTCTGAGCTAGACTCTTCAACAGGTGGCTATCCAACATCTGCTTGAACATTTGCAGCATGTAGATCTCTCTGTAGGCCGTTGGCTCCATGAATTGCTCTTTATCCTCCATACCTTAAACTGAGTCTACCCTCTTTACTGTTAAGTCTATTTGATCTAGTCCGGCCTCTTCTCTTAGGAGACCCTCAAGTATTTGAAGAGGGTTCCTATGCATGCCCCACCCCACCCCACCTTCTCCAGATGAAACACCCTTGCTTCTGAAACCTGTTTCCATAACCAAATGATGTGTTTTTCCTTGCCTTCTGAGCCAATTCCTGTTTTGTTTTGGAAGTATTCTGCATTTTTTATTTCGTCCTTTCTCTTCCAAAGAATACCAGCTGGCTCAATATCTACATCTATATGAAGGGCAGATTAGGAAAGCGAAAGCTCATCCTGCTGCTTTTGTTTTTTTTTTTAAGATATTTATTAAGATTTTACAAATAAAGAAACATAGGTAATAGAAAAATAACACAGACATACAACAACAACAAAAAATATATCTAAAAAGAAAAAAGAAACAATAAAAACATTAAAAAGAAAAATCCAATTTTTAACTTCATAATTCTATAACCCTCTTTCTTGACTTCCTCACATCTCCCTTTTTTGTGTTCCCCTTTACACAATCGAGTTCAGCAAATCCTTACCCTCTTTCAAACCTCATTTATAATTATATGTTTCAGCGTATTATGTCTCCAATTTTTCTTCTCTTTTCGCATCAATTTTATATACCTTTGACATAATATTACTCTGGTCTTTCCCCCCTTTTCTTTTTAATCATTTTTGCATACTCCTTTTAACCATGTCACTAATGCCATATTGTCTTTATATCCAACATCATTTTAACATTCAAACATTTTACAATGCTTCTGTAAGTAGTCTTTAAACTTCTTCCAGTCCTCTTCCACTGACTCTTCACCCAGGTCTGATTCTGCCGGTCATTTCTGCCATCTCCATATAGTCTACCTCTTGCATCTGCCATTCTTCCAAGGTGGGCAAACCTTGTGTCTTCCAATATTTTGCGATGAGTATTCTTGCTGCTGTTGTTGCATACATAAAGAATGTTCTATCATCCTGCTGCTTTTGCCAGGTGCGCGCATTTGAACTTGGGCGATCCTTGGGAGAGTCCCAAATCCCATGATCCCCCTCCCCGCAGCCTCCAAAGCATGCTTTTATGATTTGCAGTACTGTGGTGACCTTCGGGCCCCCATTTATGTTTACACTGCCCGCTCCTTGCTCATAGAACTGTTTGGAATAACAATGCATTGTGCCGAGGGTGTGGGGTGCAGATTGCGGGAGGTGGGCGGTGAATTGGAGAGATTAGGGGGGGAAAAGGGTGCAGATCTTCTCTTGATCCAATTTGCAAACCAATTCTCTCCTCCCTTCCGGGGCACCCGCGATGCTGGCGCTGGAAAAGCAGCCAGCCGGCCCACCGGCCCCTCCCTCATTGCTTCTCATAACCCTGCAGCCCCCTCCTCCTCCTCCTGCACGCTGATTGTGTGTGCACGTCCTCACGTAGGCCGCCGGTGCTGGCTTTACCATCCAGCCCAGTGCGAGAGGAGGACCCAGAAAAGGGCGTGTCCCGTGGGCTCCCTTAAAGCCTCGCCCTCTACCCAATCAGAAGCGGAGATTGCCACTGACCTCCTCCCCCCGCCTTCCTCATTGGTTCTGCGGCTCAACCAATGTCGGAGTCGGAGAGGGAGAGGGCGGGGGAAAGGCTCGAGAGCTCTTGCCATTGGGCTGACCAGAAAAAAAAAGAGAGAAAGGGGCGTGGCTTGATGATGATGAAGAAGAGCGAGGAGGAGGCGTGGCCAACCGCGGCGGTGTTTTCCTCCCCCTTCCCCCCCCCCCGGAGTTGGTCCTCGCGCCTGCCCTTCACTCGCCAGCGGCCAGCCAATCTCGCGCGCGGCGGAGGGCGGGACCTCCTCGGCCGTTGGAGGAGGAGGAGAAGATTGGCAACGGCCGCTGGCGGAGGCGCCCCTCCCCCCCCTCCTCATCCCTCAGCCCCAACTGCTTCACCCCCCGCGGACCTGCCTCCGAGGAGACCCGTTGGAGGCCTTGCAGCGGCAGCGTCGTCGTCGTGCTCGCCAGCCCCGGGAAGGCCCAGAGTGTTGGCGAGTGTGGTAAGGGCCTTGCGAAGGCAGCCGGGGAGGCGGGTGTCGGTGTCGGTGTCGGTGCGGCTGTCGTTCATTATCGCGACAGAAGGAGGAGGAGGAGGAGGGGGGTGTTATCGCTTTTATGTCTGAATTTTACCTCAGGGAAAGGGGGCCGGGCCTGCGGAGAGCGGGGGGAGGGGAGGGGATTCCGCCGCCGCCGCCGCCGCCTCGGAGCGGAAGCCCCGCCTCACAACGCCGCCTATGAGGGAGGCGGTTGGGGGTCGCTCGTTCTTTTTACCTCAGGAAGAAAGGGGCGCGGGGGCCGCTTCCCGCACGGGACGCCCCCCCTCCCTCAAATCACAAGTTTTGGGTGAGCTGGGAGGGGGAAATCCATGTCGAAAGTCCACACCCCCAGGCGCTGCACTGCCTTTCCCCCCCTTTGTAAATAAAACATATGCGAGGGAGAAGTGGATTTGTAGCACTGGGTCAGGAGACCCGCTTGCCTCTTTGTTTGTGGGGTGTTTTGAGGGTTGTATGTATTCCCAGTGCTGGAGGAGAGTTCAGGAGCCAGCAGCAGGTCAATAGATACACCCCTGCACACATAAAAGGCGAATTGCATGCACACGCACACAGAAATAAGAGGCGATTTGCATGCACAAACACATGCACACACATAAATAAGGGGCGACTTGCATGCACAAACACATGCACATATAAATAAGAGGCAAATTGCATGTGCAAACACATGCACACGCACACATAAATAAGAGGCAAATTGCATGTGCAAACACATGCACACACATAAATAAGAGGCGACATGCATGCACAAACACATGCACATATAAATAAGAGGCTAATTGCATGTGCAAACACATGCACATGCACACATAAATAAGAGGCAAATTGCATGTGCAAACACATGCACACACATAAATAAGAGGCGACATGCATGCACAAACACATGCACATATAAATAGGCTAATTGCATGTGCAAACACGTGCACATGCACACATAAATAAGAGGCAAATTGCATGCACAAACACATGCACACGCACACAGAAATGAGAGGCAAATTGCATGCGCAAACACATGCACACACACATAAAAAAGAGGCGAATTGCATGCACAAACACATGCACACACATATATGATAGGGATAAAGGTAAAGGGACCCCTGCCTGTACGGGCCAGTCTTGCCAGACTCTAGGGTTGTGCGCTCATCTCACTCTAAAGGCCGGGAGCCTTTAGAGGCTCACTCACTCTAAAGTGTCCGCAGACACTTCCGGGTCACGTGGCCAGCGTGACAAGCTGCATCTGGCGAGCCAGCGCAGCACACGGAATGCCGTTTACCTTCCCGCTGGTAAGCGGTACCTATTTATCTACTTGCACTTTGACGTGCTGGGACCGAAAGACGGGAGCGCACCCCACTGTGGGGATTCGAACCGCCGACCATGTGATCTGCAAGTCCTAGGCGCTGAGGATTTACCCACAGCGCCACCCGCGTCCCATATGATAGGGATACATGCACATAAATAAGAGGCAAATTGCATACACAAACACACATGCACACATATAATAGGGATACACACACATATCCCTATACACACACCAAAAACCCCGCACATATATAATGGCAAATATATACTAATACATACACATTTATGTGTAAATATAATAGCATATTATTGAATCCCTAATGTCTCAACTTGCTGCCCCTGTAACATATGTATATATTAAACCAAGTCCTACTCTGAGCATACCCACCAAATTATTTACGGTATTGAATTTATTGGTTGTTGTTTTTCTTTTAACCTGGGCAACTCAAAAATGTCTGACGTGTGTTGTTCACCTCAGGGTGTCTGCTCTTGAATGGAATTTAGCTGGACACAAATATTAAGTTGTATCCAGTGTTAGTCAGTGTAGACCCATGGAAATGAATGAATGTTACTAGCTTTGGGCCTATCATTTCAATGGGTCTGAGTGAAACTTGGAGATGTGTAAAACGCGATGAATAGAGTGCATCATAGTCGTAGTAGAGACCCATTGAAATAAGTGAAGATGGCTAACTTTGGTTCTTTAATAGTGGTCCTAGTCTGAGTAGAACAGTTTGTTAAAAGTTAATGGTTTAAATGGTAATTGTTGCTTTTTTATGGGTTGTATCCAATCATATTCGGAGCAGACCCACTGAAATCAAAAAGCATGACGAATTTGGATCAGTTAATTTCAGTGAGTCTCCTTTGACAAACACCGGCTACCTTGGCCTGAAAAGCGAGTTGAGCGCTGCACCCCATAGTCGCTTTTGACTGGACTTAACCGTCCAGGGTCCTTTACCTTTTTACCTTATTTATAATAATTGTATTTGAGATTGTTACTCTTTTTCAAGTTGCCTGTGGGTCTTTTTGTCTTCACTGTTAGTGTGGTGAATGTAAATCTGGTGATGCATTATGTAAATTGATGATGATAGTAGTCTATATTGTGTTGTTTTAGTTTTATTCTAAAAGTATCAGCTATTTGTGTGTAAGTTTTTTTTGCTGTTTTGTACATTGTACAAGGCAATTAATAAAACAATGACGATGATAATAAATTGGAGAGAGAGAAACCACAAGATTCTTGTCTTTGTGTAGCAGAAGCAACAGGCTTAATGTGGGGACCTCCTCATCTGTACTATTATAAAAAGAGTTTCAGCAGTTTGTCTTAATTGGGGATGGGGAGGTAGGAAAGCCTGCTCACAGTGTTCTGACACTATGTACGATAGCCAAAAGATACCCCACTTCTCCCTTCTCACCCATTTTATTACGTAAGTGACTGAAAGTGAAAGCAACTTCACAACTTTCTTTCTCTCTGAAGTGTGGTCAACAAGTACCAGCTGGGTGCTATCTGGGAGCTGCATTTGAGATTTGCAAGGCGCCAGCTGCATTTTGCACCTGGCTATTGACCACTTGCGATCAAGTGAAGGTGCCAGGATGGCGCCTGACATCTCCACTATCTGGAGGTGTATACCTAGGGATCATTAGATCCTGACTGTTTTCACACACTAATACCGCATCCTATAGAATTCTATCAGTTATCTTTTATCTGCACAATCAGAATGGATTTTAGGAACCAAAAAGTCATATTGAAAAATACGGCTTAAGGAGCCATTTGGCACTCGGCTTTCATATCTGAATTTCTAACACTGCTTGTAGCCACTGACAAATTTATAATCTATTAATTTGTCCAGTCCCCCTTTGACATCTTCAAAGTGACTGCCCACTAAATGTGGCAGCTGGTTTCTCTTCAGATGTACATGCGATAAATAAATTCTTCTGCTTACCTGCTTCAGAAAGCTGGAGGATAGGGCTGTGTGATGTGTCAATTTATCGTCCAAAACTGGTTTGAAGTCCATATCGTAATGTTGGTTTCATAATTTTTGACCTGGCAATACAGTATATAACAAATGTGTGTGTGCTGTGCAAAAATCACAATGTGGGAAAAACTGTGAAGCCAACCAATGCTTCTTTCGATTCCTGCAGTCCCTGTTAACTCTGCCGGCTCAGCTCTCCCCAGCTTCATTTAGGTGGCAGCAATTCACAAGATCAGGCACCGGCAAAAATCCTGATGCAGGAAAAATTGTGAAGCCAGTCAATGCGGCTACATAGTTCCATCCTTATTTCAGACATCGTGATATATTGGTATATCGTGATGTTTAGCTGGTGATATAGCTCAATGTTGAAAACCAGTTATTGCCCAGCCCTACTGAAGGGACCAACTAGATAGAGATGTCAGTCGCTTGCTAACCTGGCATCCAGAGATCTCCACGTGGTTGTAATTAGACCCACACCAGTCACAAAATGTGCCTGGTTTCTAATGCTGCTGCCAATCCAGCAACTCAAGTATAACTCTGAGCCACAAGACACTTCACAGGCAAATGAGCATGCAACAACTTTTGAGATAAATGAAGGAACAGTGGGAGAAACTTAATTCTTAGACACCTTAGAGAATGTGACATATTTTAGTAAGATCCAGGTTGGCACTTTAAGAGCAGCAAAATACATCCTGCTCTCAGTATGTAATTGATACAAGCCCTTCAAAAGCCACACTCCTGAGGTCTAAACTTTGAGCCTAATTATGGCCAACTAAATGCCAGCACCCAGTTTACAGTAACACAGTAGAGCATCCGACTAGAAAAACATTACTAACTACACAGCTGCCGCTGTTAACGAACAAATAAAAAGGAAGGGAGAGCACACAAGCATATCCAGTGTGGTTAGATTTGTTTTCTTACAGTGTAAGACTTGCATTTTTGCAAAAAAAAAGACTCATCCATTAAAAAAAATTAAACATTTTACTTTATATATATTGAAGCAAATGCTTTGTAGAATATGAAATCAGTCTGTCTGGTGTTGTGTGTGTAGAGGTGAAGGTCACTTTCCTGATATGATGAAAAAGATCCAGCAAAGTTTCCCATAAGGCAAGTTGACCTAGTCAGAAGGCCAGATCCAGAAATGGCCAACTTTCCACAGACCACCTTGACAAGTGGATGGAGTCCACTACAGGTGATTTGAACTTCAATTAACTTCTGCAATACAAAAGAAACATTTGTTCCCAATTCTTCCTTTGAAGCCCTAGCCTTTATTCATTTGCAGCACCCTGGCTCTCTAGGGACCTTTGGTTGGCACACTTGTTTTTAAGTGTCAAGCAAGCAGTTAAGAACTTTTTTCATTTGCCAAATTTTTAGTGTGGGTGAAATTTCTGTCTCCCTATTTTTATCTTGTGCCTGGTTTTCTTACCTGAAATTTATTTTTTTGGAATTTTGACTGTTTCCCTGTGTTTAGCCTTTGTTAGCCTCTGTGAGCTTAATTTACTGTATAAAGAAAAACTGAGTATGTTTTATGTATATATAGATGTAGAAATAAAATACAGATAGTCAGATAGGGAACTGACCAAAAAATATTTCCATTACTTGCACAATCACTGATGCACATTTTCAATAGCTGTACCTTTGCCTGAAGATCAATGCTTATATGATGCTAGATCTAACATAAAGGTAAAGGTACCCCTGACCATTAGGTCCAGTCGTGAATGACTCTAGGGTTGCACGCTCATCTCGCTCTCTAGGCCGAGGGAGCTGACATTTGTCCGCAGACAGCTTCTGGGTCATGTGGCCAGCATGACTAAGCCGCTTCTGGCGAACCAGACCAGCGCACAGAAACGCTGTTTACCTTCTCGCCAGAGCGGTACCTATTTATCTACTTGCACTTGACGTGCTTTCGAACTGCTAGGTTGGCAGGAGCTGGGACCGAACAACGGGAGCTTACTCCATCTTGGGGATTCGAACCTCCAACCTTATGATTGGCAAGCCCTGGGCTCTGTGGTTTAGACCACAGCGCCACCGGTGTCCCAGTGTGCCACCCGCTAACATACTGCACTCCAACTGCATGCTATGCATAGCCTAAAATGGTCAGGGCTCAATGTCTTGATTGGTGGGTGGCAACAGAATTGCCAGGGTTGTTGTGGGAACATTTGTTGGCATTGTCTCTTGTTTCTACAGTTATATTTGTGCTTTTTACTTTGCTGCTGGGAATAGAATAGAATCATGGAGTTGGAGGGCACCCTGAGTATCATCTAGTCCAACCCCCTGCAATGCAGTTATCCCTTATGTGGTCAAAACTGCAACCTTGGCATTATCAGCACCACACTCTAACCAACAGAGCTAGTGCATAGTATTGTGACGGTTATTTATTTCCTTCATTTATGTTACACCTTTCCTCCAAGGAGCTCTTTTTTTAAAGAAGTGGTTTGATGATACAGTGGTGCCCCGCAAGACGAACGCCTTGCAAGACAGAAAACCCGCTAGACGAAAGGGTTTTCTGTTTTGGAGGCGCTTCGCAAAACGAATTTCCCTATGGGCTTGCTTCGCAAGACGAAATGTCTTGCGAGTTCCTGCGGGTTTTCCCCCCCCTTCCCCCCCTTTTCCTAAGCCGCTAAGCCGCTTAACAGCTGATCCGCTAAAAGCCGCTAAACCGCTAATAGCGCTGATCCGCTAAGCTGTCAATGGGCTTGCTTCGCAAGACAAAAAAACCGCTATACAAAGAGCCTCACAGAATGGATTAATTTCGTCTTGCGACGCACCACTGTAGCTTCTTTAAAGGGGTCCATGGAAAATTCCTCAGAGAGGGGAGCATTCACCACCCCACAGAATCCATTGCCCAGCCCTGCCTGGATCGGTTTTAAGAGCCAGGACGGATAAGGATCAAGGTGGTCTGTTTCACTTGCCCAAGAAGCCTGTCCACATTCTCTGTGGTAACAGGTTGAAATTGATCCCATACAATTGATCCCATACTTGACCAGACACAGGTCTCTGGCACTCTCCTGCCTTGGCCCTGCTACTACAATGGCATCTAGCTTTTTCCAAATCTTGAGTGATTATAGCTGCAAAAAACTGCAAAATTCTTACAAGTGATCCTTTTTGGACACTGATGGAAAAGGTGGTTTCATTAGACTATGAACAACCTGAAAGAGTCACCTGGACCTGTTTTCCGCAAATGCAATAGAGGTGGCGAAGAATATCCTCTTTGCCATCACTATCGCCACTTGGTAGGCTCAACATTGAACTCTTAACTCGTGTTTGGTCCGATTTAGAGTGAGGTGTTTTTTTTTGCCACTGCTACTCTAACCATCTTAGCAATTGTTTCATCACCCTCACCTCCGGGGAAAACTACAGGGCCATTCAGGCTCCATGCAATTGGAGAGGGCACTTCAGAGCCACGCAGTTAATAGCCCTTGTTAGCTCCATATTCCAGTGAGCCGCCAGGGAATCAGCTGAGAGGCCATCAATATAGAATAATATATCCCTCAACACTCTCTGGAAGCCATTTGGATCCATTAACTAGCAGGGGCAAACAATTCAAATTGGTCCCACCTCCCTGCGGAGGGGAAGGGTTGCAGAGAAGTCTAGTTGCACCAGGAAATGATCTGACCATGGCATTTATTTTGTTCCACTGGAACTTAATGTCAGATCATCCACAGAGGTAAACACCAGATCTTAGGCATGCCCATGGCTATGAGTAGGGCCAGATTTTTTCAGGGAAGGCATGGATGTTAGAATCCCATAGGACCACCAGACTAGGTGTCTCCAGGAGAACATCCAACCTGACCTGAAGCAGCTCAGGCAGAGAATCCATTTTTAAAAAAATAATACTTAAGTTTTCCAATTTAATAATCCAATAAAGGCCACATTAGAGACATTCCGAATTATAAAATAATCTAACAGTCCAAATATTAAGCCAAATCATAAATCTTTGTTTGACTTCCCATGCTCTGAGGTTGGAGGATTGCCATCACCTCACATTTGCACCGCTTTCTTTATTAGTCCAGGTGGTTCCCATAATTCAATCCAATATTAATCCTTAGTTTGTTTTCGTCCAGCAAGCGAGTTATATCAGAACAGTATGTTTCTGTGTGGGTGTTTTATTTCCTTCTGTGTCTTTCACTTTCACTTCTTAATGTCAGTAATTATCCAATACGACACATCCCCAAATGGAGGAAATCTGGCTTTCTGTCAGTTGTTCTAGGTGTATGTCCAAACCTCTTCCTTTCATCTCATACCAGAACAGATAGGCCTGTACTTTGGCTAGAAGCCTTAATTCCCATATTCCACTCTTAACAGTCCATCAGAATTAATTGCAAATTCGTAATTTTTTTCTGCACAGTTAATAATTAGATCAAAAATATATCACTATTACAGTACAGTACAGTATTGCTTGCGTACATAATCGGTATTCAGGCTTTCCAGGGGGATTTGCCGAGTAAAATAGCAAATACGCAGTATATCAAAAAGAAACAAAGACGGCTCCCCCTCCCTTTCCGTTCTGACATACCAGTTCCATAGTAAATATAGTCTCTCTTCCACTCGAATCCTTTAGCTCCTCACTGACTGAATCAATTGGCAGAGAAGTTTATCTCCCCTCACTCAGAGCATGCCCGTTAATTAAGTCCGAATTACCAACTTAAAAAACAGGAGTTCGTTTGCTCATGGCGACAATTTTGGAGTGTTGCCAAAGAGACGCACAGTGTTTTCCACCCAGCGCCCCCTGCCCCCTCATTCCTACTGGATTGGGACAGGTATTGGGCGATCTGTGGGTGAAGCTGCTCCCCCCCCAGCCCTTGGGGGGCGGGTTTGGGAGGATGATTACTCCTATCTCATCCTCAAAATATCCCATGCGAAACGGCTCACATGTAATCAACAGCCTCCACCATGGCAAGGCAGGGAATCCTTGGTGCAGCAGGGAGGTCAGTACACCAATAGGAATCCTGCACTAACCCTATTGCCCAACTTCCAGAACGTGCACTCAGCAAATTGGGTCTCCCTAATAGGATGCCGGATGAAAACTAATGACATCCTAAAAATCACTGCAACCCCCCCCCCCACCTGCCCACAGGACCTGGGTTGCTGTGAGTAAGCAGCAAGAACAGGCCCACCTAACATGTCCAACCAGGTCTCTGTAACACATGCCAGGTCAATTCCTCCATCCACAATTCTTCCATGACAACTAAAGTTGCTGCCTCGGTAATGACATAGTCCCGTCCTAGTGTAACTCTTCCTTCTGCCTGTGATCACTGGGATTGAATGTCCCAATTCCTCTCCCCTGTGGAACCTGCCACAGCCATTCTGTTCTGAACAACAACAAGCAACACGTCGACTAATAATATACTAACAGAATATTTGTAACATTATACTGTTTCAAAATTCATAAACAGAAGACATATAATATGTGCATGGAGTCACAAATAATAGGATTTAAATAAATGTTCCAAGAACAGGAATGTAGGAGTAGTGAGTCACTATCAAAGATCACTGAGATGGAGGCAAAATGCCTTTCCACAGTCAATATCCTACAAATGCGATGATAGGTGCTCCAAACATAGCAAGAGGGTACTCTGAGCACAGCAGCAGACAGAACAGCTCTTCCAGGATAACGAACTGTTTCAATGATAATTCTTCATCAGCTGGCAAAAGTGCTCAACTAGAGGCACTTCCATGACTTGATTCCTAATGTGGGATCGATGCTCTCCTATACGGACACTGCCCGCCAGTATGGTCGATCCAATATAAAGCAGATTGCAAGGGCATCTTATTAGGTAGAAGAGTTTGGATTTGATATCACGCTTTATCACTACCCTAAGGAGTCTCAAAGCGGCCAACAATCTCCTTTCCCTTCCTCCCCCACAACAAACATTCTGTGAGGTGAGTGAGGCTGAGAGACTTCAGAGAAGTATGACTAGCCCAAGGTCACCCAGCAGCTGCATGTGGAGGAGTGGGAAATTGAACCCGGTTCACCAGATTACGAGTCCACTGCTCTTAACCACTACACCACACTACAGCATCTTTGTATGCAGGTATACAGTATCTTTGGTCTAACGTACTGAAATGACGGATGGTAAATCTAAAGTTAGAATAAGCATCATAGATCTCTTTCGTCTGTAATACAAAAGGGCAAGATATTCATCCACCGCATTTATGATGACCCATCAGGCTGGAACTAGTGGGAGAACGTGTCAATGTAAGGTCAGAATGGACCAGCCATCCTGCTGGCTAGGGCCCACTCCCGGGGCAGCCCTGACCCTCTCCCCTTAAAAATATATTATGCCAGCTATAAAGTAAACCAATAGAAAATAATAATAAAAAGAAACAATTTACAGTTATGCACAAATTAAAATGACCCCAACCAACCCCCAACTCAATAAAAACAAAACAAAACAACCAAAAATTAAAGCTCCACAGATTAAAAGCTGTTTAAAAACATTTCCGGCAGCTGGAGCAGTAAAACCATTAACAGCCCCTAAACACTCGCCCCAACCCAAGAGTTTGTTCCAGTGAGCCTTGCAGCAGGGAGCAGGTCCTTCAGCACTCACAGTAGCAGATGTTACTCTGGCCTCCCAGGAGCCTCTCAGCTGGTTTGTGTGAGTCTGGGCCACACACCCTAGGCCAGGTAGAAAGGAACTTGCAGCAGGGAGCCGGTCCTCCAGCACTCACTGTTCTTCCCTCAACTTAAAGTGGTTGATGTTACCAATATCACCACTTTTCTCTTTTGTTTGACTTTCTTTTTGAAGAGGCAGAGGGGCAAAGTGGGGAGGAAATACTGGGAGGGAAGTTAGTCATTTGCAAAGGAAAGCAAAGACTTGCAGTGGTTAAGTGTTAGAGTGGGCGACCAAGATTCAAATCCCTACAGACTGATGAAGCTCACTGGGTGTCCTTGGGCCAGTCATTCAACAATACAAACAACACAATAACTGAACTTCTCGCCACCAATAAGGAAAAACGTCTGCAGCATCTTTATTATTATCAGTGTGTACCTTTTTTCTGAGTGGCTGGAGATAGCAGAGAGAGGAAGAATGTATTGTACACTTTCAAGGACACAAGATGGGGAGGCACGTCTGAACACTAAGCGACTCCTGGGGCATAGCGTCTCTTATTGCTGCCCGGGGCGGGGGGTGGGTGGCCATGCTGGACGGTGCGCTCACACACTGGAGCCTGCCGCTTCTGCCCCTGAGTCAGGCCTGACCTGGGAGTGGAGCTGTGGCCGGCTGGCAGTGTTAGGCCGCCATGTTAGGAAGCTGACATCCATAGCTCCCTCATGTGCTGAAGGAGAGCTTGATCCAGAGATGGTCCACCTATATATTTCTTAACAGCTTGAAACAGTTGTAAATAAAGCAGTCTGCAGTATACTGCATCTACATTCTACACATTTTCAGGAGGACCACAGGTTGTAGGATTAGAACTTGTCGCCAGTTGTTTCTCGGTGACTCAACAGTGCCACCTAGTGACCAAGTTCCAGTTCCGTCATTTACTAGTGAAATAGTTCTTCACTGCAAGAGAGCCAAGGGCAGCTGCTTTCATCCCCTTTCCATGCTACTCCCCTGAAGCCTTTTGATATGCTGAAGAGACTCGATTGTGGTTCTGTTTGCATTAGCAAACAAACAAACACAAACTGCAAAGCTCTTGTATGTGGTTTCAACCCACCCATACCTCTCCCTCTGCCCCTAGGAGCCAACTCCTAGGGGCCAAGGGGTCCACACCATCCCAATGAAATATTTGAGGGGGCACCCCCCAAGTTGATGGGCATTGCCATTCAAATGGTGTGCGTGCATGCATGGCATCATGTGGTCGATTATGCAGGGCAGTGCCTACCCCCCCCCTATTTTATTCAAGTCGGCACTCCTGCTTTTACCTCTCTCTGCCTTTTGCTGTTCAGGAGGCCCATTTTCAGCTTCACTTTTGGTTCCTGAATAGGAGAGGGCTGGATTGACCCTCCCCCTTATTTCAGAAGTGAAGGGGTGTATGGGTGTGCTTTTAAGCAAAATGAGCTTTGCTTTGGGGGTCAGAGAGAGGGAAGGGAATCAAAGCAGAGTGGGGAGGTTGTTTTGTTGTTGTTTCAACAAGTTTGCTTTGTGAGTATTCCTTTCCTGTTTACATAATGAGGCACTGGAAGGCTGCTTCAGAAGGCGGCTTTAGAGACGTTTGGGATCTCTCTTCCCCCAACCCCCATTATTTGGGAGGAATATTAGGAGGAATATTGTGGCATTTTAAAGAAACACATTAAAGTCTGACATCTCCTTGTTGTTGTATTGTGAGGAAACTCTTTAATATCGGGGACCCATTGGTTGTATTTACACAAGAAAACACCCATCAAGGGAGAGAGGTGGATTGGATGGTGCTTACATTAATCTTTTAATGTTTTAAAAGATTCTCAAATCCTGGATATTAAAATGCAAAATGCGTTAACATTTACATAGTTTGCCATGGTAAATGTGGCATGCCAGGTAACCTTTCATGTAACTTTTCATTTAACAGGATTTTGAAGGCGCAACAGCACAGGCAGTCCTGTAAAAAAGTTACACAGTATTGCGATTGGAGAGGTACTGCTCAAAAATAATAAATTAGATTGCAATCCCAATCCCATTTGCATGGGTGTAAGCCCATATAATAGACATATTTAGCTGTGACTGCAGTACTTGCTGAAGAAGTGACATAACATATTGGGCTGTGTGTGTGTAACATTACATTACACGCATGCGTGCACACATATACATACCAGTATTTGTAAATACTTATGGTTGGTTACTGTTGCTGAGGCTGATTCCCATTTTTATCTGTGGTGCCCAATTAAGAACTGCTATTAAAAATGTGATATTAACAATGTGTCACTGCTGTGAATTGTGTATTAGTTCATGCGTTTAGAAAAAACAAATAGAAAGTGCTCTGCTGCATTGGGGCGGGGGGGGGCCACTGGTGACTACCCATTCTGTTTTTGTGCCTGCAACCCAGGTTCCAGGAGCCATTTGGCTCCTAGCTTATACACCTCACTTTCTAATACTGTCACGGTGTTCCCACTTAAAATTTAAAGAGGCTATTGTAATAATATATGTATTGGATGTTACCCCCACACCCCCATACGAAATTGGGAGTTCTTAGGGCATTTGGGAAACTTTAAGACGAACAAACACACATTTAGTGTTAATATAACAGTAGTATGCATGTGCGTATGACAGAAGCATAGTTTTGAAGCAGTTGATTTTTCAGGTGCGTTCTTGCATTTGAATCAGAAAATACCTTTAAATATCGATTAAAGGAGAAGGAGGTACCACTACATTTTGCAGACACACACCCTCTGATGCTGAAGGGACTCTTGGCACTCGGCTGTTGTTGAATTAATACCACCCAGGGACTACTTGGGGATTCCTCCTTTGCAGGGGGTTGGGCTAGACAACCCTTGAGGCCCCTTCCAACTCTACACTTCTGTGATACACATTAAGAAAAACTGGGTCTTTTACCTCTGTAATGTCAACAGTGGACTTTTAGAACAGGAGCTGGCATTGCACAAAGGTATTAAGTTACTAAATCATTGTGAAATACTTTTATTGAGTGAAATAGTGTAATTAACCTTGTTAAACAATAATCTGAAACAAACATTACTATCTTATACAAATAATACAGTATTCTTGATACGTTAAATTTTTGTGGTCTTCCTTCTTTTCTTTTTTAACCTTCTCTGTCTCTTATTAGTCAATTTTCCCAAGATAATTTTTTGTTAGACCTGTGAAAGACCTGAAAGTGATTTTAGTGTATATAGTATATATTATTTTTACTTAGGTCTGGTTTTGTGTCTCATGCTCTCTGTAAGCTGTTCAATATAAATTATATTTACTTTTTTCTTTTCTTTTGCTATAGCTGTTTTCTTGTAAATGAAGAGAAGAGAAAAACTAAAGAAATAAACATAAATGTTAAAATTTAGTATTTTGATTGAAATATATTCAGTATAAAGTATTTCAATATGTCACAAGCTAATCCCATCATTAAACCCTACGGTGGGGAAGTACCGTATTTTTTTGCTCTATAAGACACACCAGACCACAAAACGCCTAGTTTTTGGAGGAGGAAAACAAGAAAAAGAAAATTCTGAATCTCAGAAGCCAGAACAGCAAGAGGGATTGCTACACAGTGAAAGTTGCAATCCCTCTTGCTGTTGTGGCTTCTGTGATAGCTGCGCAGCCTGCATTGGCTCCATAAGACGCACACACATTTCCTCTTACTTTTTAGGAGGGAAACGGTGAGTCTTATAGAGCAAAAAATACGGTAAGTATTGCAAGCAGATGATACCATAATAGAAACAATAAAATACAGTGGTACCTCTGGATATGAACTTAATTCGTTCTGGAGGTCCATTCTTACCCTGAAACTGTTCTTAACATGAGGCGCCATTACCTCGCATCCTGGGGCAAAGTTCGCATCTGGGAGCAACTACTTCCAGGTTAGCACAGCTCGTAACCCGACACATGCACAACCAGAAGCGTTCGTATCCAGAGGTACCACTGTAAAGAGGTTAGTTTATTCCTTCACGGAGGGATTCTTAACTTTACTCAATGCAGTTTATTTGTGTCCTGTGGTCCAAGAATAGGTGGTTATGGATATTTGCCTGCCTCCAAGGATATTGGAATAGCATGCCACCCCCCAAGCAGCTGTACGTTAAACAATTTGCTATTTCATAAATGGAATTATATACAGTTTATATACAATTTATATAGTTGGGTGAAGATTTTATTTTAAATCCATGTTTCTTGATGTAGTTAAAGATTATTGTAAGATGACCTCTTTGAAGATGGTTTTATGAAGCATTTTAGATAATTCTCTCCCTGCCCCCAAGTTCTTTATACAATTGCTTATTCTCTTCTCACAGCTGTTCACTTGCTAGCATTCATCTGCAGTAAAGCTCTGAATCTGGGTCAGTGTGTCACACCCACTGTTGGAGGGCCTGAAAGCATGTCCTGTGACCAGGAGTGCGAATAAGTTGAGTTTAGAGAGGCAGTACAATACAATAATGGCTTTTAGACTAGCTTGTGGCGCTGAACAGAAAATGGTTGCATTTGTATATTGTCAAAATGCAGAGGAGGAGAAAGAGACTGAATGAATGAATGAATGAATGAATCAATCAATCAATCAATCAATCAATCACTTAAAGATATAATTGCAGGCTTGTAATTTTTATGGTAGTGGGTTTTTTTGGGGGGGAGGATTGTTTATGTAACCAACAGTGGCATTAATTTTGTCATGTATTTGCTACCACCTCTCCCACTCCCCCGTTCTAAAAATAGGTAAAGTAAATATGACTTTGCTCATGTGCACAGTTGAGGGAAGGAGGTCTGTGTTGTTGAGGATGATACTTTTGGTGCTTTAACTGTCTGTGTTTACAACTAAATCAAAGCTATTTACATATTTGTCTCAAGCAGCATATCTCACTAGCGGTTTTTAGTGGGTAACACTCTTAATTTGCTTTTCTTTCAAAATATAAACCTATACACATATGAAACATAAGTAAAGGTAAAAAAGGTAAAGCACCCCTGAGTGGTTAAGTCCAGTCAAACTCGATTATAGGGTGCAGCACTCATCTCTGCTTTCAGGCTGAGGGAGCTGGGGTTTGTCTGAAGACAGCTTTCCGGGTCATGTGGCCAGCATGACTAAACCTCTACTGGTGCAACGGAACACCGTGATGGAAGCCAGAGCACACAGAAATGCCATTTAACTTCCTGCCACAGTGGTACCTATTTATCTACTCGTGCTGGTATGCTTTCGAACTGCTAGGTTGGCAGGAGCTGGAACAGAGCAATGGGAGCTCACCCCGTCGTGTGGATTCAAACTGCCGACCTTACGATCGGTAAGCCCAAGAGGCTCGGTGGTTTAGACCACAACACCACTGCATCCCATACATGAAACATAAAGATGTTTGTCATGCTTTCCCCATGTCCAAAATACCCAAAATCCAGTCCATTAGGTGTGCCTGCCTAGCTTCCCTGCTCACATGCTTTGTCACCCACTATGGCATATGCACCTATCAATTTCACATCTTTTCTACTTAATACACCATCCCCTCTAGCTTCTACAGTGGAATGGTTCAGATATATTCCTAAATTATAGTTTACCGTTACAAGAACAAATCTCAGGCTCATATGCTCGCTCTGCATGGCTGTGAGGGGCTTGCAAGTTCTCATTTCTGTTTTTAATTAACAACACCGTGTCATGTCAGCTGAACCTGAAAAAGTGTGAGTGGTTTTAAGTATGTTACGTTGAAAGAAACCAAGCTCAAACCATAGCTTAAGAAGTTGGGATGGTTTTGGGTTGTTTGTTGATACAACAAACATTAGTTAAGATTAGATAAAGTTTAGTTTTCAGGCATAGAGCAGCTAAACTCTGGTTAAACTAAGATGGAAGTCGAAGCTTCTGATCTTCATAATGACCATTGGTAGTGCCAATAAAAGAGGCGTACAAGAAGACACTCAAATTACAGTGGTACCTCGGGTTAAGTACTTAATTCGTTCCGGAGGTCCATTCTTAACCTGAAACTGTTCTTAACCTGAAGCACTACTTTAGCTAATGTGCCGCCGGAGCACGATTTCTGTTCTCATCGTGAAGCAAAGTTCTTAACCCGAGGTAATATTTCTGGGTTAGCGGAGTCTGTAACCTGAAGCGTATGTAACCCGAGGTACCACTGTATATAGCAGTGTTCCTAAAGTGGTGAGCAAGAGACAACAGCAGGAGGATTTAAGATGTAAAACAGATATTGGTACCTGGCATGCCACATTTACTATTGCTATTGACTTGGAGATCCTGGGATGATTGCAGGCTCCTCCTCCCTCCTTCTGAAGCCAGCTTACCTTGGGGGGCGGGGAGTAGAGCTCCAGTGGTCAGGAAATGCAAAGCTCTGTGCCTGCTCGCCCGCTAGTCCAAATGCAAGGAAAAGAATAAGAAAGGAGCGCCCCCCTCAAACAGCGAGGAAGGCAAATAACAAAACACATGGAGAAAAGCCCCCTTAGTGCTCTCTGAGCTTGAGCAAGGGAAAGGCTTTAACGCAACAGCAGGGGAAAGAGAGGTGGAGTAAGGGCTTGGGGATGCTGACACGAAGTCAGCTGAGATTTAAAGCAACAGTAGGGGAAAGACTTAGAAGCCCTGGGGCACGTTCCTCAGATCTGTGTAAACTAATATAAAAATATAGTTTTACTTTTCTCACTTGTTTAGTTACTTGTCCATCTAACAACTATTTGGATCTGTCATGATGATATCCTAACATAACTACTGTATCTGTGAAATAAAGTTCCATTTATTTATTTGTTTATTTATTTATTTAAAATGACTTTGGAGGGTGATAGATCACTGTCAGTTTTTTATATTGGATTGTAGATCACACCCTACTTTGTCAGTTGTCATTACAATAAGAGGTCTGAAAATAGTTTATTATAAGAAAATGCTAGTCAGACTGAAGATACCAGTAACCCCCTATTTCTCAATCATAGAATGTGGGCAGATTCTTTTTCCTGGACCCTCTTCAGTGTTTAATGCTTCCTTATATAAAAAAAATCATTTTCTAGCTTCATTAGTAACAGTGAATGGATGGCAATTGCAAATACAGTATTAGGCAAACTTGGCAGTTTTAGAGTTTTTGGCTTTGTTTTCTAAATACAAGTAAAACAAGCATTCTAAATGAGATCACACTGTAGAGCATTAGAGATTTTCTGTGTGCAGACTGCACATTGCCAGGTGCAGATTACCTTAATTTGCACAGGAAAAATTGAAACAAAAATTTAAAAGTTTCTGGAAAACCAACAAATGTAAATAGCTAGATAATTCTAGAATAACTTTCTCTAAACTTGACTGCTGTTCCATTTCTAATTTCATTGAGGATGACGATTTGTAGATATGGGATCCTGGCTCCAAAATAAGGAACTACACTTGAAGTTGGAACTGTTTATTCTTTGAATTGAGGAAGACATGCTATTATTTTTTATGTACTCTTTTCTGTTCTCTCCATGTGAAATCATTAAGGAGTACATTAAGAACATTCTCTGTATTACAGTAGGTTTTTGTTGGTATGTTGCAGATTAAACTGGTCCTGGGCAAATAGTAGGTGTCTCAGTGAAGACATTTTAGTCCACATACTGTAATAGTCCTGAGATGGAAAGCTGAAATTCTATATCTTCCATTGGTACTGGAAAAGAAAAAAGGTGGATATATTACGTCTTTAAACATTGCATGTATCAAATGTAGCAAAGAAAGAGCTAAGCAAATGTTAGTTTAACCAACCCTTGAAAGCAGTGCTTGTGAGATTTTCATGAAAAAGGAGGGGAAATAGTTTCTGGTAGGGGTAAACACTGGTCAAAGATTGCAATTGTATCTGTACCTTTGGGAAGCAGCCTGATCTACTTTGGAGCCACACTCTGTCTTTCCAGTTTGTACTGTTATTCAAGAATGAATTAGATCTGTTAAAAAAAGAAGTGTTGTTTTCTCCCTATTCAACATAATGGGGAATCAAAAAATGATTGTAACTTCCCACCCTTTTTTACGGAAATGGGTGAAATGTACTGGCATAGCTCCTCTTGAGTTGATCCAGTCTGCTAAATTGTAAGATACACCCAGGGGAGTTTGTGCAGGGTTCTTTAAAGCTTTTTTCAAAAAATGAAGAAAATGTCTACAATTCTCATTTTCTGTCAGAATTGGAAGCAATTTGCAGGCATGGGCATCCCACCTGAGGGGTTGAAGTCTACCAGTTTTTAGAATGATAGGTGCAGTGATTTTCCTTCAACAAACTTTGCAGTTTTGAGGTAGGTGCAAAAGAACCATAGACATAGAGTTGGATAGGGGGCAGGGAACAATAGCTGTAAAGTAACATAAATAGTTTTGACAGAATTACAAGCCTGGTAGATGAAGGGAATGCAGTGGATGTAGCCTACCTTGATTTCAGCAAGGTATTTGACAAGGTGCCCCATGATATTCTTGTAAAGAAGCTGGTAAAATGCGGACTTGACTATGCTACCACTCAGTGGATTTGTAACTGGCTGACTGACCGAACCCAAAGGGTGCTCATCAATGGTTCCTCTTCATCCTGGAGAAGAGTGACTAGTGGGGTGCCACAGGGTTCTGTCTTGGGCCCGGTCTTATTCAACATCTTTATCAATGACTTGGATGATGGACTCAAGGGCATCCTGATCAAATTTGCAGATGACACCAAACTGGGAGGGGTGGCTAACACCCCAGAGGACAGGATCACACTTCAAAACGACCTTGACAGATTAGAGAACTGGGCCAAAACAAACAAGATGAATTTTAACAGGGAGAAATGTAAAGTATTGCACTTGGGCAAAAAAAATGAGAGGCACAAATACAAGATGGGTGACACCTGGCTTGAGAGCAGTACATGTGAAAAGGACCTAGGAGTCTTGGTTGACCACAAACTTGACATGAGCCAACAGTGTGACGCGGCAGCTAAAAAAGCCAATGCAATTCTGGGCTGCATCAATAGGAGTATAGCATCTAGATCAAGGGAAGTAATACTGCCACTGTATTCTGCTCTGGTCAGACCTCACCTGGAGTACTGTGTCCAGTTCTGGGCACCACAGTTCAAGAAGGACACTGACAAACTGGAACGTGTCCAGAGGAGGGCAACCAAAATGGTCAAAGGCCTGGAAACGATGCCTTATGAGGAAGGGCTAAGGGAGCTGGGCATGTTTAGCCTGGAGAAGAGGAGGTTAAGGGGTGATATGATAGCCATGTTCAAATAGATAAAAGGATGTCACATAGAGGAGGGAGAAAGGTTGTTTTCTGCTGCTCCAGAGAAGCGGACACGGAGCAATGGTTCCAAACTACAAGAAAGAAGATTCCACCTAAACATTAGGAAGAACTTCCTGACAGTAAGAGCTGTTTGACAGTGGAATTTGCTGCCAAGGAGTGTGGTGGAGTCTCCTTCTTTGGAGGTCTTTAAGCAGAGGCTTGACAACCATATGTCAGGAGTGCTCTGATGGTGTTTCCTGCTTGGCAGGGGGTTGGACTCGATGGCCCTTGTGGTCTCTTCCAACTCTAGGATTCTATGATTCATGGAAGACAGGGATGGGGTAGATGCATCCCCCCTAGCAATGTGCATCTTACCCAGAGGGTTGTTCTTGAGAGGTGGGCTTCTGTCCCCATGAAGTTTTGGGTGTGTGATAAAGATTTCACCGTTGACTTGCATAAGGGGAGTCACAGGACCCTCAAAGTACTGTGATTGTAGTGAGTTGGAAAAATAATTCACTGGGATTAAAAGAGATCTGCTTGGCAAAATGAAGATTTCCCCATCCTTCCCAGCTTCTATCTTGAGCTGTAAGCATTTCCCCAGTCACCATTGACTTCAGATGAACAAAACCACAGTTCTGTACAGTGGTGCCCCGCAAGACGAACGCCTCGCAAGACGGAAAACCCGCTAGACGAAAGGGTTTTCCGTTTTGGAGGCGCTTCGCAAAACGAATTTCCCTATGGGCTTGCTTCGCAAGACGAAAATGTCTTGTGAGTTCCTGCGGGTTTTTCCCCCTTCCCCCCCCTTTTCCTAAGCCGCTAAGCCGCTTATCAGCCGATCCGCTGATAAGCCGCTTAACAGCTGATCGCTAAAAGCCGCTAAACCGCTAATAGTGCTAATCCGCTAAGCCGCTAATGGGCTTGCTTCGCAAGACGAAAAAACCGCTATACAAAGAGCCTCACAGGGCGGATTAATTTCGTCTTGCGAGGCACCACTGTATTTTTTTGGACAGACAAGGCTACTGAGTGACTTAGAAAGTTTGGGAGTCTCCAATTAGACCCGAGATGCCTTCCATGATTCATCACAGAGGTGCGATCTGACTTAGAGGCTTCCTCAAACCACCTCAATTTACTTTGTAATTCAGAATGCACTACCTTTGTTTCTTGCTCAGCCAGCATTGACCAAAGAAATTGTTTAGCTTAAATTTGCACCATACTTACTGTAGCTCTGGATCATCATCATTTTTTTTACTTCATGGCAAGATACATTGTGGGTTGATTTGATTAATGAAAAGAGAGAGCTGTGATAAATGTAATCATTCCACTCATGCAATGCAAGTGAGAGCCAGTGTGGTGTAGTGGTTAAGAGCGGTAGTCTCGTAATCTGGGGAACCGGGTTCGCGTCTCCACTCCTCCACCTGCAGCTGCTGGGTGACCTTGGGCCAGTCACACTTCTCTGAAGTCTCTCAGCCCCACTCACCTCACAGAGTGTTTGTTGTGGGGGAGGAAGGGAAAGGAGAATGTTAGCCGCTTTGAGACTCCTTACAGGGAGTGAAAGGCGGGATATAAAGTCCAAACTCTTCTTCTCCTCTTCTTGTGAAGACAAGGCATTATGAGTTGGATGTAGCGGCCTTAGGTGCAAAGGAGCTCTGCTGAATTACTGTGAGTGGATCATATTCCTTGACAGATTACTAAAGGAAGACTTGCAGAGTTAAATTATGGAATCAAATTGAACTTGTAACATAGGATATCCAAGTTTAGTTTTTCTTTGTTTATATTTTTGTGCCTTCTGTTGTATACTATAATCACTTCTATACAGTGTGTCCTTATTCCAAGCTTAAATAGGGACATTTGATGCAAACGAACAGATGCTGACTTTAAATGGCAATTAGCAGAACCTGCCTAACTTGGTACTTTGTAGTAATACCCTGTTGTATTTTTTTGTGGAGAGAGGGGAAACAATTTTGTCATTTTTGCTTTCAGATTATAAAGTGATCTACAGGAGTATCAAATCAATAATTATTGGGATGGGAAAAGCTCAGCTGCCATGAACATTTTTTAAGGTAAAGGTAAAGGTACCCCTGCCCGTACGGGCCAGTCTTGACAGACTCTGGGGTTGTGCGCCCATCTCACTTAAGAGGCCAGGGGCCAGCGCTGTCCGGAGACACTTCCGGGTCACGTGGCCAGCGTGACATCGCTGCTCTGGCGAGCCAGAGCCGCACACGGAAACGCCGTTTACCTTCCCGCTGGTAAGCGGTCCCTATTTATCTACTTGCACCCGGAGGTGCTTTCGAACTGCTAGGTTGGCAGGCGCTGGGACCGAGCAGCGGGAGCGCACCCCGCCGCAGGGATTCGAACCACCGACCTTTCGATCGGCAAGTCCTAGGCACTGAGGCTTTAACCCACAGCGCCACCTGCGTCCCAGAACATTTTTTAGGGTGTATCAATTCAAAATTTGTGCTGCCAAGTGCAAAAACATTGAGTGTTGAATGGTTTTGAATCCTTTGTAGGTTTTACTTGTCTGGTTCATAGGATTAGAAATTACATGTGTCCACATACCCCTGTAACGATGCTGGCAAATCAAACATTTGTTCTAGACATTTAGTTTCAAGGCAAAGCTTGAGATCTAAAAATTTATTTCCTGTTGATTTTTCCGCAGTTGTGTCTTGTGGAAATATTGTTGCATATTTATTTTTGTTTTGACATAAACAGTTTTGGCTTCATACAGACGTGCTGTAGCTGCTAGTCTGAAAAAAGCTTTAGACCATGTAAGTCCACATGCTCCTTGTTTGCTAAAAGTTAGGGTGTGGGAAAATATTGTACTATTTTTTTTAAAATTGCACATTTTTAACACTGGAAGAGTTGAATTTGAGTAATAGACATGTTTCTTGCAAAGCTCCCAGTTTTTTTCTATAGAGTTTTCAAATTGGATCAAACTTTTCTGTAGTTAAAAAAGTATATCTTTTTCAGTATCTAATTCTCTAGCCACAGCTTTGTCCATAAATTAGTGCAGGTTAGTGCCTGATAGGGCCAAAATACTGCATTTCACCTGATGTTGTATGCATATGAAGTCTGCAAAACATTTGGGCAATGCCTTCTTATATCCCAGATAGAGTATGTAAGTTGCATGACATCAGTGGAATTACATCAGCATAATTGCAACCTTATGATGAAAGATTAATCAAATTTTGTATAGTCGTGAAACCTATATTTCCAAAGAGTTGCTGCTGCGCAGAATAGATTGATCCCATCATAAGCATCACATAACATTTTTATTTCTGAGAAAGAATGCAATTAGTTGTTCATTATTGTCTGTTTCTGTTAATTTTATTCTGGTGTTTGGAGACCTCAACAGGAAAAAAATCGGATAACCTGAAGGCAGGAGCTGTGAAGTGGTGAATCTAAATGTCCCACATGTAGAGCAGGAGTGGGCAAGCTTGCTGGATTTTTTTTTGGGGGGGGAGGGGGGAGTAGGTTTTTTTGTGCCTTTAACAGCTGAATGGTGGGCAGAAATTAAATAGGAAATTACACTATCAACAAGCATCCTGGCTAACCATAGAACATCTACAGATAGGTAGCCGTGTTGGTCTGCCATAGTCAAAACAAAATAAAAAAATTCCTTCCAGTAGCACCTTAAAGACCAACTAAGTTAGTTCTTGGTATGAGCTTTCGTGTGCATGCACACTTCAGTGTATCTGAAGAAGTGTGCATGCACACGAAAGCTCATACCAAGAATTAACTTAGTTGGTCTTTAAGGTGCTACTCATAGAACATCTGTCATTCATGGCCACTGGTCCAGATGGAAAAGAGATACCGTACTACCATCAGCTCCAGTATGGTTGCTAGCGTGGATCAGGACAGACACCTCCTCTTCATTGACACCGCCTCTGCATTGCCCTCTTTGCTGTTAACCTTGGCTGCTGCAGCTGCAAGATTTGCTGTTGCCAGGACTCTGCATTCTAGGGGAGCTGGAGCTGACCTTGTCACCTGCTAAATAAAAGAGCCCAATACCATTGCTGGAGGAGGTGTTAATGGTGTCCACATTGGGGAAACCATCTGCCTTAATTGAGTTCTATTTAGGATAAATGGGTCTTTTTGGAGTAAAGTGTAACCAAATAAGACTTCAAACTATGTTATCTGTTACTTCAGGCATTTCTTTTAAAAAGTTATTCAATTAAAAGGTATCTGAAAAGCTAGTTGGGCTTTTATTGTTATTTTTTAAGTGTTCCAAAGCAGAGGGATAGCTTGCTGTTGCTTTGAAAGAATTCTTTTTAGTACTTCATTGCATGAACATTACAACAAATGTTGTATGGCATGGTGTGGGGGTGGCATCTGTGATAACCTTAGTTAAAGGACCTGCTGAATCAAGCTAGTAGTCTCTCTAGTCTAGCATCCTGTTGTCACCGTGGCTAACAAGCCGCTGGTGTTCAGAAATATACAGTGGTACCTCGGGTTAAGTACTTAATTTGTTCCGGAGGTCTGTTCTTAACCTGAAACTGTTCTTAACCTGAAGCACCACTTTAGCTAATGGGGCCTCCTGCTGCTACCATGCTGCCACCGCACAATTTCTGTTCTCATCCTGAAGCAAAGTTCTTAACCTGAAGCACTATTTATGGGTTAGCAGAGTCTGTAACCTGAAGCGTATGTAACCCGAGGTACCACTGTATTTACGGTGTGGTGGCATACACATCACATACTTCATGAATGCAACATACAGTGGACACTCGGGTTGCGAACATGATCCGTGCGGGAAGCACATCCACAACCCGCACTTCTGCAACCCGCAGTGCCGCGTCTGCGCACGTGTGGGTTGCGATTCACTGCTTCTGTGCATGCGCAAAGTGCGATTTGGTGCTTCTGCACATGGGGCTTCCTGCTGCTGCTGCGCCGCCGGAGCACAATTTCTGTTCTCATCCTGAAGCAAAGTTCTTAACCCGAGGTACTATTTCTGGGTTAGCGGAGTCTGTAACCTGAAGTGTATGTAACCTGAAGTGTATGTAACCCGAGGTACCACTGTACTGCCTCTGACAGTGGAGGTAGAACATAGCCATTGTAGTGATTAGCTGTTGATAGCCTTATCCTCCATGAATCTGTCCAGTCATCTTTTATAACGATGCATTTTGGTGCTCATTTCCTCCTGGGGAGAGTCCCATAATTTAGCTCTACGCTTTGTGAATAAGTACTTTTGCTATCTGACATGACATTAAACTTCATTGGCTTTCCCCGAGTTCTAGTGTTATGAGGGAGGGAGCAAAACTTTTCTCTATCCGCTTTCCAATACATTCCAATGCCATGTATAATTTTATAAATTTCTGTGATGTCACCTCTTACCTTTTCTCTAAACTAACAATCTCAGGTTCTGTAACCTTTCCTCATAGGAAATTTGCTTCATCCCCTTTCTGTTCATGCAGTGACATGTGGTCTCCTTCATTTGCCAGAAGCAGTGTTGGTTTGCTGTGCTTTTAGACAATTAGAGATTGTGAGTGCTGAGTTTCCTCCTCTCCTTCCACTGTGGGTTCTATAGTTAGCTGTTGCAATAAGCTTATTTGTGTTAATTAGCTGGATGTACCTTTCAGCTAGCATCATCTGGGGAGTCTTCAGTCTGAGAAGTACATGTCTTCCCCTCTTTGATTGTTGTGGATCCTGATTGGTATAAGATGCTTCCCACCCACATTTTTCTAATCTGGGCAGCAGTGGCAACTGAGACTCATTTGGTGACCTAGATTTTTCCTTATTTTGTTTCATTGCCATGAAATTTTACTTAGATATGGAATTAGATACAGTACTTGAGAAGGTTTTTTTGTTTGCTTGTTAGAATGCAGAAATCTCGAATTTTACAAGGCGGGCTAAACAGCTCCTCGATGCAGATTTGATAAGATCCTGGGCTTTCTTCTGGATGCCTAGGTCAGATTATGGTCAAAGACACTCTAGATCAGGAGTGGTCTAAGGTCAGTCTTTCATAGTCTTTAAAAAAACAACAACTTGAAACCCATTAACGATCCAATAATATATGTGTTCAGTCTAGGGAGCAAGAGTGCATCCTCAGGCTCTCTTAAGTGACCCCATGTTTGCACTCTTGCTTAAGTATGGTCTTGCTGGATCATATCAGTGCTTCCCTGTATCAGGAAGTGTTTAATACTTGACGTTTTGGTATGTTTTGATATATGCTATGAGCTGCCTAGAGTGGCTGGGGAAACCCAACCAGATGGGTGGGGTTTAAATAATAAAATTATTATTATTAGCAAGATGCACCTAATCCAGCAGCCAGTGGTATTTTTTGCACATACATTATTATTTTTCATAATTCTTCTTTGGATAGACATGAAGAGGAGCAAAGATGCATGCAGGTCTCTGAAGTTGAGTCCTCTGACCTTTGGAATTCCTGCTACATCTCCTGCTGCTCAGATTTTGTCAGGAATTGCAAAATTGCAAAACTGTACTTTCAAGCCATAGTGCTTTAATAGGTGCCAAATAAATGTAATATATAAATAAAGGACTTTTATAATGAGTGCCTTTTGCAGTCACAAGGGTCAGGGACATTCTTTAAAGAAATACTTATTTTTTATTACTGTTGCACCATTTATACATTTACAGATTTTTCTTTTCTGCAGCATTCTTTTATAATATAAAAAATTGAAAGTTGGGATTCTCAGGATGCTGAATTCTATGTTCTGAATGCGACTGCATAGCTTACACAACTCTGCTTATGGTCAGGACTGCCATTCCAGTCATTCAGGATCCTCGTCATGTCAGACACCCGGGGAGGATAGCCACTTGTTACTATAGGCAGCACCCCAGGCATAGCATATGAAAACAGGCAAGGGGGCAACTAGGTCAATGCCAGTTCTGTTTCTACACTTAGTAGGGGATTCCTATTGATTCACCAGAATAGAGCACCTGAAGCAAGTGCTTTGTGTCAAAGTAGTTTGACTCAGTTGTTGAAGGTGCCATCAGTATGCTAATGATACTGAGCTCTATTTCTCCATAACATCTGAACCAGGATTGGAATGGCCATACAGGCCCCAAACCAGTGCCTGGAGGCAGTAGTGAGATGGATGAAGAAAAATGAGCTGCACTTGAATCCTGGCAAGATAGAGGAATCCTGGCAAGATAGAGGCCAATAGTTCCTATATTTGATAAATTCATCAATTGCCTATCCTGGATAGAATTGCATTTGGATCCAGGGGTGCTTCTGGATCTAGTAGGTTTTCCTGCTGCATGTTTCCAGTGTCTTTTAAGAGGTGCTTTTTCAGGGGAAAATTTTGTTTGACTTGCATGACTTTACCATTTTTTTCACTCTTGTGGAGACAGATCAAAAGTAAGCATTTCCTCTCCTTTAGAAGGACTACCTGCCTAGCCTCGTTACAAGATGTACAGGGAAATTATGGTTTACAATGCTTAGTTTTCTTGGACTACAGAGGCAGGGAGCCTTCCATATTAAGTACAGTCATACCTCTTGTTACGTTAGGTTCAGGTTACGTTCTTTCAGGATACGTACCGCTGCAACCTGGAAGTAACAGAACAGGTTACTTCCGGGTTTTGCTACTCGCGCATGCGCAGACGCTCAAAATGATGTCACGCGCATGTGCAGAAGTGGCGAATCGTGACCCGCGCATGCGCATATGTGGGTTGCGTTCTGCTCAGGTTGTGAACGGGGCCCCGGAACAGATCCTGTTCGCAACCAGAGGTACCACTGTACTTAAATAGTTTGCATCCTGCTGCCTTTTGTTTTTATGCAAACGGATTGAGGCATTGCTTGGGGCTAGACTAGGTTGTGGGGAATGCAATCATCCCGTAACCCTCTGCTGCCCTCTGCTGATACTTCAAGTGAATAGCATATTATCGTTTTAAAATATAATCCTGTAGCTTATATGTTTGCCAAGAGAATTGATTTTGCTGAAATTAATTATGGCATCTACTTTTATAAGGTGTTTCCTCGTGTAAAGTTACTCTTAACAAAAATCTTGGCTAACACGCCAAAGTAAATGAGGCACTGACTTGGAAATCTAAAGCAAATGAAACAATTATTTTCAGGTTGCTGGATGGTTTTTAAAATTCTGAGTGCTATTCTGCTGCCTCTGGTGTACAGAGCAAAATTGATACCAATCAGACTCTGTGATGCTCTGCAATTAGTATATTCCACAAGTTAAAGAAAACTACCAATGTTCTTCCCTCTTTCTTAGCAGCGCATTGTAGTAGCTGTTAATGCATATTTTCAAAGGCAGCCTGTTCCAAAGACGAAGCTGAATTATTGTAATACTGAGATGACCCCAGAAGGCAGGCCCCACCCTTTCCTTCCTAGCAGTAGGGCACCAGCAGCAACTCCTATTCACCGAGAGGCTCTTCTTGAGGAGCAGTTTCCTTACCTTGCTTCATGGGTGAGCAGAGCCTGGACCATGCTATGAATCCAGACCCTCCAAGTGTCCCTCTTTTCCAGGGACATCCCTGATTTAGAGAAGCCATCCCAGTTTCTGATTTGATCCCGGAATGTCCCGCTTTTACTTAGGATGTCCCTATTTTCATTGGAGAAATGTTGGAAGGTATGGAGTTATTCAACTCCTGAGCAGTCGGAAGGCAATCCTGTATAGGGAAGGGGTTTTTTTAATTGTTTAATGTTTTTTAAAAATATTTTTATACATGTTGGAAGCTGCCAAGAGTGGCTGGGGCAAACCAGTAAGATGTGTGGAGTATAAATAGTAAAATTACCATTATAGAATGGGACGTCCCTATTTTTGTTGGAGAAATGTTAGAGGGTATGTGAATAACTGGGACAGAGCTGTTCAAAAGTATCTCTTTTGGTCAGAGTTCCTCAGTCTTTTCTCCCTTGAGCCACAGTATATCTTGGACAAAAGGCAGCGCTTTTCCTTGGATAACTGCAAATTGTACTGTTTCTGTTTCCTCTGTCCTTGACTGAACCTAGACACAGCAAAAAAGTGTTTCAGAAAAACACGTTGTAAACCTCAAAGGGGGAAACCACGTTGGCGAAAGACAGAACTCCACAGCGCCATCTGGCGTCACAGTGTAATAACACTTATAAAATGTTTTTACTTTACTAATGTAGCCGAGTCCCTTGTAGCTTGAAAGGGCACTAATAGTGAGACCAGCAGCATGGTTAAATCTAAGATTGTTCGCTTTGGGTTTAAAGTATGAAAAATGACAGTAATCTGGGAAGGTAGCTCTGGGTGCAATGGGTCTTTTGTCAGGGGTAGGAATATGTTTTGCAGGCGACCTAACCTGAGAAGTTTAAAATGTACTGTAAAATGTTCTAATGCAGAAAGAAGTGATGGCACACCAAAACTTTTCCCTGTGCTTTGCATTCCCTTGTAGAGAATAAGAGGAAGTATGGTTTGTATAAATATAACTAGTGATTGTTTAAAATTACTTTTTAGCCACCCTGGGAATCATTTTTCTGAGGGTACGGGATTTTTTTTAAAAAACAAAATAGTCACAATAATGGTTAGAGTTACTGTAATTGCAATGGGTGATATCCCATGTTAGCCATACTCCGCATAGAGCCACTGGAATAAATGGACTTGAGTAGCCTAAATTCATAAATTTCAGTAGGTTTGCTCTTGAGTATTGCTGAACAATAACAACTTCATCTCTTATTTAATTTTAATTTTATACTATAACTAGAAGCTAGAATAAAATAAGTTGTCAAATTAAGAGTTCACTTCTCCTCCCTGGAATGTGTCAGTAGATCTGCCACATTGCCCACCTCTGATAGCTGCGTAAGTTGTGCAAATATGATTTCTTAATTTTAATAGTAATAATACTAATTTATATTTTGTACCCTACCCCCTCTGACTGGGTTGCCCCAGCCACTCGGATCAGCTTCCAGCACTACATATATAATATTCCTACAACTGACAGTAGGTATTCTGCAATGACATTTTAAAGAATATCTCTAATAAGATTGTCCTTGTTCCATGTTGACTTCTTGGACTGCTGAAAATAAATAAACATTTCCCATTGGATGCATAAAACTAAAAAAGAACGCAAAAAGAAATGAATCAAAGGGGGTGTGGTGGTCTTCATTTAACTTATATTTTTATCCTCTCTCACTTTCTTTGCTGTATAGGGGCTAAAAACTCACCAGCATGATGGGGTCTGAAAACCCAAGTCCACAGAATCCCAGCTGTAAAATCATGACGTTCCGTCCAACACTAGAAGAATTCCAGGACTTTGGAAAATATATTGCTTATATCGAATCCCAGGGAGCTCACAGAGCTGGACTTGCTAAGGTGAGTTTGGTCGCAGTGGTCCAGGAAGTGGTCCCAGCTGATCTTCCTATGGTCTGTGACAGTAAAGGGTTTAATTGGTAGGAGCTTGATTTTAATTGGGATTAAAGTAAAGATCAGGGATTGTCAACCTTTTGGTCCTTCAGTTTTTTAATTTGGAGAGGGTTGTGCGTACAAGTCACAAAATGGTTGCCATTGAGACATGAGGATTCACAAAATGGCTGCCACATCTAAACGAGGGTGGGGGTAGCAGAACCACAAAATAGTGCAAATGTGAAAGATTTTCTAGAAATTATTTCTTTTTACATTTCCACTACTTCGTTTGAAATGTGGGTTTAAATAGCGAAAGACGTTTCAGGAACCTCCCGGAAAAAATAGCAAAATCCCACTCAGCTCTTGATTCAGGACCTCCTGCCCAACCTTCCCAAGAGAAAGATGTGTAAATGACACTCACCAAGTAGAAGTTTGGTGTGTAAAGAGCAGGAAACCACAATAGAAGAAGCCAAGAACCGCATGAAATCAAAACACACCCCTATCTTTCTCCAAATTAACAGCTGACCAGGGCAGTTCAAACTCCCACTTAACCACAGTGTCTGCAGGGACCCTGTTTGAATCTCTTCATTAGTGTAGCACCAACATGATACACAAACAGATGTGGGGCACAGATCTGTATGATTTTTTACATGGGATTTCTCTCACACAATGATGCACCACAGAACACACCTATATTTAGATAATGGTTTGGGGCAGATCAGTTGTCAAAACCGTCAGGATACATATATCCTGCACCTTGAAATCGTGTTTTTGATACGTAATAATGCTGGCTAGCATAAGAAAAGTGTTTTTTATTGTGCTGTCCACAAATACCAGTGCCAGCTTAAAGTTTGATACTGGCTTTTGGGGGTAGCTTTGGGATTTGGGCAAATGAGCCCAAAGGGAATGCCATCTGTTGAATGTACTCTGTTGGCATCCTCAACACCTTTAAATAAAATACAGTGGTGCCTCGCAAGACGAAAAGAATCCGTTCCGCGATTCTCTTCGTCTAGTGGTTTTTTCGTCTTGCAAAGCAAGCCCATTGACGGATTAGCGGATTAGCGCTATTAGCGGCTTTTAGCGGCTTATCAGTTTAGCAGATAAGCGGCTTAGCGGCTTAGGGAAAGGGGGGGGGGAGTCGGAAAAACTCGCAAGACATTTCGTCTTGCGAAGCAAGCCCATAGGGAAATTCGTTTTGCGAAGCACCTCCAAAACGGAAAACCCTTTCGTCTAGCGGGTTTTCCGTCTTGCGAGGCGTTCGTCTTGCAGGACACCACTGTACCAATGCTTCCAGCCCCCTGTACCCACCATGGCCTGTGTGAGGGAAGCTTTTAATGTTTGATGTATTACAGTATTTTAATACTTTTTTGGAAGCTGCCCAGAGTGGCTGGGAAAGCCCAGCCAGATGGGCAGGGTATAAATTATTATTATTATTATTATTATTATTATTATTATTATTATGAGGTGGATGGTTGGAACGGCAGCGGGGGCTGCTTCACAATTTCCAGGCTATCCCCTTAAAAAAAAATCTATTCATCACACTTAAAGTGCACAATATTTATTTTATTAATCATAATAATTTGTATTCTAGCTTTTAGGATACAAATCCTTCAAAGTGGCTTGTGGGTAACATTCAATTATATATTTTAAAAATCCAGTTAGTAATACTAACACAAAGCTGTAGCCATGGGAGGGCTAGCCAGGTTTTTTTTGTTTTTTTTTGTTTGCCCTGAGTGAAGCCTCCAGAGGGGCGCCATTTAGGCTCCCAGCCTCTGTGTGTGTACACAAATGTGCACAGAGGGGTGCTAAACAAGGTCTTTGACCCAGGTGAAATAAAGCCTAGTATCGCCCCTGACTAACGTTAAAAAGTGGTGGCCCTGAGGAAGGTGTGGGAGTGGGGAAGTGGAAAATCTAGCTGGAAATGGCTTAGTTTCTATTTATATAATTGCTTTCTCTTTAATATTTTCAACATGGGCATTCAAGTGTGTTGGAGCATCAGGAAAGTTGTCTCCGCATAGTTGAGCCTTATTTGCCACAACCTGGCACAAAAACACACGCAGGGGACATTCAGCAGAACAAAACAGCTTCAGCAAGGAGTGAGTTGAGTCAGGAAACACAAGGTCCTCATTGAAGCAGGTCAATTACTAATTTTATTACAGATTCACAGGGGAAAGGAGTATTGTTGAAAGCTTTCCAGGTCATGTGTCCTTGTCCATTCAAGTGTACTAATGAATTTCACTAGGTTTGCTTCCTTGGAGGTAGATTATTCTAACTAGCTATCAGCCAGTTGTAGATGGCAGGTACAATGAGGTTTTCCTCTTCTATTGTCTGAGGCTTTTTGCTTTGCTGGGTGCTTAATTATTGTGTCTTAACTACCTTTTTAGGCAGATAGCAAAAGGGTTTTCTTCTGGAGAATTGGGGCAGGGGGAGTGTTACTATTTTGGGTGTGAATTAAGAATAGCAAGGGTGCCCACAGTGAATTCCATTTCCCCCTCCAAATCTTTGGAACCTGGGACACTTTTTTTCTCTATGTGCAAAACATGAAGCACATAGCATGCTTGTTCTGAGCATATTCCAGCTGAGGAATGACACGCCTTCTCCCTGAGCTAGTGAGCCCCACCTGGGCTGTAGGCCCTTGCCTGCCTAAGAAAGGAAGTAAACTTCAGCCTTTTTAATCCAGAGGTTTGTAGGCAGAAATTTCCTAATTCAGCCTGGCCAGGTGCCGTTTAATTTTGCTTTGCTGTTGTTGTTTTCTGCATTGTTCAGTTTCCCAGGACTTCTCTGGATATATTCCAGTTAGCTGGTCTCCACTAGACTCAGCATGGGCTCCTTGATCACAGTGAAACAGATGGTTTGTTTTCTTAGTTGAGTCGCACTGTATGTAGCAGCAGCTTATCAGTATCCTACAAATAGGCTGTGTTGTACAATCAGAAAGCTTCTTGCCCTTTTCAAGGTTCCAACATAAGACAAAAAAACAATCCTCTCAATATTGGTTGGAGTTGGTGTGACAAAGGACAAGGAATGAAGGGATATGTGAATTAAGATTGGGTGGAGAAGCCAATATAAGCAAGGCAGTTTAATTGCTGTTACATAAGATGCTCAGGCTTAATAAGTTGCCAGTGGGGAATCACTTTTTTAATTCCAAGAATGCCCCTCGAGGTACTTTGATGCCTCCTTTATCTCCAGCCAAAATGTGACTCTTCCATGTTCTCTTGCATTGAGTGAGGGAGCGTTGAGAATACTGCCTTTGATAGGGATATTCATGCTAGCAGTTTCTGCTCAGAAGGACCCTACATCTAGGGTTGGGCATTTGCCAAAAAAATTTTGGTCAACTGACCAAATATACTGTCAAAGAGTGGTCAGATGTTTTGAAAGCCTTATCAACAAATTTGATACGTAAGAACAATAAAGTAAAAATGAATTAAGTGAAATTAAGAAAAATCGAATTCATTAATTTCATTGTTTTGCAGTAACACTCCCTCCCTCGCTCTCTCGCTATTATAACCAATTTTAGGTTCGATTTGTCTTAAATGTGAACCATTTATTGCAGAGCAACTACTTGTCTTGGCTTTTATCTTAGAAGACCACAATCAGCCTACAGTTATAGAACTGGCACCACCTGGTTCCTGTAGCAAATAAGTTGGAGTCACAAGGAATTGCAGGCAGTGACCTTTGCTGTCGACGACTGCTTCTGTTCCTACTGCAGTTATAACTCATAGGCAGCAGAAACTTTGCTCATCTGCTAGGTTTGCAGCTGACTGATGTAGGAATGGATTCAAATAACCTTTACTCCTGCCCTTTCTAGTAGTGGCACCATAATGAAATAAATAGCTGACTCTGTATACAGTGGCATTCTTAGTGTCATTGAATATTTGACCAATATGTGATCAATTCATTCTCAGTTGATATTTGACCAGTGACTTGACCAGGATGCCAAGTATACTAGTTCTACAACTGATGATGATATTAGTATAGTATTATAATAATAGTAAAGGAGCTTCCTCCGAACTAAACAAGTAATGAAGCCAAGATAATCCTGGCTGCTGTTTCAATGACAAAAATAATTATGTTACTGTAATCCTTGTGCCTTTTAGTAGTGAGATCTTGACATGTGCTTTCCCACCTGCTTTCAAGGTGATACCTCCCAAGGAGTGGCAGCCGCGCAGGAGCTATGACGACATTGATAGCATGGTCATCCCCGCTCCCATCCAACAGGTGGTGACTGGGCAGTCGGGACTCTTCACCCAGTATAATATTCAGAAGAAACCAATGCTGGTTGGAGATTATCGTCACTTGGCCAATAGTGAGAAGTATGTACATGTTAGGACCATTATGGTGTTTGTTTTAAAATGGACAATGATTTAACAGTGAGAGAAGCACTTTCTTATTTAGTATTGATAGAGGCAGCCTGGGTGTTGGCCATGTTTAGTTTCCTCTCTGATGCACCTTCCTGTCCTTTTTATAGGGTTTGAGCCTACACATTTTTACGGCAGAGATGGACAGTCTTTTTCTGTCAAGGGCCACACTCTCAGGGATAATCTCTAAGAAGCTGCCTGCCTCCTATGGTCAGAGCCAGAGACAAAAGTACTCTGGTTTAACTAATCTGGAATAAAGACTTTCCCTCCTTCAATTTCTACTATGGCTACTTTAGATTAGACTTCTCAGTCCTACTGAGGTCTACTCAAAGGAAGCCCCACTGGGGTTTGATGGGATTGCCCTCCTGCTGTTCTGGAAAGCAAGCTGAAGTAATTTCTCTCTACAAATGCGTGCAGATACAGCAGAATCTCAACAATTTGTTCTTAGCTATCTGGGGGAAAACATATGCTACCCAAGCTATACAAAAAAGGGGAAATGCTTTTTTGAAAATAATATAAAATATTGTCTCAGTTGCTCTGAAATTACATAGAAAGGAAGAGAAAGCAGTTTGAAAGCCAGAGAAAATAAGTAGGAAAGGAAGGAAGTCTAATGGGGTTTGAAGAATGAGGGCAGCTTTAGGAGGAATCGGAGAAAGGGGAGGTGCATCAAATGAAGTGATTCCCACAGGTGCATTCTGGAGTACACACAAAGAGGGGTAACCTAAATTTTCTCTCTGTGTGTGTTTGTGTGTTTTGTTGGCTGCAATCATCAGCTACCACAATTCTGGTGCTTTTAAGGTAACTAGCTAAGCCACATTGGGGGGCGTATGGGGGGAAGAGGCTCCCCAGTAGTCTAGTTGCCCTGATGTGGCTTGTCAGGTGGAATAAATCTTTACATAGAAATTGCTTTTCTGCAGGAAAGTCATGCGCACTTTCATCCCTATGTACCAGCTCCAGCGATTTAAAGCTCCTCCACACGTATATGTGTGTCGTGTGGCTGCAGCTGTGTAGTTTGCACACTGTTCCCTACATAGAAGCGCATTCCTTATAAAAGTGATCAGGTGTGTGAAGTACAAGCATGTGAGATTAAGTGGGATTGCCATGTCTAATCTTTTGCTTCCTCTTCTTTTTCATTTACCAGGTACTGTACCCCCCGGCACCAAGATTTTGATGACTTGGAACGCAAATACTGGAAGAATCTGACTTTTGTGTCTCCTATTTATGGAGCAGATATCAGCGGTTCCCTTTATGATGCAGTAAGCGACAATGAGATGAGATGAGTGTGTGTCCACTCTGCAGACCCAGATCAGTTTCTAATATCAATTCTAATTAAATGGAAGTGCTGAGAACCTTTTGTGCAGGGATTTCTGGCTTATTTCAAAAGTACTGCATTTCTTGTGATTCCTTAGTTAGGAGCTGTGACTGGCTTAAGGTGACCCTTAAGCAGAACTCGGTGGATATAGTCATATGTGCATTATACTTAGAGCAGGTTTCAGTCATGATTTGTCTCCCTCTTCCAACTTCCATTGTCATCCTCCCCCCCTACCTCTGTGAATCAGATCTCTCCTTAACATTGGTGGAGAGTAATTCGTGTTGCAGAGGGGAGTTTTTGATGGTGTGTGTGTGTGTGTGCGTATTCCAGTTCTTTCCCTCAGACCTGCTGCCCAGTAGACCATTGCGTGTCCCACACCCCTGCTGTTGGTAATGGCTGCAGGCACCCTGCTCTTGCCACATGTGTTTCCTTAAGACATTGCATGTGGATGTGGCAGCCAGCAGCCTCTCTGTCCTGAAGCAAAAGGAGCTCTTGTTTTCCCTCCTGAGAGTGGCTTCTTTCTCCTCCTATAGGATGTGGAACAGTGGAATATTGGGAATCTGAACACTCTACTAGATATGGTGGAACATCAGTGTGGAATTATCATCGAAGGCGTGAACACCCCCTACCTCTACTTTGGGATGTGGAAAACCACATTTGCTTGGCATACAGAGGACATGGATCTTTACAGCATCAACTACCTGCATTTTGGAGAGCCCAAATCCTGGTGAGTATGTTGTGGGTGGGTATTTCGCATTATAAAAGAGACCACAAAGCCATCTGGGTCCAAAGCAGGACCACTAGCAGGGTTGGCATTCCAGTGAAGCTTCTTTGCGCTCAAATCCTACCCCTGGATGCTCTGTACCAAGGAACCACAAGCTTTGAACCAAGTAAACATTACCTACCAAAGCTGGAAGGGCCGTAGCTGAGTGGTTCAGTCTCCTGGTACATGGCAGGGCTATGTAGTCCAGTGTCCTGGTGAAACCTCACCCTTTGCACAGAGATCATCCAGAGAATGGGCGTGTCACCTGAAAGTGTCTGCAGAGCAAGGGACAGAATCCAATCACATACAGCAGTTGAGAAAGCCTCCTTGTGATGTGACTCCAAAAACCTACAATTCTGCTTCAGCACCCAGGAAAAAATAATATCAGGCAAATATAGGAATATGAAAATCAGGCAGTTTCTGGTAATCTCCTGTTTGGCAAGCTCCTGCAGTGATGCAAAGCGTGAGTATGTCATATCTTGTCATACCATTGGCACACTGTACCTTTTGGGAAAAAATCTGCAACGGTCAGATCCTGTTAAGTTGAGAAATGGGCAGGCCTTTCCTATGTAGCAGCATATGAGCTGGGAGTTTTGCTACTGCTGTAGCTTTATTAGTAAATGGTTTGTCCATATATGCTCCTGTTGATGTGGAAAAGAGCTGTCAGGGAAGAGGCAGCCTTCTGGTTCCTGGGTGCAGGGTTTTTTTAATTGTATTTAATGCATGGCAACTTGATGGATGTCCGAAAAGTGTACTTTCCTGAGATTAGTGATGCAACTTATAAATACTGACAAAGTGGATCTGAAATGTCACTGGAAAGCTGTTGTCTGCCAGAGCACTGTAACAAGATTATTTTCTGCAGTATGATTTCCCATTGGCACTGCTGGTCTCCAGGATGACAGTGCCTGAGGGTGTGCAAGAGGTGCCAGGAGCACGGCTCAGACCCCAGTTAATGAGACCATTTTTGCAGTTGCCATTGCCTTCCGCATAGGAATGGACTAATCCAACTAGGGCTTTGGTGTCATGGTGCAGTTGTTGTTTTTTTAAATAAAAAACAAAACATGGCCTCACGATTTTTCCCATTTAGTCCAAAAGACATACCTCTTCCAGGGGCACCTTTTTGTTTCTGAAGCACACTTTAACCTAGAGATTGATTTATTGTACACCCTCACAGCTCATCTCTTCATTTTTGAAAGCTCAAAAAATCTTGCTTTATTTGCTTCCTGGCCTCCGCTAGGTGGTGCTAGTTCCAAAGCTAGAAGTTCTCTTGGTTCTTTAGACACAGCTATATTTTCAGTGGTTTGATTTTAGCATGCTAATGGGGCTGGGGGCTGAGCTTCTGACAAAGCTCTAAGACAGACCTCTAACAGGAAAGGAGTATATTTTTCCTACTTTAATTTTTCTCTGTTTCATTAGTTTTCAGATCTACAGAGGTAAAAGCAATCCTTAGCAAAGTTCTTCCCCCGTTGGACTAGCATAAGTGGCACTAGAACGTTGCATTAACATCTTTTGGCATTATGGTTGTTTTAGCTGGCTTGTATATGTGATGAGAGGATTGAGTTTCTGTCTGTTTCTTTTAGAATTAGTTTATGATCATTTTGAGTGTTTGCTTTTAATTATTTTGTTGGTATTTTTGTATTGTAGGTTGCCTTGAGCCTTTTTGTAGTAGGTGCCTTTACAAATGAAATTAATAATGTTAATAGTAGCAATGTAATTCTCACGTAGTGATTTATTCAAAGTGGAGGGTGTAGTGGTTGAAATCTGTTCTGAGTTGCAGCTAGACCTTCCAGTCAATTTCCTCCTCCTTGCACCTCTCTTTTTATCCTGATGGCTCTGCCTTTCCCCATCCATTGCGAATACACAAAGGGATTTTGTAACCCTTTGTCTTTTTCTCTACATTAATATCCTTCAGGAGTAGCAAAGGCAGAATGGTTGGCACCTTGTAAAACAGGAGCACAATATAAAAGCCTCCAGAAAGCAGAGGGACCATAACTCAATGATAGAGCACCTGCTTTGTATGCAGAAAGTTCAAGATTCACTCCCTAGTGCATCTTGTTAAAAGGATCTGGTAGCAGTTGATGGGAAAGTCTCCCCTCTCCCTGAGACTCTGGAGAGATGCTGCTGGTCAGAGTTAATGATAATGGGCTCAATTGACAAATAGTTTGCCCTTCTGTATGGCAACTTCCTATATTTGTGTTCTGTATGCAGGACAGGGAAAATACTGTTTGTTGTGAACCAAAATCCTGCCACTGGAATGGTTTGCAGTTGATGGTACATGTACAACACCAATTTCAATTGGCTTAAGTCCCATTTTACTGTCGTAGCTCTCATCCCCCTCACTGAAATAAGTAAAATAGAATAAAATAGCCTGGGAACAGTAGTTTTATGAGGGGTACTGAGACTGCTTTGAGATCATCAGCCTATTTGGTAAATTGTACTTCACTGTGTGTGAGGGACGCAGGTGGCGCTGTGGGTTAAACCACAGAGCCTAGGACTTGCTGATCAGAAGGTCGGTGGTTCGGATCCCTGCAACGAGGTGAGCTCCCGTTGCTCGGTCCCTGCTCCTGCCAACCTAGCAGTTCGAAAGCACGTCAAAGTGCAAGTAGATAAATAGGTACCGCTCCAGCAGGAAGATAAACGGCGTTTCCGTGCACTGCTCTGGCTCGCCAGAAGCAGGTTAGTCATGCTGGCCACATGACCTGGAAGCGGCCAATAAAGCGAGATGAGCGCCGCAACCCCAGAGTCTGTCACGACTGGACCTAATGGTCAGGGGTCCCTTTACCTTTACCTTACTTCACTGTGTTCCCTGGTTGGGAGCTGTAGCACCAGACTCTCCTTGCAGGCTTACACCAAGGTGAATTGAGCATTTGTGTTTCTATCTGTTGCAAGTTGGATGCCGTGGTTTAGAAAGGGGCATGAAGACACTGGGCTCTTCCTCTGTGAAAAAGACGTCAAACTGATTTAGTAGTGGAATTGTATTCCAAGATCTGCCTCTGGGTATGAAGAAAGTATTCTGGCTTCCTTTGCATAGTCTGCGCTCTGCATCTGACCAACCCTTTTCTTTTCTGACTTCCTCCCCTTCTCCAATCTGTAGAATGTGCCAATTGAATTACTTTGCTTTTTTCAGCATTTATTGCTCATGTGAATGTTTACTGTTTCTTTATATAAATTCAGCTGAATGGATTATATTCCATGCACTGCGGTTAGAGCCTATTCCATTCAGGAATAGGCTAGGATTGATTGCCTTTGCACAGAACTGTCAGGTGGAAACAGAACAGAAGCCCACTAGCAAATGCAGCGTTAATACTTGGCTGGATTCAGTGCTACTTTACTTAGTCCAGCATTAAAGGGAGGTCTGAGAATACCCTCTGAGCCCGTGCAGTTTTGATAAGAGAAGACTAATCCTGCTTCCTGATGGGGGTTCTGTAATCAGAAGACCACTCTAGCAGATGTTGCTTTTGTATTAAGGCCAAAAGCAGTTGGGCTTTCTGGGCAAAGATTTATTAACAGAGATTAGTTGAAACCTCTTCTGGCCAATGCAGGAGGGCTTGGGATTTCTGATTTGAAACTCTGTCCTCCTGAGATTGATTAAAAAAAAGAAAGAAAAGCCAGCTTCACACATGCTTCCGGGGTACGTCTTTGCCAAGGACAGCCAGCTCTTCCTCTAAAGCTGTTGCAGCATAGATCTGCATTCATTAATGAGATTCCCATAAGCTGACCCCCTGCCACTGAAGCAGGGCTTGGTGATGAAGGTGACTCAGCGGGCATCAGGAGTTTGACTGCGGGATGAGGTAGGTGGACGTTTTGGCCTATGATGAATCAAGTTGCTTAGTACAAATAGCCCCCAGACCCTACTTAATGAAAAGCATAAAGCACACCAAGTTGGTTCCTGCCCACGCAGGTGGAAACCACCGTTACGACGTGTGTTTATAACGTTGTTTGCAGAGCTGGTTTACAAATGCATATTTCCCACTTGACTATGCGTCATCAGGTGCCTTTATATTTCTCAATAGGATGTCAGTAAAACCCCAAACAGAATTATGATACAAAATCAAACTGATTGTTTTTCAGGAGTCAGTTCATGCTTCCTGCTGCTTTTTATCAACTGTATGGTAACCTAAGTGTAGAGAAATCACACAGTGTTACATGTATTTCTGAGCCAGGGCTTGCTCACACACAGTTTCAGAGCCTTGTCTAGAGGGTTGCAGCTTTTTGCTTTGTTTTGCAAGTGCCTTTAGGGCTTCAAACATATACTCTCCTACTAGGGAGCAAACCCCATTGAAGATAGGATTGTACTGCATGCTTGTTAACATGGCATAGAAAGCAGAACAGGGCTGCTTTTAAGCTGAATGCAGCTTCTGGTTAAGGTGTTGACTTGCTCTATAGATGTTGTCTTGCTCTATTTCAAAAACTGGATTAGAATCCACTATCCTGCATGGATTCCAACACCGCAGGAGACAAGACTTGCCATCTACCAGAAAGTAGTGCCTTTTTATTCCTGGTTTGCACCTAAGGCTACAATTAATTAAGGTAGAAACAAGCTGTGGTTTGTTTGATCGCCTATGGGGCAACTTGTTTGGCTTAGCTGTATGTGTGAACCAGGAGTCGATGCGTCATGGAATTCCTTCCCAAAAGGAAACTCATTAGATCCATGCCCTTTGAGAAAGGGAGTTGAAACTTTTTTCTTTTGTCTGACCTTTCGAGTTTTGATCCTTCACTTTTACACAATATCTTACTTTATGCATCTTATTGCTTTATCATATGAGTGCTTCAGTTTTTGTGTTAATTCATTATGAGCCTCTTTGGGGGACTAAGTAGTTGGGATGTAGTGGAACGAATAAATAAAAAAGGACATTTTAAATGTTCTGAGTTCTACATTGCCTGTCTAATTAAAGAATACTGCAAAAATGAGGGTCGGGCTATTTCCCCATTTCACCTAGATTTTCCTACTCGCCTGACAGCAGCTGTCCATGATTTCAGGTCAAGATGGGTTCCCCCCACCACCTGCTATCTGCATACTATGCACTGTACCACTGAGCTGTGGTCCCTCCCTCTCCAGGTTTAAGCTCCAGGCTGGAGCAATATGATACTATTTCGGTGATCCTAATTTCTGAGACCAACACAGACCATTCTTGCTATTGCAAATAATAAGGATGCCATAAGTCAGCAGGGGGAGCTCTTCGATTTCAAGAAAAAAAGACTGGTGCAGCTGGCTGCCTTTTGTCAGAAATGGTTGTTAATGATGATTCCGTGACTCTCCTTCTCTGGTTCTACCTCTGTGGAATTTTCCCAGCTCCCTTCATCCTTTTTATAGACTCTTCGACCCTGGTAGTGATAATCTTAGAGTACCTCAGGGAATAGTAGGAGTGAAGAGAGTTACGAACTCCACCAGTTTGGAAGTCATGCTGTGCAATAACAGAGGCAGAGTTGGTGTTAACAGCCACTGGCAGGAGATATTTATGCATCAGAACATTGCACTCATTTCTACATGAGTGCCCATCCATGCCTTAAAAAGAGTCCCTTCACAATAAAATCTTTGTTCATATCAGTTCCCTTTCCCTATTACATATGCAAGAATTTATTTGGTGGCCTAACCAACTAAAGTTTGGGTTGATTAATCAGTAGGAGCCAGTTTTAATCAATGGAGTATCTTACATTAAGGCTGTAATAAAGATTTGATATGGGAAAAAAAGGGGGGGATATTATTCTAATAGCGAATGATCAATCACTGTGTTGTAGCTTATGCTGAATTATAAATTATATCATACTTCCATATGTTTTAAAGGGGCAAATATTGAGGCTGTAGTATTGTGCAGTTTTATAAATATAATTGATTGATAAATGAGTTAAATGACAAAAGATCTCCCTCAATTCTTCTAGATTTTTAGCTTTTTTAAGTGTGCCTTGGTGTGCAACAGTATTGGAGAATGTGGCCAGCTAGTTGTGTATTTATATTTGCATTTACCTTTGGGGCAGAGTTAAAATTAACCTAGGGCCATTCTACTTTTAGTTATATGTGTGTCCTTTCTGTGCCACCCAAAATGGTTAGCTGCAGGTGAGGTGGTTTTGGATTTTGCTGGTGTGACCTGGAAACTGATGCAGTATTTTTGAGAAGTAGCAGCTTTTGGTTCCTCCAAGGCCAGAGTGTGGTTGGAAGCAGCCACATCCATTGCTAGACACTTTGAAGGTCAGTGCACTAAGCTGGATGAATGGAAGCCGGAATCAGAAATATCACAAGAAGAATTCATTGCTCTGTTGATCAGGCAAACGCAGATGGCCTGCCAGTCATAGGGGCTGACTGTTCCCTTCTGAACTTGAGGAATCACTGAGGAGTGAACTAGTTTTAGTCCACCTGAGTCTCTTATGAGTAGGCCCTTGCAGTTTTTCGCCCAAAGCCTGGAGTCCTTGGTCAGCTGTCATGGTGCAATAAGTTTGAAATCTGCACTACTTTCCCTTACCTGCCCTTGCACTGGAACATGAATTCATGGGGCAGGGTATAACATGGAGTATTCGGGAGGACAACTGGCTTCAAAATCCACACCATTGGGAGCTTTTGTGCTGCCAAGAAATTTCATATTAAGCCGCCCACGTGGGGAGCTGCCAAATTGAGCCCATTGCTTTGCATGCTTCTCTTCATCTAATTATAATACACAGCTCTTTCATTCCTTGCTCTAATTACACCTTTTCCCAGCCTGCCCTCAGTCTTTGCATTCAGTCCTATTCTGCATCCCATATTGAACCTCTGGTGGTGGTGGGAGGTTTGCGCTGTATCAGTTAGGCATATTATATATAATTACCTTATACACTTATATGCAATGATTAAAATGCAGCAAATTGCTAAATTACATTCCATAAATTACTGGAAAGCTTAATGTTTTTTCTTTTTGAGAGGAAAAGAAGGAAAACCAATTGAACTCTTCCTTCCTTTCCCTCCCCAAAATACAACCAAGCTTATGAATATTTATGTGCTGACCTTTGTAACCCCCCATGTCTTTTGAGGGCATTAATCATGGAGGGGGGGTTGATAGTAGGAAGCATAGGTGGCGTTACTTCTGTTCAGAATATTGATACCAGTGTTGGTCCACAGAATGATCGACACAAGCAAGAGATGTAGTAGACCCAAATACTGTTTTAGCAAATATTAAAGAAAACCAGAGGAAACTATCACTCAATTAAAAATAATTCCAAATAAAGCTTGGCTGAATATTTTGGATACAGTCAAACCTTATTCTGCGTCCGCCTCCCCTTGCGCGGATGTCCGCGGCAAACCCGGAAGTACCGGAATGGGTTACTTTCGGGTTTGGCGCATGCGTAGAAGTGCTTCATTTTCGGGTTGTGGCAGGGCCTCTGGAATGGATCCCCGCCATAACCTGAGGATCCACTGTATTAAAATACTGTCGAGTGAGAGTTTTGAGGCAAGCTAGCAAAAATAAGGAGGAGGATACAAATATGGAGGAGAATTCTTGTGTCGGCTTTCTAAGTCAGGCAGGCAGGAAATAGGAAGAAGTGGACCCAAGGAAAGGGAAGGAAAGTGAGTAGAATTTGGGCAGGGACCAAGGTAGCAGCTATGAAGAATGGAGTCTTAATTGGTGGAGCAACAGCCTCCTTTGCTGGTGACACCCTGGGCAGGAAAGGCATTGAAACAGGATGATGATGGCGGATTCTCACTCTGAGGAGGCTGGGTTCTCTTGAGAGACCAGGCGTGGTGGCAGGAAGCATGAGCAGCCTTCAGGCTGCACAACAGCACCCTCCAAAACATCCAGCCAAGGTGGAGACGGCTGCATGTTTCCACCAAATCTAGTAGGAAATCTGTTCAGAAGGCTGTTAGACAGAGGGCTGGCAGGGGATTAGAATAGATGGCCACCTGGCCCCTTCTAATACTGTTAACCCAACTCCCGAGTATTTACTGTATAGAACCAAGGAACAGAAAGGTTTGAACCAGATCTCTTAGTAATCAGATTACAAATTGTCTATCTTTGTTTGAGGAAATTGGGTTATGCAAATCCTTTGGCAAATCAGTTAAAGAAAAAAACATTGCAAAAAATGCATGAAACAGCTATTCATTCGCGCTTTTTTTGTAATGTTGAAACCCCTTGGTGGGGCGGGGTGTGTGTGTGCTTGCAAGGTGGAGAATGGATAGGGAAAATTGAATTAGTCAGTCTAGAGAAGCTAGATGTTTGGAAAAACCCATCCAGTTCATAGTCATTTTCATGGCATTACTTAGCCTAACTAGAGGGTTTGGTGTTTGATACTGTTTAAGAGCTCAGTTCCATATTGAAGAGGGCCTCAGTGATGACATGCCTGTTTTTGTCCTTTGGTAGGTTACAGAATTCCTTAGAGAAAGTTTCAGGATGTTCATAGCAGCACTGAGGAAACAAAAAATAGGCACAAAGCAAATGCACTTAATTTCCTTTGGGGTTTGTCTCCTTCTTTCATAATAAGGTGCAATATTGGTTTAAGCCAGTGTTTCCCTAACTGGGTGTTACCACTCCTTGGTGGGGGGTGTTGTACATGATTCATCTGTTGTGTAATGATGCTTACTGCGAAGTCGGGAACTGTTGTGGGACAGTGACAATGCCTCCCCAGGATCCAGCGGTCGGTCGTGCTGGAGGCGAGGGGTTTCCCAGGCTCGGGTGAACCCTTTTTTGTTTTAACCAGGCCCTGGAAGTGGATTGCAGCTTGCCTGCCTATTTGGCCAATGGCTGGTGGGCTGCAGCGCCAGCCCCACCCCTGCGGCGAATGGGACTCTGGTCCACCCCATGGGTTTTTAATCCCAGGGCCAAATCCACCTCCTCATCCAGTTTTGAAAAACCGTTTGTATGTTTCATCTGTTGTGTAATGACACTTACTGATGTAACATAAAGGTACCCCTGCCCATCAGAGCCAGTCGTGACCGACTCTAGGGTTGCGCACTCATCTCGCTCAAGAGGCCGGGAGCCAGCGCTGTCCAAAGACACTTCCGGGTCACGTGGCCAGCGTGACGAAGCTGCATCTGGCCAGTCAGCACCAGCGCAGCACATGGAAACGCTGTTTACCTTCCCACTAGAAAGCTGTCCCGATTTATCTGCTTGCACTTAGGGGTGCTTTCGAACTGCTAGGTAGGCAGGAGCTAGGACCAAACGACGGGAGCTCACCCCACCGCGGGGATTCGAACTGCCGACCTTTCGATCGGCAGGTCCTAGGCTCTGTGGTTTAACCCACAGCGCCACCCGCGTCCCTGATGTAACATAGAGCCAAACATTACTAAATTGATACAGCGCACCAGGTTCATCCTTCTAATTAGGGTTATTTTTAATGTTATTTAATAATGTTTTAAAAATAATTTTATAATTTCAAGCTTCAAGGTGTCTTATATACAACAGCACCTTTCTTTACTATGTTGTAGGACATAGGTAGAAATATATATATACATAAAAGAACACAGTCACTGCATCTTTCTGTTCATTTGAAGTAGATTTCCAGGGGGGTGCTAAGCAATATTTTTTTTTTCTGTAAAGGGGACAGTAGGCCAAATAAGTTTGGGAACCTTTGGTTTAATTTTTTCTCCCTGCCCTCTAGTACATAGTTATCAACTGCTCTGCCCTGTTCTGTGGGAACCCTGAAAGATTGTTGGACCTGGATACGATCTCTTGAGTCTCATGTCTCTTTGGCCTTCTTCCCCTGAAGAGGCAGCAAAGCAGTGTGCATATGAAGTTGCTGTGATTATTTGTTCCCAAAAGCAACACCCTTCAGTGCCATACTGGAGAATGGGAAATGGGAAAGGCTTGAATATCTTTATATTCACCGTGGCCATGTAACTTCATGCAGTTTAGCTGTGCCTTTTTGTTTTTTGATTTGAATTGCTATGTTTTTATGCTTTTGCTGTTTTTAATGGTTTTAATCTAAGTCCTTCTGAGGTACTTTTGTACAAAGAGCAGCAAAAAATACTACTACTACTACTACTACTACTATTAATACCTTTGTGTCCACAAGGAGGTGCTGTCTGCATTTTGGGGAGGAGCTTCACTGTATGCATGCAAATACAGTGGTGCCCTGCAAGACGAATGCCTGGCAAGACGGAAAACCTGCTAGACGAAAGTGTTTTCCGTTTTGGAGGTGCTTCGCAAAATGAATTTCCTATGGGCTTGCTTCGCAAGACAAAAATGTCTTACGAGTTCCTGCGGGTTTTTTTTCCTTTCCCCCCCTTTTTCTAAGCCGCTAAGCCGCTTATCAGCTGATCCGCTAAGCCGCTTAACAGCTGATCCGCTAAGCCGCTTATCAGCTGATCTGCTAAGCCGCTAAGCCGCTTAACAGCTGATCCGCTAAGCCACTTATCAGCTGATCCGCTAAGCCCCTAAGCCGCTAATAGCGCTAAGCCGCTAAGCCGCTAATGGGCTTGCTTCACAAGATGAAAAAACCGCAAGACGAAGAGACTCGCGGAACGGATTCTTTTCGTCTTGCGAGGCACCACTGTAGTGTCAAAGCTTATCTCCTCCATCCTGGGGCATTGCCTCTGTAACTGTACTCTCATCTCCATAAAAACACCCCCCATTCCCCCCACCCCACCCCTGTAGGATAAAAGGGCTTTTCATTTTCCTACCTGTCAGATTTGTGCTTATCTTTTACACAGGAAATATACACTGGTGGCGTGTGCAGGCATTTGTGGTGTCCATTGTTTTTAGAAGCAACTGTGTGGCAAGAGGAATTTAAACAGTGATAGGGAGGAAGCTCTGCTTTACTTTGGACCACATCAGTGACACCGAGAGGGGGGTCTGGTCTAGTGTTGGAAATTCCCATTGTTCTAGGTGCGTTTTGTGACAGGGAATTTTATAAACGTGAGCAGTTTGAACTCTGGGTGCAGTACTGCACCTAAGATTTCAGACTAAAACTGCTGATGCTGAGGGTTTGGGAGGAGAAATTCTTCCCTGCTGGACTTCCAAGAGATCGCTGCAGGATCAGGCAAGCTGATAGGTCCCCCCTCTCAGGCTAGGAGCCTTTTCCCTCCCATTCCCATCTCATTTCATCCACTGAAAATGGACTCTCTTTCCTCAAGAGAGTTGTGAAACTCTCCCCACATCCCTGTCAGCCTTCCTTGAAACTGCTGGAGGAATAGGTTTGTCTGCGGAATTAATTGCACAGGAGTAATTAAACCTTGGGTGGAATTTCACCCATGTGGGAGATGGTCTCGGTGGTGGTGGCGCCCGCCCTGTGGAATGCCCTCCCATCAGATGTCAAGGCGATGGACAACTACCTGACATTCAGAAAACATCTGAAGGCAGCCCTGTTCAGGGAAGTTTTTAATATGTGACATTTTAGTGTATTTTTCATCTCTGTTGGAAGCCGCCCAGAGTGGCTGGGGAAACCCAGCCAGATGGGCGGGGTACAAATAATAAATTATTATTATTATTATTATTATTATTATTATTATTATTATTATTATGGAAGGAGAACAACTAGGCAGAATGATCTAGACTAGAGCAGTGGTTTTCAAACTTCCCACCCACAGTCCAATTGAAAACTGCTGAGCATGTTGGTGGACCACTTAATTATTTTTCTGTTTGTTTAGCAAAAGAAGCAATTTGGGCACCATTTAGGAAAAAAGAGTTGTTTTCAACCCTGATCTGAATCTGCCTTTTACTTGGATGTGAATCCCAGCTGAGTTCAATGGGGCTTTCTCCCAAGTAAAACATGCATGGATTGGGAAAACTTTTTTCTCTTTTAAACCCAACATGTTTTGTTTAGGTTTTAGTTGCCTTGTTTAATGTACTTTTAATGTATGATGTGCTTTTAATTTGAAATATACTAGCCAGTTAGTTATGATACTTTAAGTAGTGCATGTTAAAGTGTTATCTACTTCAGACTCTCACAGTGATGCTTAAAATCAAAACAAATTTTAGAATGGGATCATTGAAGGACACTTAAGTCTTATTTTTGTGAACTGGACACTCAAGGTGGGTGTCTCTGCCATCAGTTGTATAGGCCTTTAATAGGTGTTAGTTGTAGTGCTAAAAAGATACAGTCATACCTTGGTTTTCAAACAGCTTAGTTCTCGAATGTTTTGGCTCCTGAATGCCGCAAACCCGGAAGTGACTGTTCCAGTTTGCAAACTATTTTTGGAAGCTGAACGTCCGATGGGGCTTCCGCGGCTTCCGATTGTCTGCAGGAACTTCCTTCAGCCAATCAGAAGCCACGCCTTGGTTTCCGAATGGATTCCGTTCGACTTCCAAGGTATGACTGTATATTTATATGAGGGAAAGGGGGTGTAGGGAGAATCCAGGTCTTGTCTGCAGAGTGGAAGGAAAGGAGGACCTTTTTCTGCCTCCCCACTTCCGGCCACTCTCTGAAGACTGAAGAAGAGACACTCTTAAGAATATTGGGGGGGGGGGAGCGTGGCTTTGTTTTTTGCAGTCTTCAGATGAGGACTGGACCATGTGAAAAATGAACACAAGATTTTAGCTGCAGTTCATTCATTTTCAGCTTTGTATTCTTGTTATTAAAAAGTGTGCCTAGACATTCTGTTGTTGCGCCTGTAACCTAGGTTTAAGGTGTCATTTAGCTCCTAGCTTTCATATCTCAGTTTCTAACACTTGTTGTCTGGGCAGCCCAGGCTTGCGCCCCGGGGAGGTCACTTTGGTGCTGCTCATGCAGTGGTTTGACTTCACCCCTGGAGGTGCACTGCATTGTCTCCCGAGACAGAGGGATGCCAACAACAGGGAGGAAGCAAGAGAAAAATACAAAACAGCAATGAAATGCGAACTGCTCCATCCCTCTGGCACATACGCTATACTCTGGTAAATTTCTGTTTTTTAAATAGAAATGGCCCTGCAAAGCAAGATTTATTGTGGCATGATTTATGGCTCAGCTGCAGCACCATTTGGCAGAGCAAAGCTCTTCTCAATTGATGAGCTAGTTGGGGGCTTGGATGGCACGCACTCCCATTTATTTCCTATAGCCAGAGACAGGGAGGGCTCTCCAAGTGGTGTGGAGAGAAGCCCGCTCCTGCCTTTTCTGGCTCGCCCAAACTGCCTGGGAAAAGAATTCTTCATTAGAAGTCTGTGTGTAGCTCTGAGACTCACAAGGAGAAATGATGTATATATTAAGAGTTTGCATCCCCCAGTAATTTGGTGATAGATGGGAGGAGTGCAGCATGGAGTTATTAATGCAAGCTTTCAGGCTTCATATACCGCAGTCATTAGTTAATCAATGTGAACCCTGCCAGCCCACCTGCTAACGTTCAAACGGGCCTTACTGGAGCCAACATGGCCCTGTTCATCCAGCAGGTGGAGTTATAGCAATGGCCATTTGTTTCTAGCAACAAGGAGATTCTGGCCTTCGAGTAAGTAAAGAGGATGAAGGAGTGAATTATAAGGTGCTAAAGCTTTTGCCTGTGTGCCTCCTGAACCCTGGGTTTGAATCTGCCACTCAAGGTGTAACAGGTGGAATAATGAGGAGAGTTTAAATTGTTTTCTCACCCTGGCAGGGGTGTTGGCCAAAATATACTTCTTTCCTCTTTTCTACAGCTGTTCCTCTAAAAAAGACTCCTGATCTGTCAGTGTGTTGTCTTGATGAGGGAACCGCCTCCTCCCCACCCCTCCTACAATACTAATAATTCATCTCAGCTCCGTAGTCTGTCAGGATCCTCTCTGTAAGGATGGGTTGAGCCAGAAGTCTCTAGCTAAAAGCTGCACTCTCTCCTCCCTCTCACTCCGTTTCAAAAAGGAAGAGAAACAAAGCATCTGTTCAAAGCCTGGCCCTAGTTTGAAATGAAGATCTCTGGAAATCTGACAGCATCACAGATTGGGTTTAATAACGTTGTGCAGACTTTGTCTTTTCCCCACGCCATGCAACTCTTCTGCCAACCTGATCTTCTGGCATAGGTTTCCCCTATGGAAGGGAAGCAGCTTGTCTCCTGTCTGATAACAAAGTTATGCTAGTGAAAGGTATAAAGAGACATCCTCTCCATTAGCCACACACAGATCCACGTTAAAGAACGTGGGACCACCCAGTGGCATAGCGTGGGTTGTCAGCACCCGGGGCAAGGCAAGTAATTTGCGCCCCCTAACCCATGGATTTGCGCCCCCTAACCCATGGATTTGCGCCCCCTAACCCGTGAATTTGCGCCCCCTAACCCTAACCCCCAGATGTTGCGCCCGGTGCGGCCGGCCCCCCCTGCACCCCCCACGCTATGCCACTGGGACCACCCACTCTGACTCAGTAAGCCCAGCTTTATCTACTGCTAACGGCTGTACTCTGTCCAAAGCCCAACTCAGCAGTAAACCTCACTTGCCTTGGGGAGTCTGGGAGGGAAGGCAGGGCAAGTTGCTTCTGCATACTTTAACAATCCTCACAGGATGGCAACTCTTGAGTACTTTGGAGTGAGGAGTAGGAAACACCTGTAGATAACCAGGTGCTGGAATGATACGACCCCATTCCAAAGGATCTGCATGAATGAGTATTTGCTGGAAGGTTATCTTCATGTATGCAGTTCATTAATACAGGCATGTTTTCTGTTTTGCTCAGCAGTGGGAAATAGATCTTTGGGTTGATGCAAACAGCAAGCATAATAATGAGACTAACTTTAAACCAAGCCAGATTGCAAGCATAATAATGAGACTAACTTTAAACCAAGCCAGATTGCTCTAAACCCAGATGTGTTTGTACCCAGTGAAATGGGCAGCTTGCATGTACAAGTTGGTGCAGAGTAGAAACAGCCTTGACTTTAGTGTTTCTCTTTTCTCACTTTCTCTTTCCCCTCACTCCTAATTATCATATGCCTAACTTTCACAGTATTAATAGGGAGCTTATGAAACAAGGAAATGTTTCAAGGTTTTTGGGCAGTGCCTACCACCCAGTGGTTTTTCCCCCTGTGCTTTAAGTCTGCTACTCTGTTTAAGCTGTTGCTGGAAAAATAGACCTATACAGGGTTTTGATTTAGCAGGCAGTTTAAAGGTATCTTTACAGGAATGAAGCAAAGCTTTAAGTGAGGGAGAAGGTATATCTGACCTCCAGTGTCCTGTAACTGGACCTTGTCTAGTTGATGGGAGTACTTGAAATGCTTGGCTTGTGGTTGCACATTTTTATCTAACAGGCAGTCAGCAGCTGATAACACAGGTTGACATTTTTTCATTTCCCCCCCTCTAAGAATTTATTAAATTTCTTCTCCTGGGACAATGGATGTAGGATTCTGTGTTAAAACGCTTCGCTCAGGTAAGTGGATTAATACTGATTTGGACAGCTAAAAGGACCAGCAGGCATAGGATTCTGCAGCCCAGGGTCATGCTCCTTGTCCAAAACAATTTATTGTTTGAAATACAACAAGTTTGCAGCTTGGTGCCCGATGTGTGAGATGGTGCAGCTATGCTAGGCTGACCTTGGAGGAAGGGTGTGTACTCCTCCCCTAACTTGCAGGTGATTCTGAACTCAGGGCGCAAATTGTGTAAGCTCTTGCATCTTCTGGAAGTGGTGGGTTTCGTCACCTAGTGTGACTTCTCTCACAAGCCTCACCTGGCTGCATAATCATTCTACAAATCCCAGCATTTCTTCCTTGTTGCTTACAGAAGAAAACCTGGAGCAAAAAATCTGCCAGAGAAAGCAACCATTCACATGTGTACTGACCCATCCTTCAGGGTGTCTTACATTAGTCTAGTTTGCTCTCCTACCTACCCCCACCCCCAAACTCAGTGAAGTTAAGCTGAGGCCCTCTGACTTGAAAAAGGGTGGCCATGTGGGTATCTTTTTTTTAAAAAACCCAAAATTGTTTCCAATCTGGGGCATGTTGAGACACCACTTAGCTTCAGTCTCCTTTGCACAAGAGGTGGATGCAAACATTAGTCTTTCTGAAAGCGTTGCATCTGCCTGCCTGCCTGCTTGCTTTGGGCTTTCTAATGTGAGAGCACTTTGTGTGATTGCACTCTGATCCTGCCATTTTCCATTTTACTCTATTGTTTTGAGTCCGAGTAAATACACTCTAGTCCCCATGTTTATCTGACAGAGTTGTAAGTGTGTATGTATTTCAAGAAAGAAGAAAATCAGTGTTAAAAATCACTAGCAGGTGCCGGTTAAAGATACCGAATTCAATCCTCTGTTGTCCTGTAAAATGATCAATTGAAGATAAAACTGCATTATCTTGGTAACAGTCCTTTCCCATGAAGTAGGAACTTGATTCATGCCTAATCTTATCTTTGGAGCAGGTAATCATAATCATACAGTGAATAAATGGCTTCCCATGGAGGCAGGAACTCACATTGAGGTTTCCTCACTTCATTTGCCAAATTTTTTCAAGTTGAAAGGGCAACTTGTGCATATCATTTATTTTACTATAGGACAGTTCCAGTTATTACCTCTGTCAAACTTTCTCAAATGACCCAATCCTGATAAGATAATTGAAAGGGAGCTGTGCTTGCTGTTGGCCCAGGTTCTTTCAGTCTGCTGATGTAGGAGTGTGTAGGATCTGGGTAAGGCAGGTTAAAGGTAAAGGTAAAGGGACCCCTGGCCATTAGGTCCAGTCGTGACTGACTCTGGGGTTGCGGTGCTCATCTCGCTTTATTGGCCGAGCGAGCCGGTGTACAGTTTCCGGGTCATGTGGCCAGCATGACTAAGCCGCTTTTGGCGAACCAGAGCAGCGCACGGAAACACCGTTTACCTTCCTGCCAGAGTGGTACCTATTTATCTACTTGCACTTTGACGTGCTTTCGAACTGCTAGGTTGGCAGGAGTAGGTCAGGTTAGGGAGAAGCAAAGTGGTATGGAAGTGAGAAACTGGACCTGTACACACACTAAAGTTTCTAGATTGGGAGCAATTTGCAAATACTGAGGGGTACCATTAAAATGTTGCAAATGTGGATTAGTTTGAGCAATGTGGTTCTGCACCCCTCTCTTACCTGACTCTCTGGGATCTCCAGAGATGCCCTGTCCCTCACTGGTCTTGCTCTACACCATGCTTGAGTACATTAGCCTGGCTTGCATATGTCGTTTGAACTGTGATAATGCCTCTTGCTTGCCTGGCTGGAGAGAGGCATACATCTCTCTGTGTGTAGAAACCACTGGCTTTTGTTTGGTTAGAATGTAGCCTACTGTACAAAGTTAAGAAACCCATTCATTGCTGTGTCTGCTTTTATCTCTGGCCCTGTCCACCACTGGCAGGCAGCCCTCAGAAGATTGCTTGTGAGGGAATGCAACCCAAATCCCCATTCTTGATTCATATCAGTTTATGGTTTCTTTTACGCCCACTTTTTGGCAGCCATTTTCTACCTTGTTCACAGAGATGTGCTGGTATTTTTTTTAATAAATGGGCTGTTTTACTATAGGTTAGCATTGCTCTGGGGTGTGAGACTGATGGATGCCAACAACAGCATTGCTCCAGGCTCATTGTAATATATTGTGTACTGCATTGTTTCTGTTTCTCAGCCCCAGAAGCTGGAGCATAAAGTAAAAGCATGAGCCATGTCATCAAGCAACTTACCTTTCCCTGCCTTTTCCTTTGATGTGTTAGGGCTTTAAGAGCAGACTTTAATTTGTCCTATTAACACCCTGCTGATGGAGGTGGATGCATGTAGCTTCTCCCACCAATGAGTCTATTTTTGATGGGAGCACAGTTTTGTCTTGGATCATGTTTCTCCAATCCCCAGGTTGTGGACATAAATGCCAGTGTTCACATTATCTGTCCCTGGACACATTTGCATCTTGCAGAACTTGTAATTGACAGCTTTCAGCTCTTGTCATCAGGAAGAGGTTATGTAGGTATTAGTTTCTGTGAATGGTCACTAAGTTTGACATGAGTAAACTTTGAAGACAGCTACCCCTTCACTTGACTAATGGTCTTGGTCATTTTAAATGCACTAATATCCACTCCTTTTCTTTTGGTTACTGTTTCTGGTTTTGGTAATTATAGCATGTTAAAAACTATATGGAGCCTCTTTTGCCCAGACCTTGTGCAGAGACTGTGAAATTAACTTTTGCACCTTCCAACATGAGTTGGATGGAAGTGACATTTTCAAAATTCTGCCGGTTGAACTCTTGGCATTTGCTCTTTGGTGGAAGGGACGCTGCAAGGAGGTTGGCTGCAAGGAGGTTGAGCAATCTAATCACCACTTAATTGCTGTGGTGCTGAAGTGGTGATGGTGGTAGGGATCAGAATGGGAGCACTTTGAATGGCTTTCTAAAACTCTACATCTCTGTGGAACTCTTGTTGACAAATTTGGAATAACCCAAAGGAGACCTTAGAAGAAGATGGAAGGCAAGCCATGTAGTGGAAGGAGCTTGGTGTTTTCAGTCAGGGAAGCAAAAATAAAATAAAAAGAGCAAACTTTACATGGGTGGTTACTTCAGTGTTCCCTAAATTGTTGTAGCTTGGGGCACATTTTCTCCCCACCTATCCTACCCAGACTAAAATCTGAGACATTCACTGTTGTGCTAGATAAAGTGTCTTACATTTTGTTTAAAGATAGCCACCCTCTTTGCATCTGTAAAATAACCATTTTCATGTGGTCTCTTGACATCCCACTCATCAGTTTGCCCAGTACAACACCGTCCAATTCCCAATAACTTTTATTAAAGTTTAAAAGAAAATACAGTGGTACCTTGGGTTAAGTACTTAATTCATTCTGGAGGACCATTCTTAACCTAAACTGTTCTTAACCTGAAGCACCACTTTAGCTAATGGGGCCTCTTACTGCTGCCGCACCGCCAGAGCACAATTTCTGTTCTCATCCTGAAGCAAAGTTCTTAACCTGAGGTACTGTTTATGGTTAGTGGAGTCTGTAACCTGAAGCATATGTAACCTGAAGCGCATGTAACCCGAGGTACCACTGTATACGAAGGTAAAAATCAAATATCCAATATCTCTTTATCAAAAATAAAAAACTAATCGAGATAAAAACACAAACCAATAAGAGGAAAAGAAAGAAGAGGAAGGAAGGAAGGAAGGAAGGAAGGAAGGAAGGAAGGAAGGAAGGAAGGAAAGGGAGAACTTCCAATTCTTTGTCTGTCAGCTATGTAAAAAAATTATTCAACACATCTACTCCAAGATAACATCCAACAAGTCTGCTTTCTATAAACCAATATTTTCTTCAATCCTCAAACCCAGGTATCATAAGTTCATTTTCTTTTTCACACGAAAGGTCTATGAAGAGTTCCAAATCTTTAGTAACTATTGAAAATGATTTTTCTCTTATTCTACATGTTAAGTTTGCCATCTGAGCTAAGTCCAATAATTTTAACAACCATTCCTCCATGGTAGGTGATGCTGAATCTTTCCATCTTGTGCATATAAAAGTCTCGCCACTATGGTAGTGTATTGAAATAATATTTCATAGTCTAGTACTTAAAGGTTTAAATATGAGGCCTTGGAGTGATGCCACATCTCTTGAGCTGCAGTGCTGCCTCATTCAAAAACATTTTGCTTCTATATATAATGTGCCTTCCCCACCCAGGGATCATTGAGTGGCAGATGAGCCCATCAGATCCTGTTATTGAACCCTGACACATAGTTACCAGAACAGGGACCATCGCTCTACCCCTTCACAGAGCACCTCTGTTGAGAGAGAAATGATTTCCATCAAGGGAGGCAGCAGGAGTAGCTCAGGAATAACTTTCTCTGTAAGGTGTAACTGTGCTGGACATAAAGAGCGTATGGGGAGTACAAAAATAAGATGCACCCCCCCTGAATTAATCCCTGGAAGAATATGTAATGTTCTTTGTTCATAGGAATACAGTAAAAGGGAAATTCGTTTTTTTAATGTCTAAAAGGAAATTTGGATAAAAGCAATTGTGTCCACTCCGTTTGCTAAAAAGGAATGAGTTTAAATTATGAGAAAATGCATTTACGCTAAATGTTGGGAGTAGGCTGTGTTACTCTAGCAGTAGTTCAGCGGCAGAATGAGCTTCCTGGAGAAAGTGTGGGATCTTTCTGTGGAGGTTTGTTTCAAAATTAGAAGAAGGCGAAGGAGAACTGCTGGATCAGCCCAAAGACCTCTCACAGTAGCCAACCAGATGCCCCAATGAGCCCCCCTCCAAAAACACAACGCGACGTGTGTTGTGCGTGTGATGTCACACACACTCCGTGCAGGTATGTGTGCGCGTGATGTCGCATGTCTGTGTTACAGCAGTGGTCACCCTCAATCCTAAGGGCCAGATGGAGCCCCTGCCCACTGCTATTGCCAGCAACTGGTAATGGGAGGAATATTGCCTCTGATGGTGGGGGGGTAGAACTTGCTGTCTTGGCTAAAATAATAATAATAATAATTTATTATTTATATCCCGCCCATCTGGCTGGGCTTCCCCAGCCACTCTGGGCGGCTCCTCTTCAGAGTAGCAGTTGAAATAGATGTCCTCTATAAAGCTTTTGAAGTTTGTTCCCTTTTGTGGAGCAGGGAAAGACTGAATAGGAAAAATGAGGATGGCAACTGAGAGTTGTTGAGCTCTCAACTCCCACTTGTCACAGCTAGCATAGTCAGTGGTCAGGGGTTTTGAGAACTGTAGTCCAGCAACACCTGGAGAGTCCCATGTTGGCTAACCCTCATCTACTGTTGTTGAGTTGCAGGTGGAAACAGTTATGTTTGAATAGGGAGAACCAGCACAGGTTTGCTTAGGGCTGCTGCAAATAAAATGTTAACAGCATTCATTGCTTGGGGATAAGGTAAATGAATTTCCTCCCTTTCGCAAGAGAGAAGCCTGAAGGGGTGGGAAGGTCTCTATAGATCACTTGGCCCTAGTGGCAGTAATGACTCTGTATCTGCGAATCTTCTGCCTGCCTTGTCATCTTTTATAAGTTTTCTGATTCAGTCATTGTATCCTGAGATGGCTGGTCTGTCTTCCTCTTTCTTGACACACTCATTTAATTTTTAAGCTCGCCGGGCTTTTGCTTATTTATGTTCATTGTGCTTGATAATAATTCTAAGCCATTAGAGGGGAAAATTGTATTCAAAAATGCTGTTTCACACTTTATTTGTTTGATGATCTGGAGTGATAGAAAATAACACATTTGCTTGCTTTTATAGTCTCATAATTATTCACATCCATCAAGCCATTCCAGGGGAATAAACAAAACACTGAGAAAACCGCACTATTAATAGCATTCTCTTCAGCAACAATGAAAAGTATCTTTCTCATGGGATTGTCCAGTTAGGAGGCTCCCTGTAAGCAACTATAAAGCTTCTGCTTTTTGCCAAGCAAACAGTTTTTTAATCTGATTACCCTGTAGATTAAACATTAGAGGATGTGTGGTTGTTAGGGAAGTGTAGAACAGTCACAAATTGGAGACATGCTTTGCTCTGGTGGTTTACTGGTTAGGTTAGGCTAAGTTATACATCCACCAAGATTAATACCTCCTACCCGTCCCCTCCCTAAGGGCCCCCTCCCCAGCATTTTTGTATGAATTGCTACTCTTGGTGTGGCTCCCGCTTGGAGGGACGCCAGCTCAGGCAGAGATACAACAGACAGCCTTTTCTGAAAGTGGTTAGTTCAACCTGTTTCTTAATTGAGAATGATTGAGTGATCCAGTCATGCTGCAAGGACAAAGTTGAAATACATCCAGGGAGGGCTGAGTAGAAGCATCAGGGCAGTGAGCAGGCAGCCTGATCTGTGAGTGGCTATTCTGGGCTCACAGGAGCTTCTATTCAATTCACCTTGATTGCAGAGCGCTATCAGTTTCCTTATGACACATTAATATGGGCTTGGTGAAAAGTTAGGGAATTAGTGTGCTATAAGGTGTTCCTGAGGTGAACCTCTGGACAGGTACAGTGGTGCCTTGCAAGACGAAATTAATTCATTCCACGAGTTGCTTCGTCTTGCGATTTTTTCGTCTTGCGGAGCGCGGATTCCCCGGGTATTAACGGTTTTACGAAAAAGGAAGCAAACCCGCAGGACGTTTTCGTCTTGCGAAGCAAGCCCATAGGGAAATTCGTCTTGCGAAGCACCTCCAAAACGGAAAACCCTTTCGTCTAGCGGGCTTTTCGTCTTGCGAGGCGTTCGTCTTGCGGGGCACCACTGTATTGAGAATATGCATCCAGTGTAAGAAACTTAAGCCAACAACAACAACCAAATATGTTCTAAACAGTTTTAATGAGTGATTATTTATAGTTAGCAATGTCACACAGAACGGTATTTTTGAATGATATTCACAAATTTGAACTCTCTTGTTTTTATCTTGGAACACCCAGAATCTCACCAATCCACCCATTCATAACTATATATTACCTCTGGTCTGTTGATGGCTTGAAATGTGGATAGGCTCCCCACTTTACAGGTGCTTCCTTGCTTGCTTGACCAGAGATGATACTTGTTTCCTATCACCAGTGACACAGATTAGCCTGCTTTATATACAGTGGTACCTCGGGTTACAGACGCTTCAGGTTACAGATGCTCCAGGTGACAGACTCTGCTAACCCAGAAATAGTACCTCGGGTTAAGAACTTTGCTTCAGGATAAGAACAGAAATCGTGCAGTGGGAGGCCCCATTAACATAATAATAATAATAATAATAATAATAATAATAATAATAATAATAATAATAAATTATTTATACCCCACCCATCTGGCTGGGCTCCCCCAGCCACTCTGGGCAGCTTCCAACCAAATATTAAATTACAGTAATGCATCAAACATTAAAAGCTTCCCTGAACAGGGCTGCCTTCAGATATCCTCTAAAAGTTTGGTAGTTGTTGTTCTCTTTGACATTTGGTGGGAGGGCATTCCACAGGGCGGGTGCTACTACCGAGAAGGCCTTCTGCCTGGTTCCCTGTAACTTGGCTTCTCGCAGTGAGGGAACCGCCAGAAGGCCCTCGGCGCTGGACCTCAGTGTCTGGGTGGAACGATGGGGGTGGAGACGCTCCTTCAGATATACTGGAGCGAGGCCATTTAGGGCTTTCAAGGTCAGCACCAAGACTTTGAATTGTGCTTGGAAACGTACTGGGAGCCAATGTAAGTCTTTCAAGACTGGTGTTATGTGGTCTCGGCGGCCTCTCCCAGTCCCCAGTCTAGCTGCCGCATTCTGGATTAATTGCAGTTTCTGGGTCACCTTCAAAGGTAGCCCCAAATAGAGCGCATTGCAGTAGTCCAAGTGGGAGATAACCAGAGCATGTACCACTCTGGCGAGGCTGTCCGAGGGCAGATAGGGTCTCAGCCTGCGTACCAGATGGAGCTGGTAAACAGCTGCCCTGGACACAGAGTTGACCTGTGCCTCCATGGACAGCTGTGAGTCCAAAATGACTCCCACCTGGTCCTTCAGGGGTAAAGTGGTGCTTCAGGTTAAGAACAGTTTCAGGTTAAGAACGGACCTCCAGACCGAATTAAGTTCTTAACCCGAGGTACCACTGTATCTAAGAAAATAAGCCATGGCAACATTTAAAACGCAAAACAATGCCGGGGCAGTGGTGAAAAACACAGTCAAGATTTATTGTGTGGCATGCAGAATATTCTGCCTGATTGGGAAAGGATTTACACAGAACACCAGTCAGAAACTCTATAACTTTTTCTTGGTTCCAGAATTGTTGCAGTTAACTAATCCCCAGGCTACCTTATAATTTTGGCAGCTGAAGCCATGAAGAAAGCCATTCATAAGCTACCTATTTACTGCCAACAGCCTTAAGTTAGCTAATTTGTCGCATTGTGCTCCAAACTGTGTTTGCAAAGAGTATTAAGGCAACAGGCATAGCTTAATAGCTTAGTTCAGTGCACACTTAAATATATAAAGAGATGGTCATAGATGAATTCAACCTCTGGCTACTGCCAGGGTGCACTAGCTTTGCAGCCATTTCATAGTTGAAATGCCTTGGATGATTTTCTTAGCTCATCCAGTTTCTGAAATGAGACACCTAGAGGGGAAGCTCTTATCAAAAGAGTGAAGCCCTACAGAAAAATGTCTTTGTAGGAAGGGGGCAGGAAGCAGCTTCAGCTGTTTCATGTAGGAGAAGCAGGGGCCAGGAGGAGAGGAGCAGCTCTAAACCTGTTGGGTTGCTAGGGGCAACCCGAGAACCTTGACTTGCAAGTTTGCAGCCAAGGGAGCTAGTAACTGGCTGGCAGGAGTAACAGCTGAGATCTGAGGGATGAAATGGGGGCCGGCAGTGAAACTGATGAAAGCAAAAAACACTGTGCAAGGAATGAATTTTTTCTTTGCAAGCTGTCTTAGTCGGTCTTAAAGGGGAGCTCTTTTGTGTGGGCTTGCTGGTAGGTGTGGGGAGTGATAATTTGCAGAGCCCCTGAAATGCAGGGTGGGAGGCTGTTGTGGCTCTTTGAGTGAGTGTCATAGACAGGTACTGAGTTTTGTGACTGCAAATCAATCTGTTACCCAGGAGATGGGTAGATATCTAAAATCCAGGCTTCTTTGGCTTATGCTGTTTACAAAGGGAGTGTGTAGGTGTGCTGTATTTGTAAAGAGAAGGTTTTATGTGTGCTTCTCTTTGTCAAGAAGGTTGGAAGGTTGTCACAACTTACTTAAGGAGTGAGCAACATATCTGCTGAAGAGGGGGTGCTTTTCAGCCTCTTGGAATGCAAAGATATGTCCTACATGGTGAGAGCTACTGAATTTCAGCAACGTTGCTCCACCTCACTATGAACTTTTCCTGGCTGTGCTGGCTTGGTTCTTAGATTTAAAAAGGATGTATTTTTTAATCCACCGGGGTTAGGGGAAATCATTTGTAGTTAGGCGTTCAAAGGGCCAGATAATACCTGGGGCTCAATGGGTTGCATATCATAAATTTCTCACACCTCTTTTTAAATGTTTCAGCACTAATAAATACATGTGGCATGGGATACTGGTGCTTGTGATTCCACCCCCACTGCTGCACCAAGCACTGCCTAAATCTGCAGTATTTGGAACTGTTCCATCATTTCAGTTCAGGTTACACACATATAATCGAAAAGTCAACAAACAGTGAATGAAATAACTGGTGCAAAGTGCTGTCTTCCTAGTACTTTGATACTTAAGCATACAGGGAATCATATCAGAAGCTTCCTGTGTAGGGAAAATGGGACAGCCAAAGACACATAGGTAGTTGAAAACATTTGGAATCAATGCTATGGGACATGTGTCAAAAATTCCAGTATCTATGAACATATGAAGCTACTTTGATAATGAGGGCAAACTATTGCCCCACCTGTCCCAAACTGGCAGCAACTCTCCAGGGTCTTGGGTAGAAGGCTGGGTTCTTCAGCTGGAGAAGCTAGGGGTTGAATTGGAGCCCCTTTTCTTGCCAAAGGGCCCAGCGTGCTGGCCCCCCCTCTTGCTTGCTCTGCTCTGTGGCTTCGAGGAGGTAAGAAGCAGTAGAAGACTTGTCATTCTTTGATCACTGAGATCCTCTGATGGGGCACTTCTGCTAATTCCCCATGCCTCTGAAGTTTGGGTGGCCTTCACTAGGGGAGAGGCTTCAGGGTGGCAGGCCATGCCCTGTGGAACTCCCTGTCAGTACAGATCCATCAGAAACCAACCATGCCTTTTTTCAGACTTCTTCTGAAAGCTACCATTTAGACACCCCTCTCGCTCTCCAGCTTCAGCGAAAGCCTGCATTCGCACCATAGGACGCACACACATTTCCCCTTCATTTTTGGAGGGGAAAAAGTGCGTCCTATGGTGCGAAAAATACGGTAATCATACAAACAGAAAACCCCTTAAATGCCTGTTGAAATAGAAAAGTCTTTGTCAGTTGGCTGCAGTTCAACAGGGAGAGTGGCCATTTGAATGCAGTTCTTTTTGCCGCTACCGGAAACATGTCGTCAGGCTTCCTGAAGTGCTGCCTTGCTGGGAAGGCTGTATAGTTCACTTTTCCCAAGGTTGGGTTGTTGTATCCAATGTCAGTAGACCCACTGAAATGAAAGGAGATGACAAACCTAGCTCCATTAATTTCAGTAGCTCTAGTCTGAGTAGAATTTCACTGGGTACAACCCCTCTGACTTTAAAGTTTATATCCTTGTTTTGAAAACTTACATGTGGCAGCTTGCTCTAGTAATATGCTGACATTTGGGAATTCAGAATATTTGTTTGGGTCATGCTCTCTCCTTTTTAAAAAATAAAAGGAGATTTCTATGTTAACCACTTGCCATTATAAACCTTATTTTTCTAGGGTGTGTGTGGCTTATCTATTAAGACAAATGCATTTACAAGATGAGATCTGGAGGTAGTGCTGTGCCTGGGCCTTGCTGCAGCCGTAATGGAAGGGTTTCAGAGCAACTGGCAGAAATGATATTTCTGGATATTTGAACATCTCCCTTTTGTTTTGACATCTCGCCTTGAGGTTAATGAGCGAACAGTTTGATCTTCCCTGACATTTTGACTTCCTCCCCGAGGATAGCCTGTTATCACTGTCTCTCCTGGAGCAGAGAAACCAGAGAGCTTAAAACAGAAGATTAAATTGCTGTTTGGCGATAGGCAGGTAGGTTAAGCACTGGAGAAAGGAGCTGGTGGCCATCAGGGTGGGCAAGTGGGGAAGCTATCCCACCAATGTGGCAAAACTGGTTAGGTTAGGGTGCTTGAGTGCTGAGGTTCCAGATAAGAATTCCTATGGGTACAGTTGTTAGCTACCTGGAATTTCCTATGGGAAGCTAGCATTTGGCATAAAATACGGATCTCTAAGAAAATGTGGGGTTATGATACAGATGTAGCCTTGTGTCTTAAGAGACTATGCTGCGAACTGGGCTCTGATCTAGCTTCTGCCATGAGCTTGCTTAATGGCCTCAAGCAAGCCCCTGTGTCTCTGCCTCACCCCTTTCCCCGCCTGCAAGATATGGATAGCAAAACTGCCCTACCTTACATGGTTGTTTGGAAAGATAGGGAGTGCTTTGAAAACACCAAAGAGCTATAATACAGCAGCTGTATAGATGTGAAATGTTACTTTGAAGGAAGGCTTTTGGTAGATGAGATGTTAATCAGCAGGGCGTGGCATACAGAGACTACGGGAGTCTTGTTTTGCCTTCGGATTGATAAGATGTTTTTTCAGGGATCAGTGCTTGTGTCAGGCTGCAGGGAGAAATATCTTCTGAACTGCTCCCAGTGACTGAAAACCAAAGATCCTTGTTCATTGTTGGTATTCCTTCTTGCTGTTTTCGCTATCTAAACATACACACACGTACTTAGTCATGGGGAAGTGCAGAGAAGATGGGTGGGGTGTGTTTAGGCAGAGACTACCCTTTATTTTCTGATATCATGCATGGCGCTGGGCAGGGGTGCCTACTTGAACAAAATATTGCCGGGGGTGGGGTGGGGAGGTAAACCCCGCCCCGCACAATCAACTTCATGAAACGGTACTCACACACTATTTGGCAATGCCCAACAACTGGGGGGGGTGTTTCCTCTCAAATATTTTAAGGGGAGGTCCGAATGGACCTCAGGCCCTATGATTTGGCTGCTATTGCGCTGCGGAAATACTTCACATTGAGATGCTAGCATAACACCTGCAGAAACCATGCCATTTTAAGACTTCATTTTGTGGGAGGAGGAAATATAGGTGCCAGCATCAATTTTTAAGGTGATTACATAACCAGATTCCTGAAACATTTCTAGGTCTGATCCTGTGAACTTGAAAACTGGAAGCCAAACTATTAAATCAGGGTTTTATTTTGGGACTTGCTCCTCTATCAAATAGCCACTGTATGTTGAAGTTGTAGTCTGTCCTTCTGAATAAAATCCATGGACTTCTGTTTTCTTATGGGGATTCTAATCTGATATGGGACGCGGGTGATTGCATGGTCGGCGGTTCGAATCCCCGCGGCGGGGTGTGCTCCCGTCGTTCGGTCCCAGCGCCTGCCAACCTAGCAGTTCGAAAGCACCCCCGGGGGCAAGTAGATAAATAGGGACCGCTTACCAGCGGGAAAGTAAATGGTGTTCCGTGTGCTGCGCTGGCTCGCCAGAAGTGGCTTAGTCATGCTGGCCACGTGACCCGGAAGTGTCTGCGGAGAGCGCTGGCTCCCGGCCTCTAGAGTGAGATGAGCGCACAACCCTAGAGTCTGTCAAGACTGGCCCGTACGGGCAGGGGTACCTTTACCTTTAATCTGATATGACTAATTCTTGTGGGCTCTTTATACATGCTTGATCAGTTTCCTTCTGAGAACAAATGGAGGACAACAGCATTTGATGAGCAATGCATGCTCTTAATTTTAGAGGTTCAGGTTTTTCAAAAAGTCTTTGAGATAATAAAACCTGGTTAAATCCTCTTAACACATGTTCCTTGGGAGAATATGAGGGTCAGTTGCTCTTGTTTATGGAAGACATTGCTCAGGCAGAAACCAAAAAGGTTTAAGCTGAACATTAACAGTGTGATACAGTAGTGCTGCATTAAGATGTCGGAGACCAGGGTTTGTATTCTCATTCAGCCGCATGATCTTCACTGTCTCTCAGCCTAGCCTACTTCATAGTGTTGTAATAAGGATAGAATTGATGTGAGAGAACCACATACACAACCTTGAACTCCTTGGAGCAAATCTGGGATATAGATTGAATGAATAACTATGGTTGCTGGTGCAACGGTATGTCCAAGTCATTTAGAATATTCCAGGAGAGGGAGGGATGCAGGCAAAGCATTTCAGAAGCCACTCCAGCTTAACTTGCCCTCTTCCTTACCTCCACCAGTTGCACTGTGAGAAGTGTCCTGATGAAATTTTATGTGTTTATATACAACACATATATATATACAAACTTAGTTGGAAGGAATTTTTATATTTTGTTTCGACTATGGTAGACCAACACGGCTACCTACCTGTATGTTGACACTGTTTGCTCTGTTAACCTTATAATGCAATTTAATGTTACCTGTAGTTTGCCTTGGAAGGATTTGTATCCTGACAGGTGGGATATAAATAACTGAAATAAATATCCATCACATAGGAGTGCATTAGGTGGCTGTTTTAACTGGATTAATGCTATCCATTAGTTTGCCCTCTGATTTCTAAATCTCCATGACTTAGGGTCTCACAATTCCACTTACAAGGGCAGTGATCCTTCTGCCTTATGTGTGTGACAAACTGAGCTACTGCCTTCTTCTTGGAGCTGGGGAGAAGATGCCAGATCACATCAACAGTTGTGCTGTGCTTTCCTCCTACTGCACTTGGAGTGGGGAATGATCCCGGCGGCTGCTGTGCTTCAGAGGTGCTGTGAGGGCCTCTGGAGCACCTCAGAACTACCAGGTTGATCCTCTGTCCCTCTATATATTAAATGTTGGAACAGGGGAGGGGAGCGAGGCACTGTTTCTGAGGTTTGGAAATGCAGCACAAGTCATAGGCAAGACCCCACCCATCTTGGGTGGGCCAGAGTTCTGACAACCACAACTGTTTGTTGACTTCTTCCTATAGCCAAGAGAGAGCATTGCTGGAGGAGGGTTAGGTTTCACCCCGTCCCATTCATCTCCTCCTTCGTTATGTGGTTCTGTATGTGATGTGCTACTAGTGCAACGGCTGGGCTCAGTTCATTTTTTCTTCCATTCTTAAATTTGTTGATCATTTGAAAGAAGGCACTGAGTCCCCTCCTGTTAAATGCAAGCCAAGCGTGCTCTGGCTGTTCTTTCTGTGTGTTTGTTGGCCATGGGCTGCAGATATTTCCTCCTATTCTGCTTTTAAGCGCATTAACACAATTTTCTGGGTTCCTGTCCAAGCAAACTCCTTTTAATTCTCTCCCTGGGACTCCTCTCTAGAACTTCATGCATTGCCTTTGCAGTCTGCAGACTCTGATAACGCAGTAACCATGTTCCAACATATTAAACTTTTAACATCCTCAAGATTCAATTAATCTTATCTTTACAACTCCCAATTACAGGCACTAATTAAGTGAAAGTAGCATAGTAGACCTAAGGATGTTGCATTAATCATCTGCTGCCTCATACGCCTTTTCCAAATCCTTCGACATATTCCCAGAAGGAATGGAATAGTTCAGTTCCTGTTCATTTTTAATTTTTTTAGGGTTGTTAATCCCACAAAGGAGTGTTTGTATCGGGATTAATTTACTCATTTGTTTCATGTTACCGATAAATGGCATTAAAAAAATTTAAAAGTCCAAGATGAGCAAAACTGAATTATTTGATAATTACATACTTTAAAGGGCCATTGTTGTGGCTTTAGTTAAAAGTGTTGTGGGTCACACTAAAGATTTCTTCTTATTTCATAAGATTAGCTGTTACAGGATGGCTTTCTGTTCCTGGAAAATTGTTTTTTGTTTCTGTTTTAAGCTGCCAGTTTAAATCAGCTTAAACACTAAGTCTTGAAGAATCCTCTTTCTGTACAATTTTTCTTCCTGGACATCCTGTTACATTAGATTTTACATTATGAGTTCAGATCACTTCAGAGGGCAGAAAATATCACTTTGGTCTAGGGAGAATTTAGGATATGATTTCCATTCTTTCATTTGAATTTCCACTATGGTTAAAGACACCATTTTCAGAGTATTGCAAACTTCCCTCATGGGAGGGGTGCAGCAGGGTGATAAATGAAGCACTGAGTGTGTACACAAGCACTGAGGCCAAGAGTATTATTTCCAGGAGGCATGGGGAATCTGTCTTAAACAGAGGGCTGTATTCCCTCATGAGAAACCTTCTGGGGCCACATGCTAGTGGTGGGTTGAGCCAGAGGCAAAAGTTCCCTTTGAGGAGTAGGCTACATTCTATCCATGCAAAAGTCAGGTTTCCACCTGCTGTTTATGCAGTTCTAAATCATTCTGGGGCGAAGAGCTATAAACAGCCTTGAGATCCTGCCCTCTGACCAATGAAACAGTACAGTGGTACCTCGGGTTACAAACACTTTGGGTTACTGACTCTGCTAACCCTTGGTTTAAGAACTTTACCTCAGGATGAGAAGATAAATCGTGCTCTGGCAGCACAGTGGCAGCAGGAGGCCCCATTAGCTAAAGTGGTACCTCAGGTTAAGAATGGTTTCAGGTTAAGAACGGACCTCTGGAACGAATTAAGTTTGTACAGTTTGTACAGCCCCGCTCGCATCCCGAATGGAGCGCAAGACGCGTCTGCACGTGCGCGGGTCGCGTTTCACCACTTCCGCACATCCGCATGATGTCATTTTGACCATCTGTGCATGTGCGAGCGGCGAAACCCGGAAGTAACGCGCTCCGTTACTTTCGGGTTGCCGCAGAGCGCAACCCGAAAGCGCTTAACCTGAAGCATATTTATCCCGAGGTATGACTGTACTTGAATTATGAGGGGAAAGTGGAAGAGGCCCTGAGTATCCAAATGTGTAGGACCTCCTGGTTCAGTTATTGGTGCAGAGGGTGGGGGGAGATTAGAGCCTGTGGCTTGCTCCAGATATCCCTTCAGGGAAACCATGGTGGATGGAGGGTGCCAGTTGTTGGCGATCGACCCCCTCGGGAAAGGCTGACTCCTCTTCCCAGGCACTGGGGCCTCTTGCCGGTGGCCAGCCTCTGGCAGATCTCCGCTCTGTCCAGAGAGACCAGCGATAAGCGACACCTCCCTTTTGGAAGATGCACACTCACTTTCCCCTTGCATCTCAGCAGAAGAAAAAATCAGTCTGAAAGTAGCCTAAAAATCTACTTTATTTAACAGACTGTACACTGTACATGGAACTAGTACAAATCATGTCTGCTCTCTCAGCAGCCTCTGTACAACTCCCTCCACCCTCCTTTGTAGTAACAACGGGAAGGTCTCAAGTTACACTGAGAACACAACCTTGAGAACAGCGTAGGACATCCTGTCTCACACTCAGTAACATCAGAAGAATCACATGATGTAAACAATGTGCTGCTAGTTTGCAGCTGGTGAGCACACAAATCCCAACACCAATTTGGGCCCCAGGATATGGGTGCCCAGTGGCGCCCGCAACGTAGCATGACACCATGACATCACGTTAGGTAGGCACGTGGCAGCGGTGCTTCTGAGGCTGCATGGTGTGGTAAGAATTCACGTTCTTCACCACCTTGTTTGTTACCCAGGTAACCTTTTCAATAAACCATAGAAAGAAGGAAACTATTTCCAAGTCCAGCATCCATATTTCGGCACCCAGTGTTGGTATTATAGCTATTGCAATTGGGCAGAGCTCACTCCACTCAACGTGCCAGTGAGAAGGTCTGCCCCAAGGCACCTCGGAACAAAAGCTTATATAGTACAGTGGTGCCTCGCAAGACGAAAAGAATCCGTTCCGCGATTTTCTTCGTCTAGCGGTTTTTTCGTCTTGCGAAGCAACCCGATTAGCGGATTAGCGCTATTAGCGGCTTAGCGACTATTAGCGGCTTAGAAAAAGGGAGAAAAAAGCGAAAAAAATCGCAAGACTCGCAAGATGTTTTCGTCTTGCGAAGCAAGCCCATAGGGAAATTCGTCTTGCGAAGCGCCTTGAAAAACGGAAAACCCTTTCATCTAGCGGGTTTTTCGTCTTGCGAGGCATTCGTCTTGCGGGGCACCACTGTACTTCAAACACAGCAAACAAAGAGTCATAAAACATCTTCACATACGTCAGGAAGTAAAGCACACATGGCTCCCTACTGGTATCATACTGGGGCTCCATACTGGACCCCCACATCACCTTGGAATGGCCCCGATGTGCCCAGATCATTTGACCATTTTAGGTCTCGGATGTCTGGCGTTACCCTGGCAACCTAGCCTTCAGTGAGGGAAGAGCATGATAAAATCCTCTTCCTGGGTCTCAGATAGCTTCAAGGATAGCTGATTTACACTCTGGTTCTAAAACATCCTGCCATTTGTACCACTTTCAGGGGTAGATAAGGAGAGATGAAATGCAGTGTAGGAGGGGCGGGGGAGACTCGCAAATGCAGAACACACAAAAATCAAGCCTAATACATTCTAATAGATTAAATACAATTAAAGTGAAACACTGAAAGATTATTAAAATAATAATAAAATTCTACCAGAAGTTGTATTGGAGGCCTGGCAGGGCCTCGGACATTGCTTCCAAGGCCACTCCCAAAGCCTCGAGAGACCTTCAATGTGGCTTCTGGTTTTATACCAGTCACTTGGAGGCTTCACCGGGCCTCGGATGTCGCCTTGGAGGTTGTGTTGGGCCTCCGACTCAACTTCCGGTACAAAACCAGAAGTTGCATTAGAGCCCCGTGGTCTTAGCTCTCACAAAAAAAAAATTGTGAGTGCCCAAGCACCCAGCGTCCTCTAGAGTTGATGCCAGTGTGGTGGATGGGGCAAAGTAGCGTAATCTACAAACAGGCTCTCAGTGAATCAGTGTGGTAATGAGCTCTGTTTTTAAAATTTCAGTGTTACTGATGGGCACTTTTGTTTCCGTTGCTAGGTATGCTATACCTCCAGAACATGGGAAACGGTTGGAGAGACTGGCAAAAGGTAAGTTTGTATCTGCTAGTGACCTTGTATGTTCAAGCAACTGCCCAAGGCCTTATTTTTGAGGAGGTGTGAGCCAGTGATTTGGGGCTGCTTCAGACTGCGACACAATTCTATAACAGAAAGACCCATGCAGCTCATGTGCATTATATATCTAGATTTATGAATTTTGCTATGTGCTAACATTTTATTTTAAAATACTTTTATATCACCTTCAATAAGAATATCTCAAGGCAGTTCACAAAAAACATGCTAATATGATGGATACGGTAAATACAGCAGTGACAAAGTCATTATAAATTCAGCGCACTGGTATTAAGGATCAGGAAGGGCCTTGGAGAATAATTTTTAGCAAGTGCCAAAAACTAGAACAGTAGATGCTTGCTACACAGGGCAGGTGGTTCTGTAAGCTGGGAGCCACAACGAAAAACCTCCTCCAAGTTGTCACAAGATGGACCTTTCACAGGCTGTGCAACAACCACGAAAGCCTTGTTCAAATATTTTAGTGACTTGGACTGGTCTATCCAGTACAGACATTTCCTCAGATAACCTGTTCTAAGTCTTGAGGTTAGCATGGGACAACTGCGGTCAGGCTTTTTGAGACTGGGAATTCTTGAGGCGCTCTTAACCACTGCAGCCAACTGGGCCTCCAGCTTCAATGATGGACCTAGGAGCACCCACAGACTATTCACCTGTTTCTTCAGTGGGAGTGCAGCTCATCAAAAACAGGGAGGTCACCTAATAATTCCTGGACTTCGAAAACCCACAAGGCCCCTCATATTGGGATCCAGCCTCAGCTTCTTGGCCTCATCCAGACTGCTGCTGCATCCAGGCACCATGCCACAATTTGTGCAAACACATTGTCTTTGTCTATGATCTTTGAGAATTCTTGGAGAACAGGTGAAGTCTCTGCAGATTGGAAGCGGGCAAATGTTTCCATCTTCAAAAATGGGAAAAAGGGAGACCCAGGTAACTACCACCTGGTGAGTTTGACTTCAATACCAAGGAAGGACCTAGAACAGATAATTCAACAGTTGGTCTATGAGCATTTAGAAAAGGATGCTGTGATTACTATGACCCAACATGGGTTTCTCAAAACTAGGTCATGCCAGACCAATCTGATTTCTATTTTTGATGGAATTACAAACGTTGTGGATCAGGGAAATGTTGTGGACACAGTGTATCTTGATTTCAGTAAGACTTTTGACAAAGTCCCCCGTGATATTCTCTCAAGGAAGCTGGTAAAATGTGGGTTGAATGAGGTAACTGTTAGGTGGATTTGCAGCTGGCTGACTGACCGAAACCAAAGTACTCATTAATGGTTCCTCATCATCCTGGAAAAAAGTGACAAGTGGGGAGGCAGGGTTCTGACCTGGGCCCATTGTTGTTCAACATCTTTATAAATGACTTGGATGAAAGAATTGAGGGGATGCTCATCAAATCTGCAGATGACACCAAACTGGAAGAGGTAGCTCATGTCACAGGAAACAGAGACAGAATTCAAAATGACCTTAACAGATTGGAGAACTGGGTGCAAAATGAATTTCAAAAGGGACAAATGTAAGGTTCTACACCAAGGGAGGAAGAACCAGATGCACAAATATAGGATGGGGGACACGTGGCTTACTAGAAGTACATGTGAAAAGGATTTAGGTAGGGGTCTTGGTGGACCACAAGCTTAACATGAGTTAATAGTGTGATGCGGCAGCAAAAAAAACCCTAAAGCTATTCTAGGCTGCATCAACAGAAGTAGAGTGTCCAGATCAAAAAGTAATAGTACCACTGTCTTCTGCCTTGGTTGGACCACGCGTGGAATACTGTTTCCAATTCTGGGCACCACAGTTTAAGAAGGATGGTGACAAGCTGGAATGTTTGCAGAGGAGGGCAACCAAAATGGTCAAGGGTCTGGAAACTAAGCCTTATGAAGTATGGTTGAAGGAGCTGAGTATGTTTAGCCTGGAGAAGAGACTGAGAGGAGATATGAGAGCCATCTTCAAATTTTTAAAGGTCTGTCACATGGAAGAGGAAGTATGCTTGTTTTCTTTTCTGGAGGGTAGGACTTGAACCAGTTGCTTCAAGTTACAAGAAAGGACTTTCAAAAAAAACTTTCTGACAGTAAGAGCTGTTCGACTATGGAACAGACTCCCACAAGAAGTGGTGGACTCCCCTTCAAACAGAGTTTGGATGGTCATCTGTCATGGATGCTTTAGCTGAGATTTCTGCATTGCAAGGGGTTGGACTAGATTACCCTTTGGGTCCCTTCCAACTCTATGATTCTTGGCTCAGATCCAAAATAAGTGTGTCATTAACATACTGATGATACTGTGTTAAAACAGCATTGGAATCAAGGTGGTACCTTGTGGCATCCCATAAAATCACTAGCAGGAACTGAAGTATAGTCCCTTAATGCCAACCCTGCAGGCAGGAGCAGAATATTGCCTCCATCTTCCAACCCACTTGATTATAACAAAACATCCAAGCGATTTATGCTAAGCGAGTTTAGTAACACACCATGGTTAATCTTATCAAAAGCCACACCTTGTCACACTGCAAACAGCTTGTTAAAGAGTCAGTATGGAGTATCTTCATTTGTTCTAGGTGAATACTATGAATATAGCCCAGAAAGTGTATTGAGATAAATTGGAAACTCTCTGCCCCCAAAAGCAACTGATACGAGGCAGAGCTCTTGACTTTCTTACCTGGTAGTGTTGGCATAATCCTGAACTTGGAGTCAACTGCTCTTCTCAGTGTAACCACCACTGTGATACTCTGATCATTTCCTTAAATGTTCCAGTTACAGATAGGTAGCCGTGTTGGTCTGCCATAGTCAAAACAAAATTTAAAAAATCCTTCCAGTAGCACCTTAAAGACCAACTAAGTTAGTTCTTGGTATGAGCTTTCGTGTGCATGCACACTTCTTCAGATCTTCTTGGTATCTGAAGAAGTGTGCATGCACACGAAAGCTCATACCAAGAACTAACTTAGTTGGTCTTTAAGGTGCTACTGGAAGGATTATTTTTATTTTGTTTTTCCTTAAATGTGTCACTCGAGCTTGGTCCAGAATTTTTTTTATTAGCTAGCAGTAAGGATTCAGGAACTGCTCTTTGCCAAGGAACTGAAATAGCATGAAAAGGCTAGCATTTTTCATCCAGTATGAAAAAAAATGAAAACTAGCTCTGGCAAGCATCCGGAATGAAATGCTGAGTTGGTGCAAATGTATATGTGATGTATTGTTGTGAGAGGACCTCTTGGAGCATACACTTATTTATTTATTTAATTTAATGGATTTTAAAAGTTGTTTTTCTGGGAAAGCCCATTCAAAGTGGGTTACAACATTCAGAACCCCCACAATGGGTGAACAATAAATAAGCTATAGAGACACAAACCTGTAAAAAAAAACCCCACAATTAAAACAATGACAACCAGACAACAAACAGTAATATCTCATGCCTGGAATAAATTTGCCAAAATCAGATCTCTCCAGATAGGGCCACAATTGGCTTACCAACTGAAACTGGTAAAGGTCGCTACTAGTCTCTGGGATTCCCCAGGCAGTGCAAAATCCAATATCAATCCCGAACAGCATATTTGACCTTTGAGAGGGAGTGCTACCCCATCCATTACCAGCTGTCCAATACCTTCTGGAGCTGGGGTCTCCCAACCCACAATGCCTATGTGTTGCTCAGAGTTAATTGCAGTTTGTTTGCCTTTGTCCATCCCAGAGTGGCCTCCAAGCATCAGTTCAAATTTTCAACAGCCTCTCTGAGGTAAGAAGAGGGAACCAAAAGGTAGAAGTGAGTAGCACCCATTCTTGGATGTCTTCCTCCAGCATCTTCATGTAGATGGTGGATAGCATGGGGGTTAATCTAGAGCCCTGCAGAGCCCCATAAATCGTCATGGGGAAGAACAAAACTCTCCCTACTGAGTACCCAGGAAGTTACCATGATCAGTTGCACTGAATGCTTCTGCAAGGGCCAGGAGGACTTCCAGGGTAGCACACACACCCTGTTCATCCTCAGGCACCTGCTGGGGTGACCGAGACTGTGTCCATTCCAAAACCAGGGCTGAATCCAGATTGGAATGGATTCAGATAATCAGCTTCATCCATAGCCTGGAGCTATGTGGCCACCAGCCTCTTAATCGCTGCCCTTAGAAAAGACAGATTTCGGGACTTATCAATAATTATTCAGAATAACAGATTTTAAATCCAGCTTTTTAAAGGAATAGCCTTACTAACACCTCCTTGAGGCAGCTCTCCTTCCCTTAGGGAAGCACCAAGTCCTGATCTTGATATTTTCACTAGCCCAGAATCAAGCAAGCAGGTGGTAGCCTCAGAGCTCCAAGCAGTCTGCCCACAACTTAACCACTTGAAATTTATGGCATCCTTTGCCCACACACCTCATGTTGGTGTATCAGTGCCTTGTTTTTCTATTTGGCAAATGAGGAATCTTTGTAGCAGTTCTGACTGAAGCTCAGGGAGAGGCAGGTTAACCTCTTTGAAGCTGTTATATTTTTGAACTTTCTGTTTTGCTTCCTGTTTTAAAATAAGTACGGAGCATTCTAGTCAAGCAGTAAAGGATCACACAGAATATCAGAGCATTTATTAAAACAGTACATTATAAAAGAGCAGAACTTGATTGAAGCCCTTCTAAAGAGCTCTCTTCCTCTTTGCTAGCTTCTGGACTGACAGGAGTGAGGTGGTCATGTGACCTGCTTGGGCCTCGGACAGAGGTGGCTACAGCCACCTTAGCAGAAGCTATTTTATTTATCTCAATTAAAGTGGTTCCTTCAGATAACCAAGACCCCAGACTATTCAGGGCTGTACACACTAGCTCTTTGAATAGTGCCTGAAAACAAGCTGGTAACTAATGTACTGTTCTAAGACCAGTCTGGTACGGCTGCCCCAGCCAGTTTTAATCGGTAAACTGGCTCCCATGCTTTAAATTAATGAATTTCTTTTAGGCAGCCTCCAAAGGCACACCCATGTTAACAGTAGTCACACCAGTGACCTGGGAAGGAAACCAGAGGCTCCTGGTGGGATTTAAATGGATATGTTTTAAAATGCTTGTCCCAGTGGAAAGTGGGTTTTGATATGTGCGCCTTTGGAATGGTGTAGGCTAGGGCAGGATAGGCAATATCTCTCTGCTTTCTCTCTTGATCCTTACTGAAAACTTAATAATGCAGAATGTCTTCATAATACATTTCTCATTTCTTCATTTGTATTTAGTCTGTTAAATACAAACACCATTCATATTGATTGCTGAGCATTTTTCATTTAGAAAGTGCTTACAGGTTCAATAATTGTGGATTTAGTGGGACATAATTATCGAAGTTCTTTGTGATATATATATAACAAGGCATGTGCTGGTTCAGCTGACAGTGTTATGTTATGGTCTGAATATCTATTTGTGGGGATGATAGCCTTCTCATCTTTCCTTGCCCCTCTCTACTGCACTATCAACTCCATGACATCCTCCCACTTTACACACCCTGAAGCAAACTTAATTTTTAAAAGCCACAGAATCAAGAGCACTACATGCAGACCCTCCATGTGTCCCGATTTTCCAGGGATGTCCCTGATTTAGAGAAGCCGTGCTGGTTTCTGATCTTGAATGTCACACTTTTCCTTAGGATCAGTGGCGTAGCGTGGGGGGTGCAGGGGGTGCCAGCCGCACCGGGCGCAACATTTTGGGGGGCGCACTCGCAGCTCTCTGCCCCTACCTGGCTCACTCACTCTCTCTCACAGTGCTGGCTGTGCGAATCCGATACGAGCTGCCGGGTCGCCGCCCACTGTGCGGAGCGGAGAGAGAGCGAGGGAGGGACTATCTGGGGGAGGGACAGTGCAGCGGCTGCCCAGCGCAGCGCTGAGCGCGGGAGAGAACCACACCCGACCAGCCCAGGCAGCAGCAAGAAGAAGCTGGCAGCGGTGGCAGGTTAGGGGGTGCAAATTACTTGCCTTGCCCCAGGTTAGGGGGCGCAAATTACTTGCCTTGCCCCGGGTGCTGACAACCCACGCTACGCCGCTGCTTAGGATGTCCCTATTTTCACTGGAGAAATGTTGCAGGGTATGGAGTTATCCAACCCCTGAGCCATTTGAAGGTGATCCTGTATAGGGAAGTTTTTTAAAAAACAAAAACAGAGTGCTGGGGCAACCCAATAAGATGTGTGGGATATAAATAGTAAAATTATCATTATGGAATGGGACGTCCCTATATTCATCAGAAAAATGTTGGAGGGTATGCATTTGGGCCTCTCCCCCCCCCCCATAAGGGCTAATATAATTTATGTGGTGAGGTGGCAGCTGCCCAGAGATAGGCTGATTACTTGATAAGCAGACCCCTCTGTGACAGCCTTGTAGGTTAAAAGGTGCTATATATTATAGAAGAATACTGAGCAGATATCTGATAAAATTGTTCCACTGAGGATTTTTGGCCTGATATCATCTCTCTCCTTCTTCTCCTTCTCCTCTCCCTTCGTCACACACATGTAAGGCTCCTGTGGTATACTGGTCAGAGCCATGCCGGCCTTTGAGATGCAATCTTTCTGTTTCCGCTACCTCTCCAAACATCAATAGCAAGATGTCAAGTCTACTCCCTGTGTTAATATTTAAAATACTTAAACTTAAAGCTTGGTTTATTCACTGGGGGAATATTTTAATGCAAGTCATCCTTCACCTATTTGAATGCTTTGAAAAGGAAGTGACCGTGCTTCAGCCAACATGGAATAGGTTTTAGGGACTGGCTTACTCTCACTTTACCCACACTCTCTAAGAATATAGTGGTGTAGGAGGAGCTGTTGCTACCACTTGACAACAGGAGCACATCCTCCTCTGCATCTGAGTCTGTGGTCTTGAAGCAGTGGTTCTTGTTGCATTGCCAGAGATCAGCTTCTGCTGTAGTCAGCTAACTGTTGCTTGAAGGAGGAGAATAGATTGGTGTGAGGCAGCAGTGTTTCACCTTATCCCTTTTCCAAGATTGCAGAGTGAGTGGGGTAGAAAACACCAGCTCCCACCGCATCATCTGGCCTTGTTGTAAGTGACTGTAGAAGTGGGTCCCCTCCCTTCCAAAGGAGTTCCAAACAGCAAGGTAAAGCAGGGTTTTATTTGGTAGCACCAAATTATTACTGGAAGTTTAGGGCTGCTGGGTGACAGTGAACACTATCCAGACAGCTGCATTTCCCCTCTCTTACTTTCAACACCCCAAATAGTCTGTCAGTGTGTGAAGCCTTTTCATTGACATACCTAACTGACCATTTCTTGGGGGGGGCGGGGGGCAAAAGAAATAAGGCTGGCCAGTGATTGGACTGAAATTATAGTGTCAAGTAAATAGAAAAACACATGAGGTGCCCAGATGAAGGAAACCATCACCGCATTTCTCTTGGAAGCCATTCACTCTAGTGACATCGTATAAAATAGAAATAACATATTGAAAACCACTGACTGGAAAATGAGAGCTTCAAAGCAATTTTATATTCACACCATTTTCACTCGGTCATATGTCAAAGCTTTACAAAAACTACAATTTCAGCAAGCATAGAGCTCCATAAGTCCCAATTGCCCATAAGAGGGTATGTGTATGTGGTGTTTTGTTTTTTGAAATAGAATTTGGAAATCTGCATTAAATGAAAAGCATGGAGTGTGGCTTTCATTTTAAGTATAGCCTTCTTATTTGAACCTAAAGTTGGAACAACTTGGAAATTTTGGGTGTTGTTTTGTTGATAGCTTTGCTGAATTATTTAGTTCAGCACTCAGTGCTAGTGACCAGTCAGATGCCCCAGGGAAAACAAAATGATCAGGGTGTCAGTCACACCCCAGTACCTGTTAATTGAAGGTATACTGCCTGGATGTCTGACTTCTAAGTTTTCATAGCTAATAAGTGCTGATAGATCCCTCTTCCACATTAATTGGTCTATTTTTTAGCATACACAAAACACCTTCTGTGTACGAATGTTTGCTTAAATGTATATTGCACTTTTCACTTGGCATACACAAGGTGGGTAACAACGTAATGCAGTTGTACCTTGGATCCTGAACACCTTGCGAGTCAAACGTTTTGGCTCCTGAACACCGCAAACCTGGAAGGGAGTGTTCTGGTTTGTGAATGTTCTTTGGAACCTGAACATCTGACCTGGCTTCTGATTGGCTACAGCCAATCAGAAGCCAGGCCTTCGTTTCCGAACGTTTTGGAAGTCGAACAGACTTTCGGAACGGATTCCGTTCAACCTCCGAGGTACTACTGTACACTAAATCATTACTTCTTATAAACTTCTCTTAAAACCTTCAGACACCCGACAGAAAACAGAAATGTGTCTTCTATTGCTTCTATTGCTATGGCAATACAGTGGTACCTCGGGTTAAGAACTTAATTCGTTCTGGAGGTCCATTCTTAACCTGAAACTGTTCTTAACCTGAGGTACCACTTTAGCTAATGGGGCCTCCCGCTGCTGCCACGCCGCCACGCAATTTCTGTTCTCATCCCGAAGCAAATTTCTTAACCCAAGGTACTATTTCTGGGTTAGCGGAGTCTGTAACCCGAGGTACTACTGTAGCTGTTCCCCTCTGCTAGAGTTAGAGAAGAACTTTTCAGTTTCTAAGGGCCAGGCCTCAGCAGAAATGAGATCACATTTATTTCCTTAATCTCTAGTACCAGATTTCTAGGAGTTTATGGGTTTATCATATCAGTAGTCTGTTTACCCTCTAGAGTTGTATATTCTGGTCTTAAACAAACTCCCCTATAGCATTTGTGGTTTAGGAGGAGGTGGGGTCAGCATTCGCGGTGAAGAGCAAGAAACAGCAGTAACGCCCTGCCTTCCAGTGCATCACTGTTCCAAAGATGTTCAGAGCATGGAATGAGCTTGCAATTAATATGGAAAATGAATAGCTGAGCTATAAATGGGCTCGCTGGGAGAGTTGCAGAGCCCATGGAGGGACCATTAATGTGTTGCCACGTTATTGGTGCTAATCACTTAAAATGTGCTCCTTTATTAGTAGCTTTAATGAGAGCCACTTAAACTGTGCATTAAAAAGAGGAACTGCAGAGAAGGACGATGAACTGGGTGGCAGGCACGCATAATTCTAATTGAAATGCTTTTAGTATGGGGGGGGGGGGGAGTTGCCAGAAGCCAGTAATTCTTTGCACTTTTAAAACCCTCCTCCATTATGTAGCATCAATTAGTTTTTGTTGTTCAAGTGTTGGAATTATATTTTGCTCCCTGTATACTTCCTCCTCTTCCCTACCTCCACTCCCAGCATTCTCCCCCTGCCTGCCCACTGGGACCTGTTTAATCAGCAGCATATAGTGGAAGCATTGACTGATGCAAAATCCTAAGGCTAGAGAGTGAGTTACTTCAGTGCCATGAGTCAAGACCAGGATCATAAAACCAGAGAATTGTAGAGTTGAAAAGGACTGCAAGGGCCATCCAGTTCAACCTCCTTCAACGCAGGAATCTCATCCATAACAGATGGCCACCCAACCTCTGCTTAAAAACCTCCAAGGAAGGAGAGTCCACAACCTTCCAAGGGAGACCATTCCAATGTCGAACGCCTCTTACTGTCAGAAAGTTTTTAGCCAGAATCTCCTTTGGATCAATCCAAGGGTAGAAAAATATCTTACACTCCCAGATGCCATTCTGAAGCCAGCAACACATTGACACTAGCATCTGCCTTGTGGAATAATGAGAAAATGTAAATTCCTGGGTACCAGAAGCAAATGCCAGGTGCCCTTGGGGAATTTTCCAAGTCTGCTTCCACATTATCCTAGCAGAATTCAGTTGTGCAGCATGTGCTGGAGCCAGAACTCACAATGGTGTTGCCTTCGAGATAAGGTCCTTATTTTCCAAATTTCGCGACAAACTCTTAACAGTACTCTCCTTCAGAGACATGTACAGTGAGGACAACTTTATCAGGGGCCAGTTCTTATAAGCATTAACATATTTGGTCACAGTGATAGAAAACAGACAAGATTGCTCTCTATGGCTGTATTTTCGTGGTTTGCCTCATTTTTCAAACTAGTTTATCCTCCCAGCACAAATGTTGCATCTGTCACCTCAATTTTTCCATGCTTCAGGTGAGTCCCCAGATTTGCTTTTGCACATGTAACCAAACAAATTACTGTTCGAAAACAAAATTTATCATCTTCCGAAATTAACTTATGGCCCGGTTATGGGAATGGGTCTGGAGAAGCCTTTGGCTAGCGCACTTCCTTCCCCTCCCTTCTCCTTCTGCACACATGTAAAGGAGATTGAAATCCTCTGGTAGAGAATTTATTTTGCATGCAGAAGGTTTCAGTTTCATCTCAAGGTAAGGTTGGTAGAGACCCTACATGAAACCCTTGAGAGCCATTACCAGCCAATCTGAATGATACTGAGCTAGATGGACCCAATGGTCTGACTCTGTACCTGGCAACTTCCAAGGTCCCTAACTTGGAGAACTGGATTCTTCTAGTCATGGTTAGTTGATTTAATAAATGTGTTTATAACTGCATGTCATACAGTACAATACTTAGAATAAAATACAAATTTAAAACCTTGTAAGACAACAAGTATTTGTAAGCAGGTGGCGCTGTGGTCTAAACCACAGAGCCTAGGGCTGACCAATCGGAAGGTCGGCAGTTCGTATCCCCACAACAGGGTCAGCTCCCATTGCTCGGTTCCAGCTCCTGCCCACCTAGCAGTTTGAAAGCACGTCAAGTGCAAGTAGATAAATAGGTACAGCTCTGGCGAGAAGGTAAATGGCATTTCCGTGCGCTGCTCTGGTTCGCCAGAAGCGGCTTAGTCATGCTGGCCACATGACCCGGAAGCTGTACGCCAGCTCCCTTGGCTAGTAAAGCAAGATGAGTGCCGCAACCCCAGAGTCGTTTGTGACTAGACCTAGTGGTGAGGGCTACCTTCACCTTTACCTTTAAGACAACAAAATGATATTACATGCAGTATTAAAAGCTGACTTTATGGCCAAGAAGGTACAAAAATTATCCAAACCGGACCGAAATAATAATTCTGCAACTTCAATCCCATTTGTTTACTAAAGGCTACATTGCATATTTAAAGCATTTTATAACCCATGAGGAATGGTATCTGGCTTATGTCCTGAAGAATTGTATTCCATAATTGTGGAGCCACTGCCAATAGTGCTGTCATCCATGTGCTCTCCAGTGTCACCTTGATAGGTGAACACCTCAGTAGGGCTTCAGAGGTATGGGCAGGCAGATAGGGATGCTGGTGGTCCGTCAAATAATCTGGCCCCATGCTATTTAGAGCTTTAAAGGTCACCACTAGCTGCCTAAGGTTGAAGCCATTGCCACTGGAATCCATGGCATAGGTGCAAAGGAGGTTTATTATTGTATATTTTTTGAATTCCAAATGCAATCAGAAGAGCCAGCAGAAGATATTGTGGTATCAGAACAAGGCAGGTACACTCATCCACACGTGGTGGCGTTTTGTACTTTAATAGATGAGTGTCTCCTTCAGGAAAGTGTAGCGTTTCTGCCAGAGGACATTCAGGTCCTACACAACTGGTTACAGACAATGAAAGGACTTAAACATAGCAGGCACAGCAGGAACTTTTAAATTGGTAGTACCTATAGGTGAAAACCTTGGCATGTTGATGGAAGTGATGTGGATAGCAGGATGTGGAGTCTCCACATAGTACTTGCTAATGTAAGGGTTCCATCTGGATCGACAAAGTGTTATGAGAGGAGCAATAATTGAATTGAGCATTTGTGTAAAGGATACAGCTTTATTCAGTGCTGATGTGACAGATGCCCCATTCCAGACACTGTCTCTGAAGCATGTTATTTAGAAGGAGAGGAAGGTGCTCCAGACTTAAACTGAAGCCATTCTTTACACTCCAGAGCTTGAACCAAGGAGAGGAAAAAATGAGGACACGAAAAGGGAGATTAAATCATTCTCTCAGGATGTGTTTTATGCTGCCACTAATAGAAGAATGAAGCCAGCAAGGCATTCTCAGCTTGGGTTAGCTATAATAGCAGGGTTGGAAATAGAAAGGTCATTGAAGTTGGAGGCCTGCAAGGTCATTGTCTGCTGCAACATAGTTTGAAAAACCGAAAATAGAAATTGACTGGTAGCAATGAGGGTACTGTTCACAAATCCTGAAAATCACCTCTGCACATGTTGCTTTTGACAACGAGAGCCAATTTGTTAAAACTCTTTTAAGTGGGTAAAAATACATTGTATGGCAATATAGGTGTTTGCAAATGCAGATACTAAAGCTGGTGAAGCTGATGGTGTGAGATGTGTGGCATTGACACAAGGCATACAGAAAGGAACAGGATGTTGGCCATGCCTTAGTTGTGTGGGACGGTTACATTTCTACTAGATTATGCTGTTCTCAAAATGGGTGATGTCCCTTGGATTCTGTTGCCGGCACTTCAGATTAAAGGAGGACTAGTTTGGGTGCAGTGGAATTCAACAATACTCTCTGTTCCTCAGCAAAATATCAGGCCAATATTTCTGATTATAGATGTAGAAACAAAGCTGCACAGTGTGTCTCTCAACCTGAGTGTGATTAGATCTACATAATGGTTGCACATAACCTTGCGATGGGAAGAGTGGTCTTGATGATGCAAGCAAAGGAAAGCTTTCAGAATTCAGTAACCGCTTCGGAGGATTTCACACAAAATGGCCCATTCAGTGCTTATTCGATCTGGAATACTAGTTTGCTGCAGGGCCATTCAGAAAGATGGTTTCTGGGATATATCTGAACCTTTGCTATTCCATTTTGAAGGGATGCACACACTCACACTCTTGCCATGATGGTTTCCCATAGGAATCTATGCAATGCAGGGATGTTTTTGCTCATTGTGGGGCTCATACCCACAACCTTGAGATTAAGAGTCTCTTGCCATATCAACAAAGCTATTCAGTATTTATTATACTCTCACACACGGTGGTATCCATTGTTAGTCATACTAGTAACTTTAATCCATTGGTATCTGAAGAAGTGTGCTTGTACACGAAAGCTCATACCAATAACAAACTTAGTTGGTCTCTAAGGTGCTACTGGAAGGAATTTTTTTCTTTTGTTTAATCCATTAATTTCAGTAGGTCTACAGTGAGCAAAATCCAACCCAGAGGATAAGGTGATAAAACTGTTTTTGGACGGCACCTGAGAGATTAGACACACAATCATGTGTAAAAAAAACTGGCATGGGAGAAAAAAATAGTTTGATCTGGTTTTGAGCCTAGTAGAGAGTATTTTTCACAGGGGAACTTAGCTCTGTGATCCATCACCTGCAGTCTGCATACTGCCAGAGAAACAGTTTTGACACCACCTGCTGTTTGTGTGGATTAGGCTGAAAGTGCAGCTTCTGCTTCCAGTAGGTTTTGCTTCCCTCCAGAGATTACCAAGCAAAACTACCATGTTTCCACCTTTCTCCACTTTCCTGCTTGCACAAACCTAGGGGCTCTGCCTGCTGATTCATCTTCATCTGGTCATAGTTAGTCTGAGCATGTTCAAAACATATTTATTTGAGTTTGTGGGTGGGTGGGGCAGGGAGCTCCCTATTACACATTATTACTTTTCATTATTATTATTATTGATTATTATTATTGTATTCCACCCTATACCCGTAGATCTCAGGGCAGTTCACAACATAAAATCACAGTATAAAAGACAGAAAATGCATAATAAAAACCCAAACAACCCAATAACCCCCCCTTTCCCCAACACATTTAAAAGGCCTGGTTAAACAGGAACATTTTTGCCTGGCACTTAAAGGTGTATAATGAAGGTGTGAGCTGAACCTTCCTGGCGAGAGCATTCCAGAAACAGGGAAACACTGCAGAAAAGGCCTGTTCTTGTGTTGCCACCCCCTGGACCTCTCATGGACTTTGAGGAGGCACACAAAGAAGGGCATCAGAAGATGATCTCAGAGTCCAGGTAGGTTCATATGGAGAGAGGCGGTCCTTGTGCATTTTACTTACCTAGTTTGATCTTTAAGGTGGGGGGAGGCGGCACCATCGTAAACCCTCAGAGTTTTTATACATACATGAGAAAAATGATGCCTGGATAAGTAACAAGTATGCAGCTGTTGGCACTTCCTCTAGGTGGTCAGAGGGTTCCCTTGGGATACAAAACCATAGAATTGTAGAGTTGGAAGGGGGCCTGAGGGTCAGTGATGGTAATAGTTTCTCTCCTGAATCCTCCTGCAGGATTTTTCCCTGGGAGCTCTCAAGGGTGCGACGCCTTCCTCCGCCACAAGATGACTCTCATTTCACCATCTATCTTGAAGAAATACGGCATCCCTTTTGACCGGGTATGTATGGATAATGTTTCAGGACACACACAGGTTTTCAGAGAATGCTGGTCGAGAGCTGAATCCTCCAGCATAATGTTACGTTAAACACTCAAAAGTAGGGTTCTGAGCTAGGTTCAGTGTTCTGGTTGAGGGGAATAACTTGATGGTGATGCATTTTTACTTTCAGAGACAAATCTATAAATTTTGTTTTATTATTGTGAACCCTTTGAGATCCATGGTGGTTTGAGATTGTAGTGGTTGAAAAAGAGACATCAAAACTAGTACTGTGGAACTTGTGAAGCATGGTACTCTTTAATTCCTTCCTCAGCTGCCCATCTGGCTGGGTTTCCCAATTGAAGAAACCCAATTGAAATTAATCTAGACAATCAGCATTACCCAAGAATGCCTGATGTTGTGTGGCAACCATTCACTTGAGGACATTGTTAAAAAAAAACCCACCACCATATATTTGTGACTGGTTGCTAGCTAGAATAATACTCAGGGTTGAAGGAAGTGTTCTTCGCTTGATGGCCTTGGCCAAGTCTCTCACCCTTACAGTTGGGAGGATAAAATGGGACCACTTTCATTTCTTCTACCCTAAATCTGTGCAAAAATGAAATTAAAAGGTGTAGCACAAGATCCTGCCAGAAACATTAGCTCCACTCTGCTTCTCTTTCCTTTTTCATTGAGTGTGGGAACTGAAAAACAGGGTAGAAATTCAGTCCCCTTCCCTCATTCCCTGCAGGGGAGGAATTGTGTTGGAATCCTACAGGGACTTAACATTATGGAGCCTTCACCTCTCCAGTCCACCATTTTTCTTTCCCAGTTGAACTGTTGATGTTTAAGGTAGTTTGTAGTTGTGAGAATATAGAAGACAGGTTTAAGCAAAGCATGCATTGGCCATTAAGCAACCTGCATAGCTCTTTTCCAAAGTGTAATGATGTCTTCATTGAAAATGGAGTGAGAAGAATCATTTCAGCTTTCAGCATGAAAAATAGTGCTATAAAAGTTTTCCTGAATTGCACACCTCTCTTTACGCTTCCTAATTATTTTAAGGATGTAGGAAGTTTAGTGCAGTCTTAAACACCACCTGAGAAAGGGGTATCACACAGTTCTGAAAGGAATGGCTGTTCACAGTAGGGAAGAATATGACTTGCAGCACACCAGAGAGGGTGTTCTATCTTTGGCATTAATACTTTGTGTTTAGCCTGCTTTTTCTGACACTTTGTCAGACTGAGTAGATGTTGGTCAGGCTGCAGCATTTACACAGAACATGGGAGAGAGCCCTTGCAAAACCTCCGTGTTAGCTATGTGGGAAACTGACATAGAATTCTGTTTCAATGTGTGCACAATGCAAGAATGGAGGCCTCTTAAAGGCTGGTGAATCTGTGAATGCTGAATGCCTTTTCTTTTGAAGGCAAGGGAAGGTTGGCCTTAAGATTCTGAGGGCCTGGCCCCCAGCATGGGAGGGATGTTGCTTTCCTGACAGCTCCTTGCTCCTCCTCTGAGGCCGCATTGTGGTAAGGTGGTGCAGGAGGAGCTCCTTTGTCCCAATCAAGTCCAGCCTAACTTAAAGCAGCTTCCCTCTCCAGAAGTAGCCTCCATTCACAGAAAGCAAGCCAAAGGTTGCTCCCATTTCTCTCTCCACAAATGCATCAAAATTCCTGGCAGGCTTCAAACAGGGCAAATACCTGGGTGTTTATAAATCTTAGTAATGGTATTTACTTCTCTAAAGAAATCAGATCGATACCTGAGCTTTTTAATAATTAAAAATGTGTATTTCTGTAATCCGCTATTGATTTCTCCATTTATTCTGTGAAGGCCTTGCAGAAGTCAGTAAATTCAGGGCTTTTCACTGTGAGTGGCAGCCGGTGCTGGCTTTTCCTCAATAGTTATTACTTTTCTACCCAAGCCCATCCGTCACCTGGAGTGCTTTTCTAATTTATTGGCGGGATAATGTTGACAGCAGTGATGTGAGGAGGATATGCACTGTGGGTCTTGGGATGAAGACACAGGGATGTAGATTTTCTGACAGGAGCATAATCTCTCTGTCTGCTTAACTTAACTGTCTGCAGCTTTGCCTTGATTTATGAACAGGTTCAAGTGGAGCTGGGCACCAGAGGCCAGGCCTGAACTTCTCTCACCTGTATCGGGAGAAGCAGAGAATACAAAGCCTCTTACAGTACTGCTGTCAGGCTGGCTCTCCTCAGGGGAGGGGAGGGAGGTCGTGAGTGCAGATGGTTGTCCCTCTTAAACATTCTTTTGAGTAAAGTCCTCATGCTTAAGAATTAGGCTGTGACACATTAGCACCTCAGTAAGTCGCAGCAGCATTTTAACCAGTCACTTTTCATGCCTCAGGAGCATTGCTTGCTGGTGCTGGTGCTGCTGCCTGAGTCAGGGCTGGCTGAAGACATTTTGGCCCATCAGGCGGAGAAGTCCTTATGACATTTCCCCTTCTTATGTTAGTTAATGCCCAACTCAGCCAGTTGGAAAGTTTTTGTACAATTATGTGGTAATAAGGATAGAGACAACCAATCCAGAGGGTGGCAGGCTAGTTGGTGATGCGCAGCAGACCTGATGTTAGTTGTTCTTCAGAGGGACCCCAGTTTTTAAAGCAAACACCCAAGTTGTCAGTACATGGAGGTGTATAGAAGGCCTTCTTTTATGCATGAGCCAGTTTCCCCTTCTTTGGTTGTCCAAATCAAATGATCAAACTCTCTTTCCCTCTGAAATGAGGAAAACCAGATGTTTTAAGACCTCAGCTCCCCAATTACATAATAAGTAAGGATGTGGTTTTCCCCAAACCTCATTCATATTCCCCCTCCCCCCCCCTCTCTCTCTCTCTCTCTCTCTCTCACACACACACACACACACACACACACACAGAGTGCTGTTGCAAACATGATGGATATGAAATTGGTGCTTGACATCCCGGTTCTTTAATCTCATCCTATGAAAGTTTGTCCCACTCGATTTCTTCCTTGGTACCTCTGATTTAGATGTTTCACATGTGTAATATAAGTGAAAGTGGAATGATTTAGGGGAAAGTGGGGAAAATCTTTGTGAAAGACGCAAAAACATGAAAGCAGAGTTACTGTATTGTGGACTTTGGTGGGTGGTTGAAACTACAGTGCTTCTCTAGTGTTTGATTCCCCCACTGTAAAAATATGCCTATGTTTTGAGTATACAGCTGCTGAGATATGTGCAGCGCTGCTTGCCAGGACTCAGACTACACCTGCCTGATATGCTGCACTTAAGACTGGCAAATAATGGTTTTAGAGGTCCACTATTTTTGCCTGGACTTGATAACTAAGCCAAAAAATGTGGTTGCCAGAAACCTGCTCTCTATTTGCTTCTTGGGCTGCTTCTCTGTGCAAGGTCAAGGACAATCTTTTGCTCCCCTTCCCAGCTCCAAGATGTCCTGGCAAGGCACTGCCTGCAGAAGCCTCCTCCACTTTTCCAACTACAGAGCTGGGAAGAGTTGTGGGGGCTGATTAATTTGTTCCTCTGGAGTAGTTTGCTAATAATAATAATAATAATATTTTTTATTTATACCCCGCCCTCCCCAGCCAAGGCCGGGCTCAGAGCGGCTTACAAACAATAATAAAAACAAGAAGAATGATTACAACTTAAAAACAAAAATAAAATACAACATTAAAATAATGGAACATTAAAATATTAAAATGTAGCCTCATCGCAGGAGAAGGAAAAGAAAGGGAGAGAGAGAGAGAGAGAGAGAGAGAGAGAGAGGGAATCAAATTGGCTCCAAGCCAAAGGCCAGGCGGAACAACTCTGTCTTACAGGCCCTGCGGAAAGAAATCAGATCCTGCAGGGCCCTGGTCTCATGAGACAGAGCGTTTCACCAGGCCGGAGCCAGAGTTGAAAAGGCCCTGGCTCTGGTTGAAGCCAATCTAACTTCCTTAGGGCCTTAATGCAATGACCAAACAATTTCCAGTCTTCCTCTTAACACTGGAACTGGAGAGAGGACTAGAAGCTGCCATGCTACTGCAGAGACAGCCCTTCTCTCCCCCCCCCCCAGCAGCACCTAAGTTTGGGAAGAATACCTGGGGCCTGTCATATGAGGATGCTGCACATTTGCCATAGCAACTGAAATTGCCAGACTCAATACTGTCACTTCGATCCTCTTCTGCAGACAGTGACAGCATTTCTGTAGTTTATGGTGGTCTTGAGATTTCTTTATTATATTTCATAGAATCATAGAGCTGAAAGGGAACCAAGGGTCATCTAGTCCAACCCCTGCAATGCAGGAATCTCAGCTAAAGCATGCATGACAGATGGTCGTCCAATCTCTACTTAAAAACTTCCAAGGAAGGAGAGTCCACCACCTCTTGTGGGAGTCTGTTCCACTGTCAAACAGCTCTTGCCTTCCAAAAGCTATTCCTAATGTTTAGTCAGAACCTCCTTTCTTGTAACTTGAAGCCATTGGTTCAAGTCTTTCCCTCCAGAGCAAGAGAGAACAAGCTTGTTCCCTCTTCCATGTGACAGTCCTTGAGATATTTGAAGATGGATATCATATCTCCTCTCAGTCTCCTCTTTTCCAGGCTAAACATACCCAGCTCCTTCAACCATTCCTCATAAGGCTGCGTTTCCAGACCCTTGATCAGCTTGTTTGTCCTCCTCTGCACATGTTCCAGCTTGTCAACAGCCTTCTTAAATTGTGGTGCCCAGAAATGAACACAGAACTCCAAGGCAAAATAAGTGGTACTATTACTTCCCTTGATCTGGGCACTCTACTTCTGTTAATGCAGGCTAGAATAGCATTAGCTTTTTTTTTTGCTCCTGCCTCACAGTGTTTACTCATGTTAAGCTTATGGTCCACCAAGACTCCTAGATTCTTTTCACATGTACCACTGGCAAGCCAGGTGTCCCCCGCCTTATATGTGTGCAGCTGGTTTATAACCTGGCATTTGCCCGCATTGAAATTCATTTTGTTAGTTTGGGCCCAGGTCTCCAATCTGTTAAGGTCATTCTGAATTCTGATTCTGTCTTCTGCGGCATTGGCTACCTCTCCCAGTTTGGTGTCATCTGCAAATTTGATGAGCATCCCCTCTGTTCCTTCAAGTCGGGGGCCCAGGACAGAACCCTGCGGCACCCACTTATCACTTTTTCCCAGGATGATAAGGAACCATTGGGTTTGGTCAGTCAACCAGCTATGAATCTACCTAACAGTTACCTCATTCAACCCACATTTTACCAACCTCCTGACAAGAATATCATAGGGCACTTTGTCAAAAGCCTTTCTGAAATGTTTTTGTTGCATGTGACGTCTGGCTGGAGAAGTGTGCCTTTGGCCTTCCCAGAACACTAAAAGATTGTGGGGCTTGGATTTCACGCAGCATAAAGCCAATGTGGGGGGAGTTGGTTGGGACCTGGTGGGTCTGCAAAGAGTTTATTGCAGGTCACCTGGGTTGGTGAATGTATGCATTTCCTCCCTGCATCAGTTTGTTCCCATGAGAATTCCTTGTGGAAAACCATATTTCTAGAAGGGGTAGCCGTCTTTCCTAACAGATCCCACAAAGATATATGGAGAATCCTCAAAGCAGTGCTGGGTCACCATAATCAGCCCACCATCTTGGTTTCAGTGTAGGGGTACTTCTTGTCACCTCTTACTACAAATACAGATTTATTTTAAAAGGTCACATTGCCTTGGTCGAAGCTTTGCTACCTCTTTGCTTGATAATGGCATATTCTTTTCTTCCTTTCCTGTTTTCAGATCACCCAAGAAGCCGGAGAGTTCATGATTACTTTTCCTTATGGCTACCATGCAGGATTTAATCACGGGTTCAACTGTGCAGAGTCCACCAACTTTGCCACACTTCGGTGGATCGATTATGGCAAGATGGCCACCCAAGTAAGTTCCCACATCCTGGTGCTTTAGTTGGTATGGGGCAAATTACAAAGCTTGCCTTGCAAATTAGGGGCCGGTCTGCCTGGCTCAGGTTTCCTGCTGATTTTCTGCCTAAACCATGACTGAACCATTGAGTTCACACCAGCATCATGGTTCATTCTACCTAGCTGAAGTTTGCAAAGGTGCTTCAAACTCTGTTTTTAAAATCTGTTTCAGATGGGAACCCTGCCTAGTGTTAACAGATAGAGTTAGCACATGTAAGGCTTAACCACAGTCAAGGCAAACAAGGAGCGGGTGTGTATGTGGAATGTGTGCTGGGGTTGGAAAAGAGTTCACACTCCTCAGGCTGGCTCCCAGTTAGCAAACCATGGTTTCCTGGGGTTTACCATCATTTTTTACTCAGCTAAGCATATGTGACTCAGACAGCATATTCCATCTGTTTCTGGCTAATAATAAAAAAATAATACTAATAATATTTCTACCCCGCACATCTGACTGGGTTTCCCAAGCCACTCTGCAGCTTACAGTACATACAAAAAATTGTAAAACATTAGACATTAAGCTGCTTGTTTGTATGCCTGGAGCCTCTGTCACATGCGCCCAATGGTTCTTTTTCCTTTGATGTGGCTAACATGGCACACTGGTGCGAGCCCTAGCTTTCCCCCGATAGTGTGCTACAATATGTTTGTGTCCGTCAGTATTTTCAAAGTGTGTGCCATGAGAGAACTACTCGTGTGTGAGAGAGAGAAAACAGTTAAATGGTTAATAGGTCCTGGTAGGGCCAGAGTACCTGTCCCACAGAGAAAGCTGTCTGCTGTATCTCTGCTTGATTTACTGCTCTTTGCCTCTTTCCAATTAGCCTCCACTGTGGGCAGATAATTCTGCCTTGTCTCTGTCTCTGAGGTGCGACCACCAGCTATTCCTGAAACAGAATAGCCCTTTCTGGACGAGGTTGACTACTGGTCCTTTATATGAGACACATTGACTCGTGGAGAAATGGGTTGGGCTTGCCTCGGGTAGTCAGTTTCTACTCTTGCACCTGAAAAGGTTTATTTTCAGACTATGTAAGAGTTGAGGGTTATTCCAGTTCTGAATTCCAGGTCTCTGGGAAATCACTGGTGCAAGTGAAGCACACATGAGAAATTGTAATCCCAAGACTTGGTTTTAAAGTAGTGCTGAGGCCTAAGTACAAAATTGTGTCTGAAGACCTTCTGTTTTAAAACAAAGCATGCTAATCTAAGCAAATTTTATTATTAGAGGACTTGGAATCTGATCCTGTCTGCTGTGGCCTTGCTTGCTAGGGTTTCACCCCAACACATCTAATTTCATTGTTTTGGACCCCAGAAAATGGTAGTTTGTCATGGAAATTCTGAGAAGAGTTTTAACTATGGCAGCTGCCAGTGGGCAACTGCTCTAATATTAAAAGCAATTTTGGGCTTAGCCATGTGTTCAAAAACAAGTGACATTTGGGAAGTAGAGACTTTAGATTGAGGCTCTGTGCTTACATTGTTGGGCATTGTAGCGTGAAATTACTGAACAAGCAGTGATGGGGAGACTTTCCAATCCACTCTAGGTAGGGGGACCTAGGGAGATGAGGAGGAGATGCCCCAGCTGTTCGCAGTGCTTCTCTTTCCACACTGACAATCACCCCACAGTGCATGCTTACTTAGTTGGTGTTATCCAGAATGGTAATTTGGCTTTTCAGAATTTCTGCCTTTAGGGAAACCTTTCCATGTCAACTTCCCCACTGAGGAGTCTCTGTTCTGGAACACATTCCAAGTGTAATTGCTCATACCGGCATCAGACATTGCTGCTGCCCCAGGTCAATAGAGAGTGCCCTTCCAGCAAGCCCTGAACTCCCTTCCAGATTGATAGCACTGGGCAAGCTGTCTTTCAGAAGATCTTGTGATCCCATTGAGGAAGTTCTTATAAGCTTCCTGTATGTTAAGAACAAAGGTGGAAGACTTTAGCTGAGGGAAAGTTGTATAGAAGGAAAAGGGAATGTAAGCCTGTTTCAGTCTGTGATACTTCAGTCACAAAGAACCCTGACTCCTTTGATGGAACCTGCTGGGCTTCAGCCTTCCCCCCAGACCTGGGAGCCAGAGTCTACTCTGAGGAGGAGCCAGGATGAAAAACAATACACAGAGAAATGGTGGGGTGGGGGAAGAGGAAAGGGACATTTTAAGGCTTTGGTGCGTGGAGCAGCATCTGGGAGGTAGCCAAACATCTTCCCCTGCAACAGGGTAGCAGGGTAGAGCCTCTCTCCTCTCTCCTCTAACTTTGCTTGGATTCCTTTATCTTCGGGTGAAATAAACTGATAAGTGATTGTGAATAACACACACAAAATAAAGCAAGTAACTAACATGCAATAAGAGTGGAAGCAAACAGATCTTCCCTTTTTTGAAATCCATGAAGCTCCAAGTGAACATTGAGAATCAGAAGCTGTGGACCTTGCAGACATGGTTCTTCTGAGAGAAACTGAGTCATGTTTTTATTTTTCAAGGATATATTATTTATTGGAATAGATTAGGATATAAATCTAATAGTCAAAAAAAACCATGCTTATTTATTTGTTATTAAGAAATTCGTTTCACTGAATTCACTGGGTTTACTCCCAGGTAAGTGTACATAGGATTTAGTGTCTTCTGTTTCTTCCTAACAGTGCTGTGGTTTACATACTATCTTGAAGCCCAAATAATCCTTTTTACATTACTGCAGCTTTTATCTTAGGGGAAAAAACCCAACTATTTCCCCAGCAGATTGTCTGTGTCCACACTAGGGCATTCATGTATACGTGGGACACTGTTTCCATGTTTGGCTTTGTCTGTACATGAGCAGTTTCAATTTCATGCCTCCAAAGACTGTTGGGTATTTCTCATTCACTAGTTGGTGCTGCTTAAAAGCATGTATATTGTTGTCCCCTCAATTGGCACTTCCCTGCCCAATTTCAGAAACTTATGGGCTTGTGTGCAGCTATTTGTTAACATGTTTGCTCACACCGTATTATTTTGTGAAACACAAGTTTTTCAGTGTTATTTGAACAAAATAAATGTTTGAAAAAAGTTTACTGCAGGCAGTGATTTGGAATAGCTTTCATATGAAGTGGTACCCCCCCCCTTCTTGGTTTTCCCTTTCCCCATGCCTTTATCCACAAGGAGAATTTTTATTTTTATTTTTAAATAGTAAAAGCTGTTCTGTGCAAGAACAGTGTTGTGCAAAAGAGCAGTTGTAAAAACAAAAATATGACAAATGTGCCAGCTGGTCGAGAAGGGCAGGCTGCATCCTTTCCTTCTGGCTGATGGAACAAACTAGGGGGTGTGATGATAGAAAGGTAAAGGTACCCCTGCCCGTACGGGCCAGTCTTGACAGACTCTAGGGTTGTGCGCTCATCTCACTCTAGAGGCCGGGAGCCAGCGCTGTCCGCAGATACTTCCGGGTCATGTGGCCAGCGTGACAAGCTGCATCTGGCGAGCCAGTGCAGCACACGGAAAGCCATTTACCTTCCCGCTGGTAAGCGGTCCCTATTTATCTACTTGCCCCCGGGGGTGCTTTCCAACTGCTAGGTTGGCAGGCGCTGGGACCGAACGATGGGAGCGCACCCCGCCGCGGGGATTCAAACCGCCGACCATGCGATCGGCAAGTCCTAGGCGCTGAGGTTTTACCCACAGCGCCACCCGCGTCCCGTGATGATAGAAAGCACCCAGCAAAACATTACCAAACATATAAAAACAAGAAAAACCCTACCCAAATAGTGTGCTACACTGCATCCACAATCAGGCAACATGTAAATTTATCACAGAATCATAGAATCTTAAGAGTTGGAAGGGATTCCCAAGGGTCATCTAGTCCAACCCCCTACAATGCAGGAATCTCAGCTAAAGCTTTCATGACAGATAGCCATCCAAACTCTGCTTAAAAACCTCCACAGACTGAGAGTTCACAACCTCCCATGGGAGACTGTTCCACTGTCAAACAGCTCTTACTGTCCGGAAGTTTTTCCTGATGTTTAGTCGGAATCTCCTTTCTTGTAAACTTGAAGCCATTGGTTTGAGTCCGCCCCTCCAGAGCAGGAGAAAGCAAGCTTGTTCCTTCTTCCATGTGACAGCCCTTGAGATATTTGAAGATGGGCATCACATCTCCTCTCATTCTCCTTTTTCCAATTCTAAGCATACCCATCTCCTTCAAGCATTCCTCGTAAGGCTTCGTTTCCAGACCCTTGATCATCTTGGTTGCCCTCCTCTGCACATGTTCCAGCTTCTCACCATCCTTCTTAAATTGTGGGGCCCAGAATTGGACACAGTATTCCAGGTGTGGTCTAACCAAGGCAGAATAGAGTGGTATAGAATAGAGAATAGAGTGGTTTTCTTATATTGGATCTCATTATTGATGGATTGGAAAAATCTAAATTAAGTGGGAGAAAGGTGTGGGCTGCTCCTTTGATCTGATGGATAACACCAAAAAACAAGAAGTAGCTTCAGTTCCATGTTAAACTCCAGGGTGGATGGATCAGAAACATGTACCATCATGTACAAAATTCTTCCACAACGATGTAAGAGACTGATAAAGTTCTACAGAAAATGATTACTTCAAGTTATTGCTGCTAAAGGTGGTTCTACAAGCTTTTGGCTTTATTTCTGTTAAATAAATCATGACACAGTGTAATATGTCATGTTGTTCATCTGAGGTTGTAGTTACCTAATTTTAAGATGTGCTTAGGAACGGATGATTGTTGTTATGTCTTCATACAAAACCACAGAATTCAAAGAGGGTGCGCTTTCTTTTCCCCATGACTATAGTTTGTGTCCCTGAGGTTGCACCAATTCTCACTCTTAAACGTGAGATAGGTTTGTTAAAAGAAAAACATCTGTACTCGTGATTGTACCAGACAGTATGTTCTGTATGTAAAGTTATACATATATTTATGTTCTTAAAGCAGTTAAGGAAGTTTAGGATGTGAAAAGGTGACTATTTCATTTATTTCACTCTTTCCTGAATCTTTGGTGTGGTATTTGTCGGGTGGAACATGTTTTCCACTATGGCAGGTTCCGTTTTCTCCTCCAGATGTTGCTGACAACTCCCACCACCCCTGACCATTGCCTATGCTTTCAAGGAATGATGAAAGTTGTAGTTCAGCAACATCTGGAAGCCCAAAGATTCCCAACTCCTGACTTACGGCTTCAGAACATTTAGAATATTTACATTTCACCTCCTACCTGCAGTCAACACTACATTTGCCAGTGTGCTCTTTAGTTACCCACACTTGAGTGATTATACACAATTCTAAAGCAAGCAGCGCTAATAACTCACTGGACCGATGTTGGTGCTAACTATGGCAGGACACGATTTGCCTGCGCTTCACAAATGCACACGGGGGGGAGTTTAATGATCGGCTCATTAGAAGCGAGTTCCACTGTAATTGTTGGACAAGCATTGGTATTAACAGGAAATGTGCTCTTCAGTGGCAGGTTTAAAGGTGCAAAGTTGGCTGTTGGGAAGAAAAGCAGATTATACCTGAGAGAATCCACAAGTAGGCCTTCTAAACTCTCTGATTTAACTGAAAATTGGCCTGCTGAGTCTTAATGTGTGTATATATCTGCACTACAGTCATAATTGCTTTTACTTGCATGGCTTTATGTATGTGGACCACTCATAGTTTCCTTCTCTCAGGGGAGAAGAACCACCTACTTAACTCAGGTAGGGCAGAATTGTGAAGATTAATGAGCTAAGGATTATAAGCAAAATTATTGATGGTGCATCTAGCACCAGCCCAAATAAGCTTTAGAAATGGCTTTCTAACATTTTTCGCAAACCTAGTGTGCCTTCAAGGCTAATATTTGGAGCTGCAATCTGGTTAAATAAATTTAAAGCTAATTATTGATTCAGTTTGCATATGAGTAGAGGCAATATTTCTGAAGAAGGAATTTCCCTTTGGAAATGATATGCACATGTATCGTAGCTGGCATCATCTTAGAAGAGGCATTTCTTCTGATTGAGAAATAGGAGAATGCCACTTTTAAGACAGTGCTTGCCACTTTCCTGTTTTATAAGTGCAAGCTTGCTTGCTTATTTGTTTGTTCAAAAAAATAGCTATATCATTGGTCCCACGGGGCAATCTCTGTGTCATTTTTTAAGCGCTTGGCAGCTTGAGTGCTTGAGTGCAGCCAAACTGCTACTTGGAGCTTTGGTTTCAGTTAGAAAAGAGGGTGGTAGTGGGGAGATCCATTGGGTCACTTTCTGAAAAGTAAGCCCCCTCTGAAAAATCACCCAGATTTTCCCACATTGGCGGACTAAGCCTCCAGCAAGGGTATAGGTGTGGGGAAGAGAGAGTTGTGTGAGAGAGATGGCTATTCGGCCTCGCCCCACGTTAAACATTGCAGCCCTACTTACTAATATTATCACGATTTTCCTCCTTAGCCGTGGGAGTGGCAGGCGAATACACCATGCTTTTAGCCCAGTGCATTTTTAGGTGTCTGTATCTCTTAGGGGCCACAAACCTTTTTGAGCCCATGGGCTTATTCAAAATGTTGAGAGTGCTCTGGGCATCAGTCCCTCTGGTTACTCCTCTTCTCCTACTTCCTAATCACTCCCTCTGCCTTGTGTGTGTGTATTTATATTTCCAACCTTCTTGTCACCAATTGATGCCATGCTTCAATGAGAAGTCATTGCAGTAGGCAGTAAAAGATGTTTTAGACCCATAAGGTAGAATTCAAAGAGAGAAACCAGTAGCTTTTATTGGCCAAATTGTTCTCATAGAGTAGCATACGAGTTTTCGAACTGCACAAAGCTCTTCAGTGTGCAGAATCAAAAGGCCACTCTGTTTTTATCAATTTACATATTCAATAGCTAGCATGCTTCTTTGCATTCACCCTGTAGATAACAGACATGAAAACATTTGTGTTGTTTGCAAATTACAAGAAGTGCTTCACAAAACATTCAGCAGCAGGTTCAGATTGCATTGAGAGTGTTCAGTTCAAGAATGTAGATTGTGACCAATAGGCCGAAGTCTCTTGCTCAGACCTCGTCTTGTCTTACTTCTAGGATGAAACCAGCCCTTGAGCCACCTGCAAATGCTCCCTCAGCCAGTCACTTGTAAAGTGGCTTGTAACAGGGCTTTCTCCTTTTTCGTCTTGAGGGGTTTTTCTTGGTTCTTCAGTGTTGGTTTCTGTTGAGTGTGATTGCCTGTCTCTCTCCCTTCCTGGCTGTCTCTGATTCCTGACTCTTAGAATTGAATTCTCACTCCCCCATCCTTTCAGCATACAGCAGTGGGAACCCTGACAGAATCCCTGCTCACACAGCAAGGATGGCTTTGTAAGTAACAGGTAGCGTCTTGCTGCTTCCTCTGTGCTTAATTTTATTTTTGCATTACTTCAAATCCAAGTGTTACTTGACTGCTTGTGGATTGCTCATTACAGAGTCTGTCATGCAGCGATAATGCCACAACACTGATAGTGTTGAGACGCTGCTTCTCTTCTCTTCCACCTCCCCATCTCCCCAGTCCACTTTCTTCCATTTGAATAATCTTTTCTAGGTTGTTGGTTTTTTAATTTTGAAATCATTTTGTCTCCCCTCTATTAGCTGTGTGCATGTGTCTTACGACTTGACAACCTCTCTGTGTGCTTTTCTGTGTTTCTTGTGCCACAGTTGGTCAGGCTAGTTCCAGAACCTAGCTATGCACTGTTGAACTGTAACTAAGATGAGGTGTTCAATCTATCTATCTCCCAGACAGTAGTCAAGATCCCAGTGTGTTTTGAGATGTATTTCAGGGCAATATTCGAGGTCAAATGTAACTGCATAAAGATGTACCTGACTTTTAGATTCTCTCAACTGGGAGCATAGTGGAAGTTGTAAGTTGAAGGCAGCTGTGCTTATTTAAACATTGCTGTTTTTAATGTAGATGCATTTGACATTGGATATTCCCCTGAAGGGAAGGACTGTACAGATTAAAATGCACTTAACCTTGGAGTTTTGTACACCTTAAAACGAAGTCCTTGCCTCAGATTTTAAGGATACCACTCCCCTTTTGTGACTTCCCCAAATCTTGATAAAATGCCAACATAGGAAACTGATAGCCCTCAGGGTCAGCAGGCAAGCAGCTGGTGACACTTGCTTATACCTTTTCAGAAGGATAAAAGGAGGAGTTTAAGGGACTCCTTTTTTGATCTGTCATTCTTGAACAGTGCCCTACATTGACAACCCCCGACAACTCTTTGGGGGCTAAAAGGACCATGATGGGGTGGTTTGTGTTTCCTTTCCTATTTTTAGGGTTACTTCTACTGGGTCATGAATGCACAAATCTGGGAGTGGTCCACTTCACAGCAGGGAGCTCGCCGGGCTCGGCTGCCTGAGGGTCTAGGCAATGGCGGCAGTCTCAGGGACAGACAACTCCAAGAGTGGGGTCAGGATTAGGCTTCTCTCCTGTGCACCACCAATTTCTGCCTTGATGCTTGCTTTGTTTCTTTCACGGCTGGCGTTTTCTCCTGCCAACTGAAGACAGGCTGCCCACCCCCCGACTAGGTCTCCCAACTCTGGGGTCTCTGCTCACTGGCAGATGGTCAGTAGGCCCTCCTTGTGGCCAGAGTCACCCAGGGAGGCGTGATCGCCCGTTGTTCTCCTGGCTCCTCTCTGAACCCTTTCTCAGCAGCAGCGGTGGAGGTGGCAGCAATGCAGGGGCCACTCAGTCAGTCCAGTCAGCGGTGCTGTTTCTCAGCAGCTCAGCATCCCATGGTGGCCGCCATCTTACTGCTCTGAAAGTCCAATTCTAATCCATGTTAATGATACTGTTTGACACCAGGGGGCATGAATTACGTGTATGAATCCCCTGCTAGGTAAAGGTAAAGGTACCCCTGCCCGTACGGGCCAGTCTTGACAGACTCTGGGGTTGTGCGCCCATCTCACTTAAGAGGCCAGGGGCCAGCGCTGTCCGGAGACACTTCCGGGTCACGTGGCCAGCGTGACATCGCTGCTCTGGCCAGAGCCAGAGCCGCACACGGAAACGCCGTTTACCTTCCCGCTGGTAAGCGGTCCCTATTTATCTACTTGCACCCGGAGGTGCTTTCGAACTGCTAGGTTGGCAGGCGCTGGGACCGAGCAGCGGGAGCGCACCCCGCCGCAGGGATTCGAACCGCCGACCTTTCGATCGGCAAGCCCTAGGCGCTGAGGCTTTAACCCACAGCGCCACCTGCGTCCCATGAATTACGTGTATGAATCCCCTGCTAAGAAACTCTCAAATATTTGTGCAGCCCTGTCCTTTGTGCCAGCATATGTCTGTGTTGTTGCTGCTGTCATAGTCCCAAGAGCCTCAGGTTTGCAGTCTGGTTCCTTTCTGGCACACTATGGAGAAGTCACTGAAATAGTTAAAAATGCAGTGGGAGATACAATAAGCTTAAAAGCAAGAGGTTCACTGACTAAGGTTCACAGGTCACAAGGAGGAAATCCTGATGTCTTTAAATATACAGTGGCTGTAGCTTTAAATGAGACAAGGCTATGGTGGAATTTGTTAATAGTGTTAAATTAAAACACACCTTTCAAGAGCTGTGACATAACTCCAACCAGGAAGTATTGTGTTTCCCACCTCCTGCAGCAGCACTTAATGAAAACATGTTTCCAAGCTGCCTGCTCTGTCTAGTGCATGGGGGTATAGTTACTGTAGCTCAGCCTCCAAACATAATTTCCTTTGAACAAGCTGCTTTGGTACACCCTGCCTTGTGCAGCAGGCATCCTTCCCAATGACACAGGACTTGTTCTGGTCCGTTTATTCATTGCTTATTGTTCTGATGTGGATTTCAGTGACACCCTGGGCATCTTTAAAGGCAAAGAAGTACTCAGTGCGTGTAATGTTGACTTGAAACCAGTTACGTTGGCAACTCATCAGTTCTTTCTGTTCTTTTGTTGTGCAAACTGCATTATATGGGAGGGTGATAGTCTTGGATCAGAGAGACTGTGGTTAAAATCCCCCATTCTACTGAATCAGGCTGCCCAGCTCAGTATTATCTACTGGCAGTGGCTCCCTGGGATTTTGGTGAATCTAGGACCATCTTCTGCATGCTAAGTGTGTGCTTTGTGGTTGAGCTACAGCCCTTCTTCAGGTGTGCTGTATGTCCATGGTAGGGTATGATGGGATCCTGCTGCCTCATTTTCATAGTCAGCATTTATAAAGTTGCCCAACCCAGAGCCGCCGCCCCCCCCCATCTCTCTTTAAAGGTGTTTGCTGAAGCAGCAATTTTCTTATGGAAATACTTATGCATTATATCCCACCACCACCCCCCTTCCTTGTTGTGCATGTCAGGCTTTCTATTTCTTTGACAAACCTTGACTGGAAATTGGTGGATGAGAGCAATTTCTTAGGCTCCCTATTACATTAATAGTAGCAGGCTGTGGGAGATGATAACATCTGTGCTACCTCAGTCTTATATTTTCACGGCTTCATTTTTATCTCCCATTTGCTCCTAAGAAGCCTTAAAATTATCTATTTCAATACAAAATGGGGTCAATTTCCTCCTCTTGTTGCCTGTCTCCCATTTTGATCAGCTGCACACAAGTAGCATTCATCTCTTCCCAACCCCCACCTCACATCTTTGACAAGCTTTCCATCCTCCAACACAGGGGCTTGTCTTGTTTCTAACACATTCCAGTCTGTTCCCAGGCTAGTCTGTGGGTTGCTCAAGTGATAGATTCATTTAGGGCAGGGGTAGCAGATGTGGTGCCCTCAATATGTTGTTGGATTCCAACTTTAATCATCCCTAGCCTTTGGCCATGTTAGCTGAGGATAATGTCCAACAACTTCTAGAGAGTATCACTTTGGCTACCCCTCCTTTAGAGCCATGTGATTGCAGTCAGGTATTTTGGCCTCAAACTCACTTTAATACATTGGACCCCCTTTAGCAATCTCATCAGAGCAGGTTCACACTTGGACCCCAGTGTTGCCAGGTAGGGGCCAGGAACTGGAGGCCCAGGGCCAAAATCTACTCCATCAAAAGATGCAGTCCCATATTGGCAGGCAGGAGTTCTCCCCAAAATATCAGCAGACGGCAACCAAAATTACTGGTGGGCCATGATTGGAGGGCTAGATAGGGGTTGAAGTACTAGCTTTATGAAGTACTTTGCAATATGGAGGCTAGTTGGTGATGAAGTTGTGAAGTACGAGTATGTACGTTGGGTTCAAGGAATCTTCTTTTTGGAGCCTGTGTCAAGGCAGGAGACTGGTTGCCACACAGTGAGGAGGTGAAACAGGACATTACCTGGGCTGAAAGATGGCAGAGCAGCTTGGTCTATTTCTAGAGATGAGCTGCCTAGACTGAGCAGTTAGGTCAGAGTCGGGTGCTTTAAAGAACCAGGTCAAATCCAATTGAGGTTTGATTATCTCACACACCCCCTCACCCCTCAGGGCAGGAGATCATGGAGTTTGACAGTCTGCTTATTAATTTTAGTTATGGCCAGTTAGAAAATCCCCCTTCTTGCTAGCATAAGTAGAGGCATCCCACAAAGGCCCTCTGGCCCCTTCATAGAAGCTCTCGCCACCAACACCCCATAATATTTGCCTTAGCCACTCACGCTGACAAGGTCAAAGGAATCTTCAAACCCATTTTTACAACTGCAGCTAATAAGTTGTAGTACCTTCATCTGACCAGCTGTGTTTGTGGTGCTCAAGGACAGCAGATAGTCGGTCTCTTTGGGCAGGCTGGTACAGTGCTGCAGAGTAAGGAGCTTGGGCTTGACTGCCAATTCTTCACTTAGAGAGGCTGTCCAGTGTCTTACAGAAGCATATGTGCAGTGCAATGTGCAAGTAAGGCATTTGAATACTTCTGTTGGAATTATCTGTTTGCAATTGACACTTCTGTGGGGTTATTTATGCGGTTGCCCCCACCCACAGACATATAGGGCTCTTTGATATTATTCTGTATTCTACCCCAGTTCCTTGCCGAAAATGCAAGGTTGTGCAAAATACCTATAACTGCAGTCAGAATAAATGAAGCAATTTAACACTTATTCCAAAGTGTGGAATTAGTGGCTGAGCCTGTGGAAGAGAGCACAGAGCCCTAGATATTGTAAATTCAGCGTTCAAGGCAGTTTTAACAAGGGGAAAGGACTATGCTAATACTCAGCAGTCCCCCCGCCTTTTCTTTCTTTTTAAACATTAATTGTTTCACATAATACATTTCACAGATTGGTTCTGCTGCTTCCAAAGATGGCTTGCTTCTCCCTGTCTGGTTAATCAGTTTGCTTGCTTTGAGTGATTACCCAGGCAGGTTCCTGAGATTGGGGAGATGAGGCTGCTTTTCTGGAATGTAAAGTACCTCCTCCTGACCCAGTTGAATCTGTAGGTATCCAGGTTGCCATGATCTCTCTCTTCTCTGCCTCGCTAGCAATCTGATTTATAGGGCTGAAGGTGGCGTGTGTTCTGTGGCTGTGGTAAAGAGTTAACTGAAGAACGACTTGCCTGCGGCTTAGTCTCTCCATGACTTATTCTCTGCCCACCGGTGGGAAATTGCTCATCTTTTGGGAGGTGCCAGCTCAAAGTCTGTCTAGCTTCAAGAAAGGTGGGGGTGACTGTTATTCTAAAGCAGCAATGCAGCAGCAAGCAAAGGCTCTAGCAGCCAAGTCAGCTGCTTGTGGCTGGAAAGCCAAACAGGAAGTTTGTGACTGTTGCCATGGAAACAAAGGGGCAGTCCATTCTGTACTGAGCACCGGATGTTAGCTCAGTGTGTGTGTCATACGACCTGTACTGGAAGTACATGGGTGGAGTTTGGAGTTTCTCTCTGTTTGTTGAAGAGAGCAGACATGTTTTCTCTGTACTGAGCTGTAGACAGGAATAAAGACAATGTAGATACATTTCTGTCTGTGTCTGATTCCCCTCCCTGGGGATATGCTGGAGAGCAGGGAGGAGGAGAAGCAGTTTGGTGTGTTTTTCTCACAGCCTGAGGAAAATCGCCGGAACGGACCTCGTGTGTTTTTACTGCCGGGAGTCGCCGGAGGGAGGTCAAAGGAATTCAGCCGGTGCCTGGAGAGATAGGCACATACCTCTGACCGAGCCTGAATTCCGACATTGGTAGCAGAGGATGGTTGCTACGATCCATGGAAGTCTGCATCAAGGAAACTGTTTTCATCCCTCTCCATGGAAGCCTGAGATGGAGGCTGATTCTCTGCAGCTAGAAGCTGACCAGAAGAAGCTGAAAACCAAGCTACGGAGCCCAGGTATGAGATTTTCGGGCTTAAGAGTGTGAATGCAGATGGATTAATTCTCTGCTTCATGGGAGCAACGTTTGGGAAAAACAGCTCCGAGAGAGAAGAGTCTGCATTCCAAACATTCCTGTGGTTTTTCCTGTCCAAGGAAAGGAATGTGGTTGCTTAGCAACGCAGATAAGGGCTGGAAGTCAGGCTATGCCCGAAGAGGCACAAACAGCTCGTGTTTTGACTAGGCCTTTACAAAGGAACTGTGAAAGGGACTTTCCAAGCGGCTAGTGTTATTGCTGCCAGGTGCACAGAGTGTAAACAAGCCAGCTATTGGATTTTAGAGGCTTGTGTTTGAGAGTCAATGCAAGGACTCAAAATGGATGCCAAGAAGGGGGAAGGCCTGCCTTCTCCACCCCTTTTGACCAGTGACAATTATGCATCTTGGTCTATTAAGATGAAGGCCTTGCTGCAGAATCAGAGACTGTTTGGGGTGATTGAGAACCCCATCCCTGCAGCACCAACGCGTCCTTGGGAGTCACAGGATATGAAGGCCAGAACCGCTATAATTCTGTGCGTGTCAGACTCTCAGCTTATTCATATACAAGATTTACCGCACGCGAAAGATGTTTGGGACACGCTGAGAAGGACACATCAGAGAGATGCAGGTTCTTCAGCGTTGTTGTATTTTGAAAAGCTGACTAACCTGAGGCTTGCGCCTGATGGAGATGTTCAAGCGCACCTGACGGAAATGAAATTTCTGCGTCAGCAGATGGTGGAACGCAATTTCCGTCTGGATGAGGAAGTGTTTTGCTTCATGGTGATCAACAGCCTGAATCGGACTTACAAAACGGTTGCCAGTCAGCTGGGGTCTCTCCCAGCGCAAGATCTAACTTCGGACAGGGTCTTTGCCGTGGTCCTGAACGAACATGACAGACTTGCCGCCCTGGAAGTCAAGGACAGGGGGAGGGAAGAACGGAGTTCAGACACCCCCACTGCTGTAGCTACTGGAGGAGACGCTGTAGCTTTGAACGTTGTCCGATGTTTCAATTGTGGACAGACTGGGCATCTTCAGCGGTACTGCAAGAAGCCACGTCAGAACAAAGGAGCCAAGGGAAGCTCCACGAAGTCTGAGGCGTCAGGCAGAAGTCATGCCAAGTCACAGGCGAAGCCTGCAAAGGCTTTGATGTCCCTAAAAGCCACACCACAAGTGGGGAATTCCTTCGTTTTAGACACGGGAGCGACGGTTCACATGACCCATCGCAGGGGTTTGTTTTCGTCGTTTAAGAAGCAAAGCTTCGTTGTACAACAAGCCAACGGTCGAGAGCTGGAAGCCACCGGAATTGGGACTGTGTATCTTAAAAGTCTGAACTTGACTATAAACGATGTTTATTTGGTTCCAGAGTTGAAGTACAATCTGCTCAGCGTTTCGCAGATTGCCAAGAAGGGACTAAAACTGTCCTATGATGATCAACACTGCGAGATCTACAAAGATGGAGAGTTGTATCTTTCTGCCAAAGAGAAAGATGGACTGTATTTGTTGACTTTTAATCAAAGTGATTACATGGATTGTAATTCTTGTGATTCTAACATGATTTCTTTTGCAGGTGTAGCCAAGAAGAACACCAAGCAGGTCACCTCGAGGGTTGACAAGGCATTTCAGCGGGTGTATGCTGATGTGATTGGTCCTTTAGCACCATCTAGAGGCAATGCAAAGTATTACCTAATATGTGTTGATTCTTTTACAGGTTTTGTCTGGATTTATCTTTTGGAGAGACCGAAAGAAGCCTTAGAAAGGTTTAAAGAGTTTTGTGACAAAGTTAAAAATATGCATGATGCTGACATAGATTGTCTTTGCACAGATGAGAAGCCAATTTTTCTCTTACAGGATTTCCAGAGGTTCCTGAAGAAGAAAGGGATAAGACACAAAATTGCAGCTTCCGAAGAAGCTTGGAACAGATGTGTCTGTGTTAGAGTGAACAAAGAATTGCAAAAGGGAATGCATGCGCAATTGCTTAGTTCACATCTGCCACATGAGTACTGGGCTGAGTCGCTAATGTCATATACTTATACATGGTTGAGAAAGTTTTCAAAAGAGTTGGGAAGTTCTCCTTTTGAGAAACTGTTCCACAGAAAACCTTCTGTTGCCCATTTCAAGGTTTTTGGGTCTCATGTGAGGACAGAAGCTCCGGGTGGAGTAAAGAATGCCAGAGGCATTTTTGTGGGTTATGAAAAGGGTCTCTACAGAGTAATTTTGTCTGAATCTGGTAAGGTGATTCTCACAAAATTTCTAGAGAGTGCTCCTGAACAAGAGCGAGTGATTGTTCACACATTTCCCACAGGTGATGATGATGATTCTGATGATGATGATGATGATGAGTTTGATCTTATTGAGTTCAGTAGTACTGATGATGACAGCGATAGCTCAGACAGCTCAGTTGTCACAGTCATTGAGAGGAAATCTCACATAATGACTAGACCCTCAGAAGAGGAGGATGAACCACTGATTAAGCTTAGTACTGGTTCTTCAGAGAGTTCAGAGGCTGAACCAGAAAGCAGAGAAGAGCAGCACCTCTTACGTAGGTCTGAGAGAGCAACGAAGGGTGTACCACCCAAGAGGTATTCAAAAGAGTTTGCCAACCAAGCTATTGCATGTGTTGCTGTTGTAAACGACCAAGGTCAAATTGAAGCTGTGTCTGAGTCAGAGACAAAGGCACAACAGAGAGTTGCTAACCAAGGTAATGCAGAAGCACTCATTCCTTGGAAGTCACACAACCAGAGAGGTACATTGGTAAAACCAGTGGCGGGTAGTTCCAAGGGTGGAACTGAAACAACAGGGGAGTGTTATAAGTATAACAACTGTTTGTTTTCTTCTCTGGATGACGCTTTGCTCGCTGCACGCATTGATACTTTAGGGGGAGTATGTTATTCTAAAGCAGCAATGCAGCAGCAAGCAAAGGCTCTAGCAGCCAAGTCAGCTGCTTGTGGCTGGAAAGCCAAACAGGAAGTTTGTGACTGTTGCCATGGAAACAAAGGGGCAGTCCATTCTGTACTGAGCACCGGATGTTAGCTCAGTGTGTGTGTCATATGACCTGTACTGGAAGTACATGGGTGGAGTTTGGAGTTTCTCTCTGTTTGTTGAAGAGAGCAGACATGTTTTCTCTGTACTGAGCTGTAGACAGGAATAAAGACAATGTAGATACATTTCTGTCTGTGTCTGATTCCCCTCCCTGGGGATATGCTGGAGAGCAGGGAGGAGGAGAAGCAGTTTGGTGTGTTTTTCTCACAGCCTGAGGAAAATCGCCGGAACGGACCTCGTGTGTTTTTACTGCCGGGAGTCGCCGGAGGGAGGTCAAAGGAATTCAGCCGGTGCCTGGAGAGATAGGCACATACCTCTGACCGAGCCTGAATTCCGACAGTGACAGCTATAGGACTACCCCATGATTTTTCTTTCCTTATCATAAAGCCAGTTCTGCAGCATTTAGGCTCTTCTTTGGGTTAGGTGTAAAAGGGACGCAGGTGGCGCTGTGGGTAAAAGCCTCAGCGCCTAGGGCTTGCCGATCGAAAGGTCGGCGGTTCGAATCCCTGCGGCGGGGTGCGCTCCCGTCGTTCGGTCCCAGCGCCTGCCAACCTAGCAGTTCGAAAGCACCCCTGGGTGCAAGTAGATAAATAGGGACCGCTTACTAGCGGGAAGGTAAACGGCGTTTCTGTGTGCGGCTCTGGCTCTGGCTCTGGCCAGAGCAGCGATGTCACGCTGGCCACGTGACCCGGAAGTGTCTCCGGACAGCGCTGGCCCCCGGCCTCTTGAGTGAGATGGGCGCACCAACCCCAGAGTCTGGCAAGACTGGCCCGTACGGGCAGGGGTACCTTTACCTTTACCTTTGGGTTAGGTGCAAGGGATAACCCTGAAAGCCATGGGTATGGAATGCCTGCTAATTATGGTCAGTCCATAACTATAGCTAAATGAAGACTAGTCCTTGCAGTGATGGGACCAGTCCTTGCAGTCTCTGCCCCACGCCTTAAATCTCTCATTCATAGTTTTAGGCTACATTCACACAAACAAAAAGTACCATCATCTTTATGCAGACAATTGTGGTCAGTAGTACATATCCTCTGACAGGGCAGATAACATACTTTCTGCCCTCTCCTTGAGGATCCCTTTCCACTAACAGATCCCAATATCCCACGATGGAAAACATGCAGCCCTCCATGTTACATTTTTCACCCACTCACTCCTTTATGCCCAAAGGGCTCTAGCCTCTCCTTTAGTTTGAATAGTAATGAAGACTTTGGGCAGAGCCCTCTTCTTACATAACTCTGGCTGCTTTCCCCCTTTTGCCTCTGTCCTGGCTGGTCTGTGGAGGAGAGGAGCTGGTGTGCAGGAGAGAACTCTGGGCAGACCCTCTAGGAGGCGGAACTAGAGAACCTTTTGCCCATCCTGGCTGGGGCCAGTGTCAATAGGGGTCTGGCTAAATAGAGAATATGGCTGCATTTGTTCACGCTGGTGGGTAAAAAGCCTGTCTGCTCCCCTCCCCCTCCCCCTGCTCTGAGACCCCAGTTGTCTTTTCTGTCCTTCCAGTCATCTCTGCTCTTGTGACTTTTCCTCGCTGGTGACTAGGAACTCTGCAGGAGTCCTCGGAAATGATTACCAGTGCAATTTTAACACATCTTTATTGTTTTGCAGCAAACTCGCTTTGGGGAGAAACAAGTTGCTTGTCTCTCTTTTTCTTCTTGTGGCCTGGGGAATCATTCCTGGACTTGCTCAGTAGAAATGTTTTGCAGGTTTCTGAGGGTAGATGTGCACAGGTGTGTGTGTGTGTGTGTGTGTGTGTGTGTGTGTGTCGCTTCAGAGAGTCAGAAGGGTAAATTGAAGAACCCTCTCTGTGCGCTTCCTTGCAAGTGATAAATGTGTGCATTAAACTGATGTCACTACAGCCGAGAAGCATGTTCTCCATTTGCAATCCTGCTCCTGCCTCTGTTTAAATCATTTGGCTGTTTAGCCTGACCTCTTGTTTCCAAGCTCCTTTCCCCCTTCCCTCAAGGCTCTCAATCCACAAAACAATTCTTGCTGCTTCTCTTCCCTCTCCCCCTTTGTTAGCAATCTAGCTGGTGGTTATCGTCAGCTGTCTTGTCCGCTGAAATTGGTGTGATCGGGCCAGTGATACTTGTAAGATGAGAGGGGGGAGAGGAAGTAACAATAATTGCTCTGAGCAAGCACTTCCATTGTGCACACAGAGCTGAGCTATAAGCAGGGCCTGCCGTGTACATTTCTAGGCTGGATAATGCACTCATGTGCCTGTAGATGCTGTTTGTGTGCTGCTCCATGTGTGCCCCCAAGACCCTACTGGGTTCTGGTTGACAGCAGTAATTTTGCACCAGACTAGTACTAGCTCAAAAAGGTTTAGGAACAGGTCACAGTCTGTAAAGTAATGTTCTTCATATAAGCTGTTGCTGTGGCTGCCCCTCCTGTTGAAGCCCTGGTCTTGTTACAGTACATATGGCGATATGAGGAGCCCTGCTGATGTGCCTGCTGCTGCTTGGCTTTCGATGGAAACTTAGGCTGTACAACCAGATGATGGTTAGAGAGTAGGTGGACCAAGTTCCACAGTGAATACAGCCAAACACCAAACTTTCATCATCGCTGACTATTTGCCAGAAGGCCACAGTTTGGAACGAATAAAGTCAATATATTAATCAGAAATGAGCAGTATTGCCCCCCCCCCCCTGATTGTATCACTTGGGGGCAGGGAAGGGGGAGCTGTGCATTAGACTCTTCCATTGTTGGGGAGCAGACAGGTTTTTTGCAGATGGGAAAATTAGCATGTCAGAAAGCTTCACTGAAATGAGCCTGGATAGCTCAGTGGGTTAGAGCAAGGTGCTGATAATGCCAAGGTTGCAGGTTTGGTCCCCTTACAACTACATATTACTGCATTGCAGGCGTTGGACGAGATGATCCTCAGGGTCCCTTCCAACTCCGTGATTCCACATCTCCTTCCTGATAGACTAGTAGTATAACTAATGCTAAACAGCTGTATAAATCTAACCCATAAAGCTGAGGCATTGGCCCATGGCCGCTCCGGTCACCAGTGCCAGTTGCATGAAAGCAGAAAGGATTCAGAAATCCTGATTATGTGTTGTCAGCCTCTGTATAATTACAAAATTTTTAAATTGAAGACTTTTAATCACATCTGCTGCCAGCACTTTGCTCTTTGTCTTTTCCATCATTTTCTCTTGAGTACCACTGGATGGAGGAGAGCGGGGGAATCGCAGTGCAGTATTTCAGATAATGGAAGATTGGGGGTAGGGGGAGGTGATACCGTGGAGTGAAATGGCCTTGCATTTCCCAAGTAGGATATGTGGGAATTGGGCTTGAGTGGATATTGAAAGTCAATGAATTTCAATTGAAAAAAGACCAAGTAGTGAAGCTGGTATCTTTGCAGCTGCACCCGGGTAGTCTTGCCCGACCTCTGCCCCTATAATGCCAACAGCGCCATTGGAATTTTCAGAGTTTGTGCTTCAGATCATGATGACGGGGTGGTTGAGACACATTGGATTGTATCCAATATTACTGCTGCTCAGCATTTCAATGGGTCTCCATCGAGCAGAATTTGTACCTTTCCCGTGAGTCATCATTGAAAAGTAGCTGTGTCTTCCAGCAGGCTGGTGAATTCCGTGCACCGATAGCAGGAAATGAAGCTTCTGCCTGCAAATCAGTGACTGAAGATGCACCCAGCAGGCATCATTCACTATAGATTTATAAAGTACTGTACAAACTAGACAGTTGTTTAATTTAATGCATGCGCTGAAGCAGGGCTGTCAGGGAACAGAGGGGGTTGGATATTTTAGGGTTCCCAAATTCATGACTCCTTAGAAGGATTGTGTCAGAAAATTTTGCCTTTAGTCCCAGGTGGTCTTGGCTTGGAAATGAAAGCAAGAATTCTTTGAAAACGGATTTGCAGTATGCTGTGGCCCTGCTCTGTGGTCATTCACAGAGGACCCAAGGCTTAATTCAAGCACTTGCTTGGAAGTTGTTTCTAGAGGATGAACAGCAACCCTGAATGCTCTGTTTGTAGACTTCCCAGAAGTGTCTGCTTGGTCCCCTGAAAATGAGATGCTGGACTAGGTAAAGTACTAGTGGAATCCAGCACATGCGATTTATTTATTTTTTTAAGCAGCCCTGAAACAGTATTCTCCCACTTTGCCTCCAGAGTGTTCAAGGCAGCTAAGAACAAGGAAAAAAACCATAAAGTAACAATTTAAAGCAATCCTTATGATTTAACAACAGAACAGCAGCAGAAAATGCCAGAATACAGCAGCCGTTAAAAAACTAAAACAAATCCAGAAACAGTTCATACAAGGCAGTATGGTTCATAGTCCAAGTGCCTTTCTAAAAAGAAAACATTTTACCAATATGCAGATGGTCTTTACTGAGGAGACTGAGCTACAACTCCCTGTCTTGACCTGCAGGGAGATTCAGCTGTCTATACAGTGGGCTTCTGGATCTAGAATTAGCAGAATTTTTGGCTGTGTCTATGCAGGATAACTTTGAACTGCATTCCATTTAATTCCGTAGGGCTTATTGAATAAACGGTTATGAATTTGAAAATAATGTAAAGGCAGAGGCACAAAACTCTCTTTAAGAACACTGGCTGTCCTTGGCAAAGTAACCAGTCACCAACCAAACAATAAACTCTGGTTTCTTTTCATAAATTAATAACAATTGCCTAATCTACATGAGAGTAAAAGGCCCATGTCTATCTGACTTGCTGTAGGAAGGTCTACTGTTTTCTATTGCAAGATACTCAGACGAAAAGGATACACTGGAATTAGGAGAACAACAGGACGTAAAAGGCCTAAGAACCATGTGGTTTTTGCCAGGCTTTTCCTGGGAGGAGTATGTTTCCTTTTAGCAAACAAAAATGTTTACCCAAGAAAAATGGCTGCTTCAGTCTGAAAACAGACAAATGTTAAATACCATAATCCTGCAGTTTAATATTTCCTTAATCCAATTCTTTAATCCAATTTGTTTACTTATTTAAGACTCATCTTGATTAACAATAAATCAATAAACCCCTTGTATTCAAGGGTACTTTGCCAGCATCTTGTCTTATGCTCCTCATCATGGCTTCCTCAAACCAAACTATGGTTCATTCCTTAAGTGAGCCTTCCACAGTAAACCAGAACCTAGAAAACAACTGCAAGAAGGAGCTAGTCAGTACTCTTGGGTTCCTTACATTCACAGCTGGGCTAGAACCAAGTGATCTTCAGAAAAAGAATTTCCACTTGCCTTTTACAACATGAGGCAACATTTACTTCTGTCGTGCTCTGTCATTTACTCTTTACCCTTGTAGCTGTTCTCACATGCCCACCATAAGCAGAAGAGCAAGGTTCGATACAGGGCTTGAGAGAACAACGCTAAGCTTTGCGAGATAGGCATTTTCAGCCCATGCTTTCTCTCCTCTTGCCCACCCATGTTTTCTCCTAAATACCAGTGCGCAGCACTGCAGGAGCAAATGAAGAAGACTATTGGGGGTGTGGGCCCTACAGCTATGGATCGAGGGAGCTCACAGAAAACCCTGTCTAATCGCTTTGTTTATGAAGCACTCTGTTGTTTCCAGCAGATTTTCTAATGAGCCAGTATGTTGTCAAGACTTGCCGCAGTGGTGGTAATTACACCAGAAATGGGGTGGTTAGGGCTCATCTTCTTCAGCGCAAGCCATTGGCTACCTGCTGGCAACGTACACATCATCTTTTCAATTTTCCATATTTTTTATATGAAAAAGATAATTTAACCCTTGATGAACCTATGGTCAATACTTGTCATCTTCTAACATGACCCTTTTAAATATGTGCTTTGACAACGCGTGTACTTAATGCATGTGTGCAGAGGAGAGAGATTGACTGCCTACAGAAAAAGAATGCTGATCAGTCAAGGAAGTTTACGTCCCTAAACGTGGGCTAGTTGCTGTTGTTGTTAATAATAATAATAATAAAATTTGCATACTGGCAGTTCACAAGATAAGAACACAATATGCATAATACATACAAGTACATCACAAAACAATAACCCCCCTTCTCCTCCCACAATCACATTTAAAAGGGTATAGAATGTTAATCAGCCAAAGGCCTGGTTGAAGAGGAACGTTTTTGCCTGGTGCCTAAAGGTGTATAATGAAGTTCTGTGGCTTTCCTTTGTTGCTGGTTGCACAATTTCTTCTTCTTATATATGTGGGAAACTGTTTGCATGCTTCTCCCTACTCCTGCTCATCTGGTGGTCCAGAACAGCAAGGTTCCCCCTCCACCCCATTCCATCCATAAGAAAGAAGACTAATTGAAGAAAGTCTTCCTCCTCCTCCTCCTCCTCCTCCTCCTCCTCCTCCTCCTCCTCCTCTTCTTCTTCTTCTTCTTCTTCTTCTTCTTCTTCTTCTTCTTGAATTTATATGCCACCAGCTCCTGCCCACCTAGCAGTTCGAAAGCACCCCTAAGTGCAAGTAGATAAATAGGTACCACTTTATAGTGGGAAGGTAAACGGTGTTTCCGTGTGCGGCACTGGTGCTGGCTCACCAGTTGCAGCTTGGTCACGCTGGCCACGTGACCCGGAAGTGTCTTCGGACGGCGCCGGCTCCCGGCCCCTTGAGCGAGATGAGCGCGCAACCCTAGAGTCGGTCACGACTGGCCCGTACGGGCAGGGGTACCTTTACCTTTTACTATACTCACAGGTCTCAGGGCAGTTCACAGGATATAATCAGAATATAAAACCACAAAGTGTGCAATCAAAATAACAACAACAGCAACCCAATAACCCCCCAACACATTTTAAAAGGGCATAGGATGTCAATCAAATCAACCAAAGGCCTGGTTGAAGATGAATGTTTTTGCTGGCCCCGAAGGGTATATAATGAAGGCACCGGGAGAATCAATCTGGGGAGAGCATTCCGCAGATGATGACCCACTGCAGAAAAGGCCCCATTCTCATGTACCCCTAAGCTACAAACCTGCTCCTTCAGAGAAAGTGTAATCCCATCAAGAGCAGGCGACCGCACACCCATCTGGTCTAGGGAACCACCCACTAACAGTGCCCCAGTCTTTCTGGATTGAGCTTCAGTTGGTTGGCTCTCATCCAGTCCATTATTGAGGCAAGACACTGGTCCAGCACTTCCACTGCCTCACCTGCAGCTGTAAAGGAGAAATAGAGCTGAGTGTCATCAGCATATAGCTGACAACATACTCCAAACCTCAGGATAACCCCAATCCTGGAGGGTTGGCCTAGGAGGCACCTTCTGCTTCCTCTCTGAAGCCAGGCTGCATACATACCGTCAATGTGAGCAGCCAGTTGTGTAAAACATCCATCCATGGGGGATATGTTTGCCACACAAGCCCAGTTCAGGTGCTGTAAAAAGTTGTGCATGCCCCCTCCCTCCTTGCTGTGTTGAACGGCAAGGTCTGGGGGTATTTTCTAAGCATGTTCCTACATCTGGGAGCCCAAAGTGCACAGTACAAGGTCACAGGTGGAAGGAGTGGGGTTGACATGTGCATCCCTGCACCCCACAATGCAGTTTGATTTTATAATTCCAGAATAGGATGACACTTGCCCTTAATCAAGCACAAAGAGTGATAATAGCTGTCCTCACTGCATGCGGGGCATGAAAGGTGACCAGCTTCCTATGTGATTGCAGCGTTACTCACCACAGTTTTTAAAAAACAATTTGAAAAATACTTTATCCTTCCACATAGCCCACAGTAAGGGGAGTCATAGTAGCAGCTCTTTAAACTTATCTTTAATCTGATCTGTTTCTACACGGCAATAAATGAGGTTTTATGTTAACATTCCACGCACTGCTGAGCAGATAGCATTCAGCTTTTGGCTTAATGGTTTATTGTTGAAAAGAGGATCCACCTTCTGTACAAGAGATATAAAACTGGGCTTTGCTTTACATTTTTATGCTATGTTATTACTTATTTTTTTAATAAAAACGAGCCATTTTCCTTAATTTCACTCATTACATGGACGATTATTAGCAGGCATAAAAGATAATTTAACATATCCGGGGGACACGATAAAACCTTGATGAGAATTTGTGCCTTTCTTCTACCCTTTCTTGAGAGGCAGATGTGGGGGAAGGAGCTCCCTTGGTTGCTGGTGGACTGAATTTTTTGGATCTTTGCAGATTTTGGAAAGATTGAAGGGTAGAGGGAGGGCTTTGGGCAGGCATAGGCAAACTCAGCCCTCCAGATGTTTTGAGACTGCAATTCCCATCATCCCTGACCACTGGTCCTCTTAGCTAGGGATGATGGGAGTTGTAGTCCCAAAACATCTTGAGGGCAGAGTTTGCCTATGCCTAGCTTTGGGGCTCTATAGAGAAAAGTTTATCTACACCGTTTCGGGGGGGGGGGGGGGTTGACTGCCTATCAGTCATGTTTATCCTCAGCCACATCATGCCTGTCCTCAGACCTAATTTTCTTCTGCATCTTACATATTTTTTCTCCTGCTCACAATACATTGGGGCATCAGCAGCTGTGAGTTATGGTTTTGTTTTGAACTAGTGCATGTGCACACACATGTTTTTGAAGAAGCTTGGCAGCGGGCATTGGGGCCCCAGCTGCAGGTACCTCAAGGCAGGAGACAAACCATTCATTGGGTTGGCCAGCTTCATAGTTTTAGTTAACATCAGCGTAGGGTGCAACAGGGTGCCATAGATTTTTAAAAAGAGGAAATAATATTTGCTTCACCAGCAAATACCAGCTGAGGATGGGGCATTTTGGCAAGTAGTAGTATGAAACTGCAAAAAATGTTATGTTTGTGTAATACGAGCCTTACTTCAGTGTTTTGAGGTTGGTCTGCTGGTGCAGTGATCAGAATCTGACTAGCAGCTTATTTCATTGCAACTGGAGAGCATCCTCATATACTCTTACCACATTAAGCTTGCCTAAAGTCTCCTCTCAATTTTACACATGGGGAAGAGGTGTGAGAAGAGATCAAGGTTTGTGAGGCTTGGCCCATAGGCCACTCAGAGACTCCATAGCAGAGCTGGGATTTCTGTTTTGATTTTGAAGACCAAGGGCGACACTTCATGCACTTGCTACACTGGCCTTCTTTCCAAGCCTGACAGTGGTTTTTAAAGGGGTTAAGATTCTGATCCGTGTCCTGACAGAAGGCTTCTTGCTGCTTGAGGACCCTTCTGGCTAGAACTTAGCCACCATCACCCATGACCTGGTAGCTTTGTGTTAGGTTATTATTATGCGCTCTATGTGGGGCTGTCTTTGAAGATACAGTGGTACCTCGGGTTTCATACGCTTCAGGTTACATATGCTTCAGGTTACAAACTCCGCTAACCCAGAAATAGTGCTTCAGGTTAAGAACTTTGCTTCAGGATGAGAACAGAAATTGTGCTACGGTGGCAGCAGGAGGCCCCATTAGCTAAAGTGGTGCTTCAGGTTAAGAACAGTTTCAGATTAAGTACGGACTTCCGGAACAAATTAAGTACATAGTTCAGAAACTGAAGCTGGTCGAGATCACTGCAACTAGGTTGCTAAATGGCACTGAGCAAAGATCTTGCTGAAGTTGAAACAACCCCATTGGCTCACAGTGAGTTTCTGAGCTCAATTCAAAGCATTAGTCTTAATCTTTAAAGCCCTGCACCAAGAATGGAAAATGTGTGGCCACCCAGATGTTTGTTGGACTCCAGGCTAATGGTCAGAGGTGATGGGAATTTGAATCTAACATTTTTGGAGTGTTACCAGTAGCAAGCAGAGAGCGAGAGATACTTTTCTGTGGTGGCTCCTGGCATTTGGAATGTTTTAATTTGCTCTATTAATTCACATGCTTTATATTAATATGTTTGTATCAGTGATAATAATTATGGTAATTGTTACTCTTTTTTCTTACTACTTCGTTAGGCACCCAGGGACTAACTTTTTGTTGTTGTTGACTGTGTGGGATATGAATTATATAAATAAATAGGAAATGACCCAGTAAAATTTAATAATACCCCTATTAGTGTGTTTAACCTCCCCCAGTAGGTATTGTAACATCCCCCTGAAGATCACACCTCTTGCCCTGTATTGCTGTGCTAAAGCAGAACAAAGATCATTGCAGCACTTTCTGTGAGAGTGGCTGGTCCGATGTTCCAGGGAAGCTCACAGGCAGGGTGGTGACAGGTGGATGTCTCTTATGGTTTGTCCCCAGCATCTGATAATGATGGATATCTTGTCTTTTTAAACATGGACATTCTGTTCTTAGCTACCATGGTTGGTAGCTGTTTCATCTCTCTGTGAATTATTGCTTGTGTTCCTTACCCTGCCTTTCAGGCAACTTGCAACAAAACAAAACAAAAGCATGTCCTTAAAGCTACATAGGCTAGTGGCCATCATAGCATCCCGGGCCAGTGAATCCAAGAAGTTGATGAAGTCTGCCCAAAGCCTGCTGCCAGTGAACTGTCATTCATTTTATTTTCCAGAAGTCAATTACCGTATTTTTCGCACTATAGGGCGCACCAGACCATAGGGCGCACCCAGTTTTTTTGGGGGAAAATAAAGGGGAAAAAATTATTTCCCCCCCAGGCGTGGGGCTGGGACGGGGGAAGCTCGAGCTTCCCCCGACCCCAGGCCCGAAACAGGCAAGTCTCCTCAAGCCGTGCGAGCGCTCCCGCTGCTTGCGGAGAGGTCCGCGAAGCCTGGACGCGCTGAGCTCAGCACGCGCAGGCTTCAGCATACAGGCAAGTCTCCGCAAGCAGCGGGAGCCCAGTGCTGTCCCCCGAGTCTGCGAGGCTGGCGACAGGGAGGAGCAGGCTTCTCCCCCCGCCAGCCTTCTAGCCAAGTCGGGGGACAGCGGGAAGGGTGCGCTGCGCCTCTCCCCTGTCCCCCGAGTTTGCGGGGCTGGCGACGAGGAGGAGCCGGCTTCTCCCCCCCCCCGCCAGCCTTTTAGCCATGTTGGGGGACAGCGGGAAGGGCGCGCTGCGCCTCTCCCGCTGTCTCCCGAGTTTGCAGGGCTGGCAACGGGGAGGAGCCGGCTTCTCCCCCCGCCAGCCTTCTAGCCATGTCGGGGGACAGCGGGAAGGGCGCGCTGCGCCTCTCCCGCTGTCTCCCGAGTTTGCGGGGCTGGCAACGGGGAGGAGCCGGCTTCTCCCCCCGCCAGCCTTCTAGCCATGTCGGGGGACAGCGGGAAGGGCGCGCTGCGCCTCTCCCGCTGTCTCCCGAGTTTGCGGGGCTGGCAACGGGGAGGAGCCGGCTTCTCCCCCCGCCAGCCTTCTAGCCATGTCGGGGGACAGCGGGAAGGGCGCGCTGCGCCTCTCCCGCTGTCTCCCGAGTTTGCGGGGCTGGCAACGGGGAGGAGCCGGCTTCTCCCCCCGCCAGCCTTCTAGCCAAGTCGGGGGACAGCGGGAAGGGCGCGCTGCGCCTCTCCCGCTGTCTCCCGAGTTTGCGGGGCTGGCAACGGGGAGGAGCCGGCTTCTCCCCCCCGCCAGCCTTCTAGCCAAGTCAGGGGACAGCGGGAAGGGCGCGCTGCGCCTCTCCCCTGTCCCCCGAGTTTGCGGGGCTGGCGACAGGGAGGAGCTGGCTTCTCCCCCCGCCAGCCTTCTAACCAAGTTGGGGGACAGCGGGATGGCGGCGTTCCGCCTCCCCGCTGTCCCCCAAGCTTGTGGGGCTGGCGGTGGGGCTCTCCTGAAGCCTGGAGAGCGAGAGGGGTAGGTGCGCACCGACCCCTCTCGCTCTCCAGGCTTCAGCGAAAGCCTGCATTCGCACCATAGGACGCACACACATTTCCCCTTCATTTGTGGAGGGGAAAAAGTGCGTCCTATGGTGTGAAAAATACGGTAGTTGCTGCTGTTGGGTCTTTGATGCCCTGTAACTGGAAGCAAACAGTCAACCTTGGAATGCTTGCTATTTTCTTCCCCCCTCACTTTCCTCTTAACTCACGAGCTGGTCCTTGGAGAGCTGGCTTATGAATATTCTGCTCTTTGATCTGACACTCTCCTGGGATGCTTGGTGACAGCCACGCTGTTCCTTGGCTCTTCGGCATGGCAGCCTGGGCACCAAATGAGAGAGGAAAATGGTGAGAGATGCAAAGATACTTGATTAGATCCCAGAGTCCCCAAACACTGTAGCTGTACTTTTGTGTGTTTTCATCTGTCATTTTTTGATGTGGCAAGCGTACAGCCGCCTTAGTTACGGAGGCTGCTTCTGATGACCTTGTCATTCTGAAGCATTTATGAGGGGTGAAGAACCAGGACAATTTTCACGCCCAATTTTTTTGGGGGAGTGGGGCAGGAGGAGGGGGGAAAGAAGTGGAGTAATATGCAGTTATACCATGAGTTTGGGGTGTAAACCCCAGGATCTGTTTTTGGGGGCCTTTCTGGTATGGCCCAAAGAAATCCCTCACAAGATAGACTTTGATGCTGTTGATTTAGCACTGCACATCTGGAAATGTTTGCTACTTATTTCCCAAGGAACTTGATGAAGGAGCGATCCCCAAGAGAGTCGCTCACACACTCCTATGTTGTTCAACTGCAGCACAACAACCCTGCAGTGCTGCCAGCAGACCTTACTCTCCAGTAGTTTCTGCCTTCCCCCCATTTACTCCTGTAACCCAGATGGGAGGGAATCTGGGATGCACTAGTGAATTACTTTTTAAATGGTTCTGAGCCTGTGCTCCAGCACTCCTTAAGTTCAACCTGCACCTTTGTGGCTCACTTGAGTGCAGCCTGCACTGTATTTGAGGCTCTCCCAGACCTCATAAGAGCATGCTAGTCACTTACAACTCCAGTCCTAAACTCCCAGTAGCCTGAATGCCAAGCATCTGTGCATGTGGGGATCCTAAAACTCTGAGGCTTGCAAACCTCCACACTTCAACAGGCAAATTAAGAAACCTTATTAGGAACTAAAGATTGGGGGAAAGCAGGCAGAAAGTCCAAACAGAATACAAAATAAACCTGGACACTGGCTCTAAAACTGAACTAATCCTAATCTATTCACTACACTAATTGTTTAAGTTCACTCGCAAAGAATCAGCAAAGCCTGGCAGCTTCATAGGAAATCCTGGTTCTGGAAAGGGAACTGGATACCTTTATGTTGGGAGGAGAACAAGCTGCAAGAAACAGCTTGATTTTTTAAAGTCTCACCCCATTCTTTTTTTTTGGGGGGGGGGTAGGGGAAGTATTGGTTCTTTCTGGTCCCTTTCCTCCGGGAGACCTCTTAAGTACCTGTTTTGCATATGAAGAGGACTGGCAGGAGATACCTGATAGCCTCACTTAGAGAAATGGTGGGCAGATCAGGGCCCTTCTTCACACTTGCCATGCTCAGAATGGGAGATCTACCACGCAGGCCACATAGACCTCTGGACAGACAGGAGTCAGAGGCAGTTGCTTGCTGCTTGCAGAATATTAGATCCTGCTCTGGACCCAGTCTGGACCCTGTTGGAGTGTCATACTTGGAGAAGGAGTTGCTTACAGAAGGGGTGTTCTAGATGGGATTCATGTGGCAGTGGACTAAACCTGGGTGCAGAACCAGAAAAGCAGCTTGGCAGCGCCTAGTTTTAGCCCTGAAGTGGAAGTCAAGAGGTTCTGCTTCCTACACTGCATGGTGTCTTGATTGATGAAGATGAGTGGTTGCTCTAGGCATAGGAAGGCAGCATGGTTAGAACCACAAGGTCAGAGGTACAGTGGTGCCTCGCAAGACGAAATTAATTCGTTCCGCGAGTCTCTTCGTCTTGCGAAGCACGCCTATTAGCGCTATTAGCGGCTAAGCAGCTATTAGCGGCTTAGCGGCTTAGAAAAAGGAAAAAAAAAAGGAACTCGCAAGAACTCGCAATACGTTTTCGTCTTGCGAAGCAAGCCCATAGGAAAATTCGTCTTGCGAAGCACCTCAAAAGATGGAAAACTCTTTTGTCTAGCGAGTTTTTCGTCTTGCAAGGCATTCATCTTGCGGGGCACCACTGTAGTGTTGGGCCGCTCAGGTGGGCGACAAGACATAATTTAAACAGGCATCTTACAGTTGGAGCACTGCAACAAGTGACTGGTGCAGAGAGTTACTGGGAGTGGGTGGTGGTTGACTGCATTCACCATCTGATTGCCTATCCAGCTTTGAACCTTCCTGTTGCCTCCTTCCTAAGCTTCCAATGTCTTTTCCAACCAAACCCCAACCATTGCCCCTCTCTGTGCTCTCTTGGCACATCACCTGGCTAATATTGCACCCCTTCGTCCAAATCTGTAGTGCTTCCCAACTGCAAGGGGTGAAAGGGGCTTAGCCCTTTGTTACAGAAAGCTCTCCAGAACCAAACAGGCCTATCTTCAGAAGCCTCGTTTTCTTTTTGGAAGTCCTGCATTATCCTCAGGTGGATTATAGTGGAAAAGAGCTTCAGAGTCCATCAGCTGTGCTACACAGACCTCTGGGGAGCGGAGTTTCCAGTCATTTTTTATTTTTATCTTTCTATTGGCCACTTAATATTTTAAGCAATAGCTTGGGATTCTTGGGAGGGATCTAGGGTTCTGCCAGTATTTGAGAGAACCGTTCAAGCATTCTTTGTGTCCCAGTTTGTTTTAATTTTCTCTTTTAAAAAGGAATGGCATTGTTAAAAAAACCTTTTTGAGAGCAAGCACCTTCCTTTCCAGAGAAAGGGTAATGGGGAGCATATGTGTTGGATCACTGGGCTTGAAACGCCAGCACGTTGATTGCTACAATTAGAGGTCATGGGGAGGAAATACATTGAAAATTGATTGGCAAGAGGCTGCACTATGACTGGCCTGGCCATTGTGTGTTAGAAACCGAGGAAATTCCAGAAGAGGGGTGGCGTTAGGCTGTTGCAGTGAAAAGGCCAGTCAAAACATGTTAAAACCAGCAGTTTTCAAACGACATTCCAGGAACTCAGCCCCAGGCAGGATGATAGGAATTGTAGTCCAGCAACATCTGGAGGGCCACTGGTTTCTGATCCCTGACCTAGAGGATTCTGAATCTGAATCTTGTACAGGTGCAGATCCAATAGGTGTGTCTGTACCACTCCAAATAGCACTCATCAAGCATTTTTTATGGATTAGCTTGTCTTTTACCTTTCTCCACCACAATAGTTTATTTTCTAGATGACACTCCCAATTCCATAGGTATTGAATTTCTACCCTGAAACCTTGAAACTCGGAGGGAAAATTGGGTTTTGGGAGTAGGAGGAGCAAGAAAATTTGCAAGGGGCAGAGTTGTGCTTTCTTGTATGTTTATAAAATTGTAAAAGTATAACTGTTTCTGTTGTACTAACACATACATATTTGTAATTAGAGGTGTGGCCACAGCCTAAGGTGCCTAAGTGTATCTTTTTGCCAGTTAGGGGAGAATAAACAAAAAGTTGAAAACAGAAACCATCAATATTGCAGTAAATAACAGTAAGACTTTAGAAACATATGTATCAGTCAGGAAAAAAACCCCTAAATAAATTCATACTTTTAGAGAAAAAGCTCAGGAAATAAACATCCCTATAATGGCAATAAATTTGGATTTTGTTCTTATACAATACTATTGAAATTTCCAATGTTGTTTTCATAACCAGACAGAGCAAGTGTCATCATAACTGGAAACTGATTTATGTTCTGTTTCATCCCAGTAAACAATGTTTCGTAGCACAACTCCGGTTTATATGTTTTAGCAATCCATCACTCTTTATTCTGAACTTTGAGCTTCATGAATTTCGGAAAACACAAATGTGAGTGTTGAGGTTCATTTCAGAGATGAAGCCAGTGCAATCCACTTGTTAAGAAGCAGCCCGTGGTATATAGTCCTTCTGAAATTTAGCAGTGGAGGTTGGGAGCCCTGATATGGAAACGCCCCACCCTTTCAGTAGAAAGCATATCAGAAGCTGATGATTTCAGCCTCTTCTGCCAGGTATAGTCTTGTTTATTTGTTTTTAACATGAGGAAGCATTAAATCATGGGGTTCCCCCCTCCCCACACACATTCTGTGATGGGAGCTCTTAATACTTTCCCCCCCCCTTTTAATGTACAGTTTGGTTCTTAGTAATCACAGCACTTTCCCACCAGGCAACCTGCCTTTGCTAAAGTGTCACAGCAGGGATACAAACGCAACTGCTTCAGTGTTTATTTTTGTAGTCAGGGAAAGGGAAATGCTCCTTTTTTGTAGTGAGAGAACAACCCATATTCCTTATTCAGATCATCAGGTCAGGTGTCAGTTTTGTTAATGAACTTCAAGTGAAGGTGTTAACAGTGCCCATGCAAAAAGCGGAGACATAAGCTTGGCTTAGGGTCCTGGTGCAGTGAAGGAAAAAGAAAATAGTCCCCCAGTCCCTTTATATCTGTCAGCAGCGCTCTGATTTGCTGCTGCACCAGGCTGCTCACTGCTCCAGAAAGGATTACACAGCTGTGCTGGAGCTGGAATGCAGGGCGGGGGTGCGCGCGTCTTTTTGGCAAGAGGCTTTTGTGGGAGCAATGCGGCACAGTGGCTGAGAAAATATCGCCGCCTGGGCAGAAAGAGGCCCCTGAGGACCCAGCCCGGGTGTAAATTATTCATGTACACCAGTGTGAAAGCAATAAAATAATATTAAAATTGAAATATAAACATACATCATGGTAGATTTGTGCATGTAAAGAGGTGGGTGAGGGAGAAGGAAATGTGCCCGCTGTTGAGCTGAGGCATTGCAGAGAGACTGGGGGAGGGAGAACCAGAGAGAGAGGTTGCGGCCAAGTGACAGTAAAGCAACTCTGGGTGTTGCTCTCTGAGGACTCTCCGTTCCCCCTTTTCTCCTGGAGCCTTCATGGGGTGTGCCTGCATTAATAACACCAGTTGCAGCGAGAGAATCTACGCTGGGATTAAGTACTCCCAGAGGGATCCTTCCCTTTGGGAGTGACAGAAACATTTTGTATCCGGGAGGTACACTCCGCCCCCCTTCCTTCTCTCAAGCAGAATCATGTTAGTCAAATCATGAGAGCGTATCTTCAGTTTCTCAGGGGTGTGTTGCGTTACTGTTTCTAGGCAAATTTTATATGCCACCAAGATTTGCTTACAATTTAGCTATGTTAAGCTTTTGTAGCAAATGTCTTTAAAATGCCACCAGAGTCTGCTGTTGGCAAAGCTACCCCTTTGGAATAGCAACTTGAAGCTTGTTTTCCAGTCTGGCTATATGCAAGGTCCACTCATGTTCAGATGGGTGTCAGAATTTGCCTGTTGAGGACTGGAGATACAAGGTGAAGAAGGAAATAAAGGGGAGGACAGAGAGCTGCCCTGTAGAAAACCAGACTACATGTCCATTGTTTTCACTGACCTGGGGCTCTACCACTGAGCTATGACCTCTTTCTCCAAGAAAAGGAGCTCTTTGCTCATGCCTTAAGAGGCACAATAAGGGACGGTGTTCTGCCTGAGCCTCTGTTGTTCCAACCTTACAATGTCTGTGACAGCAGTGTCTCACACTCACACTGAACATAACTGACCTATAGAAAGAACTCTATGAACTGAAAACAGTGTCATTGTATGTACCCTTGTTAACTATGAAAATCCTTTAATAAAAACTGGGGAGGAAACTGTTCAATGTCCCCTTGCCTGTGTTTTGATGAATGCCCTTCAGGCCTTGCTCAGTTCAAAATATGGTGCCTGTTCAATATTATTTGCCAACCAGCTTTTTGAATGGATCAAGGGCAACTTTGGCTCCATTGCCTGGCTTACTCCTGTATTAATCAAACCACAGGCAAAGGGTTCTTAACCACTTCTTTCATTGATGCTTGGAAATGACCTCTATTTTTGTAGTCCAGGAAAAGGAAATGTTAATTTTTTGTAGTGAGAGAACAACCCATGGTGATTAAGAATCTTCTCCAAGAGACCGACAGGGAAACTTTGATAGAAGAGTTTTTTCCCCCTCTCTGCACACCCCACACCCTAGTTGTAAGCTATTGAAATGTATGGACTGTTGCACAGCTGCATTACCTGTCCTCTCTATGCATTGCAGGGGCCAACTTTGGCCTGTGCTATCTCTTTGCAGATAGTTCCCACTGTGATCCATATGAGTCAGACAGGGCAATAGTGGGTTTGTTGATGCAGCTTTATTGCAGCTTAGACCACAGTAGACTAGCACCCTGCTTCTCCAAGTGAGTGCCTTGCCTCCATTCCCTCCCTGGGAACACACTCAGGTGCCTTTTTTAATTACTTGGGGGGGGGGGACTATTGGAAAGCTGTTCGATACAAATCCCTTAAGCTACTGCTGATGGAGGCTCTGGGGAGAGCTCCAGCCTAGCTAGGAATCTGAAACACGGGCACCATCTGTAGTCTGCAGCTCCGTAGCCAAATTACATTCTGGGATCTTTCTTTCTGTCCTCTGCTATTTTTCATTAAGCGAATTGGGTTTGCTGGAAATCGCCCGGCCATAAATATTCTCTCCCTGTTTGGCGCTGGTGGGTTATTATTGCTTGTTTTTCACTGCAGAGCAGAAGGTGGTGCCCCGAACTCTCTCTCTGAAATGAGAAAATGGGAGGAGGGGACAATCCTCCAGCAAAGGAGCGGGAGCCTGGCAAGGGAGAGCCTTCCCCTTCTCCTCTCCTGCCTGCTTCACTTTCAGAGCCATAAATATTTTCAAAAAAGAGCCAAGACAGCCACCTCCACATTGGTTGGTTAACTTTAAATCTGTATGTGCAAATATGTGCCCCACCCCATTGCCTCTTCGGCCTCTCTGGCCTACAGCCACTGCCTCCAAATCTGTCTTGCCTGGGCATTCATTTCTCATCAATGGCTCTCATCCCCTCCTGTCTTTGGGACTGTGAGTTTGCGCCCCATACACACTGGCATCTTAGTCCCTTGTCTTTGCCCTCCATTTTGCCACCCTTATTTCCTACATGCCTTTGCCACTACCTCCCATTATTCAAGTCTATTCGCAGCTCCTCCTGGACCTAAGTGTAGGCAAGGTTTTTTACTTTCTACTTAGGGGCTATTGTCTTCAACCTTAGCAGGCAGTGATTGTGCATATTCCATGTCCTCACAGCAGTTCAGTCAGAACAAGAGGGGCTTGGAGATGTTGATGGGTGGCAGCCAGTGTTAGAAACCGAGATATGAAAGCTAGGAGCATGGGTGCAACAACGGAATGTCTAGGCGTGCTTTTTTATAACTAGAAGACAAAGCTGAAAATGAATGAACTGCGGCTAAAATATTATGTTCATTTTCACATGGTCTAGCCCACCCCCCTAATATTCTTAAGAGGGTCTCTTCTCCAGTCTTCAGAGAGTAGCTGGAAGTGGGGAGGCAGAAAAAGGCCCTCCTTTCCTTCCACTCTGCAGTTTTAATCTGAAATCTTAGGCCCAGAGCTCAGAAACTGCTTGCGCTAATGAAGTTCCTCGTAGTGAAATGCACCTAGAACAATGGGAATTTTGAACACTGGTGGCAGCCAGTTTGGGGTATGTGGACTGCAATGCAATTCTGTTGGTACATCACCACCACCACCTCTTCCTTGTAACACTAGACCGATGGGTGTCTGGACTTTGTTTTTCAGTGCACGTGCCGGAAAGACATGGTGAAAATCTCTATGGATGTTTTTGTACGGGTCCTCCAGCCTGACCGATACGACTTATGGAAGCAAGGGAAAGACATCACTGTCTTGGACCACATGAAACCTACAGCTCTAACCAGCCCAGAGCTAGAAACCTGGAATCAGACGAAGAATGCCCTGAAAGCAAAGATGCTGCGCAAGTAAGAGGGTCCTTTTGTGCCCGCTTCTTGTCTGCTTGCTTAGAATGTCCAGAGTTGCTCTGGAAGAGACCGCAGGAGTCCTGATGTCACTGCTGAACTGTCAGAGAAGAAAAATAACATCTGCTTTGGAGGGCAGGCCCAAGCAGCGGCATAGCTAGCCGCTCGGGTGGCGTGTGTGCCCTGCAGCCAGGGGCGGGGTGAGCTGCCCATGGGGCGGGGCAATCCAAGGCAGGGCACTCTGCGTGGAGCCTCTCCGCAGCCTCCCCCTCAGCTGTAGGGCAGCTGAGGTGGTGGTCAGACACAAGCCCCATGCTGCTCGAAAAAGCAGCGCAGAGCTTGCAGGCAGTCCGCCTGCTGCCTCCCCCTCAGGAGAGACGCATGGCTCAGGCATGCTGCAGGCCTCAGGGTGTGGCGCCCAGTGCCCCCCGCCTCACCTAGCTACCACTGGCGTAGGAAGGGGGGTGTGGTGGGTGCGGAAGTTACTTTTCCCAAAAAAAGTTGTCGTTTTGTCGCACACACCCCTCAGTGTTGACACCTGGGGCAGCCTGCACCCACTGCACCCCCCTTCCTGTGCCACTAGGCCAAAGGAGGAATATTGTGACACGACCTTACTAAACATGATCCTCTCTTGTGGGGAAGAGTTTTGTCCAATGGAGTCACATAGATACAGTGATAGGGCATGCCCCCCCCCCTGCCCACTCAGCAAACCCAATATCTGCAAGAGTACCCAATATTATTTACTTTTTTTTCTTTTGAATCATAGAATCTTAGAGTTGAAAGGGACCCCAAGGGGTCATCTAGTCGAACCCCCTGCAATGCAGGAATCTCAGCTAAAAAATCCATGACAGATGACCACCCAACCTCTGTTTAAAAACCACCACTTCTCGTGGGAGTCTGTTCCACTGTCAAACAGCTCTTTCTGTCAGAAGGTTTTTCCAAATGTTTAGTTGGAATCTCCTTTCTTGCAACTTGAAGCCATTGGAATGCTGCCTTCAAAATTCTCCCTCCCACTTCCTGCTGACTTTCAACTGTGGTAGCTTTTTTGTGTCATAGAAAACACCCAACAAGTTTTGCAGTCTTTTGTGCCAGCCTTTAAAATATCTACAATGATGGGCCTTTATATAAAATGGCTGCATAATTCAACTTTTTTCTGAATTAGATAGCATTTTTTGTGCATTTCTGCTTTCTGGAAGAGAACAAACCTTACCTGGGTGGGTTGCAGGCTAACACCTAATTTATGACAATAGAATGCTGCTTCCATTGTTTTTAGTTTCCCCCCTCTCCATTCCAGTGTAAAAAATATAGTTCCTCATCGTACTCCCTCAAATCCTTTCATAATTTTGAAATATCCCTGTCAGGTCATTTAATGTTGACATGTCTGACTTGAGCTGCGCTCGCTTGCTCTTGCGTTTTAGATGGCTATCGAGTGTCAAGCTTATTTGCCACACTCAATTTATTATACCAGTCAGGATTCAGTTTCAGAATCCTAGTGCGGAGATCTTGATACAGCCAGGGCTGTGTGTATATTCTCCACTTCTGTACACTTTATGTTAGCATAGAGCGGACTTATCTGTCATAGAGTTTAATATCCTGAGAACATTTCCCTCCCAGTTTGAGTGTTCATTTTTGAAACAAGTTTCCGGCCCTTACTATTGCAGAAGAAGGCTTGGGATGCCTTTGTGCCTTTCTCTTTTCCCCATTCCATTATTTCTTCCAGTTGCTCCAGCAGTGGATTTCACTGCCTCTACTAAAAAACGGCCCAAAAGTCTTTTGTCCTCTAAAGCTATTAAAAAACCCCCAAACCAGTATGGGAGTTAGTTCTGTTTTTACTAGGATCGGTTTACATTTCTTCAATAGATTGTGACATACAGGGTATCCCTATGGACATCTAGAAAGTGTCTCTAATTCTCCATTTAAGCCTGGAAGAGCTTGGAGAGTGCTTCACATACATGGTGCACTCAATGCAGTAGAGGTCATAGGAGATGCAGTTCCCAGAGTTCTGGATACCTTGGATGAAACCTCCCTAGGAAGTACAGTGGTACCTTGAGTAACAAACACCTCAGGTTATAAACGCTTCAAACTCCACTAACCTGGAAGAGTTACCTCTAGTTGAGAACTTTGCCCCAGGATGAGAACGGAAATCGTGTGCTGGTGGCGCAGCGGCAGCAGGAGGCCCCATTAGCAAGAACAGTTTCATATTAAGAACGGACCTCTGGAACAAATTCAGTTTGTAACTAGAGGTACCACTGTAATGTGAAGCAGGCAATGGCAGAGAGGACATTATCTGTACCAGTATATGCACAGGCTTCTAGGCCCCATCACACTTCAGAAGACTATGCAGTGTTGGTAATTTTGTGTGTGTGTGTGTGTGTGTGTGTGTGAGAGAGAGAGAGAGAGAGAGAGAGAGAGTTGTCTGCTTAATTAGTCCTTTCACAAAGGATTCACGGCAAATCTGATGCCTGACCTCTAAATGGTCACCACAGTGGAATAATGACTATTAGGTAAAGGTAAAGGGACCCCTGACCATTAGGTCCAGTCGTGATCGACTCTGGGGTTTCGGCGCTCATCTCGCTTTATTGGCCGGGTCATGTGGCCAGCATGACTAACCTGCTTCTGGCGAACCAGAGCAGCGCACGGAAACGCCGTTTACCTTCCCACCGGAGCGGTACCTATTTATCTACTTGCACTTTGACGTGCTTTCGAGCTGCTAGGTTGGCAGGAGCTGGGACCGAACAACGGGAGCTCACCCCGTCGCGGGGATTCGAACTGCCGACCTTCTGATTGGCAAGTCCTAGGCTCTGTGGTTTAGCCCACAGCGCCACCTGCGTCCCTGATAATGACTATTAGTGAGGTATAAATGTTATCCTCTCTCTTTTCTCCCCTCCTGCCCCACCCTCAACTTAATGCACTTTGCTCTCCTAGCCTCTCCTCCTCCTCATTATTTTGGTAGCTCTCTGTTATGTCATTTGTCAATTGTCAGCAGCAGCGTTACAGTGCTTGCACTCTGTGGTCGTTATGCCTCATGAAGCAGCTTATGCTCTCAGTCCAGCTTCAAGTGTGCTCTGCATATATGTATGTCATGCTTCCATCACTTACCACTGCAAATTATTTGCTAGCTAGCATAACCTCACAGGTATAATCACTTTTTACTTATTTTAATTTTTGCTTTTGTTTCTCCTGCTCCTTCCTGCATTCCTCACCCTCAACCCTCTCTTGCTTAAAAGTGTTTTATGGTTTTAAACCAAAATGCATTTTCTCTGCTCGGGCAGACTACCATGCTAGCAATACCATTTTTCTGCTTGAAAACCTTGTTAACTCTAAATCAGCAATCCTATCATGTCTGCTCCTGGCAGAGTAGTGGATGGTTGGCTGAGGATCCAGTTTTTCAAGTTGCCTTTAATCGTCCCTTCTCATCCTCTAGCAGGGCACACAGGCCCTACTGTCAGCTGAGCATGACCTGCTGGGAACCAGGGCTGGAAAAATCCCAGGCACCTGGGTGTCTGGGCTGCCAAAAAAAGAGAGGAATTTTAACAGATTTTCCCTGCCCTGTGCAGACCTGGTGCCTGACAACTAGATATTGCAGGCTCCTAAAAAATGTGTGCTGGCACCTAAGAAATTTGCATTACTTTCCCATCTCTGCCAGGAGCCATTTGTCACACTGCCCTTGACTCTTATTTATCAAGCCTGTAGCTGATTTTGTCCCCAAATCTGCCTAACTTAGTGAAGCTGTTGGCTTGAAACATGGCTGCTATTTACATAACGGTTAATTGATTGTGGCTAAAGCTAATTGGTCAACAGAGTGGATTGTCAATAGAGAGCAGTGATCCCATTCCACAGACTTTCATTGGATTTGAAGGTTTTTATAAATGGTTTGTTCTGCCACAAGACATGAAACCAAGTGTATGTGTGTGTCTCCTGCTCCACTCCCCACCCACCCCAAATCAAACACACTTTAGGAAGAAAGCAGCCTCTACATGAGGTGGTTTAGTGGTAACACTGTAGGGAAGAACCAAATCCTAGGAGTATGCTGCCCTTTCTAGAAAGCTGTGTTATAGAAACCATTGGTCAGTTTATCTTTTTTTTTATAATAATTTTTATTAATTTTCCAACACAAATTAAAAACAAAACAGCTCACGAAACATAAACAAACAAAACATATAAACATGTATAATTTCAAAATCTCTTTTTCATAAACCTAACTTCCCAGACTTCCCCTTACCTCCCCTTTTCTGCATCCCTGTTTTAAAATTCCTTCAGCAACCCCTCACTTCAGTTAACTAATTACTTATTTTCTTTTTTTTTACCCTCTTCTCTTACTTAATCAATTACAGCTGTAATTTTATTTTTTCCTTTCCCTTGACATTTTAGCACTCATTAATTTTACAACAATTCTTAAGATATACTTTAAATTTCTTCCAATCTTCTTCCACCGTCTCTTTTCCTTGGTCACGGATTCTGCCAGTCATCTCCGCCAGTCCCATGTAGTCAATCACCTTCGTCTGCCATTCTTCCAGCGTGGGTAATTCTTGTGTCTTCCAATACTTTGCTAAAAGAATCCTTGCTGCTGTGGTAGCATACATAAAAAACGTCCTATCCTTCCTTGACACCAATTGGCCGACCATACCCAGGAGAAATGCCTCTGGTTTCTTATGAAAAGTACATTTAAGTACCTTCTTAATTTCATTATAGATCATTTCCCAGAAGACCTTAATCCTCGGGCAAGTCCACCAAAGGTGATAGAAAGTACATTCAGTCACATTACATTTCCAGCATTTATTATTGGGCAAATGATAAATTTTTGCGAGCTTGACTGGGGTCATGTACCACCTATAAATCATTTTCATAATATTTTCTCTTAAGGCATTACGTGCTGTAAATTTTATACCGGTGGTCCATAACTGTTCCCAGTCAGCAAACATAATGTCATAACCAATATCTTGTGCCCACTTAATCATAACTGATTTAACTGTCTCATCTAGTGTATTCCACTTCAACAGCAGGTCATTGGTCAGTTTATCTTGGTACGGGCTACCCTAACTGGCATCAGCTCTCCAGAGATTCGGACAGAAGTCCTTTCCTAGCCTTACCTGGAGATGATCAAGTACTTGCTCATTCACCATGTTATTTATAGCTCTCCTCCCTTAGCTGCTTCTTACCTTTTTACCTCCGTATTCTGCCTAGTCCTAGATGACTAAGTCTTGCATTAGAATATCGGCCAAAACAGCTTTCCAAGGAGATCCAAAAAGTCACAGCGGCTGTGCTGGTTGGATCCAGAAGGAGGAAACCTCCAGGTGCACACACACACACAAAGTTCTTTATTGTTCAAGGATGCCCCTGAGAGAGAACTCTGTTAAAAATGCAATCAGCTCAGTAAAAACTTATTCTTGTATATTAGAGGGGTCCCTCTTCTTTCTCCTGCAGTTGGTTCTTTCCTGCAAAGCAGGACTGTGCCTTACCCCAGTTGGAGTTGTCCTGCAGGCAAGAGGGCATCCAGCAGTGGCTCAGGTCTCCGAGATCTATTTCACTTGTGACTTATTTCAAGGTGCCAACAACGGCCATGAGCAAGACCTTGAGCAGAGCAAGAGTATTGTTATTGTTACTGTTATTATTAAAATGTCTATACCGCCCTTCACCTGAAGATCACAGGACAATTGACTTCTGGTGACTTCTGGTGACTTCTGTTTCAGTGTATCTGAAGAAGTGTGCATGCACACGAAAGCTCATACCAAGAGCTAACTTAGTTGGTCTTTAAGGTGCTACTGGAAGGAATTTTTTTATTTTGTTTTGACTATGGCAGACCAACACGGCTACCTACCTGTAACTAGGACAATTTACAATCTGGGATAGGAAACCAGAAAAGACATGAAGGATTGTTTTGTTGCATTTGTCTTTATAATCTTGCCTTTTCTTCCGTGATGGGTTCCCAGCTGGTCTCCTCCTCTCAGGCACTACCAGATCTGGACCTGCTTAGCTTCCACAAGGCACCTGCATTGTGTGCTTTGGATATTTTGAACTGTCTGGTCAGTGAAAGGCCAGACAGTGGAGGCTGAGCTGAAAACAAAAGAGTTTCTACCTCCGTATCATGTTAGTTTTTACAGAAAGGATATCTGTATGGGTTACCCATTTTGATGTCATGGATGTGGGAGAGGTTTGTCTTCCCCAGCTAAAGGATCCAGATATGATCCAAGTGTGCAGCTAGGCAGAATACACTCCTGTTCACATCAAGAGGGTCAGCGTAGGAGTCATCCATGGTGTGCTGGACTTGTAGGTATTTTCAGCAGTCTATGAGAATGTCTGTAACTGGCAGTTCCTCAGGGTCTTGGCTAAGTTACCCCGTTTATTCTCAGCAGTGGTGAGATTGACAAGTAGCCTTGTTCACGTTACTTTTAGATAACATGCGTGTACAGACCTGGATTGTGATGCATAAGGCAGTGTAACTTTATGAAAGTGAAGCATGCAGCTCCTGATTTCTACTTGTAGAGATGGGGTTAAAATAGCTGAAGTTTGCTCCAAATTTTTCTGCAAGCAGTCCCCCCCCCCAGTCGCTAAAAATATAGCCCCCAAACATCTGGTTATTAATTGGGAGACTTTGTCACTTCCCTTCTGAGGAAGCATTGCAACTTCTCCTGAATCTTAGTGAAACAAAATTCCAAGACTTGGGTTCCACTGGTGGGTTCCTGCTAACAAATTGTCTTGTAAGTGTGAAGTAAACTCACTTGGAGAGGGACCATATGGCTCAACTCTGGTCATTAGTAATTCCTCTGCTAGTGTCTGCCTTTCTGGGTTTTTCTTTTTTTCTTTTTGGACGTAGAGCATTTCTCTACCTAGCCCCCACATCACTTCCAGCCGGTTGGGCTTGTTGCCTCATTAAAAGTTCCCGTTAGCTGTGTTCTGCTGTGACAGAATTAATGTTTCCCGCCCCCCACCACCGACAGGCTGTAAAAGGTGTGGAACTTGGGCGGTAGGTTTTGGACTATTTAAAGTTGCCTTGAGTTGCTGTGTGCTATATTGGTAGTGGCTAAGAAGAGAGTGGAGAGGGGACCACAATATGTGGGGGCTCTTCTTTCTTTCTTTCTTTCTTTCTTTCTTTCTTTCTTTCTTTCTTTTAAGCCACATCTGTTTGCTGAAACCAATGGCATGCAGGAGACCAGAGCCACGGGGACACTTAATGGGTTGAAAGCAACAGGAAGCAACTTAATTAACAGAGATGTAGCTATGCATGCACACACATGCTCACACATATACATACACAGAGGTCGGGGAGAGAGTATTTACAGACAGGTGTTGGTAAATTTTGCTTCTGTGCTTCAGAGAAGTTTTTTCAACTTTTTAAAAAAAAATCCTTCAGAAAGATGTTTGTTACGAACACAGTTGTGTCGCCTCTTGGCTGTCACTTGTGTCTGCATGTAGGATGTTTGCTTTGTCAGAAACACCAAGTAAAGGCAACATTGCTTCCTGCAAAAAAACTCAAAACCCGCGCAATTTTGGCTGTATGAGGCAGCTGTTGTTGCACAAGGAGATAGAGAGGAAGGGAAGGGACATTTTATGAGCTCTGTGGATCCAGGACTACAACTGATTCTTTTGTTATGTTATGTTTTGTTGTTTATTTATGAAAATTACAGAGAAAGAATAAATTAATAATTACACCTGAATAAAGAAAAAGAAAAGGAAAAAAAGAAAAAATACAGTAATAAAGGGGGCGGGATTTAATGAGATACACAAAATTGTTCAAAGGATACAAACCATAATTTGAGTATTCTATACAAAGGGCTCCCAGAAAGAAATTATATTTATATTTCTTCTTATCTTTCTTCCCTTACATTCACTTGCTTTCTGTTCCAGTAAACTTGTTTGAATCCCTGTTATGTTAGTTGACTTCCCTCTCTCTCTTTGAGGCTTCGACACTTCTCATTGGTTACCAACAATCTGCATTCCTTTATTCAAATCTTTTTTCCCCCATTAGTTATGAAACTGATAATTTTGGAGCATTTTAAAAAACTTTAAAAATATATACAGTACAAACATTCTTCCAGACTTTAATACCAACAATCTGTATTCCTTTATTCAAATCCATTTTTCCCATTAGTTATGAAACTGATAATTTGGGGGCATTTAAAAAAAATTGCTTTAAAAAATATATATACAGTACAAACATTCTTCCAGACTTTAATATCAGGATGTTCCATGCCTTTATTTCTGATCTTTATTCATCCCTTAATACAGGGATGTTGGGGGCTGGACTATACGGGGGGGAATGAATGAATTCCTATGCCCCACAAATAACCCAGAGATGCATTTTAAATAAAAGCACACACTCTACTCATGTAAAACCATGCTGATTCCTGGATCGTCCGCATGCCAGATTTAGAAGGCGATTGGGCTGGATCCAGCCTATCGGCCTTAGTTTGCCTACCCATGCCTTAATATGACCTGTTTTTCAGCCAAGATTGGGTCACCCTCTATCGTTGATTTGAAACCTATTCTGTTCTGTCTTCATGTACACAGAGGGTGATTATAGCCATTAACAAAGCTCCGCCCTCTCCATCTTCAGGCCTGTTGCTGAGACTGGTGGACTGAGCTGTGCATACATGGGGTCCTTCGGAGCACATTAGAATCCCCCCCATTTGCGCCCACTAAGGGTCTTCAGAAAGGTTTTCTTCATATGTTTGCTCTGACCTGTTGCCTGGCTCGTTACAATGTTAGCTATCCTGATCTCTCTTATGAAATTGTCGCAAGGATTTATAGAGTACCTGTGGCCCACTCAAATTGTGTCCAAGAATTGGCAGACGCAGCAATGGAGAAAGAGAAAGTGATATTTTATTGCTGAGCAATAATGACCCAGTGGAATGATTTCCAAAGACTGGGCCCCGAAGCCCTAGTGCAGTAAGGCTTTATACCTGAGTACATACATCCTAAAACATGACATAATCGTATATAATTGCATATGGCAGCAAAAAATCGAACCAATGAGCACATACATAAGCCTTTCCCCTGACCATGTAAAGAATACTCCCCAACTTCTTCTTTCCTCAGATGGTACATCCAGCCTGACCTTTCCCCCAATTTACAATAATAAAGAGGAAAAGAAACTTAATTTTGTCCGTTGATAATACGGATAACCCACACACAGCATCTGCTTCTGTCTAGAACATTGTGGTTAGCGTTTTCCTGTTTTTAGCTGCTGAGGAGCTTGCCTGGACAGAGGAAAGTGCCAGCACATCAGATTTATTGCTTCCTACTATGTTAGCGAGATGTTGAGTACATTAGAAGAACAAGGGGGAGAGAAATGGGGCAGAGGTCATTTTTGGATTCCTAAAATCTAAGCATTTAGCTCTGCAGATTCAAAATCAGTTAGATACACGGGTATATAAGAATCATCATAAAGATAGATGGTTATATATGGATATATATGGATAGATGATTATATAGAAATCATAAGGGTAAAATTCATCCAGGTGATCCTGCTACAAAATTGCTTCCAAGCAATTGCTTTCCTTCCCCCGCCAGAGCCTTTCCATTCATGAGGCATTACCATTTATTTCCCTTCCCAAATCCAGGGCTAACAGAAAACGAAGCCAATCCCGAAGGCATAAGACACAGGATCAAAAGTTGCTTGGGGATGCCATGGGGATGGAGACTGCCTTGGATGAGGTGAAGGTGAAAGAGGAGCAGAGGAGAGTCCCAAGTTTGGATGAAGAGGACAAAAACAAAGCCTTGGATGGCAAAGAGGGTAAGGCTTATTGGACATTATAGAGCTCTATATCATGAGCATCTAAGCTCCCATTAAAAATGTTTCTTGCCCCTCTAGATCAGGCTTACATTTTAGCACTCACCTGCTAACCAGAGTCGACAAAGAATTGCCTGGTGGAGACAGGGACCGAGTGCTCTATCTCTCCCAGCGCAGAAATGTCATGAGCTGCTGGAAAAAGAGGCTTTGCTGTCTCTCTTCCGCAAGTGAGTAAATAGGACACTGGAGTTTTTGGAACACTTCATGAGCATGATGCCAACGGGCTTTGTAAGCAAGCCTTGACTATGTTTATGCCCTACTTTTCAGCCAAGATTGCCTCCCAAAGCAACTTTAAATTAAGTTCCATACAAAGATACAATATAATTAAGGATATGTTGGCGGGGGCAGGGGGGACCATTTCTTATGGCTCTTGGCAGTGGATATCACAGTCCAGGTGCCAGACTCTTCCTCTAGAGAGAGATTGGTGGAAGGGGCCGCAAATGGACTCAGTGGCTCACTGATGGCAATGATCCCAGCCCTCTCCTAGTGATCTAGAGAATCTTCAAGATAGGACCATATGAAACCACCTTAAAACTGATTAAAACTGTTAGGGTACCTGACTGCGAATGGCTTTCAAGATCATTCCCAGCTTTACGACACAATATCCTGACTTTATGGGTGCAGGCAGCTTGAAGTGTTTCTGGTTGCCCTCTTCCTTTGTCCAGCAAGGGTACAAACCACAGAGCAGCTGCCTTAGCATTGTCCAAACCAGAATTCATGGGAGAAAGGAAGTGCGAGTGTGGGTCTGGGTGTAATGCTAATCTCTGGGTTCATTTTCCCCTGGACGAAGGGGGGAGCAAAGAGGGTTTGCTTGAGCTGTGTGAACCAGCATACAGCTCGTGCACATCAGGGTGAAAGCAAGCTGTTCTTTGCTGCTTCCCAATTTTGCCCAGATGCAGCCAGTGAAGGCCTTCAGAATGACACCTTTGAGGCCCAAGGGGGCAAAAGTGGGGCAATTTCTCCAGAATTCAGTTGTCAGATTCTCATTGGACATTGTTGGTTCTTTTGGAGAATACCATGGCTTCTTTGCCAGAATGAAATCTATGCTTGCTGAAATATATCATCATTTACTACAGCCATTAAGAATTCAGCCTAAAATAGCTTTCTTGACAGGCCTTGGAAGTTTCTTCCAAAGCTGCTTAAGCTTTTCTAAAAGACATACATTTTTCTTCAGTACTTTGGAAAGGGTGGAATCTCTCATCTGTATGGCTGCTACACCTTTCATTAGAACAAGGGAGGCTTGTGGAAGATTCCGAGGGGCGCAGTGTAATCAGCAGCAGCATTTATTTGTTTGCTTATATATCCTGCTTCTCTGCGAACAGTACCCTGAGTGGCATGCAGCATAGCCGCAAAACATATAGTCAATAAGAAAGCACAACACAATTTCTAAAAGCAATAATAAAGAGCATAATACAACCAACACTTAAAATCCCGCTTGTAAGCTTCCTACAGGCACCCGGTTGGCCATTGTGAGTATAGGATGTGGGACTAGATTCACCTTCGCTCTTCTCCAGCTTCAGGCCCCTTCTCATATTCTTATGTTCTAACACCAGCAATCCCTCAGCTTGTAATTCCACTGTGTGGAAATGTAAGAAATTTGGCAGGCGGGTAAAAAACTAGGTGGTGAGAAATATATATTACTCTGATTGGTCATAAGGGAGCATTAGTAGAAGGTGAAAAATTCTTAAATTCTTCATTTCCATTCTTAAATAAAATGGCAGGAGGCTATAGTTCGCTTATGGCTACTGGGAGCTGGGTGTCTGAGCAGGACTTCCAGTGTTAAAGCAGTGTCACTTCTTTATCCTGCACAACCCTTTGCCATTCGTTATTTTTCTTTCATTTATTAAATTGGTATACTGCCCTTCACCCACAGATCTCAGGGCAGTTCACAACATAAAAACGGCTAGCAGAAATAGAATAAGCTAGTTTGCGGTGGGGGGAGGGAGCCCTTCAAGTTGTAGAACTTAGATTTCTATCGCAAAGGCTCTGCTCCATTACTCCTCAGACTGTGGGTTGAGGGACATTAATGTGTTCTGAAAAACACATTTAATTAAAATTAAGTCTCCTGAGAACTCAGAGAAGAGGCTGCCTACTGCATCTCAACATGTTTCCCTGTTTTGCATTTCTTCTGTCCAAATAGCTTATGTTGAGTGGGGTGGGGGAGATAATTTTTTTATATGCCTTTATCAGAAGTGATTGGATCATCCAGTCATTCATGACACAGCAGAATTACCTGTACTTAGGGGAGGTATGGTCATAAGCAGAGCAGGTGGGCTTCTCTGAGAATGGGTAGCTATTAACTCCGTAGGAACTCAAAAAGTTAACCCTCTTTAACGGCAAGAGGGAAGCATGCCTTCAGTTTAATTTCAGAAAAGAAGTGTGCCTTTAGCAATCAGAGGTTTGGGGAATATTCCTCCTCTTTCACTCTTGCATGTGTGTAATGTGTTTGTGTTTAATAAAATACTGATTTTTTAGCTTCTTTGGGCACTTTTTGAAATGAAAAGGCAGGGTAGAAAAATTGTTTGCAAACATTGCACTGTACAACCCTGATTTAATTGGGATCTGCCCATGTTTCTTTTTTCAGTAGCTTGATTCTGCAATAATTTTGTGCAGGAAAGCCAGGAATACAATACACTGCTCCCAGTCCTTGTCGCTCCTAGATTTTGTTGGACCCATTTGTTTTACTCCTTAGGCAAGGAGCCACTGGTGTGCGGCAAAGGAGTTGCACAACCAGAGCAAGTGACTCCCTGCCGCTCCATCTTGAAAGAGCCAACAGCACATTGAGCAGGACGTGCTTGGCTTCTGTCCGAGCCCCAACAGTTACAGCATGGAATAAATGGCCTGAAAAATGCCGATGTCTCCTGGGGGGATGAGAGATAAGTGGCACAGGCAGAGCTGAGGAGCCTTGAGAAGAGAAGAGGGGAAGATGAATTGCTGTGTTCAAGATGAACAGCTTTTAAATTGGAGCTGAGCCCCGCTACTGGCAACTGCTTAACTGCCTGCATCGGTGGGATGGAGACTTTTCTTCCAGCCCTGTTACTGAAATTCTGACTTTGTGGCTGAGTAGCTTTTGATGCTGCTTCTAGGATGTTGCTGTTATCAGCCTGGACTTACTTATTTTCTGTTGAAACCTTAGGAAGCAGTGCTTGTTTATTGTGAGCTCTGGAGTAGAGAGCCAGCCTTTTCTTCAGGCTCCCACTCAGACCTTATAAGTAAATGTGCAAAAAACAACAACCCTAAATTGTGTGAAGGAAATAAGTGTCAAGCAATTCATCTGTGAGTAGCGTCAGACAACTGCAGAGTATTTTTATGGCCCTCAAATACAGTTCTCATTCATGGAGATGGTTGCGTGTACAGTTGCCAGTCAATGAAATGTACAGAAATGAAGTGATGTGAATCCGCCCTTGGAAAAGAGTTAGGAGTGCAGACTCCCCTCCAAAGCGTGCCTATGAACTGTTTCTTCTGTGAATCTCTTCATAATTAGGGCAGATTCCCCTCTAGAAACAGAGAAAAGGAGACCTTGTGGATTCAGACCAAAGGCTCAACTCGTACTCCAGCATCTTGTTCCCCACAATGGCCCACTAAGCAGGACACAAAGGCAAATTGCCTTCATGGGCCTGTTGTTGCTCGCAGCAGCTGGTATTCAGTGACATAATTGCCTCTGAACCTGAAGGATGTATATAGCCATCTCAGATAGTAACCCTTGGCTGTTGACTAGATTGGTTTAAGCTCTTCTGAGAGGGTAATGGATTCCTCCACGTGGAGCATGTGGCAACGGTACAGCATACTCCTGAATAACAACCTGACATGGGTCTGGCCTCAGGCAGCAGGCCTCTTTAAGGAAAAATATTGATCACCATCACCATACCTGTTAGGTGCCAAAAGACAGGAAGCATTGGACAAAGAACCCCAATAAAAGGGCCAGCCTGCCACTCCTCTCCATCTTGCCTGCCTGGGGATTTTAGAATGGTGATTTTAGAATGATCAGAATTGTTCCTTTGCTGAAGCAAGGTGTACCCTCCACACCGCCCATCAGCTGAGAATGCATCTTGATCCAGCAGAGGAGCAATCAGCTGGTGGACCATGCCTTGCTAAGGGAAGGGGACTGGTTCCCATTCAGCTCTTCCCCAGCCCTGCTCTTTGAAGCCACCTCGCCCTGCTCCTTTCAACCTCTTCAGCAGAGGTTGAAAGCAACAGCTCAAGGATGCTTGCAAAGAGCTTTGCAAGCTCCCCTTGCTGCTGCTGCTTTCATCCTACCAAATCAACTGTGAGGAAAGGTTACAGCATTTTGGGGTCTTTATAGTTTAGAGGGAAAGGTGTGTAAAAGGAAACATGATAGAGGTGTATAAAATGATGCATGGCATGGAGAAAACGGATAGAGGAATGTTTTCTCCCTCTCACGACGCCAGAACTGGTAGGCATCCCATGAAGCCAGAAGTTGAAAGATTCAGGACAAATTACATTGTTCACACAATGTGTAGTTGAACTATGGAATTCGTCAACGAGGCCCACAAAAGTGGATGGCTTTAAAAGAGAATTAGATCCACAGAGGATAAGGCTTCTGAGTGCCAGATGTTGAGATCACTAGTGGGGAGAGTGCCAGTGTGTTCAGGGGTAACCGACCTGTTAATCACGTGATGTCATAATGACATCAGATAATTCCCAAAAGTTAGCTTGCCAGAGGTATTGGGGAGATAAAAGGTCTGGTCCACCAGGTCAAAAAGCTTCCGCACCCCTGCTCTGAAATAGTTCCACTTGCCACCGACTGTTGCCAAAGCCACCTGTTTAGAAGTCAGTAAAGGACAGTGCATTGTAATCGCAGGAAGGGGGGCAGCTTCCACCCCCCTACCCAATACGGAGTGTAAATGCAATCTTACATTTTGTGGCCAGGGAGAGATCCAATTTGACTTCTCATTTGATGCATTCATTTCTCTAAGGAAATTCTAAATTCCTTTCATGCAGTGCCTCAAAACCAGCTTTATCTTGAAGTATTGTTTACACAAATGCACCCCTGACTATTTTTGGCTAGATCTCATTAACTTTTCTTTATTTTATTTTTAAATAAATTGGTGTAAATAAGGCTCTTGGAATAACCGGCTTCTGGGAAATGTTGTGACACAGACTTCTGCCAGCAATAGGCTTCTGCAGGGGGAGTCTTAACAACTTCATCTAGCTCCGAGCTTACTCATTTCGTAGAGCCCCATGCTGTGCTTTGGCTTAGCTGATCCTGCTCCCCGGGCTTTGCAATGTGTTAAACCCTGGCCTGTAGCCTTTGCTGGGCTTTAATGTCAGCATCTCAAGATTGGGAGGCGAGCTGTTAAATCTTCCTGATGGTGGTTACAGTTCCCCATTTCTCTTTGCCTTCCATCTCACTCCCCTTTGAGTACCCTATTCGTAAAGGAGAGTGACCTTTTATAGTTGTCCAGACATCTTGTAGGTGAAAAACAATCTCTCAAGAATCAAATTTTGTGTGTGTGTGTGCGCGCGCGCTGAAGGGGTTGGCGGCTTTCTCGGTGGAACATCTATTATTTACTGTCCCTTGAATGGACTTGATAACTTTATTCATGAAGCTATTGGGGGGGGGGAATAAAGTTCCATTAATTCACTACAAATGCAATAAAGGCAGCAGTTTTGAGGCAGCTGCCATCATGACCCACTGGAAGGCTGGCAGAAATTTCAATTTGGGGATGCATGTGTACTGGAATACTTGGAAAACAAAGTGGCAGTCGGGGTAGGGAGTTTGTTTTATGGGTGGCCCTCTGTCTAGATGGGAAAATACTGAGGCATCTATCTGCCTAGTGAGTGTGCGTGCGATCTCAAAAGTGCACTCGTGAGTTGACTGTGGGGAGATAAAATGGATGGTGGTGGCTTCTGAGCAGAGTGGGGGCACTGGGCAGGAAAAAGATGAGAAGAGAGGATTGGGAGAAAAAGAAAAAGCGCATCACCGGCATTTTGTGATAGACCCCAGTTCAATGCCTGCCTTGATTCATGTCCTACGTTGCTGCCGCTGCTTTCGGAGACCTTGCAGGAGAAGCTGTTTGGCAGAGAAGTGATTTAGGGGTCTCTGTTCAATGCCTCATTTCCCAAGTTTTGTTGACTGCCCAGCGTGTAATGGCAGGGCTTATGTGTATGGAATGAACTTAAACCGAGTCTCTGACTGCTGGGCTTGAAAGTATCGGGGAGCCAAGACTCATCTTTTGCCACAAAAGGAGCTCTTGCCTGTTCTTAGATCTTTTTTTAGAGTAGTAGAAGAAATTGAACCCCAGCAATCTGGAAACCACACAGGTTAATGTTTTTTTAAAAAATAAAAATAAAAGATGGACTATATTGAGTTTTATAACTTCTTCTTGGTCACTTCTGAGGCTTTGTTCACTCTTCATTCTCTCTGGCCTGAGAATGAGCATTCTACTTTCTCATCACTCACTTAGGCCGTGTTTGCATTAACGGTTACTTCAGTTTGTGCCATCCCTTAATTCACATTAACTCCTGTTCTCTTCACACTGAGAGAGGAGATGAAAGTCATTGCAGGCTTTCGTTTAAAACCTGCCTGTGTTCTTGAATCATTTGTACTGGAAGCACGTCTTCACATGACTTCACTGAATGTCACCCGTCCTGGGAACAGGTGACGGATGTATTCTTCTACACAAGGAGGGTGTTGGTAGCACAGAGATGGAATTAAGAGTTTTAGCAGAAGCTCTGCTTTGTCTCCCTACACCATCAGAGACTTCGGGAAAGAGGGTGATTTGGTGTGTTATATAAAATCTGGAGAATCTCAGCATTTTTAAAGGCAGTTTTGACTGGTGTTGTATTTGTGGAACTTCAGCCCCAGAGAGATGTGACCAATTCTGCCCTGTTTTTCATTTAGATGCCAGGTTAAGACTTCCTGGGCCAGGTTCAGCTAAGTTCCCCCCACCCAAATCTCCCCAAATCTGCTTGGGCAACTTGGGGAAACCCCCAGAACAGCACACTGGGAAAGGAGATATTGTTCTGTCTGCCAAGCAGAAATGCTTGCACTGGTGGAACAAATCTTCTTGGTGTGGCATAGAATTCCATCCCCGGTGTTTGCCACAGAGGTGGTTGATTTTAATTTTTGGTAGATTTAATGGGTGCAGTATTGCTGGTATGCTTTAGTGAGGTTGTAATCCACCCTGAGGGACGCAGGTGGCGCTGTGGGTTAAAGCCTCAGCGCCTAGGACTTGCCGATCGAAAGGTCGGCGGTTCGAATCCCTGCGGCGGGGTGCGCTCCCGCTGCTCGGTCCCAGCGCCTGCCAACCTAGCAGTTCGAAAGCACCTCCGGGTGCAAGTAGATAAATAGGGACCGCTTACCAGCGGGAAGGTAAACGGCGTTTCCGTGTGCGGCTCTGGCTCGCCAGAGCAGCGATGTCACGCTGGCCACGTGACCCGGAAGTGTCTCCGGACAGCGCTGGCCCCTGGCCTCTTAAGTGAGATGGGCGCACAACCCCAGAGTCTGTCAAGACTGGCCCGTACGAGCAGGGGTACCTTTACCTTTACCTTAATCCACCCTGAAATCAATTGTTGTGCAAAATTATTATCAATTTTCCAATTAAGCACCAGCAGCATGCTGATTTTTTAGCCCTTAAGGCTAGGTGACATGGGTCTAGGTCTTAAAGCTGAGTATTTAAGATTAAATACTGGTTAGGGAATGTGTGATGATAATGAATTGTGAATCTGAGGCAGGGATCCTTCTGTACAGACTTTCTTGGGTGTTGAGATCAGCCGAAGTCCATTTGGGTAGTTTTGCTGCCCTCAGAAGTTCAGGTGAAAGTTTGGAAAAAGTTTATTTACAGAAACATTGTAAAATTAAGGAATGTTAGAAGGTTGTTGGAATGAAGTAATGTGGTTTTAGCAGAAATGATATAAAGGATTAGGTTAAAATTGATTTATTAATTGGTGAAAGACGAGAATTACAGTATATTAAGATAAATTATTAGGATTAAAACAAAGCTGGAAAGGATTTGCTGAAACATCTAATTGAACTAGAATACAAAAAAGGGAGGTGTGAGGAGGTCAAGGAAATAAGTAAAGGAAAGAAAGCTATGTAAAGGTCTGATCTGTTTTTTTTTTTTTAAATTGTATGTATTTTTTATGTCTTTGTTATTTTTCTTTTTTATTGTTCCTTTTTGTAACTTTCAAAATTTGAATAAATATTATATATATATATATATATATATATATAAAAAGAAGTTCAGGTGAAAGTGGCCTGGAAGAGGGAATTCTCTGTGGTAGTCCCTATGTTGTAGGATTCCTTCACTGCAGAGGTGTGTCTGATGATTTAAATGTACAGCTATGGGCAAATGCTACACCCTGGTCTTTGACTCCTGAAATGTGTGTGTTCCTGTGACTGGAACTTCTTGTAAATATTTTAAATTATGAATTCTAAATCACCGTAACCTGGCATGGGAGCTGCTAGTGAAGGGCAGGTAATAATTACAGTTATGGGGCGAAAGGAAGAATTTAATGTGAGGCTTTGTTGTTGTGAGTTTGGCAGTAGCCTTGTTGGAACTGATCGTCTTCTTTTGTCAAAACAGGTGAATGCAAGCCGAAGACCCGAATCCCAAAAGTAAAAGGAGAAAGGAAGAAGAAGCAGCAGCACCCCCACCCCTTGCCCCAGCCACCTCAGCTCCCACTGCAACAACTTCTGCCTCCACTGTTACTCCCACAGCCACCTTTGCTGAAGCAGCGGGAGGGGCAGCATCAGGTCCGTTCGGAGAAGGGGGGGCCTGAAGCCCAGTACCCCCAGTCTGCATCAGTGGAAGAGAGCATCCCCCCAATGCCTGCCCTCGATGCTCTGCCCCCCGAAGCTCCTGGTGAGGAGGAAGGGCTGAAGCCGCGCCGCATTATCCCAATGCTCTTTGTGGTTCCACGGCCCAAAAAGACATCTTCAGAAAAGAAGCATGCCTCCTCCCAAGACCTTCTTGAGAGGTTCGTCACACAAGAGCAGGTGGCCCCCTTGGATCTTGGGGTGAAAGATGAGAGCGGCGAGGGAGAAAACGCAGATGTGCCTGCTGAGCCTAGTAAATTGCAGGTAGTGTTGAGTGTGGTGGGGTCTACGTAATGAACGTCTCGTGGTTAAGCAGCCAGGTCAGGGTATATATAGCAAGTTTCCCTAGGTCCTCGTTTGAAATTCCTTGCACCTCCAAACATAGTGGACAAGGAAGCAGAAGCAGCCACCACATTCCAAACCAATCCTTGAAAAGTTGCATAGAGGCCGCTGCACCATAAACTCCTCAATTTCCCTATATGCCGTGTTCCATGTCCACACTGGACAGCCTCCCTCTGATGACGCACAGTGAAAGGCTTACATTTCAGAGCCCCTGAAATCTTTTGGGCAGCCACTATTTTCTGGGCCTCAAACACAGTGGCCTCCACTGTTTAACGTTGACTCTGGTTTCCTGTAAGAACCTGGTTGACCGATAAGGAAGTTCTATGAGTGACAGTGCTGTGGGCTTCTAGTCTGTTTATAGGATGTTTCAGGGGGCTGGTTTCCTTTCTTCCTGGTGTGTCATTGTTCTTCCTTCTGCCTCCTTCTCTGCTCATGTCACTCTGTCTTCCCTGCCCAGAGAGATGTAGAATAGGTTTAGCCAATATTGGTTGAACTGTCCGTCCCTAGTAGGGATGACATGAAGGGATTCAGAGTATTGACATGCTGCTTCCAGTATCGCCTGGGCTAGCACTCAGGTTGCATTCACAGAAGTGCCGGACAAACCCATCCTTCCACAATGCACTCCTTTTTTAACAAAAGAGGATTGATGCAGTGCTTGGTAATCCATGCTGCTATCACTGCCAGTGCACTGTAGAAGCTAATGGTGCAGTTGTGCCTGCTGTGGATCGGTTATGTGTCCTGTGTGTAATCAGCTTGTAGACCTGTGCTGGTGTGAGCAGAGTCCCAAGTCCAGGCTTCAAGATCTCTCTTTTTCCCTGCTCCAATCCCTCACATCCAGGATGATGAGACTTCTGTTGCCTGGTGCACAAGGCTGCTCTTCCCAAACAAATCCGGCAAAGATAAATGTTTTTGGCAAAATCTTCCACTGCCTTATAGCATTCTTTTTTTCCTTTTTCTTTTTAAAGACAAATGCAAATCCAACGCCTCCTTTGCAGCTCTGCAAGATAGGTCACTATTGGTTCCATTTCACTGGTGGGGAACAAAGTGCTTGTGTCTTCACAGTCAGTGCATAACAGAGGACAGACCTGGGAGAAGCCAAACCTCCTTGTCACTGGAACAACATGGGTTCTCTGATGAGATTGCCTTTTTGGATCATAACATAGTCTTCTGATTGAAGATGCAGCATTGATAATCTGTTGATGCTTGGATTGTTTGTGAACACCATGTGCTTAGCTTGCCGGGCCGGGAAGATGATGACAGGAATGGCTTAGTGCTCGCCCATCCCCAAACACCTGATTATTTCTCAGAGACATTAATGCTGCTTTCCCCCTCAGATGAATCCAAACATGAAATAACCTCAACTGTGAGGACTAAGAATCACTCCCCAAGTGACAAGGCAGGGAAGCTTAGTTGACCCTCATTCTTTCAGGCCATCTAGGTATTGGCAGGCTAGTACAAACATTTTTGGGCTTGCTTGCAAGGCTTGCTTAGCACTGTTCTTCTTAACTCTTGAGCACATCACATCCCTTCTGGTTTTTTTTTGTGTGTGTGTGTGTGTGTTTTTTTTCCAACTTGTGCTCCAGCAAAAGGAATGATCCCTACCTCAGCCAGATAATTTACACACACAGTTCAAAAAGTTGGACTGAGGGGAGGGACTTGATGCTTAGAAATTAAAGGTAAAGGTAAAGGTACCCCTGCCCATACGGGCCAGTCTTGACAGACTCTGGGGTTGTGCGCCCATCTCACTTAAGAGGCCAGGGGCCAGCGCTGTCCGGAGACACTTCTGGGTCACGTGGCCAGCGTGACATCGCTGCTCTGGCGAGCCAGAGCCGCACACGGAAACGCCGTTTACCTTCCCGCTGGTAAGCGGTCCCTATTTATCTACTTGCACCCGGAGGTGCTTTCGAACTGCTAGGTTGGCAGGCGCTGGGACCGAGCAGCGGGAGCGCACCCCGCCGCAGGGATTCGAGCCGCCGACCTTTCGATCGGCAAGCCCTAGGCGCTGAGGCTTTAACCCACAGCACCACCTGCGTCCCTTAGAAATTAAATGATGGCAAATAGGAAATTTGCTGTATCTATTTTTTCAGCCACACATGTGGTCTGTGTGCATTTGCACATAGTGAGAGGACAAAAAGGGCACTTTGTGGGCTTGTAGTCTGCAGTGTCCTGACAGAACTGCCCTGTTGTAGCATTTTCTCATGGTTTGTGTGTTACCCGGAGAGGAATTATGTCAATTTTGAAACACTGTGCTTTGAATCAAGTTCATCAGATTTTAATGTTCAGTGCCTACCCTCACTTTAAAAGGAGTTTGGGGTTTTGTATACTTAGTCAATCTGTCTACCCTTCTGTAAATCACCTAGTGGCTTTGTAAGTCTTGTGTTTTTGGAATTCCTTTTAAATTGGGCAGGCATTGAGTAGAGGTTTGACCTAGAGTTTGACTCTTGCCAAGTGGGAATTCCCCCAGTGATTTCTCAGAATGCGGTATTGGAATTGGTGGCTACAGACAGTTCATCTGAAAGTGCAATGTGATCTTGTCAGGCTTATAGGAGTTTGAAATGGCTTCTTGTTGAGACAAAGCCCCATCAGCTCACTGGGCAGACTCTTCTTTCTGTGTGCTTCTCATCTGACTCTGTCTTTGACCTGTTGTGTTTGGCCGGTGATATCACCTTCTTCTTCAGCCTTTAAGTGGCTCACTCAGTTGGCCTGCAAACTTTTTATTTATTTTATTACATGTATATTGCATCTTTCTTCCAAGGAGCTCAAGGTGGCATACATGGTTCTTCCTCTCCCATTTTATCCTCACAGCAGCCCTGTGAGGTAGGTTAGGCTAAGAGACAGTGACTGGCCCAGAGTCACCCACAGAGCTTCACAACTTGAGGGGGGACTAGAATCCCAGGTCTTAGTCCAGTACACTAACCACTACTCCACACTGGCTCTTCACATGACCACCACCCCTGCCTCACCCACCCCACATGCACCCATTATATTTCTCTCCAAGCAGAGAGATTTGCTTAATGACACTGTCATTTATGTTAATGTTATATACTTTATATCATGTTGTTCCCTGAGTATATTTCCTCAGGGCCCAAGAGGAGTGACCTTAATAAGGGAGCCATTGATAGGGAAGAATTTGTGCTTATAAGCAAAGAATCACTGTACCGTTGTTGAAGTGAGATAAACTTGAAGTAAATCAGGCAGATCTCCAAAGCCCAAGAAATTTGGGGTGCTCTTGTTGTGTGTCGTCTGTTTCTCTGTCGAATTGTTTGTCTGTGTTGAATTGTGTGCCCTTTTGAACGCTGCATTCCTCCCTCAGCCCCTGGAATGTGAACAGGGTTGCCCAGATGAGTGTGGTGCAGTGTAAACTGAGTGGTTCAGGATGTATTATTATTTTTTTCTAATGTGGGGAGGTGGCCATTGCACATTCCAGTGTAAGTAACGCACCTTCACCTGTTGCAGGCAGTCCTACGCTCGGATGATATCACCTTGTGGAGGATCCCTAGAAGGGAGAGGCGGGAGTTGTTCAAGCGAGTTAGCGGCAAGCCAGCGAGATACGCTGCAGCTTTGTTCACCCGTATGGTCCCCCCGGATGAGCTGCGGAGGTGGCGAAGCACTGTTAGCTATCGCGGGGGCAGAGGGAAGCGTGCTCTGCCACACAACGTGGTTGCCCGCTTGAGGCACCTTTTGTACAAGCAGTACTCGGACATAGTGGCGGCTGACTGGAGAAAAATCCGGTTGAAAATCAACAAGATCCTTTGGGCTTAACGGGGCCGCCTCTGGGTGCCTCTGCCCAGTCCTGAGTGGCGCTGGAATGCACTTGGCTCTTCATGGGAGCTCTCCATGGCTGGCTGCGCCAGACGCCTCCAAGAAATCAGACTGTGCTGCAACGTGTTAAGTGCCTGATGCCAAAGCAGAACTCTTGTTTGCCCGTGTTTGTGCTGCTGGCCAGCGCATGGGCGGAGCAGGTGCAATGTTTTACACTGTCTGGCTGTGAAGTGCCTGTGGCTTGTAGCCTGGCAATAAATGGTGGTGTTGCTGTTTTCATTTTCTTTCTTTCCTTGTGGTCTCTTTTGTCCTCCTTTGAGTTTTTAAGCTGGTATTCCATGTCTGTTTGATGTAAGACCATCTGGCTGAGCATTAGAAACAAATGGAACCTATGCTTGGCAGCCCCAGGTGGTGATGGAGGGCAGCGCTTCCGATGTGGCAGGAGGGCCTGTGAACATACGGTTTTCCCTGGCATAAAAACCCCATTGCTCTTTAAAGATGGGCATTTTTTACTGTCAGAGTTTCTATCCCTTATTGGCCCATGCAGCTTTCCACTTTTTGCGCATGCTGGTGTCACAGGATTTCCTTAAAATTGTACTCCAAGAAGAAGAAGAAGAAGAAGAAGAAGAAGAAGAAGAAGAAGAAGAAGAAGAAGATTGCATTAGTAGTGTTATAAGAAGCTGGAGATAGCTAGGAGCAGAATAGGTGGGGTGAGGGGGAAGTTTGGGCCTTGAATGAAATACACTTTGAAGGCTGCAATTATATTTTTGGGGTGATAGTGGAAGCAGGCTGAAAAAGTGTCAGCTATCATAGAATAAGTTCCCCCATAGCCAAGAGCAGGGCTGCCATCTCAGGGGAGCATAGAGCTTTCAGTTCCACAGAGAAACAACATGTGGCTGAACTACTTGGAAACTCCTTGCTGACAGACGTCGTTACTTCAGGGTAATGTCCCCAAAAAGGTAGAACGAAAGGTGTATTCCAGAAGAGCTCTTCCTCTCTGCTGCCAAGTGGTGAAGAGTTTTTATAAAAATGTGTAACTAGGAAATAACTGCAGGGCTGTCTTAGTTTGTAGTGAGTTTTTTTTTTCCCCCAGAACCCAGAGCAGCAAATACTGAACCCCTTCCTGCACTTCCCCTCCATACACTGTCCCAATTCTCAGAAGCAGAGAACAAAGGTGTTTGGATTTTCTCCCTAGCCAAGACATAAGAGCAGCACAGTTGTGTCTCAGCTATATTGCTTCAGACTGCTCATGTGACTGAACCCTTGTAGGCGTGTGGAGGCACACACAGGCGCGCGCACACACTGAGGAAACTAAAGGACACAACCGTCTGAGCCATTAGTTTCCGCGGGTCTTTGTCCCATGGAACAAATCCTCAGTCCGGGTCGTAAAAGTGTATATTTTCTCCTTTCCACTCACCCATGGATATTGGCATTGAGAATAAAAATAGCACGATTAATTCTAGATAGATTACCTCTGAGTTTTGTTTTGGCATAAAAAGTTGTGATTGGTAGGCCCTTCTCTGGCACTGTAAACTCAGTCAGCATTCCACGAACCTTACCTTAGCACAGTCCCTGACACGTTTTTTTAAAAAAAGTAAATTGATTTCTGGATAAAAATGAAAAGCCCCCTCAGTGGTGCACAAAGAATGTAGATGAAGAAAAGGGTTCTGACTCTTCTCCACTGCAGAACTGAGAATTACTGAAACACACTGAATTTCCTTGGAGTGCCTATACTGAGTCACCATCGCTAGGCAACCCTTTCTCTGACAGAGCGTTTCTAGCATAATTGGCTTTGTGGGCTTTAAAATTCAGATGGATGTGTGTGTGTGTGTGTGTGCATATATGCCAGCAGGTAGGTGTGACAATTGTGTGTATTCATTGGTTTTGCTATGAAAGCTACTAAGAGTTTGAACACAACGCATGAGGAAGGAGAAACAAGCCGGTGCCTCAACTGGGGACATGAAGTCTGCCTGGTAAATGAAAAGCTTATGTCAGTAAGAACTGTTCAGTTATGGTTCTCCCAGCTCTGTGCATCGTTTAATCCAGCCTTCCTGAGCAGACGCAGGCTACGCTATCACGGGAGTGGAGATGGCCAGCTCCTGGATGCCCATGAATCACCATGTTCTCCAGAATGCAGGCCAAGAGTCTGAATGTGTATCTTGCAACATTAGCAGACCTCCTTGTCAACCAGCAGAGTGAAGTGTTCACCATCTGGACCATACATTAGAGGGAGGGCTGTGGCTGCCCAGTGTAGAACAACTGCTTTGTATGCCAAAGTCCTCAGACCCAATTGCTGGCATCACCTGGTACAGTGGTGCCCCGCAAGACGAATGCCTCGCAAGACGAAAAACTCGCTAGACGAAAGGGTTTTCCGTTCTTCGAGGTGCTTCGCAAGAAGAATTTCCCTATGGGCTTGCTTCACAAGACGAAAACGTCTTGCGAGTCTTGCGATTTTCCCCCCTTCCCCCCTTTTTCTAAGCCGCTAATAGCCACTTAGCCGCTAAACTGCTAAACCGCTAATAGCGCTAATCCGCTAAGCTGCTAATAGGGGTGCTTCGCAAGACGAAAAAACCGCAAGACGAAGAGACTCGCGGAACGAATTAATTTCGTCTTGCGAGGCACCACTGTAAATCTGGGAAAGACCCCTGTAAGGAACCCTGAGTTATCACTGTCAGTACTGAGCAAGGCTGCCCCCCGGTCTGCCTTGATCTAGGGCTGCCCCCCTCGATCTGCCTTGATCTGAGTTCCTTTTTAAATCGACCCTCTTTTTTTTCTTTTTCTTTTTTTTTAGAAGCAGGATGACTGGACTCATACTTTATCTTGGGAGAAAGCACCATAGCTCAGATCTGGCAGACTAAGGTCTCAGATTTTGTCCCCAGCATCTCCAGATAGGAATGGGACTTCCATCTGAAACCCCAGGGAGCTGCTACCAGTCAGCTTATAGACAACACTTAGTTTGGTGGACCAATGAAGCTATGACTGTTAAAGTGGCACAAGAGTGCTTCAGATCTATGGCATGGATGCGACCCTTGCCTGTGTGCAATCCCTTCCCTGTCTCTAGAAGGTTGGCGAAAGTTAAAATAAAATACTGTCTTAAAATCAACACAAAATGGGCGATATCTTGTGTTAGTCATAACTGAGTATGGTTTAATTTGATGATATTGCCCATTTAAAAAAAAATCTTTGCAATAAAATGTGACTTGTTAAACCGAAACACCCAGATTATAAAAAGCACAAGTGTTCTAAAAACCTGGTTTTAATAGAAAGATTTTCATCTGGGGATGAAAAGACTACAAGACTTCTGCCAGACGAGCCTATTTCACAAGTGGAGTGTCACTATTGAGAAAGCCCTCTCTTTAGTAGCTCTTTGAATAGAGTGCCTCTGTCACATACTTATTCAATCCTGCTTTTAAAAGCCTCTTAGAAAAATTTTCAAACCCCCCCCCCATTAGCTGTTTTCATTGCCCAAATGCTGTCTCTAATGTCATTAAAAAGGTCTTCAGAACTTTCACGCTGGAGTATCCATATAGAAAATAACCGTAACCCTTCTCAAAGGTACATGTGTTACATGCTCTTGCAATCCTGTGCAAGGGGAGGGATTTGCTGTAGAATTCAGGGTCTTGAGGGCTTCTGCTTTGATTTGATTGAGGTTTCTAGCCCTTGTGGTGATGGAGAAAGGCTTGAAAGCGTATGTACAATGCAGAAGAGTCCTTTCAGTGACTTCTGTAGTTCCATAATCCTCATTCATGGCAGAAGCAGGCTGGGTTAAGCAAAATTGCTAAACACTGCATTCACTTTCAGAGTTTACATTGCTCTGTTGTGGAATTTGGGCTTTAGTAGCATAAGGGGACGCACAGCTCTGACTATGCTCCCCCCCCCAACTCGCAGGACTTTACTGACCTGGTATCACCACAGGGCAAAGGGTAGCGATGACCTGCCTTGAAGCTTTTCACTGTAACATGCGCCTTGCTTCCATCATCCTGAGTTAGCTGACATATATTGAAATAATACGGTTGTATTGTTTTGTCATTGTTCCCCCCGCCAGACAACTTCTACTTTCTCTAAACTGAAGATGGAGATTAAGAAAAGTCGCCGCCACCCACTGGGCAAGCCACCCACACGCTCCCCACTTTCTGTGGTGAAACAGGAAGCTTCAAGTGATGAGGGTAAGTATACAGATTCTTCCAAGGACCTTCCAGCTATGCTGTCCAACCCTCCCCATCTTTCCTGGTGGAAATATTCCCAGGTAGGTGGAGGTAGGGGTGTGTGTGTGTGTGTGTGTGTGTGTGTGTGTGTGTGTGTCTGTCTTCACCTGCCTCTCGATCTCTACAGATAGTTATAGTATTGTTACTGTCAGCCAGTGGATCCCCACCTGGGTATCCAAACTTTCAGGATATGGCAGCAGCCCAAAGGTCTTTCACTTAACCTGCAACCTTTTAACTGCAGGTGCCCGGGATTGAACTTGAGACCTTGTGGCATACAGACCTGTTGAGTGAGGAAGGACATATTGGTTGCTCTTTATTAAGTGTTCATCTGTACATCTCTTTAAGGCCACCAGAATGATATTTTCATTCATTCATTCATTCATTCATTCATTTCTGAAGTGAAGGACATGAGGCAGGAGTTGATAAAGCAGGTGAGCTGCGCACAGGTGGGCTGCAAGCAAGTTGCCGGCCAGCCTTGTGGAGCCTCCTTCTATTGAAACAAATATGCAAACCAGGCAGATACATTTTGGGCTGTGACCTTTACACATCTTCCGGTCCCGAGATCATGGGGTGGTACAAAGTTATTTTGGCACCTGTTTCCACCGCGTCATTTTCCCCTTGCACAGTGCATGACAAAGGAGACAAAAGGTCTCAGGGACAAAGGTTACAGACAGGACACCGCAGGCTGCTGAGACCGCAAAAGGTTAGACAGAGGGAACAGTGTTCAGACAGCTGTGGCTTGTCTGGGGGGGGGGGTGTGCCCCACACCCCAAGGTCACGCGTGCAGGCAGACTGTGGCTGCCTGCTGGTGGGGAGGTGTGCTCTCTCCGGACCCCCTCCACAATCATCCCTACAATTTCTATCCCATCTTTTTCTCCAAGGTGATTTATATACTTCTCCTCTTCCCCACAACAACCCTGTGAGGTAGGTTAGGCTGAGAGTTGTGACTGGCCCAAGCTCACACCCAGTGAGCTTCATGGCCCAGTGGGGATTTGAACCCTTGACTTCCAGGTCCTAGTCTAGTACTCTTAACCACTACCCCATTCTGACTCTCTCAATTTTTCCCTCACCTGTCTGGTTGGCTGCTTGCTGACTGAGGAAACAATACCTCAAGGACCGCCTCTTCCCCATATGCACCAAGATGGACCCTACAATCCTGTACCCCCCCCCACCAAATGTTTGGAGGGTGGTAGCACAAGAATGGGCCTTTTCAGTGGTGGCTTCCTGTTTGTGGAATGCTTTCCACAGGGAGGCTCACCTGGTAACCACCATATTGTATGTATTTAGTTGCCAGGCAGAAATGTTCCTCTATACAGTGGTGCCTCGCAAGACGAAATTAATCCGTTCCGTGAGGCTCTTCGTATAGCGGTTTTTTCGTCTTGCGAAGCAAGCCCATTGACAGCTTAGCGGATTAGCGCTATTAGCGGTTTAGCGGCTTAGGAAAAGGAGGGGAAAGGGGGGGAAAGGGGGTGGGAACCCGCAGGAACTCGCAAGACATTTCGTCTTGCGAAGCAAGCCCATAGGGAAATTCGTTTTGCGAAGCGCCTCCAAAACGGAAAACCCTTTCGTCTAGCGGGTTTTCCGTCTTGCGAGGCGTTCGTCTTGTGGGGCACCACTGTAATTCCTCTATATTTTTGCCTCTTAACTACCTGTGACCTTTTAGAGTGGGTGAGATTTATTAATTTCCCATACCCCATTGATTTTAATGTATCTGTGGATTTGTTTCTAGTTTGTTTGTTTGGTTGATTGCTCGTAAGTTGCTTTGGGTTGCCTTGGACAAGAAAAATTGACTAACCAATTTAATTAGCAATAGTAAATCTTTATATCCAACCAAGTCATCTGTATCTTTCAAAACCTGACATGCCATAAGGAATCTGTTAATCCTCCAGGTGCCATAGCATTTCAGGAGTTTTATCTGTCAATACAGGCCAGTGGCTTCCTTTTTAGAATTTGGGCGTCAGAAAGGAACAACTTTGTAGCTCCTGACACTGGCATGTGGCACATTCCAGTAGCAGGCAGGGTGAAGCACAAATGCCTCTTAGCACATGATCAGACACACAGTTGTGCATACATGGACACACACCTGGCGTGGACTGTGGAAAGTGCTCAGGAGCCAGAGGTCCCCCTTCCCTATGACAACAGAAATGGGCAATGCTGTGCCATTGTTATCCTATGTCCAGACTGATGGTTCAAGTCTTCTTCGAAACAAAATGTTGTCGCCCCCCCCCCCCACAGTGAAGACGATTATCCTCAAGTGCTTGAATCTGCAAGGCTGTGCTAATCAGATTTGTAACTGCCACAGTGCGTGGGAGAGATTCCTCCAGTCTCGTGCCAAGGGACAGGGTGTTGATGGAGTTCTGCAAAACTTTTCCGTTTGCCTGTTTCTATTCTCTTCCCTCATCATTTCTCCTTAGGGGAGTTTGGGCAGAAGAAATGCACACATTTAAGTTGCAGGTGCAGTTTAAACAGGTGAGCAGTGCAGCTGTAATGCTTCTGGTCCAGGCAGGGGAGGGTAGTCATACATTACTGATAGATTCCTCTGAAAGGGGCATGGGCCGATGTGGGTGGGGCAGCTGCACGGAAAATGGAACCCAGGAAGTCAAGTGCTCCTAAAGGTGTGTGGTGGTCTCCTCAGAGCTTTGGGCACCTACCTGCACTTACATGATGATGAGGCCGAGGCACTGCTGGGTGGTCATTGCAGGCAGGCAGGTGCGTGGGTATTGTGGTGTGCTCAAGGTTGCAAAGGAGGGTAGCATTACTCCACTGGGAGTTCTTCCACCCCATTAGGATGACACAAGGCCTACATGCCACATTCTGCTGGTGGAGGTCATGATCTAGGTCCTGATGCAGGACCAGCTGCAGATGCCTTGTTTCCCTGAGGCACAGTCCAGGGAAAGGCAGGAAACCCCATCTCCTCTTTTAGGTAGAGTTTGGGCCCTACTCTGTCACCAGGACTGTCAAGCAAAGAGAGGAATACTTCCTTTCTCCCCTCTCCCTTCCCCACAGGCACAGCTCCTAAACTAGTTCTGGTTTGGGGACAATCCATGCTTAGATGTTGCCTTTTCTGCAGAAGTTGCACCCTGGGATGGCTGCAGCTATGAACATCTAGTTCAAGGAGATCCTCATTCACTGTAGAAAAGTGGAACACTGGATTTGCCATGAGAAGTTTTGCAGTGGGTGGCACGTATGCTGTGCACCCCAAAGAATTGGTTCTCTCTGCTGGGGAGAGTAGGGTGGTGGTATTTGACTCTCAGCCAGTGCTATTTGGGCCTGGAGATACTCCATACCTCTTTTTTCTGTTTCCTCTTACCTGTTATTTTTGCTGCTAAGGAAAAGTTAGCATATCTGAAAGTATTCACTGTTTGATGATGTGCTAGGTCCTGAAACTGGGAAGTCTCTTCTGCACAGGATTGCAAGTTACAAAGCAGAATTGCATTGCTTTTTCTATTGCAAGAGAGTAGGACCAGCACATTTGAGCATACCTTCCATACATTGTAAAAAAGGAACTTATCACATTAAGCCCAATGGTCTGTTTTCATCACGAGACACAGAAGAGATACTTTGGTTAATCACTTTAAGTTACTACATGTGCACACTTCCTTTCTCTTCTTACCCCTTTTCCTTCTCTCAGATGCGTCCCTCTGGATTTTTCTTTATTCCCTCGTTCTTATTGCAAGCCCCTTACAGCTTCCTTGTATTTTATTCCCACTTCTCTTAGGCCTATCCTTCTCCTGGGCTGTTTGAATTGCCCTAGCTCTCTTTAAATCCTAAGCAGCTGAACCTCTGGCAGGCTGCAGCCCTCCTGCCTATCTCCGACATGAAGACAGCTCTGCCAATCAGGCTTCGTTGACTTTGCCACCACAACATCCCTGGTTGCATTACAATATAGATTAACAGCCAGAAAACTAGCTTTTCCATTCCTTCACAGAATCTGTGCAAGATATCGACATTTTATTCGCTGACAGCTCTCCCCTGAACAATTAGAATGGAGTGAACATTGATTGCATCACAGCACCTCCACAGTCGTCTAGGGGAGAGGTTTGCAGGTGACAGCTGGCAGCAGTTTTTTTATCCTTTGTATCATTTCTGTTTCTGGTGATAGCTTCACCTCTCTACCCATTGGCTTGCCAGATCTTAGCCAGGAGGCTTCGCCTCCCACCTGAAGGGTAGTCTTGTCATGAAGCACTGGTACTTCTCAGGGGCTTGAGTCACAGAGCTGTCAAGCCTGGCCAGATGAAACTGTGACTTTTCCTGCTCCCCGTCAAGGAATTGGCAGCACTTCTGAACTGAGCATCTCTTACCGATATAGACAAGACCACTGTGCATGGGGAGGGAAGCTGGGAAATGAGAGGCCTGCATGGAAGTGTTTGGGGGAACAACACTCTGTGCCGAACAATCCAGACAGATAGTGTGCCAGTTGCTTCCTTCACTTTTTAACCAAGTGCATGTTATACCTGTATACCTGAAGGAGTGTCTCCAGCAGCCTGGAAACTGAGTTCCAGCTCCGACGGCCTTCTGGCAATTCCCTCCTTGTGAGAAGTGAGGTTACAGGGAACCAGGCAGAGGGCCTTCTTGGTAGTGGCACCTGCCCTGTGGGACACTCTCCCATCAGATGCCAGGAAATAGGCATCTGTTTGACTTTTAGAAGATACCTGAAGGCAACCCTGCACAGGGAGGTTTTTAAATGTTTTTGTGTTTTAATATTTTGTTGGAGGCAACCCAATCAGATGGGAAGCATATTAATAAAGTAGTAGTAGTAGTAGTAGTAGTAGTAGTAGTAGTTATTATCATCATCATCATTATTGGTAGTAGTAGTAGTACTTTAGAATAGCCCTGCAGAATTCAACCAAAGGTCTGTCTAGTCCAGCATCCTGTTTCCTAAGCAGAACTTGAAGTCAGTGGCCCTCTTTCTCCCCCTTATTGTCTGGCAACTGGTATTCAGAGACATGTGGTTTTGGATTCTAGAGGTAGCTTGTAGCCAGTAATGGCTTCCACACATGGATCCTGAGGCAGCTGGCAAAGAGGAGATAAGGACTTCTTCTGATGCACTGAAAAGTTACTGCCTCCTCCACGACATTTTAGGATGGTTTGGAGTTGGACTGCTCCAAGGCTAGCTAACCCCAGCTGATTTCTCTATAGCAGTACTGTGGTTGCTTTTCACTTTATATTTTCTTTTTTTACAATTATTTTAACCAGCCATTAAGGTTGAGTAGGTCCAGAAGTCTAAGCTTATATTTTTGATAAACAAAAGTTCATTTAGACTGAGTGTTCAGTTATTTGGTAGGTACATGTTTACAAAAGATGTGTGTGTGTTTATTTCATTAATTGATTGGCTTTTGGATGACTTGCTATCGTGTCTCCTTTATGGCTGAGTGGATTGGTCTTAAAAAGTGGGCCATCGCTAGTCATTGTTCCTGCCTCTCTACCTAACCCTGATATCTCTCTCTCTCTCTCTCTCTCTCTCTCTCTCTCTCTCTCCCCTCATCTTGTTCTTTAGAAACCCTCCCATTCTCTGGTGAGGAGGATGCTGGTGACCCTGAGCCCTTGAAGTCCTTGCTTTCCCTGCTGTGGAAAAACAAAGCACCCAACTTTGCTGCGGAGAGGCGATTCAATGCTGCTGCAGCATCGACTGAGCCATACTGCGCCATCTGCACCCTCTTTTATCCCTATAATCAGGTAATTCTGCAGCTTCAGTAGAGGAGCAAGCACACAATACCCCAAGGTCCCCTCAATCAGCAAGCAATTTCTTTAAATACCTGTAATCCTTTAGAAAGGTGTGTAAGGGTTTTAGAAAGCTCTTAAGTCCCCTGTGGAAGAACCATAATTCTGGCATGCTTCATCTTTCTAGCTTTGGGTGAAGAACAGTAAGTATGTAGGTGTCTCATCTATTGATATCAACGTTTGAGATGGCAGCTTTCTTCTTGGTCACATTGCATGCCAGCAGTTATGCAGATGGGTGTATGCTTGATTTATTATTACTCACCTCCAGTTCAACTGGTGGTGGTGGTGGTGATGGTGATGATGATGATAATATCCTCAATATCATTTGTGGGTGACTTCAGTTTGCTTCCAAACTAATAGGCACTTGGTCATCTGATTTCTGATTAGCCTGTTCCAGTCTGCCTTTCCCAGGATACTCAGTTCCATTACCCTTCCCAGCCATTTCCCCCTTCAGGGTTCACATAACCCCACCCTGCCCCAGCAACAGCCTATGAGCATTCTGTGGCCGCTTTCAGGGGAGTTCTCTACCCATATAGGGTTCCTTTCCCCCTAAATCTTTGTTGTACTTCGGCAGGCTTTGGGGTCTCCCAAGCCTGCTGATACCTCCCTCGTTAAAGCCAAAGCAGCAGCACCCCCAAACGTATGGATCTACAGTGTCAGCCTTGGCTCTTGACATGTGTCAGATTGAGATGGCCTGCTCCACTTTGTATTGTAGGCGTGTTATACCATTTACTTTGTGTGAAATTTCACTGCAAATTCTAAACTAGCATATCAGGCAACCAGTCAGGTTCTAGCCCAGCCTTCCTCCCGCTTTGCCAGTTTTTCTTTCTGCAAGTTTGAAAAGTGTTTTTTTTAAAGTATGCACCTGTAATCAGAAATTGTTCTGTCTACCCCCTCAGTGCTCTAGTGCCTTTTTCTGCTGCACATACAGACTGCACCTTAGAGGGAGTTGTTTAAAGATGGCCATATTATGGGTCAGTCCTACATACAGGTATCTGACTTCCAGCTGTTCAGAGGAGGAGCTATTTATAGTACCACTATTTCCTTGGCCCTTCAGGTGGCAATCGGTAGTAAAATATTTAAGAGCTACTGATCTTTAAACCATGGCAGGATGTGGAAGAACTTGGTTTTTTTAATTGGCAGGTAACTGAATTGAAGGATGCAATTTAGTGATCATCTGGGGCTCATGCCTCACTTTGTAGAGCAGGAACTGGAAGGATGGAATGTAACACTCTCTTCTCCATCATGTTGGGTTTAATCTCCCTATCGTCAGGGTAAATAACATATAATATTTGTGTATGTTTTCTGGGCACAGTCCAACCTTCATTGATTAACAGAAGCGGTTGCTGGCATTTCAAGATTTGGGAAGTTCTGTTTGCGGGGGCGGGGTGGGTGTGCTATTTTTTTTCTTGGCAACAGCCAAGTGTTAAGCACTTACTAAATGCACCGCATCTAATCATCACTGCCTTTCGTTTCAAAAGTACATTAGGAATCAGACCACGTAGGACATGGGCCAGCCAAAATACTGTACAGAACTCTTTGCTCTGGAGGTGGAATAGCTGTAACATTTGCTGAGCTGGATGAAGCCAAAAGACCAGCCTAGCCCAGTGCTCTGTCTTCCACAACAACCAACCAGTTATCCAGGGGAAACCAAAAAGGGAGGCATGCAGCAATAGCCATCTGTGCTTGACCTCCAGATTATCAGTGGCCTTAAACTGATTACCTTCAGGTTAATGTAAAATTGGTTTCCCAGTGATAACCTGCCAAGGAATCCCACTGCATCATATAGTATTCTGGGAAGTTCATTTCACCTGAAGTGGGAACTATGGGAACCAAGAGGAAGTCCTAGCTGCACCCAGTGCTCCTCCTCCCACCCCACCCCCACTTCCCACATCATAACACATTGCAGGGAAATGGGTTGCAGGAGGCAAGCTTCAAGGAGGAAAGGCGTATCTACTGTAATAAATCTCCTCAATCATGAGGGTCAACATCCACCCCCAGCCCAGCCCGGCCAAAAGGGGATTCCCTACTGAGGGGAACAGAAGCAGTGATCTGTGGGTCTCAGGAAGTGTGCTGTCTCCCCAGGGCTAAGATCCAAGATGTAACTGAACGACTACAAGGAATCATAAAACCCACTGACAAATAGCCCTTCTTCTTGGTTCATGTGGGAACCAATGACACTGCAAGCAATAGCCTCCAGAAGATCAAAAGAGACTACGAGGCTCTGGGCAGGAAATTGAAGCAATTAAATGCACAAATTGTCATCTCATCTGTCCTCCCAGTTGAACGACATGGCCCAGGGAGAGAGGGAAAAATAGTGGAAGTGAACAGCTGGCTTCGCAAATGGTGTAAACAGGAACGGTTTGGATTCTTAGATCACGGACTGCAGTTTCTTGAAGATGGACTTCTGGCAAGCGATGGGCTGCACCTCACAATGGTTGGGAGGAATGTTTTTGCCAAAAATCTCAGAAACCTCATCAGGAGGGCTTTAAACTGACTAATGTGGGGGAGGGAGACAGTGCTCCTGAAGGTAGGAGTCTATCAATTGATGAAGATGATCATCCAAATGTCATAGACCAAATGGAGCAAACAGCACGCAGACCTAGTGGTGGGAGGAAAAAATCCTTAAATAAGAGACACGGGAGAATGATTAATGGACTTCAATGTCTGTACACTAATGCGCAAAGCATGGGAAATAAACAAGATGAGCTTGAGCTCTTGGTACAGCAAACCAAATATGACATAATAGACATCACTGAAACCTGGTGGGATAAGTCCCACGACTGGAATGTAATAATGGAGGGATACAATCTATTTCAGAGAAACAGACCAGACAAGAAAGGAGGAGGAGTGGCGTTATATGTCAGGGATGTGTATACCTGTGAAGAGATCCAAGATTTAGAACCTCAAAGCCAAAGTGAGAGCATTTGGGTCAAAATTAAGGGAGAGAAGAATAACAGGGACCTCATTGTGGGAGTTTACTATAGATCCCCAAGCCAAATGGAGGACATAGATGATACCTTCCTGGAACAGATGGCCAAGCATGCAAAAGGAAGGGAGATAGTAGTAATGGGGGACTTCAATTACCCGGATATTTGCTGGATGTCAAACTCAGCCAAGAGCATAAGGTCAAACAGATTCCTCACTGGCCTTGCAGACAACTTTCAAAACTTAAAAAACGACCTTGACAGATTAGAGAACTGGGCCAAAACAAACAAGATGAATTTTAACAGGGAGAAATATAAAGTATTGCACTTGGGCAAAAAAAATGAGAGGCACAAATACAAGATGGGTGACACCTGGCTTGAGAGCCGTACATGTGAAAAGGATCTAGGAGTCTTGGTTGACCACAAACTTGACATGAGCCAACAGTGTGACGCGGCAGCTAAAAAAGCCAATGCAATTCTGGGCTGCATCAATAGGAGTATAGCATCTAGATCAAGGGAAGTAATAGTGCCACTGTATTCTGCTCTGGTCAGACCTCACCTGGAGTACTGTATCCAGTTCTGGGCACCACAGTTCAGGAAGGACACTGACAAAATGGAACGTGTCCAGAGGAGGGCAACCAAAATGGTCAAAGGCCTGGAAACGATGCCTTATGAGGAACGGCTAAGGGAACTGGGCATGTTTAGCCTGGAGAAGAGGAAGTTAAGGGGTGATATGATAGCCATGTTCAAATATATAAAATGATGTCACATAGAGGAGGGAGAAAGGTTGTTTTCTGCTGCTCCAGAGAAGCGGACACAGAGCAATGGATCCAAACTACAAGAAAGAAGATTCCACCTAAACATTAGGAAGAACTTCCTGACAGTAAGAGCTGTTTGACAGTGGAATTTGCTGCCAAGGAGTGTGATGGAGTCTCCTTCTTTGGAGGTCTTTAAGCAGAGGCTTGACAACCATATGTCAGGAGTGCTCTGATGGTGTTTCCTGCTTGGCAGGGGGTTGGACTCGATGGCCCTTGTGGTCTCTTCCAACTCTATGATTCTATGATTCTATGATTCTAACCTCTGGACACTTCAAGGGACCAAATGCAGGGTGCAAACAAAGTGTTTTTATGTTCCTCTTGTGAGCTCTCTTGAGACCTCAGGTTGGCCACTGCTGGCAACAGGAGCTAGAATAGATGGACTATCAGTGTGATCTAGGAAGACAACACTTGCATTTTATTTATTGGCTTTCTGTGGCACCCTTCAGTTCAGTGACTGACAGACCAGCTTACAATAAAAATCATAAATATCCAATAAATGTCAATGGGTAAATAAGTTGAATAAAACCAGTAGCTATAACTCATCGGGAAATAAAAGCAATGGAAAATGAAAAGAACTCTGCTTGGTGCCTCCAAAGATTACTACAGTGCTTGTTGGCTTGATGCGGAAGCAAACACCTCGTTAGATAAACAGGTCCCAAGTTGTGTAGCGTTTCCCAGCCTGGTGCCACAGACATGTCGTTTGACTACCGATCCCATCATCACTGACCATTAGCCATGCTTATGGGGGTTGGGAGTCCTACAGCATCTGGAGATCATCATGCAGGGGAAGGCTGGTTGAAGGCACTTTGAATTGGGCTCCTAAAATGATCAGGAGCCAGCAGAGGTCTCTCAACACAGACAAGATGCATGTCTATTGACTGGTCCCAGTTAATACTCTAGCAGCTGAATTTTGTACTGTGCAGGACAGTGCATTGCAGCCATCCAACCTGGAAACTGCCAGATAAGTATAACAATACATATCTATGCTAGTTGGTAAATGACAGAGTTAAGGATTGTAGTTGTAAGTGTATTTTGCAGAGTTTTGGGTTTTCAAAAGTGATTTTTAACCAGAAAAAAACATTTTTTTGTGTTTTATTTCCTAGTTGCCACATGGTGCTTTTGTTTCTGTTGTGAGAGGAGTAACACACCCTTACTTTCTCGACCTGCTCTTCCAATGCAGAACAGCAAGATAAAAATATACCGTATTTTTTGCTCTATAAGACGCACCAGACCACAAGACGCACCTAGTTTTTGGAGGAGGAAAACAAGAAAAAAAATATTCTGAATCCCAGAAGCCAGAACAGCAGGAGGGATCACTGCGCAGCAAAAACAGCAATCCCTCTTGCTGTTCTGGCTTCTGGGATAGTTGCGCAGCCTGCATTCGCTCCATAAGACGCACACACATTTCCCCTTACTTTTTAGGAGGGGAAAAGTGAGTCTTACAGAGCAAAAAATACGGTACTTATTTTCCTTTTAAGGATTTTGGCTTTTTGGTTTTCGTTTCGGATTTTTAGGAAACAGGCTTAGATAATTTTACTTTCCTTTTGGAGATTTTGAGAATGTTTTATTTATGGCAGTTTTTCAAATTTTTATTGGGGGGGTGTTCTTTTTTCATTTTTCTAAAATGAAATGGATAGCAGGAATTCTGTTGTTGAAGAAAGCTTCAAATTACCTAAGCTTGCACAAAGCAATTTCATCCAGTGTAAAAAATGATTAGAAGCCAAATATGATATGAAAGGTATTTTAGAATGTATTGAGAAAGAGAAATCCATTGAGGATAGAGCCTCAGAGGAGTGGGGGCAGCAGAATAAATTGGCAGTGTCTATCATTCTGGATGGTATTTCAGGTGCCCAAATGGTTCACACAGAGAGAGGTGACATATCAGCTCAGATGATTGAAAATTTGCAAAAAGCATTTGATTAGCAAGCAAGCATACACGCCGTGCCTGGGTGAGATATTTATTTAATTTAAAGCTTGAAACCAAGAAGGACCAACAGTCACATGACAGTGTTCCTATCAATTATTGAAAAGCTAGAAATTTCACAATACAAAATGGATGAGGAACAGAAGGTTTGCTATTTCCTGGGGACACCAGGACCTAAATTTCAAACAATTGCAACTCTCATGGGTTATAAGCCAAACTTAACGCTAGGAAATGTGATTGGCACCTGAAAGAGGAATATGTGGAGAAAAGAGCAAACTCTTCAGCCAGCAGTGTAAGACGCAGTGACTCAACTCTGTGTCCCAAAGGAGAGCCAAGGCTACAACCAGAAAAATGGTTTGCTTCAAGTGCAACAAAGAGGGACAAATCTCCAGATTTTTTGAAGCCGTGAATTCGGGAAAATCTCCTGCATTTAAGCAAGCAAGCCAAAATAAGGGGAGCAAAGAAAAAGTGTTGTCTTTTGCAAGAGAAGAATCTAACTGTAAACAGTTATGGCACAAAATCAAATAGACGGTTAACTGATTTGGGTGTTCTTTGCACGTGAGTTATGATAATAATTTCTTTGGAGGCATTAACAATATTAACCGATTTATGGATTGCAATATTCCCATAAAGGTATCTAGTGCAAGTTCAGGAAGCTTAAATTACAAGCTAAACAATCAATTGAGAGAGAATGTTGCATGTTGAACTGCAACATGCTTAGTGTGTCTACGCTGGACAGAAAAGGTTTCTGTGTGTAATTTGAAAATGGAAAATGCTGGGTAAACGAATGCATATTAGTTCCAACATGGTGTATAAACATAGATCTAAGGGAGGACTTGGAATGCCAAACTTACAATTCTGCTATGCGGCATTTCAAATTAAATCACAAATTTCACTGATAAGGGGTCAAATTGAACTATCCCCTTCCATGCCACTATTCCAAGCACTTTCCTTCTTAAAACTATCAGATTTGGAGATAAAGGGAATTGATAACCCTTTTCTAAAAAGAGCAGTTATGACCAAAAAAAAAAAAAAAAAAAAGGGAAAATGTTGGCCACTGTTGGCCAAAAATCAAAGGAAAATGAACCGTCTCCATTAATTCCCTTTCTAGACCATCCCACCTTTATACAAGAAGACAAATATTGGCAATATAAAGAATGGGAAAACGGGCATATATAGAATTCGAGACCTAATATACAAAGACAAAGCAAAAATGAAAGAAAGGCTAAAGGAAAAGCTAAAAGACCTACATTCTAATTGGCTTCAACTTCTCCAGTGCTGCTCATTTGCAACACATGTAGAAGAAAGAGGGGGAGGAATTCTTTTTTTTTATAAATGTTTATTAAGATTTTTTAAATACAAATGCAAAAATAATCAACAATATAGCATATATCATAACATATTTTCAAAACCTCTTTGGACTCCCTCACATCTCCCGCTCCCACTTGCATCGTCTTAAATTTTAACCAGCAAATTGTCATCTTGTTTATATTCTTAGGTCCCATTCTTTTAAATATAGTCTAATAGTTCTCCAAATGGTTTATATTTTCCTCAATCTACTTATCGTCTTAATTCCATCTAGTTTAGTGGTGGTCAATTATTTATGATCTAGCATCCTTCTTAACATTCAACCAAATTACAATATTTTTGTAAATAAGTCCTAAATTTCTTCCAGTCTTCTTCAACCCTCTCCTCTCCCAGGTCTCGGATTCTGCCGGTCATCTCAGCCAGTTCCATATAGTCTATCAGTTGCATCTGCCATTCTTCCAGTGTGGGTAAATCTTGAGTTTTCCAATGCTTGGCGATGAGTATCCTTGCTGCTGTTGTTGCATACAGGAAAAAAGTTCTATCCTTTTTTGTCACCATCTGGCCGACCATACCCAAGAGAAAGGCTTCCGGTTTCTTGGGAAAAGTATACTTAAATACCTTTTTCAACTCATTATATATCATTTCCCAGAAGGCTTTCACTCTAGGGCATGTCCACCAGAGGTGAAAAAATGTTCCTTCATTTCCTTTACATTTCCAGCATTTGTTATCAGACAAATGGTATATTTTGGCAAGTTTAACTGGGGTCATGTACCATCTATATATCATTTTCATTATATTTTCCTTCAAAGCATTACATGCAGTGAAGTTCAGCCCAGTGGTCCACAACCTTACCCAGTCCTCAAAGATAATATTGTGCCCAATGTCCTGTGCCCACTTTATCATAGCCGATTTAACCATTTCATCTTGTGTGTTCCATTTTAACAGCAAGTTATACATTCTTGAAAGTACCTTAGTCTTAGGTTCTAACAATTCTGTTTCCAATTTCGATTTCTCCACCTGGAACCCTAACTTTTTATCATTTTTAAAAACTTCCTTAATCTGAGCGTAGTGTAACCAGTCTCGCACTTTATCCTTCATTTTCTCCAAACTCTGCAATTTCCAATTGTCTCCGTCTTTTTCTAGAATTTCCCAATATTTCGGCCATTTGGCCTCCATATTGAGTCTTTTTCGGGCCTTAGCTTCCAGAGGCGATAGCCACCTCGGAGTTTTATTTTCCAATAAGTCTTTTGTCCAGACATTAAACACTGCTTTCCTGACAATATGGTTTTTGAAGGCCTTATTGATTTTAACCTTATCATACCATAAGTATGCATGCCAACCAAAAGCATTATTAAAACCTTCCAGATCCAATACGTCAGTGTCCTCGAGAAGTAGCCAATCTTTTAGCCAGCAGAAAGCTGCGGCCTCATAGTACAACTTTAAGTCCGGCAGGGCAAAGCCCCCTCTCTCTTTCGCATCGGTTAATATCTTAAACTTAATTCTGGGCTTTTTGCCCTGCCAGACAAACTTAGAGATATCTCTCTGCCACTTCCGGAAGCACTCCGTCTTGTCCACAATCTGTAGTGTTTGGAACAAAAACAACATTTTTGGCAATACGTTCATCTTAATGGCAGCAATTCGGCCTAACAAAGAAAGTTTCAATTTTATCCAACTATCTAAGTCTCTCTTAATTTCTGACCAACATTTTTCATAATTATCCTTGAATAGACTCAGATTTTTTGCTGTTATGTTTACCCCTAGGTGCTTTACTTTTTTAACCACATTTAATTCTGTCTCTCTCTGAAACCGTTCCGACTCTGCATCCGTCAAGTTTTTTCCTAATACCTTAGTTTTCTGTTTGTTTAATTTAAATCCCGCCACCCGACCAAAGTCTTGAATCAATTGTAATACTCTTTTCGTACTAGATTCTGGCTCCTGCAGGGTCAGAACTAGGTCATCTGCAAAAGCTTTGAGTTTATATTGTTTGGCTCCAACCTGAATTCCTTCCACCCACCGGTCCCCTCTGATCATATTCAGCAACACCTCCAGAACCGAAATAAATAACAATGGGGAAATAGGGCAGCCTTGTCGTGTTCCTTTTTCGATTTTAAACACTTCTGTAACCACATTGTTAACTATCAGTTTAGCCTTTTGTTCTGAATATATTGCATCAATCCCATTCTCAAACCCCCATCCCACTCCCATTACTTTTAGATTTCCCTTCATAAATTTCCAGGAGATGTTGTCAAAGGCCTTCTCCGCATCAATAAAAAATTAACACTGCTTTTGTGTTTATGTCTGTTTGCAAAAGTTCTAGAATGTCAATAATGTTCCTTGTATTGGCAAACAAATGTCTACCTGGGAGAAAGCCCGCCTGGTCCTTGTGAATTACTTCATTTAGAACTTTTTAAAATCTAGTTGCCAAAATGTCTGCAAATATCTTGTAATCCACATTTAAAAGAGAAATGGGACGATAGTTCTTAAGTTGCGTCTTTTCAGCTTCCGTTTTTGGTATCAATGTGATGAAGGCTTCCTTCCACGATTCTGGCGCCCTCTTCCCCTCCATAATTTCATTGCTGACCTCCATCAGTGGTTATATCAAATAGTCTTTTAATGTCTTATAGTACTTGGAGGTCAGCCCATCTGGCCCTGGAGATTTGCCCAATTTCAAGTTCTGAATGGCTTGTTCAATCTCTTGTCGTGTTATTTTGCAGTTCAGGATTGATCTATTTCCTTGTGACAATTTTGGTAGACCGTTTTTTTCCAAAAATTGTTTAATCCCAATCTCATCTTGCGGCCCTTGGGTATACAACTTTTTAAAGTATCTCTGGAAACACTTTCTAATATCCACCGGGTTCTGAATATTTCTTCCTTCAATCTCTAAATTTGTGACTGTGTTTAGCTTTTGTCTCTTCTTCAACTGCCAAGCTAGCAGTTTTCCACATTTATTCGCTGATTCAAAAGTTTTTTGTTTCATTAATTTAATCTTCCACTCTATTTCCTGGTTTATCAATTTAGAATATTGTGCTTGATGAAGTTTAATTTCTCTCAGAATCGGCTGTGACTTCGGATTTGATCTTAACTTCTTCTCTAATTCTTTAATTTTCTCCAAGATTTTGTCTTTCCTCTCATTTTGTGACCTTTTCTTTACAGCATTTTGTTGTATCAAGAACCCCCTCATCACGGCCTTACTTGCGTCCCAGATGATTCTTTTTTCCACCGTAGTGGTCATATTTATCTCAAAATAATCCTTTAAAACTTTTTGGGCCTTCTTAGAAATCTCCTGATCTCTAAACAGATTGTCATTCATCTTCCATCTAAAGGAGCCGGTTGGTAATAGTGTCATGTCCATCTTAATCGCATTGTGGTCAGAGCAGGTCTTTGGGCAGATTTCCACCTTTCTGGCCTTCGGTGCCAGACCTCTAGATATCCATATTTGGTCGATTCTTGTCCAAGTCAGTTGGGCTTCAGAGAAAAATGTTCCTTCTCTTCCCAAGGGGTTCTTTGTCCTCCAGATATCAATCAAATCCATATTGTCTGTCATTTCAAAAAAAGTCTTTGGTAGTCTGCCGTCTTTTGTAACACTTTGGCTTTGTGACTTATCCATGTTAGTTGATACGACCCCGTTCATATCTCCCATCATAATGATGTTGTTGTAATCCAGATAATCCAGCATGGTCTCGTGCAACTTCTTATAAAATTCCGATTTCCCCTCATTTGGTGCATAGATTCCTAATATCAAAAGCTTCTCTCCTTGATATTGTATCTCAATTGCCAAAATTCTTCCATGTTCGTCTTTGAATAAGAATTTGGGTGACAGGCTCTCTTTTGCATATATCACCACACCTCTCTTCTTTACTCTATCCGAAGATATAAATTCCTGGCCAAGTCTTTTATTTATTAACACTTTTCTGTGGAGCCTAGTCACATGTGTTTCTTGCAGGCAAATAATGTCCAATTGTTCTTTTTTTAATATGTGAAATATTTTCCTCCTTTTTTCCGGGATGTTGCAGCCGTTTATATTCCAGCTCAAAAGTTGCAGAGACATCCTGAAATAGTCTGGTTATTCTTCCCGGGGTGGTATCTTATTCGTTGGATCTTCAGGTTCCGAGGGTGCCGGTACCGCCGGTGCTCCAGGCCCAAAGGGTAGTTCAATTCCTTTTTGGAGGTCCTCTCCGTATGCAGTCAAGAATTTGTCTCTATCTTCCAATGTTCTAATTTTCACCTTCTTCCCTCTGAAAGTAAAGGATAATCCTTGGGAAAATTCCCACCTAAAGATAATTGAGTTGCCCCTAAGCAGTCTGACCAGTTCCAAATAGTCAGATCTAAGGTCCAACAGTTGTTTAGGAATATCTTTGTAAATTTCAATTCTTTTATCCAAAATGGCCAGTGACTTTCCGTAGTGTAGGCCCAAAATCTTATCCCTTTCCTCCTTTGATCTCAGTGTTATCAAACAGTCTCTGGGCTTCTCTTTCTTTGCTAGTCTTCCAAGCCTGAAAGCTGAGATGATCTTAAAGTCCTTTTCCTCTAGGTTCCAAAACTTGGAGAATTCTTTAGTCAAAAACTCAGCTAGATTGCCTTCTTCCACTTCTGGTATCGACCTTATCCTTAAGTTACTCTCCCGGTTCCGCAGTTCTATCATAGATAAATAAGTCTGATGTTCCCCTACTTGTTTGCAGAGTGGTCTTACCTCTTGTTCTAAATTTTCTAGTTTTTGGCTAGTGTCCTCAGCCAGTTTCCGATTTTCTACTGTGGCCTCCGTCAACTGCCCAATTGCCTGTGCGTTCTGGGATACTTGTCCAGTTAATCTATTTAAACATTCTGTATTTTGGTCAATTTTAGCTGTTTGTTCATCAGCTTTCTTGTCCAAAGATTCCACTTTCTTATCCAGGGATTCCAATTTTTCATAAATTTTCTCTAAAATAGAAGCAGTTGCTCCTGAGGCCATATCTTCCAATTGTAATTGCTCAGTTTCTCCCTCTCCTGCCCGTAGCAGAGAAGCAGCTTCTTCCTCTGAAGGCAAAGTAGGTACAGATGATCTACGTGTCTGCGAGACTGAGGTTAAAGTTGTTAAAGTTGCTTGTCTAGTTCTTCCCCTCCTTCTTGCGCCACTCATTCCAAAGTTATCTAAGAGTCAAGGTCAGGCTGAGTTGTTCCCATGAGAAAGCAACAGCCCAGAGAAAACAGTCAAACAGGAGGTCGGGAAAAAGAAAGTAAAATAATGTCTGCTGTAAATCCCAAATCCTCTAGGGGGAGCTTGAAATGTCTTAAGGGAAGAATTCAGTTCTGGTAATTTTACTAAAATCAAATTTAATGTCCAAGAACCTTCAATAGCAGGTTTTAAGCAGAGTTGGTATTAACAATCACATTGTTTCAGGCAGTGCATACTGGTATTTCAAATGATGTTTCAAAGTAACAAGTCCAAACCCCCTCAGATTATTGCAAGTTCCAATACACAGTATCCAGATCTGCAAACTGACAGCTCAAATTACTCAGGCAGATCCAGCGCCTGGGTTTCTCGTTCAAATTGTAGTTCCAATAGAAGAACGGTATCACCATACAAATGCAAGGCAGAGAATCCAATACTTTAAGTCCTTACTTTGTTTAGAAAAAAGTTCAGTGGGTGCTGAGATCAGTTAGAAAGAGGGGGAGGATTTCATTCCCTCACAATATTTGAATCAAAGTATATTGAAACCAAAGTATATTGGTTTCATTGATCTATAGTATACTTGTGGAACACAAATTGGGGAATGCAAAGAAATTAATGTCATTGAGTAGGATGGCATATGGAGGACCTCATCCTTAAGAACTATCTCATCTCACCTTCAAGAAGCTTCTCTGAAGGTCATTCTCAGGTGGCATTGTACTCTGGTTCATCTAGCCAAAAACAATAAACCCCTCTGGGCAATGTATATAGGACATAATATTGAATTGGCAGGATGGAAAAGGTTGTGGAATGTGGATTTGAAATTTACAACGTGTGGTGTGATAAAATAAAATTCAATGAAAATGATGTATAGATAGTATCTGACTCCCAGTAAATTAGCAAAAATGCAAAAGTCTGAATCCAATATCTGTTGGAAATGTAAAGAGAAGGGAGGTACCTTTTTCCAAATGTGGTGGTCATGTAAGGTGGCAAAAGCTTTTTGGGAAATGATTTATAAATGAGTTGGAAAAAAATGTTGAAGATCACTTTTGTTTAAAAAAACCCAGTAGCTTTGCTTTTAGGTATAATTGGTGGAGAGGTACCCAAAAAACAGGAAGAATATATATTTATGTACGCTACTATGGCTGCCCGAATGATTTATGCCCAGAGATGAAAAGAGGAAACAGTTACAACGAAGGAAGACTGGCAATTGAAATTGATGGAGTATGCAGAAATAGTGAAACTTACCGGAAGAATAAGAAACCAAGAAAAGAGACTTTTTAAAACAGAATGGGAAATTACTGACTGTTTGAAGATGTGTTGTAAACAAAGCATTAGCAGGATTGACATAAACATGTGCAGTAAGAAATAATTAAGAGGGAATACAAAGGGAATATTAGTAAAGAGGTTTGAACTGGATATGCAGTAACAAAAAGATGTACACTAAGTAACTGCAGAAAGGAGAGAGATGTGGTTTGATTATGTAAAGACCTAAGTTTATTCTGTTAAAATATTTATAAAATGAGAAAATGAAAAATAAATTTTTAAACAAAAACAATAAGCCCCTATCGCCGCATTTGATGAAGGTGTTGTGGGAACCCTGTAACATATTTTCATGCTTGGTGGGAAGAAGAAGAAGAAGAGGAGGAGGAGGAGATTTTTATAGCGCCCTATAGGTCTCAGGGCTGTCCATAGGATAAAAACACAATATAGAAACTCAAAATACATAATCGAAACAAAAACAACCTAATAACCCCCACTCTAACACATTCTAAAAGGGCATGGGATGTCAATCAGCCAAAGGAACGTTTTTGCCTGGTTACGGAGTTATGGACTTAAGAACAGGAAAGGTCAGCGCAAGACATATGGTTCATTTTGATGAGCCCAGCAGAGCTGATAAGAGAGGAGCAGTAATAGATTATTCTGAGCAGTCCAAGGAAGACACACAGGACCTCATATACTTTCGTGAATGATATATAACGGTTCCCTCATTGCGAGAAGTGAGGCTACAGGGAACCAGACAGAGGGCCTTCTCGGTAGTGGCGCCCGCCCTGTGGCTACAGGGAACCAGACAGAGGGCCTTCTCGGTAGTGGCGCCCGCCCTGTGGAACGCCCTCCCATCAGATGTCAAAGAGATAAAGAATTACCTGACATTCAGAAGACATCTTAAGGCAGCCCTGTTCAGGGAAGTTTTTAATATGTAATGCTGTACTGTTTTTAACACTGGGAGCCGCTCAGAGTGGCTGGGGAAACTCAGCCAGATGGGCGGGGTATAAATAATAAATTATTATTATTATTATTCATATCTGCCTTCTGCTACCACACCACCTAGCACAGATGAAGAACAGGAGGAAGAAGCAGAGGAGCAGATTCCAAGTAGCACTACCGCCAGAAGGGATGAGATGGAGACTGATGACGAGATGCCTAAATAGGGTGTTGAGGATGCAGATGTGGCTGCAGAGCCCAAAAGTCAGTCGCTAATTGAGACCCGACAAAGGTATCCAGGCTCCACGACTGTCCAACATTGCAAGGTTGGTATGTCCCCTGGAACCTTCCACCTGGCCACTGAAGCTTGCCTGTGGAAGGATGCTGCACAGGTGGAGTTTGATGCACCAGAACAAGACCTGGACCCTCACCAAGCTGCTGCTTGAGAAGAAGGCAATTGGAAGCAAGTGAGTATTCAAGGTGAGGCAGGGTGCAGAAGGGAAAATCGAGCACTACAAAGCAAGACTTGTAGCAAAAGGCTACTCGTAAATGTATGGAGAGGACTTGGATGATACTTTCGCACCTGTGGTGAGGTACACAGCCATTAAACTGCTTTTAAACATAAAGGTAAAGGAACGCCTGACCATCAGGTCCAGTTGCGGCCGACTCTGGTTGCGGCGCTCATCTCGCTTTATTGTCTGAGGGAGCCGGCATACAGCTTCCGGGTCATGTGGCCAGCAGGACTAAGCCGCTTCTGGCGAACCAGAGCAGCGCACGGAAACGGCGTTTACCTTCCCGCTGGAGTGGTACCTATTTATCTACTTGCACTTTGACATGCTTTTGAACTGCTAGGTTGGCAGGAGCAGGGAAAGAGCAACGGGAGCTCACCCCGTCGCGGGGATTCAAACCGCCGACCTTCTGATCGGCAAGTCCTAGGCTCTGTGGTTTAACCCACAGTGCTACCGGCGTCCCACTGCTTTTAAGCATACTAGCTTCTAAACAAATGGACGTGAGACGTATAAAGACTGCATTTTTGCATAGCAGAATCTCAAAGAACAGCCCAAAGGTTTTGTCATGCCAAAGGAAGTTCATCTAGTATGCAGGCTTCAGAAGGGCTTTATGGAATGAAACAAGGCTGCAAATGCATAGAATGAGAAGTGGCACAGCATGCTCAAACAGACAAGATATACTCGAGGTCACACAGACAAGTGTTTGTATTCGAAATGCAAAAATGGACAATTTTCTTATGTTTTGGCATTTGTGGACAACTTGATCATTACAACTAAAAATTTCCAAGACAATTTCCAAGCCATGAGGCACTTAGCCAAGGATGTGAAGGTGAAAAATCTTGGGAAAGTTTCCTATTACCTAGATGTCCAAATTGAAAGAAAGGACGATGGATCTTATCTTCTAAGCCAAAAGCAGGCGGTCATTGAATTGCTTGACAGCCTAAATCTGCAAGAAGCCAACCCAGTAACCATACCAAGGATTACTGACTTCCTAAAAAGTTGAAATGAATCTAAACTCTTACCTGACAACAACCAGTACAGGTCAACAATAGGGAAACTTTTATACCTGACCATGACAATGAGACCAGACATTGCAAATGCAGTGGGAATCCTGAATAGGAAAGTGAGTTCCCCCACCATGGATTGATTGGACTGTTGTGAAGAGAGTTGTCAGATACCTAAAAGGGAACCATGAATTGTAAACTTAAGCTGCCAGCAGGTCCATAAGTAGTAGGTTACATTTGGCAGGAGATGCTAAGGATTACAAGTCAACAGGTGGGTTCTTCTTTTTGTTTGGAAATGATCCATTTCTTCAGGCGGTTATAAGCAGAAATGTAGCTTTGTCTACCACAGAGTAAGATTATGTAGCTGCAACTGAAGCATGCAGAGAACTAGCCTGAATCAGCCAACTGACTATGGACTTTGGTTTGGGGCTGAAGAAGCCTATTTGATTGAAGACAGCCAGAGCTGTTTTAAGCTGTTTTAAGCTGTCGTAGAGCAAGAAATTCTACATGAGAACCAAGCACATTAGGGTTGAGTAGCACTGAGTGTGCAACACGATAAAATGGACTTGTTGAATTGGCCTATTGCCAAACCAAGGAGATGACAGTGAACATTCTTACCAACCCTTATCGAGCTACCGAAAGGCAGCTTTGAGAACTTTCGAGTCAAGACTCTGGGTGGTTTAACAGAATTGTGCATGCACTTGTTAAATTTTCCTGAGAAGGGGTTTGTTGATAAGAGTTTTTGCAATCAGACGAAACAATGCATAGCTGTGCTAGTCAGTAAAGGGACATGGAATTTCATGCTTGCTGCTGGGGCTTCAGTTTCTTCATAATGAATTGATGGTTCTCCCAATGCTGGCCTCAGTTTGTGCCCACCTACCCTTTGCACATGGGTAAACACTATTTAAAAACCAATGTTTCGCAGTGAAAGTGTGTTGTTGTGGGGGCATGAGAACTTTCCTGATTTCTCTTGCTGTCGGACAATGGAGTGTCTCCCTAGCAGTGCACAGTGCTGTTTTGCAGTGAGCTTATAAGGAGACTTGGTCTCTGTTTAATCCTTTGTCCCTCGGTGCTGGTTTTGCTACAAGAAGCCTTGAGGTGCCCTTCTGGAGAGAGAATCCTGCTGAAGGAGCAGGAGACAGTTGTAAGGAAGTGGGGGAGGAACTGCGAGTCTTGCTTTTAGTCTGTCTCCTTATGCATCTCTGTCTCTTCCATCCATTCCCCTAAAACCCTTTTCAAAGGATGTTTGGCAACTGGTGCATTGGGGTGATACAGATCCCTTTGGGGAAAGGAAAACAGCAACAAATGTGACTCATATCTTCACTGTTCTTGTGGGGTGAGCAGTGGTTCCTTTCTCTGCTCTCATTCGCTTGAAATAAATTCATTTTTTTCTCAAGGACAGAAAGCAAAAGCTGCCCCAAACAAGTTCTGTTTCCCTTTGTCTTGCCTCGTTGTGGCATAGCAGGCACTGAAATGGAGGCAAGAACCCTCCTGGACTCCACACCATTTCACTGCCCCGCCACCAAGGTAGTTACCGGGCTAGCTAATCCATATGAAGTGATCTTGAATAAGCTCACTGCATGGGAAAAATTAGGATTCCAGGCTAGTTGGGAACACAGAGAGCCAATACATGATGGTTGTTCCTGATTGATGATCACAGTACAAGTATATGATCATACACATGTTGCATTAAATTCATGTCCCCTTAATGTCCTGTTCTCTCCCCCAAACCTGCTTCTCTGTCATAACTCCTTCAGAAAACAGCAGCGGGTAACCCTTTCTGCATTTTCACCTACCTGTGAACCTCCTTTGCTCCTTCCTCTGAGCATGGTGGATCAACTGCTTTGCAGTGCTGGCCTTGCAGTTAGCATCAAATAAATGTTGAATTGATGTTTCTCAAGTCTAATGAGACACTGCCCCTGCTTAAGCCTGCCCGATTGCCCATTCCTCTGTCTCCTCCCTGAAGGCTCATTACTGGATCTGCCCACCCAGCTTCTCCACCCCACTCCCTTTCATGTTTCCTCCCTCCCTTGCTCATCCATCTCCTACAAAACCTACCATGTCCTTTTCCTTCTCCTCCTCCCCACCTCCTCCCCCATATTCTTTATCTGCAGCACATCCTGCGGCCACCATGGACCCTTGATTCTTTCCAATGGTTCCACTGAAGTTGGGAGATGTGTCGGCTGCAGGTTTTCATAGCCCTGGCACCAAGAAGACGTGATAAACTGTTTGCATCCTCTTCCCCACGACTGCACCATTGGGTGGGGCTACTCCTTAGTTTAAGAAATGTCACATCAATTAGAATCCCATGTTAAGCTGACACACAACTTTACAGGATTTTAAAATTGTATTCTTTCTTAGTTTTTTCAATGTGAGTCACTTCAGCTCAATTCAGATCTCAAGGGAGACCATGTTTTCCTCCAGTGTGAATTTCCCCACTGTGTCATTTCGCTGGTGCCGTAGCTGGTTGGGCAAGTGGGGTGGGCTAGCCGGGGTTTTTGCCCAGGAAGCCTCCAGAGGAGCACCATTGAGGCTCCCAGCCTGTGTGTGTACGCAAATGCACATGCAGGTGTGTGTGCATCTTTGACCCGCATGAAAATAAAACCTATTTTTGCCCCAGTTTAGCTCGCTGCCTGTCCCATCTCCTTGTGACTGCAATAAAGGAGATTCAACCAAACCACAGCTTCATGAGGAGCAATGGGTCAGTGTGTCTGGCTGTCAACTAGAAGATTGGTGGTTCAAGGCCCCCACCCCCACCCCTGGGACAGTTGTGGACAGGATTCCTGCATTGCAGGGGACTGGACTAGATGACCGTCAGGGTCCCTTCCAGCTCTACAGTTCTTTGAGATTTACACCTGAGCTCAGCTGTGGTTTGTCTAGCTCTAGTTAGTGAGTAAACCAGATCATGAGACCACAGTTTGATCTTGACTTCTCTCTAACCAGAGTTTAAACAAACTGAAGATCCCCAAGTTCAGACGGCATGGGGAACTAGAACTTGTTTAAAATGGTTATCAAGCGTTTCTCATCTCCTTGTAGCCGCACAAGAGAAGAGGTGTGAACATGTGAACTCGAGGCTCACTGCAGCTCGTTCACATAGGGGTAAACGGGCTTTCTGTTACACCTGAACCTAGTACTTACGTAGTTGTGTGGTGAATGAGACAGATAAGTCATGTAAATCAAATCAGTTGGATGGAGTTGTGTTGTCTCCATGGCAAAAGGGAATGAACTGTAAAAACAAAGGGGGCCTGACGTGATCATCAGAGGTTGACTTGTCTATTTAATTGCTTTCCAGACGCCCTGGATGATGAGCAAGCTCTACTCAGTAGTAATTTGTATCCCCCCCCTTCTTGTAGTTGGAAAAAGAGAGAGCCACAGTCGCCCCTGGAGAAAGCTCCTCGCTCCAGCCACCTCTAAAATACGAGCAGAAGACCAAGCCTCTGATTCCTGAGATGTGCTTCACCTCAAGTGGCGAAAACACAGAGCCCCTCCCTTCCAACTCCTACATCGGAGAGGATGGAAGCAGCCCCTTGATTTCCTGTGCCAAGTGCTGCCTGCAGGTCCATGCCAGTAAGTCTACGCTGCGATTCTCTGTTGTGGTTGTATTTTGGGCCCAGCCCTTCCTTTCTTTTTGGTGGCATCAGAACTTCTGTCGATCCTTCCCCCTCTGCCTTGCAGCATTGCGTTGGAGGAAAACACCCTCCACCTGTTGCTGCAGCACAGGTTGCCTGGTAAGAACAGCCACCTGAGAGCATCCCTGGGAGGGATGTAGTTTTCAAGGAGGTCTGTGCGTGCTTAGAACTAGAACTGCCTTTCTCTGGGTTTCATTGCCTCCTCCCTCAACCATCACAAAGCACAGAGGCATCGAAAGCTGCCTTAGATAGTCCACATAGCCCACTGTGGCTGCCAGAGAGGTCTGTATCTTGTAGAGACGGAGAGGTCTTGTTTCCTGAAATGCAAGGGGGTTCGACTAGAAGACTCTCAGGATCCCTTCCAGCTCTACAATTCTATGCTTGCACTTTCTACCTGATATTTCCAAATGGAGATGCCAGGAACCAACCCTGTGATCTTCTGTCTGCACATCAAGTGCTCTGCCACTTATGCTATGCTCCTTCTCCCATCCTGTAACTTAATGTCACTCTTTTGTCTTCAACCGATTGTCCTTCATCTTTCTGACCTCTGGTTAAATGTTCGTCAACCATGAGCATTTCTCCTGCTGCCGCCTTGTTTCTTCTCTGTGAAGTTGGCTCAATTATTTCTTGAAGCTATACCCTGCCACCTGTCTGCTCAGGCTGGCTGTCAGTGAACACAAGCAGCATTTCACAGACTCTGTTTCATGTTCTTTGGGAGCCTCATGACTACTGAGACTTGAATCTATTAGTATTGTTGTTGCTGCTGTTGTTATTATTATTAATACCCCGCCCATCTGGCTGGGATTCCCCAGTCACTCTGGGCAGCTTACACCACATAAAAAAATGTAAAGCATTAAACATTAAAAAATTGCCCTCAGATGTCTTCTAAAAGTCAGATAGTGATTTATTTCCTTGACATCTGATGGGAGGGTGTCCCACAGGGCAGGCGCCGCTGCTGAGAAGGCCCTCTGCCTGGTTCCCTGTAACCTCACATATTGCAGTGAGGGAACTGCCAGAAGGCCATCAGCACTGGATCTCAGTGTCTGGGCTGAATGATTGGGGTGGAGACGCTCCTTCAGGTATACTGGGCCAAGGCCATTTAGGGCTTTAAAGGTCAGCACCAACACTTTGAATTGTGCTCGGAAACATACTGGGAGCCAGTGTAGGTCTTCAGTGTAGGTCAGGTCTGGTGTTATATGGTCTCGGCGGCCGCTCCCAGTCACCAGTCTAGCTGCCGCATTCTGGATGAGTTGTAGTTTCCGGGTCACCTTCAAGGGTAGCCCCACATAGAGTTCATTGCAGTAGTTAAGCGGAAGATAACCAGAGCATGCACCACTCTGGCGAGACAGTCTGCGGGCAGGGAGGGTCTCAGCCTGCGTACCAGATGGAGCTGGTAAACAGCTGCCCTGGACACAGCTCCATGGACAGCTATCAGTTCAAAATGACTCCCAGGCTGCACACCTGGTCCTTCAGGGGCACAATTACCTCATTCAGAACCAGGGGTCCTGCCCACCCCCTGTCCCCCTAAAACAATACTTCTGTCTTGTCAGGATTCAACCTCAATAGCCACCAGCCATCCTCCAAAAACCTCCAGACAATCCATTAATGTACCTATTCTTTGAATCACAAGGTATAACACAGACTGTGACATCTTTGGGGATAGCTATCCATGTTTTGGCCAGTTTGTGTTTAAACACCAGGACGTAAACTTTTCAGTCCTGCAGGATTGTTTTGCATAAATTGGACATTTTGCCTTTTGGTCCACTTTTCTCTCTTGCTCTTTGTTTCCCACTCATGGACCTGGGACCTGCATGGAGGGCATGTGCCCCTGCCTCGGAGCTGTGGCCTAATAAAATTTGTTCCTCATTAAGATGTTATTCCTGAAGTTGCCATTGGTCTGCTTCCCCTTCCCTTCTGAGCTCTTTTTGGGCAAGTGGGAAGAGAATGGAGATGTGAGTTTTGGGACAACGGAATGCCTTTAAGGAGTGTCTTCAGACACTTAAGGGTTTTTAATTTTACGGAGAGTATTAAATGAGGAGGGAAGGGGTGGGTGTACCACATAGACACCTTACTCATGTATTCTTTTGTGAAAGTTATCAGAGTGGGGTTTGTGGAGTCTTTCCCAGGGTGTCCTCTGCCTACTGGGTATGGATTTCTTCCTCTCTGGCTTATCCTTCTATAACTCTTGTGAGGAACAGGCTCTGGTGCGCATAAGTATATGCAAACAGTCCTTCACAAGAAGCCTTGAGGGCATCTTCCAGCAGAGATGCCAAAGCAAAATATTTGAGCAATAGGTAGCAGCTGCAGTTCCCATTTGAAAGCAAACCCCCAAGAGAAAAAGAAGCCAGGCCCAAGCCTGTCTGCCTCACCCCAAGCAAGGGTTGGGAATGTCACCTGCCATAAACCAAAGGGCATTTTTTTTGTTTTGTTTCAGATGCTCAAGCCTCCCTTCTGATGTTTTCTGGTTTTCTGTTTATAGATTGGGCTCCTGGCAAGACAGTATCTATTAGAGGAGAGTCCATTATTTTATTGGGTCTCCCCCCCCCCCCGACACATCCATTATAGGCCGGCTTCCTTCAAAGCTTTCAGCCTGAGCAGAATGGTTAATTTGGAAGGCAGAGAAGGTCTAGGAAGGACAAGGGAAAGTTTCTGAAACGTCTCTTTTTTATTAAAGGTTTCTTAGTTTTCAAAAATATGTGCATTGTCTCTTTTTTCAAGTTGTGTTTTCTGTGATCAGTTTCCTTCGTTGTGAGACATTAGTGTTGCATGCAGCACTCGGGAAGGAAAGAGCGGGAGGGTGAAATGGTGAGTGGGGTGAGAATGCTTCTGTTTTTCTACTTAGTGTATGTGTGGGGTTTTGTGTCAGCATCACTTGTATGCGTTCTCTTACTATTTGCTTGTGGTGAGAGAGGTTGGGGATGGCCAAGGGTGTGGTTGGTTGCCTTTGGTTGGCTGTAGTGAGATTTGTTTACGTGTGTGAGTGTGGGGTGTATGTGTGGAGTTTTGGATCAGGTTAGCAAGGTTGATTCCTCCTGTGCTGCTCCCTCCCCATGAATCCACAGTATATACAGTCCCTGCATCTGTACACACCCCACCAGAGTCATAAGAGACGTATTCTATACCAGCCCATGGCTCTCCAGAAGAGACCGTATGGGAAGGAGATATGGCTGCCTTGCCGTAACTCAGAACAGGAGCACTTTGCACTGTGGCATTTTGTTGCAGGTTTCACCGGTTTTACTAGTTCCATAAGAGATATCTGAACTCAGTATATAAAATGCAGTTATTTGTCATACTTTGAAATGTTCAAGAATGGTCACCATCCATCTAATCTAGCCAGGCTCTTTTCCCCCCATACCTTTTAAGAAGCAGAGCTCGAAAACCACACTGTGGTTGTTGCAAACACTCCCCCCCCCCGCCCCGCACAATCAATACTTCCTTATTGTCTCTCTCCCTCTGTTTGCATTTTGTTTTTAGTTTGCATCTTTCAAAAAATGCATCTGCTCTTCCAAAAGACCTATTCTTCCATCCTCTCCCCAAATACAGAAGCATATTTTTCTGTGCTCTCTTGAAGCAAGAAATCGATGTTGAAATTTCACAGTCTCTTCACACAGCTCTTTTGGACTCCATAAATATTTTAATTAAAGACAACAGTTTCCATTTTGCTTTCCTGATCAGCTTTCTGAAGGTGTGACAACCGAGGTCTTTCTTTTTCACAAGGTCTAGATTAAATCTTCTGCCTGCCCTGCCCTGGGGGGTGTGTGTGTGTGTGTGTGTGAGAGAGAGAGAGAGAGAGAGAGAGAGAGAGAGAGAGAGAGAGAGACTGACTTCATGGAGACTATGGGCTTTACATTATTGACTTAACCACTGCCCCATCCTTTCCCTTATGGGGATTATATCTGCCTCTGTTAAGTAGCTGCCTTTTATGTAACTCAAAAGGCTTCAGCGTTACCTGAAGGTTTATTCTCTCCCCACCACCGAGACTGAGGCTGAAGGGCCACTGATCAGTGGCAGAGTTAGCTGCATGGACTCCCGGAGCTGTGGCCATGCCGTGCACCCAGGGTTGGGGGGGCAATGTGCCATGCATGGCGACGACGGAGCAAGCCCTCCCCCCGCGGTGTGCTTTTTTGGCACCCCCCTCAGAGATGACACCCAGGGCCGCCCCCCCCCCCCCACTTTCCTACACCCCTACAATGGATTCCCCACCCCTGATGTAAAGCGGGTGTTTTAACTCATTGTGTGCACAGGGTCGAAGGGCCTGCCTCCTCTTTTTTATATATTAAATATGAAATGCCCTTGTAAATTTCTTTTCTGTCCATCTGAAGTGCAGAGATGTGGCTGCTTCTCAGCTTCGGAACTCTCCTGTCCCGAAGGAGGACCAATGTCCTAGCTTTTGAGCTTCTTGCAAAAGCATTGTGAAATGTTTTTTTATTTGGGCTAGCGCTTAGAGGGGAAGATTTTGGATGGTAGGGAGGAGAGAAGGCGTAGTATTCATCTTTTGTCTGTTTTTATTAGGTGCGTTATTCGTATCTTGTTCTGAGCACCAGAAATGAGTGAGCTAGGCATGCGGATAATTCATTAGCTGAGCTTTGTGCACAAGATGGTTTTCCCTTCCTCTCTCTGAGCCTCTGGTTTTACTAAGATGGTTTCCTGCATTACTCCCATGGCATCAATTCTGCTCCTCGAAGAGCCAAAATGTGAAATATGTGCCTGGATTTTTAGTGTTGCTTTTCTATTTATTTCAACCTGATGCTTTTCTATTTGTCACAGGTTGCTATGGGATACATCCTGACATAGTGAATGAAGGCTGGACCTGTTCCCGGTGCTCAGCCAATGCATTGCTAGCGGTAAGTCAAGCCTTTTTGGAGGTGGCCAAAAGGACATTGGGGCAAGGCTATAATGTGCACGTCCCAATTTAGGGTTCAAGCTTAACTTCATAACCATGTGGGCTATAAACATACTGCTTGCTTGTTTTGCTTTAAAAGATTTCCCAGACGCTACATCAATAGACATGCCCCTAGTATGGAAATGTTTGGACTCTTCCTTGAAATGTCTTTTTTCTTCTTTAATTGCTAACCTTTTCCCCCCCAATATTGTGCCTGTAGGATTGCTGTCTTTGTAATCTCAGGGGAGGAGCCCTTCAAAGGACCACAGATGGAAGGTATATAGAATACAAAAAAAATAATATAAAATAAAATAATTTGCATGCCTCGCAATCCACCAGGATTTTATAAGTTTATAACAAGAAGATCCTCAAAATCCCATTGCTATGGCTACCTTTCTAGATGGACTTGGATTTGTTATTTCCATTTGCAAAGTCTCTTGGGTGGTTTAGGCTACCTTAATCTGTGTGAGGCGCCCCCCCCATGCCTTTTTAACTCTTCAGGGGGATTTGCAGCTAAGCTTTCTGTTTAATATTTCTGTTTTGCATTTTTATTTTTAAGTTAGTGGCGCTGTGGCTTAGCAGTGGCAGGGCCATTTTCTTCCTTCTCCGGGGACGATGGGGAGGGGTTAAGCAGGGGAAAGGGCCATTCTCCAGAACTAGGCTGGGGGAGCTGCGGCCCTCCGTATGTTCTTGAATGATAATTCTCGTTGTGAGGTGTGCCAGAATTGTTGCTTCTCTAATAAGTGCTCCTAGATCAGTGGCGTAGCGTGGGGGTGCAGGGGGGCCGGCCACACCGGGCGCAACATCTGGGGGGGGCGCACTCGCCGCCTCCGGAGTCGCCGAAGAGCCTCGGGCGCAGGCTGTAGCAGAGTCCCATGTCTCGCGGAACCGACGAGCTGTGCGCACGTCCAGGCTGAAGGCGTCCGGCAGGCAGCGGCTCTCAGCGCTCGCCGCGGTCCCCGCGCGTCAGGGGCGCGCCAGGCAGCCCCTCCGCACAGCCCCGCCGCCGCTGCTGCTGCTGCAGCTGCTGGGCCATGTTGCATTTTCCTCGCCTCTCTGCCCTCCTCCTCCTCCGGGCAAGCGGCGTCGTTTGGGCAGCAGCGCCAGCGGCAACTCGCCTCAGATCACCTGACACGGACTCCCCGCCGCCACCGTGGCTATCTTACCGTAAATACCCCAGCCCAGGCAGCAGCAAGAAGAAGCTGGCAGTGGCGGCAGGTTAGGGGTTAGGGGCGCAAATTACTTGCCTTGCCCCGGGTGCTGACAACCCACGTTACGCCGCTGCCCTAGATAACCAGAGAGTCGCTTTGTCCAGTTTCATTGCTGCCAGATAGCTCTCTGCCAGGGACCAGCAACTGCTAGCCCGTGGGTCACGTGCTCCATGGACCATGAAGAGAGTAGCTTTTCATTATTATTACTTGCATCTCCGTTGTTTTGCAGGTGGGTCCATGTAATCTGTGCAATCGCTGTCCCTGAAGCCCGCTTCCTCAATGTCATTGAGCGCCACCCTGTAGACATCACTGCCGTTTTGGAGCAAAGGTGGAAACTGGTAAGGACCCATCAAAATGGGTAGGAAAAAGGAGGGGCATAACTTGAAAAGTGACGCAGGGTGTTAGCCTGCTGAGAGCTTTGGCTTGGAGGTTAGGAGAGGCTCTGTTATGCTGTTGAGTTTCTCCCTCCCCCTACAAAGGGGGCTTTGGTTCATGCTGTGGAGGTAAAATGCATTCATTATTCAGGCCAGAGTGACGGCTCTGAATTGATACACAAGCGATAAATTGTGTGGAGCTAGCTCCTTTATGGATAACCTGACATTTCCAGCTCGCTGTCCTCTTCATTACCCACGCTTGTAACAGCAAATTAAAAATCCTTTTTTTACATGGGACTTGCTTGTACTGCTTAATGGGCCTCCCCAGAGAAATCTGTTAAGTCCTCTGCAGCTGCCATGAGGCTTTATGGCTTGTCCCATCCCTTTGTCTGCTCTGCATTTCCTTGCAGTTTTGAATAGCAGTTTCACAGAATACGTTTGGTCTGGAGTTTCTGCCTTTTTATTTTATTTTATTTTATTTTGCATGAGCCATGTCACTAGCCCTTGTTGCTTCAGGAACCGCATGCACTGGCCCATATGCAAGTTTTAGAATCCAGAGCCTTAAAATGCAAACACGCGGGTACACACATAAACATAAATCGGAAGAGTTTCCAGCTGCTCGCAATAATCCCTTCCTTCCTTGGGTGGTGGGATGAGCAGATCTGAAGGGCTGGGCAAATCATGGTATTGAGTCTTAACTACGGCACTCCACATAAGGAGCTGTGCTGAACTGCAGCAAACAGAAATGAAGAGGCGCAGTCCTCCACCTTGCTGCAAGAATCTGTTGAAAGAATCCTTAGCTCAGTAGTAGAGCACCTACTTTGTGTCTAGAAGGTCCCTTGTTCAGTCCTCCATTACAGGGCTCTTATCAGGGTCTGGGAATATCTCTGTCTGTCTTGGAGAACAGATGGGGTCTGATTAAGGCACATGAAGAAGGGCCTCTGACATGAGCCAACAGTGTGACGCGGCAGCTAAAAAAGCCAATGCAATTCTGGGCTGCATCAATAGGAGTATAGCATCTAGATCAAGGGAAGTAATAGTGCCACTGTATTCTGCTCTGGTCAGACCTCACCTGGAGGACTGTGTCCAGTTCTGGGCACCACAGTTCAAGAAGGACACGGACAAACTGGAACGTGTCCAGAGGAGGGCAACCAAAATGGTCCAAGGCCTGGAAACGATGCCATATGAGGAACGGCTAAGGGAGCTGGGCATGTTTAGCCTGGAGAAGAGGAGGTTAAGGGGTGATATGATAGCCATGTTCAAATATATAAAAGGATGTCACATAGAGGAGGGAGAAAGGTTGTTTTCTGCTGCTCCAGAGAAGCGGACACGGAGCAATGGCTCCAAACTACAAGAAAGAAGATTCCACCTAAACATTAGGAAGAACTTCCTGACAGTAAGAGCTGTTTGACAGTGGAATTTGCTGCCAAGGAGTGTGGTGGAGTCTCCTTCTTTGGAGGTCTTTAAGCAGAGGCTTGACAACCATATGTCAGGAGTGCTCTGATGGCGTTTCCTGCTTGGCAGGGGGTTGGACTCGATGGCCCTTGTGGTCTCTTCCATCTCTATGATTCTATGATGATTGCCGGGTCCAGGTTGGTTCATATGGGGAGAGGCAGCCCTGAAGGTATTGCAGTCCTGAGCCATTTAAAGTTTTATTGGTCAAAACCAGCACTTTGATTCGGCCTGGAAACTTATTGGCAGCCAGTGCAGTCAGGACAGGATTGACATGATACGCTCAAACCGTCTTGCCCCGGTGAGCAACTTGGCCAATGAATTCTGCAGCGGCTGAAGATTCCTTCAGAGGCAGCCCCATGTATAATGCATTGCAGTAATCTAGCCTAGTATTTGAGTTCTTGTTCAGATTATGCAGCTCCTCGTACCATAAAGAGAGAAATAGCTCCCCCCCCTTTTTTTTTTGCATTGAAATCTTGAGTGGGTTAAATAGACCGGGCTTGAATTAGTCTCAGTGGGAAAGCGAATCAGGCAAGACATCTTGCAGAAGATGAGCCCCCTGCCGCAGTTAACTAGCTTAAAAGCTGGAAACCAAATCCCCGGCTTGTTCTCCTTTGCACATTTCACCATGCAGTGACAGGAGGTCTTTTAAGGAAACACTCAGGCACAACTGTTTAGCTGCTTCAGGGAAAAAAGTTCTGTGAGGTGGGTCTTGCTTCGAAGCAGGAGCAGATGATGATATAAAGGTCAATGAGGCTTGGGATCTTATGTGGCAGAACAAAGAATTGGGGAGAGGGCAGGAAGAGCATATTGCGATAATAAAGGCTTCAGCAGACAGTTATCTTGAGTTTAGAAAAGACAGGTTTTCTGTCTTCCCTCCATGTGGTGTCACCTGGGACTAGGCCTATTGTTTCCAGAACAAAGGCTGAAAGCTAGAGAATTTGCCCGAGGTCTACCCAAAGACTCCATAGCTGAACAAGGAGATGAGGCCTGGTCCCCCTGCTCAAACTCTCAACACTGCAGGTTGGGCTTAGTTGTAACTGCTAAGGGCAAGGCAGGGCAGGGTAGGGTAGGGTATATCCATTCACCCTGTGCCATACCTTCAAATTTTTCATCTGATCCGTTATCTACATCCTCAAAGCAGCAATACGTGGAACATTGTAAGATAAGCATACCATGTTGTGGTTATTGCCAAAATGCCAATTTAGGAACCAAATGGACTTTATCTCCTTTATCTCCCATCCATTGGATTTTAATTTCTCTTGATATGTTCTGTTTGCATGATGTGTTGGTCTATGGAATTACACTTTGTGAGATATTATAGGTTGAATTGTCTTTGAAATAGAAGTTACATAGTCAAAACAGCCTGTTACATTGCGTGTGTTGTTACCAGGAGTGGAGAATTTGGCGTATGATTAGCAGCTGTTCTTCCCTCTCCTTCCATGGGGGATTTTAAGCAGAGGTTGGATGGCCATCTGTCACAGATGCTTTAGCTGAGTTTCATGCATTGCAGGGGATTGGACTAGATGGCACATGGGGTCCCTTCCAACTCTTCAGTTCTGTGATTCCAAAGGGCCACTTTGATAAGACACACACACACACACACATAGCCTGCTGCCAAGGTTCCATTGACCTCATCACTGTTCTTAGCTCTGGGGGGGCAGATTTGGCCCCAGAGTTTCTAGTTGCTGACCCCTTGACTAATATTTCATAGAATCATAGAATCATAGAGTTGGAAGAGACCACAAGGGCCATCGAGTCCAACCCCCTGCCAAGCAGGAAACACCATCAGAGCACTCCTGACATCTGGTTGTCAAGCCTCTGCTTCAAGACCTCCAAAGAAGGAGACTCCACCACACTCCTTGGCAGCAAATTCCACTGTCAAACAGCTTTTACTGTCAGGAAGTTCTTCCTAATGTTTAGGTGGAATCTTTTTTCTTGTAGTTTGGAACCATTGCTCCGTGTCCGCTTCTCTGGAGCAGCAGATTTTGATTTTGATTTTGATGCTGTGCAATAAATGCTATGGCACAGTGAAGGAAGACAGCTGTCTTCATCTTGCTATTTCTGTTTGATTCACAAATTTTGTTAGCTGGGCGGTGGAGGGGGTCCTTCCTTTAGGGGGGAGGGACCGGAGCTGTGGCCCCGCCACACATGTCAGGTATCAAGGCCAAGCTCTCCTTTGTCATAAGAGCAATGTGCCGCTTGGTTTATCAACAACACCATTTGTGTGGCTTCTGATTAATGGGGCTTTGCGGGGCCCGCATCTGTAAATTATTTACGGCATACAGATTCGGAATAATTAGCTGTCATCTTCTCTGTGGAATACATGAAATGTAGCTTCCATCATGAGGCAGACAGGCCATTTCTTACTCTTAGCGATGATGATGGTGGTGATGATACGATTTTTCAACGTGCCTTTACTTCCGGGATATGTTTGTAGGCGCATGGTTTCTCCTTTGCTCCCTTCATCTCATACCTTTAAAAGATTTCTGCTGCTTCTTCCCTGGTAACATTTTATCTTACGAGACTGATAATGGCTAAGGGAGATGCTCAGCTTCTTCCTCCTTGTCTGACTTGTCATAACGCATTTATGGCAGAGCGAGTCTCCTCCTCCCCCTGCTTTGCTGTGTTGTTAACTTAATTTGCTAGAAAATTGGTTTTGAGTTGCGTGGGTTGAGTGACCGGAGGCGATGATGAGAGGCAGAATGTGGATGACTGGGTGGTTCTAGATCAGTAAGTTTCAAACGGTGTTTCAGGAAACCCCAGAAGTTTTTCTCAATGAGAAGAAAAGCAGGCAAGCTCACTCCTGGAAAAGAGCTCCTGGAGTCAAGGCAAGTGACATGGTCCAAATAGTAGGGTTGTTGAGTTCAGCGGGCAGAGATCCAGAGGCGCACAGTGCGAGTTAGTAGACATTTTCCATAGTGGGAAGATAGCGGGGCTGCAGGAATGGAAGTGGAGGTATCTATTTTAGCAGCATGTCTCACTTGCAAGTTTCTCAGACTGAGGAACTGAGCTTGGAGCAGTAGCGAGGCTCCTACTGGCTCCTCTGGTCTGGATGCACCAAGAAAAGCTACAGTACAGCGTCTGGCCATTCTAGGGGTAACACATTGTTGTGGCACTCCCAAGAGCTGCCCTAGTCTTTCAGAGAACAAGGAGTCTGGGCCTAGCTAGCAGTTTGTTTCCCGTTCTCCATATTTCCCTACCCAGTGTGACGTAGGTGGCGCTGTGGTCTAAACCACCGAGCCTCTTGGGGTTGCTGATCGTAATGATTGGCAGTTCAAATCTGCACGATGGGGTGAGCTCCCGTTCGTCTGTCCCAGCTCCGGCCAACCTAGCAGCTTGAAAGCATAAATAACACTGCGAGTAGATAAATAGGTACAACTATGGCAGGAAGGTAAGCAGAATTTCTGTGCCCTCTGCCTTGCACAGCAGTGTCCCATTGCGCCAGAAGCGGTTTAGTCATGCTGGCCACATGACCCAGGAAGCTGTCTGTGGACAAACACTGGCTCCCTCGGCCTGAAACGAGATGAGCGCTGTACCCCATAGTCTATTTCCGACTGGACTTAACTGTCCAGGGAACCTTTACCTTTTTCCTACCATGTGTTGGGTACCACACACACACACACACACACACACACACACACACACACACACATTCGATATGATTCCCACCCCCCTTTCGTGGTTCCGTGTAAAGTCATTTCCGAAACTGCATCTCCCACTTTACACCTTCTTGGTAGTGGCGCCTGCCCTGTGGAATACCCTCCCTTCAGATGTCAAGGAAATAAACAACTATCTGACTTTTAGAAGACACCCTGTTTAGGGAAGTTTTTAATGTTTGATGTTTAATCGTGTTTTTAATATTCTGTTGGGAGCTGCCCATAGTGGCTGGGGAAACCCAGCCAGATGGGTAGGGTATAAATAATAAAATTATTGTTATTATTATTATTACTTGGTTACTCTCTAGTTTTCTTTTAAATTAACCTTTTAAGTGCTTGCTTTTAGATTACCGTATTTTTTGCTCTATAAGTCGCACCAGACCACAAGACGCACCTAGTTTTTGGGGAGGAAAACAAGAAGAAAAAAATTCTGAATCTCAGAAGCCAGAACAGCAAGAGGGATCGCTGCGCAGTGAAAGCAGCAATCCCTCTTGCTGTTCTGGCTTCTGGGATAGCTGCACAGCCTGCATTCGCTCCATAAGACGCACACACATTTCCGCTTACTTTTTAGGAGGGAAAAAGTGAGTCTTATAGAGCAAAAAATACGGTAATCCTGCTAATGCCGTTTAGTTGTTTGCAATCATTTTTGAGATAGTGTTAGATACCTTCTAGCATGTGGTCTTGGCCTTGTCTGACCCAGCTGTTGCACCCTTGAATGCACCCCAGAATTCCCTGCACAGCCCACATCTTCCAGGGCAGACATGTGGAGAGAGTTCCTGGAAAAGAGGCCCTTCCCAGTGCTGGCTCATTTCAGCTTCAATCAGATCTACATTGGAAGCCATTCCAGTTGTCTCTGTCAACACTGAAAGGTGGCACCGCTTATTGCATTTCAGAAAGGAGGAGGTGGGCTGGACCTTTGGGTTTTGCCCCTGAGCCAGCCTTTGCCGCAACTTGAGATGTAGTTGCTCTTAATAATCTCTGCCTTTCTATCACTGTGCAAGGTCTGTTCAAATGCCATAGTGACAGCTAGTGGTCAGATGTTTGAGAATGACAGGCATGATGGAATCATCTGACCACTAGCTGTATTGAAAGGTATTGAAGCAGTATAAGGAATGTTGGATTGTTTCTTCCAATAGCGGGAGGAAAGAAGTCATAGTTCGAGAAGAAATTGGACAAGTTGACTAAATTTGGGGGGTAAATTATTTTGATGTAGCTATAGGGTGGAACTTGAGTTTTTTGAGGAACAATTAGTACATGGAATAAATCTGCTACAGTGGCTGACATGCCATATGAGTAATGTTTTAAGTGGTTGATATATTTTTGTGTATGTTCCTGTATTGGTCTGGCATGTAGTTTTGACGTATTTCCATTTGTGCACATTTTGATACTGCAGTTTTGAAAACAATCACAGAATGCCAGGGTTGGGGCCCTGTTGTGAAGTGTGCGCTCAAGTCAGCTAGTCAATACCAATGAAATCTCATTATTAAATTGCCAATACCCAAATCCCTCCCTGATTAGAACCAAGTGCTGATATATGACATGCCCTATAGTGGCACCTGAAGGGAATCTTCAGCTTTTCTCAGCTCAGACTGCAACAATGCAAACCCAACACGCTGGCTAATAACTCTTAGTAAATATATAATCGGTATGATGTCATTCAAAATACACGAATAAGCCACTTCAAAATAATGTATATATCATACAAAACTTCTCACAAAATATACAAGTAACTGCAAGTTGTTATATGTATCAGAGTCAAAACAAAGGTTCAAACAACCAATGAATAGTGAGGAACTCCAAACTGTCTCTCAAAGGAAGACGTCTCTCCAAAGTCTCAAAAGGGCAGTGCATCCGGAATAGTTCAACTGTTTCGGAATAAAGTCTTCATCAGCTAGAAATGGAATTGCAAGCAATGAATGACAACAAAACTGAGCGACCTGTATGTAAGATATCATAGAATCCTAGAGTTGGAAGAGACCACAAGGGCCATCGAGTCCAACCCCCTGCCAAGCAGGAAACACCATCAGAGCACTCCTGACATATGGTTGTCAAGCCTCTGCTTAAAGACCTCCAAAGAAGGAGACTCCACCACACTCCTTGGCAGCAAATTCCACTGTCAAACAGCTCTTACTGTCAGGAAGTTCTTCCTAATGTGGTAGATATATGGTAGAACAAAATATAGAAAGAGGTACATACCGAATAATTATCAATGAGATATACATACTAGTGAAGATCATACTAGTGAATTCAGTGCTCATTGGATAATGTAGCTGCTGATGCTTACAACACAAACGCATAGAACATACAAAGTTGACCACAGGTGTTTCACATCACAATTGTTGCAGACAATGTAAACAAACTCAAAGCAACAGTATGTCAATTCTGGCATTACAATGCAAGATGTAATGTAAAATGACAGACTTAAAATAGAACAGATTTGGATAGTATACAATGGATTTTACATAAAACAACATTCAAATAAAACAATTGAAGTCAGGTTCTGAATTCAATCCCCCCGGATATTTGGATTTAAACAAATAAATGGGTTTCTTGTTGACGCAATAACCGCTCAAAGTCTTGCCCAACCCCATGTGTATGTATCTGCCTCTGGGCTGGCAATTCATGGATGAAGACAGGGGACAAGCATCACCTTTCCAGTAAACCCAGGTACAGTGGTGCTCGCAAGACGAAATTAATTCCTTCTGCAAGTTTTTTCTTCTTGCGAGTCTTTCGTCTTGCGAAGCACGGTTTCCCATAGGAATGCATTGAAAATCAATTAATGTGTTCCTATGGAGACCGCTGGGGACGCAGGTGGCGCTGTGGGTTAAAGCCTCAGCACCTAGGGCTTGCCGATCGAAAGGTCGGCGGTTCAAATCCCTTCGGCGGGGTGCGCTCCCGCTGCTCGGTCCCAGCGCCTGCCAACCTAGCAGTTCGAAAGCACCTCCGGGTGCAAGTAGATAAATAGGGACCGCTTACCAGCAGGAAGGTAAACGGCATTTCCGTGTGCGGCTCTGGCTCGCCAGAGCAGCGATGTCACGCTGGCCACGTGACCCGGAAGTGTCTCCGGACAGCGCTGGCCCCTGGCCTCTTAAGTGAGATGGGCGCACAACCCCAGAGTCTGTCAAGACTGGCCCGTACGGGCAGGGGTACCTTTACCTTTACCTTTTTATGGAGACCGCTTGCCAGGCTGGCGGTGCGGAGAAGGGCTTTTCTCCCCACCGCAAGCCTTCAGGACAGGTAAGGGAACAGAGGGGAAGGCGCGCAGCGCTTCTCCTCTGTCCCCGCGGCTTGCGGTGGGAGGAGGGTTTTTCCTCCCCACGCCAACATTCAGAACAACATTCTGAAAGTTGGCGGTGGGAAGGAAAACCCTCCTCCCACCGCAGGTCTTCAGGACAGCCATCCGAAGGCTGGCGCGGGGAGAAGGTCTCTCCGCCCCACCGCCAGCCTTCGGAGCAGCCATCCCAAGGCTGGCGGCTGGAGCAGGTCTCTCCGCCCCACCGCCAGCCTTCGGAGGAGGTCCGAGGACACTGGGGAAGACGCGCTGTGCTTCCCCGCTGTCCCGGAGATTTCCCTATGGGCTTTCGTCTTGCGAAGGAAGCCCATAGGGAAATTCGTTTTGCGAAGCGCCTCCAAAATGGAAAACCCTTTCGTCTAGCGGGTTTTCCGTCTTGCGAGGCGTTCATCTTGCGGGGCACCACTATATATAATACTTGAATCACAAAGAGGGGCTGAAAGAGCAGGGCCTCTCATAAGTTTACCCCATGGCTGATGTGAAATGTGGCCTTGCCCACACCCTAACAGCAGTTTCATCTGCAAAGCAAATTGTTCCAAGAGATTCGAACACGTGAGCCAAGCTGCAGGTGGAGGCACAAGCGTAAAAAGTCAAGTTAAAATTGCCAGAAATGATGATGGGTGATGGGTAGCTCTGTGCCATGCAGTAACACCGACTTTTATTCCTTCCCCAGAAATGTGTGTACTGCCGGAGGTGGATGAAGAAAGTGTCAGGCGCCTGCATCCAGTGTTCTCATGAGCACTGTTCCACCTCTTTCCACGTCACCTGCGCCCACGCAGCAGGGGTGCCAATCGAGCCAGATGATTGGCCTTACGCGGTGTCCATCACCTGCTTCAAACACAAAGCTGCCCGCCACATGGTAGGTCTCCTCGGTGGTTTATCTCTCTTCCTTCACTCCTCTCTCTCATTTTAAAGAAGCCTAATCTCGTTGCTGTTTTTAATCTGCCGTTTGTAGATCCCATTTTCAAGGGAGGTATCGCTGGCCCAGACGGTGATTACAAAGAACCGGAACGGTCTCTACTACCGGTGCAAAGTGATTGGTGTGACAACGCAAACCTTCTACGAAGTCAATTTTGAGGATGGCTCCTACAGCGACAACATTTACCCAGAGAACATTATTGTAAGTTAGCATAGGTTTCAGGTGGGAAAATGTTCTATAGGTCTCTTTGCCATTCTGGAGGGTGTGTACTACTTTTCTGCTTACATGGCCGTGAGTCTTGTTTCTATTATTGCTAAAATAAGAATTCTGTCTTCTTGAGTTAGATTTAAAAAAACAGATCAGAAAAGATAGTTTGAGCTGAAGTTCTAGATCTAGTATGGAATTTATGAATGGCGGGGTGGGGGTGGGGAATTGCTTCTGTTGTACCATCTGAGAAAGAGTGGCTTCACAAGGTTCGCTGGTAAAACTTGCAGAATATGTGTATTTACGAGATCAAGAAGTTTGTGATAAAAGATGCTTCAATTTATTTATTATATACAGTCGTACCTTGGATCTCAAATGCCTTGGCTTCCAAACAAATCAGCTCCTGGATGATCAAAACCCAGAAGTGACTGTTCCTGTTTTCGAAGATTTTCAGAAGCCGAATGTCCGGCACAGCTTCCATTCGGCTGCAGGAGCTTTCTGCAGCCAATCGAAAGCTGCGGTTTAATTTTTGAACATTTTGGAAGTCGAATGGACTTCCAAACATCAGCTTATACATCAGCTTATATAGGGCTTTTCCACTACTCTCATAAATGGGGGCATGTTAGATATATGAGAGATTAAAATTGATAGAGGTGTGTGTGTTCTCTCTTGCTATATATTAAAATGGTAAAGCCGTAATCGGGCTTCAGTTTGTGTGGCCACCTCCAGCATGATGACAGAACGGCAGGCAGGCAAGCAAACAGTGGAAAGTGGTAGCAAGCTGTTTAAATTAGGGCGGTAGGCATTTCAGAGTGTGATTTGGCAAACTGCTTTCTGAAGACCCTCCTCCCTTCTGTTAAACATTGCTTCAGTGGAGAGGTGCTTTGGGTGGGGACGTCTGGGGTAGGCGAGGAGGGAGCGGGATGTCAAGAGAGGAGGGATTGGCCCAGGTGTGGGAGAAGGGTTGGCAATGGAGTTTGCAGGTATGCGGGGTTGGCGAGCAGGTATAGCAGCCCCTTGTATTCTATATTTTGTGTATGCAATTATTTTTTTAAAAAAAACAAGCTGGGTCAGACTAAAGGTATCTAGCACTGTATCCTGTTCTCACACGTGGCTGGTCAGAGACCTGTGAGAAGTCAGTAAGCAGGATCTGCACAAGCATCAACTCTACTGCAGGAAGTGTGTAGCCATCATGTCTGGTAGCCTTTATAGCAGCGGTTCTCAACCTGTGGGTCCCCAGATGTTGTTGGACTACAACTCCCATCATCCCTGAGCTCTGGCCTTGTTAGCTAGGGGTGATGGGAGTTGTAGTCCAACAACATCTGGGGACCCACAGGTTGAGAAAGGCTACTTTATAGCCTTTGTGCTCGGGGTCTGCCCTTGAAAATCCTGTAAAACGTGTCCGTGGGTGCTTGCCTGATACAGCCCCTTCCCGGACTTCCTTAGCTGAACGTGTTACAGTGCCAGCCATTTCTGCGTGCTCCCCTCCCTCCCTCCCACAGTCCCTCTGACTTTCTTCCCTGACTTGCCTCTCAGAGCAGAGACTGCCTCAAGATGGGGCCACCCGCTGAGGGAGAGGTGGTTCAGCTGCAGCTGACGGATGGCATCACTTACCAAGCCAAGTTTATTGCTGCCCAGATCAGCCAGATCTTTCAGGTAAGACCCCAGCAGTGCCTTTGCCTTTGCCTTCCAGGCCAGATACTTTTACTAGCAGAGAAATGGACTTGCTTCTGGAATTCAAAGATGGACTGGTGACTTCCCTGGAGTGATGTTTCCTGACGAGTGTGCTGCTCCTCCATGTTCTGCGGAGAGCCATATGTTAGCAAGCAAGCCCTGCTTTTGCTCCAGTTGGTGGATTCAAACAGGGAAAGCAAAGCTGAGAGGGTTATGCCCTTTAAATTGGAGCCATCTTGATTCACAGCGTCATCATTTCCTGTAATGGGGTTTGGGGTTGCTTGTGCGTAAGGCGCAAACTGCTCCAAGCTGAGTAGTTTGGTTAAAACTTTCCCCTGACTGGACAGTCAGTATTCCATGACTGTCTCAATCACTGGCAGAATCCGTCAGTGGGCGTTTCCTGAATTTCCTCCAACATAAAAGTTCTTTGACACCAAGTCGCCGCCTAGCTTCCCTGCGCGGAAGCTTTCTGCGCAGAGTGGGCGTCCCAAGGGGAGGTCCTGTGCTCTCCCCGCTGGTCTCGCTGGAACAGTCCCGGAGCCTTCCCTCCGAAGCTCCCTCAGCCTCCCCTTTCTCCCTGGCGTCACGTCTATTTCCTTCCCCAGCGGACGCTCCCCCTCTCTCCTTGCTGGTTCCCTCTCCAGCGTCATCGTGGAGCCTTACCACCACCCTTGGCTCCGATGGCAGTTCCCTGACATTTCCTAATTGGAAACGCATCGCTTTAGAGGAATAGCGCATACAACCAAACAGTGAACAGAACGAGAACCCGTTTTCTGGGGCAAAGTAGCCTTGGTTAGGTTTAGAAGGAAGGATGGTCCCACGGAGGTTGCGAAATGTAAGCTGGAGGTCAGGTTGTCTGATGGCAACTCTCATTCCCTTCTGTATGTAGGTAGAGTTTGAGGATGGCTCTCAGCTGATGGTCACAAGAGGCAATATCTACACCCTGGAAGAGGAGCTTCCCAAGAGAGTAAAATCACGCTTGGTAGGTATCTCAGGGCTACTTTTTACAAAGCTGCTGCTGCTGCTGCTGCTGCTTTGAATTGTTTTCCAGGACAGTTGTTGCTGCAGTGGAGAGAGGTCATGTCTCCTTTCTAGTTACAGTCGTACCTCAGGTTACATACGCTTCAGGTTATAGACTCCGCTAACCCAGAAATAGTACCTGGGGTTAAGAACTTTGCTTCAGGATGTGAACAGAAATTGCGGCATGGCAGCAGCAGGAGGCCCCATTAGCTAAAGTGGTGCTTCAGGTTAAGAACAGACCTCCAGAACGAAATAAGTTCTTAACCCGAGGTACCACTGTACTGACTTTGCTAAATCGGTTACCTGTTGGCTAGGGGCAGCCTGAGGCATTTTGGCACCCGAGGAAAAATAATTTATAGTGCCCCAACCACTCTGGGCAGCTTCCAACAAAATATAAAATAATTTGTTGTTGTTATATCATGTTATATAATTTGTTGTATATCACGATTGCTGCTGCTGCTATTATTATCATTATCATCATCAGTATTATGTGGTGTGAATGTGGCATTCTTCTTCTTCTTCTTCTTCTTCTTCTTCTTCTTCTTCTTCTTCTTCTTCTTACACCACCATATTTGTGACTCTACTACCCCTTGGAGAAACCGAGTGATCAATAAATGGTGTTGTATTCATTCAGAAATCTCATAAAGTGAAGCTTGGGTCCACCAGGAGATGCTTTCACCAATTGTCCACCTCAGGATTAATTCAGGAGCGTTGATCGGAGGGTCTCCGGCCAGCAAAGTAGTGGCTTCTGTGAAATGTTGTCTCCTCTTGTCTGAAAGGGTGCTTGAGTTCTCTCTGCCTGTGTTCCTTCTGCCTTCCTCTCACCCCTGTCACTCTCCCGTTTCCCTTCTAGTCGCTCAGCACTGGGACGCCTCAGGAAGACGCCGTCCCGGGAGACGACTTGAAAGCAGCCAAGCGCCCTCGGGTGGGCAACACCAAGAGCCCTGAAGACCCTGGCCCCAGCCCCAGCTACTTTGCCATCATGGAGACCCTGCTGCAGACACCCTTCCAGCCAGGAGCACAGAGCAGCACTATGTTCTAAACCCAGAGGAACAGTTGATTTAATTTTTTTTCTAAAAAAAAAAAAAAGACGCAACTTTTTAAAACATCCTTTTTCACATCCCTGCGAAAAGTAATTTAACTAGAAAACTGTGGCGTGGGAGACCCAGCCTTTGTGCAATAACTTGCAAATTAATTATTTTATTCTGTTCTTGGTGTGGACTTCAGAGGATTTTGTCCTGCTCTGGCCTACCTCTGTTCTTCCTTTTGACGAACTTTTGAGTAGAAAAAACCTGGGGGGGGGGGGCCGCGTTAACTTTCCGCACAGAAACTTTGGAAGAATATGTGTCAATGGAGCTTCGTGCAGCTGAACCTTTGATTCTTTGTTTGTTTTTTGTTTGTTTTCAGTGGTTAAAAACCTGGAGAAGTGTTCACTCCAGTTTTCAAATCTGTTTTTTTCTCCCTTACTCTCTCAATATATATTTTTCTTCTTTCCTGTATTTCTTGAAAAGGTGCTATTTCCCTGACTACTAAAGCCGCCTTTTTGGAATTAGCAATTTATGTGTGACACACACACACACACACACTTTCTATAAAAGAGGAAGAAAAAAGCAATTGCTTTTTAAAAACAAAACAATACAAGCAGCAGCAATGTAATGAAAAAGTGAAGTGTTTCTACTCCCCCCCCCGAACATGGCTTTAAAACAAATGAACTCCCCCCCTCCCTATTTTGATTTTCTTTTAAAAAGAAAAAAAAAAGAGTTGATGCCTGGTTTTATCGGAGGGAGGGCAGGTTTTATTGAAACGCCTCTTTTAAGGGGAGAAAATATGTTGGGGTAATGTTTGTGTTGAACAAAGAAAGTTTTCCTTTAGCCGAAATGTTTTATAATAAATGAGAGCATCACAACAGAACCGCTACTGGACAGAATTCAGTGTTAACGCTTTCATAAAAGTCACTAGGTTGCCTGTCGCATCACCACCACTGGGGAATTTTGTGTTGGACGTTTGGGAAGGTTGCATATTATTTCCCTGGCATTGCGTAAGCAAGGGGTTTCGGATATGAGGCATAAGTCAATTGGCAGTTCTTTAGCAGGTGATGGAAGGAGGTAGTCAAATGAACTGTTACTACGTTGTCCGGGTGGGTGGTCTTGATTCCCTGTGCAGACGAAGTTATTTTAGCAGGAGCGAGACATGACAGCATGTCTTGGGGTCAGCCTGAACTGGTGACAGCTTGCTTTTGCTCAGTTCCGGCAACTTGATGGCTGCACAAATCAACCCTTTTGGAGGGGGGGAGAAGAGGTTAGCCTGTACTCTGTATACAGGGTTTGCCACATGCTTCAAATGGTCCCGAGTATGATCTGTACCAAAAATAATTTTGCCCTCACTGCACCGTTTACTGAGAAGCTCTTCCTTGGTTTTTTTTTTCCGCTTCTGGAAACACCCTTTCCTGAGACAAAGGCTTTGGATTTCTTGGGGGTTTGAGGAACCAAGACAAGCAAGTTGGGGGCCCTGATAAAGTTTCCAGCTATATTAGCCTTTGCAGATGTTCAGTCCATATGTGGGGGGGGGGGAGGTCATCCTTCGCCCTGACTTGCCTTTATGCGTTGGCTTTATCATTTGCACAAGGCGGAGAGCCCGGCATGTTAGAATTTCCACACAGGTTCTGTTAGTGCTGGCAAACACGGCATTCTGTGTCTTTTACGTGGCAGGCCTCGTCCCCTTCCACCCCCTGGGTGTGCATCCATGTCACATGGCTTAAGCTAAGAAGAAAAGGAAGTATTTAAACGGAAGATTCCTCCAGGAGCTTGTAGAATCTTTTCTACAAGATGCATTCTGTAATGGACCCTGCTTCCTCACTAATGGGTGCCGATAGATTGTCTGCCGGGTTAGCGAAGGGGAAGAGAGAGACAGGTAAAGGTGATCTTGGAAGCCCACCAGCTTTCATCTCACAAACATTGTTTCCTTTCCCCCCCCTCCCCACAACCTTTGCCCCTGGGGGGGTTGAAATCAAACCCAAAACTTACCCAAAACAGGATCTTAGCAAGCAGTTTCTAAACTTCCTTGCCGTGGAGAATCAGAATGCAGCTGAAACTTTCCTCTGTGTTGTGTTCCCGTCTCACCCCAACACACACACACACACACACACACACACACACACACACACACTTATTTCACACCCATCCATGTGTGCAGAGGTTCCCTCCCTGGAAGAAGAAAATGGCATAAAGCGTAGTACTGCTTGTATAAAGGACATTTTTAAAGAACAAACAATTTGTGTTGGTTACTGGGTTGCCTTAGTTCAAGTCAGTATTGGGGTGTGTGGGTGTGTAGCTGCCTCTTTATTTTCTTGATAATCCCTGGGAGGGGAGTGGTGCATTTGTTCAGGACGGGTTGGTTACAAGAGAAGGGGGTATGGTGGGCTCCACTGTATGGATAAATGCTGACTGAAATATCACCATTGCTGTATTTATTGTGTATATTTAAATTGTACAAAAAAGGAAACAAAAATGTTGTTCTCCCCTGCCCCCCACAAAAATAATATTCAGATGGTGACCTTTGTTCCTGCTCATGCCGTGAACCTGGCTTTTGTAGAACATCTTTTCTTTTCGTTGGTTGTTGTTTCTGTTTTATTCCCCATCCGCCCCACTTCTTCTTTTTCTAATACACTTACCAGTTTTGGAATGTTTTTGTGATCTCTTTGGGGAAAGGGCCTCCATAGGAGGAAGCATTAGCAAATCCTCCTCACTTCCTTGCCAACCCTCCCCTCCCCTGAATTCATATTTGCAAGTGGTCTGTGTGTGATACATCTCTAGTTATCTATCGGGGTTTGCTTACTCTTAAAACAGTCTGGTTTTGTTCTCCCCTTCGCCCTCTATAATTAATGATGGGAAACTCAGGGATTTCCTTAGAGGTGGTGTGGAATGGCCCAGAGTTGTCCCCTCCCTGAAGAGGGAAGATTTCTCTCAAAATTTTGTGTTTTGTTGCTCTAAACCCAATTATCTTCTAGTCTAAGGCCAAAGTGGAGGAGAGGAGGGAGCAAATGCAGCCATTTCCCAGCAGAGGCACCGTGGCTTCTGAAACTGAAGGTTGCAAATAGCCCTCGAACCCTAGTTGATGCAGCCCCTCCTCCTGCCTGGATGTGTCCAAGCCCCATTGGAAGCCATCTGAACTGTTGGCCATCTCCACATCTTGCAACAGTGGAATGTGTCATTAGTCCCATTTGTCTGCCCTGAATACCCCACTTACCTTTTTTCTTGGACGGTCCCCAAATTCTAGCACAGCGAAGGCAGGATAAATGCGTCTGCCCCCTCCATGTTGCCTTACCTGTGCATCATCATAATATAATTCTCATCGCACTCCTCCTTAGTCACTTCTAAACTGAAAAGCCCCCAGTGTAGTTGCCTGTTCCCACTGGGAAAGTATCCCAACCTTCTTGCTCATGTTTGCTTTCCCTTTCCAGCTGCTGTGATGTCCCTCTTGAGACTGGGCAACCCAGACCTGGCCTGAGTAATATGGCTGTGCCACATATCTCAGCTGTTGGATGTTTCTTGTCTCCTCCAACCATGACCCCTGAGTCCTCTGGACCTTGGAAGTTTTTGGCGGGGAGACTCCTGAAAGCATGGTTCTCCTTGGGGGGCAGGGCATTTTCCAAACTTGGGAGGAGACCTCAGGGTTTTGAGTTGATGACTCCATCCAGCCACCTGTCGAAATTCTCTGCTCCTCTCGGAGAAGGCAGAGGGCACAACATAAGGCTGCTTGAGAACTCCACAGTGTACCAAACCAAGCTTGCCCTGCAGAAATTCTCTGTTGCCTGCCATCATCTGCACCCTGCTAGGAGGATGACAAACACTCAGTTAAGCCCTGGGCTCAGAAGGTTCGGGCAGCATCTCTAGGCAGGGCTGGGAATGTCTTCTGCCTGAAACCCTGAAGAGTCACCACTAGTTAGTAGAGGCAATACTGCGTTTAAATGGACCCAACTCTCTATAAGGCACCCTGGGCCTACATGGGATGCGGGTGGCGCTGTAGTCTAAACCACTGAGCCTCTTGGGTTGCCGATCAGAAGGTCAGCTGTTCGAATCCCCACGGCGGAGTCAGCTCCTGATGCTCTGTCCCAGCTCCTGCCAACATAGCAGTTCGAAAGCATGCCAGTGCAAGTAGATAAATAGGTACCACTCCGTCGGGAAGGTAAACAGCGTTTCCATGCACTCTGGTTTCCATCATGGTTTCCCATTGCGCCAGAAGTGGTTTACTCCTGCTGGCCACATGACCCGGAAAACTGTCTGTGGACCAACGCCGTCTCCCTCGGCCTGAAAGCAAGATGAGCACCGCGACCCCATAATCACCTTTGACTGGACTTAACTGTCCAGGGGTCCTTTACCTTTTACCTTTACCCTGGGCTCCTGTGATATTGTCAGGTTGTGTGTCACTCGTTTCTCTGGGAGCTGTGCCAAGCCATGACCAGTCTGCCTTCCTTGTGATACTGTGTTGTCGTCAGCAGAGGGCAAGAGGACCTGTCCCCACACCCTTTTCTCAGGTGAGAAAAACATATACAGTGGTGCCCCGCAAGACGGAAAACCCGCTAGACGAAAGGGTTTTCCATTTTGGAGGCGCTTCGCAAAACGAATTTCCCTATGGGCTTCCTTTGCAAGACGAAAGCCCATAGGGAAATCTCCGGGACAGCGGGGAAGCGCAGCACGTCTTCCCCACTGTCCTCAGACCTCCTCCGAAGGCTGCCGGTGGGGCAGAGAGACCTCCTCCCGCCGCCAGCCTTCGGATGGCTGTCTTGAAGACTTGCGGTGGGAGGAGGGTTTTCCTTCCCACCGCCAACTTTCAGAATGCTGTTCTGAATGTTGGCGTGGGGAGGGAAAACCCTCCTCCCACCGCAAGCCCCGGGAACAGAGGAGAAGCGTTGCGCGCCTTCCCCTCTGTTCCCGTACCTGTCCTGAAGGCTTGCGGTGGGGAGAAAAGCCCTTCTCCGCACCGCCAGCCTGGCAAGCGGTCTCCATAGGAACGCATTAATTGATTTTCAGTGCATTCCTATGGGAAACCGTGCTTCGCAAGACGAAAAACTGGCAAGAAGAAAAAACTTGCGGAAGGAATTAATTTCATCTTGAGAGGCACCACTGTATTTAAAGCAGGTACACAAATCCTCATAGGGATAGTGTACATCATCTTAATACACAGTACAACAACTCTCCAAAGGGAGGTCGGTGCTAGCCCTAAATACGGACAGCAAGTGGCTAGGTGGACTTGCCAATTCTCCCCACCACCCTTAACCAACCCCCCCCCCACTGCTTTCTAAAGTCATCTTTGTTGGCTTTGCATTTTCCCCTTCTCTTTTTTTTGGGGGGGAGGCGAGGGAGGCACACAAAATCTCTTACAGCAACACCTCTGCCAAGGTGTTGTGTTCCCCACAGGTCTGGGTGGCAGTGGGGCATCATTGCCAGCCTGTCTGCCAGCTTGTCAGGCTGCAGCTCCTCCTAAAGCCCATCTATTTACTGCCGTAATCGGAAGCCCCTAAAAGGGAGAGAACGAAAGCACCCGCTATTAAATATAATTGTCATTGTGACAGGCCCATTGTGGGGTGGAAAATTTGTGCCTTTCAGAACTGTCTGCGTGATAAAGAGCAGCGGTAAAATCAGAAATTAATCCCCTGGCAAGAGAATGACATGGTTATCGCTGGATTGCTGCTAACAACTTACTCAAGGCATCTCTTCAAAAGAGAGAGAGAGAATGGGGAGGGGAAAACCTTGCCTCTGCCCCCCCCTTCTTGTAGGTAGGAAAGAGAAGGTCGTTTGCTTATTTCAATCCGCTCAGATCTAAAAACAAAATCAGTTTTCTTTTGTTCATTGATACCATGGGGACATCAACTGATGTTCTGGAAAACAAACAAACAAACCAAAAATCCCTGCTCCAAAGAAAGGAAAGGGGGTGGTGTAATCCTGAACCAGACGCAGCCCACCAATGAGGCAGAGTGAAACCATTTGCCATGGGGGGGGGGCAGGTCCAACCCTGTCACCCCAACTGCTGGGCTACTACCAGAGCTTTTCCCCTGCCAGCATCATGGCAGCAGCACAGGTGAGGGTGCAGTTGTGGCAGAGGGAAGGAGGGGGCCCAGATCTGTGGGAATTGGGTGCTGCCTTGGGGGTAGGGGGGCATCAGGCAGCCCCGTTATGAGCTGATCTGTCTCCACTGCAGACCTTCCAGGTACCGGGGGGGGGGAGTGCTAAGAGAGGTGGTCTCTTAGCTCCCAATGTCGTTGGGATTGTCAACAGCCTTGGATCTCCTGGGGAATCTCTATCCTCCCTAGCAGGAATGCCAACTTGGCCCCACGACCATGGGTGCCCGGGGGCCGTGGGTGCCATGTAGCGTGCATGGCCCTGGCACTGAAATTTGTGGGTGCCCAGTCCCTCCACGGGGAATTTTGTGGGTGCTCAGGCACCCAGGGAATCGTCACCTCTGCTCCCAAGGAGAGGATTTCACTACTAGCCACACCCTCTTTCCGAGGTTTTGATTGCCCAAAACCTTGTTCTCTTATCATGGCAATGGCTCCCACCTGAGAGGTGCCCAAACTGAGTTCTGATGAGTTCCAGCTGAAAAAAGCCCTGCCCTTTCCTACCCAACAGCACTCTGGTTTTTCATATTCAGAGAGCTTCATTGTGGTGATTTAAGGACAAAGAGTGCCCATACAGCAAATATTCAATACACCATCAGCTTCTCAGCTGTGTGCGAACTCTGCAATGTCATTTAGGGTCCTCTCTTGCATTATTGACCTCTCACTCATCTGACCAGTTTGTAAGAGCTAGCCAGGGTAGCTGCTCTCTGCCTCCAGTGTGGTGTAGTGGTTAAGAGCAGTAGTCTCGTAATCTGGGGAACTGGGTTCGCTTCCCTGCTCTTCCACATGCGGCTGCTGGGTGACCTTGGGCTAGTCACACTTCTCTGAAGTCTCTCAGCCCCACTCACCTCACAGAGTGTTTGTTGTGGGGGAGGAAGGGAAAGGAGAATGTTAGCCGCTTTGAGACTCCTTAAAGTGAGTGAAAGGCGGGATATCAAATCCAAACTCTTCTTCTTCTTCTTCTCCACTCAGAGGCAGTAACAGTTCTAAATGCCTGTTGCTGGAGATACATGGCTTTCTGGTAGGGCATGTGAAAAGGATCTAGCAGTCTTAGTGGAATCAAGAGTCAAAACAAAATAAAAATTTTCCTTCCAGTAGCACCTTAAAGACCAACTAAGTTAGTTCTTGGTATGAGCTTTCGTGTGCATGCACACTTCTTCAGATACACTCTGAAGTGTATCTGAAGAAGTGTGCATGCACACGAAAGCTCATACCAAGAACTAACTTAGTTGGTCTTTAAGGTGCTACTGGAAGAAAAAAAAAATTATTTTGTTTTGACTATGGCAGACCAACACGGCTACCTATCTGTAACTGGAATCAAGAGTGTGATGCAGCAGCAAAAAAGAGCTAATGCTACTCTGGGCTGCATCAAGGGAATTAATAGTACCGCTCTATTCTGCCTTGGGACATGGGTGGCGCTGTGGGTTAAACCACAGAGCCTAGGACTTGCCAATCAGAATCCCCGTGATGGGGTGAGCTCCCGTTGCTCGGTCCTTGCTCCTGCTCCTGCCCACCTAGCAGTTTGAAAGGACGTCAAAGTGCAAGTAGATAAATAGGTACCACTCTGGCAGGAAGGTAAACGGCGTTTCCGTGCGCTGCTCTGGTTTGCCAGAAGCGGCTTAGTCATGCTGGCCACATGACCCGGAAGCTGTACGCCGGCTCGCTCGGCCAATAAAGCGAGATGAGCACCGCAACCCCAGAGTCAGTCACGACTGGACCTAATGGTCAGGGATCCCTTCACATTCTGCCTTGGTCAAACCACACCTGGTGTCCAGTTCTGGGAGCCACAATTGAAGGATATTGACAAGCTGGAAGATGTGCAGAGGAGGGGGAACCAGGATTATCAAGGGTCTGGAAACCAAGCCTTATGCGTAATGGTTGAGTGAGCTGGGTCTGTTTAGTCTGGAAAAGAAGGAGATATGAGAGCCATCTTCCAATATCTCAATATGTCACAAGGAAGGTGTGCAAGCTTGTCTTCTCCTCCTCCGGAGGGTAGGAGTTGAAGCAACAGATTCAACTTAGAAGAAAGGAGATTCTGATTCAACGTCAGGAAGAACCTTCTGGCAGTAAGAGCCGTTCGACAACAGTGTGACGCGGCAGCTAAAAAAGCCAATGCAATTCTGGGCTGCATCAATAGGAGTATAGCATCTAGATCAAGGGAAGTAATAGTGCCACTGTATTCTGCTCTGGTCAGACCTCACCTGGAGTACTGTATCCAGTTCTGGGCACCACAGTTCAGGAAGGACACTGACAAAATGGAACGTGTCCAGAGGAGGGCAACCAAAATGGTCAAAGGCCTGGAAACGATACCTTATGAGGAACGGCTAAGGGAGCTGGGCATGTTTAGCCTGGAGAAGAGGAGGTGAAGGGGTGATATGATAGCCATGTTCAAATAGATAAAAGGATGTCACATAGAGGAGGGAGAAAGGTTGTTTTCTGCTGCTCCAGAGAAGCGGACACGGAGCAATGGCTCCAAACTACAAGAAAGAAGATTCCACCTAAACATTAGGAAGAACTTCCTGACAGTAAGAGCTGTTTGACAGTGGAATTTGCTGCCAAGGAGTGTGGTGGAGTCTCCTTCTTTGGAGGTCTTTAAGCAGAGGCTTGACAACCATATGTCAGGAGTGCTCTGATGGTGTTTCCTGCTTGGCAGGGGGTTGGACTCGATGGCCCTTGTGGTCTCTTCCAACTCTATGATTCTATGATTCTATGACAGTGGAATGGACTCCCTTGGGAGGTGGTGGACTCTCCTCCCTTGAAGGTTTTAAGCAGAGGTTGACCGGACATCCGTCATGGATGCTTTAGCTGAGTCATGAATTGCAGGCAGTTGGACTAGATGTGTTTTGAGTTCCCTTCCCACTCTGCTATTCTATGATTATAGACCACAGGAGAGGAGGGCTCTGCTTGCAGGTTCCCCACAGGCATCTCTTCTGCCGTGGTGAGAACAAGATGCCGGACTATGGTGGACCATTGGTGTGATCCAGTAGGCTTTAATGATTGGGCATAGCTTGGAAGCTCCATTTGGAGGAGGAAGGCGAAAGAAGGGGGAGGGGCTGGAAGGCGGCACACAGAGGTAGAGATGGGAGGTTATCCGCTAGGAGTCTCATTGGGGAGTGGGGAGGACTTTGACCAGCCGGGGGGGGGCAGGCTATAGAGGAAGAGCTGGAGCTGAATGCAGAGGGGGGCAAACACAACCTTGTTGCTGAAAACCAGGTGCCACCTTTAGAGGTAGGATCATGGACACTTGCTCAAATGAACTAATGTGCGTTCACTTGCATGACAGAACCATGGGGGGGGGGAGAATTTCAAGAGCTCATCACTGCATCTTTAAAAGCTTGGCAGGACAGTGAGTGTCACATGTTGGAACGTCTTCGTACTTCCAGTTGCGAACTTCTTTCCTTGCTCATGGACCTTGCTGCTGAACCTGTTCCGCTATCAGCCTGAATGTTGTGTTTTGGGATGGGGAGCCTAAGAATGACTGTGTTTCCGCCCTTGGGGAGAGAAATGTGCAAAGGATTTCACCTCCTTCTGACCCTTTTGAACTCGGGATTCTTCAGATTGAAGCATGTGACCTATTGCATGTGACACAGCTCCCCCACCCGCAGGCCTAGCTGTGGTCCTCCCCTGACTGTAGACCCCCCAAAGCCTGCTCCCTTTCACACACAAACGCACACAGACTCTTCCCTGCCCGCCCCTTCGCCCACACCCCCAACCAAATTCAATCAGATAACGTATCAATTAAAGGAAGCACCAGCAGTCAAAAAATCTGCCAGGATCTGATAACAAAATCTGTTTGGAACAGCTGCCTAGTGACAAGTCTAATAAACTGTATTAATGGTGTCATTATTATTCCCTAATTAAAAGCTAATAACTAAGAGTTAATTGCCTTTAAAAAGATGAAGCAGCACCCAGCTCTGGCGTGGATTTATCTCTGTTTTGCTTTGCCTGCCTGGCAGGGCTGATATTTCTTGGGTAATTAACTGAGGCAGAAAGCTACTAATCTCCTTTTGTTGGTATAGCCACTTGAATTTAAAAGGTGTGTTGGGTGTTTTTTGTTTCAAAGCCCCCTTTTCTCCTGTGTGTGACTTGAAGAGAGGTATGACTGAGCCAAGGATGATAACTTTTAAGGCTGTCTACTCACTTTAATCGAAAGGTCGGCGGTTCGAATCCCTGCGGCGGGGTGCGCTCCCGCTGCTCGGTCCCAGCGCCTGCCAACCTAGCAGTTCGAAAGCACCTCCGGGTGCAAGTAGATAAATAGGGACCGCTTACCAGCGGGAAGGTAAACGGCGTTTCCGTGTGCGGCTCTGGCTCGCCAGAGCAGCCATGTCACGCTGGCCACGTGACCCGGAAGTGTCTCCGGACAGCGCTGGCCCCTGGCCTCTTAAGTGAGATGGGCGCACAACCCCAGAGTCTGGCAAGACTGGCCCATACGGGCAGGGGTACCTTTACCTTTACCTTTTACTCACTTTAATGTTCCTTCACAGCAAATCAGGGTGCCCACTTAATGCGTAGCTACACCTGCCAGATAGGTAAAAAAGGTAAAGGACCACTGGACGGTTAAGTCCAGTCAAAGGCGACTATGGGGTTGCAGCACTCATATCATTTTCCAGTATTTGTCCACAGGCAGCTCTCCAGGTCATGTGGCCAGCAGGACTAAACTGCTTCTGGTGCAACGGAACACCGTGACGGAAACCAGACTGCATGGAAATGCCATTTACCTTCCCGATGCAGGGGTACCTATTTATCTACTTACCCTGGCGTGCTTTCGAACTGCTAGGTTGGCAGGAGCTGGGACAGAGCAACGGGAGCTCACCCAGTTGCGGGGATTTGAACTGCCAGCCTTCTGATCAGCAAGCCCAAGAGGCTCAGTGGGTTAGACCACAGCGCCACCCGCGTCGCTACCTCTCAGAATGGTCACTGGGTATACCTCTCTTAACTGGTGTGTGCAGCCATCATGAACTGACCTGTAACTAAAGCATCAAATCCATCTTCCTGGCATTCTTGAAAAACTTTAGGTCCACTGGAAACTTATTTACAGGAGACTTACTTTCTGGATCACTACTGCATTGGGGAAGACTGCATTTGCGAGAAGTAAGTACGCTTGGAGGTTGCCTAGTTTTTGTAGCTGAGTCCTTAAGGACAACTTAGAAACTTCAATTGGCTCAAATTGCAGCAGCTGGATTGCTAGCTGGGGTTCCATTTAGATGCTACAATAAACCCTGATTTGAAACAGCTGCGCTGGTTACCAGTTTGTTTGTGGGCCCAGTTCTAGGTGCTCACTTCAGGGTTTAAACTCCTTAACAACCCAGGCCCCCAATGTCTGAAATGCCACCTTTTTCGCTACAGACCATCTTGGGTGATGAGATCGACAGAGGGGACCTTATGGGCAATACCTCTGCCCTCAGTGGCTGGCCCAGAGGAAGAGGGCCTTCTCTGTGGCAGCCCCTCTGCTGTGGGACTCGCTCTCCACAGAGGTGCATCACTGTACAGTTTCTGGATTTACCATTCTTCTGACAAGCAGAAATCAAGCAGGTGAGGAAGATGTGAGTCATTGAAATTAATGTGCATTGCTAACTTAGATCTGTAAATTTAATTGTCTGTCCTCTATGTGTATAATCAGCTTTGGGGGGAAACCCATTGTAATGGAATAGGGAGCAGGTGGCGCTGTGGTCTATACCTCTGAGCCTCTTGGGCTTGCTGATCAGAAGGTTGGTGGTTCGAATCCCCGTGACGGGGTGAGCTCCCATTGCTCGGTCCCTGCTCCTGCCAACCTAGCAGTACAAAAGCACACCAGTGCGAGTAGATAAATAGGAAGGAAGGCAAATGGCGTTTCCATGTGCTCTGGTTTCTGTTACGGTGTTCCATTGTGCCAGAAGTGGCTTAGTCATGCTGGCTAAGTGAACTCCTGATGTTGATGGGGGAATCCAGTCCTCCTAGATTCTTGGCTAAGAACACAAGAAGAGCCCTGCTAAATCAGTCCTGATCTTGCCCACCATTTTGTGGCCAGCTAGATGCCTCCGGGAAGCCTTCAAGCAGGCCACGAGGGCCAGAGGTGCACCTTTTGACACCCGAGTTGTGTGCTTTCCTGCGAAATAGGAATAGTGGTCTGCCTTAAACTGTGTTAAGTTAGTTTAACTATGGAACTCCTTCCCACAAGTGGAAGTGATGGCCACCGACTTAAAAGAGGATTGGGGAAATTTGCAAAAGAGAAGATGACTATTGAAGCTATGGGGACTAGGCTCTCCCTCCATGCTCAGCAGCAGTAATGAGCCTTGTTGCCTCCCAGGAGGGGAGAGTGGCTCTTGGGCCCCGGGGCCCGCTTGTGGGTTTACTGCAAGCACCCGGTTGGCCACTGTGAGAACAGCTCTTATGTTCATAGAATCATAGAATCATAGAATCATAGAGTTGGAAGAGACCACAAGGTCCAGTTTGTCAGTGTCCTTCCTGAACTGTGGTGCCCAGAACTGGACACAGTACTCCAGGTGAGGTCTGACCAGAGCAGAATACAGTGGCACTATTACTTCCCTTGATCTAGATGCTATACTCCTATTGATGCAGCCCAGAATTGCATTGGCTTTTTTAGCTGCCGCGTCACACTGTTGGCTCATGTCAAGTTTGTGGTCAACCAAGACTCCTAGATCCTTTTCACATGTACTGCTCTCAAGCCAGGTGTCACCCATCTTGTATTTGTGCCTCTCATTTTTTTTGCCCAAGTGCAATACTTTACATTTCTCCCTGTTAAAATTCATCTTGTTTGTTTTGGCCCAGTTCTCTAATCTGTCAAGGTCGTTTTGAAGTGTGATCCTGTCCTCTGGGGTGTTAGCCACCCCTCCCAGTTTGGTGTCATCTGCAAATTTGATCAGGATGCCCTTGAGTCCATCATCTAAGTCGTTGATAAAGATGTTGAATAAGACCGGGCCCAAGACAGAACCCCGTGGCACCCCACTAGTCACTCTTCTCCAGGATGAAGAGGAACCATTGATGAGCACCCTTTGGGTTCAGTCAGTCAGCCAGTTACAAATCCACACATGTTATTTGTCACGTTGGGCAAAAGATTCCTTTTGGGTTGGGTTGGGTGACCCTCATGGCTCCTTCCAACTGTATGGTTCGTGTTGGTGCTCCCTGGGCCCTTGAAGTTGGCTCTATTATTCTGTTACTCTTTTCAGACCCAGCACTAATAATAATAATAATAATAATAATAATAATAATAATAATAATAATAATTTATACCCTGCCCATTTGGCTGGGCTTCCCCAGCCACTCTGGGTGGCTTCTAACAAAATATAAAAATACAGTAATTCATCAAACATTGAAAGCTTCCCTAAACAGGGCTGCCTTCAGATGTAGTCTAAAAGTCTGGTAGTTGTTGTTCTCTTTGACACTGGCGGGAGGGCGTTCCACAGGGTGGGTGCCACCACCGAGAAGGCCCTCTGTCTGGTTCCCTGTAACCTCACTTCTCGCAGGGAGGGAACCACCAGAAGGCCCTCGGAGCTGGACCTCAGTGTTCGGGCTGAGCGATGGGGATGGAGACGCTCCTTCAGGTATACTGGGCAGAGGCTACTCAGGGCTTTAAAGGTCAGCACCAACACTTAATTGTGCTCGGAAACATAACTGGGAGCCAATGTAGGTGTTTCAGGACCGGTGTTATATGGTCTCGGCAGCCACTGCCAATCACCAGTCTAGCTGCCGCGTTCTGGATTAGTTGTAGTTTCTGGGTCACCTTCAAAGGTAGCCCCACATAGAGCGCATTGCAGTAGTCCAAGCGGGAGATAACCAGGTCATGTCCCACTTTGGCAAAACAGGGATCAGGCAGGTAGGGTCTCAGCCTGCGTACCAGATGGAGCTGGTAGACAGCTGCCCTGGACACAGAATTAACTTGCGCATCCATGGACAGCTGTGAGTCCAGAATGACTCCTGCGCACTTGGTCCTTCAGGGGCATAGTGACCCCATTCAGGACCAGGGAGTCCCCCACACCTGCCCACCCCCATGCCCCAGACATGCACTTGGGGACTCATTTTTAACCTTCTGCCATAGATCTGCATGCTGGTAGTGCTTCTGTTTTGACCCGTCTTGGATCAGGCCGTGACCCAGAGGGTCCTGAAGCCCACTGCTTGTAGTACTGTAATTTGTGAAGGGGCAGGTGGCTTCTCCTTAAGGTCCTGGCTGGTCATGATCCCGATCGCGGCTCAAATCAATCCTTTGACCTCCGTGTGGAAGAGCAATTCCTTCCTCATTTAACGGGGAATGGGGCAAACCCCAAAGAATTAAGGAAACGAAATTCCCAAAGCATCCGCCTCAAAAGGCAAACCAGAGTCTTTCGACATAAAGCCTGCATTTGGTTGTAAACAATCCCTCAGGTTGAGGGAGAGAGATAAAGTGCAGGCTTTATTTCATTTCCCTCGAGATTTTATCCAGGGAAGGAAATGGGGGGAAGGGGGGGGGAATAAATACAGTCTCTTCTGGGATTTTCCTCTTCAGATGTTGACTTAATCTGAAAAATTTTGGCAACCAATGAGGCGTGGAGCGTCTGGTCTCACTGCTATCTACTGCAGCTGAATATTTTATCTGGCTGGCAGAAGGCGGCAGAGGGTTGGGAGCAGAGGAAGCTGCCTGTACTCGGGTCATCAGCCCAGTTTACCTCAGTGTTGCCAACCCTGAGTGGCAGCCGCCCTCCAGGACTTCCAGCCCTACAAAGAGATATACCAGGGACTGGTCCTTCTGGACCCTGCTGCTGAGCTGCAACTCCCTCTACAGTGGTACCTCAGGTTACAGAGGCTTCAGGTTACAGACGCTACAGGTTACAGACTCCACTAACCCAGAAATATTACCCCGGGTTAAGAACTTTGCTTCAGGATGAGAACAGAAATCGCGCTCCAGCGGCAGCAGGAGGCCCCATTAGCTAAAGTGGTGCTTCAGGTTAAGAACAGTTTCAGGTTAAGTACGAACCTCCAGAACAAATTAAGTACTTAACCCGAGGTACCACTGTACTTCAAATAAGTAAAAGTAAAGGGAACCCTGACCATTAGGTCCAGTCGTGGCCAACTCTGGGGTTGTGGCGCTCATCTCGCTTTACTGGCCGAGGGAGCCGGCGTACAGCTTCCGGGTCAAGTGGCCAGCATGACTAAGCCGCTTCTGGCGAACCAGAGCAGTTCACGGAAACGCTGTTTACCTTCCCACCGGAGTGGTACCTATTTATCTACTTGCACTTTGACGTGCTTTTGAACTGCTAGGGTGGCAGGAGCAGGGACTGAGCAACAGGAGCTCACCCCATCGCGGGGATTTGAACCGCCAACCTTCTGATCGGCAAGCCCTAGAAGCTCAGTGGTTTAACCCACAGCACTACCCGCACCCCACTTCAAATAAAGCTAGGTTCCAGTTCTCATGGGCCACCAAGTCCGTGTGCCTCAGTTTTGCCTCTGCTGACTCTCCAGGATTTCTTTCCCAGGGATTGAACTGTTTCCAGGGATTGAACTGGGAGCCTTGAACACGAGAAGCAGGTGCTCTGACAATGAGGCCTCCTCCCTCACTGTGAGGCAAGATTCCCCTAGAAATCAACTAGAAAGAGAACTCTGCAAAGGTGGTGAGGGATTCATCTCCTTCATGCCACGGGGGAAGTGCCAAAGAGCCCTGCTAATAGAACTTCTAGGTCTCCACTTGTGATAATGGATTATTTCATCAGTTTCACCCCTCCCTAAAGAAATCAATTCCATCAATGTTGTCTCCAAAAAATTGTACACATCACTTGGGAAGACAGGTGAACTAATGCCAGTGTACTGGAAGAAGCAAAGATCACCAGTGTCAAAGCGATGATTCTTCAACATCAACTTTGTTGGACTGGTTATATTGTTCAGATGCCTGATTATCGTCTTCCAAAGCGACTACTCTATTCCCAACTTAAAAATGGAAAGTTTAATGCTGGTGGTCAACAAAAGAGTTTCAAAGACTCTCTCAAGGAAATCTTAAAAAGTGTAGTATAAACACCAACAACTGGGAAACACTGGCCTGCGAGCGCTCCAGTTGGAGAACAGCCTTTGCCAAAGGTGTCATGGGCTTTGAAGACGCTCGAACTCAGGACGCAAGGGAGAAACGCGCTAAGAAGAAGGCAAGATTGGCAAACCCTCACCGGGATCAGCTCCCCCCCGGAAACCAATGTCCCCACTGTGGACATGTTTATACTACTTTTTTAAAAAAGATCTGCCTTGAGAGAGTCTTTAAACCTCTTTTGTTGACCACCAGCATTATGCTTTCCATTTTTAAGTTCAGAACAGAGTAGTTGCTTTGGAAGACGATCATCAAGCATCCGAACAACATGGCCAGTCCAGCAAAGTTGATATTGAAGAATCATTGCTTCCACACTGGTGTACTGAGTAGAGGCAGCTAACATGGTGCTCTCCAGATGTTGGTCTATAACTAACCATTGTCTCTGCTGGCCCGGGGCTTGTGGGATTTGGAGTCCAGCAGTATTTGAAGGGCGAGGCTCTCCAGGGTTTAGACGGGGGTCTCTCTCTCCTAGCCCTGCCTGGAGAGGACAAAGATTGAATCTGGACCCTTTTCCATGCAACACAGTTGATGACTATGCCTCCTTCCATGTAGATGGGAAAATCTGTGCAGTTGAGGATCACTTATTTGTTTTTTTGCATTCCTACCTCCCCAGTCCTCGTCCGGTGCACTAGCAACTACACCACACTGGTTTTGTAAAATACAGTCTTGGAGGACTCGGAGTGCTCATGGAGTGACCTTAATTCACTGTAGGGGTTTCCACGTTAGGAGCATCCCAGACCCAGAGATTTCAGGGCCCAACCCAGAGTCTTTGGGGGCAATCCCTGGAGATGTCATTGCAGGGAGACCCTGGAGCAGGCCCTGGAGATGGAAGTTAATTGGGAGAAAGGGAGTAGAGGAGGAAAGTCCCCCACCTCGAGTCTCTATATTGTAATTTGTCTGCCCCCCTGGAGACTGAGGCCCTCCAGCTGCCCCCTGGAGGGGTCCAAACAAACCTGGAGGGCTTTGGGTCAGCCCTAGAGGGCTAGGAACCCCAATTCACTGTCTCCTGGAAACTTGCCCCAATGTTGGCCCAGGGAATTCTGCTTTGTCCTCTAATCACAGAAGTGTGGAGTCTCTCCTCCTCCTCCCTCCTCCCTCTGCTCTGCCGCTGCCCCCCATGTCTCCCGAATCCAAACCACCATCTGTCTGGAAGATTATTAGCTGACGGAAGACAAATGTTGCTTTTTTGGAAAGTTCACTTTATCAGTGTGTTTTTAAAAAAAATAAAGAAAGAAAAATTGTGTAGGGAGGGCTGATTTCATTAAAGTCTCCCCCGCCCCCAGAGCAAACTGCAAAATGCATTTAGTGACCATATTGAGAAGTCTAGCTTTTCCTTGTTCTGTGCCTTTAAAATGTATTTTAAAAAATGGGGGGTGGGGGGGGTGGGAGAGAGATTTGAAATCTTCTGGGGGGTCTGTGATAATTAAAAAGATGATGCTCTAACATAATTCTTAATTAAACTGTAATGAGATAAGAATTTGTGTGGTCTGTTCTTTGTCTGTTTGGCGGGATGAGCTTGCTCCCACCATAATTATGTGATTTATGATCTAACACGCCAAGATGTAATTAGTTACAATTTGCCTTGGCCCTCCCTCCCCCTCCCACCTTTTCAAAATTTAAACTTTTATTTAGATTAAAAAAATGTTACGATCTCAGGTTATGCTGGTTTCCCCTGGTGAGAGAGATCTCTCCCCCCCCCTCCTTTAATTACAAAAGAGAGGGGGAGGGGATGTTTCTGCAGAGGAGGGGGCAGAGGACAACAACTGCAATGTGTTGAGAAGCAGATATTCCAGAAAATGCAAATTGGAGGCGAAGGATTTGCAGGAGATGGATGGAATGAGCAAAGCCAGAGATTAGTGGAAGGATCTTGGGGGCAAAGAGAGTGTTCCCAGTGGAAAGAAAAGATAACAATGAAAACTGGAGAAAATCATTTCTGCCCTGGAAGAGAGTAAAACCAAGACTGGAACACAATGTGCTCACAAGTCTTCTTCTTTGGCGATCCCTCGTAGCCGAGTTAGATTGTCTTCCATAAACACAGTTTCAAAAGTGAGTCCATAAGTGGCTGTGGAGGCCGATTCTGGATCCACACGTCCTTCCACAGTGGGGACATAGGTTTCCAGGCGGGAGTTGATCACGGTGAGGGTTTGTCAAGCGTTCCTTCCTCTTAGCACGTTTCTCCCTTTCATTCTGAGTTTGAGCGTCTTCAAAGCTCATGACACCTTTGGTCAAGGCTGTTCTCCAACTGGAGCACTTGCAGACCAGTGTTTCCCAGTTGTCAGTGTTTATACTACATTTTTAAAGATTTGCCTTGAGAGAGTCTTTGAACCTCTTTTGTTGACCACCAGCATTACGCTTTCCATTTTTCAGTTCGGCATCCGCACAACATGACCAGTCCAATGAAGTGGATGTTGAAGAATCATTGCTTCCACCCTGGTGTTCTGAGTAGTGTCAGTCAACATGGTGCCCTCCAGATGTTAGTCTATAACTGAGAAGATGCTGAAGAACCATTGCTTCAACACTGGTGAAGGTAAGCGCCTGTCCACACCTTGGCTTAATTTGGATTGTGAATCACTTGTGCCTCCTTTAACTTGCCCTGGTCCGTGTCACATCCTCCTCCAACTCCGGCCATCTAACACTTTCTGCTCCCTAACTCCTGAGATTCCACCATAACCAGACCCTGGAGAGACCTGTCAGGAGTAAGCATGGACCAATGGTACCAAATAGTATGGGAAACAGCCCTACTAGAAAAATTAACTAATAAACTGAAACTGACACGGGGACAAACAGAAGAAGACACCTTCACCCCGGTATGGCTCCCCTTTATCACATACACAGCTCAACAGGACAATGACAATAATCAACCAACAGCATACAAATCAATATGGCTAACCTGATCCAAAACACCCACCCACCTCACTCACACACGAAAACAAAGATCACCACAGCCAATCACAAACAAACAATCCCATCCTAGGCCAACCCCAACCTCTCTCACCACCAAAGGAACACAAGTGAACAACACAAGCACGCTGACACCAAACTACATACATTAAGCATAATAGAAACACCGCTACCCCACCCCACCCCCATCCATCTCCCCTCCCTCCACCCCCCTTTCTTTCCTTTTTTTTCTTTTTTCTTCTCCCCCTAATGCCTCAACAAATGAAATGGATTTGTAAAAATGTTACATGGGGGAAAAAAAATACGAGGCATTACACTTACACTGTAAAACAAGATAACCCTTAATAAAATATTTCAAAAAAAATAAAAATAAAAATAAAAAAACTAAAAACTCCTGAGATTCCTTGTACAGGTGAGGTGGCTCTCCCATTCAAATCTCCAAAGCCTAGGGATCTAGGGAGGAGATTGTTCGTCTTGAGGATGAGGACTGGCAAGAGCAAAGGGGACTCTTGTCCTTTTACTCAAAGCAACCTGCTTTGAATCCTGGCCAATTTGTTACAGGTAGGGCCCATTCTTTGTGCCACATATTCTAGGCACAGGTCTGTGTCATGGGCATAGCCAAGATTTATTTCTTTTTTTTGGGGGGGGGTGAAGGGGCTCTATGTTTGGGGGCAGAACCGAGTTATCTGTGATGCATTTAGTCAGTTAAGTATTTTTATTTATTTACTTGATTTTGGGGGGACAGCTGCCCTCCTTACACTGCGGAAAACCCTAATGCCGTTTGCCTATTCAGCAGTAGAGCTCTTTCCAGGCATGATCCTTATTATTATTATTAATTTATACCCCGCCCGTCTGGCTGGATTCCCCAAGTCACTCCGGGCAGCTGCCAACAGATTAAAAACAGAACAAAACATCACACATTAAAAACTTCCCTAAACAGGGATGCCTTCAGGTGTCTTCTAAAAGCTTCTTTTAAAGCTCCATACCTGAGCACTTTTATTTTTTATTCTTTCCGGCTCTGGAACTTTCCTCATGAAAACCATTTATTTATTTGATTTTTATTTGATTTTACAAATATAAATTTATAACCATACCAAGTACACACCCATATAGAGAAATTACTCTGAATCTCAAGACTTCCTCCCCCCCACCTCATCCCCTCCATGGATCCTAATTGACAAAATGTTCAACTGCATATTATTTTGTAATCCATATTCTGGGGTTTGTAAAAGTGGCTGGGAGGGTGGGATCCCTTTCAACTCTCTTGCTTGTACCATGGCCTGCATTTGTTCTGCGTGACTTCTCTCTCTCTCTCTCTCTCTCTCTCTCTCTCTCAATCTCTCTCTCTCTCTCTCTCAATCTCTCTGTCTCTCTCTCTCTGTCTCTCTCTCTCTCACAATCTCTCTCTCTCTCTCTCTCTCTCTCTCTCTCTCTCTCTCTCTCTCTCTCTCTCTCTTTCTCTCTTTCTCTCTTTCTCTCTCTGCCCTGAACTGGTTCCCTTGCCTTGATACCATCTCAGCCGCTGGATATATTGTGTTTTGAAATTCCGAAAGCAGCCCACCTGTGTGATGTGTTGTTAATTTTAACATCCAACCCCAACACCTGCAGGGTCCAAAATGTGCTTTTTTTAAAAAAAAAAAAAAAGTCTCAATGCTGCTGCTGCGAGCTCCTTGGTCTTTTTATCTTCCTGCAAACCTCTGTCTGTCTGTCTGCCTCTCTCTACATAAGGTAAAAGGCAAAGGACCCCTGGATGGTTAAGTCCAGTCAAAGGCGACTATGGGGTTGCGATGCTCATCTTGCATTCAGGCTGAGGAAGCCGGTGTTTGTCCGCAGACATACTCTATGTGCCGCAGTCTGTAGCTGGAGACCAATTTGGATAAATGTTTGCATTCTCCCCCTCCCTGGCTTACCCCCACCCGCTTTCTTCTCTCTCAAGGGTAATTGCTTTCCTAGTTTCATTTTCCTGTAATGTGCTTATTTTACAAGTTAACTGTGGTCAGAAAAAAATAGATATTAGAAGATTGTGTATTCAACATTCTTGCATCCTCCTCCTCCATCGGCTTGTTTTGGGGGTGAAGTTGGTGTTGGGTGGATGCATGTGGAGCAAAACAGCTGCTTTGGACACCTGAGCGCAATGCATGTTTCGCTTGCTGAAAGGCGCATGTTGTGTCCGTTAAACGAATCGGCGGGAAACAGTCTTTGTGCAACGGTTAATTATGAGAGCCATGGTGGTTGGAGGTTTGGTGTTAGGTACTGGAGTTCTCACCCTGGGCCAGCAGGGGGATACTGTAGATAGTTTTCACTCAGGTCCACATATGCAAATAAGGAATTGAAAGCGACGTTCAGTGATTGGATAGTTACAGAAAGTTGCTACCGTTGCTTTGTAGTGGAGCTCTATATAAGCAGGTTGGCTGGACCCTTCAGTCCAGTTCTGGCCTGTGAATAAACAAGAGCTGTTTGAAGAATCGCTGTGTCGTCTGATACGTTCACCCACAACTTAACATTTAGAGCATGGGTAGGCAACCTAAGGCCCGGGGGCCAGATCCAGCCCAATTGCCTTCTCAATCCAGCCCGCAGTCGGTCCGGGAATCAGCGTGTTTTTACCTGAGTAGAATGTGTCCTTTTATTTAAAATGCACCTCTGGGTTATGTGTGGGGCATAGGAATTCATTCATCCCCCCCAAAAAAAATAGTCTCGCCCCCCACAAGGTCTGAGGGACAGTGGACCGGCCTCCTGCTGAAAAAGTTTGCTGACCCCTGCTCTAAGGGCTCAAGGTGGTTCTCTGCAGCAACCCTGTCTATTTGTTGGTTATTTATAAATAACATTTTGGTTAGGCTGAGAGAGAGAGATGACTGGCCCCCAAGTTCACCCCGAGAGCTTCAAGTGGCTGAGGGATCTGAACCCTCATCTCTCCTGGGTCCTCGTGTGGCTACACCATGCCAGGTCTCATACACAACCTAAGCATGGGGGGGGAGAGGCTCATAGGGTTAACAGCCCCAGAGATCTTGCTTCCCTTTTAGGTCTCCAGCCCCACAGTCCAGTGCAGAGCAAACACGTCTCACTGTCTGCAGTTTTCAGCATCCAGCTTTACACACACACACACACACACACACACACACCTCTGCACATGGTTCTCCCATGTAGCATCTATGCGTGACAGGGCAGAAAGGCCCCCTCATTTCTTCTACGGCACAGGGCATCACCTCTGGATATGCAAAATTGTGGTCTTTAACTACCCAGACCATGGGTAGGCAAACTAAGGCCTGGGGGCCGGATCCGGCCCAATTGCCTTCTCAATCCGGCCCACGGACGGTCCGGGAATCAGCGTGTTTTTACATGAGTACAATGTGTCCTTTGATTTAAAACGCATCTCTGGGTTATTTGTGGGGCATAGGAATTCATTCATCCCTCCAAAAAACATATAGTCCGGCCCCCCACAAGGTCTGAGGGACAGTGGACTGGCCCCCTGCTGAAAAAGTTTGCTGATCCCTGACCTAGACCAAAGCTAGATGGAGAGGTGTGCTTGCAGAAACTAGCTCCCTGTTGGTTGTCCTCCGTCTGCTTTGGGAGACAGCGGAGGAATGTGCCTTTGAGGGTGAGGTCAAGCCTGGCTGTAGAGAATGATGTGGGAGAGACATGTTTTGTTGCAGCCGGGGCAAGCGAAGGTGTCTGGTGGTGCTGCTGCAGATGTACCAGGGCGTTCTCTGCGCAGCCCCCAGCGGTCATTCCTCCTCTGTTCACTGCTATCGATACACGACTTGTCTCCAGGGCAATCGTCTGCAAGGGATTCTCATCTGGAGGGGTTGGTGTTGCTTCATGTCTTGTTTGCAGACACCTTCGTACTGCCAAAGGATCCTGCCATCTCCCAAGATGGGCCTGGGAGAGCGCAGCTTCGTCTGAGACAGCATCTTGCCATGTGATGCCCAAAATGTGTTGTTGTTTAGTTGTTTAGTCGTGTCCGCCTCTTCATGACCCCTGGACCAGAGCACGCCAGGCACTCCTGTCTTCCACTGCCTCCTGCAGTTTGGTCAGACTCATGTTCGTAGTTTCGAGAACACTGTCCAACCATCTCGTCCTCTGTCGCCCCCTTCTCCTTGTGCCCTCCATCTTTCCCAACATCAGGGTCTTTTCCAGGGAGTCTTCTCTTCTCCTGAGGTGGCCAAAGTCTTGGAGCCTCAGCTTCAGGATCTGTCCTTCCAGTGAGCACTCAGGGCTGATTTCCTCCAGAATGGAGAGATTGGATCTTCTTGCAGTCCATGGGACTCTCAAGAGTCTCCTCCAGCACCAGAATTCAAAAGCATCAATTCTTCGGCCATCAGCCCAAAATGTAAAATTTACATGTGTCGCTCTGCCTGTGGCTCAGAAAGGCCTGTGCCCCCTGCAATAGCCAGTACCAGCCTTTAGGGGACAACAACAGCCGCTCCCCCCTGCCTTGTCCTCTCCCCTCCTTTTAAAAACCAAACAAACCCCCAAGACCAACAATTGAGGCTTTGAGTTAAGAGAGAACAATTGAGATGTGACCTTTTGAAGCAACTTAAATAGAACATTTATGTTTAAAAGGAGGGGAGCCGGGCTCCAGAGAAGCTTTAAAGAGCCATTTATTAAAGTATGAAAAGGTTGTGGTTCCCCTCCTTCCCTTTCTCCCTCTCCTTTCAGGATTTGCATATAAATGATTGCAAAGGATGGTTTTTGGCTGGAGAGAAGGGGGGGGGGGCAACTCCTCTCTTTCTCAAAAGTCCACCTGCAGCTGATCTAAGTGGCTGCTGCAGGCTTGGGGGAAAATAAAGTCTCAGTAGCAATTTAGGATAATCCGGGCTCCCCTAAGTCTACGTGGCTGGGGCTTTTCAGTATGCAAGCTCTGGAATCTAATTAAGGCCTGTCTGCTTAAATGGAGGTTGTGCGGGGGGGGGGGGGGGCGGGCACTTGGACTGAGCAAAGGAACCTTTTGATGTTTTATTTTTCTCTGAACTGGAGATCTTACCCTCGGAACTAACAAAGGACGCACCTGTCAACTTTTGCTTCTTGCAACACTCCCCCCACCCCAATTCTAGGGTTGGAATATATATATATATAGAATGCATTTTCTTGCAAAATTTCCCAAATATGTGTCTCTCTCCCCCCCCCCCCAAATTTAAGTACGGGGTGACCAAAATCGATGTGCACAGACTACCACCCCCGACCTGTGAGTTTCCTTCAGGTGGGCTTCAAGGGCGACTCATATTCATTCATTTATTTATTTTCTTTATTCCTTCTTTTGTTTTGTATTTTATTTCACTGTATTGAAATCTTAATCTCGTATGACTTTTTTGTTTTATAAAAAGAAAAGTCTGCATGTAGCACTGCTCGTTACAATTGCTGAACAGTGAGTGGTTGCAGCAGCAGCAGAGGGAAAGGGGCAGAATCGCTAAGCAAAGACCACCAGCAATTTCCAAGTGGTCCAGGAGGGAAGAAATTTTTGAAGCTAGTATAACCATTTTTGCAAGCTATGTCTCTCTTTCCCCCGCCCCTCCCCAAAAAGAATGCATTTTTTGCACATTACTGTGAATAATCTTCCTCTAAGACAGTGGTACCTCTAGTTGCAGACATGATCCATTCCGGGGTGCCGTTTGCACCCTGAAAAGTCCGCAACTAGAGCAGCGCTTCTGTTCAAGCGTGATAGAGCACTTCTGTGCATGTGCGAAGCGCGCAGAATATGTGCGGCAAGCCGGAAAGACGCAACATGAACCTAACGCAACATAAGGTATGACTGTACAGAAGAATGTAAGGTTGGTCGTCACGCTGCAGTTCACACGGTCGCCACTAGGCGGCCACACCAACTCCAGCATGACAGGGGCAGGTGAGCTGTTTAATGGAGGGTGGAGGCACTTCAGAGAGCAGTTTATCAATTTGTGATCTGGGAGGGGAGGGGAGGTTTGGGCTAGCTGTGAAGCAGATAGGTGAGGGAGGAAAGGTTGGCCAGGTGGGATTGGACCCCAAAGGGTCATCTAGCCGAAACCCCCTGCAGTGTAGGAAGATTTGCATTGAAATGGGAACTAAACAACTTTCTCCCTCACCCTGACTCTCACTGGCCCTGTGGAATAGCCAGTGTCCTAAGATGCGGAAAGTCTTGCAGAAGAGAATAATAATATAATAAAATTTTATTTATATCTTTATTTATATCCTGCCCTCCCCAGCCGAAGCCAGGCTCAGAGTGGCTAACAATAATAAAAGTAACACAGCATTCTAAAATCAATTCATTCTAAAATCAATTCAGAATCAAATTAATGGCAACCATTGGGCTAGTGTTCTGTGAGGGTTACCAAGGAGGGGGTCAGACTTTGCCCTGGCCAAAGGCCTGGTGGAACAGCTCTGTCTTGCAGGCCCTACGGAAAGATGTCAAGTCCCGCAGGGCCCTAGTCTCTTGTGACAGAGCGTTCCACCAGATTGGGGCCACGGCCGAAAAGGCCCTGGCTCTGGTCGAGGCCAGCCTAACCTCCCTGTGGCCCGGGACCTCCAAGATGTTTTTGTCTGAAGACTGTAAGGTCCTCTGTGGGACATACCAGGAGAGGCGGTCCCGTAGGTACGAGGGTCCTAGGCTGTATAGGGCTTTGAAGGTTAAAACCAGCACCTTAAACCTGATTCTGTACTCCACGGGAGCCAGTGCAGGGTAGAGGGGAATTCTTCACTTCAGGAAGGCTGGGTCAGAGCTGGCAGTGACTAACCAGGAGACAGAGAGACCCTGGAAGCTTAGGAGAAGCACTGACTGGGTGTGTAACAACAGGACTCAGTCTGAGAGGTGTGCAGAGAAGGGCAACCAAGATGATCAAGGGTCTGGAAACTGTTACCGGAAAAATCCGAGGGCTCCCTTGGACAAAAAGTAAAGACACCAACCAGAGTAAATTGGAGCAAATCAGCAGCCTGTAGGCTTGGCCTTTCTTGACTGTTGCAACAGGGTGCTCCCCTCACTTGCAGGTGAGAGGAAAAGACACAGAAAAATGGTGTGCAAGACCTTATAAAAACTTTTGAAATTCCCCTCCTCTAGGTCAAGCCCACCCCCAGAAACATCATGCATACATTACAGAAAGGAGGGGTTGAGGGAGGAGTTGTGGTGGTAACCTGAGTGTCCTGTCACCTGGCTGGTTCCCTTCTCCCCCCCTCCCCATGAGTCACTTCCAGGAGACAAAGGGGAGTTTGCAGTTTCCTGCCCCCAGAGGGAAGATCTGATCATTGTCCTTTGTTCCAGTCCATGCTGAATCCACTCCCATATGCAAGTTCTTTGTGATCTTGATTGTCTTCTGTCTAGGACCATCAGGGTTGGCATAGCAACTGTGCTGGGATGGTGACGGGATTATGGCTGCCCTCTTTCAAACCTTCCCCATTTTGTAGTCCTTCCTTCATGGAGTAAAATAAAAGTGGAACAGTGCAAAACCGATGTATGGTTGATTTTCTATGAATTTATAACAGAAGCGTAGCGTATGTAGTGTGTGAGTGTGTGTGTGTGAGTGAAGTTTGTACAAACTGAATGATTGGGGTGGGGGGTTCCTGCTACAAAACCAAGGCCTGGAAAAGGAGAGATGGGAAGAGCCATCTTCCAATATCTCAAGGAGCTGCCCCATGGAACTGGGAGCAAGTTTGATTTCTCCTGCCCAGGCGGGCAGGACTCAAAACAATGGCTTCAAGTTATAAGAAAGGAGATTGCAACTAAGCGTCAGGAATAATATTCTGACAGTAAGAGCTGTTTCACAGTGGAACAGACTTCCTCAGAAGATGGTAGTAGAGTCTCCTTCCTTGGAGGTTTTTAAGCAGAGGTTGGATGTTGTTGTAAATAAAAATATGCCCTTTTCCCTTATGGGGTATCCAAGAGCCCATATAGAGTCCTTACATAGGTTCCCTATTGGTAGGAGAGAATAACAGAGGCCAACCAGAGAATATTGAAGAAGCAAAGCAGCTAGTAAGCTTGATCTTTATTGATCTGTTGCAACAGGGTGCTCCCCTCACACGCAGGAGAGGAAGAGGACCCCCAAAATTGCTGTAGATCCTGTAGATCAAGACCACCCCCAGAAACATTATGCATTCATCACAGAAGGGGTGTAACCTAAGACCACCCCTCAGATAAAAGGTAAAGGTAAAGGTACCCCTGCCCGTACGGGCCAGTCTTGACAGTCTCTGGGGTTGTGCGCCCATCTCACTTAAGAGGCCAGGGGCCAGCGCTGTCCGGAGACACTTCCGGGTCACGTGGCCAGTGTGACATCGCTGCTCTGGCGAGCCAGAGCCGCACACGGAAACGCCGTTTACCTTCCCGCTGGTAAGCGGTCCCTATTTATCTACTTGCACCCGGGGGTGCTTTCGAACTGCTAGGTTGGCAGGCGCTGGGACCGAGCAGCGGGAGCGCACCCCGCCGCAGGGATTCGAACCGCCGACCTTTCGATCGGCAAGTCCTAGGCGCTGAGGCTTTAACCCACAGCGCCACCTGCATCCCAAACACCCCTCAGATAAGGGGATCTAAAACAGAACATTTGCATGATGTTTTCTCCTGTGCTTTGTTTATTTCCTGTCTGGCAGGTTACTTGGATTTCTTGGGGAGCCTGGGGAGTCTTTTGTAATGATAAGGCTCACTCCCTTATTCAAACACAGATTAAGACAGGATTTGTGAAGGAAGAGACAATGGGGAGGCGTTTCCATTTTGACCATGCGGAGAAACATTTGCTCAGTTTAGGAATCAAAATGGTTCCAGGTTGGCTTTCCTGTGCTGATCTATGTATGTGTGGTTATGAACGTTGCCATATATCTAAGACCATAAAATTCCTATCACAATGTCCACCTGTCATGTATGATGTAATTGAGATTCCTGCATTGTAGGGGGTTGCGCTGGATAACCCTTGAAGGCAGGTGTGTGTGTGTGTGTGTGTGGGTGTGGGTGTGGTCCCTTCCAGCTCTACAATTATATGAACGCAGGCACCCTCATCCTCTTCATGAACCATCCCTACCATCTGCCAAGGCTATAATAAAAACTAGGCTGTGGGATATTGAACGCCAAGAACTAACAGTAGCAGCAGAGAAAACATGTCCCCCTCTTTATTTTCAACTTTCTTGGGCACATGAGTCTAACCACAATTACCTTGAATTTCTGCTCAACCCTCAAGAAAGAAGTGCATTTTCGCTGGCCAGGTTTAACCTCCTTTGGGGAAGGTTCTCAGGCAGGGTGGAAGGAGAAAGAACTTGCCCATGTGAAGACCACCTGGTGGAAACCCTTACACACATGGTTCTTAATTGTAAACTATATTCTGATCTCCGCCAGCAATTTCTAGATCAACTCTGTATACCCAAATGGAAAGCAGAGTTGGAGGTCATACATTTTCTATTACCGGCGAATGATCACCAAGTTAGTGGCTAAATATCTCTATTTGGTTTATTGTCATCAAAATACACTGCAGACGTCTGATATCCCTGGGGACCTAGAGATGTGGCGATAGACTGCTCTGCCTCCTTTCTTTTAGCAAATGTTTTGCTAAAAGTTTTGCTAAATGTTTACCACCGAGGAAGTGGTAATTCTGTATTGATTTGTTTTGGATGTTTGTATGTGATGCCAATAAAAGATTTGATGATGGTGATATTGATGAACCCTCTTTCTCTCTGAGTTCACTCTCTGGGCTGAAGTGGAGAGGGCATTGTGTGAAAATGGTTGCAGAGTTGGTTCCAGAGAGCTGGCATTGGGACAGGAATGCTTTTGACTGCCCCCCCCCCCGGCATTTGCATTCAGGTATTGGGGGGGTATTTTGCCCTCCAATGCTCTTTAACAGGTACATGAAGCTGTTAGCAGGACTTGGTGGGAATGGCCCTGTGTGTGTGGCTGGTGGCACCCAGTTCTGCCTCTTTGTAATACAGTGGTACCTCAGGTTAAAGATGCTTCAGGTTACATACGCTTCAGGTTACAGACTCCGCTAACCCAGAAATAGTACCTCGGGTTAAGAACTTTGCTTCAGGATGAGAACAGAAATTGCACGGCAGCAGCGGGAGGCCCCATTAGCTAAAGTGGTGTTTCAGGTTAAGAACAGTTTCAGGTTAAGTACGGACCTCCAGATCGAATTAAGTACTTAACCCGAGGTACCACTGTATCTGAATCAGGAGAAGCCAAGCAGGTTGGCCCTATGAATGAGACAGGTCAGGTACCTATTCTGGAGAAGGTTGTGCTCCCTTTAGAGAAACAGATACATAGTTTTGGAGTGTCCCTGGATCTCGAGGCACAGGTGAACTTGGTGGCTGGAATTATAGAACTTGGAGTTGGAAGGTTCCTCTGCAATGCATGGATCACTGCTAAAGACTGGGGGAGCCTTTTACCAGCTTCAGTTGGTATGACAGCTGCATCCATTCCTGGACCAATGATGGTTTGGGCACTGGTAGCCCCAGGGCTGGATTACTGCAGTGCAGTCTGTGTGGGGCTTCCCTTGGACTCAGCAGCTAGTGCATCTTGTTGACAGCGTATCTGCTGTGGGAGCAGAACTGGCTGTCAGTATGCACTGGGGCACAGTTCAATATTTTTTCTTTTAGCATTTGAGTTCCTAGTCATCTTGGGTAGAGGATTCTAGGTCATCTAATAATAATAATAATAATAATAATAATAATAATAATAATAATTTTTATTTATACCCCACCCTTCCTGGTTAAAAAAACGGGCTCAGGGCAGCTAACAGCAAATTTAAAACACTTAATTGTAAAAGCAGCATAAAATACAGTATAAAAACACGAATAACAATAAAATTCAAAGTTCAGAAATCAATTTAGGGGAAATCCATCTAATAAGCATTAGATAATCTGCAGGGCTAGCTGGCTGAATTGGTCCTAATTGGGCCAGCAGGGAGGCCAGGGGAGAATTAGCTGTGGGATCTCAGAGCAGGTGATCTTCATAAAAGGGGAGGGAAGAGAAGGGAAATAAAAGATCAGGCTGAATTCAAATTAAAGGCCAGGTGGAATAGCTCTGTCTTACAGGCACGATGGAAGGAGGTTAAATCTTGAAGGGCCCTGGTCTTATGGGACAGAGCATTCCACCAGGTCGGAGCCATCACTGAGAAGGCCCTGGCCCTGGTGGAGGATAATCTGACTTCCTTAGGGCTCGGGACCTCTAAACTATGGTTATTCATGGACCTTAAGGTCCTCTGCAGGGCACACCAGGAGAGGCGGTCCTGTAAATATGAGGGCCCTAAGCTAAGGTCCTTATCTAAGGGACCACCTCACCCCTATTGATCCTTCCCTGGACCCTGCACTCCTCAGGTGGGGGCACTGCAGAGAGGAATGTACACCCTGGAGGTGTGCTTAGCATGTATTAGAAACTGGCCTTTTAGTGTTGCGGTCCTTGCTCTCTGGAATCAATTGCCAGCTGAAATGAGCCAAGCGCTGAGCACATTGCCCCTGGCCTCTTAAGTGAGATGGGCGCACAACCCCAGAGTCTGGCAAGACTGGCCCGTATGGGCAGGGGTACCTTTACCTTTACTTTAAAGGTACCCCTGCCCGTACGGGCCAGTCTTGACAGACTCTGGGGTTGTGCGCCCATCTCACTTAAGAGGCCAGGGGCCAGCGCTGTCCGGAGACACTTCCGGGTCACGTGGCCAGCGTGACATCGCTGCTCTGGCGAGCCAGAGTCGCACACAGAAACGCCGTTTACCTTCCCGCTGGTAAGCGGTCCCTATTTATCTACTTGCACCCGGGGGTGCTTTCGAACTGCTAGGTTGGCAGGCGCTGGGACCGAGCAGCGGGAGCGCACCCCGCCGCAGGGATTCGAACCGCCGACCTTTCGATCGGCAAGTCCTAGGCACTGAGGCTTTAACCCACAGCGCCACCTGGGTCCCCACATTGATATTTAGGCAGCTGCTAAAGAAAGCTTTCGCTGAAGTCATTTTACGGCATATTAATTGCAGAAATGGCTTTCTTGCTTTTCATTTATTGAGTTTGCAGTCTTTTGTGTTTTATCTCACTGTGCACTGCTTCAGTGGTTTTGGTTGCAACGTGGCTTTATAAACCCAACAAGGCTATTTGCCAGAGTTTAGCACAGCACAGACTCAGGTTTGCTCCCCTTATAAGTAAAGGGACCCCTGACCATTAGAAGAAGAAGAAGAAGAGGAGTTTGGATTTGATATCCCGCCTTTCACTCCCCTTCAGGAGTCTCAAAGCGGCTCACATTCTCCTTTCCCTTCCTCCCCCACAACAAACACTCTGTGAGGTGAGTGGGGCTGAGAGACTCCAGAGAAGTGTGACTGGCCCAAGGTCACCCAGCAGCTGCAGGTGGAGGAGCGGAGACACATTAGGTCCAGTCATGGCCGATTCTGGGGTTGTGGCGCTCATCTCGCTTTATTGGCCGAGGGAGCCGGCGTACAGCTTCCGGGTCATGTGGCCAGCAGGACTAAGCCGCTTCTGGAGAACCAGAGCAGCGCACGGAAACGCCGTTTACCTTCCCGCCAAAGCAGTACCTATTTATCTACTTGCACTTTGACGTGCTTTCAAACTGCTGGGTTGGCAGGAGCAGGGACCGAGCAATGGGAGCTCACCCCGTCGCGGGGATTCGAACTGCCGACCTTCTGATTGGCAAGTCCTAGGCTCTGTGGTTTAACCCACAGCGCCACCCGCGTCCCTTGCTCCCCTTAAGCCCTTGAAAAAGCAAGCCACAACTCTCCTTGTGGCTACCAATACATGCCGCATCACTGTTGGGTTTGGCCTATTACTTTGCTCATTTCACTAAATATAGCATCTGTCAGAGCTGCCTCCAGGTCCCAGCTCACAGAGGACCAACGCTAGGCTGTAGTTATGTACAAAAATCTTTATTGAGATTCAGTTTCCATTTTAAAGCCGCAGCGTGCAGCTCTACGTCTCGACCTTAGACCGGCGAAGTCCCGTCTGAGTCTCCTCCCCTTCCACACCAGTTTAAGACCCTCGCCTTGCTCCACCTCTTCCTAAGTTCCTTTCTCCTCTGGGCCCTCCTGCCCGCTAGGGTCTCATCTTTCCTGGACTCCTCTGACGCTGACCCTGATGATTCTTGCCCCTCCTTCCGGCGGGCTTTAGGACCTGGTTCCCTATCCGGGCTACCTTCTGTGCCGCTCGCCTGTACCTTTGAACTTGGCGCGCGCGCCCAGCCTGCAACTTTCCTCTTGACCGTTAACTCGCTCTCCGATGGAGGCGTGGTCAACCCTGACTCATCTTCTCTCGCTGGTGGTGCATATGTGGGCTCTGACACCTGGAACTCCTCCCCCCCACTGCGCTCTGGTGGGGAAGCTGGTCCTGATTTCCAACTGCTGCTCTGGGAGTCCCCGCTGGCCCCTTGCTTCTGGGGTGTCCCCCTTGGGTCGCCCCTTGCCCTGCCCATCGGCGCCCCCTTCTGTGAATCTTCCGATTCGCTTGAGAGGCTCATGGAATCTCTCGAATTGCTGTCATATTCTCCTACGCTGCCCTCGGATTGCTCCCCCTCGCTCTCCATCTCTTCTCCTCCCTGCGCTCCGGCTGAGTCCCTGACAGCATCCCATAATTTTGCCACCTTGACAGGGCCATCACATGGGGATTCATGATCCTTGTGTTACAGCCCCTCCCACGTATTGTTATGCACCACTTGTGGGTAGAAGCTGAGACAAGACCTAGAGGGGGACTTGTGGTTGTGGGCAGTAACCCGGGTAGATGCCTTGCTTGTTTCAGCTGCTCACGCCAGGGGAGCATCAAATCGAGAGCAAGTATCAGGCAGGCCCAAAGTCCATTTCTGGGGCCTAATCCGACCCACCAGGCGATTTAATCCGGCCCTTGCCACAGTAAAATCCAAAAGAAAGCTCAACAACTTTGGTCAGCCCTCTCACATTCTTTACTTCATCAAATCTGGCCCTCTTTGAAAAAAGTTTGGGCCATAGCTGTCAACGTTTCCCTTTTTTAAAGGGAAATTCCCTTATTCTGAGGGATGCGGGTGGCGCTGTGGGTTAAACCACTGAGCCTAGGACTTGCCGATCAGAAGGTCGGCGGTTTGAATCCCCACGACGGGGTGAGCTCCCGTTGTTCGGTCCCTGCTCCTGCCAACCTAGCAGTTTGAAAGCATGTCAAGTGCAAGTAGATAAATAGTTACCACTCTGGCGGAAAGGTAAACAGCGTTTCTGTGCGCTGCTCTGGTTCGCCAGAAGCGGCTTAGTCATGCTGGCCACATGGCCCGGAAGCTGTCTGCGGACAAACGGCGGCTCCCTCGGCCAATAAAGCGAGATGAGGGCCGCAACCCATTTAAAGTTTATTTACAGAAACACTGTAAAATTAAAAAATGTTAGAGGGAGGTTGGAATGAAGCTAAGTGGTTTTAGCAATAATGTGGTTAAGGGGTACGTAAAAATGGATTGTTAACATGTAAAAATGTAAAGTTATAATATATTACGATAAAGTATCAAGATAAATGCAAAAAGGGTAAGGACTTGCTGAAACAACAACTGAACTAGAATACAAAAGAGGGAGGTGTGAGGAGGCCAGGGAAATAAGTAAAGGAAAGATAAGACATGGAAAGATTGAAATGTTTTTAATTGCTTTTTTACTTTTTCTGTATTTTGTATTTTGTATTTTTTGTTTTCTTTTTCTTTTTTCATTTTTGTAATTTTTTTTGAAACTTTAATAAATATTATTATATATATATATATATAAAAAGAGATGAGGGCCGCAACCCCAGTCGGCCACAACTGGACCTTTTACCTTTACCCTTATTCTTAATAGGATTCCTCGCAAGAAAAGGGAAAAGTTGACAGCTATGGTTTGGGCATCCCTGGAGTATCGGCATTTGCACACGTGTGCAGATGTGCATATGCTGCCCACAGGCTTTTGCAGATGTGAGTGTGTGCATTATGCAACAATTCCCTTCCTTCCTCCACGGAGAGAGAGGGTGAGTGCGCCGTTTATCTTTCTTGCTTGAAGGCTCCTTCTCCACCTGCATCAGAAGCAGACCAGGTGTGTTGGCAGCTAGCAATGAATGCCTAGCATATGCTTGTTGCTTGTAATGCAAGAGGCTGCTGTTGAAGTGTGAGAGTGTTAGCAGCTGTGGGTTACTGGGAGGCGGCGTATATAGACGGAGCTCAAAGCCGGAGCCTTATTCAGATTGGATTGCTTTATCCAGCTGCAAAGTGCCCCCACGCCCCCGTGCTTTTTAGCATCAATAAAGGTAAAGGTAAAGGTAAAGGTACCCCTGCCCGTACGGGCCAGTCTTGACAGACTCTGGGGTTGTGCGCCCATCTCACTTAAGAGGCCAGGGGCCAGCGCTGTCCGGAGACACTTCCGGGTCACGTGGCCAGCGTGACATCGCTGCTCTGGCGAGCCAGAGCCGCACACGGAAACGCCGTTTACCTTCCCGCTGGTAAGCGGTCCCTATTTATCTACTTGCACCCGGAGGTGCTTTCGAACTGCTAGGTTGGCAGGCGCTGGGGACCGAGCAGCGGGAGCGCACCCCGCCGCAGGGATTCGAACCGCCGACCTTCCGATCGGCAAGTCCTAGGCGCTGAGGCTTTAACCCACAGCGCCACCTGCGTCCCATTTAGCATCAATAAAGGAGATGCCAAAAAAGAAAAGGAAAAAAAAAGAATTTAAGGAGCACATTGCTGTAAGCATAAAAGATCAACAACAAATAATCCTTTTAGACACATTGCTGGAATGAGAGACCAGTTAGGGAAGCAGCCAGACCTTTGGATGATAAAGACAGGCTAGGTAAAGGTAAAGGGACCCCTGACCATTAGGTCCTGTTGTGACCAACTCTGGGGTTGTGGCGCTCATCTTGCTTTATTGGCCGAGGGAGCCGGCGTACAGCTTCCTGGTCATGTGGCCAGCAGGACTAAGCCGCTTCTGGCGAACCAGAGCAGAGCACGGAAACGCCGTTTACCTTCCCGCCGGAGTGGTACCTATTTATCTATTTGCACTTTGACGTGCTTTCGAACTGCTGGGTTGGCAGGAGCAGGGACCGAGCAACGGGAGCTCACCCCGTCGCGGGGATTCGAACCGCCAACCTTCTGATCGGCAAGCCCTAGGCTCTGTGGTTTAACCCACAGCGCCACCTGCATCCCAAAGGCAGGCTAAGGTGTGCTAAAGGAGGAGGTTGCCAGGTGAATTCTTTGCGTCTGCCTTTGCAGCAGAGAGACGCAGGGCAGATCACAGGGAGGAACGGAGGCAAACAGTGGAGACAAAGTTGTAGCCCTAATAGGCAAAATGAAAACCGCCAAACCTGGGTGGCTTCCACCCAAGAGCTCTTAAAGAACGCCAGTGTGACATGCTGACCTTGTAACAAAAATACGTAGCTTGTCCCTCAGATCATCCTCTGCCTCCCTATCTGAGGACAGGAAAGTAGCCAATGTAGTGCCAATTTTAAAAAGGAGGGAGATCCTGGAAATTTCAAGCTGGTTTGCTTAACCTCTGTCCCAGGAAAACTGGCGGTTGTTGGGAGATTGAATTGCCGAGCATGGAGAAGAACCAACAACGGGCTACGAAGCAGGAAACGGAGTAGGAATAAATGGGCAGCCCTCCCAATGGAGGGATGTTGCAAGTCTCCCCAAGTACCTAGGCCTTTTGGCTAGTTCATAAATGAGCTAGAGTTTGGGGTGAGCAGTGAGGCAGCCAAGTTTGCCGACGATACCAATTTGTTCATGGAGCTTAAAAGCAAAAGAGGGCTGCTGCAAAGGAACTCCAAAATGATCTTTCCAAACAGAGCGAATGGGTAAATGCAACTCATTGCAGACAGATGCAGGGCAAACAAAACTTAATTTCACATATACACTTGTGGGATCGGAACTTGCAGCGACTGACTCTCCCCATATGAAACCCACCTGGACCCTGCAATCATCCTCTGAGACCCTTCTTTGCTTTATCCAGTGTGCCTCCATGAGGGGTCCGGAGGGTAGCAGCACGAGAACAGAGCCTTTTCTCTGGTGGCTCCCCATTTGTGAGATGCTCCCCCCAGGCAGGCTCACCTGGCACCTTCATTATGCACCCCTATTAGGCACCAGGCAAAAACGTCCCTCCTCTCCCAGGCCTTTGGTTAATTAATCTCTGACCATCTTAACTGTGTGTAAGGTTTATAGTTTTTTTTATGTTATTTTTTGTGTGTTTTCATACTGTGCCCTGTGATCTTTGGATGAAGGGTGTATTTAAATTTAGTAACTAATAACAACAGCAGATAGCTCGATGAAGATGCTGACCTAGGGTGCAGCAGCTATGAAAAACCCAAATTCCATGCTAGGGAGAATTAGGGAAATAAATTGAAAATAAACTGCTGTCATACAAATCTGTGGCGTGACTGCATTTGGAATAATGCACAGTGTTTTGGGGGAGCTTTCAAAGAGGATTAGACAAACGACAAATTCATTGAGGGTGGGGGGTGGGGGAAGGTTCTCAGTGGCCACAATGGCGATGTCTGTTTTTCAACATTGTGATGCACTGACATATCACAATGTCTGAAATAAGGGTGGAAACTACCGTATTTTTTGCTCTATAAGACACACCAGACCACATGACGCACCTAGTTTTTGGAGGAGGAAAACAAGAAAAAAAATATTCTGAATCCCAGAAGCCAGGACAGCAAGAGGGATCGCTGCGCAGTGAAAGCAGCGATCCCTCTTGCTGTTCTGGCTTCTGGGATAGCTGCGCAGCCTGCATTCGCTCCATAAGACGCACACACATTTTCCCTCACTTTTTAGGAGGAAAAAAGTGAGTCTTATACAGCAAAAAATACGGTATGTGGAGGCGAACAGGGTATATTGTCCTGGCAACTGCTACTATTTAAGGGTCTAAAACGGATGCAATTTTTACTTACCTTTAACGTTTTGCTACAACTGTTAATTTTATAGTAGAGAGCAACAGGCGCAGAAGGAATCATGAAAGAAACGATGACCGGCTTAATGGGTTTCCCTCGCATCGGGATTTTTTTACGTAGCGCGGGCACGCCTTGTGATTTGCAATATGTTGCCGTGTCAAATATTTATGGAGCCATTACGATGATGCAGACTTCAAACCGCTTTTGGTCGATGTAGCGATACATCACCCAGCCCTGCTCCGAGCAGTGAACAGAGGGGATGATGGAGACAGGGCCTGGACTATCCACTTAATGCGAAATCAAAGAGTCCTGGGAGCTGTAGTTTGCTTATGGGTGCTGAGAGCAACCAGTGAGGAGACCCCTATTCTCCTCTGAGCTGCTGTTTCCTGGAGTGATTTATCAATAGAACCCTCTTCCCAGGAAGATCTGGGAGGGAAATAGGGGTCTTCCGAAGGTTCCTAGAACTCTTTTTTGGAGAGGCTAGGACTGTTAAGAGACGCAGGTGGCGCTGTGGGTTAAACCACAGAGCCTAGGGCTTGCTGATCAGAAGGTCGGTGGTTTGAATCCTCGCGGCGGGGTGAGCTCCCGTTGCTTGTTCCCTGCTCCTGCCAACCTAGCAGTTCGAAAGCACGTCAAAGTGCAAGTAGATAACTAGGTAGCACTCCAGCAGGAAGGTAAACGGCGTTTCCGTGCGCTGCTCTGGTTCGCCAGAAGCAGCTTAGTCATGCTGGCCACATGACCCGGAAGCTGTACGCCGCCTCCCTCGGCCAGTAAAGCAAGATGAGCGCCGCAACCCCAGAGTCGGCCACGACTGGACTTAATGGTCAGGGGTCCATTTACCTTTACCTTTACCTAGGACTGTTTACAGTGATATCCTAGTCCTTTTAACTGTATGACGTGAATATGGCCTCAAAGAGTCAGAATTTCATAGAATTGTAGAGTTGGAAGGGAGTTTTGGTGTTAAGGAAATGATGGGATAAAACGCTGCAAAGCGTTGGGTAAGACTTCATCGGTAATGGTAATGTAAAGGACCCCTGGACGGTTAAGTCCAGTCAAAGGTGATTATGGGGTTGTGGTGCTCATCTCGCTTTCAGGCCATGGGAGACGGCGTTTGTCCGCAGGGAACTTTTCCGGGTTGTGTAGCCAGCAGGACTAAACTGCTTCAGGTGCAATGGGACTCCGTGACGGAAACCAGAGCACACGGAAACACCGTTTACCTTCCCGCAGGAGCGGTACCTATTTATCTACTTGCACTTTGACGTGCTTTCGAACTGCTAGGTTGGCAGGAGCAGGGACCGAGCAACAGGATCTCACCCTGTCGCGGGGATTTGAACTGCCGACCTTCTGATCGGCAAGCCCAAAAGGCTCAGTGGTTCAGACCACAGCGACACCCACGTCCCTACAAGACTTCATAGACCTGTAGAGGAAGAAGGAACGAACCCCTGAGGGTCCTCATTCCACCCCACCGGTTGTAAAACCTCCCTGGAAAGAAATAAAAATGGTTGCCCCAATCAGATCCCTCTTGCCTCCCTCCGCCCACAACCCCCCCACCTTTCAAACAATCCTTCAGTTTTTTTCAGACAATCTTCCTTTAATACAAAGTCAATATATATATCTACATAAACAGTGGCATGGAGACCACTTAAACTGTTTCATTTCGAAATAACAGTGTGATAGCAACAGGGTCTTGCTTTCATACAAAGGAAGGGAGAAAAAGAATTTTTTTTATTTTTTAAAAAATGGGGGTGGGGTGGGGAATAAAAAATAAAAGGTTGGCACACCCAGTTGCCCCCCTCCAACCTCTCCTCTTCATCCCAAACATCTACCAATATATATGTCCTTAAGGAAATGTTAGGCAACATTGTGGGGAAGGGAAATCTCAAAGACCTCCTCCCCCCCTTTATCATTATTATCAAGCCAGTAAGTTGCTGCTGGATCCTGGGGGGTTTAACCCAGCTGCAAAATTGCAGAACTGAGGAGTGGTGTAAACGGAACCCAATATGTTTAGGGCAGGCTTCCTCAACCTCGGCCCTCCAGATGTTTTTTGGACTACAACTCCCATGATCCCTAGCTAGCAGGACCAGTGGTCAGGGATGCTGGGAATTGTAGTCCCAGAACATCTGGAGGGCCGAGGTTGAGGGAGCCTGGTTTAGGGTGTGTGGTGGGTTAAGCTGTACCCTTTGGTACACCTTGGCTTCTTCGCTCAGTACTGGAGGAAAAGAAAATATTGCTGCAGGGGTTGGGGAGAAGAGATTGGTTTGTTTGTTTTTTACCGCTGTCCAAAAGGTCTTGCTGCCTTAATCCAGAGAACATGGTGGGAAGTAGCAAAAGCCACTGTTTTATAGCCTACGAAGCTCTGGAGTGGCCGGGGGGGGGGCAGCGTTTCAGCCTCAAAACAACCCTGCGAGGTAGCTTAGGCAGAGAGGCAGAGAGAGAGAGAGAGAGAAAGAAAAAGAAAAAGAGAGATACTGGCCCAATGCTACCCAGTATGTCTCTGTTAAGGCTGAGCAGGGTTTCGAACCGACATTCAGCAGATCCAACAAACTGTCCCATTTTGCATGACCCCCCTCCCCTGCTGAATACAGCCCTCCAAGCAGTTAATGGCGATCAGCAAACACCTTGTTTTTTGTTTTCAATTTTTTACAACCCCTTTTAGTAAAGGTAGAGGGACCCCTGACCATTAGGTCCAGTCGTGACCGACTCTGGGGTTGCGGCGCTCATCTCGCTTTATTGGCCGAGGGATCCGGCGTACAGCTTCCGGGTCATGTGGCCAGCATGACTAAGCCGCTTCTGGTGAACCAGAGCAGCGCACAAAAACACCACTTACTTTCCCGCTGGAGTGGTACCTATTTATCTACTTGCACTTTGAGGTGCTTTTGAACTGCTAGGTTGGCAGGAGCTGGGACCGAGCAACAGGAGCTCACCCCGTTGTGGGGATTCGAACCGCCAGCCTTCTGATCGGCAAGTCCTAGGCTCTGTGGTTTAACCCACAGCGCCACCTGTGTCCCACCGTGCTGGCTAAAAGCAGGGGGTTTGCTACCGCTGTCCATGCCTTGAGAAGTGGGCAAACTCCGAAGTATAGTTCTCTGGATTCATGTGTCCTGGTGGCGGACGGGTGCCTGGTTTAAAATGTTCCGTTTCGCCATGGGTCAGGAATACAAAATGCAGGCTGCCGGAGCGGGGAAGGCTATCCCCCCCCCCAAAAAAAAATTAAAGCGATGGATCCTGTCTGTGCCCCCTCCTCATCCCTCACGCCCCTTATTGGCCAAGCCCCTTGGAAAAGGAAGAAAATAATAAACAGCTAACAACAACAAGAAGCGTAATTCTTTTTTTAAAAAGAAAAGAAAAACGGCGAAGGTTTGTTTGTATGTGAGCAAGTTAAACCTTTCTTCTTCTTCTTCATTTCTTTTCAAAATGGTAAAAAAAAACCGCAAGATGTAAAAGTAGCAATTATAATCATACGTCATTCCCCCCCCCCCGGCCCAATCTTATCTCACACAGCCATTACACATAACGTTTCTACAGTGAAAAAATAGACTGTCTTTGAACATAATATGAACAAATAAGTAATTTGCTTTTTTTTTTTGCTTTTTTCGTGTAAATTCGTTGACTGATATTCTCCTGTAATTTTTTTTACATGTTTTTTTTTAAAAAGGAAAAAAAATACACTATTTTAAAAAGAGAGAGAGAGAGACTCAAAATAAAAAAAAATATGAATGCCACTTGCTAGAGATACATTAACATCTCTTTAAAGAGAGCCACTTGCAAGGTTCTCTCCAGCCCCCCCACCCCCCCACCCCGTTTCCATAAGTCCTGGGTCCTGCAGATGAGAGCTCTTGTCCCCTCAGCCTTGACAACAACAACAAAAAAATCCTCCCCTTTCTTCAAAAGATCCATCCTGTCCCAGGGGCTCTGAAAAAATTCACCATTTTTCTCTTTGGCATCGGGCGGGAAAGGGCACAAAAACACCCCCACAAAAAAAATACATGGTTTTGCAACAGGAAAAGGGAAAAAAAAGTCAGCTTTTGATGTGCTAATGGAACCATGTGGCCTTTTTAAAAAGGTGTTTCATAACCTCCACCGTGAGAGTAAAAGGCTGCGAGGGAGTTGAAATGAAACCGAACAAATGCAGGGTTAATTTTGTGTGGGGAAGAGGGTCAAGTGAAAAAGGGTGTTTGTGGAGGAGGAGGAGGAGGAAGGGAGAGTGTTTTCCTGATTGAGAGACGTTTTGGCTCCCTGATAGCTCCTTATTGCAGTTTTTATTTCAACATAAAAAACCGTGGAATCATAAGGATGTGGAATGTTCTGAGTTTTCGAAAGGTGAGAGATACATGACCGACAGTGCTTTTCTCTGAGAAAAAAAGGGGTGCTGGTACAGTGTACCCCTTGTGTACCCCCAGAAAAAGCACTGCGCACACCCCACCTTCCTGCAGGTTGGCAAAACATATATCCACCATTGAAATCAGAGGTTGCAACCCCCTCCAAAAAATAAAGGAGAATACTGCTCCTTTTATGAAAGATTGGCTCAGTTGGTGCTCAAGGCTGGCTGATTCTTGCTTTCTGTCCCAAAACCTCTCTCTCTCTCTCTCTCTGTTCCTGTCTGCAAAAGACAACAACAACCCAACAACCCTGCGAGTGGCTTCCTCTAAAACTCACCAACTAGATTAGTATGCAAACCGAACTCTTAAAACGCAAGTGTGCCAGGGGCCATGCTTGTCGTTCCTCGCCGGCCCCCGCCTGGTTCGTTCTTCCGTTTGGTGTGCGCGCGGGCTCTCTCTCTCTCTCTCTCTGACGTTTGTTTGTTTCAAAAATCCCGCCAAAGCGCTTGGGGTCCGCCCGGGACCACTCCCCCACGCCGCAAACACCACATGAGGTAAGAACGACAAGTTCACCACTTTTAAAGAGAAAATGGGGAAGTGGGGGGGGGGGACAACCCTCCATCTGAGCTGCCTCAGGGCAGGAGAGAGAGGGAGCTGGAGGCAGCCCCAGAGGTGCAGGGTTTGCTGGGGGGGGGGGCGCAGAACTGCTGGCCGCTTCACTAGCTGATTCCCCCCCCCCCCGTAGCAGGGGCTGAGTGGGCACAGGCGGCAGCTTCCTTCGGAATTCAGTCTGCGATTTTCTTTTTTTCCTAATAGAAAAAGGTCAAAGTTCACCTCTCTGGCTCGAAAAGACCTTCCAGGACTGCAAGTGGTCAGAGTCCGTGCAACGGATGGCTTTGTTTTTTTTGTTTTTGTTTTCTGTTTCAGAGTTGGCGTTTTGTTTTGTTTTATGTTGCATAGTGATCAAAACTGCCCAGGTATTCCAGCGCCGCTTGGTAACAGAACTGATATTCATCCTGGAAGGAAATAAAGAAAGGGCAATTCATACTTCATGTTACGTCCGCTTCATGTTACAGTGGTGCCCCGCAAGACGAACGCCTCGCAAGACGGAAAACCCGCTAGACGAAAGGGTTTTCCGTTTTGGAGGCGCTTTGCAAAACGAATTTCCCTATGGGCTTGCTTCGCAAGACGAAAATGTCTTGCGAGTTCCTGCGGGTTCCCCCCCCCCTTTTCCTAAGCCCTAAGCCGCTTATCAGCTGATCTGCCGCTGTCAGAGCTGCCTCCAGGTCCCAGCTCACAGAGGACCAACGCTAGGCTGTAGTTATGTACAAAAGTCTTTATTGAGGTTCAGTCTCCATTTCAAAGCCGCAGCGTGCAGCTCTACGTCCCGACCTTAGACCGGCGAAGTCCTGTCTGAGTCTCCTCCCCCTCCACACCAGTTTAAGACTCTCGCTTTGCTCCACCTCTTCCTAAATTCCTTTCTCCTCTGGGCCCTCCTGCCCGCTAGGGTCTCATCCTTCCTGGACTCCTCTGACGCTGACCCTGACGATTCTTGCCCCTCCTTCCGGCGGGCTTTAGGACCTGGTTCCCTATCCGGGCTACCTTCTGTGCCGCTCGCCTGTACCTTTGAACTTGGCGCGCGCGCCCAGCCTGCAACTTTCCTCTTAACCGTTAACTCGCTCTCCGATGGAGGCGTGGTCCACCCTGACTCATCTTCTCTCGCTGGTGGTGCATGTGTGGGCTCTGACACCTGGAACTCCTCCCCCCCACTGCGCTCTGGTGGGGAAGCTGGTCCTGATTTGCAACTGCTGCTCTGGGAGTCCCCGCTGGCCCCTTGCTTCTGGGGTGTCCCCCTTGTGTCGCCCCTTGCCCTGCCCATCGGCGCCCCCTTCTGTGAATCTTCCGATTCGCTGGAGAGGCTCATGGAATCTATCGGGCTGCTGTCATATTCTCCTACGCTGCCCTCGGATTGCTCCCCCTCGCTTTCCATCTCCTCTCCTCCCTGCGCTCCCGCTGAGTCCCTGACAGCCGCTTATCAGCTGATTGCTAAAAGCCGCTAAACTGCTAATAGCGCTAATCCGCTAAGCTGTCAATGGGCTTGCTTCGCAAGACGAAAAAACCGCTATACGAAGAGCCTCACGGAATGGATTAATTTCGTCTTGCGAGGCACCACTGTACGTTCTTTCAGGTTACGTCTTGCGGCGACCCGGAAGTACTGGAAAGGGTTACTTCCGGGTTTCGCCACTCGCGCATGCGCAGAAGCGCAAAATGACGTCAACAGAAGCGGTGAATCGCAACCCACACGTATGCAGATGTGCTGCTGCGGGTTGCATTCTTCTCATGTTGCGAACGGGCCTTCGGAACGGATCCCGTTTGCAACCAGAGGTACCACTGTATCTGTTTTTATTTTATCGATATACCCGCCGCCCTTCGTCTTAAGATCTCAGGGTGGATAAAAACACAAGGTGAAAGAACAAATAGATAGTTAAAACAAAAGCAACAAAGCAGTAACACCCCCCCTCCCCACAAACAAATTTAAAAGCCTGTAGAATATGAATCAATCAACCCAAGGCCTGGTTGAAGAAGGAACATTTTTGCCTGGCGCCTAAAGATATAATGAAAGCGCCAGCCGAGCCTCCCTGGGGAGCGAAGAATGAATGAAGTCCAGGTTGTTATAATTATTGTTATGAAAAACCAGCCTTCCCTTCCGCCAAAAAAGTCAAAAATAAGTACAGTGAATACTGATTATTGCTATGAATTTTTATTTCTGCCCATGCTGCAACATGATGTTGCGCTAGAGCAACGCAGGGAAACTTATATTGATTGATTGCACTTAGCTCAAAGGGGCATATATGTGGCTGTCCCCCACCTCATTTAATCCACAACAACCCTGCGAGGTAGCTTAGGCCGACTGGCCCCAGGTCACCCAGCAAGCTTCATCGGTGTTTCTCAAACTTGGGTCTCCAGCTGTTTTTGGACTACAACTCCCATCATCCCTAGCTCTCAGGACCAGTGGTCAGGGATGATGGGAACTGTAGTCTAAACACAGTTGGAGACCGGAGTTTGAGAAACACTGCTCTAACCACTAACCCAACCGCATCATCCCTTACTACTTTGGAGCAGGAAGAGCAGCCGGCTGCGAAGGAGGCTGCCAGCTTTGCCCACTCGGCCGCACAGCCTTCCTTCCTGTTGCCACTGCACAGCTGCTGAAGGGAATCCCTGCCCAAACTCTGCCGCTCCAGAGGTGGCAGAAAGGCTGCCTCTCGCCCCCGCAGCCAGGCAGAGGAGTCCTGCTCCCTGAGCCGAGCTGGCAGGGAGGAAAACACAGCCTTTCTCTTTGTTTACCTCCGTCTGCACCATGGCAGGCCTCTGCGTCCGAAGCATTTTCACCGTCTGGAAAATGTCCACCACGCCCTCGTAGCGCATTCTCTCCAGGACGATGCTGAGGGTGATGAAAACGCCGGTTCTGCCCACACCGGCGCTGCAGAGGAGGAGAAAGGAAAACGTCATGGAATTGGAAGTGACCCTGTGCTTTGGACGCGACGCTCGGAAACCTCCCTGGGAAGAAACGGGAGTGTGTGTGTCCCCCAAATCAGCTCCCTCCTGGCCCCCCATCTTTTAAAGCAGGCACGTCCGACTTTGAATAGGGTGTGATCTACAATCCAATATCAAAAACTGGCAGTGATCTACCAGCATCCGAAGTCATTCAAGTTGAATGAATGAATGGATGGATGGTTCTTTATTTCACAGATACAGTAGTTACCATATTTTTCACTCTATAAGACGCACCAGGCCATAAGACGCACCCAGTTTTTGGAGGAGGAAAACAAGAAAAAAAATATTCTGAATCTCAGAAGCCAGAGCAGCAAGAGGGATCGCTGCGCAGTGAAAGCAGCAATCCCTCTTGCTGTTCTGGCTTCTGGGATAGCTGCGCAGCCTGCATTCGCTCCATAAGACGCAGACACATTTCCCCTTACTTTTTAGGAGGGGGAAAGTGAGTCTTATAGAGCAAAAAATACAGTATATTTGGATATCATCATGACAGATCCAAACAGTTGTTAGATGGAGAAGTACGATACGATACGATAATCTTTATTGTCATTGTCCCGCACAGAACAATGAAACTGAAAATCTACATCAGACATTCAAAAACCAACAAGCGCCAGCAAGGAAGTTGGGGGGAAATGCTGTCTGATTTGTTTAGTCTCCTTCCCCTCCTTCCCTCTGTGGTTTCTGGCGAAACGTCTGCTGCGCACCAGAAAAAAGCAAACAAGCAAGTCTTGTTTAAGGCTGCTTATTTCCTTACAGCTCTACATGCAGAGCTGTTTGGATATCTGAACCTTTTGGTGTGTAGAGCGAGGCTTGGGCACGCTACGCGGACTCGTGTTTGGATAAGTGAATCTTCGCATAACAAAACATTTGGATAGCAGGAGCTGTGTGTATATTTAAAACAAACAAACGTGAATCCTAACAATGCCAAAAAAGAAAACAGCTATCACCACTGTTGCCTGTGCAGAAATATAAAACCAAAAACAGGATTGCAAGAGACGAAACTGACACGCTGGTGAATTTCTGCTGCACATGTCTCTCTCCGCACCCAAGACGACTGACACAGACTTCTCTCTCAGGACCAAGTCGGCGCCTGAGAGTGAATAGCTTGTCAACTTTGCCGTCCTCCTAGTCGCTTGGCTGGTCTTGCTCGCTTCCTTGAGGTGCAGCTCGAGAGGCGAGCGGGAGAATGAGGCGCGCGCGCGGGGGGGGGGGGGTTGGAGAGGGAGGAAGGAGCTGGCTCACACAGACAATATATATTCCACACGCCGACTTAGCAACTGCGATGCTAAGTCTGAAAGCCAGCAAGCCAAGGGCTTGGACGGGGAGCCTTTAATCTCTCCAGTGGTGCGATTAATCAACTAAGGCTTTAATCGCAGATTAACAACAAGCCACTGCCCAGGGGATTTGGTGCTCTTGAAGGAGTTCGGCGGGGTGGGGAGCAAAATAATAATTCAGAGGACCGGTGCTTCCGTGGGCATAAATTGGACAGGGCGGGCGGGGGGGGGGGGGAGAAAGGAGTCTCTGTTTGCCACACTTAGGGAGAGCTACTCCTTTGTTTGGCCATCGCATGTTTTGAGGCACCAATCCCACCCTGGAGTCCGTAATAAAGCCAGCGGCATCCGGCCGTTAAGGCAGAGTAGATGGGAAAGGTGTGGCCATCAGTCGCTGCTGTTTAGGGAACTCTGGGGGGCATCGGTTGAATCACTGCAATGCACCCTATGTGGGGCTGGTCTGGAGCCTTTGGCCAGTGCAGAATGTGGGGCTTAGACTGCTTCTGGGGGAAAATTACCGGCAGCGTATAACACCCTGATTGCGGGATCTGCACCGGCTACCGATTTGCTCCCGGCCCAAGTTTAGGTGTTCGTCCTGAAAGCTGAGGCCTATACAAATCAGGATGGCAACCTTATTATCTAGACAAACCTTTAGAAAGCTTGCATGAGTTTTACTTTAGCCTACTGTGGCTTTTAGAGACGCGGGTGGCGCTGTGGGTTAAACCACAGAGCCTAGGACTTGCCGATCAGAATGTCGGCAGTTCGAATCCCCGCAATGACGGGGTGAGCTCCCGTTGCTTGGTCCCTGCTCCTGCCAACCTAGCAGTCCAAAAGCACATCAAAGTGCAAGTAGATAAATAGGTACCGCTCCGGTGGGAAGGTAAACGGCGTTTCCGTGCGCTGCTCTGGTTCACCAGAAGCGGCTTAGTCATGCTGGCCACATGACCTGGAAGCTGTATGCCGGCTCCCTTGGCCAGTAAAGCGAGATGAGCGCTGCAACCCCAGAGTCGGTCACGACTGGACCTAATGGTCAGGGGTCCCTTTACCTTTACCTTACTGTGGCTTTTACTTTCTAAATCATGGCTGCAATTTTTAAAGTGACCGTTTTATTGTTTTATCTTTTTTGTTTTTGCAAACTGGTTTGAGGGTCATCGTCCCCTAAAATATGTTAAGGATTTCGCCTGGTTGTAAATGTTTTCAATTATCTTGTGTGCGAATTACCACAGTGAATTATCTTGTGTGTGAATTACCACAGTGCTTAGAAGACAATTAACAAATTGATGATATTATTATTATTATTATTATTATTATTATTATTATTAAAAGGTAAAGGACCCCTGGAAGGTTCAAGCCAGTCAAAGGCAACTATGGGGTTGTGTCGCTCATCTCGCTTTCAGGCTGAGGGAGCCAGCATTTGTCTGTAGACAGGTTTCCGGGTCATGTGGCCAGCAGCACTGAACCACTTCTGGCGCAACAGGACACTGTGACGGAAACCAGAGCGCATGGAAACGCCGTTTACCTTCCTTGCACTGGTGTGATTTCGAACTGCTAGGTTGGCAGGAGCAGGGACTGAGAAATGGGAGCTCACTCCGTCGTGGGGATTCGAACCGCCGACCTTCCGATCGGCAAGCCCAAGAGACTAGGCCAAAATTGTGGAAACCTTTTTGGAAAAAGTGTATTTCTTAGGTTTGATGGCTCATAACACCACCTTTTTTTTTGGAGTAACACCATAAAAGTATATATCAATGGGAAGATAATTTTAATTTTTTTTAAAAAATCTTAATAAATGATACAGAAAATTGAAATAAAATAAACAAACAAATACAAAACTACATGTACACCCTACACTGCAAATACAAACCCTACTACCCCCGCGACTTCCCTCCACCACGACTCGACTTCCTTTAGCTCAAATTCAAATACTATCATTGCATTCTTTGGATAACACAGCTCTTATAGCCATTTCTAATTATTGTTCTCGCTTGTACTTTACATACTTAATCGATGCATATCAACAAATTCTTTTTAGAGCAGTGTTTTCCCATATACTCCTCAAAACATCTGAGGTTTGATGGCTCATAACTCCACTTTCTTCGGGGGGGGGGGGGATGTGACACCATAAAAGTATTTATCAATGCTTTATCAATTATTTATTTATCAATGGAAAGGTGATTTAATGAAGAATGTAACGCAACAAAGTTTGTTCAATTATCTGTGTTCTATCAAAAGTTATAGCCAAATAACCAGAAAAAAGGAAGCACAACTTGCTTAGGTTGATATGCCGTTTTTGTTCATTTGAATGCAGCCAGTGAGCATGGGTGTTTAGAGAGCCAATCAGGTGTTATGTGCCATCAAACCTCGGAAATGCACTTTTCCCAAAAGGTTCCACAATTTTGGCCACTAGTGTATGTGGTATGGGAAGGAAGACTTTATCTGTTCTGAATCGTTCAACATTCAATTGAGAGGGGATTTTTATATATGACTATCAGACTGCACCAAGCCCCATCAGTTTTGCTGAATGCATTAAACTAATTAGTTCAAACTGGATTTTGAATGAACGTGCAATTAATTGTTACGGTTTGGGAGTTCACTGTGCTATTACTTTCCCCTGCGGCTTCCCTACAGACTGCTATTCCGAATAATGCTTTTCATAGGGGTAGCGAGGGGGACATTGGGGATGAGTCTGCGGGACCTAGTGGGTGGTGGCCCCCCAAAAAGTTCAGAAACCACTTGCCACAAATAGAAGCTGGCCTTGAATAACCGCCACCACCCTCAAATTAAGAGAAAGAGAGGGAGGAAAAGGATACACAATAAAAAGTCTGCATTTTTGGGCTACGTCCTGTGCTAATGCCAAGGATTTAGGCAGCTTCCCATCCAATCAGGAGACAGCCCGTCGACAGAGGCTTAAGCTTAGCATCAAAGGATGGCTGAACAGCCGTCTTTCCATTCCAAGGTGCAAATTAAGCAGGAGGAGAATTTGCAATGGATTATTTCCTTTCGCAGAGTTTGTGTTGCTGGTTCCAGGATTGCTCCTGGCTCCTCAACTGCCGCCTGCGAAGGGGCTTACCTGCAGTGGACGGAGATGGGCCCATCTTGGCCAAACTGCTCCTTAGTTTTATGCACCTGCCCGATGAAATCAATGAAGCCTTCACCGGATTTTGGCACGCCTTGCTCTGGCCAGTCCGTGAACTGGAACTGACGCACGGTCCGTGACTGGCCATCCTGGGGGGGGGTGGAGAACAGGGAGAGGGAGGAAAAAACACAACACTTCTCTGTTAGGCTGGGGGGAAATGCAAAGAAACGAAATTGCAGGAAAGCGAGATTTCTGAGAGCTGAGCGATGGCTGTAGACTTGAGCAAATTTGATTTGGGTTCTTTCAAACCCCCAGCTGGCTGGCGTTTCCTCCACAGCCAAGCTGGCCTTGCCTGTGGAGGATGAATAAAAGATTTTAATTTAACTGTATTGCTTTTTCCTCCCACTCTCCCTCCTTCTCAGGGGCAAGGGGCAGCCTACAAGGCTGCTTCTCTTCCACTTGGCTCAGATTTTTGGCCCTCCCTTAAAAAGTCCGCATGAAAACCCACCAGCCTTCTAACACATGCACATTTTTGGAGATGCAATTTCCCCTAATGCAATAAAGTTTTGACTGTTATATGCATTTTCATGCACACTTGACATCAGGGCGTTGTTTTTTTTGTTTCGTTTTGCATTTTTGCACACAAAGAACTGCATGGCAACATTCAAAGGCAAAGGGACCCCTGACCATTAGGTCCAGTCGTGGCCGACTCTGGGGTTGCGGCGCTCATCTTGCTTTATTGGCCGAGGGATCCGGCGTACAGCTTCCGGGTCATGTGGCCAGCATGACTAAGTCACTTCTGGCGAACGAGAGCAGCGCACGGAAACGCCGTTTACCTTCCCGCCGGAGTGGTACCTATTTATCTACTTGCACTTTGACGTGCTTTCGAAATGCTAGGTTGGCAGGAGCAGGGACCGAGCAACGGGAGCTCACCCCGTCGCGGGGATTCAAACCGCCGACCTTCTGATCAGCAAGTCCTAGGCTCTGTGGTTTAACCCACAGCGCCACCCGCGTCCCTCCCACTTCCCTTGGAGAAGTGCAAATTTCAAATCATTTGTTAGGCCCGCACATCGTTTTGAAAAGTGTGACCTGGGCAAATTCACATTTAAATGCAAAGCGAATGGAGTTCCCTCCATCTCTTTATGTACGCCAACCATCCTAAATTCCTTTTTGTAGCAAGGGCAGTTGCACTGTATGTTGCTGTGTGAGCTTAAACAGCCACACACACGAACAACAGGAAACCGTTTCCAATCAGACACTTTCTGTACAACTGGCGACGGTGTGTTCGCGCATCCCAAAACGTAATAATCGTTTGAAATGAGTTCAAAGAAATTACACAGTGGGAAACAGGCCGCTGCTAGGAGGAAATGCAGCAGTGGCTCCATCGCCAGAGCTCACGCAGTACGAATTGAGGGGGGCCTTGCATCGTGGCGGAGAAAAATTGCGATAAGCCGACAGGAAGAAAAACAACATCATCAGAACAGCCAGCGAGGGAGCGAGAGAGAGAGGTTAGCAAGAGAGCTGCATTGTTTCAAGAGAAAACTGTGTGCCATTTCTCTCTGGCTCCAGCGTGACAAAGTTGAGGGAGGACCAAATCTTGGGAGTTAAGAACATCTGCTGGGCATGCCGAAGGTATCCGTTTCATCCTCAGCATCTCTAGGCATGGCTGGGAGAAACACCTGAGTCCCAAATGTTTGGCAAACTGCTGCCCAGAAACCTATGTGGATCCAGAATTGGGACCCAGCTGCAAATAAAATACTTCAAGTGTGTTTTAAGTGCAATATACAACGTGTGACCCTAGATGGCGATGATGAGCCTTATGGAAAATTCAATGTACAGTAGTACCTTGGAAGTCGAACAGAATCCGTTTAGGAAGTCCATTCGGCTTCCAAAACGTTCGGAAACCAAAGCGCAGCTTCTGATTGGTTGCAGGAAACTCCTGCAGCCAATCAGAAGCCATAGAAGACCCAACGGACATTCAGCTTCCAAAAATAGTTCGCAAACCGGAACACTCACTTCCGGGTTTGCGGCGTTCGGGAGCCAAAACGTTCGACTCAACCAAGTACAAATGTATTTTTAAAAAGGCTTTTAAAATAGCGTTTTCAGAACGTTTTTTAAATATGTGTGAACCACAGTCACTTACAGACTCACTGCTAAGACCTAAGCTCAACATCAAAAAAATGAAGATCATGGCCACTGGTCCCATCACCTCCTGGCAAATAGAAGGGGAAGAAATGGAGGCAGTGAGAGATTTCACTTTCTTGGGCTCTGTGATCACTGCAGATGGTGACAGCAGTCACGAAATTAAAAGGTGCCTGCTTCTTGGGAGAAAAGAAATGACAAACCTAGGCCACATATTAAAAGGTCCCTATAGTAAAAGCTATGGTTTTCCCAGTAGTGATGTATGGAAGTGAGAGCTGGACCATAAAGAAGACTGATCGTCGAAGAATTGATGCTTTTGAATTCTGGTGCTGGAGGAGACTCTTGAGAGTCCCATAGACTGCAAGAAGATCAAACCTCTCCTTTCTGAAGGAAATCAGCCCTGAGTGCTCACTAGAAGGACAGACCCTGAAGCTGAGGCTCCAAGACTTTGGCCACCTCATGAGAAGAGAAGACTCCCTGGAAAAGACCCTGATGTTGGGAAAGATGGAGGGCACAAGGAGAAGGGGACGACAGAGAACAAGATGGTGGGACAGTGTTCTTGAAGCTACCAGCATGAGTTTGACCAAACTGCGGAAGGCAGTGGAAGACAGGAGTGCTTGGCGTGCTCTGGTCCAGGGCGTCACGAAGAGGCGGACACGACTAAACAACAACAACAAAGTTTAGGTTAAGTCTGCTGCAACTGGATTTCTTATGGACAGGGCCAATCCTGAATGTATTGGATTTGTAGCCACTATGCTCATTTGCCTTCAGTAAAGCTCTGCTGGATGAAATACAATTGCCTATGGTCTATTTGGGGGGGAATCCTGCAACGTGTTTAAGTTTTTACTCTGCTCAATGTACGCTGGAATCTGCTCTGGATCCATATTGAGTAGAATTCGGCAACAATATGGCCCCAAACTGACCAATTGCCTTCCTTGGCTTGCGGAGCACCAACAACGCGGAGTGTGGACTCACCCTGGCATCGGTGACCTTGAACTCCCGGAGAATGTATTGAGGCATGTTGTATTCAGCCATGGGGTCAACCACAAAGTATTGGTACCGGGCGGATCTCTCTGCTGGCCAGTATTGGTGACACTTTTCCTGTTGGCCCAAAGACAATAAATCACACCCTATTTGTTGCTCAGCTTTTGCCGCATGCTAGAGACAGACCCCTTCACCCTGGCCTTTTGTGGACACTCAAGAGCAGCCGTTTAGCGGCAAACTCAGGTGTGCACGGTCCTTTTCACAACAGTCATCGAGCCACGCCCCCTCGTGACCACGCCCCTCATAAGATCACACAGCCTTCTAAGCTTATACACAATCTTATAATCACCGTATTTTTCGCTCTATAAGACGCACCAGACCACAAGACGCACCTAATTTTTGGAGGAGGAAAACAAGAAAAAAAATATTCTGAATCTCAGAAGCCAGAACAGCAAGAGGGATCGCTGCGCAGTGAAAGTGGCAATCCCTCTTGCTGTTCTGGCTTCTGGGATAGCTGCGCAGCCTGCATTCTCTCCATAAGACGTGCACACATTTCCCCTTACTTTTTAGGAGGGGAAAAGTGAGTCTTATAGAGCAAAAAATACGGTACTAAATAACAACAATTAGCATTGCGACGATCAGGGGATATCTGCCTTTCAGCTTGATCTATTTCCTCTGCACGGTTGATTTGGAATCCTCCAGTAAACCTAATTTTAAAGAGTGCTTTCCTTGGTGTTCCAGCGTACATAACAAAACTTGCCATGCCCTTCTCTTGAAACGGAAGGAACCTTGTCTTTTCGGCGTTCCTAAATGGCTTAACTCCGGACTTCAGAGGACAACTCCTTGCTGTTCTCCAGAATGACCCAAGGAGCCCATCCTTGGCGGCTGATTCCCCTCCTTTCCCTCAGTACAAAGGGCGAGGGGGCCCCCAGACTCCCCTTTTTTGCTGATTCGGCAGCTGTAGGATGCTGGAGACGGGGACCCGCTGCTACACAAACAGCAAAGGGTCTTGGACCCCAGAGCTCTGCCCCTTTTAGGATGGACACCCTAGCTGTGATCACAATTTGTTTCGACTGCTCTATTTTATATGTTGCTGCACGGCACCCCTTGGACCTCCCGGCAAAGGCAGTAGTGATCACAACAATTTAATACCACAGCTACGAAGGAAGGCCCACCTGGCTTCTGCAATCTATCCTGCTTGACCTAAAAATACAAACCCCGATTTGCATTCCCCAAGGAAGCTCTGGGAGCTAAACATAGTGCAATTAGGAAAAACAGGCTGGGTCTGCTTAGGGAGATGCCAAGCTGCAGATTTTAATGGAGGGCAGAGAGTTGTTGCTGTGTTGCTTTGGGAAAACAAGGTCACTGACCTGGCTCTTAAGACCCAGAAATGTTTTGGAAGTAGTTCCCTCCACCTCTTCGGGGACTTCTGCCTGATGGTGAACATTGCCAATGTCCATTTCCTCTGTTTCTGCTTGCCCCCTTTCCCACGATTCTTTAGGGAAAGAACTGCGCAGTGGCAGGCGAGAATTCTACCACTAAACCACTAATGCAATAGCTTATCTTAAAGTTTTCAGTGTCTATAAACTTATCGCAGTTATAAATTGTAAATTTATTGTTGTAAAGGTAAAGGGTAAAGGGACCCCTGTCCGTTAGGTCCAGTCGTGGCCAACTCTGGGGTTGCGGCGCTCATCTCGCTTTATTGGCCGAGGGAGCCGGCGTACAGCTTCAGGGTCATGTGGCCAGCAGGACTAAGCCGCTTCTGGCGAACCAGAGCAGCGCACGGAAACGCCGTTTACCTTCCCGCCAGAGCGGTACCTATTTATCTACTTGCACTTTGACGTGCTTTCGAACTGCTAGGTTGGCAGGAGCTGGGACCGAAAAACAGGAGCTCACCCCGTCGTCGCGGGGATTCAAACTGCCGACCTTCTGATTGGCAAGTCCTAGGCTCTGTGGTTTACCCCACGCACCACCTGCATCCCAATTTATTGTTGTACATTGTTTTAAATGCTTGTACCCCCAATCTATCTATCTATCATCTATCATCTATCTATCTATCTATCTATCTATCTATCTATCTATCATCTATCATCTATCTATCTATCTATCTATCTATCTATCTATCTATCTATCTATCTATATCTATCTATCTATCTATCTATCTATCTATCTATCTATCTATCTATCTATCATCTATCTATCTCTATCATCTATCTATCTATCTATCTATCTATCTATCTATCTATCTATCTATCTATCATCTATCTATCTAACTGCATCGTACTTTAAATGTCCAGACAGGAGCTTCAAGCTACAGATTCCAGGGCATGACCGGGGGAGATTCTCTCATCTCCTTTCCGCCGCCACCAGCCCGCCCCCTTTGGCTTACCCGCCCCATCTCTCGTAGTTTGGTCAGCATCACGACAATGGTGGAATTGTTCTCCCACAGCATCCGCCAAAAGTCTTCTGTGGTCTCCGCCAGCGGACCTTGCGTGGCGATGTACGCTCTCTGTTGCCTGCCAGGGAGAGAGAAGGCTAAGCGTCATTAAAAACACCCATGGGCTTCTGCATACAGGACTTTTTATCATATGTGGTGGTCTTGTAAGTAAGGTTAAAGCTTGCTGGGAAATGATATACAATGAATTGAAAAGGATGTTCAAAATAACTTTTATTAAAAAAACACAACAACCCCAGAATATAAATAAATAATAACATAAATAATTTTTTCTTGATACCCCGTCCTTCCTGGTTCAGAAAACAGGGCTCAGGGCGGCTAACAACAAATTTAAAACACTTAATTGTGATACAACAAAAAACAGCATAAAATACAGTATAAAAGCGTGAATAACAATAAATTCAAAGTTCTAAAATCAATTTAGGGGGAAATCTATCCAATAAACATTAGATGATCACCAGGGCTAGCTGGCTAAATTAGTCCTATTTGGGCCAGCGAGGAGGCCAGGGGAGAATTAGCTGTGGGATCCCAGAGCGGGGGAGGGAAGGGAAGGGGAATAAAAGATCAGGCGGAATTCAAATTGAAAGCCAGGTGGAATAGCTCTGTCTTACAGGCACTGCGGAATGAGGTTAAATCCTGCAGGGCCCTGGTCTCATGGGACAGAGCATTCCACCAGGTCGGAGCCATCACTAAGAAGGCCCTGACCCTGGTGGAGGATAATCTGACTTCCTTAGGGCCCGGGACCTCTAAACTATGATTATTCATGGACCTTAAGGTCCTCTATGGGGTATACCAGCTTTTCTTTTATTAATTATAGGGACAGAACTACCTAAATTGCATAGAAATTTATTCCTGTATACTACTAGAGCAGCAAGAATGCTACTTGCCCCAAAATGGAAAGAAGCAGAAGTCCCAGGAAAGGAAGAACGGATACAAAAACTTGTGATATATGCAGAAATGGCGGAACTGACCGGAAGAATAAGAAATCAAGGTAACAAACATTTTTATAAAATAATGTTAACGGTTTATTGAATATTGAGAGATAAAATTGTAAACAGATAAAAACACTAGCAGGGTTATTGAAATAACCTGCAGTTTCACAAGAGTATATATTTACAGTAGATAATTAAATGAGAAAGTTAAATGAATTTGGATATGCAGAAGATATTAAAAATAATAAATTTAAGGAACTGCAGAAAGGGGGGGGAAGGAAGTCAAATTGTGAAATGTTAAATTGATTGTAAAACTAATGAAATGTATAAACTTGAAAAGTATAAACAAAAACTTTTTTTTTTTAAGAAAGACCTACATCTGAGGGACCGTATTCCGTCATATGAACCTGCCTGGGTTTTGACATCTTCAGGAGAGGCCCTTCTCACGGTCCCGCCAACCTCACAGGCCTGCTTGGGGAGGGTGTGGGAGAGGGCCTTCTTGGTGGTGGCTCCTCCCAGGCAACTTTGGAACTCCCTCCCTCAAGAATCCTGTCTGGCTTCCCTCCTTGCTGTCCTTCCTCCAGCAGGTGAATACAGTGGTGCCCCGCAAGACGAACGCCTCGCAAGACGAAAAGCCCGCTAGACGAAAGGGTTTTCCGTTTTGGAGGTGCTTTGCAAGACAAATTTCCCTATGGGCTTGCTTCGCAAGACGAAAATGTCTTGCGAGTTTTTCCGACTTCCCCCCCCTTTTTCTAAGCCGCTAAGCCTCTTATCAGCTTATCCGCTAAGCCGCTAAAAGCGCTAATCTGCTAAGCCGTCAATGGGCTTGCTTCACAAGACGAAAAAAACCGCTAGACGAAGAGACTCGCGGAACGGATTCTTTTCGTCTTGCGAGGCACCACTGCACTTTCTTGTTCCAAGAGAATTTGGGGGAACTGACTGCTTTTAAGGAAAGGGCTGGTTCTGTGTTGTTTTTTATGGTGATTGTCTGTACGTCTATAATATACATGTCACATGCCATAGGTATATGATAATCACACAATGACGCATCGCCGCTAGGGGCGGAGCGAGCCTCCTGCACTGTATTCTGTCCCCTTAGCTATTTCTGAAGGAAGAAGGGGGGAGGCCCATTAACCCTGTGTTGGAAAACGAGGGCCAAGTTGCCCCTCCGGCTGGATCCAGCGAGACTCTTCGCAGGCTTTGCAGCCCAGGACATGCCTGAGTCTTACCTGTACCCATCGATGAAGCTGGAGTTGATGTAGTCAGACCCCTCGACCCCTCGGATAGGCTGCAGGCAGACCCTCGTGGTCTCGTATGGCATGATGTTGACAAGGCGGTTCTTGAACTTGTTGCATGGGAGGTTGGCGCTGATGAACCGGGAGGTGTGGGCTTTGGAGTTGGCGAGTCTCTGGCATGGCGCGCGAGAGAGAGAGAGAGAAGGAAAAGCATTAACCACCCAGGAATGACATTGTGCCAGCAAATACCGTATTTTTTGCTCTATAAGACTCACTTTTCCCCTCCTAAAAAGTAAGGGGAAATGTGTGTGCGTCTTATGGAGCGAATGCAGGCTGCGCAGCTATCCCAGAAGCCAGAACACCAAGAGGGATTGCTGCTTTCATTTTTTTCTTTTCTTGTTTTCCTCCTCCAAAAACTAGGTGCGTCTTGTGGTCTGGTGCGTCTTATAGAGCGAAAAATACGGTATTGTTGGAGGTGTGATGGGAGTAATGGCAATACGTACAGTGGTACCTCAGGTTAAGTACTTAATTCGTTCCAGAGGTCCGTACTTAACCTGAAACTCTTCTTAACCTGAAGCACCACTTTAGCTAATGGGGCCTCCTGCTGCCGCCGCACCGCCGGAACCCGATTTCTGTTCTCATCCTGAAGCAAAGTTCTTAACCTGAAGCACTATTTCTGGGTTAGCGGAGTCTGTAACCTGAAGCGTATGTAACCTGAAGCGTATGTAACCCAAGGCCCCACTGTATCACAATGTGGTGGACATGTAGGAAGATCAAGGTGTTCTGGGGTTTAATTTACGAGGAGTTAAAAAAAAAAGTTTGGAATAACCTTTCTAAAAAGACCAGAGGCATTTCTGTTAAGCACTGTTGGCAGGGACATCCCGAAGGCCTTTAGGGAGGTGTTCTTATATGCAACGGCCGCAGCTCTGACTTTGGCAAAGGGGTGTGTGGAAGGAACAAGAAGCCCCGACAATAACGGACTGGCAGTACAAGGTACAAGAATTTGCTGAGATGGCGCAGCTGACAAATAGCCTGAGAGGCAATTCAAATCAAAAAATTATGGAAAAATGGGATAGATATAAAACATACGTTCAAAAATACAGTAAAGCTTCGTTATCTATGCTAGCATTTGAATGATGCTGGAGAGAGACTGAGTTGAGAAATAAGAACAAGAGCACATATTGTTATAGGAATGTACTAGATAAATTGTAAAAGAAAGATACAATAATATGAGTACATTCATTTGTAAAAAAAGGAATATAGACAGGAAGTCCAATGTGTTAGTACGTATATGATTTTGGGGGGAAAAAACCTTTTGTCTTTGTTTTTTTTCTTTGTTTTATTTTTCTTTCTTTTTAGGTATATAAAGTGTGTATATAATCTCGGTGTATATAATCTCGTTAGAAAATATATTATAATGAGCTCTCTAATGTAATATGACAATGTTTACCAATGTAATATAAGAATGTTAATAAATAAATAAAACTGCAAAAAAAGAAAAAGAAAAGAAGGAACAACATTGTGAAAAGGATCTAGGAGTCTTGGTTGACCACAAACTTGACATGAGCCAACAGTGTGACGCTGCAGCTAAAAAAGCCAATGCAATTCTGGGCTGCATCAATAGGAGTATAGCATCTAGATCAAGGGAAGTAATAGTGCCACTGTATTCTGCTCTGGTCAGACCTCACCTGGAGTACTGTGTCCAGTTCTGGGCACCACAGTTCAAGAAGGACACTGAGAAACTGGAACGTGTCCAGAGGAGGGCAACCAAAATGGTCAAAGGCCTGGAAACGATGCCTTATGAGGAACGGCTAAGGGAGCTGGGCATGTTTAGCCTGGAGAAGAGGAGGTTAAGGGGTGATAGGATAGCCATGTTCAAATATATAAAAGGATGTCACATAGAGGAGGGAGAAAGGTTGTTTTCTGCTGCTCCAGAGAAGCGGACACGGAGCAATGGCTCCAAACTACAAGAAAGAAGATTCCACCTAAACATTAGGAAGAACTTCCTGACAGTAAGAGCTGTTCGACAGTGGAATTTGCTGCCAAGGAGTGTGGTGGAGTCTCCTTCTTTGGAGGTCTTTAAGCAGAGGCTTGACAACCATATGTCAGGAGTGCTCTGATGGTGTTTCCTGCTTGGCAGGGGGTTGGACTCGATGGCCCTTGTGGTCTCTCCCAACTCTATGATTCTATGATTGTGCCAGCTGTGGCCTAGAAAGCAGTGCCAAGGCTCCAGGGGCTACCTCAGGACAGAAAAAGAAAAGCCCTTCTTCACACAGTGCAAAGTTAGACAGTGGAACTCCCTTCTAAAGGAGACAGGCCTATCCATGGCTTTGCTCCGCGCCTCCACAGCTGGAGGCAGCGATGTTTCTGAACGCCAGCTTCTGGAAACCGCAGACAGATCTTGTGTTCGAATCCTGCTTGAGGGGTTTGCATCATTGGAGCATCTGGTTGGCCTCTGTGAGTTACAGCCAAGTTACAGGGAACCAGGCAGAGGGCCTTCTCGGTGGTGGCACCCGCCCTGTGGAACGCCTTCCCACCAGATGTCAAAGAGATAAACAACTTCCTGACATTTAGAAGACATCTGAAGGCAGCCCTGTTCAGGGAAGTTTTTGATGTGTGACATTTTAATGTATTTTAAATATTTATTGGAAGCCGCCCAGAGTGGCTGGGGAAGCTCAGCCAGATGGGCGGGGTACAAATAATAAATCATTATTATTATTATTATTATTTAGTTGCCCTACGCACGGAGCCTTGGGCAAGCCGCAGCTATGATGTAGAGTGGAAAACAAGAGGTGCAGGGATGGGGCTCAGAATTTGGGCATTGCACAGGGTGCTGCTGAAATTTGAGACCCCAGCACCCACCACTGTCAGCTGGTGCTTAACCCTTCTTGAAATGGGAGCCTGTTGCCAAGGCCCCGTCCAGACTGGACAACCCCAAACTCTTAACAATACTTGTTTTTCCCCTGCTAAATTGCTCCCACACTTTCTATGCCCCTGCCAACACCTTAAGAATCGTAGGGCTGGAAAAGAATTGCAGGGCTCCAGGAATCTCTGCTCAAGCATCCCTGACCTGCGCCCATCCGACCTCTGCTTAAAAACCTCCAAGCAAGCAGAGCCTGACATTTTCCCGGGGGGGGGGGTCTGTTCCACTGCCTGACAGCTCCTTACCACCAGGAACTTATATGATAATAATAATAATAATTTATTATTTGTACCCCGCCCATCTGGCTGAGTTTCCCCAGCCGCTCTGGGCGGCTTCCAACCGAATATTAAAAACAATACAGCATTAAATATTAAAAACTTCCCTGAACAGGGCTGCCTTCAGATGTCTTTTAAAGATAGGATAGCTGCTTATTTCCTTCACATCTGAAGGGAGGGTGTTCCACAGGACGGGCGCCACTACCGAGAAGGCCCTCTGCCTGGTTCCCTGTAACCTCACTTCTCGCAATGAGGGAACCGCCAGAAGGCCCTCGGAGCTGGACCTCAGTGTCTGGGCTGAACAATGGGGGTGGAGATGCTCCTTCAGGTATACTGGGCCTTTGAGGCCGTTTAGGGCTTTAAAGGTCAGCACCAACACTTTGAATTGTGCTCCGAAACGTACTGGGAGCCAATGCAGATCTCTCAGAACTGGTGTTATGTGGTCCCGGCGGCCACTCCCAGTCAACTTCTTCCTAATGTTTACTTGAAACCCCTAGGTATGGAGGCCGGCCGCTGGAAGCAGCTCACCTTGAACCCGCAGCTGCAGCTCACCTTGAATTCGAGCTCCATGCCAGTGACATGCTCCCCAACTTCTATCTGCGCCAGCTTCTGAATGTAGGTGTACAGATTGCGAGCAGGGACTTCTGTGTTGCCACAGGCGACAGCTTCCAGCAAGGAGTCGTGTATGAAGCTGTACTGGTCCTCTGTCTGCACCATGTAATTTCTCTGCGACCTCATGAGAGTGACGTGGCCGTAAATGTCCACCGTCTTCTCGTGTTTTATCCTCTCCAGCATGGCGTCGATCACGATGAAGCAGCCCGTGCGGCCGACCCCAGCGCTGAAAGAAGGTGGACACAGAAGGTTGGGCAACATATACCGTATTTTTCGCTCTATAACACGCACCCGACCATAACACGCATGTAGTTTTTAGAGGAGGAAAATCCGTAGGCATGCCACCCGTAGGCATTCCCTCCATAACACGCACAGACATTTCCCCTTACTTTCTAGGAGGAAAAAACGAGTGTTATGGTGCAAAAAATACGGTAAGTAGAAGAAGAGCATCAGTTGGAGTTGAAAAAAGCTTGAGGATATAAGACATGGGTAGGCACACTAAGGGACGCAGGTGGCGCTGTGGGTTAAACCACAAAGCCTAGGACTTGCCGATCAGAAGGTCGGCACTTCAAATCCCCGTGATGGAGTGAGCTCCCGTTGCTCGGTCCCAGCTCCTGCCAACCTAGCAGTCTGAAAGCACGCAAGTGCAAGTAGATAAATAGGTACCACTGTGGCGGGAAGGTAAATGGTGTTTCCCTGCGCTGCATTATTTACTGCGCTTGTTTCTTACCATTTTCTCTAAGGCGCTCCAGGTACACAGTCCTCGTCCTCCTCATCTGATGTCCATAGCAATCGTGAGAGGTAGGTTAGGCTCAGGGGCAGCGACTGGCCCAAGCAAGCTTTCCTGACCCAGTGGGGAATTTGAACCCAGCTCCTAGTATAGCACTCTAACCACTGCACCACACTGCCTCCTGCCTCCTTCCCAAAGCTGGGAAAAGTGCTGACTAGGCTTTGGGAAGGAGGGGGGAGGACTCCGGGACCCTCTCAAAGCCCCCGGGCCTCCTTTCCCCAGCCCAGTGCCTCGGTTACCCAGCTATGGGAAGGGCTGCAGACGGGGAGGGGGGTGTCAAATGTTGCTGAAGACCACCGAAGATGGCCTTGAAGGAAACATGCGGTCCTCTGGTCTCGTGTTTGACCGCCCTGAACTAGATCTTTCAAGTCATTGCAGTTCCTGCAAAGCAAGCTTGAGTTGATTTAATTGAGAAGGCCCCGGTCCCTAAAAGAGCGCCTGCCTCCAATTATCAGCTGTCTTGTGCCCTACGACTGGGCAAGATGATCGGGCCTTTTTGGTGGTTCCCCCACTGGGGGGTTGCCCAATTAGCCCTGACCTGTGACAGGGCCTTTTTAGTGGTGGCTCCCTAGTTGTGGCATGCCCTCCCTTGGTGGGGTACACCGGTCTCCATCACTGTTAACACTCAGGAGGGATTTAAAAACATTCCCGTTTGCTCAGGCATTTGTTTGGTAGAGGGATACCGATCTTGGCAACCCTGAGATCACTGGACGGAAGAACACTTTTAACTGAAAAATGCTTTTAGATGTTTTAAAACTGTTAAAAAGTTTTAACCTGTCTGACGGTGGTTTATACCTTGTTCCCCCCCCCCAAAAAAAACCTGACCAGGTGGAATGATTTAATCCTGTCTTTTAAAAACAGTGTTTCAGAGTTTTCTTTGTCTTCTATTTTAAGCCATTTTTGTTTGTTATTATGTAATTACTCTTATTATTATTATTTATTAGATCGATACACTGCCCTTCATGCGTTTTGCTTTGAGAGATCTTGGGGGGGAAAGCACCCAATGAATTTAACAAGGAACAATAATGAAAACTGTGTAACTACGTTTGCTTGCCTGGGCAATTGGGGGAGGAAAGGTGGGATATAAATTCAATTAAACACACATACACACCTGCAGTGCACAACAATGGGACCTGCATCGGGAGGGTTGCAAGTTTTTACTCTCCTGAGGAAGGCCAGGAAGGGGGTCGGGTACTCGGGGACACCGTGATCTGGCCAGGCCGTGAACTGGAACTGCCGAACTTCTCGTTTCTCACTGGAGCCGTTCTGCGGTAGGTTGGGGGTGGATGGAGAAGAGAGACGACAGCATGAGTTGAAGCTGAGCCAATGTGCAGAGCGACAGGGCAATCCACAGCACAAAGGGAACCTCTGCAAGGCATAGGCGTCTCGACGTAAGCAAGCCAAGCCGCGTTTTGGAACAGGGGAGGAAATCCAGGCTTTGCTTTCTGTGTTGCCTGGGGGTTCTGGTTTCTCTTACCTTGTGAAGTGAGAAGGTTCGGACGCAGAACGTGGCCAGCTCAATTGTATCCAGCAAGGTGACTTGAATCATTCCGTACGTCTCAGTGCCCCGGCCTGGCCAGTACTGGTCACACTTGATCTGGAAGGAAATAATACATTATTATCATTATCATTATTATCTAGCTTCAAGCTAGTGGCTCTTTGGAAAGTGGCAGCATCATCTCAAATCTGTCTGTGCATCCGTGTGGTCAGCATAGTGGTTACTGAGTGTCAGACAAGGATTTGGGTTCGAATCACCATTCAGCCATGAAGCTGATTGGATGAACTTTGAAGATGCCTTTTTCTCTGCCTAACCTACATGGCAGGGTTGTTGTGAGGATTAAATGAGGAATTTGTGGGGATTAAATTGCCTCTTGAGCTCATTAGAAGCACAGAACAAGAACAAGCTAGGAATCAAATGCAGTAATTAAATGCAAAACTAGACGCTGCGAATTGGTTGAAACGTGACTCTCTTTCTCGCACGAGCAAATCTGAGCACTGAGCCATCCACGTGGGAGAATTCTCATTCAGCCAGCCTCTGTATGCAGAGCCCTCACATTTTCAAAGTTTATTTTCAAGGCCATAAGGGCTAGAAACTTGAACTAAACACGTGAGGGGTTTTCAAGGAAGCTGAAACCCAGAACCAGATTCCGAGGTTTTTGCTCCAGATTCCATACCTGTTAAGAAAGATTCCATACCTGTCTTTTTTTGTAAGGGGTGGGGACATTGGCAACCTTTTTGTTTTCTTTAAAAAAGTACTTGTTTTAAAATAAACTTAAAAATCAAGATCTGCTGTCTGGTTCGTCGTGACCACCTTTTAAGCTGATCGAACTGTTCTTAATCAATTAGATCACTGGTTTGAAACCCTTTTTCGGGCCACCTGCCCCCTTGGTTTCATAAGCTCACCCCCCCCCCGTGCCCCCCACCCTATACAAATCATTATTCAGAATAGCGGTTTGCATGACCCACCCAGGAAGATAATAACACAATACAGCTCAACAGTCGCACATTTACTCAAAATCCAATTAAAACGTGAGCTTAATTAAAGGAAATTGACGGACCTGATCCAGGGGGGTAGCAGCTTTTCAAAGTTTATACCTCCGACACCCCCCTGCCTCTTAGTGCCCCCCCAGGTCATGTTACCTCCCCTCAGGGGCAAGAACTCTCTGGGAGACCAGGGTTCAAATCCCCCATTCAGTCACGAGAGCTCCTTGGGTGATTTTGGGTGGCCTACATCGCAGGGTAGTTGGGGAGATTAAAAGAGGAGGGGGAGAAGGACCGTTTACACCACACCTTGAGGTCCTTTGGAGGAAAACAGTGTGGCAAAAATGCAATAAACAACAAACCACTGGATTACTGGGGACTGGGAGAGGCCGCCGAGACCATATGTCACCGGTCTTGAAAGACCTACGTACATTTCCGAGCACAATTCAAAGTGTTGGCGCTGACCTTTAAAGCCCTAAACGGCCTCGGCTTGGTAGACCTGAAGGAGCGTCTCCACCCCCATCGTTCTGCCCAGACACTGAGGTCCAGCGCCGAGGGCCTTCTGGCGGTTCCCTCGCTGCGAGAAGCCAGGTTACAGGGAACCAGGCAGAGGGCCTTCTCGGTGGTGGCGCCCTCCCTGTGGAACGCCCTCCCACCAGATGTCAAAGAGAACAACAACTACCAGACTTTTAGAAGACATCTGAAGGCAGCCCTGTTTAGGGAAGCTTTTAATGTTTGATGGATTACTGTATTTTAATATTTTGTTGGAAGCCGCCCAGAGTGGCTGGGGAAACACAGCCAGATGGGCGGGGTATAAATAATAAATTATTATTATTATTATTATTATTATTATTATTATTATTATTATTAGATGCCACAGCCCAAGCAGTTGCCCCTTCCCCAACGGAAAGGCATGTGCGTTTTCCTCACCCGCGATTTCTCCTCCAGCTTGGTCATCATCACCACCGTGGCCGACCGTTGCTCCCACACCATCCTCCAGAAGTCCCCAAAAGTCTCCGGAAGGGGCCCCTGCGTAGCGATGTACGCATTTTGCTTACGGTAGCCGTCGATGTAGTTGGCGTTAATGTAGTCGCTGCCCACGATTCCTGCGTCGAAACAGTCAGAAACCAAACAGCTGCGATGAGCAAATCCTGTCCTCTAGGGACCCTAGGTGATCGGGGCGGTGGCAGTGCACACGGCCATATAATTGTGGAGTCGACCCCAGTCAAGCTTGCAAAAATTTATCATCTGCCCGATAACAAATGTTGGAAATGTAAAGAGACTGAAGGTACATTCTTTCACCTTTGGTGGACGTGCCCAAAGATTAAGGCTTTCTGGGAAATGATCTATAATGAAATGAAAAAGGTGTTTAAGTACACCTTCCTGAAGAAACCAGAGGCCTTTCTCCTGGGCATGGTCGGCCAATTGGTGCCAAAGAAGGACAGAACCTTTTTTATGTATGCCACAACAGCAGCAAGAATACTGATTGCAAAATATTGGAAGACACAAGATCTACCCACTCTGGAAGAATGGCAGATGAAGGTGATGGACTATATGGGACTGGCAGAGATGACTGGCAGAATCCGAGACCAGGGAAAAGAGTCGGCGGAAGAAGACTGGAAGAAATTTAAAGACTGTTTACAGAAATACTGTAAAATTAATGAATGTTAGAATGATGTTGGACAGAAATTAAGTGGTTTCCAGCTGTAATGCTTAAGAGAATATGAAAAAAAGGTTTAGAAATAAGTAAAAATTAATGGTGAGGATTTGCTGAACTAACAATCTGAATTGGAATACAAAAAAGGGAGGTATGAGGAGGTCTGGAAAATAAGTCAAAAGAAAATAAGTAATGGAAATTCTATGTGTTTTTAATTGTTTTTCTTTTTGTATTTTTTTTCTTTTTCTTTTATATTGTATTATTTTTGAAAACTTTAATAAATATTTTATTTAAAAAAAGTATAATTGTGGAGTCGAAAGGGACCCCCAGGGTTCATCTAGTATAACCCCCTACAATGCAGGCATCTCAGCTAAAGTATCCAGGACAGAGGGCCGTCCAGTCTCTGCTAAAAACCTCCGGGGAAGGAGAGCCTGCCACCTCAAGGCCGAATAGCTCTTACTGTCAGAAAGTTATTCCTTTCTTGCAATTTGAAGCCGCTGGTTCGGGTCCCAGATTCTGAAGCAGCAGAAAACAAGTTTGCTCCATCCTCCAAGTGACAACAGCCCTTCAGATATTTGAAGATGGCTCTCCTATCTCCTCTCAGTCTCCTATTATCCAGGCTAAACATACCCAGCTCCCTCAACCGTTCCTCATTCGGCTTGGTTCGCCGTCTTTTGCACATGTTTCAGCTTGTCAACAATTGTATTAAACTGCGGTGCCTGGAGAAGGACACAGAACTCCAGGTGGGTTCAACAACTTATTATAAACGATTTGGATGAAGGAATTGAGGGGATGGCCTTCAAATTTGCAGGTGACCCCAAACTGGGAGGAGTAGCTGATAACGCAGAACAAAGAATTCAAGGTGACGTTAACAGACGGGTGTAAAAGTAAAGATAAAGGGACCCCTGAACATTAGGTCCAGTCGTGGCCGACTCTGGGGTTGCGGTGCTCATCTCGCTTTATTGGCCGAGGGAGCCAGTGTACAGCTTCCGGGTCATGTGGCCAGCAGGACTAAGCCGCTTCTGGTGAACCAGAGCAGCACACGGAAACGCCGCTTACCTTCCAGCTGGAGTGGTACCTATTTATCTACTTGCACTTTGATGTGCTTTCGAACTGCTAGGTGGGCAGGAGCTGGGACCGAACAATGGGAGCTCACCCCGTCGCCGGGATTCGAACCGCCAACCTTCTGATCGACAAGTCCTGGGCTCTGTGGTTTAACCCACAGCGCCACTCGCGTCCCTTAACAGACTGGGGAGCTGGGCCAAAAGTAACAACTGGGCCATGACTAACAAAATTAATTTCAAAAGGGACAAGTGTCTGGTTCTGTACTTGGGCAGGACTAGCCACAGGTTCTTCGCCCCTGGCTTTGCGCAGGTGTGCGCACAGGAGGATTTTGGTCCTCCTGATTTTGCTGAACGATGACTCCCATTGGTACTGGCCAAAGGGACCATGTTTGCTGTGGCTGATGGGAGCTGTCGTTTGGGAACTCTGGATTGCATCCGATCGAACGCCTTCATCAGTCCCGATCTAAATTCCCTCCTTTGCCTTTGTGAGAAATGGCTTAAGTGTTGCAGCAGTGGCAAGAGGAGAGAGAGAAAGAAAGAAAAAAAGAAGGAAAGAAAGAAAGAAGGGGAACCCTTGCTGCATTTCCTATCGGGACCACAGATGGAAGCAGGGAATTAAGCGCAGCTTTCAAATTAGCAACCGTGACCCCCTTTTAATTACGCGGGCCTGTTATGTGTGGGTGTTCTCTTCCAAGCGCTCCTTTTAATTTAAAACTATGTCAGGTCAGAGCCGCCACGCTGCCTCGCTTCCCAAATTAGCAGAAGGCAGGGATCCTCGCTGGAAGGGAGCGCAGAGGCACTAATCACGAACCAGGTGGCGATTGCGGTTGCGGCGGCTTCTCCTGCCGCTGCAGGCCCCCCCCCCCCATTTACATACACATATACAGTTCAAAGAAATTACTGGTGGCAGCGGAGAAGGAACATCGCCCTTTGGTGTCCGGGGAATCTGCCGCGACCTGCTTACAAGAAAGCCGCTGGGTCTGGTTTAAGGTTCTTTGCGAGGTTTTAACTTGGTACAGGAGCTTTCAGAGGTGGGAGGAAAGCTAATCCCCTTTCCTGGCTCCTGTATGGGGTCAGTGGCAGCCTTTAACCCTCAGCCAACTGCTTCCCTGCCCTCAGAGAGACGGCAGAGGGAGGTAATTTCATATACCTGGGCGAGGAGCAAGGATAGGGAGAAATGGAGCTGGGTGGTGCAAAAGCCCGTGAGCGTTTGATGGGATTTCGGGTGGGAGACTGGAGAGGTGAAAGCAAACACCTTTCCCCCTCTCCTTCTCTCTGCAGATGTGAAGCCCAAGAGGGTTTCACGACGAGATGAGCTGTCATAGAAGTGTAGAGAATGAAAGGCACCCGATTGAAAGGTCGACTCCCAGCAATGCAGCAATCGCCGCTGGGAAGCATTGGAAACAAAAAGGGCTGGAGGTTTTTGGGCCGACAAAACACACAGACTGTGCAGGGAAGGCAGAATCTGTGCTCCCTTCTCCGCAGATGTTGCTGAACTCTCAAAGCCCACCATACCTGACCATTAGTCATGCTTGCCACTGGGAGTTAGATTCCCAACAGCACCTTGGAAGACCCGCAAATTCTCCGTTTCTTTTTCTGGGAGGTGATCAATTAGGTGCATAACCTACGGACGCTGCTTTCAAGCACGCGAGGCGCTAAGTGCGCACTGCCCGGTTGAAATCCCGAGAACAGCCCTGTAAATTCGGTCAGTGTTGACAAGCAAGTCACCTGGAAGCTTCTGGGATCAAGGACTTAAAGGGGAAAGGGGTGGGAGGAGATTCACAGAGCCCTCTGCACGTCTCCCCGCACTCCCCCTTTAAGAGTGGGGGGTTCAAAAGGGGAGAGCACGGCAACTGTCGTGCCCACTCAACTGTCAATCATGTGATGTCGTTCTCTGCCGGTAAGAGCTGTCGGACTGTGGAACGGACTCCTTCGGAAGGTGCTGGACTCTCCCTCCTTGGGGGGCTTTTTAAATGTTACAAATATGATCTGACAAAAGCTTGAAAAATCTGACCTCAGCCCCTCCTCCCCTTGCGACAAAGTGGTCTGTACCTTCAATGGGCAGCAAAATGACGCGGGAATGGTCGTAGGCGATCACATTGGCGTATCGGTTTTTCGGCTTGTTCACCTCGAGGTTGGAGTGTTCCCAAGTGAACTGCTGACCCGGGTCAATGGACTGCAGGAGCAGAAAGAGAGAAACGTCAGCGAAAATCCCACGTTTTGTTCCAAACTATAAGAGTGGAAGCTAAAAAGCAGTCAACTTCTCTTCCTTCCAGGGACCATGACCTGAAAACAATTCACAGGTGCAACCAACTCAGAGCTGGTGTGGTGCAGTGGTTAGAGTCTCCAATGACTAGGCCCTAGGAGAGACCAGGGTTGAAATCCTGCCACCTTGGCCACGGAAAAAGCTCGCTGGGTTCTAGTTGCTGCCTCTCTCAGCCTAACCCTACTCTGCAGGGTTGTTGTTGTTGTGGGGATCAACTGAGCAGGGGGACACCCATGTACGCCGCCTTGATCTTGGAGGAAAAGGTGGGGTGTAAATTGAACAGTGTCTGGGGAACGGTGGCTGGCGAGTGAGCAGGGCCACAACACCCTCCTCTGCTTCCCATCCTTTGCCAATCACCTGCCACCATAATCTGCCCCCAAACATTTGCACAAATCTCCTTTGATGTGCTCCTTTTTTTCTTTCTTTGGAAGGAAGGCGGAATAATAATACCAGGCAAAAGCCATATCTGTTCCTGCTGTAGTCCCACGAGCTGGAAGCTATGCTAACAGACGCTCCCCTCGTCACTGGGGACCTCACTGGGTGCGCCCTGGCGGGGGGGGGGGGCGCAGTTGTTGCCTAACCAGGGCCGTCTTAAGCAAAATTGTTGGCCTTTTTTAGGAAAAGTTCCCTAGAGTTGTCGACCTTTTTTTAGGGAGCTGACACCGCGATTTTCTCTGCTTGGGAAAAGAAAACAGGAAACGCAAGGAGCCCTGCAGAACAAACCAGCTGGGTGCCTCGCGGTGTCAGAAGCATGCGCTGGGCAGACTTTTCCACAGCCCTACGCCAATCCCAGGCACACAGGACAGAGCACCTTGCTGGCTCGTTCTCCCTTGAACTCCCTTGAACCCTCGTACCTACGGGACCGCCTCTCCTGGTATGCCCCACAGAGAAACCTACGGTCTGCAAATAATAACATCCTCAAGGTCCCAGGCCTCAGAGAGGTTAGGCTGGCCTCAACTAGAGCCAGGGCCTTCTCGGCTGCGGCCCCAATCTGGTGGAACGCTCTATCACAAGAGACTAGGGCCCTGCGGGACCTGACATCTTTCCGCAGGGCCTGCAAGACAGAGTTGTTCCACCAGGCCTTTGGTCAGGGCGCAGCCTGACCCCCCTCCTCTGGCAACCTGCACAGAATTTTGCTTAATCGGTTGCCATTAATTTGATTTTAATTAATTTTTATAATGAAATATTTTTAGAATGTGTGATTATTTGATTGTTTGATTATTGTTAGCCGCCCTGAGCCCGGCTTCGGCTGGGGAGGGCGGGATATAAATAAAATTTATTATTATTATTATTATTGAACTCGCGGCACAGAGCTGCCTGCAGCAGGGACGGTTGGGCTCTTCCCCAGACTCTCGGGCCCTGGATTCTCCGCCTGGCGCCCCTGAGAGCCTGGTGCCCGGGTGCCCCGCACTCCTAGCGCCTATGGGTAAGGCGGCCCTGAGCCTAACCTACCTTGCAGGGGGGTTGTTGTGCAGGGGACTGAATGAGGAGTGGAAAAAGAAGGCTGTGCATGCTACCTTGAGCTCCTTTGAGGAGAAGGTGCAATATATATGCAACAAATAGGATGCTGTACTAAATGGGCCATTGACCTGTTCTCTAGCAAGACTCTCCTTATCTTCTGAGCAACTCCAACCTGCCTCCGCAACCACAGTCCCTCTCCAATCTTGCACCTCCGCATTTCTTTCATTAGGTGTGCTGTGGTTTTTTTGGTTTTTGTTAAAGTATCTCCAGATCCGCAGCTCAGGAGGAAGGCTGCCCTGGAAAAGCGCCAATATTACATTATGCAGATTATCTGCTGGCAGGGGGGTGGGCAATGGGAGGGGAGAACTGGCAGAGAGAGCACATTAGGCTTCTCCACGCTCGCTTGCCTTGCCCGAGTGCGGAGGTGGGTTAGGAAAGATCCCAGCAGAGCGCTGAGGATCTCTTCCCATCATCTTCCCAGCAATTAGCAATTCATACGCTGTGCAAAAAAACAAAAACAACGTCGGCTCAGAGTCTGCGGCCAAAAGACTTTTGGTTCCTAGCATTTTTTAGTTGTTGACGAATGTATCCAACCACCTGCCTCCTCCTCTGCCAACCTGCGGGTGGACTTTTGCCATTGCTCATCCTGATGCCCTTCCTGGCGCCATTAGGTCCAATTCTCAGTCCCTCAGTCCCCCAAACACTTTTTGCAAATCCTGGCTCTGGCTGACTTTTCTCACCCCCTATGCAGAAGGTGCTGTGGGCAGATGCACAGTGTTGTAGCTGCCTGGGATCAGGGAGGGGATGAAGACCAGTTACTATTCCTACAGCACGGTCCCTGCCTCCCGCGGCAGCTAAAAAAGCCAATGCAATTCTGGGCTGCATCAATAGGAGTATAGCATCTAGATCAAGGGAAGTAATAGTGCCACTGTATTCTGCTCTGGTCAGACCTCACCTGGAGTACTGTGTCCAGTTCTGGGCACCACAGTTCAAGAAGGGCACTGACAAACTGGAACGGGTCCAGAGGAGGGCAACCAAAATGGTCAAAGGCCTGGAAACGATGCCTTATGAGGAACGGCTAAGGGAGCTGGGCATGTTTAGCCGGGAGAAGAGGAGGTTAAGGGGTGATATGATAGCCATCTTCAAATATATAAAAGGATGTCACATAGAGGAGGGAGAAAGGTTGTTTTCTGCTTCTCCAGAGAAGCGGACACAGAGCAATGGTTCCAAACTACAAGAAAAAAGATTCCACCTAAACATTAGGAAGAACTTCCGGACAGTAAGAGCTGTTTGACAGTGGAATTTGCTGCCAAGGAGTGTGGTGGAGTCTCCTTCTTTGGAGGTCTTTAAGCAGAGGCTTGACAACCATATGTCAGGAGTGCTCTGATGGTGTTTCCTGCTTGGCAGGGGGTTGGACTCGATGGCCCTTGTGGTCTCTTCCAACTCTATGATTCTATGATTCTATGATCCCGTGACTGGATGCAGAGAAAGCAGCATCTGGTGGCCTTCCAAGGCTTGGAGCCAGAGGATTGGGGGCAGGACAATGATGAGTGGTCAGAGGGAGAAGACTAGGGCGGGAGGAGATGTTGGAAGCATTCCTCCATCTTCTCTCTGCCCCTGTTCCTTCTCAGATTAAGCATTTCTTTTACTTCAGTGTATTATAAAAAAGTTATTTTGTACTGGGTATGAGCTTTTGTAAAAGGGATGTGGGTGGTCTAAACCACTGAGCCTCTTGGGCTTGCCGATCAGAAGATCGGCGGTTCGAATCCCCGCGATGGAGTGAGCTCCTGTCGCTTGGTCCCAGCTCCTGCCAAGCTAGCAGTTCGAAAGCATGCCAGTGCAAGTAGATAAATAGGTACCACTCTGGCGGAAAGGTAAACGGGGTTTCCATGCGCTGCTCTGGTTTTAGTGTTCTGTTGCACCAGAAAGTGGCTTAGTCATGCTGGCCACATGACCCGGAAAAACTGTCTGCGGACAAACGCCGGCTCCCTCGGCCTGTAAAGCGAGAGTCGCCTGCGACTGAACTTAACTGTCAGGGGTCCTTTATCTTTATGAACTTTTGTATATCTTTGGACAAGTTATTTATCATCTATCTTTCTATCTATCTATCTATCTATCTATCTATCATCTATCTATCTATCATCTATCTATCTAACTGTCCAGCACACAGTGGTACCTTGGTAGTCAAACACCTTACTTGTTGAACAAATCGGCTCCCGAATGTCGCAAACCCAGAAGTGAGTGTTCCGGTTTGCGAACATTCTTTGGGAAGCCGAACGTCCAACGCGGCTTCTGATTGGCTTCAGGAATTAGAAGCTGTGCTTTGGTTTGCGAATGTTCTGGATGTCGAACAGACTTCCAGAACGGATTCCGTTCGACTTCCAAGCTACGACTGTATATTAAAGGAAGCTGAAAAGGTGACAGGGCTTAGCGAGCGGGAAGAGTCTGTGGCAGAGGGCAGCCCAGACTCAGAGGCAGGTGAGGAGGGGGACCAAAAGGCAGAGATGAGGCAGGCTGGTGAAGAAGCATAGCAGTCTCCCCTCCTCCTGGTCTCCCAGGACCAGAAGAGGTATGAAGAGGGTGGAGCACAGAGAGACAGAGCCTTCGGCTGCTGGGAAAGCATCTTACAACTGCCTCACTGGGACAAGACCTACTGGGAAGAAAGGTAAAGGACCCCTGAATGGTTAAGTCCGGTCAAAGGTGACTAGGAGGCTGCAGCGTTCATCTCGCTTCCAGGCAGAGGGAGCTGGCGTTTGTCCGCAGACAGCTTTCCGGGTCATGTGGCCAGCAGGTCTAAACTGCTTCTGGCACAATGGCACACTGTGACGGAAACCAGAGTGCACGGAAACGCCGTTTACCTTCCCGCCACAGTGGTACCTATTTATCTACTTGCGCTGGTGTGCTTTTGAACTGCTAGGTTGGCAGGAGTTGGGACAGAGCCATGGGAGCTCACCCTGTTGCGGGGATTCGAACCTACTGGGAAGACTTGCTGCGCTCACTAGGCATGCACTGTTTTTTTTTGGGGGGGGGGTTGAATGAAGAGCTAACTTCACTGGAACAAGTGGTTTTTCTCTATTGCTGACACAGCGTCTTACTAGAGCTGACCAATCAGCTTTTCAGCCACTAAGAGGGTCGCCCTTTGATCTGATCGGAGAGAATCAGAGAGGACGGAGGCGAATCAGTGCTTGAGGATGGGCTCCTAGGGCCAGTTCAGAGAAGAGGCATAGGAAGAACGCAGAGTTGTTCTGGATGCTCCAGAGCTAAGCGTTTAAGAAACATGCAGAGGACCACGAACACCCCCAGTTCCTGGGCTTGCCGTTACGGAGCAGAGGGCTGCAATTTTAGGCCACGTCCCTCGTAACACATAGCCTCATCCTCCACCCCACCTATGATGTGTTCCCCGCCCCTCAATCCGCTGCCAACCCATAACGCTCCTTTGTACCTCGTACTCCTGCGAGAGCTTCAGGTTGTCGTTGGCCTTGAGGTGCTCCGTGTGGTCTGCCAGCTCCGAAATGGGGATGGGTGGGTGGCTCAGCATACCTGGGGGGTGGGGGACAGATGGGGGGGGGGGAGAGACGTGGGAGGGAAAAGTGGCCTTCAATTAAACAAAAACAACACACACCGTTCCGTAGCAAACATACAATTCAGATTTTTTAAAAATTTTTATTTTCGAAAACAAAAAACTGCAATGAAAGGAGGGTTAGAAAGGAGTGCGGGGGGTGGGGTGGGGTGGGGGAGAGAGAAACTGTGAGGGCTCGAAATTGTGTCCTTGGAAACTGGAGAGGGAAATGAAGAGAGTTTTTTTCCCCGTGATGGCCCCGTTCTCGACATTTATCGATAAATCGGAACAAGGGAGGGGAGGGGGGATTTCTTCCCCCTTCGTTTTTGTAAAGAGAGACGAACTAACAAAAGGAGCAAACGAGAACAGAAGAGAAAAAAAGATTCTGATAGCAGGCACTTCGCAGCGATTCCAAATGGTGACGTCGCGAAGGGAGGGTGGTGTCGGGTGGAAGGAAGGAAGGAAACGAGGGAACGGCCCCCCTCCAAGAAAAGCAAAACAAAGTCGGCAAAACGCCAGTGCCAACACAGCAAACAAACGATGTGTCAAGGGCAAAGAGGTTCGTTGCAATGATAAATAATACTAATATATATATAGAAACCCAGATAAAAACAAGACAAACCGCACAGAGGTTTCAAAAGGGGGGGGGGGCGTATGGTTGAGTTGGCCAGTGAAATGAGGAGAGCGCGATGCGCCTGGGGGTGGTGCTGGAAATGGAGGAGGAAAAGCAGAGGTTTCCCAAAAGGTAAGAATGTCTTTGTCTTGCCGTGAAGATAAAGGAAGCAGCTGCAGCAGGCAGCCAGAGTTGTGCCCCCCCCCCTGGAGGTAGTTGCTTTGACTACAACTCCCATCATCCCTGACAACATCTGGGTGGGGGCACCACTTGGGCAACACCTGGTCTGTACCGGAAGCAGCAGCTCTGCATGGTTTCCGGCAGCTTGACGACAGACTCGTGCAAATATTCTATAGAGAGAAACTACCTTGCACTGAGTCAATGAGCTCAATATTGCCCATGCTGGCCAGCGCTGAATCTCCAGGGTTCTCTGCCAGCCCTGCTTGGAGATGCCGGGAACTGAATTTGGGGCCTTCTGCATGCCAAACAGGTGAGCTGTGGACCTTCCCATAAGGGCTCTGGAAGGGGAGAGCTTCTGCCGGAAGAATGCCATAGTAGTGCATTGCACCACAATGCACGCTACGGAGGATCGGGTGTCATTTAAATGTTTGGAACTTGCCTTTGAGGCAGAGGGGGCTCACAGCCCCCTCCCCTAATAACACCTAACATTCATTCATCTTCCTGGAAGAGCCCACTTCTGAGTCATTAAGAGGCTCCTTTCCCTCCATCATTTGGGAATAAATTGGTCTTGTGAAAGCTGCCGCCCCAGCTAATATCAGAGGTTTCCTGAAAACAATGCTATAAAATGCAGGATAGTTATTTGAAATCTTTTCACATGGGGAGGGGGAGAAACGTTCTACTGCACTGGGTGGGGTGGGGTGGTAGATTTCTCCACTTCCAAAAAACCGATGTTTATGGAAAAGGTCACTTGGCTGAACCCAATTTTAAGTCCTACTCAGAGCAAATCCATTGAAATGAATGGATGTGACCGATACCCATTAATTTCAATGGGTCTATTCTGAACAGGACTTAAGTTGGCTACAAACCACTTCTACAGCATTTTGGAAGTGTTTTCAACTTCTTTCTCATATTTTTTAATTTAAAAAAGTCAGGCCTCTTTTTTGGAGGGGGTGTTTGTTAAAGAGACTGCTGGTCTTCTCTTCGTCATTTGCAAATCTGGAGGAAGGAAACCCCCTTGGTGGTTTGGTGCTGTTCCCCTTGAAAGGAGGGCAGAATCTGCCCAATGAAACTATTCCCAGATCTCTAATTCTGCTGCAGTTTTTTTTTAGCATAGCAGCAGTTTTGGATCCTTCTCCCCAGGAAAACTGGGGGGCAAAGCCGAGCCATCAGTTCAGCAACAGCCCTCCCATCTATGAATAAGTCTAACTCTCTTTTAAAGCCACTGCTTTTAAAAAGGTGACCATTTCTGCCTCCTGCAGCAGCAAGTTCCCCAGTTTAACCTGTGTGCTGCATGAAAAAGTCCTTCCTTTTATCTGTCAGAAATCTTCCAACACTCATCTTGCTTGACAAATGCCAGTGTTCAGAATGCCTTTGCTTAACCTGAAAGACTTCAGCCTGTCCTCATATGTCTGAGGTTGCTGGGCAAAGGCACCACGGACAGAACTCATTCCTCCTTTTGAAATTGGGCAGCTGTCCCCCAAACCCCATTGTACCCCTTTCCAGTTCTGGTAGCTGTTTAGGTATGAGATCCACAGGATTTTCCCTTCTCTCTGAAATCTGCAGCTAGCGTGTTTGTGTGTGTGTGTGTGTTAAACCAGCCCCGGCAAACAGAATTTCAATATGATTAAAAAGGCTGCAAGGGAATGACGCCTGGAATTGCAAGGAGAAATAGAAAAAGCGGCGTGTGCATGAAAATAGTATCTTATTACATTTTTTTTAAAAGATTCCACACTGCTTGAATTTGTGGAAGGAATGTGAGGGCGCAGAATCAGCGCCGCTAAGGAAACGTTCACATTAATTAAGCTGATTCATTGTGGAACCGTCTTATGACAATGAATAGATTCAGAGAAGTAGGTTTCTGCCTAGAAAACACCGTGGCATAAATCAGTTACAGGCCAATTTCATGCATGCTTACTCGGTAGTGACTTCAGCAGGACTTGCTTCCAAGAAAGGACAAATAGGACTGTCATCTTAGAGCAATTCTACACTTTATTCCGAAAAGGGGGGGGGGGCAGATTTCTGGACTCTACTGCAACAGACAGTTGCAGATGAGCTGTGTATTTCAGTTCTAAGTGTTCGCCTTATGTAAAAAAAGCTCCTTGCAGGAAGTAAGGTAGCAAATCAGGACCCAAGGAGTCCCATCCCTTTCTCCCTAACCATGATAACCTTTGGCAAAAGGGGAGCACTCAAAAAAACAGCTCCCTCTCGCCTGCACTTAGACGCCTTATGGTTTCACTGCCACAGATGCCTTTCCGGGGAATTGCAGTTTGCAAAAGAGATTGGTGCCGATCTCAGCAAAGCCCGCAAATTCTTGGGAGTTCTCAGAGAGAACCTATGGCAGTTAAACCGGTTTAAAATGTGCAGTGTAGGCATGCACCCTAAGAAGGCACTCTCTGACGGTTGCCTAGATGGGACAAAAAATATTTGCGGGTTGTGTGTGTGTGTACAATGGACCATCAGCTCTGCCTGTCAAGTTCCAAAGGCATTGAGAGCCATGGGGAGTCAGCTGGTGGTCATGGGAAATGAGTTGGGAACCATGGGAAGTGAGCTGGGAACCATGGGAAGCGAGCTGGGAACCATGGGAAGTTCATTCCTCCTTCTGAGAAACCACCGCTGTGACTTGGGAACGAGAAAGGGAGAGGTGGGGGGAGATGATGGGGAGCCATGGAGAATTTCGAGCCCTATTGGGTATTGCATGGTTAAAAGCAGCATCAAGTAGCAGTGGCAGCAGCATAGCAGTAAAATAACCTGAGAACTCGGGGACAAAGATGGCAAAAGCTAGTGCTGTGTTCACCAGTTTTACAGTGTGCTTTTGCAAAAAGCTGGCTTTCTTATTCACCAAACCCGGCAAGGAAGAAAGACTGTAACAGGTGGAAGGGGTGGAGATTGAGAAAGAGGGTCTCTCTGCTCCCCTCTCCCACCCTTAGAGGTGCAAAAGGCAAACCTGGGAGCCAGAAAACACAGGAGAAAGAATAGCAGTTGTCAACCACCGAAACCTAGCAGATACCTCTGTAGACCTGAAAGGGCAGCTTAGCTAGGTAATACATTTCCTGCTTCGATTAGTTTTTATCCAGACCTTTGGACTTCATAAATGTCCCCAAAAGGGCTATGCAGACTCCTTCCTGAAACCACTCACCTAACTATTCTCCATCTTTAACCCCGGATCCAGAACAGGTAAACAGACAGGGCCTAACCTACAGTGTCTACTCGTAAGTTCAGACATTCAGTTCAATGGGCGGGACTGCAGCTTTAGCTACCCAGTGAGATCAGTAGCAGTGAAGCCTTTTGTGTGCTTACTCGGGTGCAAGTTTCCCTGAGCTCAATGGGGCTCAGTCATCTTTTGCAAAAAAAAACCTACCAAGGAATAAAAAAAGGACAGTCATACCTCAGGCTGAAGTCGCTTCAGGTTAAGCCTTTTCGAGTTGCGCTCCGCAGCGACCCGGAAGTAACAGAGCGCGTTACTTCCGGGTTCTGCCGCTCGCGCATGCGCAGATGCTCAAAATGACGTCACAGACATGCACGGAAGTGGCAAATCACGAGCGGCGCAGACTCACGGATGCGGATTGCGTTCACGTCAGGATGCAAACGGGGCTCCAGAACGGATCCCGTTCATATCCAGAGGTAAAACTGTACTTGAAATTCCTGGGGATTTAAGCGGACATCTATGAAAGAGGCCAGTAACCCCCCCCCCCCAAAAAAAATCACAAATTGTGTTTACTTTGCATGGCAAAGGAGCAAGTTAAACAGAAAGCCTCTGTGAGACAAAAGTACTCATCCACAGAGGAGGGTGCCCACTGTATCTCTGAATGATTCATTACCCAGAGCATACCTCTTTCTCTTTGGGCTCCCTGCAGATGAGTTAACTTGCACTCCTGATGGGGAGATGCAACAGAATTAGCCCAGCTCAGAGAAGGCTGACTGCTGCAACTCTGTGCAAAGCTTGAGGTGCGTATATTTTCACAGTTTAGTGTCCAGATCAAGGGAAGCAATATTCCCTCTCTATTCTGCCTTGGTCAGACCACAGATGGAACGCTGTGTCCAGTTCTGGGCAGCACAATTTAAGAAGGTTATTGACAAGCTGGAAGGTGTGCAGAGGAGGGCAACCAAGATGACCAAGGCTCTGGAAACCAAGCCTGATGAGGAACGGTTGAAGGAGCTGGGTATGTTCAGCTTGGAAAAGAGGAGACCGAGAGGAGATACGACAGCCATCTTGAAATATCTCAAGGGCTGTCACATGGAAGAGGGAACAAGCTTGTTATTTCCTGTTCCGGAGACCAGGACCCAAATCAATGGATTAAATTATGATAAAAGAGATTCTGACTCAACATTAGGGCGGATATTCTGATGCTTAAGAGCCATTTGACAGTAGAACGGACTTCCCTCAGATGGTGATGGACACTCCTTCCTTGGAGCTTTTTAAGCAGAGCTTGGACGGCCACCAGTCCGGGACGATCTATCTGAAATTCCTGCAGTGCAGAGGGTTGGACTAGATGATCCTTGGGTCCCTTCCAATCCTACGCTTCTCTCCATTCACGAGAGTTTCAGAAACACCCCAAGTTTCCTCAGGCTCCCCTTGCCAACTTGGGGAGTGCGGGGGAAGCATTCTAACCCCCCAAACCACAATTCCTCCTTTGGATTCCGGTACCAGCCCCTACCCTCAAGGGTTGCTATGATTGCGGCAATCTGGCTTTAACCACCTATCTGCTTCTAGTACTACTTTCTGCATTTTGGTGCATGGGAGAGAGAGGCCGCCCCTCCCTTCTCTCTCCGCTCCCCCCGTCCCCCCCCAACCCCACATTTTGCTCAAAGTCAAAGCAGCTTTCCGGGAAATCAAGCTGTTGACCGAGTCCATATTTTCAGGCTTCGAAAGAGAGAGATCTTAGGGGAGAGAGTTCTCATCTAGCGTTTCAAATCCCTTGAAATCTCCTTAATCTTGTTATTGCAAAGAATTCAAGCTCCTCTCTCTCTCTCTCCACCCCCCCCCCCCCGCTTCACTCTTTCTACGAGCCGGATCATTTGATGGACAAAATCGGCCCAACATCTGCTGCCTAGACCAGAGGCCTCCCCTGCTGCCGCTGAAGTAATTGCAGCTCAACAGAAGAGGCCTGCTGTTGCCGCTTGCTTCTTTAAACAAAAAGCAAAAAAAACCCTGAGATGCTTAGTAAAACGATGGGCTCCAGAGAGGATTACAGTCCCCTGGAAATTCTTCTGCAGCTGAGGAGTTACTGTATTTTTCGCTCTATAGGACGCACTTTTCCCCCTCCAAAAATGAAGGGGAAATGTGTGTGAGTCCTATGGAGCGAATGCAGGCTTTCGCTGAAGCCTGGAGAGCGAGAGGGGTCGGTGTGTGCTCCCCGGGCTTCGGGCAGCTATCCAAAAGACTTCGGAGCCCGGCAGAGTTCCCACTGGGCTCTGAAGGCTTGCGGATAGCAGCCTGCAGCCCGGGGAGCGCAGCGGCAACTCCCGCTACGCTCCCTGGGCTTCAGACAGCTATCCGCAAACCTTCGGAGCGCGCCCCCAGCCCCGCAAGCTCTGGGAGCGGCGGCAAGGCTGTGCGCAACCATGCCGCTGCTCCCGGACCTGTTCTGGGGGCTGGGGTCCGGGGAAGCTCGGGTTTCCCCCGCCCCGGCCCCGCGGCTAAAAACGAAGCCAAGACAGCGAGTGGGACCCATCCTCCCGGCCAGAGAAATTGCGCGTGGCTAAAGAGGAAGCCAAGACAGCCAGCGGGACGGATCCCGCTGGCTGTCTTGGCTTCTTTGCTCTTTGGGGCAGAAAAATATTTCCCCCCCTTTATTTCCCCCCCTAAAAACTAGGTGCGCCCTATGGTCCGGTGCGCCCTATGGAGCGAAAAATACGGTTGTTGTTTTTTTGCTCCCACAGTCGTGGAAATGCCAGCTCTGGGTTCCTTTCCTAAAAGACACCCACATTTAAAGCACATGCGCCTCCCCCCCCCTGCCCACAAAGAAGGCTGGGAACTATAGTTTGCACAGGGCGCTTGGGGGGGTAAACAAGATGGAAAGCAGCACCTAGCACAGCTTTTCTCAACCTGTGGGTACCCAGATGTTGTTGAACTACAACTCCCATCACCCCTAGCCAGCGAGGCCACAGCTCGGGGATGATGGGAGTTGTAGTCCAACAACATCTGGGGACCCACAGGTTGAGAACTGCTGAATTTCCTATACATCAGGGGCGGGGAATATTTTCTCAGCCCGGGGGCTGCAGTCCCTAACAGGAAACCTAATGTGCCCTCCCCACTTCCACACACAAAAGACCCTCGGAGCAAGTTCTGGGAAACAGCTGACTGTGCTGGCTTTTTGAAGGTGGCCCTGAATTCTCTGAACTGCCAAACAAGCGGGGGAGATGGGGGAAATTAATGATCGTAATATATAAATGCAAACTGCTATACCGATAAACACGTGGGAGGGCTGCATCCAACTGAGTTCCGCTCAAGAGTAAGCCCATTGAACCCAAGTTAGCCAAGACCTTGAACTGCAATGGATCTACTCTGAGTAGGGCTGCAACTCCGCCTGCTCAGAATATGCCCAATTGCAAAACATAATCCCAAGGGAAGTGAGGTTAGGATTGCAGCCCAAGTCGTAAGTTTGCAGTGTCCATTAATGTACGTGGGTTTACTCAGAGTAGGATTTAGTTAGGTGTAAACCAAGGAAGCGAATGAAAGTGACTTTCTTAGGCCCGCTGATTTCCACCACACGCATAGTGTGGTACCCACTGAGATTAATGGACCAAAGACAATTCATTTCAATGGGACTGTCGCTGGATACAACCTGGTGGGTCTACTCTTGAGTAGAATTCAAGTTGGAATTCTGCTGCAGTCCTATAGGAGTAAATCCCATTGAACTCAACGGGGTTGACTTCTGCGAAGGTTATGCGCAGGATTGCAGCGAAACGCAACACACTGATCCAGTCGCAATTTCGACCGTTTTGCAAAAAGCCTTTTTTCCCCCGAAAACTGTAAAACTGGAAGCACGGTTTGGAAATGAGACAAGCAGCAGCACGAGGGACGCAATGGCGAAAGCCACAGATATGCAGGGAGAGAGGGGTGTGAGAATGAAGATGGAAGGAAGAAAGTGCAACAGAAGGAAAACGAAATATATATATTTGGGGGGGGGGAGAGGTCGGGTGGCGCTGAGAAGAAGAGGGGGGGGGGAGCACAACCAATGAAACGGACAGGAACGAAAACACACAGGAACTAACTTTCAAGGTCAAACTCAGGGTCACTGAGGGGACTGCTCAGCCCAGAATCTGCAGAAAACAGGAAAACAAAAAAACAAAACAAAAAAACAAAAACAAAAACAAAAAACAAAATATATAGACTTTTATAAAAAAGGAAAAAACACTACTCAACCAAGAAAACAGAAAACGGAAAAAAGCAACACAAAATCTGAGAGGAAATGAAAGGTGTTTTCTTCTTCTTTCCCCTCCCTCTCCCCCCCCCACTTTTTTCTCCTTTTCACAAAGGGTTGGGCTTTGTCTGGTTTTTGGCCACGTTCTTGGGTGTGTGCATGGGGGGAGGGGGGCAGGACTTAAAACAAAAGAGCTGCTTTGCTTTATCCAGAATCTTACCCCTACCTTAAGCCCCTTCGCCTCCCCCACCCACCACAAAAAGTGGCTGAGCAACGAAGAAACTATTGAATGCATATCTTGATTTCAAAGATACACTGAAGAAAATTTGGAGGAGGCGACCCCCCCCCAACCGTCAAAGTCTCATTACATGTTACATTTTGCATTAAAAGTTAGGCGTGGGAAAATCTGTTACTTTCTCCATTTCCTCCTGTCTTGTAAGTTCAGCTCTCCCGCTTTGGTTTGCGAAAAGAAAACCGCAATTAAAAACCCACCAGCGTTTAAACGCAGATCAAATCCTAACGCACAAACGTTCCTGTGCATTTTAGCCCAGCGCGCATACTTTTCGCAATGCAATCTCCCCATAAGCGACACACCCTTTTGTACTGTCGTTTTCTCCAACGCATGCATTTCATTTCGTTTTTTTAAAAAACGACGCTTTGCCCTGATAACTTTGGGGTGAAGAACTACTGGGCAAAATTTGGAGGGAGAGTGAACTGCAAAGGACACCTTTTCCCGGTTCTCCGACTCTTTTGGAAAGTTTTGGTTATTAAGGGCTGCCTTTAAAGATGAACAGGACTGAATCCCCTCCCTCCCTCCAACATTTGAGAGGGAGATATCGGTTCCTCCTGCTCTCCGATTTCTTCTCCCCCTGTGATTCTGCCAATAGCACCAGCGGATGTGGCAATGACTCTTTTTCGTCCTTGGTACCAACAGTTTGCTCATTGTGCAGAAAGCCACAATGGAAACAGAGCCCTCCCCTCAATTAATAATAATAATAAGAATAATAAGAATAAGAATACCCCACCCATCTGACTTGCGGGCCCCAGCCACTCTGGGCAGCTTTTAACAAATATAAAAGCCAACGAGGTTGGGGAACATAGTTGCCTACTGCAGGAGGGAGTTCTGCAGATTAACTATCACTGCATTAATGAAGAAGGGCTTCTGTCCTTTGGCCAAAGCAAGGGGGGACATGCAAGCAGCCTGCAATGGGAAGAGAAGAAGGAGAAGAAGGAGAAGAAGGAGAAGGAGAAGAAGAAGAATTTGGACTTGATATCCCGCCTTTCACTCCCCTTAAGGAGTCTCAAAGCGGCTAACATTCTCCTTTCCCCTCCTCCCCCACAACAAACACTCTACGATACGATAATCTTTATTGTCATTGGCCCATACAGAACAACGAAATTGAAAAATCTACATAAGACATTCAAAAACAAGCCTGCTAACCCAACCTGGTTAGCCCCCTAAAAACTCTGATACCCCATTTTTAAAATACAATATACTCCCATAGAGACTCCTTACACTGCGTTTAAAACCAAAATCGCATTTGAATAGAAACTGTTTCTCAGGCGGCTAGTCCTAGTCTTTGTAACCCTGGACCTTCGTCCAGAAGGCAGAAGCTGAAAGAGATCATTTCCGGGGTGTGCACTCTCCTGCGCTATCTCTGCAGCTTTCTTATGGCACCTGGAAGCGTAGATTTGATCCGAGGTGGGAAGAGTGTGTCCAATTATTCTCTCCGCAATCTTTACAAGCATTGTTTTTCCCCTGAGCTGAGTGGGGCTGAGAGACTTCAGAGAAGTGTGACTGGCCCAAGGTCACCCAGCAGCTGCAGGTGGAGGAGCGGGGAAGCGAACCCGGTTCACCAGATTATGAGTCCACCGCTCTTAACCACTACACCACACTGGCTCTCGAAGGAGTTCCAGGTGGGACACAGATGATTCCTCACCAGATGCCAAACGTTGACACACTGTTCTCCGCTTCTGAGATGGGAAGTGGTGGCACCTTACAGCTTTCCTATATGTCAGGGGTGGAGAGCCTTTTCTCAGCTTGGGGGGTGGCTGCCTCGTATGCCATAATGGCAACTTTATAATAATAATAATAATAATTCTATTATTTGTACCCTGCCCATCTGACTGGGTTTCCACAGCCCTGCTACTTGGGGCTGCATGCTTTCAGTGGGCAGGCAAACGAGGGAGAGGAGCAATGGGTGCAACCCCATTGCCATAGAATTGTGGGTTGGAAGGGACACCCATGGTCATCTAGCCCAACCCCGTGCAACGGAGCAGGCTGCAACCCAGCCATGCAAAGAAAACCTCAGGTGTTCCTACACAAGCTGGAGGGCAAAGCAAGAAGTACCGTATTTTTTGCTCTCTAAGACTCACTTTTTCCCTCCTAAAAAGTAAGGGGAAATGTGTGTGCGTCTCATGAAGCGAATGCAGGCTGCGCAGCTATCCCAGAAGCCAGAACAGCAAGAGGGATTGCTGCTTTCACTGCACAGCAATCCCTCTTGCTGTTCTGGCTTCTGAGATTCAGAATATTTTTTTTCTTGTTTTCCTCCTCCAAAAACTAGGTGCGTCTTGTGGTCTGGTGCGTCTTATAGAGCGAAAAATACAGTACATCCCAGTCTGATTTGGGAAAAGCGGTCGCTGGGCTGATCCCAACAGGTGAGACACAGACGCCTGGAAGGCCACATAACAGCCCTTGGAATTAACTGATATTCCTTACACTGTTATGGGACGCGGGTGGCGCTGTGGGTTAAACCACAGAGCCTAGGACTTGCCGATCAGAAGGTCGGCAGTTCAAATCCCTGCAACAGAGTAAGCTCCCGTTGCTCGGTCCCTGCTCCTGCCAATCTAGCAGTTCAAAAGCACGTCAAAGTGCAAGTAGATAAATAGGTACCGCTCCAGCAGGAAGGTAAACGGCGTTTCTGGTTCACCAGAAGCTGCTCAGTCATGCTGGCCACACGACCCGGAAGCTGTACGCCGGCTCCCTCGGCCAATAAAGCGAGATGAGCGCCACAACCCTAGAGTCGGCCACGACTGGACCTAATGGTCAGGGGGTCCCTTTACCTTTACCTTACACTGTTATGCATGTATGTGTGCATATACCTGCAAGCGAATGAGTGTGTGTGTGGTATGTATGCACATTAAAAGCAAAACCCCAAACAAAAGAACACAGGATCATTCCTAACAACACGCAGCAACCGGAAACCATGGAAAAAGCCAGGGTGAAAAAGTTAAAAAAATAAAATAAATAAATACAATTCACTGGAAAAAAAACAAATGCTCTCCATATTCTCTCCATTCTGGAGCTAGCCTTTTAAAACTCCCTTACTCCTGATCTCCTGCTGAGTTCAGGGGCCTGGGACTCTTAGAAATAAGAACTAGTTGTCCACAGAATCGCAGAACTGCAGAGGGACCCCAAAGATCATCCAGCCCAACCTCGAAGAGGTGTCTGTTAGGGTACTTTTCCTTGACGCCCCCTCTGCCTACAGTCTGATGCTGTTCCTCCCAGAATCCTCTCTGAGTCCTGGGGTGAACAAGTTTCGGCTTGGGCCAGAGGATTCTGCAATCCTGGTCTGGATCAAATAACGGATCCTTCCATAGACAATACATGGGAGACGTCAGCTGATGGGCAAGGGAAGGGGTCGACTCCCGCTCCCATTGTCCTTGACCGTTGGCTATGCTGGCTGGGAATTATGGGAGTTGTAGTCCATCAACGAGGTTGAAGAAAAGTGGTTGTATCCTTCAACCTTGGGTCTCCAGAGGCTGTCGAGCAACAACTGCCTTCACCATCAGCCAGCTTAGCCAACACTCCAGGATGATGGGATTTGTATTCCAGCAACACCTGGAAACCGAAGGAGCTCTAAAGTCCCAATATCTTATCTATGGACATAATGCATACATGTTTTGCATTGTTTCATTATTATTACAATTTATTGAAGGCTGTTGCTAATTCAGCAGTTGACCCAGCTAAGGGATGATGGGAGTTGTAGTCCAACCCGAGACTGAAGAACATTCAGTTAGCGATAGCCTATAATAAACAGCAGCAGCTGTTGCACAATTGAGTGCAAAACCCGTGCAATATATTTAGCTAGATATAAAGGAACCTTGGTGTCCCTTCAGCTTTTGTGTCCTTCAGCTTTGGGTTCCCAAATCTAGACTACAAACCCCATCATCCTGGATAATCTGACTGATGACAATGGGAATCAGAAAATCATAGAATTGCAGAACTGGAAGGGAACCCTACGGTGACCTAGACCCAGCAATCGCAAGAATCTCAGCTAAAGCATCCGTAGCAGATGGACACCCAACCTCTGCTTAGGAAGGAGGCAAATTATGGGCTGGATCTGGACCCCCCGCCCTCTGCCTCCCCGCCAACAAAAAGGTATTTCCGTCAACAGACATCTTGTGTGCCTAGAGAGGCTGATAAACTAGCGGCAACTGACAAAGAGCCCTGGAAATTAAGCCCCCCTTGTTCCCCTTCTCTGAAGCCAGGGCTGAGAATGTGCCAATAACATCAGTTACAACAAATAACAGTAGCAGTCGTAATAATAGCTGCTGTCATTATTATCATCAAAATCCCGCACCAATGAAAGTTGGATTCTGGACTATAAATCCTTGCAAAACGTAAGTGCGGTTCCACTAATCTTCTTTTTTTTTTTTTGGCATAATTTATTGTGCTGCACCTCCCACAAATTTTGCATCACTAATTTTGAGTTCCACTAGGCAAATCATGGGGGGGGGGCATCAAATCGCACCCACAGCCCATCCAAGCACTAGAATTCCCATCCAGGCAGCCCTGCCTTGCGCCCTGAGCTTCTGCCAAGCGTTCCCTGTACACTTTCAGACTTCTCTGTCTGGTCATGAGGACTAGTGCCTCGCCTTTCAAAAGTGAAACTAATAAATTAAATTTTGCATTTTTTTTGTTCACTTCTGCACGGACCAGTGCTGCCTAAACCTACCTACCTAAATCCAGAAACCTTCGTTTGTTTTTTTAAAAAAAACAAAACCAGAAAAGAAAACAAGTCATTAGAAGTCAAAAGGCAAGCTTACATATCGGCAGAAGGCACAGATAAAACAGTAATTGTTTTAGGAATACAAAAAGGGAGGCGCGAGGAAGTCAATGAAACAAGTGAATGAAAGCTAAGATTGAAAATATTGGAAGTGTTTTTAATTGTTTTTGTTTCGTTTCGTTAATTCAATGTTCTACGTAGTGTTTTTGTTTTTGTATTGTATTATATTGATTTGTTTAATTCTTTTTCTTTCTTTTTGTAATCTTTAAACTCTTAATAAATATATATATATATATTTTAAAAAAGTAATTGTTTTAAACCAGGAAAGCCTAAAGCCCTTACTCCCTTCCCCAGGAAAAAAAGAAAAGTATCAGTCAGAGCACCAGGCAGAGAAACGTATGGGATTTCCCCCTTGCGTTGCTCTTGTTCATTCCATAATACATTAAGGAACAGTGAGGACTAGGAACTTGCTTTTTTTAAAATTAAAAAGAGAGAGAGAGAGAAAGAAAAGAAAAGCAGAGCTTCTCAGGAAGCTAGATCCTGTGGCCACCGTCTCATTCTGCAGCTTTTTGGCGATGGTCAAATATCGCGGACACATACAGCCCTGCCAAAGGTCAGTTATTATTTCCTAGAGGCCTCCCTAGCAGGCAAACCTGCTGCTGCCGCCTCTGCCCCACACAATCTGGGCATTTCCTCCTCCTACCTGAGATGTTGCTTGGCGACGGCAGCCGTTTGCAAAGGCCACAGGTATGGCCTGGCCGCACGCTCTGGCTGGCAGCAACCAAGCCGGGTCGGTTTTTCTTCGCGTGAAGTTTCAGGGGGGTGGGGGGAGACTCCGGGGGTGCTGGTGGCGTGCAGCCTGTTTACCTGGGGTCTGGAAGTTTATACGCCTCATCTCCACAGGGTCCTTGGGGTGGTGAGGGGTGATCTCTGCGTTGTTCAACATGCATTTGATGCGCGGCTCCGAGTCTTTTCGTTTGCTGAGGAGCAGGAGGAAGAGAGAGAGAGCAGATAAAAGACAAGGCTTTAAGGAGTGTGTTCAGCGCTGCACCTCTGTCAGTTTTGGGGACCCCCTGGTGCCCCTCCAAATGTTGCCAGGAGTCATAGCAGCCAACGGTCAGGGAGGATGGGAGCCCAAGAGTCCAGCAACTTTTGGGCCGGGGAGGGGGGCATAGCTGTCAACTTTCAAATTTAAAAATAAGGGATCAGCAGCCTCACCTGCTGGGATATCTAACAATCCGGGATAGCAGCGGGAAACGGCGCTGGAATAAGGGAATTTCCCGCAAAAATAGGGAAGGTGGACAGCTGTGGAAGGGGGAAGTCATGGGTACCCTCCCCCAACTTGGCTTAAAAGGTAAAGGGACCCCTGACCATTAGGTCCAGTCGTGACTGACTCTGGGGTTGCGGCGCTCATCTCGCTTTACTGGCCGAGGGAGCTGGCGTACAGCTTCCGGGTCATGTGGCCAGCATGACTAAGCCGCTTCTGGTGAACCAGAACGCCGTTTACCTTCCCGCTGGAGCGGTACCTATTTATCTACTTGCACTTTGACGTGCTTTCGAACTGCTAGGTTGGCAGGAGCAGGGACCGAGCAACGGGAGCTCACCCCGTCGCGGGGATTCAAACCGCCGACCTTCTGATCGACAAGCCCTAGGCTCTGTGGTTTAACCCACAGCGCCACCTGCGTCCCTCAACTTGGCTTACGCTGCGCTTAAATGAAAAACAGCACCACCACAAAACTGCACATTACGGTTCCCAAACAGGCTCTCAAAAGCAGTGTCAAATTAATTCTGACAAAATCTGTGCAGGGCAAAGTGAATCTCATGAGGCAGGGTGTTCCACAGTCTAGTTGTTGCTACCTAGATTTCCAACAGCCGAGGGAACGAGCGTTAAAACCAGAAGAATGCTTGGCTTTGATAAGTTATGGCTGCTGAATGTCAGGACGGTCAGACAGGCAGGACAATTCACAGGTCAGAATGAAGACTCGAGACTCAACGCGAAGTCGACTTTTTTATTATTCAGAAAAGGAGAACGCAGCGGAGTTCATCTAGGCTTGAAGATGTTGCTGGGACAGACATCTCCTCCAAGCGGATAAAAACTACGGCAAGGAGGAGACAAGGCCCTTTGTGATCTGGGAGTCCCCAGGCTCTGTGGTTAAGGCCATAAGAAAAGGCTTCTGGATCAGGCCAGGGGGCCACCAACCTGTTACCCCCAAACCCCTAAACGGAGGCCAAACCATCTCATCCTCCTTGCCTATCCACCAAGATCAGCCAGAAAGTTTTTCCTTCACGGATGGAGAGGGAACAATGGAAAATATCACCTAAGAAGCAATACCTAGTCTGTGGAACTCTCTGCCTCATGAGAATCCATTTTGTCCCATCCTTGGTGATTTTCTGCCTCCAAGCTAAGGCTTTTTCTTGTTACTTTCCTCTTGCCTTTTCTGTTTCACTAAATGTATCCTCCCCCCCCCCCCCCGGCTTTTGTTTAGCAGTGATTATCTTTTAACGGCATGATCTGGAATTTAGATGTTGTTTGCGTAGTGGTTTTAATTGCCTTGTGAGCTTCCCTTGCCTGTTCTGTTAAGGTTGGAAAAGTGGGATATAAACAATGCAAATAAATAAAGACAAACAGCACCCGGCCCTATCAGGGTTTCGTTGCGGTTTTTTCCAAGAAGAAAAAGCAGCGTCAACATACAAAACGTCAAATCTATGGTTGGAAGCCAGCAATCCAATAGCCAGCCATCTGGAAAGCCCAAACTTTATTGTCTAAAGCCTTGAGAAATGGCTTGTTCTCCCCCCCTGAGGTCTCCTCAACTAACTGCAAATCAACTTTTATGGGAGAACCCTGAGCTCTAGTGCGAGTGGAGAAATATGTGACCCACACCCAAATAATTCCAAGAGCCTAGGAGTGTTGCCAGGAAACTACCCTCTCCAACTGCAACCTGTTTTTGGACAGGTTGCAATATCGTTCCCTTTGGGTTGTCCTCCCTCTTTAAAAGGTAAAGGTATCCCTGCCCGTACGGGCCAGTCTTGACAGACTCTGGGGTTGTGCGCCCATCTCACTTAAGAGGCCAAGGGCCAGCGCTGTCCGGAGACACTTCCGGGTCACGTGGCCAGCGTGACATCGCTGCTCTGGCGAGCCAGAGCCGCACACGGAAACGCCGTTTACCTTCCCGCTGGTAAGCGGTCCCTATTTATCTACTTGCACCCGGAGGTGCTTTCGAACTGCTAGGTTGGCAGGCGCTGGGACCGAGCAGCGGGAGCGCACCCCGCCGCAGGGATTCGAACCGCCGACCTTTTGATCGGCAAGCCCTAGGCGCTGAGGCTTTAACCCACAGCGCCACCTGCGTCCCCCCTCCCTCTTTACTCAAGGGTTAAACCTTGCTGGCACTTTTAGGAGCAGTGATGTTTCAGTAGCTCAGCTGCAGCTTAAAGTGCCACCTTTGTTTTACTGATTGCCTTTTGGTTCCTAAGGTGCACCTGACTGCCACCTGAATCAGCTTTTAAAAACTCTTACCTGTCTGGTTTGCTGTCCAGGGAAGCAGTAGAAAAAGAAAGAAAGAAAGAAAAAAGAAGAGAAGGAGGAAAAGATAAAGATGAGGTTAGTAAGAGTCGCCCTTCACACCCTTTCACCAGGACTCTCAACCATCTGAATTGTAGGAATCTTTAAAATAGTGGCTCGTATATACCTGTATACCTGAAGGAGCGTCTCCACCCCCATCGTTCTGCCCGGACACTGAGATACAGCGCCGAGGGCCTTCTGGCGGTTCCCTCATTGCAAGAAGTGAGGTTACAGGGAACCAGACAGAGGGCCTTCTCGGTGGTGGCGCCCACCCTGTGGAACGCCCTCCCATTAGATGTCAAGGAAATAAACAGCTATCCTATTTTTAAAAGACATCTGAAGGCAGCCCTGTTTAGGGAAGTTTTTAATGTTTTATCGTGTTTTTACTACTCGATTGGGAGCCGCCCAGAGTGGCTGGGGAAACTCAGCCAGATGGGCGGGGTATAAATAATAAATCGTGTGTGATTGGTCCCTTGCAACATATTGTCTCCGGTCATGGCAGCTCCTGACACTTCTGTAGGAAGCGAATGGCATCCCTTACCTCCCCCCCCCCCCGCACAATCTTCCACATTTATTTATTTATTCACCGATTTGATTTATATCCCATGTTTCCTCCAAGGAGCTCAGAGGGTGGCAAGTACATAAAACCTTCGTGTTCCTTCGTTTTATCCTCACCATGTCCATGTGAGGTAGGGCAGTCTGAGAAAAGAAGTGGACTGGTCCTCATGGTCACTCAGTGGGCAGGATTCGAACCCTGGTCTCCCAGGTCCGAGCCCAATACTCTAACTCAGCCCAACTCTTTTTGAGCCACTGCCTCCTTGGTTCCGCAAACTCATCCCCAGTGCCTGCTACCCTATAAAAAAGGCGTTATTCGAAGTTTTGCATGCCACCGCTAAGGAAGATTGCAACGCAATAGATTTCAAAATGTCCATGATTACACCATGTTAAAAGTACAATGAAAATGGCTTAGTTTAACGCCATAAAATGGATGAACTCAGGACTCTGGGGTTGGAAGGGACTTCTAGAGTTATCCAGTCCAGCCCCCAGCCATGTACGAATCGCAGCTAAATCACATGCGAAGATTCAAACGGAGCTGATTCTCGTTTCGCTGTGTCCCCACAAGCACCGTACATTCAAGAGTGAGATGCCGTATTAAACATACGTCCATCACAGTCCATCACAAAGCGGCCATGGCTTCCCCCACCCCCAAAGGATTCTGGGGGGGTGTAGTTTGCTAAGGGTGCTGAGAGTCGCTTGCAGGTCATCCCCACGAATCTGGCGGAAGGAAGGAGCCATCTTGCGCCAGGTCCAAACCTCGCAGTCTTCTCCCAGCTCTCCAGCACTTCAAAGGTTAGAGCGCTTTAACAGTCGACCCCTTTCCCCAGGGAACTCTGGGAATTGCAGCTCTGCGGGGTTGCCCCCCAACAACTCCTGGCTACTTTAGCAAACTACAATTCCCAGGATTCATTGGGGTGAGGGAGGAGCCATTATTGTTTTATCAGGGGTGCCCAAACTTTATTCAGAGAGGGCCAGATTTGATAAAGTGAACATGTGTGAGGGCCGACCAAAGCTGCTGAGCTTTTTTAAGGATTTTACCCCAGGACATATACCGTATTTTTCGCTCTATAAGACGCCCCTTTCCCCTCCTAAAAAGTAAGAGGAAACGTGTGTGCGGCTCTTTGGGGCTGCCCTTCTTCCTCCTCGGGGAAAAGCCCCCAAGAGCCGCACACATACTCCGCACGCTCTTTAAAGGGAGTCTGGCTCTTGGGGGAGCCTTAGCTGCGCGCAGCCTCTCCCGGGCGGGGGGTGAAGGCTCCCCTTGCCCGGGAGAGGCTGTGCGCGGCCATCCCATAAGCCAGGACAGCAAGCTTCTGGGATTCAGTATATTTTTTTTCTTGTTTTCCTCTTCCAAAAACGAGGTGCGTCTTATAGAGCGAAAAATACGGTGCTGCCATGGGGGCCGGATTAAATCGACCGGCGGGTCGAATGAGGCCCCTGAAACAGACTTTGGACATGCCTGTTTTAAGTGGTATGATTCTGCTTCTAATGCATAGTGGTGCCTGGATATAGTGACACCAGCTTTTGGAAGACCGTGAGTTGTTGAGTACCCCCTGCCTCCCAGCACGCCCCCCTCAAGATGACCCCACTGACCCACAGGGGCAGTATCACCCACTCTGAGAACCACTGCCCTAACCACTACACCGCACAGCCAGCAGCATGGGGGTTAACACACATGCTTTGGAAGCGCAAAACGTGCACGCAAACCTCACTTACTTTTTGTAGAGGAGGATTGCGATGACGATGCAGATGATGAACACCACGGCCAAGACGGGTCCAATCACCCAGATCAGTCCCTCCTCGCCGTCAATCTTTGGCTGTGGGTCAGGGTTGTCTATCTGGATCGGGTCTGAAAAGGGGCTGGCAGTGTATAACTGAGGGAGTGGGAGAGAAAACAAGGAGAGCCGAGGGAAGGGAATCAGTAACGTGCAGGCTCCAAACGTGGAGTCACTTAGAATCAAACAGCTGGAAGAGGGACCCCAGCGGTCCTCTAGTCCAGCCCCCGGCTGCAATGTAATAATAATAATAATAATAATAATAATAATAATTTCTATTTATACCCCGCCCTCCCCAGCCAAGGCCGGGCTCAGGGCGGCTAACAAGCAATAATAAAAACAAGCTGAATGAGTGCAACTTAAAAACAAGATTAAAATACAACATTAAAATATTGAAACATTAAAATATTAAAATGCAGCCTCATCACAGGAGGAAAAAGGAAAAAGGAAAAAGAAAGCAGAAACCCTTGCACTAAGGTAAAGGCAAAGGACCCCTGGACGGTTAAGTCCAGTCCAAGGCGACTATGGGGTTGCAACATTCATCTCGCTTTTCAGGCCAAGAGATCTGGCGTTTGTCCACAGACAGCTTTTCCGGGTCATGTGGCCAGCAGGACTAAACCGCTTCTGGCACAGCGTGACACCGTGACGAAAACCAGAGCGCACGGAAATGCCGTTTACCTTCCCGCCGGAGCGGTACCTATTTATCTACTTGCGCTGGCGTGCTTTCGAACTGCTACGTTGGCCGGAGCTGGGACCGAGCAACGGGAGCTCACCCTGTCGCGGGGATCCAAATCACATTGGATGCAATCTGTCTGAGCCAAGAGAATCCAGAGCATTACGCACAAAGTTCAGAAGCAGGAGAGGACTCACCGGATCGGAGGCCCGCAGCACCGCCAGGACGAAAATGACGTACTTCTGACCGGGTTCCAAGGCTTTGTTATCAAAGCCGTTGTACTGCTTCAAGTCCCCGAGGATGAAGTAGGAGGGCAGGGTGTGGAAGCGGGCTGCGATGTAGGGCTTGTGGAGGTCCAGCTGGCGGGAGTGGCGGAGGCTGCGGCGTTGCACCCGCGAGATCTGCATCAACTGCAGAAGGGGACCACGAGGAAGGAGGTTCAAATCAGCTATGCGAGGCACCACAGAGATTGAGAAGAAGGCAAGACAAAAGCTTCCAGGTGCACAAAAGTATGGTTACTCTTCTCCTTTATTAAACTATCCCAGCCTCCCTCAGGGAGAACAGTCTCAGAAGAAAATATAAGGGTCTGGGCAGTGTTTACTGCAGAGGCCGGCAAGGCTTACGACGCAGGAAACTGCGCCTGCGCAGAAGTGATTTTCGGCATCTCGGCATGCGCACAAGTGATTTCCGGAGCTGTGAAAGAGAGCCCCCGTACTGCGCTGGTTTAGCGCAGTGCGTGGGGACTCGCCGAGCGGGTGGCTCAGTTCGGGGGTGGCTCAGTTCGGGGGTGGCTCATGGGCCAGTTAAACAACCCTTATGGGCCGCTTCTGGCCCATGGGCCTTAGGTTGCTGACCTCTGGTTTACTGAGACCAACATGTCCCCCACCTCCGCAGATATACCGTATTTTTCGCTCTATAAGACGCACCAGACCACAAGACGCACCTAGTTTTTGGAGGAGGAAAATAAGAAAAAAAATATTCTGAATCCCAGAAGCCAGAACAGCAAGAGGGATGGTTGCGCAGTGAAAGCAGTGATCCCTTTTGCTGTTCTGGCTTCTGGGAAAGCTGTGCAGCCTGCATTCGCTCCATAAGGCGCACACACATTTCCCCTTACTTTTTAGGAGGGAAAAAGTGAGCCTTATACAGCAAAAAATACGGTAATTCCTTCTTCACAGTTGGAGGAATCTTTCACCCAGCGTGAAGCTTGAACCCATGACCTTGAGATTTAAAAGTCTCGTGCTGACCTATCCCTCAGGGGCACAATAGCGGTGCGGTAACAAAACTTCTAGCACGTTTGCAAAGCTAAGCGGGGCCCGGTGTGGTTTCCAATCGGATGGGGGACCCTGTTCTGAGATTCCTGTACTGCAAGAGGTTAAGCTAGATGACCCTCAGGGGGTCCCTTCCAACGTTGCGATTCTTTGGAAGAATCAGAGACCAAAGACCAAAGCTTGGCTGTGCCTAAATATGCCCCTGGAAGAGGGTTTACCGTATTTTTTGCACCATAACACTCACTTTTTTCCTCCTAAAAAGTAATGGGAAACGTCTGTGCGTGTTATGGAGGGAAGGCCTACGGGTGGCATGCCTACGGATTTTCCTCCTCTAAAAACTACGTGCGTGTTATAGAACGCAAAATACGGTATATTTGAAAATGTGTTGAGCCTCCACACTGCTATGGAAGTTCCTTCTAAGCCAGGTATGGGGGGCATTTTGGGGCCTCTGCTTGTTGCTGAACTACAACTCCCATCATCCCTGGCAACTGCCAATGCTGGCTGTGGATGATGGGAGTTGTAGTTCTGCAGTACCCAGAGGGCAGGAGCTCCCCCTCCCTGCCCCACAACAAGCTGTCCCAAGCCCTCCATCCATGGGCTACATAAAACCTCTATGCACCACTTTCAAATCTTCTCCCTGCGGCAATGAGGTCTAGAAACTTGTGAGTGCCCACAGCTAGAAACATGCAGGTTTCCGAGGTGCAGTAGACTCTGTCTCCTGACTCACAAGTTTGTAGGCTTCTGTAAATATCCAGGGTTGACTTTCTCCGACATTTGCTGAGGTCTTAGAGAAGTGCTTCCCAAACTTTTTTGCCCCCCCCCCCGTTCCATAAACTCACCCCCAGTTTCCTCTACCCTATAAAAAGCATTGTTCAGAATAGCAGTTTGCAGAATCCACTAAAGAAGCGAATAGTAAAAGGAAAATCCAGAAAATTCAGAACAGCGGTTTGCAGAACCCACTGAAAAGGAGAACAGTAAAAGAAAATCCAGAACAGCAACATTTAATTGCGCATTTATTCAAATGAATTCAACAAACCGGATAAACCTGATGGAGTGATACCAGCTTTTCAAAGTTTGGTAGTCGTTTATTGCTCCAGCGCCCCCCGCCGCCTCTTTGCACCCCCTAAATCATCCCACTGCCCCCCATTCTTTGATCTACCCAAGAGGATTCTGGGAGATGTCCTGGGCCAACCCCGAGTATACACAAGAAGGCTGGGGTGCGGGGTACATGAATGACAGCTGCCACTCACCTCCTCCAAGTCAATCTCTTCCGGACTGTGGTATATGTTCTGAAACTGGCCGCTTTTGGATTTCTTCAGGGGAACGACGATGATGTAGTATGCCCTGGCAGATCAGGAAAGGAGAAGGAACTGAGATGGGGAACAGGCTAAAAAGGAAAGAGAGAATGGCAGCGAAGCGCCAACCTAGCTAAGAAATAAAACGTTAAAGGTGGAATGAAATACCACAGAATTTTAAACTTTTTTAAAAAAGGGATATAGGGCAATTTGTCTTTTTATTGTGTTTAATATTTTGTCCGGAGCCCTCCAGAGTAGCTGGGGCAAGCCGGTCAGATGGGCGGCATATTAATAATAAGATTATTATTATTTGTCTGTTTGCATTTCTTAGTACAGAAAATATTGATCTGATGTGTAGAGATCTTTCCTGTTCTGTTTAGTTCAGGAGGGTTCTGGAAGGTTTCTTCTGTGTGAAAGAAGGTTCTTGTTTGGGTTATTCCTTCTGAGAAGCTGAGTACAGCTGGTTTCAACTGGTCCTGTTATCTCTTTCTGTCAAGGTCATGCTGACTTTAATAGTCGGGCCAGAAGGAGGCTGGTTTTTATTTATGTTCTCTTTATAACTCTTTGTTTTGGTGTGGTGTTCTGTATGCTATAGTGTTACGGTTTACTCTTATTATAAGTTCTTGTAAGTTTTAAGTTAAGCTGCAACTGGATTTCTTATGGACAGGGCCAATCCTGAATCTATTGGATTTGTGACCATTATGCTCATTTGCCTTCAGTAGCAGTAAAGCTCTGCTGGATGAAATACAATTGCCTCTGGTCTATTTTTTGGGAACTCAGCAACGTGTTTAAGTCCACACCCCACACCCCAGCGTGACATTGTTATCACCATTGTTATTCAGAAATAAATACATTAAAATCCCTGGCAGGGAGCTACATGAAACCAGGCTTGTGGGCTGCAGGTTGCTTGACTTCCCAGCAGGGCTGTCTTAAGCGTATCTGGCGCTGGGGTGCAAAGATTCACCCCCCAGGTTGCCCAGTCCCAGGTGCGCAGGAGGGCGGAGACAGCCGGCCGCCTCAGCATCTCGCTGGCTCGGTCGCCCTCGAACTCGTGGCGCAGCAGAAAAGCCCGCCATGGCGCTCTGGCCAGCGGTGGGCTTTTCCCCGGCCTCAACTCCAGGCCCCTGGACTCTCGGCCTGGCGCCCCTAAGAGCCTGGTGCCCGGGCGCCCCACACCCCTAGCACCTATGGGTAAGACGGCCCTGCCTCTTGGGATACTGCCAGGGAGACAGTCATCTCCAGACGATCCATCGATCTCCCGTAGAACAGCATCAGTCAGTTAGCGACACGAGCCTCAGACACATTCTAGGACTCGTGCACGCCTTTGCAGGAGACTCCACAACAGAAGATGCACCCAGAAGAGCATATTTACAACTTTATTCAGCGTTGGTCAGAACAAAGGAAAAACATGACTGCCTGCCTTCGTGTCGAGGCAACAGACAGAAAACAAAAGCTATATACAAAACGGAAACTCCCCGTGAGCAGGAAGTACGCAGGACTGTGACACACAACAGCCTGCTCCCTTTTAAAGGAGGAACGGAAATATCCTAACACTGTCTCCCCGTTATTTTTACGTACTGCGCAGGTGAATCTGGGCCTTTCACTTCCGGCAGGTTCACCACGATGCTCCCATCCAGGTCATGTCTGTAGGTCAACTCCGGCTTCCGGCTGAGCAGGTTGGCTGCCGTCGAAACCTCCACCTGCTGTTGGAGGTTCCCCAGAGTGCCCTTGGGACCTTTCAGGACGAACCTGTACAACGTGTGAGGTCTCAGGTTCGTGATGAGCTTCTTAGTGGCACGGCCGTCCACCTCGATCTCTTTGCCCTCGTACTGGATCTGAAGTTCGGGGGGGGGAAGGGGAGAAGCGAATCGAGATTTACGAGAGGTTGGCAAGTGAGGGAACGTGAACCTCGGGGTGAAGGGGGGGGGGGTCCCTCCACCCCCTACCCACCCCGACAGGTAGTGCAACGCTCCCCAAACGTAATATAAATCTGTACCGTGTACGGAACTGCAGAATTGTAGTTCTCTGGGAACTCCCATCCTAGGAGAACAGATGTCTTGGTCACCATCCTCACTTTGAAGTTTTTGGGGAAAACTGTTGGAAAGAAAAGCAGTGAGGGGAGGCGGGGAGCAAGGGGAACGGGGTGAAAAGAGCCACATTTTGGAATTCCAAACAACCGGCAAGAATCAGCATCCAAACTATCGGCAATGCCTTCCGAAATACACAACGCTACGTCTTCCGCCCAGAACGGTTGCCCATTCCGTTCCGTCCCGCACCCAACCCTGGCGCCATGACATCACACAATAGGACACGCCCCTCCTCCCTGTGCCCGCCCCTCGAAAACAGGCTATGTAGCTCCTGATTGGCTGCTGAGGAGAAAAGGGCCTCTGTGGGGGGACGGACATGTGGGGCTCATGTTTCGTTTATCTCCCCTTCCCATGTTTTGTGGTTTGCAAGAGAGAGAGAGAGAGAGAGAAAGAGAAAAAGAGAAAGAAAAGGCGAGAAAGCAGAAGAAAAGGCTCCTCCCACCTGTGATAGCGACTGCTCCGCCCAGCTGTCAATCAAGGAGGACTGTCTGGACTTGACTTTCGGAAGAAAGAGGAAAGAGGACTTACCTGCCAAAGGCAGAGAGAAGCCACCTGCCTTTCTAATTTTGATTTTATTTTTTTTAAAGGAACGTACTCACACGCCTGTCTTCCAAGCCAGCGGGGAGCTTAATGGCTTTTGATTTGCGGGCTTGCGTGTTTTTGTTTGCATTTCATTTTTAACCGCTTTGTGGTTTTGTTTACTTCTCTGCCTCCCGGGAGCAGCTCAGGATACAGGGAGAGAGAGTCACCGTGGAGAAGTCGGCAAGTCCTACCTTGGTCCAGGAGGAACGTCCGATATTGGACAGAAGGGCTGTACGGCCCCGGACCTTTACTGGTGTGGGCTCGGATTTTAACATCGTAGGCCGTGTTGGGCTTGAGGCCGTTCAGCGTGTACGAGTTCTCGGGAGACGGAGGGAGATCCTTCTCCTGTGGGCTCCCGGAAGAGGCGGCCTCGCGATAGGCCACGGTGTACTTCACAATGACCCCGTTCCTCTCGGCCAGGACCGGGGGCATCCAGTGGAACTGCACCGACTTGGAGGTGATGTTGCTGGCCTCGAGGATCTGCGGGTACCCCTTGGGCACATCTTCTGGGATGGTGAGCTCCTGGACCGCTTCCTCCCCGAAGCCGGACCGGCTTTTGACGGCCAGCTTGAAGACGTAGGTGGCCCCTCGGTGGATGTTGGTGGCGGTATACCTGTCCTCCTCCGAGGAGAATTCCAGCGTCGCCAAGGGGTCAACGTCCCTGCGGCCGAACTGCAAGCGGTAGCCCAGCACCTGACCCTCTGCGTCCAGAGGAGGCTCCCACTTGACCAGCAGGGCATTTTCTTGAGTCGGGTGGATCGACAGGATCGGCTTCCCAGGGACTTGAGGAGAGAAGAGAGGCAGACCAGGTCAGGAGGAGAGGCGGCACATCATGTGAGTTGGGAATTGATGAGCAAGAACACGACTTGCACAGGCTTGGTGGGATGTCAGGCCTAATGAGCACAGCAGATCATCCCCAGGAGGTTGAAAGTCCTCGCCTCCCCACAGCTGCCAAAGTCCCCTCCTCCCCAGGGCTTTTCCAGGCAATCAGAGACTGTGCCTGCATGCAGCCCAACCTCTCCTCCACCCTGTTCATGCTGAAGGAATGGGCTTCCCAAATCTAAAATTAGTCTGAAACGGGCCCCAAAATTGCGTTTTTCCTTCTCCAAGGGTGCATTAGCTAAAAACCATTAACTTGAGCCCTTGAGCAAATGTATAACAGGAACCCAGCTGTATAAACAAAGCTCTCTCCTTTATCAGTCCGTGACGCCTAATGAATGGCCTTGTCAGTTCCAAAGTGGAGCAGGGATGACACATCTGGGTCTTATCTTACATCCTGACCACACTGACGCACAGACCTTGTCAGCCCCCCCCCCCCTGGGAACGGTGCCAGGAGTGCTCTTAGAGTTGGTGACCTTCTTACCCCAAGATAAGGAATACAGGAACAAGAACACCCTTATATGGTCAAGAGTACAGGAATACCCTTTTATGGTTAAGAGTACAGGAGCAGCAACATATGTGATGTCAACCTGCGTATATAAGCTGACGTGGCTGGATTCCTGGGGAAGTGGGGAGAGGGTGCCTGGAGGATATATATACTGCATGGAATCTCTCATTTCTTTGGACTTGTTGTGAACTGACCACGCAAGTGCCTTCTGCTATCTGGAGAGCAGAATAAACTCTTTCTCTGAATCAACCTCGGTGTCATTTGACTTCCTTCCTCCTGTCCGGCAGCAACGCAGATCCCACTAATCGGCCTTAGTCTAATAAGGCTACAATGCTTCTCTTGGTTCTGTGAGACCAGAGGGAGGGGAGCTGGTTGCAGCAGGAGGGGGAGAAATCCGTGACTCTTCACCAGACGGACTTCCTCTCTACCTCTTGGCCCCTCTCCGTTTCTGCTTCTGCATTTCTCTCTTCCACAGCCTCTCCCTGGTCACTAAGCCCTTTTACCTCTTCTGCTTCTGACACCTCCTCCTCCCATAGAATTGTACAGTTGGAAGAGACCATGAGGGTCATCTAGTCCAACTGCCTACAATCTTTTGCCCAACGTGGGTAAACTCGAACTCACAGCCCTGAGATAAAGTCTCATGCTCTACCGACAGATGGCCAGTTTAAAGAAATGAGAATTTTAGGAGGCTGAGGATGGCTCTGGAAGAGGGGGCCGGGGTTGCCTAACAAATTCCAGCACTCTGAACAAACCACATTTCCCATAATCCTTTGGGGGGGGGGAGTCATGATTGTTTGAAGTGGTCTGATCCTGCCTTAAAGGTATGGCTTATATGGGGCCTTAGAGAAGTGAAGAGCCAATGCAGGGACATATTTTGGGACCGAAGTGCAGACAGATAAGGGGCTCTCAGGACTCAGAACAAACTGCAGTTCCCAGAATCCTTTGGGAGGGGGCTGTTTAAAGTGATATGGCACTGCTTTAAATGTATAGTGGAGATGGGCACTCCCTATTCTCACTCTCTTAGGGAGGAAAACATTCCAAGATGGTTCAGGATTTGTTCTGACTCCGTTAATTCAATGTTCTATGTAGTCTTTTTGTTTTTGTATTGTATTATATTGATTTGTTCCTTTCCCCCCCTCTTTTTCTAACCTTTAAACTCTTAATAAATATTATTTTAAAAAAGGATTTGTTCTGACTCCCTGCAATACCTTCTTGACAAAATAGCAGTGCCTCCGTGCTGGATCTATCCTGCTTTAACCGTTCGCTGTGCAATGGCTTCCCCAGTTGTGACACTGCTTTGTTCCTGCCCTGAGAAGCTATGGCACTGCTTCTTATATGCAACAACAGCGGCAAGAATATTGTTGGCTCAGAAATGGAAGCAAGAAGAAATCCCGACGAAAGAAGAATGGCAGACGAAACTAATGGACTACGCAGAACTGGATAAATGACAGGAAGGATTCAAAACCTGTGGGACTAGAGATTTGCAGAAGATTGGAAGAAATATACGAACGACTTGAAGAGCAACTGTCATCAACAAATTACGCTAGTAGGACTACAAGAAGTTTTGTAAGGAGAAATATATGAAATATTGCAAAGAAGAGAAAGGAGAGACATTAGTTATGAGATTTAAATGTAATAGTGAAAGTAAGAAATGGATATTAAGTGAAAAGATTGGAAAATTTTCAGATGTGATTGATGGAAGTCAAAGAAATTGTGTAAGGTATAAAAGTATGTTTAATAACTGTTGAAAATTATATATATATGTGTGTGTGTGTATGAGAGAGAGAGAGAGAGAGAGAGAGAAGCTATGGCACTGCAAAATCAGGAGAAAAATTAACCAGAATTACCTCCAGGATGAAACATTACAGGACTTCAGCAGGAGGATACTGGATATCTGCCGCAGTGCGACTGGACTGAAAGTGGGATTGTGTGTGACTGCCCTGAGCACGAATCATCGCAAATGCACACTTTAAAAAAAAGGACATCTGGAAGAATGGCAGATGCAAGTAATAGAATATATGGAGATGGCGGAAATGAATGGCAGAATCCGAGACCAGGGAGAAGAGTCGGTGGAAGAAGATTGGAAGAAATTTAAAATTTACTTACAGAAATATTGTAAAATTTTTGAATGTTAATGGCATTGAAATGAACTGAAGGGGTTCTAGCAACGAGGTTAAAAATAAGATTGGATGGATAATTAGACAAATAAATTGGATATGAATTTGCTGAATTAATTTTCAACAGGGATACAAAAAAGGGAGATGTGAGGAAGTCAAGAAAATAAGTGAATCAAAGATGAGAAGTAAAAAGAGGGATTTTTGTGTTTTTTCTTCTTTTTTCTTAAAATGTATTTTTTCTTTTCTTTTTTGAAACTATTTTTTCTTTTTTCTTATGTATTTTATAATTTTGTATTTTTGTGTATTTGTTTTTCTTTCTCATGCTTGTTGTCTTTTCTAAAACTTAATAAAAAATATTTATAAAAAAAAGGACATCTGGAGGGGCCGAAACTGGGACTCCAGATCATCTGTTTGTCCAGGCTTGCCTGATTCTGACCAACAATTGCTCTCCAGCATTGCAATGGGCAAAGAAGTGTTTCCCCTGCCCTTATCACCTGCTGTCTTGAGATTGCCAGGGGCTGAGCTTGGCATTTCTGTATTCAAGGACGGTTCTTTCTCCCAGCTCCCTGTTTTTATTTTCACAACAGGTGAGGCAGGTTTGGCAGAGAGGGGCAGCAGCTGGCCCGAAAACGCCCTGTGAGCTCCGGGGAGGATGTGAGCTTGGGAAATTGTTTTCCCTTTACCAAAATGTGAATTATTGACTGAACAGCACAAAGCAGATAAAAGATCGCCAAAGACCCATTTGAAAGATTTGGCAAGGGAAAGAAGCAATTTCCCCAAATTAGGAATTTTTTTTTATTTAAAAAAAGAAAGAAAACAAATTATCTATCTGGAGCTAAGTGGAACGAGTTCTTGGATAAGAGCTTATCTGCTGGAGAGATACTCCTTCAGTGATGGATGGATGGACAAACCCAGCAGCAATGAAATAAGATCCAGGAAGAAAATGAGGAGGAGGAGGAGGGGAGAAAAACATGAAGATAAATCTTCACAAAAGATTAGTTTTTTTGCGGGGGAGTGTCCTGGAAGGTCTAGTCATCTAGTGAATCACACAAGTAATCTTCTGGCCAATCATACTCGTCATAGTCTAGCTAATCAGAATCCTCAGCTTCACACTAATCAGAATCTTGATCTTCTAGCCAATCTACATCCTTATTTTCTAGCCAATCAGCATCCTGATCATCTAGCCAATCTATATCCCGATCATCTAGCCAATCTACATCCTTATTTTCTAGCCAATCAGAATCCTCAGCTTCACACTAATCAGAATCTTGATCTTCTAGCCAATCTACATTCTTATTTTCTAGCCAATCAACATCCTGATCATCTAGCCAATCTATATCCTGATCATCTAGCCAATCTACATCCTTATTTTCTAGCCAATCAGAACCCTCAGCTTCACACCAATCAGAATGCTGATCTTCTAGCCAATCAGAATCCTCCGCTGCACACCAATCAGGATCCTGATCTTCTAGCCAATTTACACCATTATCTTCTAGCCAATCAGAATTGTCAGCTTGACACCAATCAGAATCCTTATCTCCTAGCCAATCACTCTCATGAGCTTCTAGGCAATCACTGCCTGCACTTACGGCACTGAGTGGGATTTTTTATTTCCTGCGCTTCAAACTCGGATGCTCAACGTTCACCATCCACGCCACCTTGGGAAATATGGGTGCCTTGGTTGATAACGGGGTGCTACCATCACTTTTGCTTCTTATTTACCGCTTGCGTTGTACATGGCACGAGGCGATACCCTGATGATGCACTTCTGGGTTTAGTAATGGTTGTTGATGATAAAATAATGTTTTTAAAAATGATTTTAAAAGTAGAAAAGGAAGCATTCTGGAGCTGCCTTTGTGCAACTGCCCTGCAATGAAGGCTGGCGGTGTTACCCTCCGAGAGATGCTCACCTGCCCCCTTGGTCACGGCCACCTTGGGTTTGCTGCGGGCGCCGTCGCCTTTCATGGTATAGGCAGCCACAGTGATGGAATAGGCAGTCTCTGGCTGCAACCCAGCAATGATCATTTCCTGGAGACGGGAATGCAAGAGAAGGAGAGAGAGATGTTTTTACCCTTTTAAAATACCGAAGGCAGAACAGTTTGAGCTTGGCGGTGGCTGGGGGGGGGGGGCGCAACAACGGCGATGCATGCAGGGAACACAACACAACGCAAGCGAGAGGAAAAGGAAAAGCGGGGTTGCGGGAAGGAAATGCACACAGTTTAGCTACGAAAACACACAAATTCTGAGGAATCCTCTTTATGCAAAACGTGCAGCCGAGAGAGCGGGGGGGGGGGCCTTTGCTCCTCCATCTGCCTCCCAGCTTCTCTCCCTCATATCTCGGCAGAAAACGCATCCGCTGTCAAAACGTTCTGCCAGGTTCTTCAAAGGAGTCCAGAGTCTCGGAGGAGAGGGGAGGAAAAGAGAATCCAGCAGCTTCAAGGAGATTAAAAACCTCCTTTACACGTGCAAACACCATGCACCCCTCCCCTGCCGACAAGCCGATTCTGGAAGAGGGTGCATGTGTGTTTGAGGGCGGTGGCGGCTATGGGACACTTTAATGCCAGGCAGGGGGTGCCTTCTGGGACTGTGAATGCAGCTGTTTTGGGGTACTGCCCCGTCAGCTCAAGGCCACTTTGCCAGGGTCTCCCTTCCCTTGTTTCAGAGACGGGAGAGGTGGGGAGCAGGGCAGCAAGCGCAGGAGCCAAGGTCCCTTTAAAGGTAAAGGGACCCCTGACCATTAGGTCCAGTCGTGGCCGACTCTGGGGTTGCGACGCTCATCTCGCTTTATTGGCCGAGGGAGCCGGCGTGCAGCATGATGAAGCCGCTTCTGGCGAACCAGAGAAGCGCATGGAAACGTCGTTTACCTTCCCGCCGGAGTGGTACCTATTTATCTACTTGCACTTGGCGTGCTTTCGAGCTGCTAGGTTGGCAGGAGCAGAGACCGAGCAACGGGAGCTCACCCCGTTGTGGGGATTTGAACCGCCGAACTTCTGATCAGCAAGACCTAGGCTCTGTGGTTTAACCCACATCATCACCAACATCCTACCAAGGTCCCTTTGGCTCCCCCCAATTAAATATTTGTGGGGGCTGGGAACCCAAAGCTCTCCTGGTATGTCCAATGGAGGACCCTACAGTCTTCAAACAAAAACATATTGGAGATCCCAGGCCACAGGGAGGTTAGGCTGGACTCAACCAGAGCCAGGGCCTTTTCAGCTGTGGCCCCAATCTGGTGGAACGCTCTGTCACAAGAGACTAGGACCCTGCGGGACTTGATATCTTTCCCCAGGGCCTGCAAGACGGAGCTGTTCCACCAGGCCTTTAGCCAAGGGAGTCTGACCCCCTCCTTTGGTAATCCTCATAGAACTCTAGCCCAATGGGTGCCATTAATTTGATTTGAACTGATTTTATAATGAATTGAGCCCGGCTTCGGCTGGGGAGGGCGGGATATAAATATTTCCCCCCCATTATTATTATTATTATTATTGGCATTGCCGCTCAAATTGTGTGCCTGTGGTGTGGTCTTGTGATCAATTCTTTAGGCTGGGGCTTACCTGCCCCCTCCCCATATTTCCCAGCAAACGAAAGAGGGCTTCTGCCGTGGGCTAAGGGAGGCCCAGCTGGCTTGCTGCAGGGCAGGTGGGAGGGAGATTCTGCTGATATGCCCCCTGGACAGACCAGGTTCTGCAAGGACACTGAGCAGTCTCTGTTCCTGTGCAGAAAGCGTGGGGAAGGCCCCTCACCCCCGAACCTGGGGGCCATATTTTCTCCTGGGCGACCTAATGGGCCACTTGTCAGTGGTGGGCAGTGCGATTTGCCAAACACCACCTTTGGACACTCGGCTACTTTCCCTACTTCCCCCTCTCCATCTTCCAGCAAGGTGAGCAAATTCCAGCCCTCTGGACAAACTACGCTTCCAAGAAGAGCTCAGAAAAAAATGGAATGCGACTGCAAATCAGGGCTGGCGAGGGGGCAGTGGCATAGCTGTCAACTTACAGATCTGAAAATAAGGGACCAGCAGCCTCGAAAATAAGGGATCAGCAGCCAAAATAAGGGATTTTCAGAACACAGGTATGTTCAGCTTCTGAGCCCCTCTGAGCCAAAGGCAGAAAGCCCAGCCAGCAGCCCAACGAAGCCTCAAGCGGTGGTTCCCACAGCGCAGCAACCCGGCAAAGGGGATGCAGCAAGGAAAACCACTGTCACCTCTTCACTGCGAAGCGCTGAGCAAAGGCGAGTCCCCAGGCAACGCGGTCGATTTGATTGGCACAAGGCATGCAAGCTCCACCCCCCCAGTCGTTCTTAAGACTCCTTATTGGGTGTGCAATGCAGCCAAGCAACACAGTTGGAGCCTCCCTCCTCCCTGGCCGGCAGGGAGGGAGGGAGGGAGAGGAGCTGCTTCCTTTGAAACCCGGGAAATTTAAGGGACATCATCAATAAGGGACAGCAGCGGGACACAGGGCTGGGATAAGGGAGTTTCCCGCCAAATAAGGGACGGTTGACAGCTATGGGCGGTGGTGCCTTGGGAGAGCTTCCTGGGCCAGGTAGAGAGGTCTGGAGGGCCACATTTGCCCCACTGTACACGTGTGGTTGAAAGCCGCTATGAGAGCTATAAATTAGGAGAGACATCACAGAAGATAGTGATACAGTGGTGCCTCGTAAGACGAAATTAATTCGTTCCGCGAGTAGCTTCGCCTTGCGATTTTTTCGTCTTGCAGAGCGCGGATTCCCCGGGTATTAACGGCTTTAAGAAAAAGGAAGCAAACCCGCAAGACGTTTTCGTCTTGCGAAGCAAGCCCATAGGGAAATTCGTCTTGCGAAGCACCTCGAAAAACGGAAAACCCTTTCGTCTAGCGAGTTTTTCGTCTTGCGAGGCATTCGTCTTGCGGGGCACCACTGTAGTGCGGCGGCCCAGTTGCGGTTGGCATGGCCTCCCTTTGGCTGGAGAGATGCAAGGGAAACTGCCAGAATGGGGCATGGGAATGGAAAAAGGGCGAAAGCAGAAATCCACAAATGCCACAGCATCACCAACGGAAGGGAAAGGGGGCTGGGGAGCAGAGCGAAAGAGTCACCCGGACAAGAAAGAGTCCGTACTTACGTATTCTGCAGTGTCATCTGTTTCCCACTGAGCAAAAGAGGGTATGCGGTTAAGGACAGAAAGAGGAAAACGTGTAAGACAGACAGAGAGAGAGAAAGTTTGCAGAGGAAGCAAAATAGCCTGCTTCTCGGAAGCCCGTGAAGAGGGGGAGGTCGAAGGAGGGATGAGGTTAGTAGGATGCGCTACTTGGGGGGCTTGGACTAGATGACCTTTGGGCTCCCCCCCAACTAGAATTTTATGATTCTTACAGATAGCAGCGGCAGAGCTTTGAAAAGGAAGCATCTGCAGTGGCGCCAACTGGGGGGAAAACAACAACCCTTTTCGGAGCGTGGAACATTTTCAAGGTGAAAGGTTTGTTTTTGGGGGGCGGGGGGAATGTCGCTCAGTGGTTAGAGCTCCTGTGTGCATGCAGTCCCTGCCTGAAACCCTGGACAGCTGGTGCCAGTCAGTGGGGACGACGCTGAGCCAAATGGACCAGCGGTTCAGAAGGCAACTTATACTTGATGCAGGCAGAGCTCAGCTGCATTGCATATTGCCTTGCATTCGGAAGCTCCCAGGTTTAACCACCAACATACCGTATTTTTCGCGCTATAGGACGCACTTTTTCCTCTCCAAAAATTAAGGGGAAATGTGTGTGCGTCCTATGGAGTGAATGCAGGCTCTTTGGCTTCAGCGAAACCAACACGAAGCCTCCGAAGTGCAGAGGGAGCGCTCCCTCCACGCTCCGGAGGCTTCGCGTTGCTTTCGCTGAAGCCTGGAGAGCGAGAGGGGTTGGTGCGCACCGACCCCTCTCGCTCACCAGGCTCAGGGATAGCCGCCTGAAGCTTTTGGAGCGCAGCAGGAACCCGCGCTGTGCTCCGAAGGCTTCGGGTTCCTTTTGCTAAAGCCGGGGACAGCAAGACTCTCCTGGCTTCGGCAGAGAGGGAGAGCTGCGCAGCGCCCCTTCAGCGAAGCAGGAGGAGAAATGGAAGGGGCTCCGTTTCTCCTGCCACTTCGCTGAAGGGGCGCTGAGCAGAGAGGGGGAGAATTTTTTTCCTTGTTCTCCCCCTCTAAAACAAGGTGCGTCCTATGGTTGGGTGCGTCCTATAGAGCGAAAAATATGGTATTTAGGAAGAGCTTTTTTTCTCTCTTACCGAAGCAATTCAAAGCGCATATCAACATCTGAAACACATTCATTCCCTCCCCCCCTTTTGAAAGGCAGGATTAAAACATCCCGCCCACTAGCAAGAGGCTGCAGATAATAACTAAGAACCGAAGTGTGGTGGGGGAAATCCTTTTGCCTTGTTGACTAAAAGCAGATAATGATGTCGACAGGTGAGCCTCTCTGGGGAGAGCGTTTCAGAAGGAGGGACCCAGCACTGAAAAGGCCTGTTCTCATGTTGCCACGCTCCAGAGCAGCCTTTCTCAACCTGTGGGTCCCCTGATGTTGTTGGACTACAACTCCCATCATCCCTAGCTAGCAAGGCCGGAGCTCAGGGATGATAGGAGTTGTAGTCCAACAACATCGGGGGACCCACAGGTTGAGAACCGCTGCTCTAGAGCTCCCTTGAAGGGGATGCGAAGATAAGGGCCTCGGAGGACCATTTCAGGGTCCAGGTTGGTTCAGAGGCCGTCCTGGAGGTTAATAATAATAATAATAATAATAATAATAATAATAATAATAATAATTTATTTATACCCTGCCCGCCCATTTGGCTGGGTTTCCCCAGCCACTCTGGGCGGCTTCCAACAAAATATTAAAATACGATAGTCCGTCAAACATTAAAAGCTTCCCTAAACAGGGCTGCTTTCAGATGTCTTCTAAAAGTCTGGTAGTTGTTGTTCTATTAGACATCTGGTGGGAGGGCGTTCCACAGGCCAGGTGCCACCACCAAGAAGGCCCTCTGCCTGGTTCCCTGTGACTTGGCTTCTTGCAGCGAGGGAACCGCCAGAAGGCCCTCGGCGCTGGTACTGGGGTCCTGAGCTGAATAGGCTTTGTAGGTCAAATCCAACGCTGGATTGGACAAGGAAACTGATTGGTAGTCAGTGCAGTCTAGGTGTCAGCAATGTCTAGGCAACACGATGACCATGTACATACACAATAGACAATCTTTTATAGAATTCCTTAAAACCATAACAAGTCCAAAATGAAATCTTTCGTCTCAAAGTCTCTGAAAATCTTTAAATGTACCCGACTTTGTATGATGAAAGTCAAGCTGTGAAGCATTGTGTATTCAGCAAATACGATGTCCAACACTGAACAGTGATTCCGGATATTGACTACTGTTTCGTAGAATTCTTCGTCAGCGTGGTGGGAGGATATAGAATTGCTTCATAAACCCATCTTATTTCGAATGAATGTATGTAAATGAAAATAGTCACTACGTTATTACATGAGCACTGTTCCACAGCAGTTGATATTTTCATTTACATACATTCATTCAAAATAAGATGGGTTTATGAAGGACTTGTTCTGGTTTTAAGGAATTCTATAAAGTCTATTGCGTAGGTACCCTATTTTTTGCTCGATAAGACTCACCTTTTCCCTCCTAAAAAGTAAGGGGAAATGTGTGTGCGTCTTATGGAGCGAATGCAGGCTGCGCAGCTATCCCAGAAACCAGAACAGGTTTTGCTGCGCAGCAATCCCTCTTGCTGCTCTGGCTTCTGAGATTCAGAGTATTTTTTCCCTTGTTTTCACCCTCCAAAAACTAGATGTGTCTTATGGTCTGGTGCGTCTTATAGAGCGAAAAATGCGGTACATGGCCATTGTGTTGCCTAAACATTGCTGACATTCTCTTTGCAGCACAGGGGTTTGTTCAGTCTAGGGGTCTGCCAGGACTTGGTGTTATGCGCCCAGGCTCTGAACCATCTTTAAGGGCAGCCCCACACTTAGCACCTTGCAGTAGCCTAACCCAGACGTCAGCAGAGCGCGCAGAGAACGGATGTTAGGCAATCGCAGATGATTAGGAGAAGCAGCAGCAGCCCTCACCTGAGCATCAGCCAGCATCACGTCTTTGATCTGGGGTAGACCGCTGGCTTCCCCATTCTCCATTCGGATGTAGTGTACTTGGTAGCCGCGAATCTGCCCGTGCTGGCGGTTCTGGAGCGGCGAGCGCCAGGACACTTGAATGGCGGTCGAATTCAGAACCTCCACTTCCACTTTGCGTGGCGGGGCACTGGGCACTGGAAGAGAGGAAAAGGAAGGAGCCAGAGGAACAGAGAGAGAGAGAGAGAGACAGAGAAAAGGTGCATGTTTCAGCTTTAACACAGGAAATTCACACGATATTTCAAAGCATCCAGGGTTCAAAGGACCTGAGATAGGCTTCTTTGCCATTTAGCCCAATTTTATTTTCCACGCAAACACAGCGGTTCAGGAGTGTCAGTTCCCAAAGGTGTAGGAGTGAGCCTTGTGAGTCAGTTGCAACCTCTCCCTTATATCTAAAGGCACTAGCCCGCATGGTTCTCAAAGCTTGGGTCTCCAGCAGTTGTTGGAACTACCACTATCCCCGACCCCGGGTCCTGCTACGTAGTGCCACGGGCTGTCTGGATGCAAAGGAGTGGGGGGAGGCACCAGTTGGGGAACCCCCAAGGGAACCCCCAGGGGAAAAAGGCTCAGAGCCCGGAAGATTGGCAGAAGGAGGAGGTGTTGGCAGCTGAAGAAGCAACAGGCTTTAGTGAGCAGGAAGAGGCTGGGGCAGAGAGCAGTCCAGACTCAGCGTGGGGGGACGCGGAGACAGATATGAGGCAGGCTCTTTCCTGCTGTGACCAACTACCCTCTCCACTGGTCTCCCAGAACCAGAAGAGGCATGAAAAGGGTGGAGCAGGGATAAATGAGGTAGAGAAGTCTCAGATTGCTGGGGAAGGACCTGAAGGCAGTGGAGGAACTTCATGCTCCGGCACCGGGGGGTGGAGAGCAGGCAGGGGGCAGCTGCGATGGCACCCCACCGGGATCGCGCTGCTGGGGGCGCTGCGTGCCCCCGCACCCCTCTTCCTCTGCCAGTGCCCGAAGGAGAGACTGCGGGCGGGCAGGGACCTTCAGTCCTAGCAACCGCCTCATAGGGGCTGGGTCTTGCCAGGACAAGTTGCTTTGCTCACTGGGCCAACCTTGTTTCCTTGAATATAGAGTTCACTGACACCAGGTGTTTCATTGCTGACCTGCTCCTGACTAGCTCCTGGCAGCTAGGGGTGATGGGAGTTGTAGTCCAAAAGCAGCTGGGGACCCAAGTTTGAGAAACAGTGGTCTACAATGAGTGGCCATTGGCTCATGTAAAGGTAAAGGTAAAAGAACCCCTGACCATTAGGTCCAGTCGTGGCCGACTCTGGGGTTGCGGCGCTCATCTCGCTTTACTGGTCGAGAGAGCCGGTGTACAGATTCCGGGTCATGTGGCCAGCAGGACTAAGCTGCTTCTGGTGAACCAGAGCAGCGCACGGAAACGCCGTTTACCTTCCCGCCGGAGCGGTACCTATTTATCTACTTGCACTTTGACGTGCTTTTGAACTGCTAGGGCCCTTCTCACGGTCCCGCCAACCTCACAGGCCCGCTTGGTGGGGATGTGGGAGAGGGCCTTCTCGGTGGTGGCTCCTCCCAGGCAATTTTGAAACTCCTTCCCTAAAGAACCCTGCCTGGCTTCCCTCCTTGCTATCCTTCCTCCAGGAGGTGAATACTTTCTTGTTCCAACAGACTTTGGGGGAACTTGCTTTTAAGGAAAGGGCTGGTTCTGTGTTGTTTTTTATGGTGATTGTCTGTACGTCTATAATATACATGTCACATGACATAAACGGACCCCTGACCATTAGGTCCAGTCGTGGGCAACTCTGGGGTTGCGGCACTCATCTCGCTTTATTGGCCGAGGGAGCCGGCGTACAGCGGGTCATGTGGCCAGCATGACTAAGCCGCTTCTGGCGAACCAGAGCAGCGCATGCAAACGCCATTTACCTTCCCACCGGAGCGGTACCTATTTATCTACTTGCACTTGACGTGCTTTCGAACTGCTAGGTTGGCAGGAGCAGGGACTGAGCAACGGGAGCTCACTCCGTTGCGGGGATTCGAACCGCCAACCTTCTGATCGGCAAGTCCTTGGCTCTGTGGTTTAACCCACTCTGTGGTTTAACCCACAGCGCCACCCACGTCCTGCTCATGTAGCTCAGTGCTATGATGACTAACAGTAGCTCTCCAGGGGACGGTCACAGCCTAACCTGGAGCTGCCATGGTTGCTGAGAAACAAAAGCAGGATTTAAGCTAGGATAGTATTTCGGCCACCCAGAATCCTTGGTGATCCGAGTCAGTTAATCCCACTCTGCAAAGCAGCGGTTCTGGGTTCAAGGTGTGGCAGCTGTCAATATGGAAGAGGGAGCAAGCTTGCTTTTCTCCTGCTCTGCAGGAGGGTAGGACTCGAACCCACGGCTTCAAGTTACAAGAAAGGAGATTCTGACTAAACATTACGAAGAGCTTTCTGACAGCAAGAGCTGTTTGATAGCGGAAGGGACTCTGGAAGGTGGTAGGCTCTCCTTCCTTGGAAGTTTTTAGGTAGATGCGGGATGGCCATCTATCATGGATGATTTAGTTGAGATACCTGCATTGCAGGGGGTTAGACTAGATGTCCTTTGGGTTCCCTTCCAACTCTACTATTCTATGATAGGTTAGGCAGGAAGACTCAAGGACAATCGAATAAACATTTAAATACTTCAGTGTAATATAATAAATAATAATAATAACAAATTTTTATTTATACTCCGCCCTTCCCGGTTCAAAAACCAGGCTCGGGGCGGCTAACAACGAATTTAAAACACTTAATTATAAAAGCAGCATAAAATGCAGTATAAAAAACATGAATAGCAATAAAATTCAAAAATCAATTTAGGGGTAATAATATAGTACAGCATTAATTTTTAAAATTTATTTTCAGAATACGGATAGATATCTTTTCAAAATCAAGCACTAGTAGGCATTGTTGGGTTTTTATTTTTAAATGTATTTCTTGTGAATTAAAAAAATCTGGTGTGGCGCAAGCCTTTTTAAAAAAAATTTTTGGAAGTGTGGCCCAGGGGGAAAAGTTTGAGAACTGTTGCTATATAGCATTGTTCTTCTTCTTATTAAATTTATTACCCCCACCAGAAGTGGAATGTCCCAGGGCAGCCTGAAACAATTGAAAATTCAGAATTAAAAACAGCTAAAGACAGACGGCAGCCACAGGGAGAGTTGGGCAGGATTGTTAGAATCGCAGAACTGGAGAGCTGGGAAGGGGCCAAGGGTCATCTAGACCAACCCCCCGCAATGTGGGAATCACAGACAGGGGTGGGCCTTCAAAACACTCGTCCCAGGAATCAAAGAGGCACAAGTTCAGCATTTGCCGAAAGCAAATTGTGCTGCAAAGAACGGTGCATGGCGAAGAAGCCAGATCCGGCTGCCTTTTTGCAGAACCGCAGAATTGTAGATTTGGAAGGGAACCCCAAAGGCCATCTAGTCCAACCCCTTGCAGCTGGGCACAATCAACAAAGGGAATTATTTTTGCCAAGGGACAGCCCCCCGCCCCCGGTCCCACGAACACTGCGCTGACGGACTAAAATGCCACAATGTGGAGATAAAAGAATACAGTGGTGCCTCGCAAGACGAAAAGAATCCGTTCCACGAGTCTCTTCGTCTTGTGGTTTTTTCGTCTTGCGAAGCAAGCCCATTAGCGGCTTAGCGGATTAGCGCTATTAGCGGCTTAGGGGCTTAGCGGATCAGCTGATAAGCGGCTTAGCGGCTTAGAAAAGGGGGGGGGGAGGAGGAGAAAAAACCCGCAGGAACTCGCAAGACATTTTCGTCTTGCGAAGCAAGCCCATAGGAAATTTGTTTTGCGAAGCACCTCCAAAACGGAAAACCCTTTCGTCTAGCGGGTTTTCCGTCTTGTGAGGCATTCGTCTTGCGGGGCACCACTGTATCTCAAACAAAGCAGTGATATAGTCCTTAAATCCTAACACAGGTCTCTCTCTCTCTCTTTAAAATTGTTCCAGAAGCTCCTGCACTGTAATTGGTTTATCTTACTACATTACAGACGTGGCTTCGGGTGCTCAGTCTTTGGCAGAGAGTGGGATATTTAAAGGTAAAGGTAAAGGTACCCCTGCCCGTATGGGCCAGTCTTGACAGACTCTGGGGTTGTGCGCCCATCTCACTTAAGAGGCCAGGGGCCAGCGCTGTCCGGAGACACTTCCGGGTCACGTGGCCAGCGTGACATCCCTGCTCTGGCGAGCCAGAGCCGCACACGGAAACGCCGTTTACCTTCCCGCTGGTAAGCGGTCCCTATTTATCTACTTGCACCCGGAGGTGCTTTCGAACTGCTAGGTTGGCAGGCGCTGGGACCGAGCAGCGGCAGCGCACCCCGCCGCAGGGATTCGAACCGCCGACCTTTCGATCGGCAAGCCCTAGGCGCTGAGGCTTTAACCCACAGCGCCACCTGCGTCCCACTGTAATCCCACTGCGTCCCACTGTAAATATCCCACCTGGGATATTTACAGCCCTCTAAAACAAAGAAAGTGCCACTAGGAATTAATTAAGGGCATATCGAATGCCCAACCACGGTGGGAGCAAGGCATGGAGGGGAGAGCTGCCTGTTGCCCCTCTGGGCGAGTGCTCCGGCACCCCCTGCCAGGGTGAGACCAAAAGCACGCACACATAGTGGAATTATTCTACGAGAGTTGTGTCTCTGCATGAGTCCCTGCTCTGGGCTAATTTCATGCAGAAATAAAGGGGAGGAGGCTCTTCGGATGGAGCTAAGCCCTCAATCACACACCACTGGAAAGTAGATTTTTTTTTTATTTTACAGGGGAGCAAGTGTGAAGTATGCGCCTGTCCCGTAAGGGGATCGAACCTGCAGCCTTAGCTGTTATCACCACCGTGGTCTCACCAACTGTTTATCTATTGCCTGCCCTTCACCTTAAGGTCCCAGGGCAGGTTTCAACGTTAAAACGCAACATTACAAAGCAGCTTAAAGTGAATTGCAATGAGAAGAGAGTAAGTTGGGGCCCAAAAGTCAGTAAGGATGTCTTTGGCATTCTCTGCAAGCTCTACAATGAAGGTGCCAGGCGCATCTCTGAATGCAGAGAGTTCCACGGCTAGCTTAGGGGCTGCCACAGAGAAGGCCCCGTCCCCCTGGGCTGCCACTCTAAGGAACAACCAAGAGCCCCCTCCCCACTGCTGATCTCAGCACCTGAGAGGCTACGTGGCAGCCTTTTATTTTATTGTATTTTAGTGTTCTGTTGGAAGCCGCCCAGAGTGGCTGGGGAAACCCAGCCAGATGGGCGGGGTATAAATAAATTATTATTATTATTATTATTATTATTATTATTATTATTATTATTATTTGTGGCTCAAGTCGTTGAGGGCTTTCAAGACCAACACGAACACCTCAAACTGGGCTTGGAAATAAACCGGCATGTTTTAAAAAGCGAACTACACATTTGCATTTGAAACCCAACTCTGGGAGGTTGCATTTCAGACTGACATTTCTGGGTCGCCTTCAAGGGCGGCCTCCTGTACAGCGAATTGCGGTAGCCCAGCCTGGAAGTTACCAGAAAGAGCGTGGAGAGTGCATAGGTTTTGGAAAGCCTGCCTTAAAAGGCTCCTTATAGCTCTGTTTGGGACACCCGGACAAGGGCTGTCTTAAGCATACGCAGTGCCGCAGGTGCAAAGATCTGCCCGGTGGACCCCCCTCCAGGTTGCCCAGTCCCAGCGCACAGGAGCGTGGCCACCTCAGCGACTCGCTGACTCAGTTGCCCCTGAACTTGCGGCGCAGAGCCGCCGCAGTAGCAGAGCCTGCTGCGGCACTCCGACTGACGGCAATTTGGAAACAGTGGCTCATGTTCTCCTGTCCTGTCCCCTTTATAAAGATCTGAGGAATGAGATCAACACCCCACTCTTATTTACCATCCCAGGTCGCCCATCTGTGGCCACATTGTTCTTTCTTTGTGCATTTTAACTGTCTTAATGTTGTATTTTAATCTTGTTTTTAAGTTGTATTCATTCAACTCGTTTTTATTATTGGTTGTTAGCAGCCCTGAGCCCGGCCTTGGCTGGGGAGGGCGGGGTATAAATTATTATTATTATTATTATTATTATTATTATTATTATTATTATCAAAATGATCCGACAACAGCAAAGGTTGCTAGGTTTATCGAGGGTGCAATGAGATTAAGGGCCACTATCTGAACGATAATCTTGGTCATTTGAATGCCCTTTTTTCCCCTTTATGTTGTCTTTTAAATTGTATATATTGCTTGTTTTATGTTGCTATGGCCGTTGGCTAATGTGAATAAAGTTTATCTATCTATTCCGGGCCCCGGACTCTCGGCCTGGCGCCCGGGTGCCCTGCCCCCTTAGCACCTATGGGTAAGACGGGCCCTGATCCTGCCCTCCATCCTTGCCCCACCCAATATCTCTGTCCTAACTCTCCAGGAGGCTCAACAGAGAAGCAGAGGAACCAATTACCGTCTTCGTCGGTGCGGACGATGACCGGTGAGCTTTCTGGCCCGGGTCCCACCATCGTGTGTGCCACCACAGTGATCCGGTATTCGGTCCACTTCTCCAGCGATTCCAGCAGGATCTGATTGGTGCTTGCGTGAATGTTCGTCACCTCTCTTGGCTCCGTGTCCTCTGAGTCCAGGGCTCGGTAGCGAACGCTATATCCGTTCAAGACGCCATTTTGGCTCTCGGCTGGAGGGGGCCGCCAACTTACCAGAATGGCCGTGGATCTGGTGCTGATACATTTTACGTCTCGAGGGGGGGCGGACGGTTCTGTTGTTGGGTGGGAGGAGGGAAGAAGGGAGCAGTAGGGGAAGTTCGGGGCGGGGGCAAGGAGGAAGGGGAGAGGTATTGGGGACAGCGGGAGGGGGGGGGTCGGGTCAGGAAAACAACAAAAGATGGGGAAGGGGGAAAAAAGAAAAACAGGAAAAATGATAACAAAAAAATCTAAAACGAAACGTACGAAAATTTGGCTTAGTAGGACAAAATTTAAAAGGGGGGGGGGAGAAATTAAAAAAAAGAAACGAGCTCTGCTTCCTTTAAATAAATAAAAAAAACAAAACGAACAAAGCCAAAATTGCAACAGAAACAAAGCGAGGGAGGGTCTTGCGATGCGAATCGTACAAAGCAAAATAATTGGCTTGCACAGATAGGCAAAGGTCTCTTCTCAAAGGCTTATAAGGCCACTACAGATTTATATCCTGCCCGTTCCTTTGGAACAGAATCTATCTAGGGCCAAATTTGCACTGTGTGCTTCTAGTGCTGTGACGCCACTTCGAGCACCCAAAGAATCCTGGGATCTGTAATTGGTTCAGGGTGCTGTGCGTTCTTAGGACAGCCATAGGCAAACTCTGGCCCTCCAGATGTTTGGGACTACAACTCCCATCATCCCTAGCTAACGGGACCAGTGGTCAGGGATGATGGGAATTGTAGTCCCAAACATCTGGAGGGTCGGAGTTTGCCTAGGAACAAATTACAGGTCCCAGGATTCTTCGAGGGGAAAGCCGCGACTGTTTAAAGCGGCAGCACAGAGCTTTACGGTGTGATTGTGGCCAAGCTCAACAGTCAGAATTACTCATCTACATGGATTTGGGAGACGGGGAGACGGGGTCCCCCCTCCCCACGCCAGAAGAGATTGTGCCCATTTTAAATAGGGAAAAAACCCACGTAGGTGGTGGATCCTGCTGCGATTCTCTGCAGTGCTTCCACAAAAGCAGCAAGGGGAAATTTCCCTCGGTTCTCCCCGGTCCAAAGGACTGGACATCTCCTCCAGTTCTTCACACAGGGAAGAGAAACTTCCGCAGGTGCTGTAGGCCAGCAGAAAATTGAAGCAGGAACACAAAATGGGCAGACAGATCCTTTGACCAAGAAAGGCCATCAGATCTACTTGACTATTAAGCAGTCCAGTCTGCTGCTACACATTTCGGCAGGCGGTGCTGCTTACTCCCGAGTAGCTCTGCTGCTTCGGGGAAGATGCAGCCTTTATCTGCAAAAGTCTATTTGGAGGCTGGAGCACGGAGGGCAACTTTTTCTTCCCCACTTCCCAGCTACCAATTCCCCCCCAGGGAAGAACTGCAAAGGGGGTCCCTACGTCTGATGATGATGATAATAATAATAATAATAATAATAATAATAATAATAATAATAATTTATTATTTATACCCCGCTCATCTGGCTGGGCTTCCCCAGCCACTCTGGGTGGCTTCCCAAAAAATATTAAAATACTGTAATACATCAAACATTAAAAGCTTGAGTGCTACACTGAAGCATAGCTACACTGCTTTGCGCCTCTGCAACATCTGGCGCAGGGCGGACTACACTGAGTGGCAGAAGCTCTGCCCCATTTCAGGCAGGCAGCATTCCCAGTCCTAACTGGAGGTGCTGGCACTGAACCTGGGAACTTCAGCCTGTGCTCTACAATGGAGCTGCAGGTCCTCCTGTAAGTCTAAGGTTCTAGTCCAGGGGTCTGCAACCTAAGGCCCGTGGGCCAGAAGCGGCCTGCGGAGGTTGTTTGACCAGCCCCCGAACCGAGCTGCCCGCTCGCGGGCCGCGCTAAACCACTGCAGGGGACTCACTTCCGCAGAACTGAAAATTGCATCTGCGCAGATGCTGAAAATCACAGGATCCGGCCCACAGAGGGATCACTGCGGGACTGATTCGGCCCAGGCAAGATAAACCTTGCTGACCCTTGTTCTAGTCCACATGGTTCCCAGTGGAGAGCTGGCATTTACAGGAAAATGCCTTAAAGTAAGTCAGATCATTGGGCTCTCTAAAGTGGTGGCTAGCGCTGTGGCAGCTGTCCTGAAGTTCAGGCATTGGACATTCTCAGCCCTACCGGCAGATGCCAGATGCCTGACCCCGGGACCTGATGCATGCAAAACAGATGCTCTGTTGCTGACCTACGGCGGTCCTCAGCCCCCCTTCCTCTTGCTGAACACCTGCTCAAAAGGGGTTTTGGAGAGCTCACTGCAACCCAGCAAGCAATTCCTTCCAGGTCTGATATGCAAACGAAGTTAAAGTCCCCCAGTTGCCAAAGAGCTGCAGTGCTCACGGCGTAAAGATTTGCTGGAAGAATTAGCACGCTGGGGTTACGGTGCTAATTTTGCATGGCAATTTTGCGTTTTCTTCTTTCTTTCCCCCAAAGTTGTTCAAATATGGGGAAGAACGGCCTACGCTGTTTCAACAGGGAGAGGGAAATCAGGAGGGTCTTCCTGGAGCAACAGAAGGGTTATAGCCAACTAAGCTCTACTCACGAGTAGACCCACCGAAATGAACAGGCCTAAGTAAATTGCATCCATTAATTTCAATGGGTCACCTCTGACTTACGCTGGAGGGATCTACTCTGAAAATGAGTACAATCACACAGCGTCAATCAGTTATCACATGTGATGAATCTCTGGATCCATCGTTCTGATTTTGCTCTCCTCCTAAATTTATGCCCCAAATCTCCCAGCTCAGGTGGGAATACAGCTGTTGGGTTGCTGAAATAACAATTGGAACCAGGATTTCAATGAATACTGAGGTTAGGCAAAACTAAACAGAAAGTTGGCTGTGCTAGATACACATCCACCGGGCTTTGTTACAAAGCTGCTTTCGAGATAGAGAGAGAGTTGAGTTCTGAATTCGGAGACGATATTCTCATCTTCTCCCCCCTCCACCCCCCAAATTCTGGCACTGCTCCAGCTTGTGATCTTAACTGCCCCGTTCTTCCCCTTGAGTTGTAGGGTTGGTTTCCCCAACCCAATACAAAAATAAATACAACAACGCTTCCATTAATTCGGATGAGACATTTTTTTTTTGGTACTGCAAAGCTGCAGTGCTCTAGATCGGGACCACGGCGGGGCGGAGGGAGAGGGGCAAAGTTTTTTCTACTTTGCAAATCGGGGTTGCAATCCAAATGGAGGTTTCTTAAATTAGCCAAGGGGTGTGTGTACCGGTAACTAAGTACAGTCATACCTCAGGTTAAAGACGCTTCAGGTTGTGTTTTTTTGGGTTATGGACCGCCAAAACCTGGAAGTACTGGAACGCGTCACTTCCGGGTTTTGGCAGTCGCGCATGCACAGAAGCACAGAATCGCACGTTGCGCATGCACAGAAGCACAGAATCGCAACCCGCGCGTGTGCAGACATGCCACTGCGGGTTGTGAACGTGCATCCCACACAGATCACGTTCGTAACCCGAGCGTCCGCTGGACGCTGTTAAGGTCACAAGCAGCCTAGGCTAGCTGCCTTTTATCCTCCAAAACCAACTCTAGATAGAGGCCACGGAGTTCCTCTTGTAACTGTGAGGTTTGGGGCGGTGCATTTTGGGGCCTCATCTCTCTTCTTCCCCCCACCCTTGCAAGCTTCCACAGACCTTCACAGCATAGTGGGCACACCCAGGCCTTAGAGCCTTTCATGAGTAATCAAGTCCAAGCAACTTGCTAAACAGCCCATCAGCAACCCCTGGATTAATGTTCTTCCAACACACCAGACATTCAGAAGAAAGCTGGGGTGGGGTACGGCACTAAAAAGCAAACGGCAAGCTTGGGGCAGCAACGGAAAATTAGTAACGAAAGCAAGTCGCTGCATTAAAGGGGGGGACAAATTCAAAAGAAGGGAAATAATGATTGTAACAAAATAAAATAATAATAATCTCTCTAGTTATACAAAAAAAGTATAAATCAAGTACTTCCAGAGTCCTCGTAGCCTGTTTTACCTACCTTCCGCGCATCGGCTAACTTTATAAGACTTTCTTACGAGAGCGCAAGGGCGCTTGGTGCGGTGGAGGCCAGACCGCACTCCTGGTGGGTTTCTAAGGCATTCCTCCAACGGTCTGCCTCTTCGAAAGAACGAGACACTAACTCACTTGATGCCCCCACCATCTGGGCTTTTCTCAAAGACAGCCCTCGTCCGCAGGGGGACGGTGCCGTCACATGGCAGGAGTCTCTCCCGTCCTGACCAGGAGATGTCGGGATTCGAACGGAGGGCTTTATGCGTCCTCTTCAGAACAGTTTCCGTTTCCTCCTCGGCCTCTTGGTTTTACACTGCAGTGCTAAATGCAGATCTCTGCGGGTTGCCTTTCAGCTAATTCTACTACTTTCTGTGGCGGGGGCACGGGCAAACGGTATGCAGTGCTCCAACGCATTATTCTGGAGCGACTCCGAGTTGCGTTTTCCTTTCTACAGGGCAGAACTGGCATCCTGTTGTCTTTAAACCGAAGCACCTACCGTATTTTTCGCTCTATAGGACGCACTGGACCATAGGATGGGGAGAACAGGAAAAAAAAATTTCTCCCCTTCCATTTCTCCTCCCGCTTGGCTGAAGGGGCGCTGCGCAAAGAGGGAAAACTGTGCAGCGCCACTCCAGCGAAGCCAAGCCTGGAGAGCAAGAGGGATCGATGTGCACCGACCCCTCTCGCTCTCCTGGCTTCAGGCAGCTATCTGCAAGCCTTCAGAGCACAGTGGGAACTCCTGCTGCGCTCCGAAGACTTGCGGATAGGTGCCCGAAGCCCCCAGAGCGCAGCCTTTGAAGCCTCCGCAGGGCAGTGGGGTGAAGGCACCCTGCTGCCCTGTGCAGGCTTTGCACAGCTAACCCCAAGCTAGAACAGCGAGACGGAGCGCTGCACAGCGCTCCATCTCCCTGTTCTGGCTTTGGGCTTAGCCGCTCAGCCTGCGTTTGCTCTATAGGACGCACACACATTTCCCCTTCGTTTTTGGAGGGGAAAATGTGCGTCCTATAGAGCGAAAAATACGGTAAATTGCTTAGCTTCAGAATATGCAGAATAACTCATCCTTAGTGTTTTCCCTGCGTCTTTTCTCATCCTCGGCGCCCAACTCACCCGCCTTTCGCTCTGAAGACTTCTTCTCAATGCCTAAAACCGGCTGCCCTCGCATGCCAACTCTGGGTCTTCCAACTGCCTGTAACCATGGGACGGTTCTTCAGCTAAAACTTTCCAGAAACCCACTGCAGAGTCAGACCTGGCCTCACCTACCCAACTTCTCCCCCCCTCCCCCTTTTTCTGTTTGCATTCTGAGCCAAAAAACTTCCCCAGCCAGTACCAAAAAAAGAGTCCAGCCCCGGTCCAAAATAATGTTTTATAAAAATAAAAGCAGAGTGCAGAGTTTCTTTGGCTGTACTGCTATTCCAGAGGATGGCCTTGCTCACTCACCCCTCTAAAAGCTCCAAGAGGAAGACAAGGTGTGCGTGTGCATGTGTGAACGCCCGTCCTTCCTTAGAGGGGCAGGGAAACAGGCGAGGAGACAGGGGATCTCCTCCCGTCCAAGCAAAGCAGGGGAGGCAGAAGAACCACAGCTCCTACTTGTCTGGACCGCATCGTCTGCGCAGGAGGACCTTCATGGCCTTTTCATCACAATCCAGCCCAACCTGTGCAAATCCAGGGGTGTCTGTCTGCATGTGTGCGTTGCATGAGGGACAGCCATTCCCGACAGAAGACGCAGGAGGTTTTGCAGCGACTGGAGCGAGGTCAGAACTTTCCCTTTGGAGACAGCTCCGAAACAAGCCTTCGCCCACCTCCAGCTCACTTGTCCTGCGCCTCCTTCCTCCCCCGACCCCCCGTGGGGTTTCCCGAAGGCCGGCAGGAGTAGGGGAGCGTACCCAGAGCTGCGTGGAGCGTGGCCGAGAGAGAGAGAGAGGGGTGCCGAGCATGCGGGAAAGGTAACAGGTTGGGCTGTATTTGTGAATCCGCTTGAGACCAGCCAGTACTCACCTTCTGCTGCTGCTGCTTTCACGCGGCCTGACTGTCCAGGCCCCAAGAATCGGGCCCCTTCACTGAGTTGCCATATACCAAATGCAAAGTGGCTTTACTTGTTGGTTGTTTGTTTGTTTGTTTTTAACCCTTTAGGTACCATAGACTTTGCATACATCTGTTCGATGTCACTGGCTTATTCTATGCGCAGAAAGAGGGGGGGGGTTTGCAAGCTTGCAACTCTTTTAAGAGTTCTAAATCACAAAGACAACCTTTTCTCCCCCTTAAATGCGTTTTCAACAGAGTTTAAAGCTCTGGAGGCACGGTGGCGCGGGGGCTCTCTCTTTATCCTGCCCTCACTGTTTCCCTACAAATCTGTCCCGTGCACTTTGCACGCCCGTGAAAGTCCTCTGAATGGGTTAGCGCTTCCCAAAAATACTGAAAAGAAATTGTTGTTGTTATTATTATTATTTCTAAGGGAACCAATCGGCCAGCAAGAGCTAAGCCCAAATCTGTCACTTTTACTGTTGGGTTAGAAATGGCAACATATCCACCAATAATCACTGATCTGGTTTGCATTTTTAAAAATTATTTTTTAGGTCCCTCCCAGCCAATTTTCTTTTCGTTCCACTAGATTTTCCTCCAGGTGTTCTACAGTCTATTGTCTCTGGTACTTGAAGAGTTAAAGGCAGAATTCTTTTGCAAGATCAAAAAATAATACTTTACCTTTAGTTTAATGGATTTTTTTTTAAACAAAAAACGGGTTTTGGATGCTCGGGAACGCCACCCTGGCGGAGTAGCACGGAAAATGGTGCGGCGGGATGTGCTGGCATGCGGGGGGAGGATGGTTGGGGGGGTAGGGAAAGGAAATCTTGCCCAAACCATGCACGCTTGCGTGTGAAAAGCTGAGACGGAGGAGAATCGCAGGCAGGGGGGGCGAGGGAAAGAAAAGAGAAGCATGAAATCAGAGAGAGAGAGAGAGAGAATAAGAAAAGGGTGTATCCGTATTGAAGCTTTATCCTGGCTTCTCGTAAGGCCAGAGGCTTTAGCATCAAACCACAATTCTAGGAAGGTTTTCTTGGAAATCCAGCACAGGCTTGGTACAGTGGTTTCCAAAGTGGGGGTGGGATTATCTAGTGGGGTGCGAATTGGCAAGGGGGTGGCAGGGAGGCTGGCATCCCTGGATCAAGATATTTGGAGACAACAAAGGTAAAGGGTGAAGGGACCCCTGACAGTTAAGTCCAGTCGAAGACGACTCTGGGGTGCTCATCTCGCTTTACAGGCCGAGGGACCTGGTGTTTGTCCGCAGGCAGTTTTTCCGGGTCATGTGGCCAGCAGGACTAAGCCGCTTCTAGCGAAACCAGAGCAGCGCACGGAAATGCTGTTTACCTTCCCGCCGGAGCTGTACCTATTTATCTACTTGCCCTGGTGTGCTTTCGAACTGCTAGGTTGGCAGGAGCAGGGACCGAGCAACGGGAGCTCACCCCGTCGTGGGGATTCGAACCGCCAACCTTCTGATCGGGAAGCCCAAGAGGCTCAGTGGTTTAGACCACAGCGCCACCCGCATCTTCAAAGGGCTGTCATATGGAAAATGGAGCAAGCTATAGTTTTCTCCAATGGCTTCAAGTTACAAGAAAGGAGATTTCAGCTAAACACCAGGAAGAACTTTCTGAAGGTAAGAGCTGTTCAACCGTGGAACGGTCTCTCCCAGGAGGTGGTGGCCTCTCCTTCTTCGGAGGTTTTTAAGCAGAGGTTTGATGGCCACCTTCCATGGATGCTTTAGTTGAGATTTCTGCATTGCAGGGGGTTGGGCTAGATGACCCCTTGGGGTCCCTTCCCATTCTACAGTTCTACTTCCGCTGAATTAATTGAACAGAATCGTTTCAACTGGATTCCGAATAAATGTGCCTAAATAGCTGCTCCTGGTTTCAATTTTGTCGTGTTTTTATCTCCCTTTGCGGGTCGTGCAAACAGCTTTTCTGAACAATGTTTTCTAATAGGGTAGTGGGAAGCTGGGGATGAATTAGGAACAAATTCAGTTATTGCTTTTTCTGCCAGTGGAGCAGTGGCTGAACTACGAAGGAAGACAGGGGCTGCATGCAAGGACATTTCACAGAATTGTAGAATTGGATGGGGGCCCCCCTGGGGTCATCCAGTCTAACCCCTGAATTCTTTGGGGGAAGTGATGCACTTTATACATATGGTGGGAAGACAGGTTTGGTATTTTCCCCCTACTCTAGCGTCAGGGCTGGCATTGCTAGCACCTGCCCAAGCCCCTGAACCTAGGAGCTTCTTCAATCAGGGCAGGTGTTATGTGTTCTGGCCCCAGTTCCCATCACCCCCGGCCACACTGGGTAGGGCTGATGGGAAACCAAGTCCAACAACATCTGGAGGGCACCACGTTGGGGAAGACTAACCTTGGCGAACCTTACTAAAAAAGAATCACAAGGAAAATGCAATGCACCTTGCTGTGAGTGTCGGGTGACGACACTGGCACTGGCCAATAGGCTGAAAAGCAATCAGTAGCAGCGAATGAATTTGCTTTCGCCTGGGTTAGCCTGAATGACAAAATACCACAGTGTCCATATTTTCAGAGCTCACTCTCTGCACACCAAGGAAGGAAAAAACAAAGAGTTGCAGTTAATGTTACTAATTCTCAAGAGTAGAAATTGAATCCAATGTTAGCAATGCTCAGAGCAGATCCCATTGATATTCATAGGTCCATCAATGGACCTAAGGTATGATATTCATACCGTAGGTTCATTAATATCAACACAGTCTTTAAAAAAACATGAGCATGAGACGCTTAATCTCAGGGTTGTGGGTTTGGGCAGCACACTGGGCAAAAGTTTCCTGCATTGCAGGGTCGTTGGTCTAGATGACTCTTGGGGTCCTTCACAGCTCTCCAATTCTGTGATTCTATGATACTCTTAATTTAACTTAGGCTGCATTCACAGTGCACATTTAAAGCAGTCTAATTCCATTGTAGTAATCCCAATTTAAACAGCCATGGATTCCCCCACATAATCCCGGGAGAGCTGTATAGGTTACGTAAACTTCAGGATGCGTGCGCGGTAAACCCAGAAGTATTTTACCGGATTTCACCGTGTGCGCATGCGCAGAGGCAATAGACCGTGCATGCGCAGAAGCGGTCCTCAGGTTGCAGAAACCTCGGGTTCTGGCCAGACCTCTGGAACGGATCCTGTCCACACTTTAGTTTGTTAAGGGTCCTGAGAGTGGTTTGGGGGCCTCTTCCTCTCCTTGGGAAGCTGCAGTTCCCATCGTTCCCTGCGAAGAGGCATTGGCTTTTAAACCATTCTGGGAATTGTAGCTCTGTGAGGGGAAGAGGGGGGTCTCTTGACAACTCTCCACACCCTTAGCAAACTACAACTGCCAGGATTCTTTGGGGGAAGAAGCCATGCTTTTCTGAAGCGGTATCGCAGCCCCTTCGACGTAGGACGTAAACTTTCTCAGGGAGGGAGGATCTGAGCACTACGGAGGACAGCCCCTGCGGATACGCCCAGAAAAGAGAAAGGAAGGGAGAAATAAAATCTACAAGGCTCTGGTTCCCCATGCGTTTGAACAGGCATGCTAGCTAGAGAAGAAAGAGAAGGGGGAAAGGGTTTCGCCATGATGTTAAGACTGCGGGGAGGGAGCTGTATGGAGTTGGGGGGGGGGACTGCATGGGGGTGGGTAAAGGAGAGACACAAAAAGCCTGTCCCAAGCTGGGAGGTCTGAGCGCCGAAGGATGCCGCCGGGATCAGGGAAGAATTGAACTCGTTCCTCCAACAGCCAGCCAGGAAACAAAAAGAATTGGTTTCACCACGTTACAAGACCACGTTACAAAGCCCCGCTCCTCTTCTTATCCCCAACCCAACCCAAAACCAGGTCTTCAAGCCAGGAAGCAAATCCTCTCTGAACTAATTAATGAGAGAAAGGAAGGAAGGAAGGAAAGAGAGAGAAAGAGAGAGAAAGAAAGAAAGGGAAAGAGAGAGAGAGAAATGGTGATATCCCTGCACCCCATCACGAAAACCTAGGTGCTTTTCACACACAAAAAAACCAAAATGTGGTGAGAGGGTCTCTCCAAGGGGTACATGCAAGGAAGCTTGAAGCAAGCCCAGAATCATCGCCAACTTCTCCCCTGGTTCCTGAGCTCCTAAAGGATTTCCAGGGACGCCTCCCCTAAGTTGTGATGGGGAGGGGTTCTCCTCTTTTAAGGAGGCAAGCACTGAGTCGAAAGGTTAACCGTGGTCCCACACTGCTTCTTCTACTGATGCTTGTTTCATTTTTCAAAACCAAACCAACAAACAACAGCACTACAAGACAAAGACCCATTTTCGGGTCACCTCCGACAATCGACACATTTCCTCCATTAGCAGCGAAACAGCATCCCTGCGGAAAACCACCAAAGAGGACCTCTTTTCCTGCGCCCTTTGTTTCGCATGGGACAGATATGAGAACCAAACATTTAACAGGAAGGCAACAGAACCACCACCACCAGTGCCACAAGCGCGCGAGGCCTCTGAAAAACTTTGGTTGAGATTATTTGGATGGCTGTTGTCCTCATAGGACCTGCTGCTGTGGGGCAGATATATAACTGTGGAGGATGCAAAAATATAAATGGTGGGGGGGGAGAGAGAGAGATTTTGCAAGGTTTTACCATGGATCAGATGACTCCAAGCAAGACATCTTTTAAATCCATCCATCCATCCATCCATCCATCCATCCATCTATCTATCTATCTATCTATCTATCTATCATCTCTCTATCTCTCTACAGTGGTGCCCCGCAAGACGAACGCCTCGCAAGACGGAAAACTCGCTAGACGAAAGAGTTTTCCGTTTTGGAGGTGCTTCGCAAAACAAATTTCCTATGGGCTTGCTTCGCAAGACGAAAATGTCTTGTGAGTTCCTGCGGGTTTTTTTCCCTTCCCCCCTTTTTCTAAGCCGCTTATCCGCTAAGCCGCTAAACTGCTAATAGCGCTAATCCGCTAAGCCGTCAATGGGCTTGCTTCGCAAGACTAAAAAACTGCTAGACGAAGAGACTCGCGGAACGGATTCTTTTCGTCTTGCGAGGCACCACTCTCTCTCTCTCTCTCTCTCTCTCTCTCTCTCTCTATCTATCATCTATCTATCCCCATTTCTCTCTCCCTCTATCATATCTATCATCTATCTCTCTATAATCCATTCATCCATCCATCCAACTAACCAACCTCATCTCTTTTCCTCTATCATATCTATCTATCTATCTATCTATCTATCTATCTATCTATCTATCTATCTATCTATCTATCTATGCATCCATCCATCCTGCGTATTTTCAGTTTTGCTAAAATGTAACTTAACTAGATTCCCCCCCCCCCCGTAGATTTTCAATTAACTACCATCGACTGGACCCAAACACCATTCTTCCACAACGCACACCTTTTACTATAGCCTTGTTGTATTTCTAAGACGTAGGTTTTATACACAAAAGTAAGGGAGAAAAACCAAAGCAGAAATTAACTTCCTTTCCTGTTGTTCGCCAGCAAACTCCACAGTTTCTGGAGAGAGGCAACAACCACTATTCGTTATCATCTGACCACTGTTTTGGCTGAAGACCTTTTACGCGATTATTCAGGGCGCATCCGCACCTCAGCTTAACGTGCGTTAGTTCATCGGAAAGAGATGTTGCCCCAAACCTTCTCCCTGCTAAAATCCAGAGCTTCCTAATTCTCAGAAAATCCAAAAGGGACATCTGTTCAGCTCTAAAAGAGCTTCTGTTGGCTTTCTGCAGACACCTTTCTCCAATTTTTCCTAGCATATAGGTGCTTTTGATGCAGAGCAGCCTCTATAGGTTTGTTGGGAACAGCAGAGAGCAAGAGAATGGAGTTGGAATCTTCAGGTTAAAATCATATCTGGATATAAGCAGTTCAGGTATATGCAAAAAGTAAAGGATCCCTGGACGGTTAGGTCCAGTCCAAGGCGACTTTCAGGTGGAGGGAGCCGGCGTTTGTCCACAGACAGCTTTCTGGGTCATGTGGCCAGCAGGACTAAACCGCTTCTGGCGCAAAAGAACACCGTGATGAAAACCAGAGCACATGGAAACATCGTTTACCTTCCTGCTGCAGTGGTACCTATTTATTTACTTGCACTGGTGTGCTTTCAAACTGCTAGGTTGGCAGGAGCTGGGACAGAGAAATGGGAGCTCACCCCATCGTAGGGATTCAAACTGCTGACCTTCTGATCGGCAAGCTCAAGAGGCTCAGTGGTTTAGATCACAGTGCTACCCGCGTCCCTAGCTCAGGTATAACTGCCAGGGGACAAATTGGATTGCATAAAATGCGGAGAATAAACTATACTTTCGCTGGAGAAAAGTCCAGCTAAATCCTATAAACCTGTTTCATCACATGTGAGGGAACGTTCCCTCAAAGTTATTTATCGACTTATTAAATTTATAGACCATCTCTTATCCTCAGACTGCTTTACTGTATAAAAACACAAAAAACAGCATAATGACAAATGAAGCAACAACCCATATAAGGTCATTGATGGTTTAATTAGCCAAGGGCCTGCTTTTGGTTGGTGCCTGAAGATATGTTGTGAAGGCGCCCAGTGAGCCTCCCTGGGGACAGCATTCCACAAAACAGGAGCCACCACAGAAAAGGCCCTGTTCTGCATAGATGGCATCACACAACTGTGCGGGTATCTCTGATCACATCGCAATCGACACAGGATTGCTGGAATGGTATTGAACTCTTGAGGGGCATTCTATTATCTTTGGTGGGAATGCCCTCCGGTTTCATTATTCTGGTCCCAAATTATTAGTCTTATTACTGAGTACGTGGACGGACGACATGAAAGCTTGTTGCTCTGAAGGACTTTTGACGTGGGTGCTCACTGGAGCCAGGAGTTCGATTGTCCAGCAGTGGTAAACTTTGAAAAATCTGCGTAGGACTGTGTTGACTTTGGCTATTATGGGGGGAAGAAAATCAAACATAAACTGCATGTATCCAGGGGCGTGGAGCATCCAGGACATTTTTATGTCCTCTGGTGGGACTTCATTTTCTACGGTTTGGACTTTGATGCTCAGCATTCACCATCCATGCCACCTGAGTAAATATGGATGTTTGGATCTGTACTGGTGCATCACTCATTCTGTCTCTTATTATTTATTGCTTGCTTTGTATGATATAATTGTCAGCTTGCATTTTGTAGCACAGGAAATATTGAGCTGATGTGTAGAGATCTTTCCTATTCTACTTAATTCGAGAGGGTTCTGGAAGCTTCTCTGTGTGAAAGAAACAAGCAGAAGGTTCTTGATGTTTGGGTTATTCCTTCCGAGAAGCTGAGTAAACTGGTCCTGTTATATCTTTCTGTCAAGGTCATGCTGAAGGCCAGAAGGTTTCACTTTCTCTTTTTATCTCTCTTCCTTCTGGTGTGGTGTTCCGTATAGAGCAGGCATGGCCAAACTTGGCCCTCCAGCTGTTTTGGGACTACAGTTCCCATCATCCCTGACCACTGGTCCTGTTAGCTAGGGATGATGGGAGTTGTAGTCCCAAAACAGCTGGAGGGCCAAGTTTGGCTATGCCTGGTATAGAGTGTTAAGATTTAGACTTGTGTTGCAACTGGTTTTCTTATGGACAGTGCCAATACTGACTCTATTGGATTTGTGACCATTATGCTCATTTGCCTTTAGTAAAGCTCTGCTGGATGAAATATTATTTGCCTCTGGTCTATTTTTGGGGAATCCTGCAACATGCTTAAGTTGTTACTCTGCTAACTATACATTGGAATCTGCTCTGGATCAATACTGAGTAGAATTCAACGGCAGTAATACCCTGCTACCACATTTCTGGCTTGTTAGTAGCATTAATAAAGGTTAAAAATGGGGGAGGGGGGGGAGAGAAAGAGAAAGCCCTGCTTCCCGCCCAAACACAAAACGAGCTGGATTTTCACTCAAAGAGCACAGAGATACCGTATTTTTCGCTCTGTAGGATGCACTTTTCCCCCTCCAAAAATGAAGGGGAAATGTGTGTGCGTCCTATGGAGCGAATATAGGCTCCTTGGCTTCAGCGATAGCAACGCGAAGCCTCCAAAGCGCAGAGGGAGCGCTCCTTCTGCGCTCCGGAGGCTTCATGTTGCTCTCGCTGAAGCCTGGAGAGCGAGAGGGGTTAGCGCGCACCGACCCCTCTCGCTGTCCGGGCTTCAAAGATAGCCGCCTGAAGCCTCCAGAGCGCAGTGCGAGTTCCTGCTGTGTTCCGGAGGCTTCAGGTTCCTTTCGCTGAAGCCGGGAGAGTCTTGCTCTCCCGGCTTCAGCAAAAGGAACGCGAAGCCTGTAGAGCAGAGCGGGAACTCGCACTGCGCTCCGAAGGCTTTAGGGATCTTTGAGGCTCGTGGTAGGGGAAAGCGGCGCTTCCCCCCACCGCCAGCCCCACAAGCTCGGGGGGCAGCACAGTTGAACGCACAGAACACACCTTGTTTTAGAGGGGGAGAACAAGAAAACAAATTCTCCCCCTCTTTGCGCAGCGCCCCTTCAGCGAAGCGGGAGGAGAAATGGAAGGGGCTCTGTTTCTCCTGCCGCTTCGCTGAAGGGGCGCTGAGCAGAGAGGGGGAGAAATTTTTTTTCTTGCTCCCCCCCTCTAAAATAAGGTGCGTCCTATTGTCCGGTGCGTCCTGTAGAGCGAAAAATACGGTAATTTTGCATCCTCCACAGGCATAACCCATGTGAGAACAGCACCTACGATTCCGGTTTCACGCTGTGCAGAAGCCACGATGCGCGAGGGCAAGGGTAGAGTCGAGGTGTGGAAGTCAGGGAGAAAACAGAAACAAAGAGTCGTCCAAATCAAGCCAAGGAATAGACAACTGAGCCAACAGGAAGCATGGGGAGAAAAATCGTCTCTACAAGGCTGTTAGAGGGAGGCAGAGTTGCCTAGTGGTGACATAAGGCAGGATTCCTTGAGAGGAGGAGAAGCCTCTACAATGACTGCTTTCCGTTCCAACCCAAAGGAACCCCACGCCGTTCACGGCTACCCTGAAGCCCTGGCCAAGTTTTTGTGGGTTGTTTTTTTTTTAAAAAAAACAGTAAAGAGAGGACAGGGAGACACAGAGAACAGCCTGCCACAGCCAATCATGCGGTTGGAAAAACAGAAAATAAAAAGTGAGGGGGAGAGAGAGAGAGAGAGAAAGAAAGGAGGGTTTGTGTGTGTTATGTTTGTGCCTGTGTGTGTGAAAACCACCTCGACCGTTGTTGTTTCTTAAAAAAATAATAAAAGCAAAGATCCGTGAGAAGCCCAGGTTGCGGTGCTGCCAGCCAGGGATCGTGGCCATCCCCGGTGGCGGTGGGGGAGAGGTGGGTGGAGGGGAAGGGGAAACAACAGCGAAGGGAGACAATCCATTAAACTAAAACCACCACCAGATTGCATCCTGGTGTCACCATTAATCCCAGCGCCCTCCGCCACTCAGGGGTTAGGGTGGCCGAAAGGCTGCCTTTGTCCTAAAGGCTAGAAAGCGTTGTGAATCATGGGCAAGGGATCGGGCCGGCGGGGCAGGGGGGTTCGAGAAAGGAGCGCTGGCTCCCAGCCATTTTCCTTCCCCTTCATCGGTGCTCTGTTGCTTTCTTCTGCACAACAAGCCCCGTGTGGCTGTCAATGCACTCCTCTCAGTGGCCGAGTTCCCTAGGGGCCAATTCCCCACGTTGCGTTTGAGCTTCGGCACAACGTAAAAGCCACACCCAGAGCTACAGAGGTTTCGCGCTCAGTTTCCGTATAGCCGGCGAACTCTTCTTCTCCTTTCCCGCGAGCGAGCGAATGAACGCGCTCTTCGTCCGGCTACGGACAGCTTTTACGCTGTGTGACAGTTCAAGATACGAACTTGGCAGCGAGGCGGAAGCCACGGAAATGGAACAAACCGCTGTGGGAATGCAGCCGAAGAGGGGGGTGGCTCGGCCTGCGCCACAGATGCTTTGAGTTCGAAACACACCTGGAAGGCGCCGGGTTGGCAAAAGCACCGGTGCGGGGACATTCTCGCCAAACAGGCACAAGGCAGCCGATATGGGACAACACCAACTCTTACACCCTATCCCTTGTGGGCCACTAAGAGGCCACATATCCATTCATCCCAAGCCATCCACCCTGCCCATCAGCTACAGGTGGTCCTCTTGCCACTTAAAAGTTTGGCAATGAACTGGAATTTGAAAGAAATGGCTCAGAACCTAAAGGAAGCAGGCAGCTGACCTCCGGTTTGGGGATAAACAGAAGAAGTGCAATGTTCCCTTGGTGCAGAGGGAGGGTGCAGACAGGTGTCATCAGTTCCTTCAAGAGGCACCTGTGCATAGCTGTCAACTTACAGATTTGAAAATAAGGGATCAGCAGCCAAAATAAGGGATTTTCCAAGCACAGGTATGTTCACAGGTGGTGGAGTCTCCTTCTTTGGAGGTCTTTAAGCAGAGGCTTGACAACCATATGTCAGGAGTGCTCTGATGGTGTTTCCTGCTTGGACTCGATGGCCCTTGTGGTCTCTTCCAACTCTATGATTCAACTTCTGAGCCTTTCCAAGTCAAAGGCAGAAAGCCCAGCCAGCAGCCAAGCGAAGCCTCAAGCGGTGGTTCCCACAGCGCAGCAACCCAGCAAGGGGGATGCAGCAAGGAAAACCACCGTCACCGCTCCGCTGGGAAGCGCTGAGCAAAGGCGAGTCCCCAGGCAACGCGGCCGATTTGATCAGCACAAGGCATGCAAGCTCCACCCCCCAGTCGTTCTTAGACTCCTTATTGGGTGAGCAACACAGCCAAGCAACACAGCTGGAGCCTCCCTCCTCCCTGGCCAGCAGGGAGGGAGGGAGGGAGAGAAGCTGCTTCCTTTGAAACCCGGGAAATTTAAGGGACATCATCAATAAGGGACAGCAGCGGGACACGGCGCTGGGATAAGGGACTTTCCCGCCAAATAAGGGACGGTTGACAGCTATGCACCTGTGCCCTCTGCAAACGAGGGTTTAAATGCAGACACCTGTGCGGACAGAGGGACCAGGACGGGCTGCCCACCTGCCTAAACTTCCACACAACACGCATGATCACCAGCTGCTTTGGACCGAACGGAGCCCAGAGAGCAAAACAGACCCTCGGATTAAGTGCCAGGGGGTGAGACCAGGCGAAAGGACCGAATTGAGTCGCGCAGCTTCCCATGCCCGCCCTCCGGCGCCCCCTTCCCCCGCTCACCATCCCGTGACCACCATCCGCACCTCCTCCCAGACAAGGGATCCCCCCCCCATTGGTGGAGAATTTTGGGGAAAGGAAAAAAAGACACCTACTAGCCTGCAGGGTTCGCTCCCTGACCTCCGGGGTTTCGGCCCCAATGCCCAAGGCCGAGCGAGCAGCCAGTTTGAAGACATACTCTGTGTTGGGCTTCAGGTCTCTCACGGTGAACGAGGTCACAGGGTCAAAGGTCCTCGTCTGCAGAAGGGGGGCAGCGGGGAGATGATTGGGGGGAGACGGGGAGACAAACCAAAGTGCAAAAAGTGTGAACAGGAACAAGAGGCACACCCGTTTCCATGCAACGAACGCTCAGTTCTTGCGAACGCGCCGTTTGTGTTGCTCCTGAACTACAACTCCCATGAGCCTCAGCAGCATGGAATGGGGTCAGCCCTGGAAAGGGGGTCAGCTCTTCTTCCGCAGAGGTTTTTAAGCAGAGGTTCGGTGGCCACCTGCCTGGGATTCTTTAGCTGTGACTCCTGCATTGCCAGGGGTTGGTCTAGATGAGCCTTAGGGGTCCCCTTCAAACCGTACAATTAAATGATTTCATGAGAAGCATGGCCGATGGTGATGGGAGTTGTAATTCAGCAGCATCTGGAACTAGGAGAGGGGGGGGCGGGGGTGGTCTGAGGGGGAACTACACTTAAAAACAACTATATTAAACATTTTTGAATATACAAATGAAACAAACAGGATACAGCGGTACCTCGGGTTAAGTATTTAATTCGTTCCAGAGGTCTGTTCTTAACCTGAAACTGTTCTTAACCTGAAGCACCACTTTAGCTAATGGGGCCTCCTGCTGCTGCTGCGCTGCCAGACCACAATTTCTGTTCTTATTCTGAAGCAAAGTTCTTAACCTGAAGCACTATTTCTGGGTTAGTGGAGCCTGTAACCTGAAGTGTCTGTAACCTAAAGCGTATGTAACCCGAGGTACCACTGTAGATGCAAGGAGGCAGCTTAGGAGAGCTCGGTAACAGCACACACAGATTATCTTAATACTCCCTTTCTCTTTTACAGGTTTTTGAGACGGAGCGATTCATATATTATGGGCCTTTTTGAGTTATTAGTTTTTACTGAATTTACACCCCCCTTTCTCTCTAAGGAGCTGAAAGCAGCATTCACGGGGTAACCTTCTGGTCTTCATTTAATCCCCACAGCAACAACCCTGAGAGGTAGGTCAGGCTGAGAGCTGTGACTGGCCCACGGTCACACCTGGCGTGCTTCATGGCTGAGCGGAGATTCGAACCCAGCTCTTCCAGGTCCGGTCCAGCGCTCTAACCACTACACCTCTCAGCACGGCTGGGGAGCAGGCACCATCTTTTTACACCAGCAGAGTCAAGAAACGCTTTCTGCGCATTCTCAAATGCCCTTTTATCTTCTGCACGTGGCTTCTGTGCTCATTTCTCCAAAGGAGCACTTTGCCAAACTTTTCGATGTCGCCGGTCGATATTTACGCTCTTCCAGTTATGAGCTGCAACTGCTCCGGCAGCCGAGAGTAAACGACTTTATGATTAAGATCTGGATTTCTAACCAAAAACCCTTTTCAGCCGAACCGATGTCGCGGAGAGGGGCACGTATTATTTTATTTGCTTACCATCCTCAGGTAAGCAAGAGGTATTATCTACATTCAAGGGCACATCCTGGTCAGGTAAAACAACAACAACAATTTAATTATTTGTACCCCGCCCATCTGAATGGGTTGCCCCAGCCACTCTGGGCAGCTTCCAACAGATATAAAAGCATAATAAAATATCAAAACATTACAAATCCCCTCTATACAAGATTGGATGCAAAAAGCTGACAGAATATGCCAAATTAGATGGTCTGTCAGAAAAAAATAAAGAATAAATCAAAACAGGAATTTGTTTCAAAATGGGAGGTTTTCAAAGAATATTTGAAAAAATAAATATAGTAGTTCAAATTCTGTTGCAGCATTCGAGGAGCTTCAGTAAGAGTTGCAAGGTAGATATAAGAGATTAGATATATTAAGAAAAAGTTTAATTATGATAAAAGTGTGTATTGGCAATAAGTAACATGAAATCGAAATACGGAATAGATGGGAGGTTGGGGCTTTAGTGTTAAGACCAATATATGTTTTATTGTTTGTTAAGAAAATTATGTGCCTATGGTTATTTCTGTGTGTAATTTGGTATTTGTGTTTTTTCTTTTTGTATCTATCTATCTATCTATCTAGGGACGCAGGTGGCGCTGTGGGTTAAAGCCTCAGCGCCTAGGACTTGCCGATCGAAAGGTCGGCGGTTCGAATCCCTGCGGCGGGGTGCGCTCCCGCTGCTCGGTCCCAGCGCCTGCCAACCTAGCAGTTCGAAAGCACCTCCGGGTGCAAGTAGATAAATAGGGACCGCTTACCAGCGGGAAGGTAAACGGCGTTTCCGTGTGCGGCTCTGGCTCGCCAGAGCAGCGATGTCACGCTGGCCACGTGACCCGGAAGTGTCTCCGGACAGCGCTGGCCCCCGGCCTCTTGAGTGAGATGGGCGCACAACCCCAGAGTCTGTCAAGACTGGCCCGTACGGGCAGGGGTACCTTTACCTTTACCTATCTATCTATCATCTATCTATCTATCTATCTATCTATCTATCTATCTAATCAAAACATTACAAATTTCCTTAAAAAGGACAGGAGGGGGAGCCACAGCAGTGAAGGGTGTGGCTCAGAGAGGGGAATGTTCTGGTCCGGGTACCAAAGGCCAAACAGGGACTCCCTTGCCGGAATTAAGCTTCCTTGCTATTATTCTAGGAAGCCCCTGAATTAAACACGATAAAATGCAATCAATAAACAACTTAAAAACTATCGACGTGGAAGCGGTGCCAGCACAACGTTTAGTGCAAGCCGGCATAAAGCCATACGAAGTAGGGTGAAATCGATATAGAAAATAGTTTTGAGGCCCAGGAAGTGGTGATTGTTCTAAGAAATAAAAAGAATGTGTTTTTTGTTTTGGAAAAGGGCTTTGGAGGACGGGGAGTTCTGCTCTTTGCCCTGAATGGGTCCTAACACAAGTGCCAGGTGAGTCTCTCTGAAGAGAGAATTCCATCACCAGGGGAGCCACCACAATGAAGCCCCCGCGAAAAAAAGCACTTACCTCGGGTTTTGCCTGTGTGGCGTCTTTGAAAACCAGCTCATACTTCAATATGATGTCCTGTCGGGGAGGACTCCAGGTTAGCAAAATGCTGCTATCGCTCTTGGCTTCTGCACGGAAGTTCATGGGTTGCCCGGGAACTGATGAGAGCAGGAAAAACAAAAAGACCCAAACGTTGTTGTAAGTAAGAATATAAGAATGTAAGACGAGACCTGCTGGACCAGGGCCCAGAACCCTGCTTTCACGGAAGGAGGGAGGAAGGGGGAGAGATTGGACAAACAAGAAAGCATCCCCCCCCCTTCCTTGCTTGTTTTTTTGCAAGTTGTTTTCCTGTGTGTGTCCCCCACCTCCCCACCACTTATATAAATCACAGTGGTCGCTCGGGTTACGAACGTGATCCGTGTGGGATGCACATTCGCAACCCGCAGCGTTCACAACCCACAACGCCGCATCTGCACATGTGCGGGTTGCGATCCAGCGCTTCTGCACATGCGCAAAGTGCAATTTAGCGCTTCTTCACATGCGCGACCGCCAAAACCTGGAAGTAACCTGGTTCCGGTACTTCTGGGTTTCGGCGGTCCGTAACCTGAAAAAACGCAAACTGAAGCGTATGTAACCCGAGGTATGACTGTATAAATTTATAGGAATCAACATTGACTTGTCGTGTGAACACTCGCCTAGCAAATGATTATTCCTGAGAACGTGCTGCATTCGGATGGTGGGACCCGCGTTGTAGTCACAACACTGGCTCGGCGAGGACTCACCTCCTTGCTTGGTTTTGACTTGGATCGGGTCCGAGAGCGGCCCGTCTCCCACGGAAGTGAAAGCCAGGACCCGAACGGTGTAGGTTTCCATCTCCAGGAGACTACTGACGGTCGTCAAGAGGCTGTCATCGACGTTGTGCTTCTGCCAGTTGCTGACCGGCTGGTCTGGCTCCATGGTGTAGTAGACCCTGTAGCCCCGGATCTGACCGTTCGGCTCCACGGGCTCCTCCCACTGGATGATCATGGTTGAGGCGCTTAGCATCCGGCCCTGGACGTTGCGGGGGGCGCTGGCGGGGGCCTGCTCCCCTGTCCGCATCACCACGGGTTCGCTGGGCGGCCCCTGCCCGATGGTGTTGACAGCCGACACCCAGATCTCGTACTCTGAGTTGGGGCTGAGCCCCCCGATGCTGTAGCGGGTGGTGGTGATGTCTTCCTTGATCTGGTAGGGTCCATCCTGGCTCTTCGACTTGTACTCGATCACGTAGTAGGACACAGGATCGGGGTTCCCCGAATCCCAAGTGATTGTGATGCTCGTCGCGGTCGTCTCCGTCACAATGGGGGTTCCAGGAGCCTTGGGGAGCGCTGAGAAACAAACCAGGAGAGGAAAAACTCAGGGAAACAAAAACCAAATGCAAACAGCAGGACGCCATATGCTAAATGCTGCATCTAATTGGCGCGTTAGGGCAACGGGAGCCGGCAGCGCAGGTCTATAGACGGCGCGGCTGTTTGGAGAAATGTTCCCAGCCTTGTTAGGCACAGTTTATTATCTTCCTTAAACGGCTCAATCAAAAGGGAAAGTGCTCAGCTCGGCATCTGGAATCATTAACGTGAGCTCTGAGCTAAAAAAGTAACAACCCGCCAACCAACAGCTTTGCTTGTGAGTGTGTGTCTAAATGGAGACACGGTTTCCAAGGAAGCCAGGTGGGAGCTTAGCGCCTTGAGCACGGCCGCCATTTTGGAAAACGTCTCGCTCGGAAAACATATTGGAAAGGGCAAAATATTGAAAAACATCTTCATGTATGCGACAACGGCTGCAAGAGTTCTGGTAGCACAAGGATAGAAGACTGAAGAAACCCCAACTAAAGAATCATGGCAAGAAAAATTGATGGACTATGCAGAACTGGCAAAACTGACATATAAGCTATGGGACGAGGATAACTGTGACTTTAAGGATGAATGGGAACCCTTTACAAAGTATCTGAAGACGCAACAAAGCGAACTGGACTCCTTGGCAGGTTTTGAATAAACATTCACAAACTTTTTATTGATAATAATCAGCTAAATAGTTTGAGGATCTATACAACTTTGTAACATGCAGAAAACAGCATTCTTAGAGAAACCAAAGACTGGAACTGAGGGAAGTCGGTGAGTGGGGTGGGTTTTGTGTGGGAGGGGGGAGGGAGGAAAAATGGGGGGGGGGGGAACAAGGATGATATGTTTTTGGATAATATGTCTTGTTATAATTTTGAATTAAAAAAAAATTAAAAGAAAGGAAAGGGCAAAATATCCACCGTACTAGGGAGCCTGGAGGAAAGTGGGGAGGGATAAGAATCACTCCCATTCTTTTAGAACATAATAATGTTCAATGATAATGAAGATCTGAAAGAGGAGGAACTGGTTACTCAACCCCCTCCCTCTTTTTTAAATGTTTTATTGGGTTTTAGAGACAGGGATCATAGGAATAATGAATGATACAAATAAATAGACCAGGTCTTCTCATGGCATTTGCATATCATGAAAAGAGCACAATAAATTTGCTGAAGTATCTGTGACACATAGTGCATTAACGGTGGTCAATGTATAGGTTCTTGGTTCGTGAATTGGTTTAAACCAAAACAGAAGGGAAACAGGATAGGAGCAGAATGAAGAGATAACATTCGACAAACTTCCAGTTGGGATCCCTTGTGGCTGAGCTTAGATTAAATATGAGTAATTGCCATTTCTCCTCTTAAAGTAAAGGTAAAGGGACACCTGACCATTAGGTCCAGTCATGTCCGACTCTGGGGTTGCGGCGCTCATCTCGCTTTACTGGCCGATGGAGCCGGCGTACAACTTCCGGGTCATGTGGCCAGCATGACTAAGCAGCTTCTGGCGAACCAGAGCAGCGCATGGAAACACTGTTTACCTTCCCGCCGGAGCGGTACCTATTTATCTCCTTGCACTTTGAGGTGCTTTCGAACTGCTAGGTTGGCAGGAGCAGGGACCGAGCAACGGGAGCTCACCCCGTCGCGGGGATTCGAACCGCCAACCTTCTGATCGGCAAGTCCTAGGCTCTGTGGTTTAACCCACAGCGCCACCCGCAGGGAGTTAAATTCATGAGTCTAAAATTCATAAGTACTGTTTGGCAAATAGCTGCCTTGGAAAGATTGGTCTCGAAAACCTCAAGCAACTTATTCTTATTTTTAAATTTCATTTCTTGCACCCCACTTTTTCCTCCAAGGAGCTCAAGGCAGAGGGAATGCTCCTAACCACCCTCACTTAACCCCCACAACCACCCTGAGAGGTAGGTTAGGCTGCGATGCAGTGACTGGCCACCCCTCGAGTTTCATGGCCATGTGGGAATTCGAACCCAGGTCTCCCAGGCCGAAGTCCGACAAGCTAATCACTACGTCACACAGGCTCTCAATTAATGAAAGAATAAAGCAAGACGGAAAAGCCTTTTTTCCTGTCAGGCTGGTCTTTGCTTATTTGATTTTATCAACAGCCAGGAATCTGGTAGATTAGTCTCAACCATACAGCCATACAGAAAAATGGTTTGGTCTTTTGAAAGGCTAATTGGAGGTGGTTAGGCAAATTAAGAGAAAAAAAAACACAAAATGTGGATCGGATGAATAGCATCATTTGTTTTGATAATTGGCTGTAGAAAACAAACGAATGCCGCAAAGGAAGAAATACTGCGTATTACAGTAGACTGAATATTCTGCTCAATGGAAGTTTCTCAATTCTACTTGTAGAATAACATTGAGAGTTTTGAAGAATATGAATCCTGAAATCATGGGGTTGAAAAGGACCCCAAGGGTCATCCAGTCCAACCCATTGCAACCCAGGAATCTCTACTAGATCATACATGAGAGACGGGGGCCCCAACCTCAGCTTAAAAACCTCCGAGTACACTACCTCTCATGGGAGCCCGTTCCACTGTCAAACTACTGTTCATGCGGGAAGGGGGCAATTTATGTTTATACACACAATTCAAAGCGTTGCTGCTGACCTTGAAAGCCCTAAACGGCCTCGGTCCAGTATACCTGAAGGAGCATCTCCACCCCCATCGTCCAGCCCAGACACTGAGGTCCAGCGCTGAGGGCCTTCTGGCTGTTCCCTCCCTGCGAGAAGCCAAGTTACAGGGAACCAGGCAGAGGGCCTTTTCAGTGGTGGTGCCCGCCCTATGGAACACTCTCCCACCAGATGTCAAAGAGAACAACTACTACCAGACTTTTAGACGACATCTGAAGGCAGCCCTGTTTAGGGAAGCTTTTAATGTTTGATGCATTACTGTATTTTAATATTGTGTTTGAAGCCGCCCAGAGTGGCTGGGGAAACCCAGCCAGATGGGCGGGGTATAAATTAAAAATTATTATTATTATTATTACCCTGCTCAATATTATTTCTGCAATGCAGTTTGTTATTGGGTGGCTGAGGCAGGGGAGGGAACACAGAAAGCCCCCTCTCTACTGAGTCTGACCACTGGCCAACAGAGTCCAGAGTTTCTGCTGACCCACCACCTCTCCCTTCAGGGTCCTTCCCAGTCTCTGCTACTTGAGCCTATTAACTGCAGATGGCAAAGTTTGAACTCAGGGCTTTCAGGTTCAACCCCTTCCAAGAGCCCCTTTAACCCCCTCCCCAACTCCATTAGAGAACTCGTATCTGATGCCCCCTCTGCCCCTCTCAAAACCACTCTTCAAAGACTGAACACAACCCAAAACCAAGTGTGTGTCCTCTGTCCCCCAGTCGTTCCTCGTTTCCCAGCTCCCTCTTATCCCTGTGTCAAATTGTTGACTGTATTCTCCTTGGGGGCAGAGGCCTGCCTTTTTTTTTTTTTTTGCTGTCGTCGCTCTGCAAAAACGCCACATGCTTTATTAAAAAACGAACGGGAAGTAAACCGTCACACATCATATAACGCTGGCAAAAAGGCACTAGGCTCATGCAAAATTCACAGGAAAACCCATGCACACTTAAGAACGGATGCATGGGGCACCCAAGGTGTGTTTTGGCCACATCTCAAGTTTTCCGAAAAGCCCAGGGCTTTCATTCTTCATGCAGTAGCCTCTTGTTAGAGCTCTCAGGCGATTTGGGAGACATGCGGAAGCTGACCTGACAGATGGTTAGCAGCAACATCACGCACAGATGCAGCTCTGAACGCTTCGTTCATGCTTTCTCTACACATGCGAGCGAAGGGATTGGGCAAAGGGGTACCAGCCGACTGAGCCCGGGAGCCCCAGCCCTGCTGACCACTGCCCAAAAGCAGTGGCGTAGCGTGGGGGGTGCAGGGGGGTGCGGCCGCACCGGGTGCAACATCTGGGGGTTAGGGTTAGGGGGCGCAAATCCATGGGTAAGGGGGCGCAAATTACTTGCCTTGCCCCGGGTGCTGACAACCCACGCTACGCCACTGCCCAAAAGTTCTGCCCTGACAGCAAGCTCTCCAGATCAGCCAAGGAACAAGCAACTGACGGAGAGATGGGTGATGCAGAAATAGGCATGCAAACACGAGGGAGGGAACAAGCCGGGAAGTCAAAACAGGTAGCGGGTTTAAGCAACAGCTCTTCCACCTGGGAGGCAAGCTGAGGTTCCTGATGCAAACAGAGGCAAGGCATAGAGAATGATGATATCTTGCTAGGCTCCTATTCCCATCATCCTCCACGCTGGTCCTGCTCGCTGGAGGATGATGGGCGTTGGAGTCCATCCGTGCGTGGAAGGGCACAGCTTTCCCTGCCTCTGCTAACCAGGCTGGACCCCCGGCCACGTGAGGGCTGTGAAGACCAGCCAGGAAGACGCGAGCGGAGCCCCCGTCATGCCAAGTGCCCGACGGCGGGAAAACTAGCCCTGCTTACATTTCACGGTGATCTGTGCCACGGCTTCGATGACGCCCAGGCTAGACATGGCCACGCAGGTGTAGTTGGCCGAGTCCTTCACGTCGGTCAGTTCCAAGACGTTCCGTCCCACGGGCATGTCGTCCTCCGGCGTCAGGTCTTCCGCCCCCTGCATCCACTTGACGTAGGGCATGGGGGAGCCAACCGCCACGCAGGTGATGTTGACATTGCCTCCAGGCATAATCTCGTGGCTGGAGGGAGGGATGGAGAAGCGAGGGGCCACCCGACGCACTGCGGACAAAAGGCACAGAGGTAACAAAAACAAAAGCAAAATAAAAAAGGGGGGAAAAGAAAAAGGAGAGAGAGAGAGAGAGGGAAAAAAAGAAAAAGAAAAGAAAGATAAGGGGGAAAGAAGAGCAGAAGAGATTTTAAATACAGATGGGGCTTCAGCTGTTATCATTTTGTTGTCGTTCCTTCATTTAAAGGGGGGAGGGGGACAAAAAAAAGAAGCTGAAATTAAAAATCATCAGAATACCGAGAAATGATAATCAATCAATAAAGGAAAAAAACCAAACGAACAGAACTTCGAAAATAATTTTACTTTCACAAACGATATGTAGAATATAGACATAAAAGCGGTATCTCATAGCAACAGGAGTCCATTGATCGATTTTAAGACCCATCACAGCACAAATAAATACACAAAAATTTATTAGCAATTTCTCATCTTTAAGAGAGCAAAAGAAGTTGGGCGTGGCACTTCCGGACAGTGGGGCCCCCTCCCTGCGTACGTTGGGGTGGGCTAGCCTTCTACTCCCCTTCCCCAACATTTTCGGCAAGGCCCCTTTCCGGCGGAGGCGAAGGGAAGGAGACCTTCCCTCAAATCAGGTTTTCAAAGCGGACCCTTGCAAAGCTAAATTGGCCCCCTCCAGAGACCAACACCCCTTGAAACAAAACAGTGGGCGGGGGAAGCAAGACTGGAAAAAGAGAGGGGGGAGGGAAAGGGGAATGCAAATTTTCAAGTGAGAAGGTCACACATGCCAAGACTGGTGCATCTTTCGCACACAGAACCACGCACGGCCACAACAATCTTGAGAGGGTAGCCTGACCATCCACGTCGACTTTCCAAAACGGAAGGAAGACCCACCTACCCATTAGGATAGGGGTTGCAGAAAGTGCTGTTTTTCTAGGGGAAAAATTACTCACCACGAAGGCCTCCCTCGTTCTCTTACAATGGCGCCCACCTGAGAGGTGCCATAACTGAGCTTTGGTGGAAAGAAGAAGCAGCCCTGTTTGCGGAGCCTGCGTCCCTCCAGATGCCGCTGGAGTAAAAACCCCACCGTCCCCTGATGGGAAATAGACTTCAACAACATCTCTGGCGTGGGGGCACAGCTCACCCCTCCCTGAGCTAAGAAGAAGCATTCTCTGCTCTCAGGAAGAAATGCCTCTCCTAAATGAGGCATTCTTTCCTCTCTTGCGTGCATCAGGGAATACTGCTTCTCAGGTCAGGAATTAGGAACCTGCGGCCTTTAAGATATTGCGGGACTACAATGCCCATCATCCACAGCCAAACATGTCCGAAGTCCATTTCGGGGGCCTAATCCTGCCCGATGGTCGGTTTAATCCGGCCTCTGTGGCAGTTAATTTCCTAGGGTAAAAAACCTCAACAACTTTAACCCTAAAAAAAAAAAAACCTCAGCAACTGCAATCCTAAAAAAGGTCAACAACTTTGGTTGGCCCTCACGGCCCTTCACTTCATCAAATCTGGCCCTCTTTGAAATAAGTCTGGACACCACCGTACCTCGGACATTGGCCATGCTGGTTGCAGGGGCTGGTGGGACTTGGGAATCCAACAAATTGGGGGCCGGCTGGCTGGCTGGCCGGCCTGCTGCTTCCCCATCCTAGCATCTGGTGCAGATGTGGGCTACAATGAACATCTGGATGGGCTCAAAGCCCTGGTTTGAAATGGGCACAGCTCCTAAGGGAGACTGGAGGGACAGAGCAGTTCTCACCGCAGCCCCCCAAAACTCAAGGCAGGTAAAAATGGGTGGGATTGGGAGCTGGGTGGGAGGGAAAGGGGGCTTGTTCCCTGGAGGTGGCCAAAATCTAGCCTGCAAACCGGAAGTGGGGAGTTCACAAGGGTTTCCTCTCTGGGTGGTGGTGGTGAGGGGTCCCCCCCCCTTTCCTGTCCTCACCCCACTCCCACCCCCCACCTCCACGAAGCAACCCAGAGGTGTGCACGGCGAGAGGGAACGTGGCGGCGAGGCGAGAGCCAGCGAGAGGGAAAAGATGAGAAACTCTAATGAAATTTTTGTGGTTTTCGGGCAGTGAAACCCTAACGAAGCCTCTTTGAAAAGATCTGACATGATTCCATCAATAGATGCAGCTCTCAGAATCACAAACATCATGCAAAAGAGAAGAATGGAGAGAAGAGAACGAGAGAGGAGGAGGAGGAGGAGAAAGAGAGAGAGAGAAAGAGAGACAGGGAGGAGGAGGAGGAGATGGAGAGCATTGGAATTGGTTTGTGGGCCACTGCAAATGCCCACATGGGGAAGGAAAATAGAAAAAGAGACCAGGAGAGAGAGAGAAAGAGAGAGAGAGAGAGAGAGAGAGAGAGAGAGAGAGAGAGAGAGACAGAGAGAAGGGTTAAGGGTCGGGGGGGAAAACCCACTTTTTAAAAATGCTGCATACTCATTTTCTTTATTTTTTCTTGCCGATGTGAACCAATGCGCAGTAGGTTTTAACATTGGCACATCGCAGCCCTGGCATAATAATAATAATAATAATAATAATAATAATAATAAAACAATTGATAATAATCATAAGAGGAAGGAAAAACAAGTCCATGGAAACGGGCAACTTCGAGAACGGAAACAAACAAACGAAAGGATGGATGGATGGATGACCAGTGCACTGGGCGGAAGGATGAAGCTTTCCAGACCATTAAATGGGGGAGGGGGGGCAAAAAGGGCAAGGAGAGGGTGCTTTTTCCAGGGTGGGGTGGGAGCAGGCAGGGGCGGGTCCATATTTTATTTTATTTTTAAAATTTTGTAGGAATTCTGAAAATCTCCTGTTCTCCCAATGGCCCCAGAAGTGGGTGGGGGCAGTGATCTAAAGGCTATGGAACTGGTTTCTGGGTGGGGGGCCCTGCAATGTCCAGGGCCCTGCTGCAAGAGAAACACCCCCCACCCCGATTTAGCAAGCCTGTCTTACAATTTTATGAAGATTTCAAAGTAATCCCTCCTGCAACCTCACTGGGTTGTATTCAGCCTTAAGCTCCACTCCATAGCTGTCAACTGTCCCTTATTTGGCGGGAAACTCCCTTATCCCAGCCCTGTGTCCCGCTGCTGTCCCTTATTGATGGTGTCCCTTAAATTTCCCGGGTTTCAGAGGAAGCAGCTCCTCTTCCTCCCTCCCTCCCTGCCGGCCAGGGAGGAGGGAGGCTCCAACTGTGTTCCTTGGCTGCGTTGCTCACCCAATAAGGAGTCTAAGAACGACTGGGGGGTGGAGCTTGCATGCCTTGTGCCAATCAAATCGGCCGCATTGCCTGGGGACTCAACTTTGCTCAGCGCTTCCCAGCGGAGAGGTGACAGTGGTTTCCCTTGCTGCATCCCCTTTGCCGGGTTGCTGCGCTGTGGGAACCACCGCTTGAGGCTTCGTTTGGCTGCTGGCTGGGCTTTCTGCCTTTGGCTCAGAGGGGCTCAGAAGTTGAACATACCTGTGCTTTGAAAATCCCTTATTTTGGCTGCTGGTCCCTTATTTTTGAGGCTGCTGGTCCCTTATTTTCAAATCTGTAAGTTGACAGCTATTCTCCACTCATTACAGTAGGCTTGTTACAAGGCAGCTTCCTATATTCCTATTTAAATCGTCCCCTTTTTACTCTGAACCATGCAGAGACTTATCTGTTCAGGGGAAGGAACGCTCTACCTCAACTGGAGAGCATCTTGGGACTGGATTCAATTCCTGGCATCTCCACGTAGGACTGGGAACGCCCCTTCTCTGAAACACTGCAAGGCTCTTCCAGCCAGTGGGGACCATACTAAATTAAATGGCCCAAGGTTCTGCCTATCATCTAAATGCTTCTGCACACTGCTGCCTCCCAACACAATCTTAACTAGGGATGGCAATCTGCGACCTTCTAAACAACGCTGGACTACAATTCCCATCATCCCTGAGTCCGTTGGCTGGGGCCGATTGAGAGTTGTAGTCCAACAACGCTTTGATTCACCGCGAGAGATGGAAGTATGAGTGTGAGGGAATCTCAGCCTCTTCCCCCCAAAAATATTCCTTTTGAGACTAAATGTTGCCTTCTCTGCTTGGGATACTGTCCAAATTCAGCCAAAAGTGGCAGTTAAGAGAAATAACAGGTATTTTTTAATGGAGCCCATTTTTTTAATCAAAATGGAGAGGCGGACTTTGGAAAACGAAGGGAAGAGGGGTGGCGAGAGAGGGAACCGGTTGAAGGAATGCAGGCGGGAAAAGGGGCAAGAGGAATGAGCTTCTTAAAAAATTTCTGCGGGGTTGGGAACCCAGTTTTTTTGGGAAGGGATGGGAGTAACAAGGGAAGGAGCAAGGGGAAGAAAACTTGGGAGGTATTCAACTGAACGGAGCAGATCTGGTCAGCAAACGGCGTTCAGGTGGAAAACAAATGGCAGGAATGAACGCAAAAACACACACACCTAAATAATAATTGGAAACAGAACAGGAGAACTGAAGGGAGACTTGCACTTGCGAGGGGAGGGGTGGGGGGAAAACAGGGGAAGGAAAGAAAGGGAAGAAGGAAGAAAGGAAAGAAAGAACAAACCAGAATTAAGTAAAACCGGTAAACCATAGTTCAAAAGAAAGACCATTGCTGTGAATCGAAGTCTGAAGGTAACCCCAATCGTTGTTCTCAAGTTAGCCAGGAGGGTAAAGGGAGCGTTTCAGCGCTCTCCTTGCAAAGTGGCCGGGAAGGAAGGGAGGAAGGAAATGTTCCCATGGGTGGGGGGAGAGAGAAAACGATACCCCCCCCTCTCCTGATGATCATATGGTTGACTGAGAGGAAAGGGGAGCATATTTATGCAAAAGCTGGGGAGAAGAAGGTGGAAGAGAACATTTGGAGTGAAGGTGTCATAAAAAGAACTACAAAACAGAAAATATGGGTTCAACACCATCTCAGCTCCCTGACATGAGGTGGAGAGGCTACAGAAGTCATGGAAGGCTTCCAGGTTAAGGACATCTTGAGAGTGCCCAAAGGTGGTTTATTTCCCCACTGTTAAACTACTCTGGACGGTTAGGCTCTGTGGTTTAAACCAACCATGGTTTACTGTTAACATTTGAAGACAGCAAACGGTGGTTAGTTTAAACTATGGTTTTATTGCGGGGGAAGTCAGGATCAAACTGTAGCCCGTGACCCTGGCAAGTTTAACTAACCAGTTTCCAGTTCGGAGGTAAAGATTAACAATGACCGGTCAAGAACAGGAAGCAGGTGGTTTTGGTCTTTTCCTTGGAGTTGCAGACCTCCAACCCATCGCCTGGGTCTGCGTTCCTGTGCAACTCACATGATTCATGCGACATCGTGGGCCCGAAAGACACAATTTTGGGGGGCTGTGCTCTCACAGCTCCCCAAAACATGTGTTTTTGGGCAAAAGGTGTTTTTTTAAGTGGCTCAGTCGGTTGGACTCTACAATTCCATGGTTCTATGGGGTATTTTTTAACTGATAGTTTTACTGATTGATTCTTTCTGTAAACTGCTTAGACGTGTCTTTTCTTTTTTCTAAATCAAGAGGTGTGTAAGTTTTATGAAATAGGATCAGAATCCAAAGTTTCATCTTGGCTTCTCAGGGTAGAGTTTATGCTAGCCAGTTTGGACAAAACGACAGCCGAGCTTACTTCAAAACGGGTATGAATACATTCACACCATTTAAAGCATTATCGATAGAACCTGAAGCAACCATGGCTGCCCCCCGAAGAATCCTGGGATATGTAGTTTCTTAAGGAGGCTGAGAGTTGGTTAGGAGGCCCCAATCCAATTCATCTCCAAGAGCGGTTTAACAGTCAATATCTTTTCACAGGGGATTGGAGCTCCATGGGTTAGGAAGAATGGGGAGAGGGGTTTCTCCTAACAAGTCTCAGCACGTCTTAAGAAATGATAGCCCCCACCACTTTTGTGAGAGAAGCCACGGCTCTTTGAAGAAGCATCATAACCCTTTAAATCAGCCTTTCTCAACCTGTGGGTCCCCAGATGTTGTTGGACTACAACTCCCATCACCCCTAGCTAGCAAGGCTAGAGCTCAGGGACGATGGGAGTTGTAGTCCAACAACATCTGGGGACCCACAGGCTGAGAACCGCTGCTTTAAATCATGGGTAGGCAAACTAAGGCCCGGGGGCCAGATCCGGCCCAATCGCCTGCCAAATCCGGCCTGCGGACGGTCCGGGAATCAGCGTGTTTTTACATGAATGGAATGTGTCCTTTTATTTAAAATGCACCTCTGGGTTATTTGTGGGGCCTGCCTGGTGTTTTCACATGAGTAGAATGTGTGCTTTTATTTAAAATGCATCTCTGGGTTATTTGTGGAGCAAAATTCATTATTATTTTTTTCAAAATATAGTCCGGCCCCCCACAAGGTCTGAGGGACCGGCCCCCTGCTTAAGAAGCCTGCTGACCCCTGCGTTTAAATAGATGCTGCTAAGGCGGCCCAAGTCTTGTTCATGCAGCACCAAACCACAGTTTAGTGTGCAGGCAATGCCACGTTAATGCCAATGGAACCGGAAAAGAGAAGAGCTCTTGCAACTTGTAATTTTATCTCTACAGCTTTTCTTTTATGGGAGGGGAGAGGTATAGCTCACTGACAGAGAACACACTATGTGTGCAAAAAATCCTGGTTTTTTTTTTTTTTTGGGGGGGGGGAGATAAAAGTTGAGAGGACCTTCTCTTGGCCTGAGACTCTGGAGAGACAGTTTCCAGTTCAGCTTCTAAAACCCCCTGTGCTGTCCTTATTTATTTGACCTGTATGAGAACCAAAAGGATCCATGAGGGGATAAAGGGAGAAAGCGGGGGGGTGGGTGGGTGTGCAAGCTTTATTTTTTGTTTTTTTTACAGACCTGCTTGTAGAGGAACGGAGAGTCCAGCTTTGTGGGGCAATGGCGACCCCTCCAGCCTGCCCTGAGACCGAACTCCCATGCTGGAAGGAAAGTTCTGAGGAAGGTTCTGATTCCATTGTCTCCCTGCTGGTTTTTTGCTTTATGATCATCATTTATCCCCCCCCCCCCGTGCCCAGCCCTCACCCCCCGACCCGGATCCACCCAGATTTTACCATGGAAGAGGAACAATTTGCAAGGGATTGTAAAGGGTTGGGAACGTGGAGAAGAGGATGGGATAGCCTTTTGGGTGAGTTCTCGTCGCTTCAAACCCCGATTCACGTAGAAAATCAAGTCAAAATTAAGACAGGAAGGGAAAGGTAGGTAGGTAGGTAGGTGGGAGGGAAGGTCATGGGTCTGGGTCGGGGGGAGAGGAGAAAAACAAAATCCATGTGAAATTAAAACGTGGTAAAATAGAAGTCAACTGCAATTGTAATGACATAAGGAACGGGCGAGAAATAATTGTGCTTTGTTTTGCGTTTAATAAAATTTAAAATAAAATAAAAAAATACTAAAACAACCACACAACGGAAAAACCAAAAGAACACCAAATCAAAACTGAAGGGTGATTGGTTGAGAAAGCACCAAAGGAAACCGAAATGGTTTTAAACATTTTGACACCCAGCAAGCCCATAGCTCCGAATGAGGTGAGAAGGCGGACATTATTAGCATTTTGGGCGAGACAGAGGAGTCCGTTCTGTCTTACTCCAAAATGAGGAGGGGGGGAGGAAAGGGGGGGCAAAATAATGTGCAGCCTTGATATACATATTTGTAGTGAATATTAGATTACACCTGTCTGGTCCCTTCTCAAGCAGGTTATTTGTGAGTGCCTCTCTAGTCCTCCTTCCTTTCGTCTCCCCCTAGATGCAAATTTCGGCTATGTTGCCTGTCATAAGTGGGATATGAGTGGAATTATTTACCCCTTACCCCCCAAAACGATGGGTTTCTTTCCTTCCCCCTTAAACAATTTAGCGTGTTGGCTATCCAAATACAGCAACTCACAGGAATTGTTCTAAACACCCTCCCCAATTTGGTTGTTCAGCTGGTTTCCTTTTTAGTGAATCGGTTGGTTCATTTTGCACGACGTGCAAATGGGATCATTCGGAAGTCAAATTGGATCCCAGCCGGATGGTCCGACCGACACCCCGCAACCCCTCATATTAAGGGTGGCATTTGTTAAAAATGGTTGTTGTTGTTGTTGTTTTGTTTTGTTTTGTCTGCAGTGTGTGTGACAAGGTGTAATCTAAATTCCCCACCCACCCCCCTAAAATCAAAGAGAACAGCAATGCAAAAAGGGATAATAAGACAAAAGCAGGCAGAGGATTTTGAAATCACGAATAGCACAGTGTTCCTGCAGCAAGTAATTTGGTCTTAAGGCATTTACTCCCCTGAAACTCTTGAGAAATCCTTCTGCAGAAACAGAGTGTTAATTTAACTGATTCTCGTTAAAGTTTTGTTCAGCATCTTTTCGGCTCAGATCATACAGATTTTAAAAGTAGCAGGCTTTCCAAAAATAGCAGGAGGCAGTCCACTTACCCTGTGACCAATTCTCTTTCTTTCTTTCTTTCATTCTCTCTCTCTTTCTTTCTTTCTCTCTCTCTCTCTTTCAATGCAAATGTGGAGATGACTGAATTTTAATAAATAATACCGCAAGAGACAGATCTCTCACCCTGAGTTCCAGAGATCAGGGTAGAAAGCTGGAGGGATGGCTTGCACCCAACTAAATCCTACTCAAGAGTAGACCTACTACAGTTAATGGCTAGCTGTGTCCTTTAATTTCAGCAGCTCTGCTCTGAGTAGGACTGACACTGAAGACAACCCATAACTGGCAAAGTTTCCCCTTACTTTCTGTATTCTAGATACCTCCCTGGTGTCCCTTGTTTGCAGGTGAGGTGGGAGTGGGGAATTCCTCGGTGGGGGGGGGGTTGTGTGTGTGTGTGTGTGTGTGTGTGTGTTTAAAGAGATGCACCCTGCAAAAAAAAAACCCCAACCTAACACTCCCTTAAAAAAAAAAAAAAAAAGGTAAAGGACCCCTTACAGTTAAGTCCAGTCGCAGACGACTCTGGGGTTGCGGCACTCATCTCGCTTTACTGGCCGAGGGAGCCGGAGTTTGTCCGCAGTTTTTCCGGGTCATGTGGCCAGCATGACTATGTCGCTTCTGGCGAAACCAGAGCAGCGCACGGAAACACCGTTTACCTTCCCACTGCAGTGGTACCTATTTATCTACTTGCACTTTGAGGTGCTTTCAAACTGCTAGGTTGGCAGGAGCAGGGACCGAGCAATGGGAGCTCACCCCGTTGTGGGGATTTGAACCGCCAACCTTCTGATCGGCAAGCCCAAGAGGCTCAGTGGTTTAGACCACAGAGCCACCTGTGTCCCTCCAACCCTCCCTACACCAGGTATGGGGGGGAAGGAAATCCAATAACTTTACAAAGAGGAAGCCTATGGATGAGAGAATTGCAGTAATAACCAAGCAATCTCTTAATGTAGCTTCGCAACACTGAATGCTAATGTCACATCAATGTGTTCTGAAATGTCCACAGCAGTGAAATACTGAGATATGGTCACCCCCAAAGCCTTGATATCCTGAAGACATTTTGGTTATTACTGCAAGAGCCCTAAGAAGATCACAGCTGGATCAGGGCCCGAATAGTCCAGCATCTCGGTCTCACAGCTGCCACCCAGACATTCTATTCCAGGCATAGGCAAACTCGGCCCTCCAGATGTTTTGGGACTACAACTCCCATCACCCCAAGCTAACGGGACCAGTGGTCAGGGATGATGGGAATTGTAGTCCCAAAACATCTGGAGGGCCGAGTTTGTTCTACTCACTGTAGGCCATGGACTTGATTTTTGTAAAGTTTTTGCTTTATTTTTCATAGGCATGTTACAGAACATGTGTGTTAGTTTTTTCGTAACGGGCCTGGCTGGTTTATACCCCACCGGAATTGAAGATGCACAAGGTTTTCAAGTACACCTGTCCTACTACAATGGGCAGGTTATCCTTGAATGTTCCTTCATCCACAGGTGGTGCTTTTCAAAACTTTCTACCCTCAAGCGGCCTCCCCAATGATGTTATATGAAGATGCTTGACTCCCCCCTGAAGGACCAGGGCAAGTTAATGAATGGTATCTTTGAAGACGAGCTTAAAAACTGAGGACCTCTGATAACTCTTTGAGGACTTTTATGTGGGGAAGACTAAAAAAAACCCCAAACAAACCACACTACTCTGTGGGAAGAAATCCCAGTGGAGGAATCCATAGGGCAGGGAAGTTCTCAGACTGCAAAATTAATGTTCCTGCTTTTTTATTATTTTTTAGGAGTGGGAGATGTTGACATTCCAACAAAATAATCTTCATGCAGGTTTGGCCTTCTCAAATTTCTGCCCTCACTTGGTCAGCACTGTAGCCTTAACCCCTTACTCTAGCACAAGGTATAAGCCAGCCCCTCGCCTCAAGATAGTTTACACTGCAGGCTCCATCCACCTGTTGGATTCGGAACAAGTCAGCTGTGCTTAAGTTCCCACCGAAATAAGTGGGGGCTTAAATGTCAAGGGTTTCATCCAACTAAGTCCTACTCAGAGTAGACTCATTGGAGTTAGTTGTCCTACGTTACTTAGGTCGTTAATTAGCCGGGGTCTGCTCCAGGCAGGACCAAACCCAAGCCAAGACTACTCTTGCCCCATAGCTTTTGACAAGACCCAATTTCAACTAAGCCTGGGATCTGGCCCTATATATTTCATTTATTTTCCACATTTCTAGAACGTTTGCAGGAGACTCTAACTCCAGGGGGTTATTGCTGCCTCGAATCCCTACGGCAGCCGTCGCCAGACTGGTGCCCTGCAGAGATTTTGGACCACAACTGAGGCTTGCGACTTGCCTGAAAGGTAACTCCCATTGCCTTGCAAGCGCACTTCACCCATCGCCCTGTCCTCTAGCTGTGATAATCATTTGCAAAACTTAGTCAAGAGGACACTGAGTGAAGCCTTGCTAATTAATCTCCGGAGGAAAGGGCAAGTGGGGTCAAGGTTGCCTTGGTGCAAGGAAGAAACCTCTATTGTTTCATGAGAACATTGGATGAGCTGCGCTGGTCCAGATCAAATGTCTATCTAGGGACTCTTCTGGGAAGATTGTGGATACCCAGAAACTGGCGTTCAGAGACATACTCTGGATCCTCTACTTTTGGGCGTTCTGGGGTGAGGCACACGACCTCCCCCCCCCCCGAACCCCAGAAGCAAGGGGAGCATCTGTGAAAGGATGAAGTGTGTGCATGTAAAAGCGCCAGCACCCAGGCGTTCTTGAGCATAGAAATACCAGCATCTTTAGAGAAAGACAGACAGAGAGAGAAAGAGAGAGAGAGAAAGAATGAAAGAGAGAGGAAGAGAAAGAGAAAGTAGAAGAGAGAGGAAATAATAATGAGACAGATAACTGTCAAAGCTGCACCGGATTTCTCAATAAATAAATAAATACACAAACAGATCGACCACACAGCTTTAATACCTGTACATTAGGAACTTGCCCACTGGGTTTTATAAGGCTGTCATCTTTGTTATAATTAAGGAAATAGGAGTATATAGAAGAGGGGTGGGGTTTTTTGGGGTGGGTGGGGGGAGATTTGGGAATGCCGGAATACATGTGTGTGTGTGTGTGTGTGTGTGTGTGTGTGTCTGTCAGTCAGAGAGAGAGCCATTTATAAGCAGCAGCAGCAGCACCCTTCAAAAGTTTGCAATGGGGAGTCTTATCAAACTGATGCTGTCTGAAGTGTGTATGGGGTGGTGCATTTATTTATTTATTTATTTATTTATTTAATTACATTTGTATACTGCCCTATACCTGCATGTCTCAGGGTGGTTCACAAGATAAAATCATGATATAAAAAAAGATGTAAAGGTAAAGGGACCCCTAACCGTTAGGTCCAGTCGCGGACGACTCTGGGGTTGCGGCGCTCATCTCGCTTTATTGGCTGAGGGAGCCGGCGTACAGCTTCCAGGTCATGTGCCCAGCAGGACTAAGCCGCTTCTGGCGAACCAGAGCAGCGCACGGAAACGCCGTTTACCTTCCCGTACCTATTTATCTACTTGCACTTTGATGTGCTTTCGAACTACTAGGTTGGCAGGAGCAGGGACTGAGCAATGGGAGCTCACCCCATTGTGGGGATTTGAACCGCCGACCTTCTGATTGGTAAGCCCAAGAGGCTCTGTGGTTTAGCCCAAAGGTGTCTAATGAAGGCGCCAGGCGAACTTCCCTGGGGAGAGCATTCCACAGACGGGGAGCCACTGAAGAGGTGCCCCCGTTCTTCTGTTGCCACCTTCCGGACCTCTTGAGGAGGAGGCCTATGAAGAAGGGTCTCAGAAGATGATCTCAGGGTCCGGGTCGGTTCATATTGAAAGAGGCGGTCCTTGAAGTGTTGTGGTCCTGAGCCGTTTAAGGCTTTATAGGTCAATACCAGCACTTTGAATTGGGCCCAGAAACTAACGGTTGCCAGTGCATTCAGACCAGGATCAGTGTAATATGCTCAAACCATCTTGCTCCGGTGAGCAACTGGACCGCTGAATTCTGCACTAGCTGAAGTTTCTGAACCATATTCAGAGGCAGCCCTACATATAACGTATAATCTAATACCCTATGATGATTCCATCCCGCAAATACAAAGGATTTCAAAGTTTAGCTTTAAAAATATCCAAAATGCAGATGGTTTCCAGGGGTATTCATGTGGCACTCATCTCAGTCACATAAGAAAGTCCATCAGGGTGGATTACTCTCTGGAACTCTCTGCTACTTGATATTACACAAAGGCCTTCGTGCTTCTTCTTGCTTGGTGCCAGTTGAAAACTTTGCTCAGGCACGCCTACCGAGACATGTAATTTGAATGTCGCTTTAAATTGGTTTACTCTGAGCAGGATTTTGTCTCCATCTGCACTGTATATTTTAAATTGTAAGGGGACCCGCCCCCCCCCTATTCTTGACTGATTGCTAAACCGCTCTGGGAACTATAGTTCAGCACCCTCAACAAACTGCACTTCCCAGATTTCTGGTTCTCACCCAGGGAGGCAAAGTTAATTTTGTCAAATAAATAAACTGTTTCACTGTTGATCTTAATCCCTTTGGAATCTTTCGACAGTTTCCACACATCCTTTAAATATTTATTGTAAACCGCTTAGGGGTTTTTGCTGCAACCGAGTGGCATATAAATTCTAAATAAGAAAAAGAGCCCAGGGTGGCAGGTAACCCAGCCCTGAACTAAAAATGGCATGAGAGTGGTCCTTATTAGATGACGCCTGCCTCAGCCAACATGGCCAATGGTCAGAGATGATGGGCATTGTAGTCCACCAATATTTTGGAGGGACACTCAGCCTCTCCATGCCTGGTGCAAAGTCTCAGAAGGCTGTAAGTCTCAACGGGTGTGATTTTGTCACCAGACCCTTATTATACATGACAAAGCCATTTTTCACCTTCTCACCCCTTGCTTTTTCCTGTAAGACCTATTGCAGCCGTTAAGAGTCGTCAACAGGCTCATCACAGCTATCTGCCAATCACCCAATCCCACCACCCTTCTGAGTAATACCCCTCCCCACCTTCTCACTATATAGAAGGCTCTGGTGACTTCTGTTTCAGTGTATCTGAAGAAGTGTGCATGCACACGAAAGCTCATACCAAGAACTGACTTAGTTGGTCTTTAAGGTGCTACTGGAAGGAATTTTTTTCTTTAAAAAAGAATTCTTTAATCCTCCTGCTGCCATGTGCTTTCAAACAGGGCGCTGAAAGAGACGTTTATCAGCTTATTTTAAACGTTCGCAACCTTTGCAGACAGAGTCATCATTAGATGACACAGGTAGGGGGGCAGCTATGGTCTGTTGGCGTAACAGAATTGGATGCCCAACCCTCTGCAATGCAGTCTTGACCATGGGTAGGCAAACTAAGACCCAGGGGCCGGATCCGGCTCAATTGCCTTCTAAATCCAGCCAGTGGACGGTCCGGGAATCGGTGTTTTTTTACATGAGTAGAATGTGTCCTTTTATTTAAAATGCACCTCTGGGTTATTAGTGGGGCCTGCCTGGCGTTTTTACATGAGCAGAATGTGTGCTTTTATTTAAAATGCACCTCTGGGTTATTGGTGGGGCATAGGAATTCATTCATTATTATTTTTTCCAAGATACAGTCTGGCCCCCCCACAAGGTCTGAGGGACAGTGGACCAGCCCCCTGCTGAAGAAGTTTGCAAAAGTTTGCAAGAGCATAATGATTTGCACGTGCGTTTTTCTGGGTGATTAAAACCACTTTGGTGCGGTGGTTATCCGGAAGCGATTAAATTTAAGGAAAGTAAACTTCTGGTTGTGTAATGGGGGTCCAGGATTGTTCCGCCAACTTGAGGGCAAGGCTTAAGTTCCCTTTTTAGCAGCCCATGAAATGTAAAGCTCAAGTTCATTGTGGGACCGTCTAGCCGAGACCCCCCCCCGCCTCCCCTCGTCCCGGGAGGCTGTTCCTCAGACAGGCATTAGAGCTGTGTGGCTGCAATATTATCGGGCTGGAGGTTGTTAAATCGTCAGAGGGGTGTGGGTTGGGGGGGTAGATTTGGAAGAGAGGGTGGAAGAAAGGGAAGCAGGAACACTGGCTTTTTTCCACAATGCAATTGGAATAAAATTACAGCACAGCATAACCGATCGAAACCAACCGACTTGACAAACCGACAAAGGAAGGTTTTTTTAAAAAAAAAGAAAAAAAGAGAGAAACGAGAAAAAAAGCAAAAAAGCAAAAATCAAAATGTTTAAAAAGAAATAAATTTGCGGGTGGGGGGGGGAAAGGGGAAAAAAATTCCACTGATAACGTAAAAAAAAAAAAAGTTCCTTTGAAATTATATGTATATATGTATAGATATATATATATATATATATACACGCACGCACACTCACGCACACAATTTGAAAGAACGGAAAATAACAATAAAAATTTAAAGGGGGCGGGAGAAACGAAATAATATTGATTTTAAAAAAGAACAAAACTGAAAAGGACCGGCATGCAAAAGATCGTTGCCTCGTAAACATTCTCCTGTCATGCAGATCAGGCCCAAAATGTCCATACAGCAAGGTAACCATAACGACAGAAAAAAGTGCACACAGAAATGCAACCAACGGATGCAGAAGAGAGCTCACACGTCCCACAATGCAACTCAACTCATCTCCAACGAGACCCGAGAACGAAGAGGGGGGGGGGTCTCGCTTTGTCAACTTTTTTTTTTAAAATATATAAAATATATATATAGATATATATATAAATGCAGAGATTTTCTTTCTTTTTTCTCTTATTTTTTTTAAAAAAGAATATTCAATCATATATATATATATATTCGCCGTTTTATTTTTATGTTATTTATTATTAATTTTTTTTAAAAAAAAGATATATCGCAATAATAAGATATAGGATTATTTATATATTTCTCTCTTTTTTAATTTTTTTAATAATAATTTTTTTTTATTTTTTTAATTAAGAAATGTAAAAATATGTGGGTAAAGAAAGTAAAAAAGGAAAAAAAAAAACCACACCAACCTTCTCGTAGCTCTGAGGGATGTTTTAAAGGGGTTTGATGCAGAACACAATGACATGAGAAGAGGAGAGAAGAAAAATAAGGGAAACACAGAGAGAGTAAAAAAAGGCCTTCACGGCTGGCAACTGCAATTTCAATTGCTTTCCTTTCCTTTCCTTTCGTATTTCCGCCTTTTAACTTAAAAAAATAAAAATATTGAGCTAAAAAAAGTAATATATATCATCTCAAAATGTCCATTTTTTTTCCCAGCGGCCGTCTTTCCCCACCACATTTAGCCACGTGACCCCCCGCCCTGTGTTAGCACGGCCCTTCCTTGCCAATTCGGCAGTAATGACCCCCCCCTGCAACCCATCAGACCCTCCCCCCAACCCCCCAACCCTCGGTGGATTCTACCCTGCATCCACAGATCTGGCAAAAAGCCCCTGCAGCTCAGAGAAAGGGAGGTTAAACAACATTTACAGCACGGCACCCCAAACAAAACAAAACAAAGGATGTCTTCTCCTCCGTTTCCACCTTGGCATTGTCAGTCGTCATCCAGGAAGTTTCAGCCGCCCGCCCGAATATTTTGAGGTGCCCTCGAAAACCCCTCCAAGGCATGTCTTCATGGGAACTGCAGGGGAACGGAGTCGGTGCAATCCTGTCCCCGCAACCCTGTGCCAATCCAGGTGAGTTGCACCTGGATAGAAGCATCTCGTCTGTCTCCCTGGGCCCATTCACCAGGTAAGAGAACGGCGGCTTGCAATTCAACCCTTGGAATATTTGGGGGCTCTTTTTTATTATTAAGAAAAGGATGCTGTTTCCCGTACTTCTGGCTTACCGTGAAGCTGCCAAACCCATTTCCCGGCACCCATTCAGACATGCCTTAAAAGCCCCGCCCCTTCCAACACAGGCTCCTCCCCTCCCCACCCAAACTCATTCAGACATGAAGGGGGTGGGGGTGGGCGGAAGTTCCCTATGGTTAAAATTACTAACGACAACAGGAAAAGGGCAGAAATGGGGAGGAACACCAAACAGTGGGAACACCCTACTCTGTGCACCTGAAATCCCTTTTTTGGGAGGGGATAAAAGCATATTATGGGAGAAACAGTTCGAAAAATTGGTAGGAGGGGGAAACGACAACCATACACCCAGCAATCATGTTCAAGGCTCTTTGGAAATAATGACAGAAAAGGAAAATAATGCTAATATACTGATAAGGCCGCAGTCACACAATCCAAACCATTTCTCCCTTTTGCGCGATTATCGTAAAACACAATAAGGAAGCAGAAGTTATTAGAGAGAGCGCTCCGTTGTCCAGGCGAACTTCCAAGGTGAGCTTCTTTTGCCCCATCTACGATGCGAGGCGCTGCCTGACTCTACGGAAGATCTTACGTTTTGAACCCAAACAGATGTCTCCGTAAACACATGCGCCACACCTGTGGCTTTCCAAAGCTGGGTTTGAAACAGTAAGGAGCTCCTGGGGGAGCCTGCGCAACCTGCGTCATTCAGTGATTATTCTGCACTTGGAAAGAGCTCATTTTTCAAATCATTTCTTTTCTGGATTCCTAAGTGGTGAGGGACAGGCTGGGCGGGTGTCGTAATATTGTGCAATGCTGGTATTACCCCACCAGGTGTCGCTACTGCGTAGTGCTGAGCAAACAACAACACAAAGCATTGATATTGGGGAGAAAGAGCTGTCTAGATTTCAGGACAAAGAGCAAATTGTAAATTTGGCGCGCTTTTCTGACACTTTGGCCAGTCCCCACAAAAGGTATCGGGTTTTGGATTGCTTTTTTGGGATTGGCTGACATGGTTACCATCGCTCATCGCTCCAAAGTTTTCCGTGACTGAGTGGGCCAAACCATCCCAGCTTTGTAGGGAAAGAATGAAGCGTTTTTATACAAAATTAAGCAACCAAATTGAACAAATGGGGCGAGAGAAAGCTCCCAATTTCTGAACTGTGGCAGGTTAAAATTCTCACCCCACAGAAGACCCACGACGGAAGGGACAAACCCACATGAGTCTTGGATCATGTGAGCTCGGCCCTCGAGGCCTGAGATTTTACCCATGGCACAGAAACTCTAAGAAACATTTCCTTCAGCACAGCACCAGATGTTACGCTCTACGTTGCTGGCTGCATCAACAATGGAGGCAACAGACATCATTTCTCATTTTTTTTTGGCATTGGGCCACAACATCAACAACATCAATAGAAAATAAAGACAAAAACCTCCTTAAAAAATTTAGCTTGGGTGTAAAACACACACACACACACACACACACACACACACACACACACACAAAACCCAGAAAATAAGCAGTGTTATCAGGCATGTGGCCCCAAGCAGACTGGAAAAAGAGGTCACTTTACTGTAGTGTTAGACATTGAAATTTCTAAAGGCCTATATGGCTTTCAATCTACTGTGGTGCATGAAGCTCACCAGCCATGGACTGGTCCATAGCAGAGACGCCAACAACCTCATTGTCCCAGGTAGTGAAAACAAGGAGGCTTATCGGGTATCTAGTGGGAGGCTGGGGAAACCTAGGCTTAGGAGATGACGGAAGGTGTACTCCTAGGAGATATGTAGGACGGCCACAGCTTCCAGAATCCATAGTTTGAAAGGGATGCTCAGTTTGGCAAGTCATTGATACAGAAAGTTATTTTAATTTTTGTGCACTTGAAATCAGACTGGAAAGAGGAAGAAAAAGGGTCGCAGCCTATCTCTTCACAATAACTGCAAGAGGGACCCCCCTGCGCGCCCCACTTCTGTTGACGAGAGCGCCCTTCTGATTGGAGACGATGAGGACCCATTTTGTGTGTGCCCAGGCTTCCAAAAACACTCCCCAAAAGGGGAGTTTATTAAGACTTGACGGAACGACTGGGGCTTGGGAGACCCCTGGCTGGACCGTGAGACTCTATACTCTGATGGTGGTGAACAGGTTCAAAGTCACTTCTGGCCCTTTGGGGCAGGGGCCTTCCAAGAACCCCAACGCCACCTGATTCGTGCAGCCGTTTCAACCTCACCCAGACCACAGCTCTCTGACCTTGGACCCTAAGGTGCTGGACCACAATTCCACAACATCCTTGATGACAACTGGCTGCAGTTGGTGTGTCTGTAGCACAACAGCAACTTGAGACCCAAGGAACACTGATGTAGACTCAGAAACACGTCTTTTGGGGTGTTTCAGCATCCCTTCACACACGATGTTGTATTTGTGCACGATTTTGTCTAAGCACCTGGCAGGGTCAGATCCTGGGCTTTTGCTAGGTGGCTCATGGAATCACATACGAAAAGGGGTTCCCCTCCCTTTTTTTTAAAAAAAAAGTGGGGTGCTGTTGTTGGGACAGCTTGAAAGGTCAGGTATTGGATCATAATTCTGTGGCGGGACTGCACAACTCTCCTTAAAACATTCCTTTACAGCATCCATCACCAACTTGGTGCCCTCCAGACATTACTGTTTCCCAGAGTAGTCTAGCAGCGGTTCTCAACCTGTGGGTCCCCAGATGTTGTTGGACTACAACTCCCATCATCCCTGGGCTCTGGCCTTGCTAGCTAGGGGGGATGGGAGTTGTAGTCCAACAACATCTGGCAACCCACAGTTGAGAAAGGCTGGTCTAGAGGAACCAGGTTGGCAAAGGTGATGTAAAGGTAAAGGTAAAGGTAGCCCTGACCGTTAGGTCCAGTCGTGGCCGACTCTGGGGTTGCGGCGCTCATCTCGCTTTACTGGCCGAGCGAGCCGGCGTACAGCTTCCGGGTCATGTGGCCAGCATGACTAAGCTGCTTCTGGCAAACCAGAACAGCACACGGAAATGCCGTTTACCTTCCCGCCGGAGCGGTACCTATTTATCTACTTGCACTTTGATGTGCTTTCGAACTGCTAGTTTGGCAGGAGCCGTGACAGAGCAACGGGAGCTCACCCCGTCATTGCGGGGATTCGAACCGCCGACCTTCTGATCGGCAAGTCCTAGGCTCTGTGGTTTAACCCACAGCGCCACCCGCGTCCCTTAAAGGTGATGTACAGGAATAAATAAATAAATAAGGATGTACCTCCGGCCTCAAGGGAGGAAAAAAAGGAGGATGGCCGCATTACGAACCAAATCCGAATTATCATGGAAAGCCTGACCCACACTGCAGACATGGACCAGCTTTAACAACTGGTTTACATCTTGGCGGGTGAGGATTTGTGGGAACTCCAGTACTTTTGGCACCCCTGCCCCCTCCTTCTTTGTAGAGTACAATTCCCAGAATGCCAAGGGGAAGGGTACAGGAAAGCGTGAGTGTCTTAAAAGATGGCCTTGAGAGACTTGCCTCTCTCATTTCTTGCAGTCCCATGCCAGTTTGGCTGAGCCAATTGGCCCAGTAATAACGTCTAAATGGCGGAGAGGCTCAGGACCAGCGCATGTGTTGGCTACCACAGTGGTGGTAGCAAAAGGTAAAAGGTAAAGGTAAAGGTACCCCTGCCCGTACGGGCCAGTCTTGACAGACTCTGGGGTTGTGCGCCCATCTCACTTAAGAGGCCAGGGGCCAGCGCTGTCCGGAGACACTTCCGGGTCACGTGGCCAGCGTGACATCGCTGCTCTGGCGAGCCAGAGCCGCACACGGAAACGCCGTTTACCTTCCCGCTGGTAAGCGGTCCCTATTTATCTACTTGCACCCGGAGGTGCTTTCGAACTGCTAGGTTGGCAGGCGCTGGGACCGAGCAGCGGGAGCGCACCCCGCCGCAGGGATTCGAACCGCCGACCTTTCGATCGGCAAGCCCTAGGCGCTGAGGCTTTTACCCACAGCGCCACCTGTGTCCCTCCGGTGGTAGCAAAAAACCCCACCTTTTTTTGACAGGGGGGACAAAAAGAGCAAGCTATATTTTTAGGCGGGCTAGGGAGAAAAACACAAGAGTTTAGAAATACAGTGGTGCCCCGCAAGACGAATGCCTCGCAAGACGGAAAACTCGCTAGACGAAAGAGTTTTCCGTTTTGGAGGTGCTTCGCAAAACGAATTTCCTATGGGCTTGCTTCGCAAGACGAAAATGTCTTGCGAGTTCCTGCGGGTTTTTTCCCCTTTTTCTAAGCCGCTTATCCGCTAAAAGCCGCTAAACCGCTAATAGCGCTAATCCGCTAAGCCGTCAATGGGCTTGCTTCGCAAGACGAAGAGACTCGCGGAACGGATTCTTTTCGTCTTGCGAGTCACCACTGTAAGGGCAGGGCGACAGCTCCTTGTTTGGGGCACTTGCCCCCCCAACCACTCCCTCCGCTGGCGCAGTCCATGCAAACTCACAAGAGTTGTAGGAAGGGCCCCACAGGGTCATCCATCCCAACCTGCTACATATGTAGCTCAGGTTGGTGTGGGATATTTACAGAGACAGCTCCAGGTTCGAGCCGCCCCTTGGTATGCCCTAGCGGTCGTTGGAAAAAGTAGGGAAACGAGAGCCAGGTGTTAGCAAGAGGCCTCCTGCAGTGTAGGCGCAGACCCATTTAGTAGACATTTCCTCCTGCTCCCCAGTGCATATTCCCACATCGTTGGGTCTCTCCAATGTCCAGCCAGGCTCTGGGTCACCCGTTTGTCTTCGATATGGACTTTTCAACCCACCCCAAACACCTTCTGGGTCAAGAGAAACGCAGCAAAAAACAGAAGCCTTCAGAAGTGTGTGTGTGTGTCTCTGCGCACGTGTAGGCTGGGGGGGGGGGAAGAGGAATTTGGAGAGGATGGCATTTGCCACTCTTGCGAGTTACGGCGTTCCCTACCTCTCACATATAGGTTTGCGGGTGAGGAGTAGCGCACGCCGGCGCTGTTGCTGGCCACGCACTCGTACTTCCCCTGGTCGGTCTCTTCGCTGCTTTCGATCTGAAGGCCACCTGGAAACGGGAGGAGGGTCCGGGAGCAGGGAGAGGAAGGGGAACGTGTTAGTTCACAGGACCAGCAGCCCAGGAGGGAAAGGGCAACCTCTTCCCCACTTCCCTCTCCATCGCAGCTCAACGCGTCCAGCGCTCACTCGGTGCTTCTTCGTCTTACCCAAAAGCGGCGCCCTGCTGCAATCCCGAGGAGGCTTACTCACCAGCTGGCTCAGTGGGACTTACTCGCTAGTAAGGGCACGCAGGATTGCGACCCCAGCATGCTCTTGTTCGCATAGCATAGGTCATGGGTGAGAACTGGTAGCCACTTGTGGACATGGGCTTGGTTCACATTATTCATTCTTCTCCCACCATCGATAGCTCTTCTATCTATCATCTATCTATCTATCTATCTCTATGATCTTACATTATGGCTGTCCCCAGCCAGCGTACGATTCTCAAGCTCCCTCTCCTCCTCTGGCGCAGATGCATGTTTTGATTGTTGGACCTGAGAAAAGTTGTTAATGCTAACTATGGTTTATCTGCTCTGAACACCAGACTTGGAAACGGTGGTTAATGTTAACCATGGTTTACGTGTTCCATAGTTTAGACCTGGGAACTGTGGTTAGTGTTAACCATGGTTTATGTGTTCCATAGTTTAGACCTGGGAACTGTGGTTAGTGTTAACCATGGTTTACGTGTTCCATAGTTTAGACCTGGGAACTGTGGTTAGTGTTAACCATGGTTTACGTGTTCCAAAGTTTGGACCTGGGAAGTGTGGTTAGTGTTAACCATGGTTTACGTGTTCCAAAGTTTGGACCTGGGAAGTGTAGTTAGTGTTAACCATGGTTTATGTTTTCCAAAGCTCAGGCCTGGGAAGTGTGGCTAGTTTAGTGGCAACTATGGTTTATCTGGGCAAGCCAGGGACACCAACCAGTGCCTAAAGTTGATTTGTTTCAACAAACCATCGTTAAAATGAACGCTTGCCACACTCTGCCCTGGCTCAGACATCTTGCCAACTAACTGTGCAGTGAGTTCAAACTGGAAACAGATGTTTGCAATCTCCTCCGGGAAAGAGATGGGGGTTGAGGCGTATGCAAACCATACAGTCGTGAACACAGTGCTTAGTGCTATGTGCATGCCAGACTGCAGCCCGATGCAGGAATTTGCATAAACTGAGCTCTCCATCTAGAAAAATGCGAGCCAGAAGACTAATAGGTGTCACACAGCTTCAAAGGCTTATAATGCGCTCTCTCAGCTCAGGCTAACCCTCTAACTTCACCACAAAATCGGCAGAGGCGGCAGAGAAAGCAGGTGGTGCTGGCCACATCCTCTTTGTCCATATGCTTCACCCTCTGTTCCCTAGCTTTACAGACCTCTGTCCAAGACCCCACAAAAGGATAAGTCTATCTATGGTGAAACAGACCCTCCATGCTCAGAGACCAACAGTGGGAGAGGAACACTGTAGGCTTTCCAGAGGTAAATTATTATCCTTAGTCTGATCCAGCAGAGCTTCTCTTTAAGACATTTAAGATATATTTTCCTCCTCCTGCCCCCCTCCATTTTTACCAGAAAATACAAATACAATTGCATTAATTTCCCAATTCACAACCGTTTCAGGTTCAAATGAAACCTTACCACTTTTGAGAAATGATTTAATAACGGGAGTGATATTATAATAGTAACAGGAACCACAAGGAAAACCAGAAATACACCTTCGGTGCTTCTTGGCACTATGTTTGAGCCCAAACCATAAACTGCAAGTGTGGCCAGGAGCTTGGGAAATCTTTCTCCCCTGGCCCCAGAGGACCTTGGGAAATCTTCCTCCCATGGCCCCCAACAGACACAGCGGCCAGTTCCATCCATCCAGCCAGCCAAGGAAGAAAGAGAATTATACACGTATTGAAAATAAATGCAGAATTGAGGGGAGGAAATAAATGGGGTGGGGGGTGGGGGTGGCGGGAAGTCACAGAAGACAGGACAAGAGGCAGGACAGAAAATAAACACCCACAACAGTGAAAGGCTGACAAAACTCCAAGATTGTTATTAATATATATATATATATATTTTTAAAAAAATAAAAAAATCACACAACTAACACGGAACAAGAACTGGTTATAATCGAGAGGTTGAGGTGGCAAATAGGCTAGCAGGGAAAGTGAGCGCCGTGTGGGGCGGATGTTTTGTGTGTGTTTGCGGAGGGTGTTTTCTTACCTCGGATCGGAGTACCTTCTGCAAGGAAAAACGAAAGAAAAAAGAAAAACAAAACAGAAGTGAAAACGAGCGGGGAGGAAAATAGTGGGAGTTTTTTGTTTTCGTTTTTCGTTTCCCTGGACGCGCCAGTGGGAGAAAGGACCCTAAGGAGAAGGAAAGTTTGGATTCTCCTGGTTGGAGAATCTCTAACGCTGTCGTATTCTGAATGGGCTGAGGGATGTAGAAGTACCGTATTTTTTGCTCTATAAGACTCACTTTTCTCCTCCTAAAAAGTAAGGGGAAATGTGCGTGCATCTTATGGAGCGAATGCAGGCTGCGCGGCTATCCCAGAAGCCAGAACAGCAAGAGGGATTCCTGCTTTCACTGCGTAGCGATCCCTCTTGCTGTTCTGGCTTCTGAGATTCAGAATATTTTTTTTCTTGTTTTCCTCCTCCAAAAACTAGGGGCGTCTTGTGGTCTGGTGCGTCTTATAGAGCGAAAAATACAGTACTTAAAATTCTGAATGGATGATTTCATGTTCACTTTGGCCAATCAGGAAGGCAACAGCTGCGGATGCCATTGGTCGCCCAAGAAAGCATCAAGGGGGAGGAGCCAACACCTGATGGTCTAGTGCGGCTGCTTGGCAGGTAGAACGTCCCAGGTTCCATATCGGTCAGCAACTACGGGTCAGGAAGCAGTTAAATAGGAAAGGCCTCTGCCAATCAGACAATTCTGGGCAATGTTATAAAATGGCAGCTTTTCATCAGGACACCTGCTTTGATTGCAGAAGGTCCCAGGTCCAATCTCTGCTTAAAAGGAACCCTTCGCTGCACTAAACTCTGAGCTGCTGCCAGTCCGAGCACAGAACAATGGACCGGGTGGGTAAGGAGACTGACTTGGAAAGAGTCGTACGAACCATGGGACAACAAGGTGAGCCACTCTCCACGTGCTCAGAGGCACTGTTATCCTCCGAGGATGGGTCGAAATGGACATCCAGCATTGAAGCCAACACCCCAGTCCAAAATAGCTTCATGGGCGTTCTCCTCAAGGTTTGGGTTCAAAAAGCCTTCCTCATAAAATTGCAGGATCCTTCCCCCTGCTCCCAGCCCCCACTGGCTTTCCAAGAGATTGCTGCACATCTCAGTCAAGAAATGTATTATCGTAAGAAGATCTCTAGGGTTTTACTCCGATCCTGAAAACAGAGCAGGTTTTGCAAAGCACGGCCCATTCTTTCAAGTCCAAAAAACTCCCCCTTTGCAGAATCTCCAAATATTGGCATTCCCCGGTCTTGCCAAACATCATCAATGTCTGCTGAAACCTCTACGTCCGCCCTGAAATAACCGGCTTTCTTTTTTAAGAGTTTAAATGCCTCTAATACTCTCTCCCCCCCCCAAACTTCCTAGATGAATGTGCCCTGTTTTCAGGATAGGGGTAAAATAAACCACCTAGTTATTATGATTAGTTAGTGTCAGCTGGGTGAGGATAGGGCGAGATGTTATTTGGTTAAAGCTGGTTAAGGTTCTAGTGAGAGAATCAGCTTCTGGCTGGACAACAGGTTACAAAAAACGGGAATCTACAGAAAGGCATTAGTTAGCGTCTAGTTAAGGTTACTAGCTAGTTAATGTTAATCGAAGCAAGGTACGCTCGCTGGGGGAAACAGTGTGGAAATAAATGAAAAGGAGTAAGGAAAGGGAAGGGGGAAATAAAGGGAGCGTTAATTTGGGCAAATCTCTGCAGAGGAGCAGCTGGGTGGTTTTAAAAAAGGCAGCGAGAGAGAGAGAGAGAGAAAGCGAGGAAGAGAAGAGGGGAAAATTAGCAAAGGGTTGTGGATTTATTCAGTGGAAATAGAACAGCCTTGAACTCATCTTTCCGTCTCAGAAAATCAGGCTTGGAAACGAAACACATGCAAAAATCTGCCATCTGTGACAACAATCTGGAGCAATGGGGGGGGGCAGTGGGGAGAAGGGGGCGGCGGTGCTGTCTATGGGGGTCTGACTCACTTGAAAGGGATCTTTGCTGCATCACTGGTGTGCTACCGCACAACAATTATTTCCAATAGGAACAAATTATCTGGAGCCTACGAGGGCTTTCAGGGTGGGAGGCGAACATCAAATGTGGGTCTGGGGGAGGAGAGGAAAGAGGGGTCCCCAGTCCCAAAATGGCGGTGTCCAACTGGCATGGCCAGAAACCATCACCTCTGCAAACCAGTGCAACCCCAGTGACAGCTTGTGTTGATAATCTTTGTGAATATCCAGGTTGCCACCCCCTTGCCCTGCCTTCAGGTCAGAAAACTGGGGTCTATAAAGGTAAAGGGACCCCTGACCGTTAAGTCCAGTCACGGACGACTCTGGGGTTGCAGCGCTCATCTCGCTTTATTGGCCGAGGGAGCCGGCGTACAGCTTCCGGGTCATGTGGCCAGCAGGACTAAGCCGCTTCTGGCGAACCAGAGCAGTGCACGGAAACGCTGTTTACCTTCCCTTCGGAGCGGTACCTATTTATCTACTTGCACTGGCATGCTTTTGAACTGCTAGGTTGGCAGGAGCAGGGACTGAGCAACGGGAGCTCACCCCGTCATTGCGGGGATTCGAACCGCCGACCTTCTGATCGGGAAGCCCTAGGCTCTGTGGTTTAACCCACAGTGCCACCCGCGTCCCAACTGGGGTCTATACCTGCATCCGATTTGCCTGTGAATGGGATTTGCTCCCAGTTTTGCTGCTCCCAGTGAAATTTTACATGTAACACCATGGGAAGGCAACCTAAGGCCCGGGGGCCGGATCCGACCCAATCGCCTTCTAAATCCAGCCTGCAGACAGTCCAGGATACAGCCTGTTTTTACCTGAGTAGAATGTGTCCTTTTATTTAAAATGCATCTCTGGGTTATTTGTGGGGCACAGGAATTCATTTATTTTCCCCCAAAAATATAGTCACCCCCCCACAAGGTCCAAGGGGCAGTGGACCAGCCCCCTGCTGAAAAAGTTTGCTGACACCTGTGTAACGCTGATGAACACTTTTTAGAAAAACCTTTCTCCCCCTCGAGATTTCATTCCAGTAAGGCCAACCCTACCATTAGACAAATTTCTCCTTAATACTCCATTCCAGTAAGGCCGGCCCTACCATTAGGGGAAATGACCCAGCCACCTTTAGGCAGCAGATACTGGCAGCAGCAGCGGCTGTTTATCCTGTGCGCCACGGAAGCCTGCCTTGCACCCCCTAAAGTCGCATTCTTCCCCCTCAGGGATTTGTATGCGGAGGCGATGCTTCGCCAACACCTAAACGGTGTTGCACAAGAAACGGGAGACAGGGATCTTGTCCGTCGCATCAGGCAGCAGTTGCCACGCGCTAGCCCTGAATTGCAGTAACGCCAGGTGGAAGTTCTAATGGGCATGGCTTTGCTTGGCTCATGAAGAGTTATTTAAACTACTGGGGGTGGGGGCAGAAGGAAAATTTATGAGGGGGGGGAATAAACCAGGACTACAGGGCACAGGTGGCAGATTTTTATTTTTTAAGAAACCTGTTGGAGTTTCACATCTAAGAAGCTGGAGAATATTTGCAAGATGGGGAAGGAGACAAAGCTGTAGTGCAGGAATAAATTGATTTTGAGAAGAGTTCCTACTTTCCCCAAATACTCACAAACAGTAAAGGTAAAGGTAAAGGGACCCCTGACCATTAGGTCCAGTCATGGCAGACTCTGGGGTTGCAGCACTCATCTTGCTTTATTGGCCGAGGAAGCCGGCGTACAGCTTCCAGGTCATGTGGCCAGCATGACTAAGCCGCTTCTGGCAAACCAGAGCAGCACACAGAAACGCCGTTTACCTTCCCGCTGGAGCAGTACCTATTTATCTACTTGCACTCTGATGTGCTTTCAGACTGCTAGGTTGGCAGGAGCAGGGACCGAGCAACGGGAGCTCACCCCGTCATTGCGGGGATTCGAACCGCCGACCTTCTGATCGGCAAGTCCTAGGCTCTGTGGTTTAACTCACAGCGCCACCCGTGTCCCTCCTGAACAGTATATTGTGGCAATTGCCCAGAACCTTGCTTCTGGGGCAGTAGGCCGGAGATTTTTATTTGGTGGCATCTGACAAGTAAACAAGGTCCATAATTTAAAGGGAGACTTTGTGAATCGAGACTGGGCCGAGAGCTCCCGAAGCAGGAAAGCAAGGGAGGAGCTTGTTTTACTCCTGGACCACCTTCTTAAAAGGCTGAACCAGTCATAAGGCAATCGTAGAATCAGAGAGCTGTGCAGCTGGATGGGACCCCAAGGGTCATCCAGTCCAACCCCTGCCCCCCTGCATTCATCAGGAATCAGCAGTCACACTGGACTCTATGGCGGGGATGGATTCTCAACTCCCTGGCGGGGGGCTCTTAGAATCATAGAATCATAGAGTTGGAAGAGACCACAAGGGCCATCGAGTCCAACCCCCTGCCAAGCAGGAAACACCATCAGAGCACTCCTGACATATGGTTGTCAAGCCTCTGCTTAAAGACCTCCAAAGAAGGAGACTCCACCACACTCCTTGGCAGCAAATTCCACTGTCAAACAGCTCTTACTGTCAGGAAGTTCTTCCTAATGTTTAGGTGGAATCTTCTTTCTTGTAGTTTAGAGCCATTGCTCCGGGTCCGCTTCTCTGGAGCAGCAGAAAACAACCTTTCTCCCTCCTCTATGTGACATCCTTTTATATATTTGAACATGGCTATCCTATCACCCCTTAACCTCCTCTTCTCCAGGCTAAGCATGCCCAGCTCCCTTAGCCATTCTTCATAAGGCATCGTTTCCAGGCCTTTGACCATTTTGGTTGCCCTCCTCTGGACACGTTCCAGTTTGTCAGTGTCCTTCTTGAACTGTGGTGCCCAGAACTGGACACAGTACTCCAGGTGAGGTCTGACCAGAGCAGAATACAGTGGCACTATTACTTCCTTTAGCCCATCCATTAATAAGCAAAAGGGGCAGGCTGGAGTACAACAGGTACTTTAGCTTGTTTATTTGAAACCATAGCGGACCCTGCTTAGCATCGCGAATAGGCTAGCTAATTAAACACCCTGCTACTCGGCCAAAAAGGAAGACCCCCAGAGTGGCTTACTTAAAGAAAAGCCAGCCGCTTCCTTCAGGGTCAGAATCTTAAAAAACACACAACCCACCACAACACCAAAGGAAAATGCACTGGGAGGGAGGAGGAGATAAGCAAACTCAAGTATTTTATTGCAAATCCTATATGTCTGAACTGATTGCTTTTTTATATATATAAAAAATGTAGAGTGCCTTGAGACTACCCGCCTGAAGTCCTTGGAGTCATAGACTTTAGACCAGGGGTCGGCAAACTACGGCCCCCGGGCCAGATCTGGCCCGAGCGGCCATTTAAGAACCCGCCGTGTGGGCAGAGACTACCAGTGATGGCGACAGGAGGAGGAGGCTGAGTGGCGGCGGCTCTGCCGATCAGACACCACGCCTGGTTTACCTCAGCGACGTCTGATTGGCAGAGACGTCCCCGCGCCGCGCTGAGGTAAACCAGGTGCGGCGTCTGATCGGCAGAGCCGCTGCCGCTCGGTCTCTTCCTCCTGCCGCCGCCGGGTTCTTAAATGGCCACACGGGCCGAGACTTCTGGTGATGACGACGGGAGGAAGACGCCGAGTGGCGGCGGCTCTGCCGATCAGACGCCGTACTTGGTTTATCTCAGCGTGGCACGGGGACGTCTCTGCCAATCAGATGCCTCTCCCCCCATCACCAATCAAACGGCACACCTGGTTTACCCAGCGGGGAGGGCTGCGCGTTCCCGTGCGGTGATCAGACGCGCAACGGTGGTAGCAGCAGCAACAATGGCTGCTGTGGACCAGTGGTTGCCGAATCTCAATGACTTCACGGGGCAGAGCTGGAGCGCCTGGGTGGAGAGGGCTGGGCCGGCCGCTGCTGAGACAGGTGAGCGCACCTGCCCTTCCCGCGGGTTCGGAGGTGGGACGTGCCTGGTTTACCCCCGGCCATCTCCCTCTAGTTCCCCGCTCTCTGCCAATTGCCAGTGGCTGTGTGCGCGCGCGTGTGGTCTGGCCCTCCAAAAGATTTAAGGGATTGTGAACCGGCCCACTGGGGAAAAAGTTTGCTGACCCCTGCCTTAAGACTCTCCACCGTAGGAAACGGGGAAAGCAAAATTAGGAAGCTGTCTCACTGCCTCGTCTGGACAGACCACAACTTTTAATTTTATTTCAGGGATTCCTGCCTCCCCAAGCACCTTGCGGTTTCCAGGAAATTTCTAACACACAGTTGTTAAATGTGAAACTCCAAACCCCAAATCAGTTTGTAGCTGGGGGGGGGGCGGGGACAGGGGGAACCCCCCAGAAATGAGACACGATGCAGTTTTAAGGTAGCTCACCATATTGTGTTAGTGGGGATTCCAGGACGACTTTATTTTATAACTACCGAATTTACCTAATTTTGGAAGAGTTTGCATTTTCTTCTTTTCCTTGTAAACAGCCATGAGGTTTGAGACGCCGGTAATTTTTGCTTTTAGGTGCCTACGACAACCTCCCAGGTCACAAAGGTTTTGTTAAAAATGGCAGAATATCCCTACTGAAATAAAGGCGTTAGTAGAAGAGTCAAGCCACATGCCTAATTTGTAAGGGTGTGGGGAAGCTGTTAAAAGAAGGAATTAGTTTTAAGGGTGGGAGGAGGGTGGGGCAGGCAACAGGTTTGGGGTTGACTGGTTGTCAATTTTTTTAAAAAAAGAACTATTAGTATTTAAGAAAATGAAGAATTGACTTGATTTATGTGGAAAGCACACTTACCAAAGGTGTCTGAGTGAAATAAAATTAAAAAGGAAACAGAAAAGGGGAAAAAAATTAAAGTGTGGTTATAAGCCAGTTACTTTTAAAAGAAATCTTTCCAAAAAAACCAAAACCAACGAACCCAACACAGGACAGGACATAGATAAGACAGAGGTTATCACATACAGAAGTTTAGACATTGATTCCCAGACATGACAGCTGAGGTTCCCCACCGCCTCCCAAACGAGTAGAGGAGACACATTTCATCCTTACCTTCCGAAAAGGTTTACTTTGAGAGTTATAGGAGGGGAGAAACTGCCGCACTCTCACCGCCGTGTCTCTGCATGAGCCATTGAATGGGGGGGATGGCATACTCAAGAGAGGAAGGCACCAGGCCAGGGACTCACACAGAGAAGCAACATGGAGTATTCACCATGTTGGCCATTTTGGGGGGCGGCCGGAGGGCCACTCTCCCTCCAAGCATGCTATCAGGCACCCTTTGGGAACCCCTGGTGTTCGCGCGATGCAAACGTCCAGTCTGCGCGAGGTCTTCTGCTCTTCCTCTCGAGTCGCCCGTGGCGAGCACAAGCTTCGAGGCTTGCAACCGGCAAACACCACAGAGCACCCCTCTGCCCCCCCTGAAGCGCAAATAGTCATCTCTGCACCGCCACAACAAACACATGCACAAAAACCAACCTTCCCAGGCCGGTCAAAATGAAGTCTGGCGTCTTTCCTCCGTTTTGAGAAGACACCCACCAAAGCTTTCTTAAGTTCAGGGGACAAAAGACACTGGAGAGGAGGGGGCTCTCCTGCTGTTGGGAGGGTCCTGGCTGGGCTTAGCATCCATCACAGACCGCCTGACCCCCTTACAGATGTTGTGGACTGGCTGGATGCTGATAACTGGTGGAAATGTCACCATGTTTGGGCAACACAATGACCACATACATACGTAATAGACAATCTTTATACAGTGATGCCCCGCAAGACGAACGCCTCGCAAGACGGAAAACCCACTAGACGAAAGGGTTTTCCATTTTGGAGGCGCTTCGCAAAACGAATTTCCCTATGGGCTTGCTTCGCAAGACGAAAATGTCTTGCGAGTTCCTGCGGGTTTTTCCCCCCTTTCCCCTCCTTTTCCTAAGCCGCTTATCAGCTGATCGCTAAAAGCCGCTAGACCACTAATAGCGCTAATCCGCTAATGGGCTTGCTTCGCAAGACGAAAAAACCGCTATACGAAGAGCCTCACGGAACGGATTAATTTCGTCTTGCGAGGCACCACTGTAGAATTCTTTCAAACAATAACAAGTTCAAAATGAAATCTTAGACTCAAAGTCTCTGAAAGTCCATGGCCAAATGAGCTTTTTCTGACAAGGATTCTGAGGACATTCTCTGTGACGTACCTTCGCTGGATTTTGATACATGTCCTTCTAATGTGGATTTTTCACAACTTCTTAATGCACAGAAGCGCAAGATTCGCTATGAATTTCGTGCCTCTTCGCTCTCCAATTACAATGGTACCTCAGGTTACATACGCTTCTTGTTACATACGCTTCAGGTTACCGACTCCGCTGACCCAGAAATAGTGCTTCAGGTTAAGAACTTTGCTTCAGGATGAGAAGAGAAATCGTGCTCCGGCGGTACAGCGGCAGCAGGAGGCCCCATTAGCTAAAGTGGTGCTTCAGGTTAAGAACAGTTTCAGGTTAAGAACGGACCTCCGGAATGAATTAAGTACTTAACCTGAGGTACCACTGTATCTTAAATCTAGCCGCATACCCAGGGGGTTGAGATTGCAGAAAGCACCAACCTTATTTGTTAATGACACTGAGTTTAAACAGAAATGGGTAGCCATTCTTAACAAATGTTCCTTTGATTTAATAAAATAAAAAAATTCCTTCCAGTAGCACCTTAAAGACGAACTAAGTTAGTTCTTGGTATGAGCTTTCGTGTGCATGCACACTTCTTCAGATACACACCTTTGATTTAATGCTACTGTTAGTTCAGAGGTCTAAAGCGGAGGTTGCAGTGTTGGACATTATATTTGTTGAATACACAAAGCTTCACTGCTTATCTTTCATCGTACAAAGTTTGGTACCTCACTTCATTTAAAGACTTTTGGAGATTTTGAGTCTAAGATTTCATTTTGAACTTGTTATTGTTTGAAAGGCTTCTACTGTATAAAGATTGTCTATTACGTATGTATATGGTCATTGTTCTCTTTTGCAACACAGGGGCTTGTCTGGATAACTGGTGGGAGGCATCAGCTGGGGAACCCCCCAAGGGAACCCCCAGGGGAAGAGTCGCTGTGACCACTAGGCCTGCGCTGCTTTGGTTTCTTTGAACAGAGAGTTAACTTCACTGATACCGGGTATTTCATTGTTGATCTATGCGTGACTCTGGCTTCTGACAACATCCCTGCTAAATCGCTGTGGGGGAGTCACCTTTTGTAGTTGCCCGTGGCTCGGATCCAACATGAGCTGCATGCTCAGTATCACGGGTCCAACTCTGTGGACTCAAAATGGCCCCTTCCTTATTGAACTTTCAGCATTTATGAAAGACTTGTATTTATATTCCAGTACTTCTGGGTTTGGGCTACTTCTGGGTTTGGGTGGTCCTGCATGCTCAGAAGCGCCAAATTGTGCTTTGTGCATAAGCGCCGAATCGCAACCAGCGTGTGCGCAGACGCGTCGCTGCGGGTTGCGAACGCTGCGGGTTGCAAACCTGCACGAATCACGTTCGCAACCCGAGCGTCCACTGTAGTAGCGTTTACTTGCATTGACACCACCAGAAATATTGGGGTGGGGTGGACCGAGGTGAAGACTCTTAATCTCAGGGTTGTGGGTTTCGAGCCCCCCCGTTGGGGAAAAGATTCCTGCATACCAGGGGGTTGGACTAGATGACTCTGGGGGGCCCTTCCATCTATGATGGCCACCAATTCAGATGAGGATCGGACAAATTCATGGAGGGTGTGTGTGTAAAGGTATCCATGACCACCAGGAATGATGGATAGGATTTCCCTCCAGGATCAGAGACAGTTAAGTGCTTCTACGCATCAGTTTCTGGGACTCACAAATGGAGTTTTCTCGTTTGGGGAATCTGTTTGGCCTCTGGAGAACAGGATGCTAGACTAGGCAACCCTTTCATGCAAACACACACACACACACCACACATACCGCTTTGGTCTGATCCAGATTCAGGCTTCTCTTGACGTTCTTAATTAAAATGGCATTCCTCAAAACGGAACGTTTTAACGTGCAGGGACTGGCAGTGTTTCAAAGCACTTTTTGCACAAAGCACTCGTTTTAATGAAATCTTGGACCTGCCAGAATGCAAAATGCAGCGGTTTGCGCGAGGGCGGGGGGGGGGGGGCAGGAGAGAGAAAGAGAGAGAGGAGCAGAGTGGGAGGCAATGAAGGAATGAATCAACTCCGGCCACCCATTAAGCAAGACGGCTAACTCATGCCAGAAAGGAAAGCAAAAAGGGAGAGGACAAATTAGGCGGTTGTCAGGCTTCCAGAAATTCCAACGCAGCCAGCGTTTGCGGCAGGAAACGGTTTGCAGAAGGGCTGTTTGTTTGCCGGGTGCCGGGTGTCTGCTGCCCTGCAGAAGCGGGCTTTTAAACGGGGCCTTGAGAGAGGTGCACAGGTTTTCCCCTCCAATCCTAAACGTTCCCGCAGCGACGTCGGAACAAAGGGCAGGTTCATGCTGCCGCTGCGAGACAAGAGCTGGGTTTGAGGCCTTCGTGCCGATCTAACTGTGGCCTCTGCACTGCACGGGGTTGGGCTCGATGGCCCTTGGGGGTCCCGTCCAACAACGCTATAATGCTATGGTTCTGTGAAGCCCTAATCCACCTGGGTTCAGTGTAACTCAGGGACTGCCTGAGCCCTTACATCCCTGCTGGATCACCTGCAGGAGCAACACCGGAAATTCCCCTCAGTTGGCAAGGCTCCTCTGACAGCAGCAAGAAACTTTATTGCCATCGGTACAGTCTTGTGGAACTGCCTGCCACTGGAGAGCCAGCAGACGGCCTGCGCCAAACGTTTTGGTTCCGTGAGGCTTACGCAGGCAACATGTCTTTCCACAATGGCTAGCTGATTTCTGATTTTAACTTTTTATATGTTTTTTTTTAAATTGTATGGCTTCAAGGTACTATTGCAGCAAACTAATAGCTGTATATACCGTATTGGCCTGAATATAAGGCGCAGGTCAGGTCTGTGTCCAGGGCAGCTGTCTACCAGCCCCATCTGGTACACAGGTTGAGACCCTCCCTGCCTGCGCACTGTTTCGCCAGAGTGGTGCATGCTTTAGTTATCTCCTGCTTGGACTACTGCAGTGCGCGCTACGTGGGTCTACCCTTGGAAGGTGACTTGGAAACTACAACTAATCCAGAATGCAGTTTTTAAGGGTGCAGAGAAGTAGAACTTTCTGAGAAGCTAAACTACAGTACTCAGGATTTTAGCAGAGTGGGGGAAGCTAAGTGCTTTAAATGTATGGGGTTCATCTCTGCTGGCCACCTGTTCAGGATTTCTTTTTGCAAGCAGAGCACTTGTGTTTGGAGATTGCAAGGTAAGGTAAAGGGACCCCTGACCATTAGGTCCAGTCGTGGCCGACTCTGGGGTTGCGACGCTCATCTCGCTTTATTGGCCAGGGGAGCCGGCGTACAGCTTCTGGGTCATGTGGGCAGCAGGACTAAGCCGCTTCTGGCAAACCAGAGCAGCACACGGAAACACCGTTTACCTTCCCGCCGGAGCGGTACCTATTTATCTACTTGCACTTTGACGTGCTTTCGAACTGCTAGGTTGGCAGGAGCTGGGACCGAGCAACGGGAGCTCACCCCGTCGCGGGGATTCGAACCACCGACCTTCTGATCGGCAAGTCCTAGGCTCTGTGGTTTAACCCGCGTCCCTTTTTGGAGATTGCAACTGGGAAACAAAACAGTGCAGAATCATAGAATCGTATATTTGAAGGGCCATCTCATCCAACCCCCTTCCATGCAGGAATCTCAACAAAAGCATCCATCAGAGATGGCTATCCCAACTCTGCAAAGCATGGCTTTCTTTAGCCGTAACAAAGGAGGTCTCCATGTTGGAACTAAGAGTGGCCAACACCTCAAAGCTAAACACACACAAACACAGTTACACAACACACAACCAGGGGAGGGAACGAGGAAACAACTCTGAATGCAAAGCCACATGGAAACACATCACAAGACACAAAACCGCAACTCAAAATTAACTGAAGGGCAGGTAAACAAACGCACAGGTGGAAGCAGGAGAATCTTTCGTACCAACTTGAGCTCTTTTTTTGGGGGGGGGGGAGGCGGTATCTATAAATGCGATAAATAAATAAATGAAAAAATAAGCATGGAGAACTGAATTTAAGAAATGGAAACCAACACAGATTCATCTGTCCCTTGATACAAGAGACGGGAGGCAAGCACTCCTGAAAAATGAGAGGATGGAAAAGACCCAACAAATGGAATTTCATGTGGTCGTTTCTACATCCGTTACTCCGGTCACAAAGCCCAGGTAGGGGCTGCAGAGTCCTGGGCCCACGACGTCCCTCGAAACATTGCACCAGCCGTCACCCTAGCTTCCAAACTGCCACAAACATTCACACAAGTGGGTTTATAACACTTAACCCTGGCAAAGGCTATTTAAATGCAGCCGAGTTCTGGCAAAACTGCAAGTGTGCCCAGCTGCATAAAGTTAACTTTTCCAGATACTTGCATGCTGAACATACAGCGCATGTTAAGCACTGTGTGTATGGAGGCACAGGTCAATTCTGTGTCCAGCTCCATCTGGTACGCAGGCTGAGACCCTCCCTGGCAGCAGACTGTCTCGCCAGAGTGATGCATGCTCTAGTTATCTCTCGCTTGGACTACTGCAATGCGCTCTATGTGGGGCCACCTTTGAAGATGACTCAGAAACTGCAACTAATCCAGAATGCGGCAGCCGGACTGGTGACTGGGAGTGGCCGTCAAGACCATATAACACCGGTCTTGAAAGAACTACACTGGCTCCCAGTACGTTTCCGAGCACAATTCAAAGTGTTGGTGCTGATCTTGAAAGCCCTAAACGGCCTCAAAGGCCCAGTATACCTGAAGGAGCATCTCCACCCCCATCTTTCGGCCCGCACACTGAGGTCCAGCTCCGAGGGCCTTCTGGTGGTTCCCTCCCTGTGAGAAGTGAGGTTAGAGGGAACCAGGCAGAGGGCCTTCTCGGTGGTGACGCCCTCCCACCAGATGTCAAAGAGAACAACAACAACAACAACAACAACAACAATAATAATAATAATAATAATAATTTATTATTTGTACCCCGCCCATCTGGCTGGGTTTCCCCAGCCACTCTGGGCGGCTTCCATAGAAACCAAAAATACACTAAAATATCACAGATTAAAAACTTCCCTGAACAGGGCTGCCTTCAGATGTCTTCTGAATGTCAGGTAGTTGTTTATCGCTTTGACATCTGGTGGGAGGGAGTTCCACAGGGAGGGTGCCACCACCGAGAAGGCCCTCTGCCTGGTTCCCTGTAGCTTTGCTTCTCGCAATGAGGGAAACGCCAGAAGGCCCGCAGCGCTGGACCTCAGACTTTTAGAAGACATCTGAAGGCAGCCCTGTTCAGGGAAGCTTTTAATGTTTAATAGGTTATTATATTTTAGTGTTTTATTAGAAGCCGCCCAGAGTGGCTGGGGAAGCCCAGCCAGATGGGCGGGGTATGAATAATAAATTATTATTATTATTCCTGAAAGAGGCAGTGCTAGCATAGTGGTTAGAATTCCAGACCCGGACCTGGGAGTCAGGGTTCAAATTCCCACTAGGCAATGGATCTCTCTGGGGGCCAGTCGTTGTCTCTCAGAGAAGGTGGGATGCCACCTTGAGCTCGCTGAAGAATATATGGACGCAATAAATAAGTATATATAAGACCTTGTGATCCCCCAATCCTTTCCCAGGACTCTCTGGCACAGAGAGCGGTTTACTCTGCAGACAGCACACACGAACGTCCGAGCAGGATCTTGACCGAAGCGTCACCTGCCCCACCAAGCCGACAAGTTCGCCTCACCTGATCTCAGCTGCTTGATCCTTCCGTTGCTGGCGCTGGGGTCGACGGGCAGAAAATCTTTGAACCATGTGATCTCTGGATCTGGGTTCCCACTGGCTGCGCAGAGCATGGTGGCGGTCCTGGTGCGCTCCACCACTTTCAGCTGCGGTCCCATGTCGATGATGGGGAAGCCGGAGGGCAGCTGGTCCTCTGTTCAAAACGACACGGGCAAAAGGGGAAAGGGTCAGACTCTGCGGAGGCGGCAGGAGGCAGGGTTCTCTGCAAAGGGCTCCGGGAGGCATGGGAAACTGCGACCTGGGGAGGCATGGGAAACTGCGACTCGGGGAAGCATGGGAAACTGCGACTCGGGGAAGCATGGGAAACTGCGACTCGGGGAAGCATGGGAAACTGCGACTCGGGGAGGCATGGGAAACTGCGACTCGGGGAGGCATGGGAAACTGCGACTCGGGGAGGCATGGGATATTGCGACTCGGGGAGGCATGGGAAACTGCGACTCGGGGAGGCATGGGAAACTGCGACTCGGGGAGGCATGGGAAACTGCGACTCGGGGAGGCATGGGAAACTGCGACTCGGGGAGGCATGGGATATTGCGACTCGGGGAGGCATGGGAAACTGCGACTCGGGGAGGCATGGGAAACTGCGACTCGGGGAGGCATGGGAAACTGCGACTCGGGGAAGCATGGGAAACTGCGACTCGGGGAGGCATGGCAAACTGCGACTCGGGGAGGCATGGGAAACTGCGACTCGGGGAAGCTTGGGAAACTGCGACTCGGTGAAGCTTGGGAAACTGCGACTCGGGGAGGCATGGGAAACTGCGACTCGGGGAGGCATGGGAAACTGCGACTCGGGGAAGCATGGGAAACTGCGACTCGGGGAGGCATGGCAAACTGCAACTCGGGGAAGCTTGGGAAACTGCGACTCGGGGAGGCATGGCAAACTGCGACTCGGGGAGGCATGGCAAACTGCGACTCGGTGAAGCTTGGGATATTGCGACTCGGGGAGGCATGGGATATTGCGACTCGGGGAGGCATGGGAAACTGTGACCTGGGGAGGCATGGGAAATTGCGACTCGGGGAGGCATGGGATATTGCGACTCGGGGAGGCATGGGAAACTGTGACCTGGGGAGGCATGGGAAATTGCGACTCGGGGAGGCATGGGAAACTGCGACTCGGGGAGGCATGGGAAACTGCGACTCAGGGAGGCATGGGAAACTGTGACTCGGGGAGGCATGGGATATTGCGACTCGGGGAGGCATGGGAAACTGTGACTCCCATGCACCCCGGTAGGAAATGCTCTCTTATAAGAACATTAGCAGCAGGATCAGGCTCATCTAGTCCGGCATCCTGTTCTCCCAGTGGCCGACCAGATGCCCCAATGGGAAGTCCACAAGCAAGATGGGAAGTCTATAGCTGCAGCTCTCTTCCCCTTGCAGTATTCAGACAGTGGCGAGAGAACACTGTGGCTAGGAGCCATCCTCTGTTAAAGAATCCCAGGTTGTGCCCATCACTGCCTCTTGTGGAAGGGAGTTCCACAGTTTAACTTTTAAAACAAGGCTGCATTTTAAATTCCATTTTAACCTGTATTTTAAATTGGTTTTTTCCCCTGTTACGTTTTTCCTGTAATTTTACTGGTGTTAGCTGCCCTGAGCCCGGCTCTGGCATGGGAGGGGCGGGGTATAAATAAAATATTATTATTATTATTATTATTATTATTATTATTATTATTATTAACTGCACACTGTCGTGAAGAAGTACTCTTTTTTAGGCCTCTCCTCAGGTTTGCAGAAGCCCACGAGTCCTTGTGTTAGGAGACAGGGAAAAATACCGTATTTTTTGCTCTATAAGACTCACTTTTCCCCTCCTAAAAAGTAAGGGGAAATGTGTGTGTGCGTCTTATGGAGCGAATGCAGGCTGCGCAGCTATCCCAGGAGCCAGAACAGCAAGAGGGATTGCTGCTTTCACTGCGCAGCCATCCCTCTTGCTGTTCTGGCTTCTGGGATTCAGAATATTTTTTTCCCTGTTTTCCTCCTCCAAAAACTAGGTGCATCTTCTGGAACACACCAAACACCCAGCGTCGCTGGCAGGCAATGGGCATATATGGTGTGATCTCGTGGGTAAACTGGTCCCCAGTTGCTAAGGGCTTTAAGAGAAACACCTTGAACTTGGTCCAGCAGCTAACTGGCAACCGGTGCTGAGCACAGCCGCCATGCGCCATGCGTAGGCAAAGCCTCCCTCCTGTCAGCAATTGCGCTGCAGCATTCTGCACTAACCGCAGCTTCCGGGTCATGAGGGAAGTGTGCATTGAATTAGATGGACCAAAGACCAATACAGTCGCTACTTGGAAGTCAAACGGAATCTGTTCCAGAAGTCTGTCAGAGTTCCAAAACGTTCCAAAACCAAAGCACGGCTTCTGATTGGCTGCAGGAAACTTCTGCAGCCAATCGGAAGCCCCGTCGGACGTTTGGCTTCCAAAAATAGCTCGCAAACCAGAACAGTCACTTCCGGGTTTGCAACGTTAACAACAACAACAAAGGGGAAACTCACAAGGCAGGACTGGGCATGCGCTTAGGGCACTAGCAAAGCAGGGGAGCATACACAGAAATATATTATTATTATTATTTAGGAATTTGGACATTTTATAGTTTAAAAAAACCCCAAAACTTAGGAGCCATCATGGGGGGGGGGGGGGGGAAATCAGAACATAGGCTTCTTTGAACTCCACATTATTTCCCCATTTTATCCTCTTCTCTTTTTATCACTTTCCCCCCAGCTAAACTGGACAGTGGAGGGACACTTCCTACAAATGCAAACAAAAATAATGCAAGGACATAATATCCCGTCATGTGTTGCAGCAAATCTATGCTTTATTATTCTATCAATCATAAATATTAATTATTACGGATATAGTCTTCACAGTGGATTAGTTCTGATTCGTACTTGGTTGCCTATGGAGGCGGGCGCTGTAATATTTCCAGGTCTTGATGTGGGCCAGTGGTTGGAGTTCAGAATAAACAGATAATGTTTTAGCATGATATGAGGGAAGGGAAGGGAGAGAGAGAAAAACTGCCTCTCTCCACACAGGGGCCAGCAAACTTTTTCAGCAGGGGGTCAGTCCACTGTCCCTCAGACAATGTGGGGGGCCAGACTATATGGGGGGGGGGGAGAGATGAATGAATTGCTATGCCCCACAAATAACCCAGAGATGCATTTTAAATACAGTGGTACCTCTGGTTAAGCACTTAATTCGTTCCGGAGGTCCGTACTTAACCTGAAACTGTTCTTAACCTGAAGCACCACTTTAGCTAATGGGGCCTCCTGCTGCCACCGCACCGCCAGAGCACGATTTCTGTTCTCATCCTGAAGCAAAGTTCTTAACCTGAAGCACTATTTCGGGGTTAGCGGAGTCTGTAACCTGAAGCGTATGTAACCCGAGGCCCCACTGTACAGTCATACCTCGGGTTGAATATGCTTCATGTTGAGCTCGTTCCGAGTTGCGCTCCGCGGCAACCTGGAAGCAACGCAGCGTGTTACTTCCGGGTTTCGCCGCTTGCGCATACGCTCAAAATGACGTCACGTGCATGCGCAGAAGCGGCAAACAGTGGCGCGAGCGTGCGCAGATGTGCCATCGCTAGTTATGTTTGTTTCTGGATGCGAACGGGGCTCTGGAACGGATCCCGTTTGTATCCAGAGGTACAACTGTAAAAGCACACATTCTACTCATGCAAAAACACCAGGCAGGCCCCACAAATACCGTATTTTTCGCCCTATAGGACGCACCTGGATTTTTTGGGGGGGGGAATAAAGGAAAAAAATATATCCCCCCCCCCCGCCAGCCTTCTAACCAAGTCGGGGGACAGCGGGATGGCGGCGTTCCGCCTCCCCGCTGTCCCCCGAGCTTGTGGGGCTGGCGTTGGGCTCTCCAGGCTTCAGCGAAAGCCTGCATTCGCCCCATAGGACGCACACACATTTCCCCTTCATTTTTGGAGGGGGAAAAGTGCGTCCTATAGGGCGAAAAATACGGTAACCCAGAGATGCATTTTAAACAAAAGGACACTTTCTACTCATGTAAAAACACGCTGATTCCCGGACCACCTGCGGGCCGGATTGAGAAGGCGATTGGGCCGGGGCCGGTCCCCCCCCCCCGGGCCTTAGTTTGCCTACCCATGCTCCACACCATTCAGAATTTCCTGTGAATTCATCCGAAGCGCACCCGGCAGCCGGTTTGTTTGCATCATTCCATGTGGAGCCGGGAACGTCTTTCACCTGATTGGCTGGATGTGACATCATGCTCTGAAGCTTCCAGCTCCTCCGCTCAGATGCCGCCCCTTCCCAAAGCTTGTTAATTCCACAAACTAATTAATCTGCCAAGAGATAGATCAGCCCCTCTTGACAGGCAGGAGGAGGGTGGGTGGATATTATGTGAGCGGGGAGATCAGGGAGGGAGGGCAGCGAAGGGAGGGTGCTTGCGACAACTATTATTACGGAGTGTTTCTAATTAAACAAAAATGTTAATCTTGTGGCACATTGTGCAGAATTCCTCGGAGTTTAATTAAAACAACGGCGGCTGGAGGCGTGATCAGATTCGAGATGAGATCTGCGAAGGACGTGGTTCCCAGAGGCTGGCACATGCCACCAACCGGGGGTGAGGGAATAGGGGGGAAGACGAGAGCCCCCCACCCACCTGAGAAGGGCGCTGCTGGCATGCAAAAACAGGGACCACCGGTGCGCATCTAAACACCCAAAACGCCCGGGGTTCCCAACAAGCAATCGATCAACAGGAGTATAGCATCTAGATCAAGGGAAGTAATAGTGCCACTGTATTCTGCTCTGGTCAGACCTCACCTGGAGTACTGTGTCCAGTTCTGGGCACCACAGTTCAAGAAGGACACGGACAAACTGGAACGTGTCCAGAGGAGGGCAACCAAAATGGTCAAAGGCCTGGAAACGATGCCTTATGAGGAACGGCTAAGGGAGCTGGGCATGTTTAGCCTGGAGAAGAGGAGGTTAAGGGGTGATATGATAGCCATGTTCAAATATATAAAAGGATGTCACATAGAGGAGGGAGAAAGGTTGTTTTCTGCTGCTCCAGAGAAGCGGACACGGAGCAATGGATCCAAACTACCAGAAAAAAGATTCCACCTAAACATTAGGAAGAACTTCCTGACAGTAAGAGCTGTTTGACAGTGGAATTTGCTGCCAAGGAGTGTTGGTGGAGTCTCCTTCTTTGGAGGTCTTTAAGCAGAGACTTGACAACCATATGTCAAGAGTGCTCTGATGGTGTTTCCTGCTTGGCAGGGGGTTGGACTCGATGGCCCTTGTGGTCTCTTCCAACTCTAGGATTCTATGAGTCTATGATTCTAAGCCTTGCAGCTAGAATTTTGCTGGCCAAAAATTGGAAACTACAAGAAATGCCAACAGTGGAAGATTGGCAGATGAAGATGATGGACTTTTGGGAGCTAGCTGACCCGACCGGAAGAGTCCGCAACCAGAAGGAGTATCAAGATGAATGGAAGAAATTTAAAGATTATTTAGTTAAATATGTTAAGATAACTTAAACAGAAATACTTGGGAGTAACAGATTGGCCTAGGATTTAAATATGTGATATTGTGAAGACTATGGATAAAAGTCAAAATGAAAAGGAAGAAAGGGGTTAATCGACCAAGTAAATTTTATGTGAAAATAGTTTTGGAAAACTGCTACAATGATCTATATGGAAACTCAGCCAGGGGGATTCAAGGAAGTCACCCAACAATGATAACAAAAGTGGATTTTTTTTACAGCTTGGATATATTTTTTACAGCTTGTTTGCTTGTTTTTTTATGTTTTCTTTTTTTGTTTATGGTCCAGCATCCTGTTCAACACTGCTCTCAGTAGATTCAGTGGCAGACTGGCATCTGAGGGCAAAGCTCCCAACGCCTGCCCGATGGCAAACTCAAACTCAGGGCGTGGTTCCTGCCCAAACTTTTGATGCTCAGATTGGGGCGATGAAGGAGCCAAAGGGAGACAGGCAGGGACCACGCAAGCAAAGGCGTTGAAGGAAGAGGTGTTAGCGCCTTATCAGAGATGGCTGCCTGTTGTCTTTGTCCATGGAGTGTTCTTGGCAGGGATACTGGAGTGGCTTGCCAGTTCCTGCTCCAGGTGGATCACGTTTGGTCAAAACTCTCCACTATGACCTGTCCATCTTGGGTGGCCCTGCACGGCATGGCTCATAGCTTCTCTGAGTTATTCAAGCCCCTTCGCCACGGCAAGGCAGTGATCCATGAAGGAACAACAAAGGTCAACAAATGCCAACAAAGGCCCGTATAGTTAAAGCCATGGTTTTCCCAGTAGTGATGTATGGAAGTGAGAGCTGGACCGTAAAGAAGGCTGATCGCCGAAGAATGGATGCTTTTGAATTCTGGTGCTGGAGGAGACTCTTGAGAGCCCCATGGACTGCAAGAAGATCAAACCTCTCCATTCTGAAGGAAATCAGCCCTGAGTGCTCACTGGAAGGACAGATCCTGAAGCTGAGGCTCCAAGACTTTGGCCACCTCATGAGAAGAGAAGACTCCTTGGAAAAGACCCTGATGTTGGGAAAGATGGAGGGCATAAGGAGAAGGGGACAACAGAGGACGAGATGGTGGGACAGTGTTCTCGAAGCTACCAGCATGAGTTTGACCAAACTGCGGGAGGCAGTGGAAGACAGGAGTGCCTGGTGTGCTCTGGTCCAGGGGGTCACGAAGAGGCGGACATGACTAAACAACAATAACAACTGAGATGGATGGGGATCGTTTTTGACAAGTTCAGAGGCAGCGTTGGTGGCCGAATAGGCGGCGTGGGTGACCCAGAACCAGCCTCCAACAGGGGAAGCCTGTGCCTTGAACTCCTTCACGGAATGCAGGGCTGAACTGCAAAGAAAGCAGCGGTGGGCTCTGACTTGCATGGCTTTGAAAGGGGGTTAGACAACTGCATGAGGAAGAATAAGGCTCCACTGTTGGGGGCTGTGATGCTCCAGAATACCAGTTGCCTGCAGGCGGAAAGAATTGCTCTTGTGCAGGAGTCAGCAAACTTTTTCAGCAGGGGGCCGGTCCACTGTCCCTCAGGCCTTGTGTGGGGGCCCGGACCACACTTTGGAAAAAATAATAATGAACGGATTTCTATGCTCCACAAATAATCCAGAGATGCATTTTAAATAAAAGCACACATTCTGCTCATGTAAAAACACCAGGCAGGCCCCACAAATAACCCAGAGATGCATTTTAAGTAAAAGGACATGTTCTACTCATGTAAAAACACCAGGCAGGCTCCACAAATAACCCAGAGATGCATTTTAAATAAAAGGACACATTCTACTTATGTAAAAACACAATGATTCTTGGACCGTCTGTGGGCCGGATTGAGAAGGCGATTGGGCCAGATCCGGCCCCTGGGCCTTAGTTTGCCTACCCATGCTCTTGTGCTCAGATCGCCTGGTTAGCCCCTGCAAGAACAGGATGTTGGAAAAGATGGACCCCCTCTGGCCTGATCCATTCTTATTTGGCGCATGCAAAGACTTGTGCAACGCTAGATTCCCCGCTGTCACCAAACTTCAGTTGAAAGCACACATTGTGCCTTGGCAAAGTGAGGGGGCTGCTTTCAGGTCAGGCCTTTTGGGGGTCTACGTTTCTCTTGGAACAGGTACAATGCAGACGTCAGTCGCCTCTCCTTGGGATGATGTCACCCCTACACGGCCACATCTGCAGGGCTTGGTCTTCTCTGTTCGCAGCAGCCCTTCCCAGAGGGTTCTCCCCCTTGCTGTGCACCCCTTGTTGTCCGTCCGTCCGTCCCCGACTCTCCTTGCTGGAATCAGCCACTTGTTAAGTGAAAATGCAAAGGTCTCCCAGGGACGCCGACAGCTGCTGCATTGCAGCTCTTTTAATAGGGTGGATTGAGAAACAAACGGAAAAGGACGATCCCACACTAAGGATCGCTGAAAATAAAACTGCCGATATCATAACGCTGCTAAGCAAATCTGGGGGCAGCCGCGCTTGGAATACCGTGAAGGGTTCTGGTCGCCTTGGTCCAAAAAGGGTATCATGGAGTTGGGAAAAGGTTCAGGAAAGGGAAACCAGACTCATAGAATTGTAAAGTCGGAAGGGGCCATGAGGGTCTCATCCAGTAGCCTGACCCGTTGCAATGTAAGAATCTTTTGCCCAGTGTGGGGATCGAACCCACAACCCTGAGATTAAGAGTCTCGTGCTCCTCCAACTGAGAACGATCGAGGGGATGGATTGATTCCCCTGCGAAGAGAGGTCGCAGGGTTGTTGTCGGGAATAAATGAGGAAAGGGAGAACCAGGCACAAGCCACCTTGAGCTCCTTGGAGCAACAGCTGGGAAATAAATGCAATAATAATACCGTGGGACGCAGGTGGCGCTGTGGGTTAAACCACAGAGCCTAGGACTTGCTGATCAGAAGGTCGGCGGTTCGAATCCCCGCGACAGGGTGAGCTCCCGTTGCTCGGTCTCCCTTCCTGCCAACCTAGCGGTTCGAAAGCACGTCAAAGTGCAAGTAGATAAATAGGTACCACTCCGGCAGGAAGGTAAATGGCGTTTCCATGCGCTGCTCTGGTTCGCCAGAAGCGGCTTAATCATGCTGGCCACATGACCCGGAAGCTGTATGCCGGCTCCCTCGGCCAATAAAGCGAGATGAGTGCCGCAACCCCAGAGTCGGCCACGACTGGACCTAATGGTCAGGGGTCCCTTTATCCTTTACCTTTAATACAGTGGACGCTCGGGTTGCGAACGTGATAGATGCAGGATGCACGCTCGCAATTTGCAACATTCGCAACCCGCAGCGCGCGTCTGTGCAGGTTGCGATTCGGCGCGTCTGTGCATGTGCAAAGCACAATTTAGCACTTTTGCGCATGCGCGACTGCCGAAACCCGGAAGTAACCCGTTCCGGTCCTTCCGGGTTTCGGCGGTCCGTAACCCAAAAAAAAACGCAACGTGAAGTGTCTGTAACCAGACGTATGACTGTACAAATAATAAGCGGCCCTGATTTAAGGCAGCGTCCAGTGTATTCCTGTTGGAAACCTTTGTTGAGAGGGCTACCCTAGGTAGTAGAGATGGCAGAAGCTTGGAGTAGGGAGAAGAGGGAAGAAAGAAAAGCACGAGGAGGGGGGGAAGGGGGTTGGGGAGGCACAAATAGTCAGGGAGGCTGTCCACACTCGCACGCCTGCTCTTTGTGAAAAAGCAGAGGTTAATAGATTCAGTCTTTGTCCTTTTAACTCTCCCCAGCAGTTACAAATGAGTCCGGCACAAGGGGAAGGAGAAGTCGATCTTTGCGGCCCGAAATCCAAAGACAGGTCAAAAGGATAACTTTGTCTGAGAAAAGGAATTGGGGGGGGGGAGAGAGAGAGGCTGCACAGAAGAATCTAGTGACACTTTCTGGACCCTCGCTGCTTTCGGAGGGGATTCGATTGCAAACTGGCAACTCCGGGGCGAGCAATTAAAGCAGCCCTGGAGCTCTTGCACCCCAGACTTGCTTCTTGAAAAAACTGGACTTCTGCGACAAGGAAAATGTGTGGTGAAGGGATTCGCTCATAGGTTCAGAGGATTGCAGAGTTGGGAGGGACCCAGGGGGTCATCCAGCCCAACCCCTGCAAGGCAGGAATCTCAATGAAAGCATCTGTGGCTTGACGAGAACCTGCAGCCATTTTCCTACAGTGGCTGATGGACATCCAACTTCCAAGGAATAAGTTTTATGCTTTCTTTCTTCTTTCAGATCAGGATGAACTCCTCTTTTCTAGGGCAGCAAGTATTGCACTGCATCGTGCAAAACTCTCTAGGGAGAGTTACAGGTAGGTGGCCGTGTTGGTCTGCTGTAGTCGAAACAAAATAAAATAAATTCCTTCCAGTGGCACCTTGTTGTTTAGTCGTTTAGTCGTGTCCGCCTCTTCGTGACCCCCTGGACCAGAGCACGCCAGGCACTTCTGTCCTCCACTGCCTCCCGCAGTTTGGTCAAACTCATGCTGGTATCTTCGAGAACACTGTCCCACCATCTCGTCCTCTGTCGTCCCCTTCTCCTTGTGCCCTCCATCTTTCCCAGCATCAGGGTCTTTTCCAGGGAGTCTTCTCTTCTCATGAGGTGGCCAAAGTATTGGAGCCTCAGCTTCAGGATCTGTCCTTCCAGTGAGCACTCAGGGCTGATTTCCTTCAGAATGGAGAGGTTGGATCTTCTTGCAGTCCATGGGACTCTCAAGAGTCTCCTCCAGCACCAGAATTCAAAAGCATCAATTCTTCGGCGATCAGCTTTCTTTATGGTCCAGCTCTCACTTCCATACATCACTACTGGGAAAACCAGAGCTTTAACTATACGGACCTTTGTTGGCAAGGTGATGTCTCTACTTTTTAAGATGCTGTCTAGGTTTGTCATCGCTTTTCTCCCAAGAAGCAGGCGTCTTTTAATTTCATGACTGCTGTCACCATCTGCAGTGATCATGGAGCCCAAGAAAGTAAAATCTCTCACTGCCTCCCTCCATTTCTTCCCCTTCTATTTGCCAGGAGGTGATGGGACCAGTGGCACCTGAGAGACCAACTAAGTTTGTTCTTGGTATGAGCTTTCGTGTGCATGCACACTTCTTCAGATACACTGAAACAGAAGTCACCAGACCTTTATATATAGTGAGAGGGTGGGGAGGGGTATTACTCAGAAGGTTGGTAGGAATGGGTGATTGGCTGATAGGTGTGGTAAACCTGTTAACGACTGTTAACGACTGCAATTGGTCTTACGGGGGAAAAGCAAGGGGTGAGATGACTAAAAATAGCTTTATCATGTATAATGAGATAAGAATCCAATGTCTCTATTCAGACCAGGTCTCTCCATGGTTTTAAGTTTGGTAGTAAGTTGCAACTCAGCAACTTCTCTTTCCAGTCTATTTCTGAAATTCTTTTGGAATAAGACAGCTACTTTGAGATCTTGTATAGAAGATTTTGCACAGGGAAGCCCTGGATGAAAGGTCAACGAATCATTGAATTGCAGCATTGTAAGGGATGCCAAAGAGTGATCTAGTCTAGCCCCCTGTAGTGCAGGATTCACAGCTTAAGAATCCCTGACAGATTGCCAACCAACCTTTGTTTAAAAACTTCCAGCAAATAAGAGTCCACCACCTTCTGAGAGAGTCTTTTTCACTGTGGAACAGCTCCTATGACCAGAAAGTTCGTCTTGATGTTGAGTCGGAATCTCATTCTTTTGTAAATGGAAGCCATGCGTTCGAATCCTAACCTCCAGAGCAGGAGAATACAAACATGCTTCCTCTTCCATGTGACAGCCCTTGAGATATTTGAAGACGACTAACCTATCGTCCTGTCTGTCTCCACTTTTTTAAAAAATGATATTTATTAAATTTTTCAACAAGAAAAAAGGTTACAAAAATAGTAAAAAAAGAATACAGAAAATACAAAACCAGAAAAGAAAAAATAATAAAGAAAAATAAAAACAGTTAAAAATAAATCCCTCTTTCTATTATCTTACCACTCATTACTTATTTTCATGACTTCCTCACACCTCCCTTTTTTGTATTCCATTTAATAATTAGTTCAGCAAATCCATACCCTCTTTGTTTACCCTTAATTTCTTGTCTTCACATATTATAATTTCAAATTTTCATCTAGTATCAATCCATTTTTACATATTCCTTTTGCCTTATTGCTAAAACCACTTCCTTTCATTCCAACATCATTAACATTCAATAATTTTGCAGTGTTTCTGTAAACAGTCTTTAAATTTCTTCCAATCTTCTTCCACCAACTCTTCTCCCTGGTCTCGGATTCTGCCCGTCATTTCCGTCAGTTCCATATAGTCCATTACTTTCATCTGCCATTCTTCCAAGGTGGGTAGATCTTGTGTCTTCCAATACGTTGCGATGAGTATTCTTGCTGCTGCTGTAGCCTCCTGTCTGTCTCCACTTTTCCAAGCTAAACATTCCCAACTCCTTCAACCGCTCCTCACAAGGCTTGGTTTCCAGTCCCTTCACCATCTTTCTCCCCCTTGCTTTGACGCAGCATCTTCTAAACCAGGGGCCAGCAAACTTTTTCAGCGGGGGGCCGGTCCACTATCCCTCAGACATTGTGGGGGCCCCGACTATATTTTGAAAAAAATAAATGAACGAATTCCTATGCCCCACAAATAATGCAGAGATGCATTTTAAATAAAAGGACACATTCTACTCATGTAAAAACACCAGGCAGGCCCCACAAATAACCCAGAGGTGCATTTTAAATAAAAGGACACTTTCTACTCATGTAAAAACACGCTGATTCCTGGACCGTCCGCGGGCCGGAATGAGAAGGCGAATGGGCCGGATCCGGCCCCCCCGGGCCTTAGTCGGCCTAAAGGTAAAGGTAAAGGTACCCCTGCCCGTACGGGCCAGTCTTGACAGACTCTGGGGTTGTGCGCCCATCTCACTTAAGAGGCCAGGGGCCAGCGCTGTCCGGAGACACTTCCGGGTCACGTGGCCAGCGTGACATCGCTGCTCTGGCGAGCCAGAGCCGCACACAGAAACGCCGTTTACCTTCCCGCTGGTAAGCGGTCCCTATTTATCTACTTGCACCCGGGGGTGCTTTCGAACTGCTAGGTTGGCAGGCGCTGGGACCGAGCAGCGGGAGCGCACCCCGCTGCAGGGATTCGAACCGCCGACCTTTCGATCGGCAAGTCCTAGGCGCTGAGGCTTTAACCCACAGCGCCACCTGCGTCCTACCCACCTTCTAAACTCCACGCAAACAAATTAATGATGCATGCTCACTAAACAAACCACTGATGTCTAATCTGCCTGGCAACAAGTCAGGATAAATATGCTCAATTAACAGGTTGTCTAGAGGCGTCCAGCGTTGCAGCAGCTCACTCAGCCCCCAACATTCCTGCTCAGCAACCCCAAGCTTGGGGTTCCTGCTGCCCCCACGCAACAGCTCAGAGCTCCCAGGATGCAAATTCATGGAGGAAAGGACTTTTATTATTCTTACTCCCCACTCTCCAGTTCTGGCAGCAGGCCAGTGGGGGGTGGGGGTGGGGTGGGGGGACGCAGACAACTTCTGCTTAACGCCAGCAGGGTTTTTCTGGCTGGGTGGCCCCCTTTTTTTGCTAGCCGGAGAGAGCCGTGGCAATTAGCACATCACCTAACGAAGCTTTGAGAGACCAGCGAGGGGGTGTTGGCTGTGTTCGAACCCGGAAGCACTCGTCGGCCGCGTAATGAGCGTGCCAGCTGTTCGGTGGCAACCCCCCCTTGTCAGCCGGGTCCCTCCTCGGCTGACACTTTTGCCTGTTTGCCAGCCCCCAACGGAGGGGGAGACAAGGCAGGCTGCTTCGTGGGTCCCCACCCCAGACGAGCGACAGCTGTGGAGCCTGCAGAGGCCCAGAGCTTGAACAGCTGCAGTTGCGGTGCAATTTCAGCCTTGCATAATATATTCCCCCCCGCTCTTTCCGTACATTTGTATTTGTCACCAAAGAGGGCTCCCCCACAACGGCGCTAACCGTGCCCGCTCCGTGATTTATTCGCTATCAGCGTTTCAGTACTTAATGTTCGTTATTTGTGCTTGTTTGTTTTGCTACCTTGTTCTTTCCCCCCGTTGTTGTTTTTTTGGGGAGGAGACTGCCTTCCCCCCCTTTTTTGCCATTGCTCACTCCTAGGAATGTGGGTAAAAAGGTAGAGACCCCTGACCATTAGGTCCAGTCGTGGCCGACTCTGGGGTTGCGGCGCTCATCTCGCTTTATTGGCCGAGGGAGCCGGCGTACAGCTTCCGGGTCATGCAGCCAGCATGACTAAGCCACTTCTGGCAAACCAGAGCAGTGCACGGAAACGCCGTTTACCTTCCCGCCAGAGTGGTACCTATTTATCTACTTGCACTTTGACGTGCTTTCGAACTGCTAGGTTGGCAGGAGCAGGGACCGAGCAACGTGGGGATTCGAACCGTCGACCTTCCAATCGGCAAGTCCTAGGCTCTGAGGTTTAACCCACAGTGCCACCCGTGTCCCAGGAATGTGGGGAGAAGCCTTAAATAAGAGTCTAGGTTTGCATCTGGCGCAGCCATCCCGACTGCAGACCCACTGATGTTAGCAGAGCTCTCTGTGGCGAATATGCAGACGGACAGCATGAAAGCTCGTTGCTCTGAAGCACTTTTGATGCGAATGTCAGCTGCAGGCAGGATTCTGGCAGCCGAGCGATGGAAATATTTGGAAAAAAAATATGCATTTGTTGTCGTGGTTTCAGAACCTACGGATTTGGGCTACTGAGGAAAACATGCAAATTTCTGGTGCCTTCTCAATTCTGTGATTTTATTTCCTGTGCTTTGGACTCAAGATGCCCAACATTAATCATCCACGCTAGCTCAGGAAATACGGAAGTTGTGATTAATATTGCTGTTTCCCCATTTCTTCCCCTTATCATTTATTGTTTGCTTGCTTTGTATACAGTGGTACCTCAGCTTAAGTACCTAATTCGTTCCGCAGGTCCGTTCTTAACCTGAAACTGTTCTTAACCTGAAGCACCACTTTAGCTAATGGGGCCTCCCGCTGCCGCCACGCCACCAGAGCACGATTTCTGTTCTCATCCTGAAGCAAAGTTCTTAACCTGAAGCACTATTTCTGGGTTAGCGGAGTCTGTAACCTGAAGCGTATGTAACCCGAGGTACCACTGTATAGCACAAGCAGGCTTGCTCAAAGACTCGGATCTCTCAGGTGAGAGAGACTGATCAGGTATCTGATTTAACTTTTTGTTAGGGGATAGGTCCCCCTGACACACGTTTGAAAAAGTGGCCAGCTTTTGCCTCGAAAGCGGCGATTTTAAGGAGGAAAGTCTGTGGGGGATGAGAAGTTAAACTCCAACTCTTATCTAAAAGAAGCCCTGGTTTTAATGATTATTTTTACTGGGTGTTTTTAATTCTGTTTAATGTATTTTATTTCATAATGGCTCCGGCTTCATGAATAAATATTACTCGTATTCATACATTGCATGACGTAATACTCCGCTACTGCTTTTTTGGGTTGTTACTAATGGTAACGTTGTAAGATGCCTTCTACTGACATAGACCAATTGCTCCATCTAGCCCAGTGTTGTCTACACTGGCTGGCAGCAGCTCTCCAGTATTTCTGAGAGGGTTTTTTTCCCGGACTTACTGGAATATGCTTGAACTTGGAGCCTTCTGCACTCCACATATGAGCTACAGCCCATCCCCTAAAGAGTCAGTCCTCGTGACTCTGAATAAAGAGCCGATTTAAACAGTAATATTGAAGTAATGGGTTTCCCAAACCCAAAACTGACTGTGCAGGCAGTTTGAAACTGCACCAAAATCCCTATTTTTCCTTAGCTAAAATGCTTTAACTTGAGCTCTTGAGCCAAAACCCAGCTGTATAAACAAGTGCTCAGAGCCCTCTCCTTTATCAGTTTGTGATGGCAAGGATGGCCTTGACTGTACCAGTAGAACAGGGAAGACACGTCTGTGCCTTATCTTATATCCTAACCACAAACACGCACAGACCTAGTCTGGGAACAGCGCCAGAGGGTGTTCTTGGAGATGGTGACCTCTTGCTCCAAGATAAGGGTGTAGGAAGGAAAACCCTTTTATGGTCAGAAGTATAGGAAGGAATACCCTTTTATGGTTAAGAGTGCCGGAGTAGGAACATATGTGATGTCAACCTGCGTGTATAGGCTGACGTGGTTGGATTCCTGGGGAAGGAGGGAGAGGGTACCTGGAGTATATATATACTGCATGAAATTTCTCATTTCTTTGGACTTGCTGTGGACTGACCACGCAAGTGCTTTCTGCTATCCGGAGAGCAGAATAAACTCTTTCTTGGAATCAACCTCGGTGTCATTGAACTTCCTTCCTCCCTCTCGGGAGCAACGCAGACCCTATCGGTGAACTCCAATAAGGCTACAATATAGAGAGCTACCTTATACGGCTTCAGACTTCTGGTCCACCTAGCCCAATATTGTCTACACTGACTGGCAGCTGCTCTCCAAGATTTCAAACGGGTCTTTCTCAGCCCTACCTAGAGATGCTGAGGAGTGAACCTGGGAAAATCTGCGTGGAAAGCAGCTTTCTTTTGGGGGGGTGTAGGGGATTCCAAAATTTGCAGAAATACAGCAACATCTTAAGTGTGCGTGGAATAGAAACCTGCCCAATAAGGACTGAGCAATTCCCAGGAAGCCACAGAACTGACTGCTCACAGAGGGGAAAGAAATTGGAAACTGAGTGGCAGAACACATGGAATGGCACATCTTGGAAAAGGAATAGCTGGCTGGCTGATGCTCTTAACAGGCTGACGCACTCTACACGACCACATTTTGCAGCATAGTAGCAAATCACTTTGGGGTGTGGCATGGAAACTATCGCAAATAAATGCGGGTGGCACTGTGGTCTAAACCACTGAGCCTCTTGGGCTTGCTGATCAGAAGGTTGGTGGTTCAAATCCCTGCGACGGGGTGAGCTCCCGTTGCTCAGTCCCAGCTCCTGCCAACCTAGCAGTTCAGAAGCACGTCAAAGTGCAAGTAGATAAATAGGTACCGTTGTGGTGCAAAGGTAAAAGGCATTTCCGTGCGCTCTGGTTTCCGTCACGGTGTCCCGTTGCGCCAGAAGCGGTTTAGTCCTGCTGGCCACATGACTCAGAAAGCTGTCTGTGGACAAACGCCAGCTCCCTCAGCCTGAAGGCAAGATGAGTGCTGCACCCCATAGTCGCCTTTCATAGAATCATAGAATCATAGAGTTGGAAGAGACCACAAGGGCCATCGAGTCCAACCCCCTGCCAAGCAGGAAACACCATCAGAGCACTCCTGACATATGGTTGTCAAGCCTCTGCTTAAAGACCTCCAAAGAAGGAGACTCCACCACACTCCTTGGCAGCAAATTCCACTGTCAAACAGCTCTTACTGTCAGGAAGTTCTTCCTAATGTTTAGGTGGAATCTTCTTTCTTGTAGTTTGGATCCATTGCTCCGTGTCCGCTTCTCTGGAGCAGCAGAAAACAACCTTTCTCCCTCCTCTATGTGACATCCTTTTATATATTTGAACATGGCTATCATATCACCCCTTAACCTCCTCTTCTCCAGGCTAAACATGCCCAGCTCCCTTAGCCGTTCCTCATATGGCATCGTTTCCAGGCCTTTGACCATTTTGGTTGCCCTCCTCTGGACACGTTCCAGTTTGTCAGTGTCCTTCTTGAACTGTGGTGCCCAGAACTGGACACAGTACTCCAGGTGAGGTCTGACCAGAGCAGAATACAGTGGCACTATTACTTCCCTTGATCTAGATGCAATACTCCTATTGATGCAGCCCAGAATTGCATTGGCTTTTTTAGCTGCCGCGTCACACTGTTGGCTCATGTCAAGTTTGTGGTCAACCAAGACTCCTAGATCCTTTTCACATGTACTGCTCTCAAGCCAGGTGTCACCCATCTTGTATTTGTGCCTCTCATTTTTTTTGACCAAGTGCAATACTTTACATTTCTCCCTGCCTTTGACTGGACTTAACCATCCATGGGTTCTTTTATCTTTTATGAAGCTTTTGAAATTTGTGACAGCTGAAGCACTTTTTCCCCCCTGACTTGAGAGAAGAGGGTCTCCTTCATTCGTATGAACCTTCCAAAAAAGTTTCGACTAGACTATACAGTCAAGGCATGGGTAGGCAAACTAAGGCCCGGGGGCTGCATCTGGCCCAATCACCATCTAAATCCGGCCCGCGGACAGTCCGGGAATTAGCATGTTTTTACATGAGTAGAATGTGTCCTTTTATTTAAAATGCATCTCTGGGTTATTTCTAGGGCCTGCCTGGTGTTTTTACATGAGTAGAATGTGTGGTTTTATTTAAAATGCATCTCTGGGTTCTTTGTGGGGCATAGGAATTCGTTCACCCCCCCAAAAAAAAAAACATAGTCCGGCCCCCCCACAAGGTCTGAGGGACAGTGGACCGGCCGCCTGCTGAAAAAGTTTGCTGACCCCTGGTCTAAGGTATACAAACTTGCTCTCTTGTGATCGCTGCACCAGGCGTAATTGACTGAGCCCAACAGCAGAGATGCGAGGGACTGATCCAGCCACTGGACTGATCGGAAGAAGGCAAGTTCAGCGCGGCAGTCCCTGCAAACAATCCATGGAAGGCCGTTCTGACCAAACGATCCTGCAACAACTTACAGAGAGGAATGGCAAAGTTCTGCACCGTCAGATGCTGCTGCTGTTGAAGCTCAGAACAGTGAATTGTGCAGAGGGGGAAGGAGACTAAAGTTTTATTTTTAAAAATAATAATAAAATGTCATGTTTTGGGGAAGAGAAGTTCAGTGGCTGGGCAACTGGCGTGCCGGCAGAAGGCCCCAGATCCAGTCCTGTTTAAAATGATGAGATGTTCAGTGATGGGGGACGGGGGGACGGGGAAGGAATCCCTCTCCGATACCCTAGAGACACTCTGTCAGTCAGAATTAAGAGCAATATCGAGGGAGACGGTCTATCGCAGTAAAAGAGCTTTCTGTACTCCTAACAACAAGAAGGGTAATATTTCATTTTCCCAGAAACCATCACAAACAACTGGAAATGCAGCGAAGACATATCTGTTGCCCTCCAATCCCAGTCCCTTGAGACGCTGTTGAGATAAAGCGGTGCTTTGCCTGATACGGAAACTTCTCCCTGCTTAACTCCCGACAGCGGAGATCCTTGTCAAAGCGACACCTTGCCACTCACTGGGAGAGGCAGAAGGCTAAGCAGCACAACATGTTGGCATCGCAGAACAAGGAATTGGGGGCCTCTGGCTGAGCTCCAGGAATGCCCCCTGCTCCTTTGCAAGGCAGAGTGGCAGTTGGTTGAACGTACGGGAGCAACGGGGAATAGGGGTTGGCGCTGCGGTCTAAACCACTGAGCCTCTTGGGCTTGCCGATCAGAAGGTTGGCGGTTCGAATCCCCGTGACGGGGTGAGCTCCCGTTGCTCGGTCCCAGCTCCTGCCAACCTAGCAGTTCGAAAGCATGTCAAAGTGCAAGTAGATAAATAGGTACCACTCCGGCAGGAAGGTAAACGACATTTCTGTGCACTGCTATGGTTTTGCCAGAAGTGGCTTAGTCCTGCTGGCAACATGACCCGGAAAAACTGTCTGAGCGTCGCAACCCCAGAGTCATCCGCGACTGGACTTAACTGTCAGGGGTCCCTTAAAGGTAAAGGGAACCCTGACCATTAGGTCCAGTCGTGGCCGACTCTGGGGTTGCGGCGCTCATCTCGCTTTACAGGCCGAGGGAGCCGGCATACAGCTTCCGGGTCATGTGACCAGCAGGACTGAGCCGCTTCTGGTGAACCAAAGCAGCGCACGGAAACGCGTTTACCTTCCTGCCGGAGCGGTACCTATTTACCTCCTTGCACTTTGACGTGCTTTCGAACTGCTAGGTTGGCAGGAGCTGGGATAGAGCAACGGGAGCTCACCCCGTCACGGGGATTCGAACCGCTGACCTTCTGATCGGCAAGTCCTAGGCTCTGTGGTTTAACCCAGAGCGCCTTACCTTTACCTTTTTTTTATGGGAGGAAGAGAAAGTGCAAGGTGTTCCGTTGTTGAGAAAACAATGAGGAGGTGCAGAACTTCCTGCAGGAACTATCTGCTGCTATTATTATTATTATTATTATTATTATTATTATTAGACATTGACTTAAGGCAGTTTTCAGCTAAAAATAAGAACAGCTGGCGACATAGGGGAAAATCATTAAAAAACAATTAAACATGGATTGAGTTAAGTCTACCTATTAAAAGCATACAGACAATTGCATTAAAAATGTCACAGCACCAGCCCGTGCCTTAAAAGAACTCAGTCTGCTGGAATTTTCTACTGGCAGATCCAACGCACATTCAACTTGCCCTGCAGAGCTTTATCCCAGATAAGCAGCCTTGGAATATTGAAGAGACGAGACACAAAGCAATGAAAGATCTGCCCCGTCGCAGGAATTTACCTCTTAGGACAGTCAGTTTGGCGTTGACGGTGATCTCTGCCACGGAATTCTGAGCAACGCATTCGTAAATGTTTTCGTCCCTGGGGGTGCGGAGGGGCTGGATCCTCAGGACAGCGCCAGCCCCTTCGTCAAACTCAATCGTCTGAGACGGGGAGAGGAGGAGAAAGTAAGTGTTAAAACGCCAAGGAGTTTTCGGGGGGGGGTCGCTGTTAGCAGAGAACATCTCTAAGTCCCTGATCCCCCCCTTCCCGTATTTTGTTGTCTCAGACTCAAAGGAAATAACGCTGTACAATCGTACCTTGGTTTTCAAAAAGCTTAGTTCTCGAAGGTTTTGGCTCCCCAACGCTGCAAACCTGGAAGTGACTGTTCCGGTTTATAAACTACTTTTGGAAGTTGAACATCCGGCGGGGCTTCCGATTGGCTGAAGGAGCTTCCTGCAGCCAATCAGAAGCCGCGCTTTGGTTTCCAAACGTTTTGGAAGTTGAATGGACTTCTGGAACAGATTCCGTTTGACTTCCAAGGTACGGCTGTATTTTAAAACTGAGGGTACAATGATAACAGTCATGCAGGAGATGCATAGTTTGGGTCTGACTTCTTGCAATTTTGAGTCAACCACTGTTCTCTCTCTGACATCCCCCTCTGACACCCCTTCTTTCTCTCTTTTATATTTTTTATTTATGATTTTCAGTTTTATACATTTCAATAATTTTACAATCGTTTTAACATTTCAAAACTCGACTTCCTTCCCCCTCTTTCTGCGGTTCCTTAAATTTATTTTTAATATTTTCGGCATATCCAAATGAACTTAAATTTGCTCATTTATTCACCTACTTTAAATATATACTCTTATAAAACTGCAGGTTATTGCGACCACCCTACCAACGTTCTTATCTGTTTACAGTTTGTTTGTAAATGTTCAATAAACCACTTCCATTCTTTTATAAAAAGTTCGTTATCTTTATTTCTTATTCCAGTATTTCTACATATCCCATGAGTTTTCACATTCATTCTTCTTTCGCTGGGGCTTCTTCTTCTTTCCATTTTTGGGCAAGTAACATTCTTGCAGCTGTGGTTGCATGCATGAATAAATTGCTATAGAGTTTGGGTAGTTCAGTCCCTATAATTCCCAAAAGGAAAGCTTCTGGGTTTTTTCTTTTACAAATGATATTTTAAACATCTTTTGCAATTCATCATATATCATTTCCCAGTATACCACATGTGATAAAAAGAACTTTCTTTCTCTTTACATTTCCAACACTCGTTTGATTCGTATTTGCCATATTTTTCGCTCTATAGGACGCACCGGACCATAGGACGCACCTTGTTTTAGAGGGGGAGAACAAGAAAAGAACCCCCCCTCTCTGCTCAGCGCCCCTTCAGTGAAGCGGCAGAAGAAACGGACCCTCTTCCATTGCTCCTCCCGCTTGGCTGAAGGGGTGCTGCGCAGCTCTCCCTCTCTGCTGAAGCCAGAAGTCTTGCTCCCCCAGCTTCAGCAAAAGGAACCCAGAGCCTTCGGAGCGCAGCGCGAGTTCCCACTGCGCTCCGCAGGCTTCGGTTTCCTTTTGCTGAAGCCGAGAGAGCAAGACTCTCCTGGCTTCAGCGAAGGAAACCTGAAGCCTGCGGAGCGCAGTGGGAACTCGCGCTGCGCTCCGAAGGCTTCAGGCGGCTATCCTTGAAGCCTGGAGAGCGAGAGGGGTCGGTGCGCACCGACCCCTCTTGCTCTCCAGGCTTCAGCGAAAGCAACGCGAAGCCTCCGGAGCGCAGAGGGTGCGCTCCCTCCATGCTCCGGAGGCTTCGCGTTGCTTTCGCTGAAGACAAGGATCCTGCATTCGTTCCATAGGACGCACACACATTTCCCCTTAATTTTTGGAGGGGAAAAAGTGCGTCCTATAGAGTGAAAAATACGGTATACATTTTTTGCCAGTTTCTTTCTCTGTCACCCCCTCTGTCTTCTGCTCTCCCTGCTTCCTCTCTGACACCCCCCCCTACCCCACCCAATCTCACTCCCCCCACTCAGCAGCCTTTCAGAGGAAGAGAAACGCTTTCATGATGTCTCAACGGACTGACTACAGAGAGCTTTTTGAAACCAGGCTGAGAGTTGCAGGTTGCGCTTAAAACGACGGGAGAGAAATCTGTTGCATACGTACCTTGACAAAAACAGGGACTAAAATCACATCGCTCTCACACACATACACACTTCACACTGCCCTTCCTCCGAGTCCATCAGACAGAAAAAACAACAACCCAGAAACAGATTTGCCATTTGGATTTCCTATTTCCTGCACCGCACGACAGCTATTTTGTGCAGGAGATGAAAATCCTTCTCCCTCCAGAGCTTGCGCATAGAGAAACATCTGAAGAGACGTTTGCACGAGTGGTGAGGGGTGGGAGAGGGGGGCACAGAACAAAACACACTGGAGACGCCAAAAGGATGCTTAAAAAAATTTAAGCGGCATTTCCATCTCAAACTTTGAGGGACTAAAGATTGCACATGCACAATTTTATCCTACCGCTCCTCCACAAAGGATGCACTGCTGTTGCTCTACCTCCCCCCCCCCCCCACTTTACAGTCATACCTCGGGATAAATACGCTTCAGGTTGAGCGCTTTTGGGTTGCACTCTGCGGAGCGTGTTACTTCTGGGTTTCGCCACTCGCGCATGCGCAGACGGTCAAAATGACGTCACACGCATGCGCGGAAGTGGCGAAACACGACCCACAAAAGCGCAGATGCGCTATTGCGTCTTACGTTCTGTTCAGGATGCGAATGGGGCTCCGGAACGGATCCCGTTCGCATCCTGAGGTACCACTGTATCTTCTCAGTAAGCTTGTGAGGTAGGCTGAGAGACAGCAACTGGATGAAGGACACCCAGTTTGTTTCCCCGGGATTCGAACCTGGCTCCCAGTTCCTCTCCCAACAACCCGCCCCTCCCTCCTGCCCCCCTCCTCAATTGATGATGATCCATTAATTGCATTTACACCCCCATCTTCGCTCCGAGGAGCTCAATATGATGTACATGGTTCTCTTCCCCCTCCTCATTTTATCCTCACAACAACCTTATGAGATAGGGCTGAGGTGGAGAGACTGTGGTCATCCTGTGAGCTTCACGTGGCCAAGCAGGGATTTCCACCCTGGTTTCCCTGGTCCTCCTCCAACACATGAACCACTGATTATAATCACTGATTTATAAATCACCCCCTAAACGGCCTCGGCCCAGTATACCTGAAGGAGCGTCTCCACCCCCATCATTCTGCCCGGACGCTGAGGTCCAGCGCCCAGGGCCTTCTGGCGGTTCCCTCATTGCGAGAAGCAAAGCTACAGGGAACCAGGCAGAGGGCCTTCTTGGTAGTGGCGCCCGCCCTGTGGAACGCCCTTCCAGCAGATGTCAAAGCAATAAACAACTACCTGACATTCAGAAGACACCTTAAGGCAGCTCTGTTCAGGGAAGTTTTTAACGTGTGATATTTTATTGTATTTTTGGTTTCTATGGAAGCCGCCCAGAGTGGCTGGGGAGGCCCAGCCAGATGGGCGGGGTATGAATAATAAATTATTATTATTATTATTATTATTATAAACATCATCTAAACCAGGAATGTCAAAAGTCTGTTTTGGGGGACCTAATCCAGGTCAACAACTTCGGTTGGCCCTCACGCATAATAATAATAATAATAATAATAATAATAATAATAATTTATTTATTATTTATACCCCGCCCATTTGGCTGGGCTTTCCCAGCCACTCTGGGTGGCTTCCAACACAATATTAAAATGCAGTAATGCCTCAAACATTAAAAGCTTCCCTAAACAGGGCTGCCTTCAGATGTCGTCTAAAAGTCTGGTAGTTGTTCATGTTCACTTCATCAAATCTGGCCCTCTTTGGAAAAAAATTGGGCACCCCTGATCTAAACTTAAGACCCTTGAGAACATTCTTAAAACAGATGTGTTTGAAGCAACACTAGAGCCCTAAATGCTCCCATGTCAAGAGTCTATTTTTCCCCCCCATCGCAGGGGTTGGACTAGATGCCCCCTGGGGTGCCTTCCGACTCCAGGATGCTAGGATGCCCTTATTCTCTCCCCTGTAAATGCAGGAGACGCTTACCTCAAACCTCTGGGAGTTCACTTTCTTCCCCTTCTTGTTCCAGGTGACGCGGGGCTTGGGGTCTCCCCTGGCTTGGCAGACGAAGGATGCCACCCCTCCAGAGACCCCGATCTGGTCCACAGGATTCTTGATGAACTCGGGGGGACCTGTATGTGCAAGAAACAGAAAGGGGTGGGGAGAGGAGAGAATATTGAGTAACTTGAAATATTTCACAAATGACGAATAAAAAAAGAATCAAAATGTACGAATTTAAAAACACATTTGTAAACTTTCAAAAACCAGCAAACCTAAGGTGAGTTGCTTTGCTCTTTAAATATTGGTCTGCTTTATTGCACACCTATTTAAGCATTTTGCAGCATATAATGTGTGCCGAGGAAGGCAACCAAGATGTCAAGGGTCTGGAAATTAAGACACATGCTGAATTGTGGAGGGAATTAGGTATGTTTAGACTGGAAAAGAGGAAACCGAGAGGAGATAGGATAGCCATCTTCAGATATCTCTGTCATATGGAGAAGTCGTGTTTTCTCCTGCTCTGGAAGGTAGGACTCAAATTAAGGGCCTCACGTTAGAAGGAATGAGATTCCGACTAAACATCAGGAAGAACTTTCTGACAGTAAGAGCTGTTAAGGCTGTGGAACGGTCTCCCTCGGGAGGTTGTGGACTCTCATTCCTTGGAAGTCTTTAGGCAGAGGTGGGATGAAAATTCTGGAACAGCCACAGGCCTTAAAATTCACCCATCATGTGGTTTGCCGGTTTAATGGTTGATTGGGACAATGTGTCACGGTCCGGTTCACGGACTATCAAAGTCCTAGTGAAGGATGTCGGGAACAGGGGCAAGTTGGCGGGGTGGGAGCAGGAGTTGGGAAGCAAAGAGTCCGAGGTTCACGGAGCAGGGAGTCAAGAAACCAAGGGTCCAAGGATCAAGAAGCAAGGAGTCACGAAGTCAGGGGTCCAAGGATCAAGAAGCAAGGAGTCACGAAGCCAGGGGTCCGAGGATCAAGGAGCAAGGAGTCATGAAGTCAGGGGTCCGAGGAGCAGGGAGTTACAAAGTCAGGGGTCCAAGGATCAAGAAGCAAGGAGTCAAGGAGCCAAGCGCAGCAAGGCATGGAACATGTTGCTGTGGCAAAGAGCCGAAGGGAAATACTGACCTTATATCCCTTCCCAGCTCTTGCCACCAGGTGCTGTGAGTTACCAGTCGGCCTCACCTGTGTGGCCGCACCTTGCTTCTTCAGAACAAACTTAGGAAGCCGCCAGTCCTGCGAAGCCCTACTGGTCACAGGGCCTGGCTCCTGCAAACACACACCTGGCACCCTTTCCATTAGTGTCAGAATACATTTATGGGATGGCGGGGGTGGCGTTCACTGCAGCTGCATCACACCCAGCAGACATGTGCAATCTGCACTCTGCAAGATTTTGCAGCTGTACATAAACCCACACCCTGTCCTCAAGAACGGCAGAAGGCAGCTTTATGATCAAGAGCATTTGTGCGGGTTGGGGTTTTGTGCTTTTTTGGAAGGGGAGGAAATCACCCGAGCACAGCTGTGGCTCTGCTATTTCAGTATTTCAGTAAATTTCAAACTAACGAGACAGGAAGAAGCAAGGATGGAAGTGAAATAAGGAGAGACAGATGCCACGCAGAGAGAAAGAGTTCCTCATATCGGGTCCTGTCCCAAATCAGCTCTGGGTAACTTACAGTCGGAACCCAAACCAAGCAGAACCATAGTTGTCAACTGTCCCTTATTTGGCGGGAAACTCCCTTATCCCAGCGCCGTGTCTCGCTGCTGTCTCTTATTGATGATGTCCCTTAAATTTCCCGGGTTTCAAAGGAAGAAGCTCCTCTCCCTCCCTCCCTGCTTGCTTGGGAACTCGCCTTTGCTCAGCGCTTCCCAGCGGAGAGGTGAGGGTGGTTTTCCTTGCTGCATCCCCTTTGCCGGGTTGCTGCGCTGTGGGAACCACCGCTTGAGGCTTCGTTTGGCTGCTGGGATGGCTGGGCTTTCTGCCTTTGGCTCGGAGAGGCTCAGAAGTTGAACATACCTGTGCTTGGAAAATCCCTTATTTTGGCTGCTAGTCCCTTATTTTCGAGGCTGCTGGTCCCTTATTTTCAAATCTGTAAGTTGACAGCTATGAGCAGAACCCCACCCCAAAACCGACCTCACAATTTATTTTTCTGGTGCAGAGGCCCAGTTGCACCATGCAATCGATGCATCACCAGTCCACTTTAAATGGTTGAAAGATTATGACTTAGGGAGAGTGTGTCTGAACTTAACAGCACTAAGCTGATTTTGGGGTCGCTGTTTAGATAATGTTGTTAATTCTGTTTTATAGATTACAAATGCCGCATTGATTTGTTAATCATATAATACGACTTTTGCTGTAGTTGTTTAGCTTATTCTAAGCTGCTGTTTCGTTAACAGCGTTTCATAGATCCATTGATCTATCCATTGTTCCACTGATGTGTTTATTTTTTCATATGAGCATTTATTTGTGATGCTCTATTGTGTTACTCTTGTTTATTGTTTGTAAGCCACTTTGAGATTCATTTCAATGGAAAGATCAAAATCCTGGGAATTGTGTGGTTTGCTGTGGGCGCTGAGAGTTCTTAGGAAACCCACCCCATTCTGCTCACAGCACGGCAATTGCCTTTTAAAATATTTTTATTGAGACTTTTCAACATACAATATAATAATAATAATAATAATAATAATAATAATAATAATAATAATAATAATTAATACCGCGCCCTCCGTAGCCAAGGCCGGGCTCAGGGCGGCTAACAAGCAATAATAAAAACAAGTTGAATGAATAAAACTTAAAAACAAAGTTAAAATACAACATTAAAATATTGAAACATTAAAGTATTAAAATGCAGCCTCATCACAGGAGGAGAAAGGAAAAAGAAAAAAGAAAGAGGGGGAGGGAATCAAATTGGCTCCAAGCCAAAGGCCAGGTGGAACAACTCTGTCTTACAGGCCCTGCGGAAAGAAATCAGATCCTGCAGGGCCCTGGTCTCATGAGACAAAGCGTTCCACCAGGCCGGGGCCAGTGTTGAAAAGGCCCTGGCTCTGGTTGAGGCTAATCTAACTTCCTTAGGGCCCGGGACCTCTAGGGTGTTGCTATATATGGACCTTAAGGTGCTCCGTGGGGCATACTGGGAGAGGCGGTCCCGTAGGTACGAGGGTCCTAGGCCGTGAAGGGCTTTCAAGGTCAAAACCAGCACCTTGAACCTGACCCTGTACTCCACCGGGAGCCAGTACAGCTGGAAAAGCACTGGGTGAATATGCTCCCATGGCAGAGACCCCATGAGGAGCCTCGCTGCTGCATTCTGCACCCGCTGGAGTTTCTGGGACAGCTTCAAGGGCAGCCCCGCGTAGAGTGAATTACAGTAGTCAAGCCTGGAGGTGACCATTGCATGGATCACTGTGGCCAGGGCAGGGCAGGAAAGGTAAGGGACCAACTGCTTGATAAAAGGCAGCAAATCTAAATAAAAATAAAGGAAAGGAAAGGAAAGAAGGACCTTAAAAAAATAATATTTTGAATTTACTGGACTCCATTACATTTTTTTTTTAATGAAAGAGCTAACTAAGACATCTAGTTGCTAGAGATGTCATAGAGACAAGGCTTCTTTAGAACATATGTTCTTACATTGTCCTACATTGGAAATTTTTTTGGCAGAGGGTAATAGAAACGATCAATGCGACAATACAGAAAAAACCTTAAATTCAGAGAGGAAAACATCCTTTTGAATTATATACCCAATACATGGAACCTAACAAAGGGTAAATATGAATGGGCTTGGCAAACAGCCTGGTACAGTGGTACCTGGTTGTGAACGGGATCCGTTCCGGAGGCCTGTTTGCAACATGAAAAGAACGCAACCTGCAGCGGCGCATCTGCGCACGCGCGGGTTGAGATTCACCACTTCTGCGCATGAGTGTGACGTCATTTTGTGCGTCTGCGCATGAGCATGAAAGTAACCCTTTCTGGTACTTCCGGGTCGCTGTAGGACGTAACCTGAAAGAACATAACATGAAGCGGACATAACATGAGGTATGATTGTATTGATGAACTGGAAAAATTAAAATGTGTCTCCTTTCAACCAATGGATAGAAGAAATGTATAAAATGTATAATCTTGCAACACATGGACAAGTTGCGGAGAAATGTAGACTTGCCATGGACAAATTTGACGAGAATCGTAACAATTCTTATTTTTTCCACATCTTATTTGACCTTGTGCACTTATAATTTTATACCGTGTATTTTAAAAAATCCCCCCCCCCAAGAAATAATTTTTAGGAAAGGAAAGGGGGAACCAAAAAGAAAGGCAGAAAGATAAAGATGGGGGGAAATTCAGAGCCCTCTATCAGAGGTAGAACTTAATCCTTGTCCCACACAAAAGGGGTGGACCCTCCCAATTCTCCCTTGGGAGCTTCATCCTCTTCTCCCTGCCCCCCACCCTGGGCGATCTCCCCTTCCCCGACTCTCACACAGGGTCTTTCAACGCCCTTCCATCACCTTCCTGTGCATACCCTCCCGTAACCCAGAACAGATTACATCACAAAACGGAACAACACATGAGCAAAGGCAAAATTAGCAGAGAAACAACAAGAAAAGGAAGGGGGGAAAGAGCGATGACGGAAGTTAGAAATTGTTGTGGTTCAAGGGGGTTGCTCGTGCGTAAGTTGGCGCCACACCTGGCTGGGTTACTTGGGTGAACCCTTTCTGTCCGGACAGCCACCCATCCATGGCTGTCTCAATCGCTGGCAGAATCCGTCAGTGGGCGTTTCTTGAACTTCTTCCAGCAAAGAAGTTCTTTGACGCCCAGTCTCCTCCTACTCTCCCTGCGCGGAAGTCTTCTGCGCAGGGAGGGTGTGGGCAGCAGAGGACCCGTGCTCTCCCCGCTGGTCTCTGTTGAGGAGTCCTGGAGCCTTCTCTCCGATTCCCCCATCTGCCCCCCTCCTCCACTGGTGCTACGCTGATTTCCTTCCCCAGCAGATGGGCTGCCTCTCTCCCTACTGGGACCCTCTCCGGCATCCCTCTGGAGCCCTCTCTCCTCCCTTGGCTCCGATGGCAGTTCCCTGACAGAAATCATAAAGAATAAAAACAGAAAGAGAGATGGTGGCAATGATTCTATTATTTTATATGCCGCCCATCTGACTGGGTTCTACCCAGCCATTCCGGGCAGCTTCCAGCAAAATATACAAACACAACAAAACATCAAGCATTAAAAACTTTTCCCTATGAGAAAAAGAAATAAAGAGAAATAAAGTCCTCTTTAGTACTACAATTCCCAGAGTCCCCAAAGCTTAGGTGCAGAGGAGGAACGACTTTCTCCTGTTTTGGGGAGCAGGAAAAGAGCTCCCCAGGCCGTCTCCATTCTCTCTTGTTGTTGTTGTTTAGTCGTTTAGTCGTGTCCGACTCTTCGTGACCGCCTGGACCAGAACACGCCAGGCACTTCTGTCTTCCGCTGCCTCCCGCAGTTTGGTCAAACTCATGCGGGTAGCTTCCAGAACACTGTCCCACCATCTCGTCCTCTGTCCTCCCCTTCTCCTTGTGCCCTCAATCTTTCCCAGCATCAGGGTCTTTTCCAGGGAGTCTTCTCTTCTCATGAGGTGGCCAAAGTCTTGAAGCCTCAGCTTCAGGATCTGTCCTTCCAGTGAGCACTCAGGGCTGATTTCCTTCAGAATGGAGAGGTTTGATCTTCTTGCAGTCCATGGGACCCTCAAGAGTCTCCTTCCAGCACCATAATTCAAAAGCATCCATTCTTCGGCAATCAGCCTTCTTTATGGTCCAGCTCTCACTTCCATACATCACTACTGGGAAAACCAGAGCTTTAACGATACGGACCTTTGTCAGCAAGGTGATGTCTCTGCTTTTTAAGATGCTGTCCAGGTTTGTCATTGCTTTTCTCCCAAGAAGCAGGCGTCTTTTAATTTCGTGACTGCTATCACCATCTGCAGTGATCATGGAGCCCAAGAAAGTAAAATCTCTCACTGCCTCCATTTCTTCCCCTTCATTTGCCAGGAGGTGATGGGCCCAGTGGCCATGATCTTAGTTTTTTTTTTTTTATGTTGAGCTTCAGACCATATTTTGCGCTCTCCTCTTCCACCCTCATTAAAAGGTTCTTTAATTCCTCCTCACTTTCTGCCATCAAGGTTGTGTCATCTGCATTCTCTCTCTAGCACCTAGATATAATTTCCCCACCCCAACTTCAAATTCTTTCCCTGAGTTGCCTCATCTTCCTTGACTGAAAATGTATTTTTAGCATTGTCTCATTGCACGGAAGATTCTTGCAGGCAGATAAGTGTCCAGTGAAACAGAAGCAGCAAGATTCACGCACCCCCCAAAAAAAGGAATACCAGCAGCTTCTTCCAGACTCATAGAATCATAGAGTAGGAAGAGACCACCAGGGCCATCGAGTCCAACCCCCTGCCAAGCAGGAAACACCATCAGAGCACTCCTGACATATGGTTGTCAAGCCTCTGCTTAAAGACCTCCAAAGAAGGAGACTCCACCACACTCCTGGGCAGCAAATTCCACTGTCAAACAGCTCTTACTGTCAGGAAGTTCTTCCTAATGTTTAGGTGGAATCTTCTTTCTTGTAGTTTGGAGCCATTGCTCCGTGTCCGCTTCTCTGGAGCAGCAGAAAACAACCTTTCTCCCTCCTCTATGTGACCTCCTTTTATATATTTGAACATGGCTATCATATCACCCCTTAACCTCCTCTTCTCCAGGCTAAACATGCCCAGCTCCCTTAGCCGTTCCGCATCGTTTCCAGGCCTTTGACCATTTTGGTTGCCCTCCTCTGGACACGTTCCAGTTTGTCCGTGTCCTTCTTGAACTGTGGTGCCCAGAACTGGACACAGTACTCCAGGTGAGGTCTGACCAGAGCAGAATACAGCTCACGATTACAAGGTACCCAAATGCCTCCCGCACCTTCCAGAGCGAACTATCACCCGCCTCGTGCCCTCAAGCGTGTTCTGTCCCTGTCACAACACTTGACATTGCTGCCACACGGAGCAGAGCACGAGCCACTGACAAAAGGCGAGCAAGTTTTGTCTTTTGATGCGCACCAGGGGCATGATCCGCTTGGATTTAACTCAGCTCCAGCACGGAACACTATTGGAGACACTCCATGCAGGCGAAGGGGGACGCAAAAAAGGAGTTGCCTTTGTGCATCTCAAAGCACCGTTTCTGAAGTTTCGTGGGATCCTAGAATTGTAGGCTCCCAGACTTTGGCCACCTCATGAGAAGAGAAGACTCCCTGGAAAAGACCCTGATGTTGGGAAAGATGGAGGGCACAAGGAGAAGGGGACGACAGAGGACGAGATGGTGGGACAGTGTTCTCGAAGATACCAGCATGAGTTTGACCAAACTGCGGGAGGCAGTGGAAGACAGGAGGGCCTGGCGTGCTCTGGTTCATGAGGTCACGAAGAGTCGGACACGACTAAAGGACTAAACAACAACAAGAATTGGAACAAACCACAAGGGTCATGTAATCCCAAATCCCAGAAATGCCGGTTTGGAAACAACAGCAACTGCCATCTGTAGTAGAATGGCGACAGAAGATAATGGAATATGCAGAAATAGCTAAATTAACGGGGGAAATTTGACAACATGGCAAAGAAACATTTCAAAAAGAATGGGAAAAAATTATGTCGTACATAGGGAAGATAAGGTGAAATAGTGAAACCCGTAGAATTGAAATAAACCTCATAGTGTGAAATACAAAGAAAATTGTTGTTGTTGTTTAGTAGTTTAGTCTTTGTGACCCCCTGGACCAGAGCATGCCAGGCACTTCTGTCTTCCACTGCCTTCCGCAGTTTGGTCAAACTCATGCTGGTAGCTTCAAGAACACTGTCCCACCATCTCGTCCTCTGTCGTCCCCTTCTCCTTGCGCCCTCCATCTTTCCCAGCATCAGGGTCTTTTCCAGGGAGTCTTCTCTTCTCATGAGGTGGCCAAAGTCTTGGAGCCTCAGCTTCAGGATCTGTCCTTCCAGTGAGCATTCAGGGCTGATTTTATGCCAAGGTACACAGGCCAAAATAAACCTATTCTTTTATTTGGCATGAAGGTGGCTGAGAGGAGCCTTCTACCCACGGAAGTGAAGTATTTTTTTTTTTGTATTTTTTAAAAACCCACCGGTAACAAGAGAGGGCCTGTTGGGTGGTGAATATATATGTGCATATCTTTAAAAGGAAATAGCGAAATAAACGTCCTATTCTTCCCGCCGCCTCTGTGGCATCCATCATCGGCACAGGGACAAAGAGAACCCCCTTCACAATTCAAATTCTGCTGATGCAAGGAACCTGTGGGATGGGCATGCTGAAAATTTTGTGCTATCTACGTAGGCAAATGTAGATCTTTTGGGGGTGGGGGTGGGAATGCAGCCCCCCAGGATCAGAGCAGGTCAAAAGATGGGAATCTAGGAGGTCCCAAATGCACTATGCCAGGGGTCAGCAAACTTTTTCAGCAGGGGGCCGGCCCACTGTCCCTCAGACCTTGTGGGGGGCCGGACTATACTTTGGAAAAAAATACAGTGGTACCTCGGGTTAAGTACTTAATTCGCTTCGGAGGTCCGTACTTAACCTGAAACTGTTCTTAACCTGAAGCACCACTTTAGCTAACAGGGCCTCCCGCTGCCGCCGCTCTGCCGGAGCACGATTTCTGTTCTCATCCTGCAGCAAAGTTCTTAACCTGAAGCACTATTTCTGGGTTAGCGGAGTGTGTAACCTGAAGCGTATGTAACCTGAAGCGTATGTAACCCGAGGTACCACTGTAAATGAATGAATTCCTATGCCCCACAAATAACCCAGAGATGCATTTTAAATAAAAGGACACAGTCTACTCATGTAAAAACACGCTGATTCCTGGACTGTCCGTGGGCTGGATTTAGAAGGCGATTGGGCCAGATCCGGCCCTCGGGCCTTAGTTTGCTTATCCATGCATTTAAAGCAGAGCCATCCCACTTGAAACAGTTGTGGTTTCCCCCAAAGCATCCTGAGAAAACTTTGTTATTGGTGCTGATTGGACCCTCTGGTCCCCTTAAGATACCTGCAATTCCCAGAGTCCCCTGCCAAGAGATAAGAATGGCTGTACGCACCCTTAAAAAAACCACACCTCCCAGGATCCTTTGGGAGAAGCCATGTCTGCTTAAAGCAGGACGATACAGTGGTACCTTGGTTCTCAAACTTAATCCGTTCCAGAAGTCTGTTCCAACACCAAAGCGTTCCAAAACCAAGGCGCGCTTTCCCATAGAAAGTAATGCAAAACGGATTAATCCGTTCCAGACTTTTAAAAACAACCCCTAAAACGGCAATTTTGCATGAATTTTACTATCTAACGAGACCATTGATCCATAAAATGAAAGCAATAAACAATCTACTGCAGTCACACAATCAATCCATCAGTAGCTGGACTGGGTTCCACACTGTCATAAAAACAAAACAAAAAAGAGCCACAAAAATGCAAAATAAATAGCAAAAACAGACAGACCTCAGTGTAACACTCAAATCAGAAGCGTAACACTCAAAACGGAGCACGTTTGGCTTCTGAAAAAAGTTCGCAAATTGGAACACTTACTTCCGGGTTTGCAGCATTTAGGTTCCAAGTTGTTCAACTATTAAGTCGTTTGAGAACCAAGGTACCACTGCTTTTAATGCATAGGGCAGATGGGGCCTGGTCTTATCAGAGCAATCCCATGGAAATTAATGGACTTGAGTGAGTCCTGTCCATCAATTTCAATCAGTCTACTCTGAGCAGGACTTAATAGGACACAAATCTCACGGAGCACGTCCTGGCTTGCACTTTGCACAGCTTCAAATTTGTGTTCTCTTTAAAGAAGAGAGAGAAAGGAAGAGTGGGGGTTTCTTTAGTTTTGGGTGGTGGGGCCCAAATGGGCCAGTTTTCCAATCCTTGGTCTCTATGGGAGACCTGTGGACCTCCAGACGTCGTGCTTTTTATTTATTCATTGGTTTAATAAAGTAAAAGAAAATTTAAATCCACATACACCTTGTGTTATCTGGCCGCAAATGGTAATTTTGATTATTGTTCTCACGCCTGGCTTTCTCTCTCTTCTTTTTACATCTTGAATTGTATCTTTTTTTATAGTAATAATAATAAAAAATCCAGAATCGATGATCACAACAATAAACGAACAGGAAATTAAATTTATTACTCCTTGCGGCTGTAGGGGGAGAAAATTGAGGAGGCGGGGGGGGGGACACCACCCATGCCCCCTTGAGGGAAGACGTGATATATTTATAAACTATGCACTGAGAGGCGACTTTCCCCCCTCTGATGGTGGTCTTATTTGGACAATTGTATATTGCCTTAACAGGATGAGAAATGAAAAAGTATTCTGGGTCAGAGTCCTTTCTCAGGTAGGTAGCCGTGTTGGTCTGCCAAGGAATTTAGGTAGCCGTGTTGGTCTACAAAGGAATTTCAGAAATAGACTGGAAAGAGAAGCTGCTGAATTGCAACTTATTACCAAACTTAAAACCATGGAGAGACCTGGTCTTAACAAAGACATTGGATTCTTATCTCATTATACATGACAAAGCCATTTTTCACCTTCTCACCCCTTGCTTTTTCCTGTAAGACCTATTGCAGTCGTTAAGAGTCGTCAACAGGCTCATCACAGCTATCTGCCAATCACCCAATCCCACCACCCTTCTGAGTAATACCCCTCCCCACCTTCTCACTATATAGAAGGGTCTGGTGACTTCTGTTTCAGTGTATCTGAAGAAGTGTGCATGCACACGAAAGCTCATACCTAGAACTAACTTAGTTGGTCTTTAAGGTGCTACTGGAAGGAATTTTTTTTTCTTTTATTTTGTAGAGTCCTTTCTGTTGGGGATAATTCAGACTGAAATTCCCAGGTGTCAAAAAAGGTTATTTATGTATGCCGCTACTGCGGCCTGTGTTTTTTTTAGCCCCAAAATGGAAAACGAGTGAGGTCCAAACTAAAGAAGAATTGCAACTTAAATTGACAGAATACGCACAGCTTGCAGACTTAACGTACAGAATAAGAGAACAAGAAGAACATACGTTTACAGAAGATTGGAAAACGTTTGTTGAATATATGGGAAACAACTGTGTACAGCTGAAAATGCTGGCAGCATTAAGATAAACAGTGTAAATAAGTTTTGATGGATGTAATAATGGTTTCGTTTTTTAAAAATATGCAGGGATTTATGTTTTGCAAAATGAACCATGGAAAGAGAAGAAGTGATGTCACCGATATCTTAAGCATGCAAAACAGAACACCGATATCTTAAGCATGGAAAACAGAACATTTAATAAAAATTACATACAAAGTTCATTTTTTAAAAAAATGAAAAAGTATTCCGGACTAGGATTGCCAGGTTGGTAGTATCCCAGACCCTAAGATTTCAGGGCTCAAACCTGATACCTATATCTATTAGATTTATAGATAAAAAAGGTAAAGAGACCCCTGACCATTAGGCCCAGTCGTGACCGATTCTGGGGTTGCGGCGCTCATCTCGCTTTACTGGCCGAGGGAGCCGGCGTACAGCTTCCAGGTCATGTGGCCAGCATGACTAAGCCGCTTCTGGCGAACCAGAGCAGCGCACGGAAACGCCGTTTACCTTCCCGCCGGAGCGGTACCTATTTATCTACTTGTACTGGTGTGCTTTTGAATTGCTAGGTTGGCAGGAGCAGGGACTGAGCAACAGGAGCTCACCCCGTCGTCGCGGGGATTCGAACTGCCGACCTTCTGATCGGCAAGTCCTTAGGCTCTGTGGTTTAACCCACAGCACCACCCCCCTTAGATTTATAGATATATAGATATAAAACAATAAAGGCCCAGATTCAGCTCCCTCCACCAGGAGGGACCCAGGCACACCTGTAGGAGTCAGGTCAGGTGTGGCGACCCTATTTTACATGCATCCCCTTTGCTCTTTTTTCCCTTGGTTCAAAGTGAGCAAACAAAATAAGGAAGTTTTTGGTGAGCGATCGTTTCCCGTTTCCGCCCAAACTGGGGAGCTGTGGCAAATGTAGTCAGGATATGAGGCTACGCTTGGAAGTCAGTTCCCTTCCTGCGGTCCTCAAACGGGAAGTTGTCGTTAAGTGTAAAACTTCCTGGATTTGCTGGTTTGTCTGAAGAGAAGGGGGTGAGCTGCTTGGCTGAAACACTTGCTTATATCTTGCTAAGGAGACACATCCTAGAACAGAGGTCAACAAGCAGGGGGCCAGTCCACTGTCCCTCAGAGCTTGTGGGGGGCCAAACTATTTTTTTTTGGGGGGGGTGAACGAATTCCTATGCCCCACAAATAACCTAGAGATGCATTTTAAATAAAAGGACACATTCTGCTCATTTAAAAACACCAGGCAGGTCCCACAAATAACCCAGAGGTGCATTTTAAATAAAAGGACACATTCTGCTCATGTAAAAACAAGCTGATTCTTGGACCGTCTGTGGGCCGGACTGAGAAGGCGATTGGGCCAGATCCGGCCCCGGGGCCTTATTTTGCCTACCCATGTCCGAGAACCATAGAAGTCAGAGTTAGAAGGGACCTCAAGCATCATCGATTCCAAACCCCTGCAACGCAGGAATCTCTCTAAATTGAACATATGATGATATCCAAATGCGGGAATTTTTTGCTTCACTGTGGTCCCCATTTGCATGACACGTTTGGGAGTAACGTTAAATAACCGATCGATCAGTCCTTTTATTTGTATGCCACCTTTCCAAAGTTAACACCAAGGCAACTTAGAACATACCGTATTTTTCGCTCTATAAGACGCACCAGACCACAAGACGCACCTAGTTTTCGGAGGAGGAAAACAAGAAAAAACATATTCTGAATCTCAGAAGCCAGAACAGCAAGAGGGATCGCTGCGCAGCGAAAGCAGCAATCCCTCTTGCTGTTCTGGCTTCTGGGATAGCTGTGCATTCGCTCCATAAGACGCACACACATTTCCCCTTACTTTTTAGGAGATAAAAAGTGAGTCTTATAGAGCAGAAAATACGGTATTTTAAGAACTGCATTGCTACGAATGTAATGGAAGTAGTTGTGAATGATTAGATTTGTTTGATAATCTAATTTATTAAATCAATCAACTGTGCATTTAATTACATACACTTAAATATATTGTGCATATAGACCCCTGCCTATACTACACAAAACAAAGTGCTCTTGGGGGATCTTGCTTGGCTCAAGAACCAAAATCTCTGCTAACAGATTCCCCCCATCTCCCCCCCCCCTTCCTCAGCCACCCCTCCTGCCTCATATGCAACAGGAAAAAAAATGAGATTAATACCAGGCAACTATTCTCTCCCTTTTGCTGCATGTGGGGGAGAAGCAAGGGCTCCTCACCCCCCCCCGCCATGAAAAAAAATTGTGAAAAAAACACCAAGCAGAAAATTATAATCATTTTCCTGTCGGTGTCCATCTGCCTTCTGCGCATTGCCTCCTTGTCACAGAAAGTCCATTAAGAATATCCGGTGGGGAAGTACGGAGTGGGGAGGACAGAGCCTCACTTTAACCATCAAGACAAGATAATTACATGCCACAGAGAGAGAGAGTTCCTTTAACGGACTGCGCCTGTCAGTTTCCCCTCAAGTGAAAACAGAGGAAATGGCAGGATGAAGGAACCGAACTTTCGTTTTAGAAGTGATGGCTGTTATTTTTAAACTCAATTCCCCCTAGAACAGGGGTAGGCAACCTAAGGCCTGGGGGGCTGGATGTGGCCCAATCACCTTCTAAATCCGGACCGTGGACGGTCTGGGAATCAGCGTGTTTTTACCTGAGTAGAATGTGTCCTTTTATTTAAAATGCATCTCTGGGTGCTTTTACATGAGTAGAATGGCACTGTGGGTTAAACCACAGAGCCTAGGACTTGCCGATCAGAAGGTTGGCGGTTTGAATCCCCGCGATGGGGTGAGCTCCCGTTGCTCGGTCCCTGCTCCTGCCCACATAGCAGTTCGAAAGCACGTCAAAGTGCAAGTAGATCAATAGGTACCGCTCCGTGCGCTGCTCTGGTTCGCCAGAAGCGGCTTAGTCCTGCTGGCCACATGACCTGGAAGCTGTACGCCGGCTCCCTCGCCCAGTAAAGCAAGATGAGCACCGCAACCCCAGAGTCGGTCACGACTGGACCTAATGGTCAGGGGTCCCTTTAGAATGTGTTTTATTTAAAATGCATCTCTGGGTTATTTGTGGGGCATAGGAATTAGTTCATTATTATTTTCCCCCAAAATATAGTCCGGCCGCCCACAAGGTCTGAGGGACGGTGGACCGGCCCACGGCTGGAAAAAGCTTGCTGACCCCTGCCATAGAATGTGGTTGACCTTATGTCTGGACACTCTACCACCACAGATAGGGGGCAGGTTAGGTGATGGGGGGGCCGAAATCGCCCTTGTATTGCAAAATTGCACGGCAGAGAGATGGTAAGATGAGAAGAGCCTGTTGGATTGTCATGGATGCAGAGGTGGGGGGGGGGGGGACCAGCTGAGGAAGAAGATCAGAGAGACAGGAGGGAGAAAACTGGGAGGAAGTGGTGTCCGAAGCAGATGAGGTAACAGGGCTTAGTGAGCAGGGAGAGTCTGTGCCAGAGAGCAGTTCAGAATCAGAGGCCGGGAGAAGGGAGAGTGGAGTCTGGCTGGCGAAGAGACACAGGTGTCTCCCCGTCCTGTTGCCCACCTGGTTTAGAATCATAGAATCATAGAGTTGGAAGAGACCATAATGTCAAACAGCTCTTACTGTCAGGAAGTTCTTCCTAATGTTTAGGTGGAATCTTCTTTCTTGTAGTTTGGAACCATTGCTCCGTGTCCGCTTCTCTGGAGCAGCAGAAAACAACCTTTCTCCCTCCTCTATGTGACATCCTTTTATATATTTGAACATGGCTATCATGACTATCTTCATATGGCATTGTTTCCAGGCCTTTGACCATTTTGGTTGCCCTCCTCTGGACACGTTCCAGTTTGTCAGTGTCCTTCTTGAACTGTGGTGCCCAGAACTGGACACAGTACTCCAGGTGAGGTCTGACCAGAGCAGAATACAGTGGGGCACTATTACTTCCCTTGATCTAGATGCTATACTCCTATTGATGCAGCCCAGAATTGCATTGGCTTTTTTAGCTGTTGCGTCACACTGTTGGCTCATGTCAAGTTTCGCAGAACCAGGAGAGGCATGATGTGGGAGGAGCAAAGACAGGTGCACAGGTGCAGTCTCCGAGTGCCTGGAAGAAGAAACCCTGGAAAGGAAGAGGTATAAGACAGCTCTGGGGAGGCGGGGACCTTGAAGTCTTGGGGACTGCTTTACGGGGGCAAGATCCAATGGACGTTGAGCCTGACACACTCCTGTGTAGACCCTGGTTTTGCTAATTCCAACTTCCTCCGTGTGATTTACTGCTGGCTCACTTCTGTCAGTGCCATAGCATGGGGGCGGGTGTGTGTGTGTCCCCGGGTGCAGAATCGGGCGGGGGGGGGGACCAGGTGCCCCACGCAGAGGGCTGGGTGAATGCGGAGAGTGAGAGCACCCTCTGCCCTCCACCTGATCTTGGATTCCCTCCCCCAGAGCCTGATTGTGTGTGTTTTCTCTTCTGAGCCTCATGGAGTGTGTTACTTTTCCCGAACCTGACTTGAGTGTGTACAGTGGTACCTCGGGTTACATATGCTTCGGGTTACAGACTCCGCTAACCCAGAAATAGAGCTTCAGGTTAAGAACTTTGCTTCAGGATGAGAACAGAAATCGTGCTTTGGTGGTGCGGCAGCAGCAGGAGGCCCCATTAGCTAAAGTGGTGCTTCAGATTAAGAACAGTTTCAGGTTAAGAACGGACCTCCAGAACAAATTAAGTACTTAACCCGAGGTACTGCTGTATAATAAGACTTTTAAGAAACCTGCCTCTCTTCTAAAAGCAGGGAGAGGAGAGGGTATTTCAACATGAACGCTTGCGCTTGGTTTGAGGTTACTCCTGGAGAGCCAGGAGAGCAGCAAAATTGATTTGCAAACATATGTCTGCAGTTAGGTACTCTGGGTATGAATTACCAATCCACTCCCTCGCTTTCCTTTCTGCTGGACGGATATTATAGCATAGCTGCTTGCAACTTTATAGCGAACACGGTGTCAGCACTTTGATTACAATTAAAGCTCTTCAACACCCCCTCTCTTCTTTGGCAAAAGGTTTATATAACGGTCTTAGAACCAAAAGGTGTTGATGCCTCAAATTTCACCAACCTATAAGAAACAAGAAGTGCCCCTGAAGGACCAGGTGCGCAGCCTGGGAGTCATTCTGGACTCACAGCTGTCCATGGAGGCGCAGGTCAATTCTGTGTCCAGGGCAGCTGTCTAGCAGCTCCACCTGGTACGCAGGCTGAGACCCTACCTGCCTGCACATTGTCTCACCTGTGTGGTCCATCCTCTGGTTTTTTCCTGCTTAGACTGCTTCAATGTGCTCTACGTGGGGTTACCTTTGAAGGTAACCCGGAAACTACAACTAATCCAGAATGCGGCAGCTAGACTGGTGACTGGGAGTGTCTGCCGAGACCACATAACACCGGTCCTGAAAGACCTACATTGGCTCCCAGGATGTTTTTGAGCGCAATTCAAAGTGTCAGTGCTGACTTTGAAAGCCCTAAACGGCCTCGGCCCAGTATACTGGAAGGAGCGTCTCCACCCCCATTGTCCAGCTTGGGCTCCGAGGGCCTTCTGGCGGTTCCCTCACTGTGATAAGCGAGGTTACAGGGAACCAAGCAGAGGGCTTTCTCGGTGGTGGCGCCCTTCCTGTGGAACACCCTCCCATCAGATGTCAAGGGAATAAACAACTACAGTGCTACCTTGCTTCTCAAACGGCTTGGCTCCCGAACAAATTGGATCCTGAACGCCACAAACCTGGAAATAAGTGTTCCGGTTTGTGAACGTTTTTCGGAAGCCAAACATTCGACACAGCTTCCAGTTGAGTGCAGGAAGCTCCTGGGTCCGGAAGGTCTTCAGCGCCATCGGTGCAACCCAGCACCAGCAGCAGGGCACCAGTGGAGGGGAGGCCGCTGGGCAGGTGACTGAGATGGTGGACTGGCCAGCACCTCGGCTACGTCCACCCAGAGCCAATGTGACTTCATCATGTCCAGCTAGGAGGAGGTGGGAGACCTGCCGCAGTGGATCACAAGGATTAATACCTGTGCAGCCGCGACGAGGAGGAAACGCCCCTGAGGGACTTGTCAGGAGCTTGTCCTACACTCGAGTAGGACCCTGGCAGAGACACATGCCCGACTGGCATGTTCTCTCCCTCCTGGTCTTTCGTTTGGGAGCTTCAAAAGCTTTCTTCTTCCCGAACATCACAGCGACTGATGCCAACAGACACCGGCGTAACAGACCTCAGCAACTCAGCATTTTGGCTAATCTACTTTATTTACATATAAACACACACGGAGCACTGCAACATGGCTCCCTCTCTCTCTAGCATCAGACAGCAAAGAGAGAAAGAACAAAGGACAATAGTCCCACTTCACGGAACACAGTAACACAAACATCCTGTCTCCGTCACTTCCCACTTTGTGGAGTCAAAACATATACCGTCATGTGAAAGACAACAATCCCATGACTGCAGTCATGGAGCAGGAATTCTAACAGGACTCGGCAGCTCCAGGAGTTACTTCCCCTCTGGGTGCCCCCAGGATAAAGACAGTGGGGCCCCCAGGCTGGGCAGGAAGACCCTCCCGCAGAGGGGCAGGGTCCGCATTGCAGCCCCCCGCCACCAAAGGGACTCAGAGAAGGAGCAGGCCACAGAACTGGCGCTGCAGGACCAGCCTCTCTGCCCCCCAGCCCAGAGGAGGCGGTGGGAGCGATAGCAAGGAGGCTGTCACTTCCCTCCCACACTTTTCTGGTTTGTAAAGGTAAAGGTAAAGGTACCCCTGCCCGTACGGGCCAGTCTTGACAGACTCTGGGGTTGTGCGCCCATCTCACTCAAGAGGCCAGGGGCCAGCGCTGTCCGGAGACACTTCCGGGTCACGTGGCCAGCGTGACATCGCTGCTCTGGCGAGCCAGAGCCGCACACGGAAACGCCGTTTACCTTCCCGCTGGTAAGCGGTCCCTATTTATCTACTTGCACCCGGAGGTGCTTTCGAACTGCTAGGTTGGCAGGCGCTGGGACCGAGCAGCGGGAGCGCACCCCGCCGCAGGGATTCAAACCGCCGACCTTTTGATCGGCAAGCCCTAGGCGCTGAGGCTTTAACCCACAGCGCCACCTGCGTCCCACCTGGTTTGAGGGGCTTGCAAATGAACCCCCCCCCCCAAATCAAATAACACATGAGTGCTGAACTTCCAATATGCTCTGCTAGATTTCCGGAAGTGGCTTTTATGTGGTGCAAAAGCTCAGATATAATGTGGAATCGGATAGCAGAGAAATGAGTGGTAAGCACGCAGTGTTCTCCCTTGGTTTTGCAGAATGCGTCATGCTAAAGCTCACATTTTGTGCGGGAGTTAGCCGTTAAGGAAACGAACTGCCGTGTGAAAGCAACCTTTTTAAAAATAATATTTTTATTACATTTTGCTTTGCATACATCCATAGACAATTTCCATACATAATTCAAACTAAACCTAAAGATAAAAAATGCATAAAAATACATAATAACTAAATATTTCCCCCAACCACCCATTCCCCATAACTGTTATTCTAAATGATCAAACCTTAATATTCTAAACTTTTGGACTGACTTCCATCCACCATCTCAATTTGAGTCATTTTTCCTTTCCTTAACTGCCTTCTTTAGATGTTCTCCATTTCTTGGCATAATTTAATTAGGATAACTGTTTTGTCTTTTTGCAAAGGTTAGTCAAACCCTAACCCCAAACCAACCTAGGTGGCTGTAAAAGGAACCTTATGGTGTTTAGTTATCAAACTAAGGCCCGGAGGCCACATCTGGCCCAACAGCCTTCTAAATCTGGACCGCGGACGGTCCAGGAATTAGCGTGTTTTAACATAAGTAGAATGTGTCCTTTTATTTAAAATGCAGCTCTGGGTTATTTGTGGGGCCTGCCTGGTGTTTTTACATGAGTAGAATGTGTGTTTTTATTTAAAATGCATCTCTGGGTCTGAGGGACAGTGGACCAGCCCCCTGCTGAAAAAGTTTGCTGACCCCTGGTTCTGACTATGGATCTATGGATCTATCTATGTGATCTAACCATCTCTAATGATTTCTATTAATTAAGAAGAAATCCCTTCCCCCACAACCACCTCCTCTCCTTTTCTAAGGTTTATAAGAGACAGAAAAGGAAAAGAGAGAGAGAGAGAGAGAGAGAGAGGAGTGATGGCTTCATTAATTATGCAGAAAATGCAAAAAGGAGGGGGGGAGGAATCCACCACCCAAAACCACCATCCTCTAGATGAGTTTAAAAGGAGGAGAAAACCCTTTTAGAATGGGGAGAAATTACTCCCCAAGGCAGATGAAATTTCTCTTGCAACTTCAAAGGACAATAAATTATTCAAATAGCTCCTGCCTTTTCACTCCCCCCCCCTTTCTCTCTTCTCTTCCCCCTCTTCATGATGCTATGCTCTTGAGTCAATTAAAGGGGTTTTTTTGGGTGCTGGGGGTGGTGGAGTTGATACTTTAGAGTATCTTAAACTAGGCTAGTGTATAAATAAAATTCATATTCATATTTCTGTGTGCCTACTCTATATGGAAATAAATCTCTTCCTGCTTCAACCCGCCTGCCTGCAAACGAACTGAGTAAAAGCTTGAAAAATCTGGGCAAATAGCCCCTTTGACGTTCCTAACTAAAACCATGGAGAGAAAAGCATTGGGAGAAACCACTGGGGGAAAAGCAACGACAAACCTAGACAGCATCTTAAAAAGCAGAGAGACACCATCTTGCCGACAAAGGTCTGTATGGTTTTCCCAGTAGCGATGTAGGGAAGTGAGAGCTGGACCATAAAGAAGGGTGATCGCCAAAGAATGGATGCTTTTGAATTCTGGTGCTGGAGGAGACTCTTGAGAGTCCCATGGACTGCAAGAAGATCAAACCGATCCATTCGGAAGGAAATCAGCCCTGAGTGCTCACTGGAAGGACAGATCCTGAAGCTGAGGCTCCAAGACTTTGGCCACCTCAGGAGAAGAGAAGACTCCCTGGAAAAGACTCTGATGTTGGGAAAGATGGAGGGCACAAGGAGAAGGGGGCAACAGAGAACGAGATGGCTGGACAGTGTTCTCGAAGCTACCAGCATGAGTTTGACCAAACTGCGGGAGGCAGTGGAAGACAGGAGTGCCTGGTGTGCTCTGGTCCAGGGGGTCACGAAGAGTCGGACACAACTGAACGACTAAACAACAGCAGCAACAAACTAAAACCATGGCGCTGGCCTTTCCTTCCATAAGACACCAGTTGAGGGTGTCCTGGTTGAATTGCACAGAGAAGGCCGACCAAACCCATTCTCCTGCTTCCAATAGGGAATGGTCTGTGTTCAGCCCAGAAACAAGAGCATATAGAAAAAGAAATTGATTCCACAAGAATGCAAAAAAGGAAAAGGAAGAGAGCAATTTTCAACTACTGGTCTATTAGCCACTGGGTTGGCTAGTGCAAAATATGCGGCTGTAGCCAATGCGAGTCACATTGAGGTCAAAGGGCGACCCAAATGGTTAGGGGTAGGGGGAAAGTCTGCTGCCTTCTCCTCCAAGGATCTGACTGCTAGGCACCAATCCATGGATTCCTCTAATTCTGTTTTATAGCCATTCGTGACCCACAGTGTCCAGCAGTGGGGCGGTGGCTCTGCTTAACAACCTCCCCTCTGTCTCCCCCCCCCCAATACAAAACAGCTTCTACACTGCGTGACTTGGGAGAAAATAAGAACCAGCTGTCGGATCAGGCTGGCGACCCACCTAGTTTTCACAGTGGCTGACCAGATCCCCTAGGAAATCAGCAAGCAGAATTTGAGGACAAGAGCAACTTTCCTGTTCAGGGAAGTTCAGGGAAGTTTTTAACGTGTGATTTTACTGTATTTTTGGTTTTTATGGAAGCCGCCCAGAGTGGCTGGGAAGGCCCAGCCAGATGGGCGGGGTATAAATAAATAATAATAATAATTATTATTATTATTATTATTATTATTATTATTATTATTATTATTATTATTATTATTATTATTTCCTCTCTTGTGGTTTCCATGCCATCAACAGCATCCTCCCCAAAGAATTTGCCCAATCCTCTTTTTTTTTTATTAATATTTATTAAAGATTTTCAAATATAACAGAAAAAGAAAAACATCCAAATTTAAAACCTAATTTTCATTGGCATCTTTCCAGGACTTCCCCTCCCCTCCCCATCTTGTATTCCAATTCTTTCAAATAGATTCAACAAATTCTTACCCCAAATTTTAAAATTATTATCATTGGCCCAATTTAAAAAAAAATATTTTCCCATCCCCTAAAATCGACCTGTTCCCTTCCACGAGTTCCCCTCTTTAATATGCAATACAGATTAAGATAAACAGAAAGATAAAAAAAAGAATAAAATGTAATTTAACACCCTTTGGATTCCAAGTTTCCCTCCCCCCTTTCCCGGTTGCGTTCCCAATGTCCATCAATGTCTACTGTCATCCTGGAGCTCCCACATCTAAACCAGAGTCCTTCACCAGTCCGCTTTACCGTCTTTTTATTAGTCTTTGCCATCTTTTGGACATCTTTGGTTTCACATGTCCAATCTTGGAAGGAGTCTATCTTCCAACTTTGTCCAGTTCTTGTTATTCTTATTGTTCTTGTTGTTCTCTCTCCTCCTCTTTTTTTTTTTTCCCCCTGCTCTCCTGCACAAATGTTCTAATTCCAAAAAGCTTCTAATTCCTCTGCAGAGGCTTTGTTATTCAGGAACAAAACATTACGTCAAGTCCCTTCCATTCTTCAATAGATAAATCTATTGTCTCCTTTAGTGTGTAGACCTCTGTAGACAAAATAGTGTTCCATTTCTGCAGTTTCCCAGGCGATAAAAAGTCCTATTCAAATTCGATGCCAGCAATACTTGTAGTGTCCCACAGCTCCTCTAGAGGGATTATAATAACTCAGTTTCCTTCCCGATCACACCCAACAGTCAAAGTAACTTATTATTCCTTGTTTTAAACAATTTATATCCAATTTGTAACAAATGTGACCAGCAAAGTCCTCGTAACAAAGTTCTCATTTTGTTCTTCCACTTTGACAGCTCCTTTGACAGCTGTCAAAACCTCTATTTCTCCTCTCCCGGCGCTCTTACAGATCGCTCCCGGGGTTTCCGGGGGGGGGGGGGGTTGCATTTTAATTCACATTCCACTTTTCTCCTCCAGCCCAGTCTTATAATTTTCCATCGCGAAGTTAATAACTTTATCAAAAAAAAAAAAAAGGTTGCACTCGATCTTAGTTGTCAAATCCTTTGCTTTAGCTCCTCTACAACAGGGGGGAGGCTGACTTCCTTTTTGCACCTCCCCCGCTCGCTCCGAATTTAAATAGAATTTTTCCCCTGTTTTAATCCAAGTTCCAATTACTCACGGGTTATTCTTTTAAAGACCAAATCTTCAATGGAAGAAGTCAGCGCTCTCCGTCGAATGGCATGCGGCTTCGCTCGGCAGGGGAAGCGGAGGACTCACAGCACCACCACCCCCTGTCACCCGCTCCGCAGCCTTTAAAAAGGCTCCTTCGCGGGTCGAGGGGGGGCGCAAACGGTGCCCGCCGAGTCACCATGCCCATGGGTTTCAGCGCCCATGGTTTTTGAGGGTCCCCGCGTCGCCGGCGCGGTAGAACCCAGCCCCTGCCGAGCAGGCTCCCTCCGGAGCTCGGAGGGAGTCCGCCATTCGGCAATGGCGCCAACCCAGAAGTCCCTGCCCAATCCTCTTTTAAAGGCGTCTAGGTTGGCGCCCATCACTGGCAGTCCTGTGGCAGTGAGTTCCGTAGTTGAACTCTCTGCTCCATGGTGAAGGGCTTTCTTTCCTCTGCCCTGAATCTCCAAACATTCAGCTTCCTTCGATGTCCCAGATAAGAGAGAGAGAAAAAAAAAACTTCTCCCTTGTCTGCTTTCTCCATGCCATACATTATTTTATAAATTCCTATCAGGTCCCTTCTTAACTCGCTTTTTCTCTAAACCAAAAAAGCCCCAAATGCTGCGACCGTTCCTCATCAGGGACTCGCCACAGCCCCTTTGGTCATTTTTGCTGCCCACCCCCAAAAAGGGAATATAGAGAGGGTTCAACCTCCCAGGTTTGAGGAATATAGAGAAGGAGTATTTTTACTCTTTTAAATCCATTTATTAAATTTCTATACCACCCTTCATCCAAAAAATCACAGGGCTGCTTACAGGAAATGCATTCCATAATAATAACAAAAACCATAACCGCCCCCCAAAGTTTAAAAGGCCATAGATTGTTTAATTAGCTGAAGGCCTGGGAAAATATGAGTGTTTTAGCTTGGTGCCTAAAGATATAGAATCATAGAATTGGAGAGTTAGAAGGGACCGTGAGAATCATCTAATCCAAGACCCCTGAAATGCAGGAATATGCAACTGTCCTATGAGGGCGTTGAACCTGCAACCTTGGCGCCATCAGTGCTGGGGAGAGTGTCCCACAAACAGGGAGCCACTGCGGAAAAGGCCCTGTTCTCTCATGCTGCCACCCCTCCAGACCTCTGGCAGAGGCGGCAGATGAAGAAGGGCATTGATGATGATCTCAGGGTCTGGATCAGTTCACATACAGAGAAGGGGTCCTTGAGCTTTTGCAGTCCTGAACCATTTAAGGCTTTGTAAGTCAAAACCAGCACTTTGGGACGCGGGTGGCACTGTGGGTTAAACCACAGAGCCTAGGACTTGCCGATCAGAAAGTCGGCGGTTCGAATCCCCGCAACAGGGGGAGCTCCCGTTGCTCGGTCCCTGCTCCTGCCCACCTAGCAGTTCGAAAGCACCTCAAAGTGCAAGTAGATAAATAGGTACCACTCCAGGGGGAAGGTAAACAGAGTTTCTGTGCGCTGCTCTGGTTCGCCAGAAGCGGCTTAGTCATGCTGGCCACATGACCCGGAAGCTGTACGCCGGCTCCCTCGGCCAGTAAAGCGAGATGAGCGCCACAACCCCAGAGTCGGCCACGACTGGACCTAATGGGCAGGCGTCCCTTTACCTTTTCCTAGGTCAAAACCAGCACTTTGATTTGGGCCAGAAACTAACCAGCAGCCGGTGCATTTGGGCCAGGACTGGCATGATACGATCAAACCATCTTGCCCCAAATTCTGCATCGGCCGAAGTTTCCAAACCGTATTCAGAGGCAGCCCTACATACAATGCATTGCAGTAACCTAATTTATATAGACCTTTCCCTCAAAGGGGCGTCACTCCATCATTTTTGTTGTCCTTTTCTAATCTAATTCATCTAATCTAAGCCCACCCAAGAGCCAATCTTGAACGTTCAGAGGAATCACGCAACTCCACTCGGTTGCAGCTCTGTTTTTAATTCCAGCTGAAGAACCTGGCAAGGGTTCCCTTTGCTCACCTTGTCCTCTTGTCCCCCCCACCCCCCACCCCCCGCCCCATCTGACTTATTTATATAGCACTAACGGAGGGATGGAAGTGTGGGAAGAGAAGATGACATCACTGCGACTTGATTTAATTTGATCAAGCAGTTAAAGAAGGTGACACCTGAGTTTAATTCAGTGTCCTTGGATGCTAAAGAAACAGAGAGAGAGAGAGGGAGAGAAGGGGGGGTGACGATGACAAGAGGAATTGTCCCAAATTCTCCCACCAAGACAGCATGAAATACGAGAGAAGGAACCACCAACCAGAGATGGCAGATTTTGGGGAGAGCCTCCCTAAAACAATAAGTGTATGTCTGTCCGTGGGGTTTTCTATTCCCAGCTCAACTACAGTGGTAAAGTAAAGGTAAAGGGACCCCTGACCATTAGGTCCAGTCGTGGACGACTCTGGGGTTGCGGCGCTCATCTGCTTTATTGGCCGAGGGAGCCGGCGTACAGCTTCCGGGTCATGTGGCCAGCAGGACTAAGCCGCTTCTGGCGAACCAGAGCAGCGCACGGAAACGCCGTTTACCTTCCCGCCGGAGTGGTACCTATTTATCTACTTGCACTTTGACGTGCTTTCGAACTGCTAGGTTGGCAGGAGCAGGGACCGAGCAACGGGAGCTCACCCTGTCATCGCGGGGATTCGAACCGCCGACCTTCTGATCGGCAAGCCCTAGGCTCTGTGGTTTAACCCACAGCGCCACCCGAGACCCAACTACAGTGGTACTAGGGTTACATACGCTTCAGGTTACAGACTCCGCTAACCCAGAAACAGTACCTCGGGTTAAGAACTTTGCCCCAGGATGAGAACAGAAATCGCGTACTGGTGGCCGCGGGAGGCCCCATTAGCTAAAGTGGCACCTCAGGTTAAGAACAGTTTCAGGTTAAGAACGGACCTCCGGAACGAATTAAGTTCTTAACCCGAGGTACCACTGTAGAACCAAACATCACCAGCTGGACAAGTTCACAGAAAGGCACCTTGGGGCAGAACCAGCCTGAAAGGGCTCAAGCAAGCGATTCAAGCCACATACTTAAAAGAGAAGTCAGGTGTCTATAAACAAGGTAGCATGGGGACAGTTCTCCCCGTTTTGCTTTTTCAAATATGTAAGGTAAAGGTAAAGGTACCCCTGCCCGTACGGGCCAGTCTTGACAGACTCTGGGGTTGTGCGCCCATCTCACTCAAGAGGCCAGGGGCCAGCGCTGTCCGGAGACACTTCCGGGTCACGTGGCCAGCGTGACATCGCTGCTCTGGCGAGCCAGAGCCGCACACGGAAACGCCGTTTACCTTCCTGCTGGTAAGCGGTCCCTATTTATCTACTTGCACCCGGAGGTGCTTTCGAACTGCTAGGTTGGCAGGCGCTGAGACCGAGCAGCGGGAGCGCACCCCGCCGCAGGGATTCGAACCGCCGACCTTTCGATCGGCAAGTCCTAGGCGCTGAGGCTTTAACCCACAGCGCCACCTGCGTCCCCCTTTTCAAATATGGCATCCCTGCAAATATGCCAAGGACAACTCTCACCCAGGTTGGCAAATCTCACATCTCCAGATGAGTCACGTACGTGAATTCCTCTGCGACCCAGGTCGAGATGTCCCCACCTCGGAGACAACAATCAGGTTTCAACAAAGGAACACAGCAAGCGTCCTTATACCAGGGTCAGACAGTTAATACTTTGGCCGCAATCTATTTACCCAAGAGTAAACCCTACTGAGGTCACTGGGAGTTACTTCTGAGCAGACTTGTAAAGGATGTGTGCTGTTAAGCCCACTTAAAAAATGATGAATAAATCTGGAGATACCTGGCATGGAATCTAGGCCCTTCTGGAAGAAAAGCAGGAACCCTAACACTGAGCAAGCCTCTTCCAGGTGGGGCTGATCCTCCACTGGCAAGACTGTAAAAGGTAAAGGTAAAGGGACCCTGACCATTATGTCCAGTCGTGTCCGACTCTGGGGTTGTGGCGCTCATCTCGCTTTATTGGCCGAGGGAGCCGGTGTACAACTTCAGGGTCATGTGGCCAGCATGACTAAGCAGCTTCTGGCGAACCATAGCAGCGCACAGAAACGCCGTTTACCTTCCTGCCGGAGTGGTACCTATTTATCTACTTGCACTTTGAGGTGCTTTCGAACTGCTAGGTTGGCAGGAGCAGGGACAGAGAAACGGGAGCTCACCCCATCACGGGGATTCGAACCGCCAAACTTCTGATCGGCAAGTCCTGTGGATTAAACCACAGAGCCACCCGTGTCCCAAGACTGAGCCAGCAAAAAGACAGGATCTGCACAGGGGTGTCAGGCCTAATGAGCACAGCGACCCATCTCTGGCAGCTCTTGCCCCCATGAAGCAGCTGCTGAGACTGAAAGTCCCCACCTCCCCACAGCTTCCTAAGTCCCCTCCTCTGCAGGGTTCCCCTCATGCAATCTGAGACTGTGCCAGCCTGGAACTAACTTCTCCCCTGCCCTCTTCATGCCTCTCCTGGTGCTGGGAAACCAGAGGGAAGGGGAGCTTGTCGCAGCAGGACAGGGAGACACCCATGCCTCTTCACCAGCCGGACTCATCTCTGCCTCTTAGCCTCCCTCATCTCCTGTTTCAGCTTCTGCCTCTGAGTCTGGACTGCTCTCTGCCACAGACTCTCCCTGCTCACTAAGCCCTGTTGCCTCTTCAGCTTCTGACATCTCCTCCTCCTCCCATTCTTCTCCCTCTGACCACTCATTGTCACCCCACCACCCCTCCCTGGGCTCTGAGCCTTCTTCCCTTGGGGTTCCCCCAGCTGGTGCCTCCCACCATTCCTCTGCGTCCAACTATCTATCTATCTGTCTCAGTACTCTTCACTCTGACTGCAGAAGCTCTCCAGGGTCTCAAGCACTAAAAGGGTCTTGTCTTTCTCAGCCTGGGAGCTACGGCAGAAAAGGCTCTGTCTCTTCTGTCACCACCAACCATTGCCTCTGCAGTAGATGGGACCTAGAGATGGTGCTCATCTGAAGATCTTAGCATCCGTTTGTAGAGAGAGACACAATCTTTCAGGGCTGTCATGTTGGACTGGCCATGTTGTTCGGATGCCACACTATCGTCTTCCAAAGCAACTACTACTCTATTCCGAACTTAAAAATGGAAAGCGTAATGCTGGTGGTCAACAAAAGAGATGTAAAGACTCTCTCAAGGCAAATCTTTAAAAATGTAGTATAAACCCAGATAACTGGGAAACACTGGCCTGCAAGCGATCCAGTTGAAGAACAGCCTTTACCAAAGGCGTCATGGGCTTTGAAGACACTCGAACTCAGAACGCAAGGGAGAAACGTGCTAAGATTGGCAAATCCACACCGTGATCAACTCCCACCTGGAAACCAATGTCCCCACTGTGGAAGAATGTGTGGATCCAGAATTGGCCACCACAGTCACTTATGGACTCATTGTTAAGACTGTGTTTACTTGGCTACAAGGGATCATAGAATCATAGAGTTGGAAGAGACCACAAGGGCCATCGAGTCCAACCCCCTGCCAAGCAGGAAACACCACCAGAGCACTCCTGACATATGGTTGTCAAGCCTCTGCTTAAAGACCTCCAAAGAAGGAGACTCCACCACACTCCTTGGCAGCAAATTCCACTGTCAAACAACTCTTACTGTCAGGAAGTTCTTCCTAATGTTTAGGTGGAATCTTCTTTCTTGTAGTTTGGATCCATTGCTCCGTGTCCGCTTCTCTGGAGCAGCAGAAAACAACCTTTCTCCCTCCTCTATGTGACATCCTTTTATATATTTGAACATGGCTATCATATCCCCCCTTAACCTCCTCTTCTCCAGGCTAAACATGCCCAGCTCCCTTAGCCGTTCCTCATAAGGCATCGTTTCCAGGCCTTTGACCATTTGGGTTGCCCTCCTCTGGACACGTTCCAGTTTGTCAGTGTCCTTCTTGAACTGTGGTGCCCAGAACTGGACACAGTACTCCAGGTGAGGTCTGACCAGAGCAGAATACAGTGGCACTATTACTTCCCTTGATCTAGATCGCCAAAGAAGACAGCTCATCTATATGGAGTTCTTAGGTTTTAGGGACTCCTCTCCCCCACTCCCCCACACCAACAAATCTTTAGAGTAAAAAAAATGCAATAACAAAGAGCACCTTGAGAGCATGCAGGGAGCTTGATACTCATTCGCACCCAGACCTGATGATATGTTTTAAATGAAGACTGTGCAATTTCAGAAAATGAGCACACGATACCAGAATAGATTGTGGGGTTTTGGGGGTGTGGGGTTTGTGCGCTTCACTTACTTTCAGCGGTGCAGCCGACCAGCAGCAAGTAGACAAGGTTGGCAAGGGGGAGCAGCAGTGTTAATCCCGAGGCAGGATTCATGCTGGTGGTGTGTGGAGGTCTCTTACCCCGGCCTGGCGGCCCCCCCAGTTTAGCAGAACTCACAGCGCCTCTGGAACGGCGTCAAGACCTGCGGAGGGAGGGAAAGAGATGCAAGTTTAGACTGCGAAGGGTTTTCCAAGGTGGCTGCTGCAGAACTGTGCATGCAGCCAAGAACTCTGATCTCCAAGAGTAAACTTTTTCAGCAGGGGGCCGGTCCACTGTCCTTCAGACCTTGTGGGGGGCCGAACTACGGTATATTTCGGGGGGGAAATACCGTATTTTCTGCTCTATAAGACTCACTTTTTCCCTCCTAAAAAGTAAGGGGAAATGTGTGTGTGCGTCTTATGGAGCGAATGCAGGCTGCGCAGCTATCCCAGAAGCCAGAACAGCAAGAGGGATTGCTGCTTCCACTGCGCAGCGATCCCTCTTGCTGTTCTGGCTTCAGAATATTTTTTTTCTTGTTTTCCTCCTCCCAAAACTAGGTGCGTCTTGTGGTCTGGTGCATCTTATAGAGCGAAAAATATGGTAAATGAACAAATCCCTATGCCACACAAATAACCCAGAGATGCATTTTAAATAAAAGCACACACTCTACTCATGTACAAACACCAGGCAGGCCCCACAAATAACCCAGAGATGCATTTTAAATAAAAGCACAGATTCTACTCATGTAAAAACATGCTGATTCCTGGACCGTCCATGGGCCAGATTTAGAAGGCGATTGGGCCGGATCCGACCCCCGGGCCTTAGTTTGCCTACCCATGTCCAAGAGCAACAGAAGATCCTCTCCGCCACATGACATAATCTCACAAACAAGGCATGAAAGGTAATAGCTTCAGAAGTGGAAACAAGAGGAACTACCAGCAAAGGAAGAATGGCAATTGAAGCTGATGGAGTCTGCAGAACTGGCCAAAATGATGGGAATAAACCGAAAAGCAAAAGTTCATCAAGGACTGGACCAAATTTGTACATTATTTGAAAGACAATTGTATTTAATCAAATATACGTTGATAGGATTGCAAGAAGCTTTGTAAGGAAAGGTACAAAAACCACTGCAGATAAGAATAAGAACGCATGATGTTTCAACGTTTTTGATTACAAAGCAATGGTGAAATAGTGAAAATGCAGATATTTGAAATGAAATCATGGAATCATAGAGTTGGAAGAGACCACAAGGGCGAAATGAAAGGTAGAAAATCGTAAGAAAGTTTTGAAGGAAGTCAGGGCCCTAAAAAGCCAAAATGTATAACATGAGATATTGCAACGGAAAGTATTATTGTAAAACTAATAAAAATGATATGGAAAAAAGGAAAAAAGAAAGGTGGTAGCCTCTCTCTTCTCTTTCCCCATGATCTACAGCCAAGAATGCACACAGCCTGCAGCCACCGGTCACTTCAAGGCTGGACTACTGCAATGCTCTGAGCATAGGGCTGCCCTTGGACTCAGGCTGCTAACAAAAGTCGCAAGCGCCGCAACCTTTCCCCACAAGAGAGTTGCCCCTCTAGGGCAGCCAGGATAGCCCTGGGATATGGGGCTTCCCATGATGACCCAACATAAAAAAAGATAAAGACTCGGGTACCCTGGGAAATTCACATTTCCCAAAGCCCCTTCCAGAGACACTCAAAACAGCAGATTACATTTCCTGTCTTAAGGTCCAGTCGTGTCCGACTCTGGGGTTGCAGTGCTCATCTTGCTTTACTGGCTGAGGGAGCCGGCGTCCAGCTTCCGGGTCATGTGGCCAGCATGACTAAGCCGCTTCTGGCGAACCAGAGCAGCGCACAGAAACTCTGTTTACCTTCCCCCTGGAGTGGTACCTATTTATCTACTTGCACTTTGAGGTGCTTTCGAACTGCTAGGTTGGCAGGAGCAGGGACTGAGCAACGGGAGCTCACCCCGTCACGGGGATTCGAACCGCCGACCTTCTGATCGGCAAGTCCTAGGCTCTGTGGTTTAACCCACAGCGCCACGCAAATAAAAAAAACCAACAACCTCTGTACCTAATTTTGGGCTTTTCAGAACACATTAGGAGCAAGCTAATGAGACAGCAAGAGAGAGAAAGAAAACAGCCTTCAGGGTTCCTATTGGGCACAATTTTGGCACTTTCCTTCAGCGCAGCTGGAGAAGTCGCTTGCAGGCCGCTAAGTCGCTCAGCATGCGATTTTAATAGGTCACTGGGTCAAAACGGGAAATATATATATATACACACTTTGGAAGATTGGAAGGCATTAAAAAATCAATTAAATTTCCAAGCGGGAAAAGATGCGCAGCCACTGCTGGAAACTTGGATAGTTGTTTACATTGCATCCTCACTGCATACTTCAGTTTATGAAGAGGGGAGGTCCCTGCCTGGAGGAGCTTACAATCTGAAATCATAAGGGAGGCAGCAGTGGAAGGGAGGGCGGGAATAAAGAGGAGAAGCACAGAATCGCAGAATAGTAGATTTGGAAGGTAGCCCAAGGGCATCTAGTCCAACCCCTGTGGTGCGGGAATCTCAGCCAAATAACCCCCGGCAGATGGCCTTCTAACTTCTCTTTAGGAACCGCCATGCAGAGATTGTTTAGTTTCTGTGGTCTTACCTCAATGCAGCCCCTAGAGGAGGCATAGGCAAACTCTGGCCTTTCAGATGTTTGGGACTACAATTCCCACCATCCCTGACCACTGGTCCTGTTAGCTAGGGATGATGGGAATTGTAGTCCCAAACATCTGGAGGGCGGGAGCTTGCCTATGCCTGCCCGGGAGCAATTTAACAAAGTTGTCCTCCTCAGCTGCAGGCAAGCTGATCGACTCACACCCTGCAGGCGAAGGGAAAGAGACCCAGCGCAAAATTGCGTCCTGGGCACTGGCCAATACACCCCAGTCGGTGGTTCTTCACTGCTTCCAGCAGCTACAGCAGGTGTGGGGAAGCCCCTTTGCAGCCCAAGGGATCTCTCTAACTTCCCAAGGGACAAGGGCCAGGTCCGTGGTGGGCAGGGCTAGCAGGCAAAAGTGGGCAGGGCACCGAATGGTCAAGGGCATATTGCAGTCAGGAAAAGAAACACTCAATGAGGATATGATGTGGGGCTGAGGAGAGGGGTGTGGCCTGGGGCAAGCCCCAAGGGCTAGGCACAGAGCCTCGAAGGGCTGCATTAGGCCCCCAGGCCTAAGGTTAGAGCAGGTCTTCCCAAACTTGGGTCTTCAGTTGCTTTTGGACTACAATTCCCACCACCCCTGACCACTGGCACTGCTAGCTAGGGATGATGGGAGTTGTAGCCCAAAAACAGCTGGAGACCCAAGTCTGGGGAAACCCTGGGTTAGAGTGTCGGACTAGGGGCTGGGAGGTCCGGTGTGATGGCCTGGGAATCGGATTCAGAGGCTGAACCTGAGGGATCCCAGCCTGCACAGGAGTCCCCGCCTCCAGGACCAGCTGAGCCGGGGCTGGGGCTTGAGCCTGAAGGGTCCTCACTTGTGCCGGATCCTCAGGAGCAGACACAAGATGAATCCACTCTGGCTCCTGAGGGGATGGAGGACCCATTGCCTGCAGGTGCTCCACTCTCAGCCCCGTCAGAGGAAGCTGAGGTTGCCTCTGGGTCCGGTAACCCTCCAGCCTCTCCTGAGCTGCAGAGGCTCAGGGCAGAGAGGCAGAGGGAACTAAGTTCTCGCAGGAGGAGGGCTCGCCTCCAGGCCAGGAGGGGCGAGTCATCTGAGGATCGGGGCCGCCCTATGCCTCAGAGGAGATAAAAGCCAGCCAGCCCCAGTCCCAGGTTGCGGGAGCAACATCGTTGGAAACCTGTTCCTGCCGGCACCCTGTCCTGCTCTCCTGAGTTCCTGACCACGCCTGACTCCTCACTTTGGACCTCGCTTCGCTCCTGATGGACAGCCTCCATACCCTCAACCTAGGACCGGACTTAGACCATGCCGCACGGCAACCCCCCCCCCCCCGGGACCAGCACATCCAGGTTCAAATCTCTCCACTCAGCTGTGGTGCTCAGTGGGTGACCTTGGACCAGTTGCCGCCTCCCTTAGCCTGGCCTACCTGACAGGGTTGGCATGAGGAAAAGCAGGAAGAAAGAGGAAAACCATGTGCGTTTCCTTGAAGGAAAGGCAAGATGTGACTGGTTTTTTTAAAATAAAAGAGTTGGGGGAGCGAGACTCAAAGGGATCCTGACACGACGGAGCAGGCAATGGGTGAACGCAGAAGAACAATTTATTTCTGCTTTTTCCATTTAAAAAGCTTCCCCGCTCCATTTCAAGCTAGCTCTTCTGTTTCAAGGGTAAGCCGAAAATGCATTTATACGCATTAATTGCTCCCACCCTCATTATATACATGAGCGCTTAATAATATGCAAGGCCAAGGAGTCTGTAGAATGCAAATACTTTATTAAAAAATGATTACTGCCTTCAGAATGCATTTCCTTTAAAATTTGAGCATCTTACTTAGGTTATTCTTACTTAAGCATCCCACCCACTTCTCCCTCCGCCCTCTTGCTTTGCGGGGTTCTCAGCGAGAAAAGAAAGCAACACATTTCCCTCCCCAGAATCTCTTGCCCTTTAAGAAGCGCTCTGTTCCTTAGCTGAAAAGCATCGCCGTCCATAATTACCACTCATTCATCTCTATGCAAGAGCTTCTCCGGCGCTCAGCTCCCGAAAAAGCACAAGCAGCTCAAAATGTCTCGGCTGGTTTTCTAAATATAAAATGAGGTCTCCTACATCTTCGGGAATTTTTAGAAGGTTTGTCTTCCGTTTGTTTTCTGTTCCCACCACGTTTTCTGGATCCGACGACCTTCAGGGTGCTTTGGAGAACCTTGCCTAAACCCAGAGCTGGTCTGGGTGGGCGCACTAACCCAGACCCCTTCGAGTCAGCTGCTTGAGCCGGAACAAAAAGTTGGAGGTACCAGCTCAGCATCAATGACCACCAAGCCTTCGCGGGAGGGTCAGCGTGAGTGACAAAGCCACAGCCGAAAGCCATCTACGTTTGCAGACTTGGACCCCTTTGAAGAGTCGCAGCGCGCAAGCTCAGGACTTCTACATTAGGCCAGGCAAAATGTGTCACCCAACGAGGCATTTTGGGCGCTGTTTCCTGTTGCCAAAACCAGCACAATTTGTGGCAAAGATCTTGAAGGGCTCTAGCATCCCCACCTCTGAATTCTTCAGCTGCACCTGATACCTTGGTTCTCGAACTTATTCCGTTCCAGAAGTCCGTTCGACTTCAGAAAACGTTCAGAAACCAGGGCACGGCTTCCGATTGGCTGCAGGAGCTTCCTGCAGCCAATCGGAAGCTGTGTCGGACGTTCAGGTTCCAAAGAACGTTCGAAAACCAGAACACTCGCTTCCGGGTTTGCGGCGTTCGGGAACCAAAACGTACAAGTACCAAGGTACAACTGTACTGGATTCGTCTCTCATAAACTGAAGAACAGAAGAGTGAGGAAATGCCTTCGAAATTTCAAGCTGTATCCAAATCTATCCTACAGATTTAAAGGCATCCTTGAGCAGAGGTTTAGGAATAAGCTCAACCAAGCAAAGTTCCTAACGAATGCAGAAATTTGGCTCAGAATTTCTTGGCCCCCTTTCTCACACACACGGAGGAGAGATTGACTCAAGCCTGCTTTCCCCAAGCTGTAGATTTTGCTCCGTCAAATCCCCAGAGGCACACAATCGTCCCTCTGAACGGCAGACAGAGCAAAACCAGAACCTAGATGCACCGGCAAATGTTAACCTAAGCCAGGGGTGGAAGGAGCAGGTGTGGCCCTTCAGGCCTCGCTACCTGGCCCTCGAAATCTTCCCCAAGACATGCACAATCACCCCTGAATGCCAACGCCCACACTGCCCCTGCTTCCTACCCCCCCACATTTTCGCCGGCCGGGAATGTGTCCTTGAATTCTGAAGATGACTCTTGCATGGGCAGGCAACATTTGCATGTGTTGCTCCGCCTCTTTTGCCTCTGGCCCCGCCCAACACTGGAATGCAGCCCTCGGAAGCGAATGTGGCTCTGCTCTTTCTGATCTGACCGCCATGAAGTGGACTAAGCAGCCAGCTATATGGCGATGGTTTCTGACCCCATATTTGAACCGACACCATCCCCTTACAAGTGGTAAGCCTTGCATTCACACCAGGAATGCTTTAAGAACCCTGGGGTTGTGGCGCTCATCTCGCTTTACTGGCCGAGCGAGCTGGATCATGTGGCCAGCATGACTAAGCCACTTCTGACGAACCAGAGCAGCGCACGGAAACGTTTACCTTCCCGCCAGAGCGGTACCTACTTTGATGTGCTTTCGAATTGCTAGGTTGGCAGGAGCTGGGACCCATCGCAAGGATTCGAACCGCCGACCTCCTGATCGGCAAGCCCAAGAGGCTCAGTGGTTTAGACCGCAGCGCCACCCGCGTCCAAACTGTATAGGAAGGAAGCAGGAAATAGCCGATGGTTCCCACCCCAAAGGCTGCTTCAGGTCTGAGCGAATCATAAAAAGGTAAAAGGACCCCTGACCATTAGGTCCAGTCGTGGCCGACTCTGGGGTTGCGGCGTACATGTGCCCAGCATGACTAAGCCGCTTCTGGCGAACCAGAGCAGCACACGGAAACGCCGTTTACCTTCCCGCCGGAGTGGTACCTATTTATCTACTTGCACTTTGAGGTGCTTTCGAACTGCTAGGTTGGCAGGAACAGGGACCGAGCAGCGGGACCTCACCCCGTCGCGGGGATTTGAACCGCCGACCTTCTGATCGGCAAGTCCTAGGCTCTGTGGTTTAACCCACAGTGCCACCTACGTCTCCTCGGCAGAAATCAGTGTTAGAAATTAGCCAGGCGCCAGGAGCATTTTGCAACTGGTGAGGGTCAAACTGCGACCATGTGGAGATCTCTGGGTGCCGGCCCCTCCAGCTTTCTTAAGCAAGAAGAGCTTATTCACTGCCTTTATCTCCCATGGTTCACCCCCTCCTCAGTTAATCCCTACAACGACCTTGTGAGGTGGGCCAAGAGACTGTGACTGACTCCAAGGTCACCCAGAGACCTTCGTGACGGAGTGGGGATTTGAACCCTCATCTCCTAAGGTCCTAGTCCAACACTCTAATTCATGGGTATGCAAACTAAGGCCCGGGGGCCAGATCTGGCCCAATCACCTTCTCAATCCAGCCCACAGACGGTCCAGAATGAGTTATTTGTGTTTTTACATGAGTAGAATGTGTCCTTTTATTTAAAATGCATCTCTGGGTTATTTGTGGGGCACAGGAATTCATTCTTTTTCCTTTTTTTCCAAAATATAGTCCGGCCCCCCCACAAGGTCTGAGGGACAGTACACCGGCCCCCTGCTGAAAAAGTTTGCTGACCCCTGCTCTAACCACTACACCACACTGCCTTCCTAGAGTCCTGCTACAGGGCAGCTAAATAAATAGGGGGAAAGGCCAATGTCCCTTATGAGAAGGATGTGGAATATTCTCCTTGAAGCTTGAATTTTGTTTTATTCCGGATTGTTTGACTTGATGCTTTAACCCGCTTTGAGATTTTTTCCCCTCTTTAAATTATAAAGGGGTACAGAAATGAAATGAGATGACTAATAAGAATGATAATAATAAATTCCGCTTCAAAAATTAAAAAGGTGCCAAAAAAAGGTGTGGTAACCATAACCTTGGTTGAAGTTGCCATTTAGCTTATCTGCAATTAGCTTATATATATATCTGTGTTTCTACCACTGATGACAACTGAATTGACCCCACAGAGTTCTCACTATTTTTTTTTATGATATTTTATTAAGTTTTATCAAAGAAAAAGGTTACATGAAGAAAAACACAAAATATATAAACATACACAACACATCAGAATACAATAAAGCAAACAATTAGCACATGAAAAAAGAAAAAAGGAAAAATTAAAACAGTAAAAGAGAATTCAAATTTTTTTTAAAAAAAGATAATCCCTCTCTTTAATTTCTTACCATTCATAAACCTATTTTCTTGACTTCCTCACGCCCCCCCTTTCTTGTATTCCAATTTAAAACTAATTAGCAAGTTCCTTCTTATTAATTTTATCCTTAATTATCTTTCTTCTCATATTGTTTGTTCCTAATTTTCATCTAATATCTATCCCTTCTTTCATATTTATATTTTACCTTTTTTACTAGAACCCATTCATTTCATTTCAATGTCATCAACATTCCCCACAGAGTTCTCACTAGAGCTTGACGGAAGAAAGTAAAATTGCTCTGGGGTCAAAACATTTCGTACTTAGGTACAGACACATACATTCCTACACACACACACACCCCATTATTATTTGCTGAGAGAGCGAGCCAATTCTGAATCCAGCTAAGGGGAACTAGCTTATCACTTAAGGCTCTGTCTAGATCTCATCACTGGGGAAACGGCTTGGATTAAAACAAAAAAACGCCACAGGAAACATTTGGGGAAGCAAGTTCAAAAGGAGGAGGAAACAGAATGGGTATCGGTTCAGCGCGAGACGTTTAAACAATTCAGGTGTAAGATAAAATGCACTCCTGGTTTGGGAAACTGGTGTCTGCGGGCAAAGAGTTATAAGCACCCTTTTGATCAATTGTGATCAAAGCCAGCTACGTGTGATGGCTGAGAGAGGCAGCAGCAAGCAGAAACGGAATCCAAAAGTGTGTGTGTGTTTTATTATTTTTGGTGTTTTATATTAAAGGGGGGGGGGGGACTCACACAAAGGCTTCCATTTTAAAGTCCCACCTCTGCTTTGCCGCTGACAAAAAGAGAATGCAGAAGAAGGAAAACGAGGAGGGGGGAAGAATTCAGGATGCTAAGACTTCTCCCGTTCGCGCAATATTTTGCCAACGAAGCTGGCTTAGCAGGGGGAAACGGAATCGCAGGGCAGTTCTTGGTCTGGGAGAATTCAGAATTAAACATGTCCATTTCCAGTGGTAAAGGTAAAGGGACCCCTGACCGTCAGGTCCAGTCGTGACCGATTATGGGGTTGCGGCGCTCATCTCGCTTTATTGCCCGAGGGAGCCGGCATTCAGCTTCCGGGTCATGTGGCCAGCAGGACTAAGCCGCTTCTGGAGAACCAGAGCAGTGCACGGAAACGCCGTTTACATTTCCGCCAGAGTGGTTCCTATTTATCTACTTGCACTTTGATGTGCTTTCGAACTGCTAGGTTGGCAGGAGCAGGGACCAAGCAATGGGGATTCGAACCGCCGACCTTCTGATCGGCAAGTCCTAGGCTCTGTGGTTTAACCCACAGCACCACCCGCGTCCCATTTCCAGTGGTAATCGCAAGAGATTGCGGGGGGGGGGGGGGTGGCTTGAAATGGTCAAAACACTTCCCCATTTAGAGCCCATTGCCTTTCTCTGACTACCGAGAAGGCCCTCTGCCTGGTTCCCTGTAACTTGGCTTCTCGCAGGGAGGGAACCGCCAGAAGGCCCTCGGCGCTGGACCTCAGTGTCCAGGTAGAACGATGGGGGTGGAGACGCTCTTTCAGGTATATTGGGCCGAGGACGTTTAGAGATTTAAAGGTCAGCACCAACACTTTGAGAGTGTTGATTTAAAGGTCAGCACCAACACCAACTCTCAGGACCGGTGTTATGTGGTCTCGGCAGCCACTCCCAGTCCCCAGTCTAGCTGCTGCATTCTGGATTAATTGCAGTTTCCAGGTCACCTTCAAAGGTAGCCCCACATAGAGCGCATTGCAGTAGTCCAAGCAGGAGATAACCAGAGTATGCACCACTCTGGCAAGACAGTCTTTGGGCAGGTGGGGTCTCATCCTGCATACCAGGTGGAGCTGGTTGACAGCCGCCCTGGATACAGAACTGACCTGCACCTCCATGGACAGCTGTGAATCCAAAATGACTCCCAGGCTACGCACCTGGTCTTTTCAGGGGCACAGTTACCCCATTCAGGACCAGGGAGTCCTCCACACCCGCCCGCCCCCTGTCCCCCAAGAACAGTACTTGGGTCTTGTCAGGATTCAACCTCAATTTGTTAGCCACCATCCATCCTCCAACCGCCTCCAGGCACTCACACAGGACCTTCACCGCCTTCACAGGTTCTGATTTGAAATAAACTATGGGACTCACGCCACAGGAAGCAGAGATGTGCTCTTGCGCTCAGGTTCTGATTGTGAGCATCTTCTGTTCTTGCAATAATCTGGAAAGCAACAACCCCTGTTTGGAAGCGAAGGGGGAATCTCCTTCCCCGCTCCCCCCGCCCAATTCCGTCTCTCTAAATCATGCCTCTTAGCTCTCTGCGGATCTACGGACATATGCCCATTGTTTTCTCAGAGGCATCATTTTGATGTATCCGAACAATATTATGCTTCTGAGGGACAGCTGAGGCATGGAGGATTAATGCCTTGCGACGTGTGTCCAGCGCTCCTTCGACAGAAGTCGCTCATCTGATATGATATCTTATGATTTCATTAAGGGTTTCGCGGGCGGGATAATCCGGCAGACGGGGACTCTTGCTTGCCAACCTTCCCTCTGTGTTCCTCCAAAAAGAAAATGACATGGAGTGTCTCTGCGTGACTTGTAAGACAAACAGTGGCCAAATACCCATAAGAACCTACAGATCCAGGTAGACTGACTCTGGGTGGGGAGGTTCCATAAAAACACCAAAAAGAGCCTGGTTCCTGGATCAGGCCGGTGACCCATCTAGTCCAGCATCCTGTTCTCACAGTGGCCAACCAAACACCTGTGTGAAAATGGCGAGCAGGATCCGAGCACAAGAGACCTCTCCCATCCTGCGGTTTCCAGCAATTGGTATTCAGAGGCCTTCAGAGTGCATAGCCAGCGTGGCTATTAGCTGCTGATCCATCTATTTGTCGAATCCTCTTTTAAAGCCATTCAAGTTTCTGGCAGGAGCCGGCCTCCTGTGGCAGTGAGTTCCGCGGTTTAAAAATGCGCTGCGTGAAGAAACATTTCAGCATCCACACTGACTGCCTCTTTCCGTATGAACCTGCCCGGACCCTGGGATCATCCTCTGAGGCCCTTCTTTGCAGTGGCGTAGCGTGGGGGGTGCAGGGGGGGCCGGCCACACCGGGCGCAACATCTGGGGGGGCGCGCTCGCCGCCTCCGGAGTCGCCGAAGAGCCTCGGGCGTAGGCTGTAGCAGAGCCCCATGTCTCGCGGAACCGATGAGCTGTGCGCGCGTCCGGGCTGAAGGTGTCCGGCAGGCAGCGGCTCTCAGCGCTCGCCGCGGTCCCCGCGGGTCAGGGCCGCGGAGGGCGCGCCAGGCAGCCCCTCCTCACAGCCCCGCCGCCGCCACTGCTGCTGCAGCTGCTGGGCCATGTTGCATTTTCCTCGCCTCTCTGCCCTCCTCCTCCTCCGGGCAAGCGGCGTCGTTTGGGCGGCAGCGCCAGCGGCAACTCGCCTCTGATCACCTGACACGGACCCGCCGCCGCCGCCGTGGCTACCTTACCGTAAATACTCCAGCCCAGGCAGCAGCAAGAAGAAGCTGGCAACGGCGGCAGGTTAGGGGTTAGGGGCGCAAATTACTTGCCTTGCCCCGGGTTAGGGGGCGCAAATTACTTGCCTTGCCCCAGGTGCTGACAACCCACGCTACGCCGCTGCTTCTTTGTATGCCTTCTCCACGAGAGGTCCGGAGGGCGGCATCAGGAGAACAGTGCCTTTTCTGCAGTGGCTCCCGGTCTGTGAGGTGCTTTCCCCAGGGAACTTCGCCTGGCGCCTTCATTGTACACCTTGAAGCGCCAAGTGAAAACGTTCCTTTTCAACCAGGCATTGGGCTGATTGACATCCGATGCCCTTTTAAAATGTGTTTAAAGTTAGTTTTTTATTTTAATTGAAGTCTTATGATTGGATATTTAATTGGATGTTTTTTATTGGAAAATCAATAAAAACGATTAAGAAAAAAGTGTTGTGGAAGTGGGGCGGGGTGGGGTTATTGCTTTGTTTCTGTTCTTACTTTTATTATGTACAGTGGTACCTCAGGTTACATACGCTTCAGGTTAAAGACTCCGCTAACCCAGAAATAGTGCTTCAGGTTAAGAACTTTGCTTCAGGATGAGAACAGAAATCGTGCTCCGGCGGCGCGGCGGCAGCAGGAGGCCCCATTAGCTAAAGTGGTGCTTCAGGTTAAGAACAGTTTCAGGTTAAGTAAGGACCTCCAGAACGAATTAAGTACTTAACCTGAGGTACCACTGTATTGTGTGTTTTTATATTGAAATTTTGTGGTGAGCTGCCCTGAGATCTATGGGTATAGAGTGGCATACAAATTTATTTAATTAATAAATAATAATAATAATGACTCTTGACGCATTCGTGTGAAGATTTTGTTGTTGTTTAGTCGTTTAGTTGTGTCTATTAGGATTCCCCGCCAAATAGACCATAGGCAATTGTATTTCATCCAGCAGAGCTTTACTGAAGGCAAATGAGCATAGCGGCCACAAATCCAATACATTCAGGTTTGTCCCTGTCCATAAGAAATCCAGTTGCAGCAGACTTAACCTAAACTTTGTTGTTGTTGTTTAGTTGTGTCTGCCTCTTCGTGACCCCCTGGACCAGAGCACGCCAGGCACTCCTGTCTTCCACTTCCTCCCGCTGTTTGGTCAAACTCATGCTGGTAGCTTCGAGAACACTGTCCAACCATCTCATCCTCTGTCGTCCCCTTCTCCTTGTGCCCTCCATCTTTCCCAACATCAGGGTCTTTTCCAGGGAGTCTTCTCTTCTCATGAGGTAGCCAAAGTCTTGGAGCCTCAGCTTCAGGATCTGTCCTTCCAGTGAGCACTCAGGGCTGATTTCCTTCAGAATGGAGAGGTTTCATCTTGCCAGCTGTAAACAGGTGACCCAGACAAAGTCTTTAATACGCACTGAATTTTCCCTCACTGCCCTATTGTATGATGACATTACCAAGAAACAATTAAGATCCGTCTGCTTCTCTCTCTCTCCTTCACATTTCAGCAGAACCGGATCCAACAGCGACTGCCCAACGGGGGTAGGAAATGGTTGCTCATCAGACTTCATTACGGGGAATGCTTCATCCCCCCAAAGGACACAGAAGACCTCTCAGCAACCCGTCCCTCGCCGAGGGAAGGGGACTTTCGGTTTAACAACCTGCCGTACTTCCAAGGTGGCAACAAGCCAGTTGGGAAGGAGGCCAAGCCGGCAAGCTGTCTCCCCGGATCTCGCACGCAAGCCGCCATCTTGTCAACCGAAGCTGCTGTTCCTTCCCGTTGCCTGTTGTGTTTCTCTCACAACATCAGCACACAATGTGAAGGGCGGTGATGCCTTGCATTTCAGCGAAGGAGCAACTGAGCTGCACTCCCAGCTCACACAACTTGCAAGGCGACGGGACGCGGGTGGCGCTGTGGGTTAAACCACAGAGCCTAGGACTTGCCAATCAGAAGGTCGGCGGTTCGAATCCCCGCGACAGGGTGAGCTCCAGTTGTTCGGTCCCTGCTCTTGCTAAACTAGCAGTTCGAAAGCATGCCAGCGCAAGTGGATAAATAGGTACCACTCCAGTGGGAAGGTAAACGGCGTTTCCATGCACTCTGATTTCTGTCACAGTGTCCCGTTGCACCAGAAGCAGTTTAGTCCTGCTGGCCACATGACCCAGAAAGCTGTCTGCAGACAAACGCCATCTCCCTCGGCCTGAAAGCGAGATGAGCGCCACAACCCCACAGTCACCTTTGACTGGACTTAACCGCCCAGGGGTCCTTTACCTTTTCCACCTTTTTTATATGACATGTAAGGGACGCGGGTGGCGCTGTGGGTTAAACCACAGAGCCTAGGGCTTGCCGATCAGAAGGTTGGTGGTTTGAATCCCCGCGATGGGGTGAGCTCCCGTTGCTCGGTCCCTGCTCCTGTCAACCTAGCAATTTGAAAGCACGTCAAAGTGCAAGTAGATAAATAGGTACTGCTCTGGTGGGAAGGTAAACAGAGTTTACGTGCGCTGCTCTGGTTCGCCAGAAGCGGCTTAGTCATGCTGGCCACATGACCCGGAAGCTGTACGCTGGCTCCCTTGGTCAATAAAGCGAGATGAGCGCCGCAACCCCAGAGTCGTCCGTGACTGGACCTAACGGTCAGGGGTCCCTTTACCTTTATATTACATGTAAGAAATGGTCATTCATTGCAGGGTGGGAACCACAGGGGGAGAACCCTGAACTGCTCTCGTCACAAGTCTGGTCTCTTTGTGTTATACCTGTTGTTCTCCTAATGAAGACCTCCAATTCCTTTAAAATGTTAATTACCAGTGATGGCAGCAGAAGGCGAGATGCAACCTGTTCCCAGCACGCTTTGTTGATCTCAGAGACTTAATTTAGCCGGTGTTTGTGTGTGAGTGTGTAGAGGAGGAGATCACTGAAAGGCCCATTTCTCATCATTAGCAGCACAAAACTAGAGGCTCTGCCTCAACTGTACCTGCGTAAAGTGGAATGCAAGTGTCTGACTGAGCCCACAAACGCATCCTTTTAGGTAAAGGCAAAGGGACCCCTGACCATTAGGCCTAGTCGTCACCGACTCTGGGGTTGCGGCGCTCATCTCGCTTTACTGGCCGAGGGAGCAGGCGTACAGCTTCCGGGTCATGTGGCCAGCATGACTAAGCCGCTACTGGCGAACCAGAGCAGCGCACAGAAACGCCGTTTACCTTCCCGCTGGAGCGGTACCTATTTATCTACTTGCACTTTGACGTGCTTTCAAACTGCTAGGTTGGCAGGAGCTGGGACAAAGCAACAGGAGCTCACCCAGTCACGGGGATTCGAACCGCCGACTTTCTGATTGGCAAGTTCTAGGCTCTGTGGTTTAACCCACAGCACCACCCGCGTCCCTCGTTTTAGGTATAGTATAAACATGGGGAACCTCAGAATTAGGGCCCAAGTGTGACCCTGCAGAGCTTCTCTATCTGGCCCTCCGAACTCTCCCTAAGCCACACCTACCTCCAGGCCACGCCCATTTAGGTTTTGCCCGGTCCCTCTTAGCAATGAAACGTGAGTGCCCTGGCACTGATGCCACACTGCTTCAAAGGCTGTGCCACGCAAAGTAGACGGCGGAGGCAGGAAAATTCCAAACAATCCCCCGGCCTCGTGCCAAGCAGAGGCAGCAACAATGCAGGAAACCCAACCTGGATTGCTAAACTCCCTGCCCTTAGCTGTCATCTTACAGATTTGAAAATAAGGGACCAGCAGCCTCGAAAATAAGGGATCAGCAGCCAAAATAAGGGATTTTCCAGACACAGGTATGTTCAACTTCTGAGCCCCTCCGAGCCAAAGGCAGAAAGCCCAGCCAGCAGCCAAACGAAGCCTCAAGCGGTGGTTCCCACAGCGCAGCAACCCGGCAAAGGGGATGCAGCAAGGAAAACCACCGTCACTGCTCCGCTGGGAAGCGCTGAGCAAAGGCGAGTCCCCAGGCAAGGCGGCCAATTTGATCGGCACAAGGCATGCAAGCTCCACCCCCCAGTCGTTCTTAGACTCCTTATTGGGTGAGCAACGCAGCCAAGCAACACAGTTGGAGCCTCCCTCCTCCCTGGCCGGCAGGGAGGGAGGGAGGGAGAGGAGCTGCTTCCTTTGAAACCCGGGAAATTTAAGGGACATCATCAATAAGGGACAGCAGCGGGACACGGCGCTGGGATAAGGGACTTTCCCGCCAAATAAGGGATGGTTGACAGCTTTGTCCCTGCCGTAAGAGGGACAGTACCCTGTTCGCACAGCAGTTTAGCACTGCTAAGGTTAAAACGCCCCCAAATTGCTGCGATCCTTACTGAAAAGCTCTACGCAGCTCCAACCCTCTGATCGTGCTTTTTTATTTTGGTTGAACGGCGTGCCAGATTTGAAGGTCTGGTTTGTGATTCTATCTCTCGATATCTTTGCAAGGGGAGAAAATGTCATCGTGCTAGAGGTTGAAGGAGCTTCGAGGGGATCAGTGGCGTAGCGTGGGTTGTCAGCACCCGGGGCAAGGCAAGTAATTTGCGCCCAACCCGTGGATTTGTGCCCCCTAACCCTAACCCTCAGATGTTGCGCACGGTGCGGCCGGCCCCCCCTGCACCCCCCCCACGCTACGCCACTGGAGGGGATGGGAGGTGTTGGCAAACGGGGACAGCTGGGGTTGTTACTTAAAAATGTGTGTTTATAATACACACTGCTCCTCCTCCAGAGTTGGAAGAGCAACCCTTGGGTCTTTACAAAGGGATAAAATGGGGAAAGGAGCTCTGATCGTCTGCAGCCCTCTGTTCCCGCTGGAAGGAAAAGCAGTAGCAGGAATAATAATAATAATAATAATAATAATAATAATAATAATTTTTATTTATACCCTGCGCTCCCCGGCCAGAGCCGGGCTCAGGGCGGCTAACACCAGTAAAATTAAAGTAAAAACATAATAGGAAAAAACCCAATTTAAAATACAGGCTAAAATGCAATTTAAAATGCATTTAAAAGGGGAAATCTAAAAAGAGGCTGGGGGGGGGGGAGAAAAAGCACAAAACACGCCCCCCCCCAAAAAAAAGGCCTGCAAGAGTTTGCAGCAACAATCAGAGCTCAAGCCAGATTTCTGAATAAATGTTGGTTTTGACAGAAGTTGGGATGAATGCAAAAGAAAACAAATGATGTGGGTTTGAAGCTGGAGAAGTTTCGTAGCCCAGTGGAGACGGCAGGGATCGATTCTCTGACTTTATTCATCAGCGGTTTGAAGATGTTTTGGCCCAGCGGGCCAGATATTTATCCACCCACCCACCCACCCACCTGTCCCGTGGGCCAATGGTGCCGGCCGGCTGGTTTGCGGGAAATGGGAGCATAAACCAAACTGGACCCAAACACATTGACAGGCCAATCTGAAGGTTTTATAGACAAGGTAGATGGCGCTACCAACTTCCCCTAAAGTTAAAGATTCTATCAAGTTAGCAAAAATGTATAAAGTCAGTAGTAAATGTTGGAAATGTAAAGAAAAAGAGGGAACATTTTATCACATGTGGTGGGAATGTAAAAAGGTGAAATGCTTCTGGGAGATGATACATAATGAGTTGAAAAAAATACTGAAATATACATTTATAAAGAAACCAGAAGCATTTTTATTGGGCATTATGGGGAGTGATATAAATAGAAAGGAATGTAAGCTCTTTTTATATGCAATAACAGCAGCAAGAATATTACTGGCCCAAAAATGGAAGCAAGAAGAATTACCAATGATTGAAGAATGGAAAATGAAGTTAATGGACTATGCAGAACTAGAAGGAAGGATTCGAAACAAGGAAGACTGGAGTAAATTTATGGACTATTTGAAAAGTATTTGTGAAGAACAGAGGACGTTTGTAGGGTTGCAAGAAGTTTTGTGAGGAGTATTATTGGAAGTCTTGCCAAAATGGAGAAGGGGAAGGATGATTTGTTAAGAGATATAAAGGCAATATAAAGTTAAGAAATGCATAAGAAGTGGTTAAAACGGTGGATCATCAGAGGTGCTGATGGAAGTGTAAAAAGATTGTATAAGTGAAAAGTTTTGTGGTACATTTTATAATTTATATGTTAAAATCAATAAAAAATATTATAAAAAAATAAAGTTAAAGATTCTAGTCCTCCTGGTAAACTGGTGAATGGAAGAATAAACAGTTTTTTAAAATTATATATATTTTTACACTGCCCTTCATCTGCAGATTTCAGGGCGATTCACAACTGAAAAATACTTCAGGACGGTGCCTTATGCAGAATAAGAACATTGCTCAGTGCTTTCTGCGATTCCAGGCAGGGGACATTCCCAAATTCTCCAACAATTCTGAGAACAGAATCATAGAATTGGAAGGGACCCCGATGGTCATCTAGTCCAACCCCCTGCAATTTCAGCATGTGGGGCTCCCCTCCAATTTGAAACCGGACCGGGCCCTGCTTAGCTTTGCAAACATGCTCTCAGTTTTATTGCTGCACAGCCAGGAGTTGAGAGCACAAATGTGAGATATGAATAAATAAGTAGAGGGGCACATTCAGAGGCAAACGGAAATGTCAAAAGTCTAGTCCTCTTTGAGGGACAGGGGCCTCACATGATTGAATGCTCTCCCACCAAACACAAGGAAGCTGGAGGCCTCCTAGTGGCGCAGCAATAAAACTGCTGGCAGTTTTGCAAAGCTAAGCAAGGCCAGCTATGGTTTCAAATTGGAGTGGGGACTGAGTGTTGAAATTCCTGCACTGTGGTGGGTTGGACACCCCCCCCCCCATTGCAGGGGGTTGGCCCTTCCCTCCCAACACGATATTCTATGATTCTAAAATCCCTTCACATGGGGGGGGGGACGTGTTGTTGTCAGCGATAAGGGAATTCTACCTGACATGTTAGGGACGCGGGTGGCGCTGTGGGTTAAACCACAGAGCCTAGGGCTTGCCGATCAGAAGGTCGGCGGTTCGAATCCCAGCGACGGAGTGAGCTCCCGTTGCTCAGTCCCTGCTCCTGCCAACCGAGCAGTTCGAAAGCACGTCAAAGTGCAAGTAGATAAATAGGTACTGCTCTGGCGGGAAGGTAAACGGTGTTCCCGTGTGCTGCTCTGGTTCGCCAGGAGTGGCTTAGTCCTGCTGGCCACATGACCCGGAAGCTGTCTGCCGGCTCCCTCGCCGGCTCCCTCGGGCAATAAAGCGAGATGAGCGCCGCAACCCCAGAGTCGTGCGCGACTGGACCTAATGGTCAGGGGTCCCTTTACCTTTTACCTGACATGTTATCTTGGAGTCTGAAGAGTTTGCAAGGATTAAGGACGCCACTTCATCAGCAACTAGGTCAAAGGAGAGGTGATGGTTTAGAGCAAGGGTCAGCAACCTAAGGCCCGTGGGCCGCTTGTGAGTCATTTAACCGGCCCTTGAGCCACCCCTGAACCGAACCTCCCACTCGGCGAGTCCCCACGTGCTGCGCTAAACCGGTGCGGCGCAGCACAGGGACTCACTTCCGCAGTGCCAGAAATTTCGGGTGCGCGTACTCACACACGCACGCAATCCAGCCCACAGAGGGATCTCCGCTGGAGTAAAGCAGCCCAGGCAAGGCACACCTTGCTGCCCCCCGCTTTAGAGCATGCGTAGGCAAACTAAACGCCCGGGAGCTGAATCAGGCCCAACTGGCTTCTGGATCCGGCCCATGGACGGTCCGGGAATCGCCACGTGAATGGGCATGGGGATTCAGATCATTTGGGCTGCGCCATTTCCACCCCACCCCCCACACACCACGTCAGCGCCTCCTCCCTCCCTCCTCCTAGATTCTTCCAGCCCTGCCTAGAGGAGGAAGGGGGCTGGGCTTTGTTGAGCCGCGGTTAGCTGAGCGCCCTTTTAAGCAGCCCCACTCTGGAGCCAGCCCTCATTGTCCTGCTGCCACCACCAGCCCCTGCCACTCGCAAGGCACAGGTAAGCAGCCACTGGGGCTCATCCAGTGCTGTGGAGAAGGGAGGGGAGAGTTGGTAGGGGGTTTTTTCCTGCAAAATATAGTCCGCCCCCCCACAAGTTCTGAGGGACAGTGGGCTGGCCCCCTGCAGAAAAAGTTTGCTGACCCCTGCTTTAGAGGAAGGCTAACAGGGGGGGCAGGGGGGCAGGGGGGCAGGTGGCGCTGTGGGTTAAAGCCTCAGCGCCTAGGACTTGCCGATCGAAAGGTCGGCGGTTCGAATCCCTGCGGCGGGGTGCGCTCCCGCTGCTCGGTCCCAGCGCCTGCCAACCTAGCAGTTCGAAAGCACCTCCGGGTGCAAGTAGATAAATAGGGACCGCTTACCAGCGGGAAGGTAAACGGCGTTTCCGTGTGCGGCTCTGGCTCGCCAGAGCAGCGATGTCACGCTGGCCACGTGACCCGGAAGTGTCTCCGGACAGCGCTGGCCTCTTAAGTGAGATGGGCGCACAACCCCAGAGTCTGTCAAGACTGGCCCGTATGGGCAGGGGTACCTTTACCTTTACCTTTTTAACAGGGGGGCAGAAGTTATTGGAGGGGTACACCCACATTTCCAAGAGGCAAGAGCATCTCAACATCTTGCCGTGATCTCTGGCAGACTGTGAGTGGGAGCCCTGTCCCCGGGATTTCGCGAGCGCCGCTATTTTTGACAAGTTTAGCACCTCACTGCCTACCTGGGAACAGTTAGCAAGAACCGAACGGCAGCACGGGGGGAAAGTTGGCCTTCCAAGTTTAGCATCGCCAAATTGCTATGACGACAGCATATTGCATCTTGCATGCTTTAGGTGCGGAGAAGACAGGATCATGGTACTTGTGAACAGACACAAAGACACAACCGCACAAGCACAAAATCACTGATGCAACAAAAAATGGACACCTCACTTTCTTCCCCAAGGTCCTTGCATCCAACTAAGACCACACCAATAGATTTAAAACAGTGTTTGAAGTTCCCGAGGGGCCAGGCACGTTTTGCATCAGGCGAGGGTCCGCTTGCGACTCCGTGAAGGTCTCCGGATGCCGAGGCTGGGACAGACATCTCCACCTGGCCTGCCCCTCCAGCTTTCTTAAGCAGGGAAGCAGAAGAGGTTGTTTGCTGCTTTTAAGTAAAGGTAAAGGTACCCCTGACCATTAGGTCCAGTCGTGGCCGACTCTGGGGTTGCGGCGCTCATCTCGCTTTATTGGCCGAGGGAGCCGGCATTCAGCTTCCGGGTCATGTGGCCAGCATGACTAAGCCGCTTCTGGCGAACCAGAGCAGCGCACGGAAACGCCGTTTACCTTCCCGCCAGAGTGGTACCTATTTATCTACTTGTACTTTGACGTGCTTTCGAAATGCTAGGTTGGCAGGAGCAGGGACCATAGCTGTCAACCTTCCCTTTTTTGGCGGGAAATTCCCTTATTCCAGTGCTGTTTCCCGCTGCTTCCTGCTGCTATCCCGGATTGTTAGATATCTTATAGACTGTCCCCGGGACAGGTGAGGCTGCTGATCCCTTATTTTCAAATCTGAAAGTTAACAGCTATGGCTGGGACCGCACGACAGGAGCTCACCCTGTCGCGGGGATTCAAACTGCCAACCTCCTGATTGGCATCATAGAATTGCAGAGCTGGAAGGGAATCCTAGGTCGTTGGTTACACAGAACACCGAAAGACGCAACGCACGGATAATGGAATGAAGCGATTCAAAGCTAAGCGAGTAAGGAAGCCTAGTCGTTTTTGCAAGGACCGGGGGAAACCAGTGTGCAAGTGTGTGTGAGCGCACACACAAGCAAAAACGAACAGAGCACCTCAAGCGGCAAATCTTTCCTTTACTCGCTAGCCCATAAAGAAATAATCTCTTGCCGAAGGCGGCGAAATGGCTGGAACGAGACGGCAGGGTAGAGTTTGCAGTGGCTGAGCTGAACAATGGGAAGGCTGGGGGGTGGGGGGGGTAGCATTTGGGGATGAATTCATCACTACAAATAAAGGCTGAGGGATGGAGAGAACCTGCGGGGGTCTGAACAAGACACAGATGGAAGATCCGCCGTCGTCCCCCGGACTGGAGGAGTAACAGCGACTCCTACCTCCCGTGCCAGACCCCGCAATCAGAAAATACAAGGGTATATCTCCAAAGATATATGATGCTTTTGAATTCTGGTGCTGGAGGAGACTCTTGAGAGTCCCATGGACTGCAAGAAGATCAAACCTCTCCATTCTGAAGGAAATCAGCCCTGAGTGCTCACTGGAAGGACAGATCCTGAAGCTGAGGCTCCAGTACTTTGGCCACCTCATGAGAAGAGAAGACTCCCTGGAAAAGACCCTGATGTTGGGAAAGATGGAGGGCACATGGAGAAGGGGACGACGGAGGACGAGATGGTTGGACAGTGTTCTCGAAGCCACAAACATGAGTTTGACCAAACTGCGGGAGGCAGTGGAAGACAGGAGTGCCTGGCGTGCTCTGGTCCAGGGGGTCACGAAGAGTCGGACACGACTAAACAACAACAATCTCCAAAGAGGTTTCAGGCAGACGTGGGGAGCTGTTGTCCTTGGAAACACTCCTGTACTACAACTCCCAGGACCCCTGGCCATTGCAGGGGATTGCACTAGATTCTTCCTGAGGGTCCCTTCCAACACTACGCTTCTATGATTTCACCACCGCAATCATCAAGGGAAGCTGACGTCTCGGATCGCAGTGTTCCCACGCAGCCCCATCTCTCCCCTCCTCCTCAAAAAAAATCCCTCTCACCTTTTTTTATTATTATTATTTTCCGTGAGTGAATTAGCAGGTGAGCACCCAAGCTGAACATCCCCTTATCTGGGCACAGGACTCGCTGCTGAGGATTTGCATAATTTTAATCTTTCCCACCAATGAGCGTGGAAAAGGGAAAAAAAGAAAAACTCTCCCCCTTTTTAAATCTTCTGTTTGTGCTCAACAAAACAGGCCCAGAGGCTTTCACACCTTGTATTTATGCAGTGTGGGGAGAATTGAGGGTAGAAGTAACTGAGACATTACCCTCAAAGTCAGTACTTCTGCATGCAACGCAGGTGTTCAACCACTGACCTATGGGTTTGATCTGTGATGTGGGGTTTTCTGGAGAGAAAAAATTGAATAAGGGATTTTCAAAGGGAAACCATGAATTTTCTTTTGAATTTTCCTTTGAAAATTAGGGTGATTTTGCAATTTTCCTGCACAGATTAGGGTACTCCATGAGGGCAATATGCACAGAGTAATTTTCTGATGCCCTAGAGAGTGATCTAATTCAGCATGTTTCCTTCGCTCGTATTTAATAAACAAAGCCAGAAAGTTTGAAACTGTCAAGCCTTGCCTAATACGGTTTCCTTTTATTGCTATGAATGAAATTGCTATTATTTTTAATTATTTTATTTCAACGGATTGTATACTGCTTAATCACAGTTGCCTCTAAGGAGTTTAAGGCCCAGAACAATAAAACAAAAACGAGTTAACCTATAAGATCAGAACTCAATTTAAAAAGTCTTCTGGGTTTTTGAAAAGTCTTCTGTAGGGAATGCTAATGTCGTGCTATGCGGCTACTTTTGGAGGTGAAGTTGCTGAATTATTACTATTGTTATTGACTTAACCCTAATGCTTGCTGGCCTGCGTTGAATGAACTGTTAATTGTTAATTCGGCTTTTTCGTAGCATTAGGTTGTAGCGATGTTATATGGTATACGCGGGTCACACACAACAAGGTAGACCCCATTGGAATTAATGGGCATGGGTTGACTGGGGGTCCATAAATTTTAAATGGGTGGTCTCCAGTTAAGTATTACGCGGAGCCAACCCATTGGGACTAATGTGCCCGTTATCGTCATATTCATTCATTTCAATGGTTCTGCTGTGATTCAACGGCTGTCTACTCTGTTTAAAACTTAGTTGGATCCAACCTTGCACACGTTTTATTATACAATTTGTTTTGTTGCTTCGGACACAGGTGTGCTGGGGGGAAAGGAGATCAATTTATCAAAGGCACCCAAATCAGATTGTCTGTACGCTTCCACCTGGCTTTGCAAAACCACTAACACCAGTCTGACTGTGGGGTGGAGCTCCAGCTGGCTGCCGTCAGGTCTAGGGGGGTCAGCCTAACCATCTGCTGATTCCATAGATCTGTCAGGTCTTCCTTGACCTCACCAGACCCAGGCTACTCCCACATGGTGGTCTGAACCTCAGCACCACCGCCGGAGGAAGGAATCAAAATTCAGAGATGCTAGCTTAGAAATGCTTCCATATTGGGCATGTCGTGGGATAGTCTTCTTTCTGGCCAGAAATTATTGTTCTTGTCAACTTTTGCTTTGGGGAAAAAAACAACCCTTGGTATTTGTGGGTGTTCACACACTCTTAAATTATGTTTCACTTCATGGGACATCAGAACTGGAACCTGCAGAACATTAAGGTTGCAAAGACTCGTACTTTAAAGGTTGCAAAGATGAACACCCACCGTCTACGACTAGGCGAAGTGAAGATCTCTCACCGCCCTTCCTACATTTTAACTACTTATTTTTGGGAAGCGGTTTGCCTGCCTGTCTGCTCTGCGTACGCACACCTCTTGTTGTTGTTTAGTCATTTAGTCATGTCCGACTCTTCGTGACCCCCTGGACCAGAGCACGCCAGGCACTCCTGTCTTCCACTGCCTCCTGCAGTTTGGTCAAACTCATGCTGGTAGCTTTGAGAACACCGTCCAACCATCTCGTCCTCTGTCGTCCCCTTCTCCTTGTGCCCTCCAGCTTTCCCAACATCAGGGTCTTTTCCAGGGAGTCTTCTCTTCTCATGAGGTGGCCAAAGTACTGGAGCCTCAGCTACACGATCTGTCCTTCCAGTGAGCACTCAGGGCTGATTTCCTAAAGAATGGAGAGGTTTGATCTTCTTGCAGTCCATGGGACTCTCAAGAGTCTCCTCCAGCACCATAATTCAAAAGCATCCATTCTTCAGCGATCAGCCTTCTTTATGGTCCAGCTCTCACTTCAATACATCACTACTGGGAAAACCATGGCTTTAACTATATGGACCTTTGTTGGCAAGGTGATGTCTCTACTTTTAAAGATACTGTCTAGGTTTGCCATCGCCTTTCTCCCAAGAAGCAGGCGTCTCTTAATTTCGTGACTGCTGTCACCATCTGCAGTGATCATGGAGCCCAAGAAACACGTACACCTCTTAGGAGATCATAAACAAGTTTTATACCATGGGCCACAAGATTGAGGAGCAGGCTTTTCGTTTGTTTGGACACAATCAGGCGCCATTTTGAACTAAGATGGCGGGCCGAACCTTTCAAAACCGCGCTGATTTTTATCCACATTTTGCATGAGATCGAGGGGCAAGTTTCCCTCTATGTTTGGATGCAACCAGACCTTGCTTTGAACCAAGATGGCGTAACGAACATTCCAAAACTGTACGGATTTTATGCAACGATTGGAAAGCTATACCGCCATTTGGCGTTCTCAGACCTCACGAGCGGATTCGAGGCTGCAATTGCCTCGAATCTCATCTGTGTGCCTGTTTGGAAACATGGTCCACCTGGATGAATTTATGCGCTGACGTCAGGATCAATGGGACAGTTTTATTGCTAATGCCAGCAGAAGGCATTTCTTTTTCTTCCTCCTTTGGTCTGACACCCTTTTGAGCCCAAACTTCGTCCCCGGAGCTCACACAGTGTCAACAAGGGGCAGGCCAGGGATGGTCCGGAGATGAGGAATCTGGCAGCGGTGGGAGAAGCATTCCAGAAGGGCAAGGAAAACTGCCAAACAACAGTGGTGCTTATTTTGAGCTTGCCTTCCTCCAGATCTCTCCCCTCCAGCCCTTCCCAGATTCCTCGCAGGCTGTGCAAAGCAGCCTCCCTCCACTCCCTGCCCCCATTACCGGCTAATCTACACCCCGAGGTACAATTACCTTCCCATACGTTCCCTATTTACGCTCCAGAAACCATATAATTTTCCTAGCCCAGAAACTTAATTAAAAAGAGAAGAGGGTATGTGCTTCCTGGAACAGAAAGCCTGCCGTTCTCTCTCTTCTTCTTCTTTCCCCACTCCACAAAAACCGCCTTGGCCTTGCAATCTCCTTCTCCATCTTTGCTAAAAATACACCCTCGGCTGGCAGAACAGACAGGGCCCTGCATCCTTCTTGCCAAGACAGGGAGACAAGAGAACAGGGAAGGCAGGGGGCACCCACTGAGGGTGCCAGCCCCCAGGAAACGGCTCCGAAACAGGGTCCCCTTACGGGGAGCGTACTGGGCAATCTCTGAAGGGCGTGGGGCCAGGGGTTCCACAAAGAGTATCCGAACAGTGACTACATTATTACATGAGCCCTGCTCCACAGCATTTGATATTTTCATTCACATATACTCATTCGAAATAAGATGGGTTTATGAAGCAATTCTATATTTTCCCACCATGCTGACGAAGATCTACGAAGCAGCAGTCAATATCCAGAATCTCTGTTCAGTGTTGGACATTATATTTGCTGAACACAAGAAGCTTCGCAGCTTATCTTTCATCGTACAAAGTTTGGTACCTTGCTTCATCATTTAAAGATTTTCAGAGACTTTGAGACTAAGATTTCATCTTGAACTTGTTATTGTTTGAAGGAATTCTATAAAGATTGTCTATTGTGTATGTATATGGTCATCGTGTTGCCTAAACTTTGTTGACGTTCCACAATGAGTAAGGTAAAGGTAAAGGGACCCCTGACCATTAGGTCCAGTCGTGGCCGACTCTGGGGTTGCGGCGCTCATCTCACTTTATTGGCCGAGGGAGCCGGCGTACAGCTTCCGGGTCATGTGGCCAGCAGGACTAAGCTGCTTCTGGCGAACCAGAGCAGTGCACGGAAACGCCATTTACCTTCCCGCTGGAGTGGTACCTATTTATCTACTTGCACTTTGACGTGCTTTCGAACTGCTAGGTTGACAGGAGCTGGGACTGAGCAACGGGAGCTCACCCCGTCGCGGGGATTCGAACCGCTGACCTTCTGATCGGCAACCCCCAGGCTCTGTGGTTTAACCCACAGCGCCACCCGCGTCCCTGTATGGTATATACATATATATTTAAAAAGGACACGTGAACGTGCAATTAAAACCAACAGAGCAGACTTCCGGAGGCGGCGCGAACGACAATGGCGGTCCTCCTTGCTTGCTGAGGAGGAAGCTCCGCAGAAACGGGTCGTCCGCTACGGCAAAGCGGAGACCCGCACCGAAAAACCTCAGGCAGCAAGAGCCTGAGGACGTGGGACTCGGCGGGTGCCAGAAGCGGCCCCTAAAACGGAGAGGAGACCCCGTAAGGAGCCTCCGATCGTAGAGGGGGTTGCGGTGCTGTGAGTCAATCGCTATTCTGCGGAACGAAGCCGCGCAGCTGCTGTCGGTGAGCGCTGACCTTTCTTCCTGAAAAATTTTCGAATTAGAAGGTAACAACCCGTGAGTAAGAAAGGACCTTTACAATTTGAACCTAAAATTGAGGAAATTTGGCTAAAAGCGGAGCGAGGAGAACAGGAAGTCCGTCTTCCGCTGCTATTTAAACTTCAAAGCAAAAGAGCTGGAGGTGGAGTCGTTAAAGAGGCTTTTAAATAGACTGTTTTGAGCACCCATTGAAATTGTTTTTACGTAAAGAAAGGGCACAAGTTAACTACATGATTTATATATGGACTGTGTTTATCCTCTTCTTTTGGATTACAATTTATTGACTGTGAAACCCAGATACTTGGGCTGCCAGGAAGAGAGCTGTCAGTTTGCAGACTTAGCTACTTTAAAACTGGACTTGCAACAATCTAGGGCATTTGAACTTGCTACTTTGAATCATCAGCCGGTACTTGTCAGAATCACTGTAACACTGTTAACACCAACTCTGCTAAATTTTAACTACAGAAGGTCTTTGGATAAACTGAACTTTATTAGCCTGTTTACTTTTATTTTTGTTCCGGCTTCTCTCAATAAGAAATTTTAAGCCCCCCCCCCTAGAGGATTTTGGGCTTACAGCAGTGACACTATTTTACTTTCTCTTTACTTTCCTCCTATTCGACGGTGCTCTGGGGCTGCTGTATTCCCATGGGAACATCTGAATTTGACCTTGACTCAGAGATAAACTTGGAATGAGCGGTACAAGAAGAAGAGGACCAAGAACTAGACAAACAACCCTAACCTCAGCTTTATAGACACGTAGATCTTCTGTACCTACTTTGCCCTCAGCAGGGGGAGAAGAAAGTGTGCCTGGGCTGCCGTTCGAAGAAGGAACAGAGCAGCTACAATTGGAAGATATGGCCACAGGAGCAACTGCTGCAATTTTAGAGAAAATATATGAAAAATTGGAATCTTTGGACAAGAGAGTGGAATCTTTGGACAAGAAAGCTGATGAACAAACAGCTAAAATAGATCAAAACACAGCCTGTCTAAATAAAATAACTGGACAGGTAGCACAGAATGTACAAGCAATTGGAGAATTAACTGAGGCCACTATTGAAAATCGCAAATTAGCTGAGGCAACCAGCCAAAAAGTTGAAAATTTAGAACAAGAGGTAAAACCATTCTGCAGGCAAGTCGAAGGGCACCAGACGTATCTGTCCATGCTAGAATTGCGGAATCGGGAAAGTAATTTAAGATTAAGGTCAATACCAGAGGTTGAAGAAGGTAACTTAGCTGAGTTCCTGACCAAAGAATTTACCAAGTTCTGGCCTATCCAAGAGGAAAAGGACTTTAGAATTATATCGGCTTTTAGATTTGGAAAATTTGCAAGGAAAGACAAGCTTGATAATTTTGAGATCAAAGGAGGAAAGGGACAAGATATTAGGCTTACACTACGAAAAGTCACTGGACATTTTGGATAAAAGGGCTGAAATTTACAAAGATATCCCGAAACAACTGTTGAATCTTAGATCCGCCTACCTTGAACTGGTTGGATTGCTAAGGAGTAATTCAATCATCTTTAGGTGGGAATTTCCCCAGGGATTATCTTTCACTTTCAGAGGGAAGAAGGTTAAAATCAAAACACTTGAGGACAGAGACAAATTTTTGATTGTTCATGGAGAGGACCTTCAGAAAAGAATTGAAACACCCTTTGGGCCTGGAGCATCGGCTGTACCTTCACCCCCAGAACCTGGAGACCCAGAAAAAAAGACACCACCACCAGAACAATAACAGATTTATCCAGGATGTCTCTGCAACTTTTGAGCTGGAACATTCATGGTTGTAACTCCCTGGAAAAAAGGAGGAAGATATTTCATATATTAAAAAAGGAACAATTGGACATTATCTGTTTGCAAGAAACACATGTGACCAGGCTCCATAGGAAAGTGTTAATTAACAAAAGACTAGGCCAAGAATTTATTTCTTCGGACAAAGTAAAGAAGAGAGGAGTGGTGATTTATGCAAAGGAGAGCCTGGCACCTAAACTCTTATTCAAAGATGAACAAGGAAGAATTGTGGCAATTGAGATACAACATCAAGGAGAGAAATTTTTGATATTAGGAATTTATGCACCGAATGAGGGGAAATCAGAATTTTACAAGAAGTTGCATGAGAAAATTGAAAAGGGAACACAACAAAAATTGAAAAGGGAACACAACAAGGCTGCCCTATCTCCCCATTGTTATTCATTTCGGTCTTGGAGGTGCTCTTGAACATGATTAGGGGGGACCGGATGGTTGAAGGAATTCAGGTCGGAGAGAAACAATACAAATTGAAAGCGTTCGCAGATGACCTAGTTTTGACCCTACAGGAGCCAGAGCCAAGTACGAAAAAAGCATTACAATTGATCCAAGAATTTGGCCGGGTGGCAGGATTTAAATTAAACAAACAGAAAACTAAAGTATTGGGAAAGAACTTGACAGATACAGAGTCAGAATGGTTTCAGAAAGAGACAGAGTTAAATGTGGTTAAAAAAGTGAAATACCTAGGGGTAAATATAACATCAAAAAATCTAAATCTGTTTAAGGATAATTATGAGAAATGCTGGTCAGAAATTAAGAGAGATCTAGAAAGTTGGACAAGATTGAAACTTTCTTTGTTAGGCTGAATCGCCGCTGTAAAGATGAATGTATTGCCAAAAATGTTGTTTTTGTTTCAAACATTACAGATTGTGGATAAAACAGAATGCTTCCAGAAGTGGCAGAGAGATATTTCCAAATTTGTCTGGCAGGGCAAAAAGCCCAGAATCAAGTTTAAGATACTAACTGATGTGAAAGAAAGAGGGGGCTTTGCCCTGCCAGACTTAAGGCTGTATTATGAAGCAGCAGCTTTCTGCTGGCTAAAAGACTGGCTACTTCTGGAGGACACTGATGTATTGGATTTGGAAGGTTTCAACAATGCGTTTGGTTGGCATGCATATCTATGGTACGATAAGGCTAAGATTCATAAGGCTTTTAAGAACCATATTGTCAGAAAGGCAGTGTTTAATGTCTGGACAAAATATAAAGACTTATTGGAAAATAAAACTCCAAGGTGGCTTTCACCATTGGAAGCTAAGGCCCGAAAAAGACTCAATATGGAGGCCAAATGGCCAAAGTATTGGGAAATATTAGAAAAAGAAGGAGACAATTGGAAATTGCAGAGTCAGGAGAAAATGAAAGATAAAGTGCGAGATTGGTTACACTACGCCCAGATTAAAGAAGTTTTTAAACTTGATAAAAAATTAGGATTCCAGGTGGAAAAATCGAAATTAGAAACGGAATTGTTAGAGCCTAAGACCAAGGTACTTTCAAGAATGTACAACTTGCTGTTAAAATGGAACACACAAGATGAAACGGTTAAATCGGCTATGATAAAGTGGGCACAGGACATAGGGTATAATATTATGTTTGAGGACTGGGAAAAGTTGTGGACTACTGGGTTGAATTTCACTGCATGTAATGCTCTGAAAGAAAATGTAATGAAAATGATATATAGATGGTACATGACCCCAGTCAAACTTGCAAAAATATACCACTTGTCTGATAATAAGTGTTGGAAGTGTAAGGAAAATGAAGGAACGTTCTTTCACCTTTGGTGGACTTGCCCCAAGGTGAAGGCTTTCTGGGAAATGATATATAACGAACTGAAAAAGGTATTTAAGTATACCTTCCTTAAGAAACCAGAGGCCTTCCTTTTGGGTATTGTCGGCCAAGGGGTGTTAAAGAAAGACCGAACTTTTTTCATGTATGCAACAACAGCAGCAAGGATACTTATTGCTAAACACTGGAAAACCCAAGATCTACCCACACTGGAAGAATGGCAGATGCAACTGATGAACTACATGGAACTGGCTGAGATGACTGGCAGAATCCGAGACCTGGGAGAAGAAATCGTTGAAGAGGACTGGAAAAAAATTAAGCTTTATCTGCAAAAATATTGTAAACTGTATGAATGTTAAGCAGGATGCTTGATTTTAGACAAATTGGCACCATCAAAATAGATGAAGTAAATCATGAAGATAATTTAAATATAAGATGAAAAACCTATTTATTTTTTTTTAGATAATTATTAGGCTAAATTAAATTTTCTTTTGTAAGGATTGGAATAAACGTATCTAAAATTTGAAATATATTCGAAATTTGACAGTAAGGATGGAGATAAGGGAATAAATTGTTGTTTTAAGTGTATTAAACTAGAACGTAGGAGCGGGAGATGTGAGGAAGTCCAGAAGTGATAAGAAAATATGTGATATGCAATGTTATGTTCATCTTTTTTTTTACTGTAAATGAAAAATTCTTAATAAATATTTTAAAAATAAATAAATAAATAAAACCAACAGAGCAATCGGTGTGGAGGAAGAACATAAAGCACGGCAGCTGAGGCTTGGGGGGGGGGGCAGCATGTACACAGGGAGGGTTGTGCTGTGTGCCACAGTTGTGCACATGCAAGCACATTACGATGCCTGACTCCCATCCCACTTCTCTGCTGAGGCTGTTTATCGCCGTCCGTCGCCCTCCCGCTTCCCCCGGTCCTCTGTTGCCACACTGCTCTATGTACAGACGCATGATTCTCCTCCGGATCCAGCAGCTGTGCTGGGCTCTTTCCAGGCAATCCTCTAAGCTGGCGCTGGTTGGCGCGAGGCCCTGCTCGCTTCCCTTGCTGCTGTTGCTCCTTTCCAGGAGAGAGAGAGAGACCCAAGCTGTTCCCCAAAAGCTTTTCCGTTCAGCCTGCAGGCTGGGTCGACAAATTAAAACCCCTGACTGCTCCCATCTGGAGACTTTGCGCATGTGTTTGTGTGTGTGTACAAGAGAGAGAGAGAGATTGTGTGGAATAAAATGGGGCACAGGGAACAAAGCTGTCCTTCCCCCACTCCTTCGTAGGCAGATGCTCATAAACTCTCCCCAACTGTCCGTGTTTTACGAAGGATGTGTCTCTTTTTCGGAAAACGGCTTTTGGAGCTTTTACGCTGCCCCTTGTTGATGGCTGTGAACAGGGGCAGGTGAAACTGTCAATTTTGGTTTCTCCTGGCTCCCCGCCCCCCCCCCCAGTCTTGCATTCTGTTCTCCACACTGGTTTACAATTTTTAAAAAGCCTAGTAGTGTGATTTTCTCCTAAGAGATGCGTTTTTGAATTTCGTAGAATCCTGGGAGTCAGAAGGGACCATGAGAACCCTCTGCAAACACAGGATTCTTTTGCCCAGTGTGGGGCGTGAACCCACAACCCTGAGATTTAGAGTCTCATGCTCTACCAACCGAGCTATCCCAGGGATAAATAAATTTATTTATTTACTTCGTTCATATCCCACCTTTTTCTCAAGGTGGCCAAATGGGGATTTGAACCCGTGTCTCTTCCAGCTCTGAGTCTTGACACTCTAACCACTACTCCAAAACAGACATTTTTGCAACATTATTTTCCCCAAGGAAATGCATTGTCGTACATTGTTTTCCACTCATATATGCATTTCTACTCATATCCACAGTAAAGGTGCTGAGAGTTGTTGGGTCACCTCTATTCTCCTTAAAGGTAAAGGGACCCATGACCATTAGGTTCACTTGTGGCCGACTCTGGGGTTGTGGCGCTCATCTCGCTCATCTCGCTTTATTGGCCGAGGGAGCCAGCGTACAGCGGGTCATGTGGCCAGCAGGACTAAGCCGCTTCTGGCAGGAGCAGAGACCGAGCAACGGGAGCTCACCCCGTCGCAGGGATTCGAACAGCCGACCTTCTGATCGGCAAGCCCTAGGCTCTGTGGTTTAACCCACAGCGCCACGGAACTATAATTCCCAGAGTTCCCTGGGAAGAAGGGCTGATTGTTAAACCACTCTAGGAACTGTAGCTTTGTGGGTGGGTGGGAATAGGATTCATCTAACCAACTCGCAGGTGGCGCTGTGGGTTAAAGCCTCAGCGCCTAGGACTTGCCGATCGAAAGGTCGGCGGTTCGAATCCCTGCGGCGGGGTGCGCTCCCGCTGCTCGGTCCCAGCGCCTGCCAACCTAGCAGTTCGAAAGCACCTCCGGGTGCAAGTAGATAAATAGGGACCGCTTACCAGCGGGAAGGTAAACGGCGTTTCCGTGTGCGGCTCTGGCTCGCCAGAGCAGCGATGTCACGCTGGCCACGTGACCCGGAAGTGTCTCCGGACAGCGCTGGCCCCTGGCCTCTTAAGTGAGATGGGCGCACAACCCCAGAGTCTGTCAAGACTGGCCCATACGGGCAGGGGTACCTTTACCTTTACCTTTTTAACCAACTCTCAGCAGCCTTCCGAAAAATGTTTGCAAACCAGAACACTTACTTCTGGGTTTGCAGCGTTTGGGAGCCGATTTGTTCGACAACTAAGCCATTCAGGAACCAAGGTACCACTGTAATCTAATGGCCAAATGGCACCTTAAACCTAGGTTACGGTTCCCACAACTGAATATCTAGGCAACTTTCCCCTCCAATGAAACTTGTTGTTGTTGTTATTCTTGTTGTTACACATTTCATCTCAAAGCAGTTGAGAACACATCAAATAAAACCATCCAGAATAAAATAAATCTATAGAACATTTTTTTACAGATCCTTCACTAAGGGACATTTTGCATTCCCCAGTCGCCACCCTGGCACCCAGAGATCTCCACATGGTTGCAGTTTGACCCACACCAGGAGCAAAACGCGCCTGGCGCCTGGCTAATTTCTAACGCTGGGTGCAACTGTTTAAAGTTGTATGGTACTGCTTTCGATATATAGTGCAGATGGTACCAAACATGACAAAGTGATTAAACTTCTGCATTTGAGAAAGTAATCTATTTTTGCCATGCTCCATACACTGCTTTCATGGCATCAATACACAAGTACGGATTTCACATACCCACGCACACATTTTTCTATCTCCTAAATTGGCTTCTGTAATTTGCAGGACTGCGCTACGTAAGTGTAATGTATACAATACAGAGGTTTTAGCATCACTGTTCACCGTTTTTTAATACTAAAAAATATTTGTTTACACCTGGGATAGCTCAGCACAAAACTAAATCTTAGGGCTGTGGGTTCGCGCCCCACATTGTGTGAAAGATTCCTGCATTACAAGCAGGTTAGAGCATAGCTGCCAACTTTCCCCCTTTTTTTAAGGGAAATTCCCTTATTCCGAATAGGATTCCTTGCGAGAAAAGGGAAAAGTTGACAGCTATGGGTTAGAGTCAGATAAACCTTGTGGTCCCTTCCAATTCTACAGTTCTGTGATTCTAGGATTTTAGGACTCCCTGGACCTAATGGTCAGGGGTCCCTTTACCTTTACTCCCATAGAGACTACCTTAAAGGTAAAGGTAAAGGTACCCCTGCCCGTACGGGCCAGTCTTGACAGACTCTGGGGTTGTGCGCCCATCTCACTTAAGAGGCCAGGGGCCAGCGCTGTCCGGAGACACTTCCGGGTCACGTGGCCAGCGTGACATCGCTGCTCTGGCGAGCCAGAGCCGCACACGGAAACGCTGTTTACCTTCCCGCTGGTAAGCGATCCCTATTTATCTACTTGCACCCGGAGGTGCTTTCGAACTGCTAGGTTGGCAGGCGCTGGGACCGGGAGCGCACCCCGCCGCAGGGATTCGAACCGCCGACCTTTCGATCGGCAAGCCCTAGGCGCTGAGGCTTTAACCCACAGTGCCACCTGCGTCCACCTAGAGACTACCTTACACTGCGTTTAAAACCAAAATCGCATTTGGATAGAAACTGTTATTCAGGCGGCTAGTCCTAGTCTTTATAACCCTGGACCTTCTTCCAGAAGGCAGAAGCTGAAAGAGATCATTTCCAGGGTGCGCACTGTCCTGCGCTATCTCTGCAGCTTTCTTATGGCACCTGGAAGCATAGATTTGATCTAAGGTGGGAAGAGTGCACCCAATTATTCTCTCCGCAGTCTTTACAACCCTGGGCGGCATTGTTTTTCCCCCTGACCGTGCAGCTCCCAAACCACATTGCACCTTGAATCGGGCCCAGATACCAAGTGGAAATCAGAGTCTCAGAGAGAGAGAGGGAGAGAGAGAGAGCAGGAGAACGGACAGATCACGAAGGCTACCAATGAGGAACGAAAGCCGGGACCAGCCTGAACTTGCTGAAATATAAACCGGCCTGCTTCTGAGCAATGCACCCCTCCGAAAACACACACACACACACATGAGCATTCAAGCCCTGACTTTCTGGGAAGAATTTCTTTTAAGGCTTGTGTGGGTGGAGAATGTTTTAACAACACTTTAAAAAAAAGAAAGAAAGGAGTTGGGGTAAGGAAACCGACAGAAGAACATACCCTGGAGGTTTGAAAAACAAGTCGAGCTTAGAGGAACAAGTCGGAGCAAGCAGAGTGTTTTCCATCGCTCCGGGGCAGCTGAGCGATTCGGAAGAAGTGCGAGCAGCAGCATGGGTGCCTTCAACGTGTGCCCGCACATCAGATTGCCCCAGTCCCCACCACCACTGCGACACACGTAGAATCATAGAATTGAAAGGGACCTCCAAAGATCATCCAATCTAACCCCCACTGCAATGCAGGGATCTCAGCCAAAGAACCCAAGACAGATCCAGACTCTGCGTAAAAACCTCCAAGGAAGGAGAGTCCACAGTCTCCGGAGGGAATCCACTCCCCTGTCAAACAGCTGTCTGTCAAAAAGTTCTTCCTGGTGTTTGGACGGAATCTCCTTTCTTCTAAATTGAAGTGATTGGTTGGAGCGGGGGGGGGGAGAGTTTGCTCCACCTTCAATAATAATAATAATAATAATAATAATAATAATAATAATAATAATTTATTATTTGTACCCCGCCCATCTGGCTGGGTTTCCCCAGCCACTCTGGGCAGCTTCCATAGAAACCAAAAATACACTAAAATATCACAGATTAAAAACTGCCCTGAACAGGGCTGCCTTAAGATGTCCGGGCAGAACGATGGGGGTAGAGACGCTCCTTCAGGTATACTGGAACGAGGCCGTTTAGGGCTTCAAAGGTCAACACCAACACTTTGAATGGTGCTCGGAAACGTACTGGGAGCCAATGTAGGTCTTTCAAGACCGGTGTTATGTGGTCTCGGTGGCCGCCCCCAGCCACCAGTCTAGCTGCCGCATTCTGGATTAGTTGTAGTTTCCGAGTCACCTTCAAAGGTAGCCCCATGTAAAGCGCATTGCAGTAGTCCAAGCGGGAGATAACTAGAGCATGCACCACTCTGGCGAGACAGTCCGCAGGCAGGTAGGGTCTCAGTCTGCGTACCAGGTGGAGTTGGTAGACAGCTGCCCTGGATACAGAATTGACAACTTTGGGAAGTGGCTCTCCTATCTCCTCTCAGTCTCCTCTTTTCCAGGCTAAACATATCCGGCTCCTTCAACCATTCCTCATATGGCTTGGTTTCCAGACCCTTTGCCATCTTGGGCTCCCCTCCTCCTACTCATGACATATACATTTTTATAGTGTGTGGTGTTTTTTTTTTGGGGGGGGGGGAGGACCAAAGTAGATATGGGCATTAGAAACACACACACACACACACACACACACACACACACACACACACACAACTGATGGTGTCTCTTGGAATGACATTTCCAAGATGGCGGCTTCAAATACTTTTCGCTTACTCTCTCAGCCCTGATGGCGACGTTAAGGTGTGTAGAAATGTCTACAGTATGTTACCTGAAAGCATGAAAGCCACACCCACACCCCCAAAATTTATCCTTTCTTTTGCTTTCTCCCTCTCAAGTAACCAATCTTTCTTTCAGGGGTGGTAATAATAATAATAATAATAATAATAATAATAATAATAATAATAATAATTTATTTATTTATACCCCGCCCTTCCCGGTTCAGAAAACCGGGCTCAGGGCAGCTAACAACAAATTTAAAACGCTTAACTGGTGCAACAAAAAACAGCATAAAATACAGTATAAAATGTGAATAACAATAAATTCAGAATTCAAAAACCAATTTAGGGGGGGAAATCCATCCAATAAACATTAGATCATAGAATCATAGAATCCTAGAGTTGGGAGAGACCACAAGGGCCATCGAGTCCAACCCCCTGCCAAGCAGGAAACACCATCAGAGCACTCCTGACATATGGTTGTCAAGCCTCTGCTTAAAGACCTCCAAAGAAGGAGACTCCACCACACTCCTTGGCAGCAAATTCCACTGTCAAACAGCTCTTACTGTCAGGAAGTTCTTCCTAATGTTTAGGTGGAATCTTCTTTCTTGTAGTTTGGATCCATTGCTCCGTGTCCGCTTCTCTGGAGCAGCAGAAAACAACCTTTCTCCCTCCTCTATGTGACATCCTTTTATATATTTGAACATGGCTATCATATCACCCCTTAACCTCTCCTCTGATCACCACTAGATGATTACCACTACAGTGGTGCCTCGCAAGACGAAAAGAATCCGTTCCGCGATTCTCTTCGTCTAGCGGTTTTTTCGTCTTGCGAAGCAAGCCCATTGATGGCTTAGCGGATTAGCGCTATTAGCGGCTTTTAGCGGCTTATCAGCTTAGCGGATAAGCAGATAAGCGGCTTAGAAAAAGGGGGGGGGGAGGAAAAAAAAGTCGGAAAAACTCGCAAGACACTTAGTCTTGCGAAGCAAGCCCATAGGGAAATTCGTTTTGTGAAGCGCCTCCAAAACGGAAAACCCTTTCGTCTAGCGGGTTTTTCGTCTTGCGAGGCATTCGTCTTGCGGGGCACCACTGTATTTTGGCCAGCGAGGAGACCAGGGGAGAATTAGCTGTGGGATCCCAGAGCGGGTAATCTTCATAAAAAGGGGAGGGGGAGGGAAGGAAGGGGAAGTCTACAAAAGGTTTCTGGAAGAGAAGACATCCTATTTTGTCAAGAGGCTGCCACAGAAAGTTTTCCTGAGGGCCAAAAGTTGGGCAGGCCTCCTCTGCCTCTTACACATCAAAAAGACCCAAGTCCCCTTCCAGCTTCCTCTACTCCACGACCTCTGTGTTGACCCCCACATCACCAGACTCGTTCTCCTACCGCAAGATCTGCCTTGCCTACCTGGTTTCTGGGCTCGCTTCTCCTTCTGAAGCAGCAACAAGCCGAGCCTTGACCTTCCCTGAAGGCCGCCCAAGGCACAAACGCTGCACCCAAAACACAACAAAATCCACAGAAACTAACGGATGCAAGGGAGCTGCATCCTTTTCGCTGTAATGGGTCTCTTCCTCCAAAGATGACTAGACTTGAACGCAACCCCAAGCCCTTGCATCAAACCTATATAAAAAATTCTAGCTGGTCCCTTAAGATCGCTAATCATAGAAATGTAGATTTGGAAGGGACCCTGAGGATCGAGCCCCAAGCAATGCAAGAATATGCAGCTGGCCCATTGCCATTATCTAAGGAACTGAGCTGGCCTCAACCATTTTACCACTCCAGCTGTTAAAACTGTGCTCTGGCTAGTTACTGAGCAACTGGTCTTAGACCAGGCATAGGCAAACTCGGCCCTCCAGCTGTTTTTGGGACTACAACTCCCATAATCCCCAGCTAACAGGACCAGCGGTCGGGGATGATGGGAGTTGTAGTCCCAAAATATCTGGAGGGCCGAGTCTGCCTGTGCCTGTCTTTGATCCTGCCCTGATCTATGCAGAGAGGGATGGATCTGGTTATGGAGAAAGGTCTTCTCCAGCCCAAGACCTTTCACAGTTCCTGCCACTCAGCTTAGACAAAGGGTGGAGAACCTCTAGCCCAAGGGTCAGCCAACTTTTTCAGCAGGAGGCCAGTCCACTGTCCCTCAGACCTTGTGTGGGGCTGGACTAGATTTTGAAGAAGAAAAAATATGAACCAATTCCTATGCCCCACAAATAACCCAGAGATGCATTTTAAATAAAAGGGCACATTCTACTCATGTAAAAACACGCTGATTCCCGGACCGTCCGCGGGCCGGATTGAGAAGGCGATTGGGCTGGATCCGGCCACCGGGCCTTACTTTGCTCTAGCTCTCCAGACATTTCTGGACTTTGACTCCCATCACACACCAGCTGTGATTCTTGGACTGGGCAGGGGCTCGGCTAGATGACTCTTTGGGTCCCTTCCAGCTCTACCACTCTAGGATCACCGAAAGTCCAGTGGAGGCTGGCTCACCTGCCTGCCATCTGGCCTACAACCGGTCCAGGAAATGGCAACACCTGTTGGTTTCCTCCTCCTTAGTCTCAGTGTTGCTCCTTGTAGTATTCAACATGGAGGAGAAAACCAGAATGGGTTGGCTCCACCCATCACTGGGTGTGGCGCCACCTACAGTTCAGCTCCCTGCCTGCTGCCCCACCAGTCCCCATGTGCACCAGAGGTACCACCGCAGGGGTCCAAAATAACAGTAGAGTTCCACATGGCACACTGGATTTTATCAAGCTCCACCGATACAACTATCTAGGTCAAAGAGGCCAACACAGTGGAGTTCTGATGCTCAGCGAATCCAGACAATTGGTCATGCTGGCTGTCATGGGAGTGTTCCAGTCAGTAAACACACAGCTCAAAGTTGGAATAGTTTGTGGGGGTTTTTAAGCAAAAAGAGGATCCCCACAGACTTGTTTTGAATGTCAGGCCTAATGAGAACTTGGTAGGTCTTGCCCCAAGGATCTGTTGCCTCCTCACAGCCATCTAAGTCCCATCCCCTCCAGGGCTTTTCCCAAGCAATCAGAGACTGTGCTTTAAAGGAAGACAACCTCTGCTCTGCTCTTTTCATGCCTCTCCTGGTTCTGGGAGACCGGTGGGAAGGGCAGCTAGTTGCAGCAGGAGGCTTCCTCTCCAGCCGGCCTCATCTCTGTCTCTTGGCTGCCCTCCTCTCCTGCCGCTTGAGACTGGACTTCTCCCTACTCACTAAGCCCTGTTACCTCGTCCGCTTCCAACACCTCCTGTCCCTAGTCTGCTCCCTCTTCTCCCTCCACAACACAGAGCTGCTTCAGAAGATGAACGGACGTGGGAAAAGGTTCCCTAGCTTTTGAACTTTCGCCGTAGACAAATAGCAAACGTCACACCACTGTCTCGAGTCGGGCTTCTTGGAAACCCATCATTACAGGTCTTTTCTCGCTGAGATGCCACCACTGATTCATTATTTGGTTTGGGCTCCGGGCAGACCACTGTTGTCTTTTTTAAAATAGCAGGTCGGAAAACCCTTTGTTAGGATTTGAAAGGAGAAGAAGCTTACAATTTTCGATTCGGGTTCAGCCAAAACACTGGTTTGTAGCCCATGAGCCCCCGTTACGTCATAGGGCGGCCGTGTGGGCACAAGGAAAGAACGAACGTTTCAATTTAGTTGGAGCCAGTGCGGTGGGAAAAACATGACCAAGAACACAGCCCTCGTTGGTGGACATCATTTCTGAATGCCTCACGTTGCCAGGAAGGAGATTAAGAAAGGCTGTGTTTGGACACTAATTTTGTGAGGGCAGCTTTGGATCAGAAGCAGCCCCCGTGTCCCAAGCCACAACATTCCCCAGAATCCTCAGCAGCTCAACAAAGGTTCCGCTGTGCTAGCAGAGCTTCCTCAGGAGTTGAGCTGATGTCGGGGGAAAGTTTCCCAGCTTTTGAAACACAGCGAACGCCACACCACTGTTTTGAGTTGAAACGGCATGATGCACTGCAGGGTCCGTCTTACATCAGATCCCAACCAAGTTTCCCTACAGGTAATAGAATCATAGAATTGTAGAGTTGGAAGGGAAGCCCAAGAATCATCTAAGTCAGGGGTCGGCAAACGAAGGCCCGCGGGCTGGATCAGGCCCGATTGCCTCCAAGATCCAGCCCGCTGACTGTCCGTGGATCAGTGTTGGGGTTCTGTTTGTTCGGGCTGTGCAATTTTTTCCTGCGCCATTCCATTCCTTCGCCTCTCCCTCTCACACACTGCAGCGGCGCCTCCTCCCTCCCTCCTCCCGGCTTCTCCCTGCCCTGCCTAGAGAAGGAAAGGGGCAGCTGAGCTGAGTGCCATTTTAAGCAGCCCCTCTCGGGAGCCACTCCACTGCCACTGCCCTGGTGCTCCTGTGGGCCAGAGAGCAGAGTGGACGAGCTCACTCTGCATACCCATGAGAAGCAGTAGTGGCGGCAGCGGCAGCCCCTGGGAAGGTAAGCGCAGTGGCTGGGGTAGGGGAGGAGGACTACTTTCCCCCCACCTCTTCTTCCAGCTCCCCCCCCCCCACGGCGCCGCTTCTCCAGCCTGCCACAAGGTTTGAGGGACAGTGGACTGGCCCGCAGCTAAAAAACTTTGCCGACTACAGTCTTCCATGAACACGGTTTTAACAGTGAGTCCGTAAGTGACTGTGGAGGCCAATTCTGGATCCATACGTCCTTCCACAGTGGGGACATTGGCTTCTGGGCAGGAGTTGATCACGGTGAGGGTTTGCCAAGCATGCCTTCCTCTTAGCACGTTTCTCCCTTTCGTCCTGAGTTCAAGCGTCTTCAAAGCCCATGACACCTTTGGTCAAGGCTGTTCTCCATTTGCAGCGCTCGCAGGCCAGTGTTTCCCAGTTGTCGGTGTTCACGCTACATTTTTTTAGATTTGCCTTGAGAGAGTCTTTGAACCTCTTTTGTTGACCACCAGCATTATGCTTTCCATTTTTAGGTTCGGAATAGAATAGTACAGTGGTACCTCGGGTTAAGTACTTAATTCGTCCTGGAGATCCGTTCTTAACCTGAAACTGTTCTTAACCTGAAGCACCACTTTAGCTAATGGGGCCTGCCGCTGCTGCTGTGCCGCTGCGCAATTTCTGTTCTCATCCTGAAGCAAGGTTCTTAACATGAGGTAATATTTCTGGGTTAGCGGAGTCTGTAACCTGAAGCGTATGTAACCTGAAGCGTATGTAAGATGAAGCATATGTAACCCAAGGTACCACTGTACTGATCTAAGTCCAGCCCCTACAATGAAGGATTCCTGTCCCAGCCTTCCCCAGGGAAAACTTGTACCACCAACCTTATGCTTAAGAGCCACATGCGCTTAACAACAACAACAACAACAACAACAACAACAACAATAATAATTTATTTATACCCTGCCCATCTGGCTGGGTTTCCCCAGCCACTCTGGGCAGCTTCCAACAGAAAATGCAATAACTATTAAACATTAAAAGCTTCCCTAAACAGGGCTGCCTTCAGATGTCTTCTAAAAGTCTGGTAGTTGTTGTTCTACTTTGACATCTGGTGGGAGGGCGTTCCACAGGGCGGGTGCCACCACCGAGAAGGCCCTGTGCCTGGTTCGCTGCAACTTGGCTTCTCGCAGGGAGGGAACCGCCAGAAGGCCCTCGGCGCTGGACCTCAGTGTCCGGGCAGAACGATGGGGGTGGAGACGCTCCTTCAGGTATACTGGACCGAGGCCGTTTAGGGTTACCCATTGCGCCACCTGAGGGCATGCGCTTGACTCCAGCACACACACAGCTCTGCACCCCTCAGCACCGGCCTCACAGCAGAGCCGGCCCCGAGTAAGGCAAGCCAGCAAGCAAAAAAATCAAGGGCACATGCCCCCCCACCAGGCAACAAAACCGCAATGCTAGAAATAAGGTTTCCTGAGAAAACAGAAGGGAAGAAGAATGCCACTTGGGAGCAAGGGACCAAGGTCAGTCCTCGAAGGGGTCAGAAACAGAGCCCTCTGACACCCGAGTCAGCTGCTTGCTCCAAGGAAGAGAGAAACTATTTTTGAAAGGAAGGCCGGGAGATTAGGAGAGGCAAGGATGATTGCTTTTTCTAATCCAGCAAACTATCGTGAAAGAGGATGCCTACTTCCTAAAAGCAGCTCAGTGACAGCCACACGAGACCATCTCAGCAACCGTCTTAACGCTTCCTCCCTGGCAGAGAGGAGATTTAAAGCACAAACCGCATTATCATCCGCTTGTTATAGAGGAAGGGTATTCTTCCATACAGCCTGGTCTTGTGTGTGTGTTTCCCGCCACCCCATTTTATTTTATTTTTTTATAATAATATTTATTAAAGTTTCAAAAAAAATTACAAAAATGAAAAAAGAAAAAGAAAACAAAAAATACAAAGTACAGAAAAAATAAAAAAGCAATTAAAACATTTCAATCTTTCCATGTCTTATCTTTCATTTACTTATTTCCCTGGCCTCCTCACACCTCCCTCTTTTGTATTCTAGTTCAATAGTTGTTTCAGCAAGTCCTTACCCTTTTTGCATTTGTCTTGATATTTTATCGTAATATATTATAACTTTACATTTTTACATGTTAACAATCCATTTTTACGTACCCCTTAACAACATTATTGCTAAAACCACTTAGCTTCATTCCAACCTCCCTCTAACATTCCTTAATTTTACAGTGTTTCTGTAAATAGACTTTAAATTTCTTCCAATCTTCTTCTACTGACTCTTCTCCCTGGTCTCGGATTCTGCCAGTCATTTCCGCCAGTTCCATGTACTCCATCACCTTCATCTGCCATTCTTCCCAGGTGGGTAGATATTGTGTCTTCCAATATTTCGCGATGAGTATTCTTAGTGCTGTTGTTGCATACATAAAGAAAGTTCTATCCTTCTTTGGCACCAATTGGCTGACCATGCCCAGGAAAAAGGCCTCTGTTTTTTTCAAGAGAGTATATTTAAATACCTTTTTCATTTCATTATAAATCATCTCCCAGAAAGCCTTAATCCTTGGGCACGTCCACCAAAGGTGAAAGAATGTTCCTTCAGTCTCTTTACATTTCCAGCATTTATTATCAGGCAAATGATAATAAATTTTTATTCCGCCACCCCATTTTGCTGCTTTGCGATGCGCTGGGCATGGGTCCAGACCGTTCCAACTTTCCGCTCCCAGTGACAAAGTCACGGGAGCATTCAATAAGTTTAGCAGAGTTAAGGCTCTGGCAGAATTCGCACCGGCACCAGAGGCGGGCGAAGGTCACTAGCTTAAATGGTTTTGGAAGGGGACTGGACACTTTCACAAAAGAGGAGAGGCCGACTCGTCGGGATAACAGCCAGAGGAAGTGGAATGTCCATGTTGAGAGTCACTTACAATTATTGATTGCATATATGTAGGTATGTAGGGATGCGGGTGGCACTGTGGGTTAAACCACAGAGCCTAGGGCTTGCCGATCAGAAGGTCGGCAGTTCAAATCCCCGTGACGAGGTGAGCTCCCGTTGCTCGGTCCCTGCTCCTGCCAACCTAGCAGTTTGAAAGCATGCCAAAAAGTGCAAGTAGATAAATAGGTACCACTCTGGCGGGAAGGTAAATGGCGTTTCTATGCGCCGCTTTGGTTTCGCCAGAAGCAGCTTAGTCATGCTGGCCACGACCCGGAAGCTGTACGCTGGCTCCCTCGGCCAATAAAGCAAGATGAGCGCCACAACCCTCATATCAATCCTGTGAGGTAGGTCAGGCTGCGGGTAGGTGACTGGCCCAAGCTCACCCAGCGTGAGCTTCCTTGTGGGTGTGAATTTGAACCCCGGTCTTCCAGGTCCTAGCCCAGGGATAGGCAACCTAAGGCCCAAGGGCTGGATCCGGCCCATTCACCTTCTGGATCCGGCCCAATTGCCTTCTAAATCCGGCCCGCGGACGGTCTGGGAATCAGTGTGTTTGTTTATTCCTTGTTTGTTTGTTTTTATGTTCTCAAAATGTCGCTTAAATCTGCAGCTTGTTGGGTATTGTTATTTCACAATGTAAGCCTCCCCACCTGTAATTAAGGGCATGGCAGCAGACCTGACCGACCGTAAAGGTAAAAGGTAAAGGGACCCCTGACCATTAGGTCCAGTCGTGACCGACTCTGGGGTTGCAGAGCTCATCTTGCCTGACCGACCGTACAGGGTTGTAAATAAACTCACAATCACATCCAACACAGTCCCGTCATGAGGTGGGCAAGGGTGCTGTTAGAGGTTGTGGGTTTTTTGTTTGGAAGGAGTGGGGAGAATGTAAAGAAAAAGAAGGTACATTTTATCATATGTGGTGGACCTGCCCCAAGGTGAAAGACTTCTGGGAGATGATTTATAATGAACTGAAAAAAATGATGAAATATACATGTATTAAGAAACCAGAGGCCTTTCTTCTTGGAATAATAGGTTTGGAATTGCCCAAGAAAGATGTTAGATTGTTTTTGTATGCCACAACTGCTGCTAGGATTTTGTTGGCCAAAAATTGGAAAACACAAGAAGTGCCAACAGTGGAGGAATGGCAGATGAAGATGATGGACTTTTGGGAGCTAGCCGACCTGACCGGAAGAGTCCGCGACCAGAAGGAGGAGGAGTACCAGGAGAAATGGATGAAATTTAAAGACTATTTAGCTAAATATGCTAAGATAACTTAAATAGAAATACTTGCAAATACCAGATTGGTTTAGGATTTAAATATGTGATGTTATAGAATAAAATGTCTAAAGTTAATATGAAAAGGAAATTTTATGAGAAATTAGTTTTGGAAAACTGTTACAACGATATACATTGAAACTCAGCCAGGGGGATTTGAGGAAGTCACCTAACAATGTTAATAATCGTGGAACAATTATAGTTAGGATTTATGTTTGTTTGTTTATAAATTTGGAAAATCAATTAAAAAAATGGGGGGGGGGAATGGATGGAGTGGGGAGGAAAGCAGGCATTTTGCCCCCCCCCCCCTCGTTGAAGCAACTGGAGACTTTTAAGAGCACAGAAGTCAATGAGAAGCCCCGAGTCGCAGGGAGACATCAAGTCTGCTCAAGGAAAATCAATGCAGTATCAGATTTTACTCATCACTTTGCCAAACTAGGGAGGAAGAGGAGGAGAAGATGCCAGAGGGATATTTCTGTGCGCTTGTGTCAAAAGGAGAGGGTGCATCTGTAGAAGGGTTTTGATGGAGAGAGCCAAGGCATGCGGGCAATTATTATTTTCTATTGTTGCTATCAATGTATGGAAGTGAGAGCTGGACCATCAAGAAGGCTGATCGCCGAAGAATGGATGCTTTTGAATTCTGGTGCTGGAGGAGACTCTTGAGAGTCCCATGGACTGCAGGAAGATCAAACCTATCCGTTCTGAAGGAAATCAGCCCTGAGTGCTCACTGGAAGGACAGATTCTGAAGCTGAGGCTCCAAGACTTTGGCCACCTCATGAGAAGAGAAGACTCCCTGGAAAAGACCCTGATGTTGGGAAAGATGGAGGGCACAAGGAGAAGGGGACGACAGATGAGATGGTTGTACAGTGTTCTCGAAGCTACCAGCATGAGTTTGACCAAACTGTGGGAGGCAGTGGAAGACAGGAGTGCCTGGCGTGCTCTGGTCCAGGGGGTCACGAAGAGTTGGACACGACTAAACGACTAAACAACAACAACAACAACAACAAAATTTCTTGAGGGCCAAAATACACCTGTTCAGCATGCATAAGGTCCCAGTTTCAATTTCCCGGTATCTTCAGGTACGGCTGGGCATACTTATTTCATTTATTTATTTATATTTCATTTATAACTGCGGACAATGCCAACGCCAATGGCCCAACGTGGTACAAAGCTGCTTCACGCCTTCCTTTATCCAGAATCATGTGGACTGGAATCTTAACTTTGCTTTAGGAAAAAGGAGCACAGCTTGCTCCCCCAGTCCCCAGTGGTTTCTCCAGCTAGGCTTGGGGCAGGCTCCCCACCCCTTCCTGAAAATCAGCCAATTGGGGGGGGACGGACGATACTGAACCCAACAGACCAGTGGGCTGATTCAGTGTAAGGCAGTTTCCAAGGTCGGCTAATACCCAATGCTTTCGGCCGTCCGCTGAAGACACACTCCTCCTTTCCTTCGCAACGGCGTTCGCATCCCAACATCTGGGCTGGGCTGTAATCGCTGCAGTGGAGGCCCCCAAACACCCCTGGAGAACTGACAAAGATCTGTGGGGCCACTGTTTCTAATTAAATCCTATATATATATATATTATATTATATTTATATTCATTCATTCATTCCCTAGGAAATGGTTTATTCATTAGCCGGCTTTCCATTCAATCTCTCCATCCGAGGCCCAGCAGACGAGACAGGGCAACGCAGCCGGGGTTAGAGGACAGGGAATGTGCAGAGAGATAGAAGATTTTCAAAGGGGTGGGGTGGGATTTCCCATCTTTCACCGCACCCCCCACCCCCTTTTCTCCCTCCACCCCGCATTTTGGATTACCGGCTGGCTCTGTTAATTCAATAACCTGCCATATAATTACTCCATAATAAACCGCTATTATCCTAACATTCGCTCAACAGCTGCGATAGCCTTAAAGAGCTGGGAGGAGGGTCCCGGGGGGGGCTGGGGGCGGGGATTTGGGGCAACCTTCTGTCGGCTGGCAGAGTGGGGCATCCCACTGAACCCGCCCTCCGCGTAGAGAATCGAAGAAGCAGCATGGAAATTAGTCAAGGGCTCAAAGAACCCGCCTTTAATGCAGGCTTGTAAAGCGTCTCGCGTGGCTCTTAGTTTGCGCCAAGGTTTTTGTTAAAAGCCTGAGAACAGTTTGTTTCCGTTCCTTCTTTGGAGCTTCAAAGGTAAAGGGACCCCTGACTGTTAGGTCCAGTCGTGGCCGACTCTGGGGTTGCAGCGCTCATCTCGCTTTATTGGCCGAGGGATCTGGCGTACAGCTTCCGTGTCATGTGGCCAGCATGACTAAGCCGCTTCTGGCGAACCAGAGCAGCGCACGGAAACGCCGTTTACCTTCCCGCCGGAGCGGTACCTATTTATCTACTTGCACTTTGACGTGCTTTCGAACTGCTAGGTGGGCAGGAGCAGGGACTGAGCAACAGGAGCTCACCCTGTTGCGGGGATTCGAACTGCCAACCTTCTGATCACCAAGCCCTAGGCTCTGTGGTTTAACCCACAGCGCCACCGGCGTTTTACTGCTCCACAAAGGACCTCAGGACGTGCTCGTAGCCCCGGCAAAGATCTGCATCTGGGAGGATGGAGGATCAAAGCCCATGCTTTCAACTGCTGTGCTTGGCCTGCCACGCTGCTCGGTAATCCAAGTGCGTGGGTGGAAGTTTTTAAGTGCAAATAAGCAAGGAACCAGCTTCTTCCTGGACCTCAGTTTTCTCCATCTGTGAAATGGGAATATGGATGAACCAGCGCTTTGGGAAGTGAACGTGTTAAGTGCCTGTGCAAACCTTAGCACAGAGATGTTCCCAATAGCCTTCCAGTTTCTCTTTGGCCACAGAATCACAAGAGTTGGAAGGGACCCCGAGGGTCATCTAGCCCAGCCCCCGGCAATGCAGGAATCTCAGCTAAAGTATCCAGGACAGATGGTCAGCCAACCTCTGCTTAAAAACCTCTGAGGAAGGAGAGACCACAGCCTCCAGACACAGACTGTTCCACTGTCAAACAGCTCTTACTGTCAGAAAGTTTAGTCAGAATCTCATTTCTCGTAACGTGAAGCCATGGGTTCGAGTCCTACCCTCGAGGGCAGGAGAAAACAAGCTTGCTCTACCATCTTCTGCTCTGGTCAGACCTCACCTGGAGTACTGTGTCCAGTTCTGGGCACCACAGTTCAAGAAGGACACGGACAAACTGGAACGTGTCCAGAGGAGGGCAACCAAAATGGTCAAAGGCCTGGAAACGATGCCTTATGAGGAACGGCTAAGGGAGCTGGGCATGTTTAGCCTGGAGAAGAGGAGGTTAATGGGTGATAGGATAGCCATGTTCAAATATATAAAAGGATGTCACATAGAGGAGGGAGAAAGGTTGTTTTCTGCTGCTCCAGAGAAGCGGACACGGAGCAATGGCTCCAAACTACAAGAAAGAAGATTCCACCTAAACATTAGGAAGAACTTCCTGACAGTAAGAGCTGTTTGACAGTGGAATTTGCTGCCAAGGAGTGTGGTGGAGTCTCCTTCTTTGGAGGTCTTTAAGCAGAGGCTTGGCAACCATATGTCAGGAGTGCTCTGATGGTGTTTCCTGCTTGGCAGGGGGTTGGACTCGATGGCCCTTGTGGTCTCTTCCAACTCTATGATTCTATGATCTTCCATGTGACCGCCCTTAAGATATTTGAAGATGGCTCTCATATCTCCTCTCACTTTCCTCTTTCCCTGGCTAAACATACCCAGCTCCTTCGACCGTTCCTCATACAGCTTGCTTTCCAGACCCTTCATCATCTTTGGTTTCCCCCCACCTTCCAGCTTGTCCATATCCTTCTTTAAATGGGGTGCCCAGAACTGGGCAAAGGATTCCAGGTGTAACACACGACCCTTAAGGTAGAATATCTGTAAAACCAAACACACCCTGCGTAATTTTTCCCATTTAAAGCTTCTCCAACTCACCTCTCAGAGCCTTGCCATCCTATTGTACCGACCTAGGCAGTACACACGTCCGAGTTTCATTTAGGCTGCGATTTGGGCTCCTATTTACGGGCTTCGGGGCTTGTTCAGAAACAAGGAGGAGAGCGTGCCTCGTAGATCTCGAACACACGCAGATCTTGGCATGCCGTTAATATTCAGGAAAATTTGGGGTGAGTCAACCAACCGCTTGACAATGGGTGGGGCAGAGATTAACGTCTGGTATTGCAAAACCGTTTAAAAAAATAAAATAAAAAGTTTTGGGGTTTTTTTTTTAAAGAATGGAGCCACCTTTGGGGTGTTTTCGAGTTTGAATATGAAACGCGGATCGGTCGGTAATCTCGCGGCACGTTTGGCTGGGCGCGCACCAGAGTCTACAGCAATTAAGGAGGAATAATTGCTGCAGGAATCCATCGACTGCAAGTAATTTGTGCAGCCAACAAGCCCAGGAACACACTCCCTGCTTAACAGGGATGCTTAAACTCCAACCTTGATTAGTTGGGGGGGGGGGAGCAAGAAGGGGGGGCGGGAAACAAGGTTGAAGTGGTTTCTAAGCACCGAAAGTGTCGAAAATGAAGAACGTGTCGCTGGCTTTGCAGAGAACACACCAGGTCAGGATCCGAAGATATAAAGAAAAGGCGGAGAATCTTTTACCTGTGTTCCAGACGCACCTTTTATCCCCCATCCAGGTTAAGCAAGAAGCATTATCGGTGGTTCAAAGGGGTCAACCCCAGCCTAGCGAAATGTGGACCAGGAAGGTGTCAGAAGGGCGGCCCAGGAAGAGTTCCAAGGGCCAGGTAAAGAAGTCCAGGGGGCCACATTGGGTAATGTTTGCTGGCATTCTGGCCAGCTTTCTGGGTCTTGCTTCTCCCTAGGTGCATGAGAGCCGGATCGGGCCAAAGGCCCATCTGCCTCAACATCCTGTTCTCATCTGGACAACCAGACACCCAGAACGGGAAGCCGGGAAGCTGGAGCAGAGCACCAGAGACCTCTCCCGTCCTGCATTTGCCAGGTATTCAGAAGCACAGAAGCATAGAACTGCAAAGTCGGAGGGGACCTCAGGGGTCATAACTGGAGTCAGAGGATCCGCCTTTTCACCCAGACAGACTGTCCGTCTTGATCAGTGCGGTTTTAAGTATTTCCAAGTATTTCCACTGGAAGGACAGATTGTGAAGCTGAGGCTCCAGTACTTTGGCCACCTCATGAGAAGAGAAGACTCCCTGGAGAAGACCCTGATGTTGGGAAAGATGGAGGGCACAAGGAGAAGGGGGCGACAGAGGACGAGATGGTTGGATAGTGTTTTCGAGGTTACCAGCATGAGTCTGACCAAGCTGCGGGGGGCAGTGGAGGACAGGAGTGCCTGGCGTTCTCTGGTCCATGGGGTCACGAAGAGTCGGACACGACTAAACGACTAAACAACAACAACAACAAAGTATTTCCAGTTTTGTGTTGTTTTATCAGTAGGCGTAAGTAACCTGCAGTTCTGACCGATATGCTGAGATAATAATAATAATAATTTATTATTTATACCCTGCCCATCTGGCTGGGCCTCCCCAGCCACTCTGGGCAGCCCCCAACAAAATATCAAAACCCAGCAATACATCAAACATTAAAAGCTTCCCTAAACAGGGCTGCCTTCAGATGTCTTCTAAAAGTCTGGCAGTTGTTGTTCTCTTTGACATCTGGTGGAAGGGCGTTCCACAGGGCGGATGCCACCACCGAGAAGGCCCTCTGCCTGCTTCCCTGTAACTTGGCTTCTCACAATCAGGGAACCGGCAGAAGGCCCTCAGAGCTGGACCTCAGTGTCCGGGCAGAACGATGGGGGTGGAGATGCTCCTTCAGGTATACTGGACCGAGGCCGTTTAGGGCTTTAAAGACCAACAATTTGAATTGTGCTCGGAAACGTACTGGGAGCCAATGCAGATCTTTCAGGACCGGCCACTCCCAGTCACCAGTCTAGCTGCCGCATTCTGGATTAATTTCAGTTTCCGGGTCACCTTCAAAGGCAGCCCCACATAGAGCGCATTGCAGTAGTTCAAGCGGGAGATAACCAGAGCATGCACTACCAGAGTGAGGCAGTCCGCGGGCAGATAGGGTCTGAGCTACATTAGTAGTGTTTGGAGTATTTTTTTTTTTTTTTTTGCAGGTGACTTGAGACTCTCTCCAAAGATCAAGGCATCTCCCTGGATTTTTTCTGCTTTGTTTTTGTTAAACACTTACAGTATTGAACGAGTTCTGCTACCGTTGTAAACTACCGCAGTAAAAAAATAAAAAAGTTCGTTACAATGGTCCATAAACTTTAGTGCAATACAGAAACATATCGAACAGGAAATTTTATTTCGTCGTGAATGGCGGATGAACCCCATCACGGGGGCAGCGGAGAAGCAATTTTGTTCAGGTCACCGGAAAATTAAACTCCCCCCCAAAAAAACTATCCAAGCTCACCTTGTAGAAAAAACAGTGATAAACACTGTTTCCTGCATTCTACCATGTACCAGTGTGACCTATGGCTAGAAAAAAAGAACGGAGACATGTAGAGAAACATGTAGCGTGGCTCCGTCACACTCTGGGGTGACCAAGAGACAGATGCAAGGGGTGGAGACATGGAAATAAATGGGTGGGGCTGCACAGGTAGAGAATCCTAGGAAAGAAAGTGTTGGTGGAGCAAAGTTAAAGTAAAGGTAAAGGGACCCCTGACCATGAGGTCCAGTTGTGGCCGACTCTGGGGTTGTAGCGCTCATCTCACTTTATTGGCCGAGGGAGCCGGCGTACAGCTTCCGGGTCATGTGGCCAGCATGACTAAGCCGCTTCTGGCGAACCAGAGCAGCGCACGGAAACGCCGTTTACCTTCCCGCCGGAGCGGTACCTATTTATCTACTTGCACTTGGACGTGCTTTTGAACTGCTAGGTTGGCAGGAGCAGGGACCGAGCAGCGGGAGCTCACCCCGTCATTGCGGGGATTCGAACCGCCGACCTTCTGATCGGCAAGTCCTAGGCTCTGTGCTTTAACCCACAGCGCCACCTGCGTCCCGCTATTAAAGAGTGAAGCGATGAGAAAGATGCTTCTCTGCAGGAGTCCCCGAAGCAGCCTTCTTCAATCTCGTGCACTCCAGATGTTCTTGGACCCTCAACACCCAAGCCAGCATGGGCACAGTGGGGGAGAAAAGGCCACTGAGATATGGAGGGCACAAGGCTGTTTTGGAGAGGCACTGCCAGCCAGAGTAGGCTACACTCAGCTAAAACTGCCTGTCCTAGTAGGAGGCAACTCTCATTTTACAGGATGTGGCACAGCTCAGGGGATAAGCACCTCCTTTGCATGCAGAGGGTCTTAGGTTCAGATCCTGACACCTCCAGTTAAAAGGGGGCAGGGGAAAGAGGACTCTTCTCTGCTTGAGGTCCAGGGCAGCTGCTGCCGGCCAGATGACACTGCGCTAGGTGAGCACGTGGTCGGACCACGTGTAAGACAGCTCCCCATGGGTCTGTTACCCAGCGCATGCGCGCGCACACACACAACCTACAACTGCACACATAAGACTTTTTCATATCTGAAGAAGTGTGCATGCACACGAAAGCTCATACCAATAACAAACTTAGGTAGTTGGTGCTACTGGAAGGATTTTTTTTTTATTTTGTTAAGACTTTCGCAGTTTGGTTTTATTGTATTTGATGCCAAAAACACTTAATAAAAAAATTGTTGTGGTTTTTTTTTTTTTTTAAAGGCTTTTGGTGTTTGGAACAAAGGGGCAGTTTTGCAAGTCGGAAAACAAGGAGGTGTACTCAGACTAAAGAGATAAGGAACCTGCCCTGTGCAAAAGGCTTTAGAAGCTGAAATAAATTTATTTCAAGCGCAAAGTCATTGTGGTTCAAAGGCACCGTATTTTTCGCTCTGTAAGATGCACCAGACCACAAGATGCACCTAGTTTTTGGAGGAGGAAAACAAGAAAAAAAATATTCTGAATCTCAGAAGCCAGAACAGCAAGAGGGATCGCTGCGCAGTGGAAGCAGCAATCCCTCTTGCTGTTCTGGCTTCTGAGATAGCTGTGCAGCCAGCATTCGCTCCATAAGACGCACACACATTTCCCCTTACTTTTTAAGAGGGGAAAAGTGAGTCTTATAGAGCAAAAAATACGGTATATCTTGCCTAACCAGTTTCAAGGCGGGGGGCTCCGAAAGCCCTTCATGCAATGCAAGTTTTTTGTTTTAGGAATAACTTGCGGAACTCACTGCTGCAAGATTTTTTTTATTTTTTTTTAATGAGCTGGTTATTTTATGTTCCCTTAACCTGGAAAAGGTGGGTGCGGCCACAGTGCTCGTTCTCTCTTGCTGCCCCCACAGGGAGAGAAACCTCCCGGGGGAGGGGGGAGGTCCTTGGGAGCCAGCCGGGACTTTTGCTAACTCTCCATCGCCAGGCTGCAGTGTTGCCAAATTGAGCCACTCTTGCAGGGACAGCTATAAAAAGACTAGTAGGGGATACGGCTTTGGAGAATCGGATATCCTCTCTGCTCGATGGGAGGTATGCGTCCCACCCCCCACCGCCACCCCACCCCCTTCCAGGAGAGGGTTTAAAAGCTGTCTAGCCATTCACAACCCCTGCAGCGCTGGGCTCTCCCAGAAATCATGCAAATATCTTGCTCTGCTTGCTGCTGGCCGTCTAGAAACGTTCTGCTTCTACGAACACTCCCGAATTATTTTTGGCGATAACCGTGCAGAAATACTGCCCAAAGAATCTAGTCACATATATATATATATATATACACACACAAACACACAATACAATCTTTATTACGGTCCAGAGACCCAACAAATCATTACAAAGCAATACACAATTCATACAGCCTACCTCCAGGTTAAACAAGCATTTTGTTCAGAATATAGGGATCACTGGTTCTTGCAGCCACCGATAAAAACTATGCCACTGCTAATGTTCTAGCGTTTGTCCGGTCTTCCAGTAGGAACCTGACATAGTGAGCCTCTGATTTTCCCGGGAAAGGTACCAGCAAGGGTAATATCAGTTCAGCCCTGGCCTGCTCCTATTTTGCACAATGCAACAAAATATGTTTTATGGAATCGATGTCTTGAGCACACAAGCAAAGTCTCTCCTGGCAGGGAACTCCTCTCAACCTGCCATCCAACACTGCAGAGGGAAAGACATTTAGTCTGGCTTTGGTGATTGATTGATTGATTGATTGATTGGTTTATTACGGCCATTGGCCCATATCTAAAAACAATACATCAAAATTTATCCATAAACAATACAATTTAAACAGTTCCAAGTTAAAACACCCCTATAAAACCAATTTTACTTCAATTAAGTAAACTATACACAATAAGCTCCCTCTATGTCAACCGCAATTCAAATCCCTCAGATTTTGGGGGATATGCGTCTTAGTTCTGGCACTTATTGATGGTTCTTAAGTTTGGGTAAGCTGTCAGAGTCATACAGTGATCCATTTCTCCTCTTATGAAATAAGACATTAATCAGGTATCTAGCGACTGCAAGGGATCTACTTGAGTCTTCGTCGTTTAATAAGTATATTATTTGGGCTTCCTGAGGTCTGTCAGCTATTCTTGATAAATATGGGGCCAGAAACTTGGACCGTGAAGCCGAATGTATAGGACAACAGAAGATTATATGATATAACGATTCTATAGATCCACTTTTACAGTCACAGAAGAGTGAGATCTGTCCGTTGGAGAGTCTGTTACCCAACACATTTGATGGGAAAACATTGAATCTAGCCTTTATAAAGGCATACCTGTGCATCACCACAGATAAGGTAGTTAAATAAGATGGAAGCTTCGTCGGTGGTGTTAAGCCAAGGTTTATCGGCGAACAGGTGCCACCACCTGTCGCAATATTAAATTGTAAATCCATCTCCTCTAATTTTGGTGAAAAGCCTTCGATAGTTTGGTACTGTCAGGTTTTTAATGTAAGATGTTAACTTAAAGACATACCCATATTGTACTCCTACTGCCAGCAGACTACAGACTGCGTGTGATGGAGATCGCAAGTCACTGTGTGCATTATCCCATATCTTTGCTTTAACATCTTTTGGGCGCCTTCGTAACCCAGGTAATACAGTTGGGGGGGGGGGAGAGACAGACCAACAGAGGTGGCTTTTTTTAGCCATGGTTTTCTGCCATTTGCTGACAAATTCCTCATTGGTCAGGTGTTGGTACAAACCTTTCCCTAGATTAAACACTGAAATCCTGAGCCATAATATATATATGGTCTCGCAGTAACTGCAACTGAATGGAAAATCGCCTCAAACCTTGCACGGGATCCGTGGCACTGCTCTCTCTGGAATAGAGCTGTAGCAAGAGAAAATTAACGCATAATTTGAGGTTTTGACAAGGGCTAGAACCTCCAGACGCCTCTTATATGATTTGGCTTTCCTTTATTGCATGTGCCACGGAAGCATCGTTTCCAAGGCAAGCCTCGTCACGAACCTCGCACATCTGGAACTATACCTGATAATCAAACGACACTCATATTCTTTATAGCAAGGCAACATTTATTCTGCCTTTTTCCTTTCTCGGTTTCATAGATTTTGACCTACGCTGTTCTTAACAGCAAGAGACAATGCAGTGCGTCTCTGGGGCCGAAGTCAAACTACAGTGGTGTCTCGCAAGACGAAAAGAATCCGTTCCGCGATTCTCTTCGTCTAGCGGTTTTTTCATCTTGCAAAGCAAGCCCATTGACGGCTTAGCGGATTAGCGCTATTAGCGGCTTTTAGCGGCTTATTGGCTTAGCGGATAAGCGGCTTAGCGGCTTAGAAAAAGGGGGGGGAGGGAAAAAACCCCACAGGAACTCGCAAGACATTTTCGTCTTGCGAAGCAAGCCCATAGGAAATTCGTCTAGCGAGTTTTCCGTCTTGCGAGGCGTTCGTCTTGCGGGGAACCACTGTACTGAATTAGCAGCACTGAAATGAGCTCCCTGGGGAGCAAGCCTGGGCAGTGTGTCTGGAGGTCCTGGGTTGCATAGACGACATAACCCCCCATCCCTGCCTTGCTGATGTGGTCCAAAGAAAGCAGAGCAAGACGTTTGGCAGCAGCTTGGCTGCAGGAGTTGCCAGGAGGAGACATACAAGGCGCCACCCAACCATCTTAGGGACTCCGGATTTCTGTAGGGTTTAATCCTGAGCCTTTTCTTCTCCCAAAGATACCCCGCAAGGCAGCAGAGGTTTTAGGAACCGAGTTTCCCTTCTCCTAGATTGACTCCCTTCCCAGGTGACTGAGCCCCATTCTGCCCCCATGTGGGGCAGGATTAAAACCTTTTAGATGAAGGGGTCAGCAAACTTTTTCAGCAGGGGCCGGTCCACTATCCCTCAGACCTTGTGTGTGTGTGTGGGGGGGGGGAGAACGAATTCCTATGCCCCACAAATAACCCAGAGATGCATTTTAAATAAAAGCACACATTCTACTCATGTAGAAACACGCTGAATCATGGACCGTACGCAGGCTGGATTGAGAAGGCAGTTGGGCCGGATCCAGACCGCAGTCCTTAGTCTGCCTACCCATGTTTTAGAGGTGCTAAGCACTGAAAAGATTGTGGTGCGCAAACCGCCCCCCCCCCCCAAATATGCAATTCAAAATAAAAACAACAACACTGTGGTACCTCGGGTTACAGATGCTTCAGGTTACAGACACTTCAGGTTACAGACACTTCAGGTTACAGACTCCGCTAACCCAGAAATAGTACCTCGGGTGAAGAACTTTGCTTCAGGATGAGAACAGAAATCGGGGGGCGACAGTGGGAGGCCCCATTAGCTAAAGTGGTGCTTCAGGTTAAGAACACTTTCAGGTTAAGAACGGACCTCCAGAATGAATTAAGTTCTTAACCCAAGGTACCATTGTATACCATAACATAATCTCCCCGTGAAGGAAAACCTATGTGCACATGGAAATGTACATGCATGCCCCATGCAGCACATTACAGGATCTGCGGAACTGGCACTGTCAGCAAAATGCACATTCTGCATTAGTAAGAGACCCATCTTTTAATCCAGAACTTCCTGCCTATTGACATCATGCAGACGCCTTCACTGTACTCTTTCTGGCACCTGCTAAAAACATTGACCAACACCAGAGTGGTCCATGGAACCAGGGGAGGGGAGGGGGCTCTCATGCCCAGGTGCCAAATGTCTCCTTGAACCAGGGTCACAGTCGCCAAAACGGAATGCCCAGTTGCCATTTGGGGGGGGCAAGACGTCTTGAAACTCTACCTCTCTTTTAAATCGGAACCAGTGAAGGCGGTGAAGGTCCTGTGTGAGTGTCTGGAGGCGGTTGGAGGATGGATGGCGGCTAACAGATTGAGGTTGAATCCTGACAAGACAGAAGTACTGTTTTGGGGGGACAGGGGGCGAACAGGTGTGAGGGACTCCCTGGTCCTGAATGGGGTAACTGTGCCCCTGAAGGACCAGGTGCGCAGCTTGGGAGTCATTTTGGACTCACAGCTGTCCATGGAGGCACAGGTCAATTCTGTATCCAGGGCAGCTGTCTACCAACTCCACCTGGTACGCAGGATGAGACCCTCCCTGCCCGCGGACTGTCAAGCCAGAGTGGTGCATGCTGTAGTTATCTCCCGCTTGGACTACTGCAATGTGCTCTACGTGGGGCTGCCTTTGAAGGTTATCTGGAAACTACAACTAATCCAGAATGCGGCAGCCAGACTGGTGACTGGGAGCGGCCGCCAAGACCACATAACACTGGTCCTAACAGGTCTTCACTGGCTCCCAGAATGTTTCTGAGCACAATTCAGTGGGTTGGTGCTGACCTTTGAAGCCCTAAAATACATGAAGGAGCATCTCCACCCCCATCACCCACTGAGGTCCAGCTCCAAGGGCCTTCCTGCGAGAACAGAAGTTGCAGGGAACCAGGCAGAGGGCCTTCTCGGTGGTGGCGCCCTCCCTGTGCAACGCCCTCCCATCAGATGTCAAGGAGATAAAGAATTACACAACTTTTAGAAGACATCTGAAGGCAGGGAAGCTTTTAAATGTTTGAGGTTTCATTGTGTTTTTTAATATTTTGGTGGGAGCCACCCACAGTGGCTGGGGGAAACCCAGCCAGATGGGCGGAGTATAAATAAAATAACATCATCTTCTAAAGCCAAGCCACAGTTTAGTGTGACATCCCAGGGCAGCTGGTGTCTCTTGCTCATCCGAGCTGCTGTTAAAACAACCCAGGATTTGTATTTTTAGGGAACGCAAGCCAAGAAAGTGAGCAATTCGTGTACAAAGGTGGCAGCCGCCCCCCAATGCCAGTCGTGCCACCCTTTTATAAGAACGCCCCGGGGTTTTCAATGCGATATAGTCTCTTCCCTGCCTGCGCCTGGTCTGCTCTCTCTCAGAACCAAGCACAAAATCTTGACGCCACTTCCCACATTGCAGGCTAGTTTAACAATTCACCCTCCATTTCCGTACAATTAGCAGAATAAGGAAGTTATGGGAACTGGTGATCGAAATAAATATAGATGAAGCAAAGGGAGGAGGAACGGCGGGCAGGGCCACGGTTCCTTATTTCCGTGTGAGATTCTTTATTAATTGAGACAGGTGGCACTCAGCCAGGGCGTGGATTTATTTTTTCCATAGCTTCTTCCTCTTTTCTAACTGATAAAAGAGGAAAACATTGATGTGAACACAGCAGGCCAGCCTCTGGGTGGAGAAGTTTCTGCAGCTGCACTTTGCAACAAAGCCTTGCAAGAAAGTCCACTTGTATTTAAATTTAATAAATAAAAACCAGAATATGCTTTCTTGCACACTATGCTCACTAACGCATGCATCTTTGCCTGCACTTTCTCCCTAAACGACAACATTTTAAAAAATGCATTCTTTTGGTTCAGAAGAAGAGTTTGGATTTGATATCCCGCCTTATCACTACCCGAAGGAGTCTCAAAGCGGCTAACATTCTCCTTTCCCTTCCTCCCCCACAACAAACACTCTGTGAGGTGAGTGGGGCTGAGAGACTTCAAAGAAGTGTGACTGGCCGAAGGTCACCCAGCAGCTGCAGGTGGAGGAGCGGGGAAGCGAACCCGGTTCACCAGATTACAAGTCCACCACTCTTAACCACTTCACCACGCTGGCTCTGGTTCAATAATAATAATAATTTATTTATACCCCAGCAACTCTGGGCGGCTCCCAACAGAATATTAAAAACACGATAAAACATCGAACATTACAAACTTCCCTAAACAGTGCTGCATTCTGATGTCTTCTAAAAGTCAGATAGTTACTTATTTCCTTGACATCTGATGGGAGGGCATTCCACAGGGCGGGCCCCACCACCGAGAAGGCCCTCCGCCTGGTTCCCTGTAACCTCACTTCTCACAGGGAGGGAACCGCCAGAAGGCCCTCAGAGCTGGACCTCCATGTCTGGGCTAAATGATGGGGGTGGAGATGCTCCTTCAGGTATACTGGGCTGAGGCTGTTTAGGACTTTCAAGGTCAGCACCTCAAGAACTTGGGCTGCAAAATTTGAGTATGGAAGGAAAGCCGTGCTGTGCGGGGCAGCTGATAAATTTTGGGAAACGTGGCGATGAGTTCATCAATCGAAATAGCTTGAGGCTGTGAAAGCACCCATCCCACAAAAAATGGGAAAAACAGTTTTAGAGATGGACAGCGTTACAGGTATTGCTACAGTGTAGAGGCCCAAGCAACAATAAATCTCCAATTCCAGTGCCCAAAACCAGAAGCCCCTCTCAGAGGCACAGACCCTCCAAGCTCTGCTTATTTGTTTGGAAGCCAGGCTTAAACAGATGTTGCTTAAATCAGAGGCCTGTTGCACATCTGTATGCACACACACACAGAGAGAGAGTCCTTTTACAAATTAGTAGATGGCGCTGTGGGTTAAAGCCTCAGCGCCTAGGGCTTGCCGATCGAAAGGTCGGCGGTTCGAATCCCTGCGGCGGGGTGCGCTCCCGCTGCTCGGTCCCAGCGCCTGCCAACCTAGCAGTTCGAAAGCACCTCCAGGTGCAAGTAGATAAATAGGGACCGCTTACCAGCGGGAAGGTAAACGGCGTTTCCGTGTGCGGCTCTGGCTCGCCAGAGCAGCGATGTCACGCTGGCCACGTGACCCGGAAGTGTCTCCGGACAGCGCTGGCCCCTGGCCTCTTAAGTGAGATGGGCGCACAACCCCAGAGTCTGGCAAGACTGGCCCGTACGGGCAGGGGTACCTTTACCTTTACCTTTTAGATCTCTTTTGAGTTTACCACCAACCAGTGTTAGAAACTGAGATCAAAAAGCTAGGAGCCAAACGGCTCCTGGGACCTGGGTTGTGGTCGCCAAAACAGAATGTCTAGTCGCCACTGAGGGGGCGGTGCGCCGACAATATTTTTATATATACATAAGCATGAACTAATACACAATTCACATAAGCGACACATTGCTGACATCACATTTTTAACAGGAATTGTTAATACGTGTTTAATTTGGTGTTTACAATAAAAATATTGGTACCATACTTCAGTTTTCAAAACATTCTGCCTTTTATTGTTAAACTCCTTAACGTATTGTCCATCTTTTAACATACAGTGGTATCTCGGTTTACTAACTTAATCGGTTGCAGAAGCCCGTTCTTAAACCGAAACCGTTCTTAAACTGAGACACACTTTCCCTAATGAGGCCTCCAGCTGCCGGAGCCCTTCCACCGTTCGGCTTTCGTTCTTAGACCGAGGTAAAGTTCGCAAACTGAAGAGTTTGGATTGGATTTGATATCCCGCCTTTCACTCCCTTTAAGGAGTCTCAAAGCGGCTAACATTCTCCTTTCCCTTCCTCCCCCACAACAAACACTCTGTGAGGTGAGTGGGGCTGAGAGACTTCAAAGAAGTGTGACTAGCCCAAGGTCACCCAGCAGCTGCATGTGGAGGAGCGGAGACGCGAACCCGGTTCCCCAGATTAGCAGACTACCGCTCTTAACCACTACACCACGCGGAGTTCTTATACCGAATAGTTCATAAACAGGGCTGTTCTTAAACAGAGATACCACTGTATATGTCGAGGCTTCAAAGCACATATATTTCAGTAATCCTCTGAGTGCTAGGTAAAGGGACCCCTGACCATTAGGTCCAGTCGTGGCCAACTATGGGGTTGTGGCGCTCATCTCGCTTTATTGGCCAAGGGAGCCGGCATACAGCTTCCAGGTCATGTGGCCAGCATGACTAAGCCGCTTCTGGAGAACCAGAGCAGCGCACGGAAACACCGTTGACCTTCCCGCCGGAGCGGTACCTATTGATCTACTTGCACTTTGACGTGCTTTCGAACTGCTAGGTTGGCAGGAGCAGGGACCGAGCAACGGGAGCTCACCCTGTCGCGGGGATTCGAACCACCGACCTCCTGATCGGCAAGCCCTAGGCTCTGTGGTTTAACCCACAGCGCCACCCGCGTCCCTTTGATTTTAGAAAACCTCATGGTCTGTAACACATGGACAGACCACCCTGGGAGGTTTGATGCAGAGGTTTGGTGGCCATCTGCCAACACAGGAATCAGCTGTGATTCCTGTGTTGCTGGAGGGTTGGTCTAGATGGCCTTTGGGGGTCCCTTCCAAACCATACAACTTTTTTGATTTTACCCTGAGCGTCCCCATTCTGAACTAAACCTTTTATGAACATGATCTGAACCCTGGCAGAAGAACAAGACATATCCCTGCAAAAAAAGAGGAAAAAATAAGAAGGGGGGGAGAGAGAAGGAACTGGGGATGGGGGTGTTGCAAGGAACTGATTTCTGAAAAATTAGGGCAGGCAGGGATCGTGACGGCAACCCTCTCTGAATACACCTTGGATCCTTAACGTGTGGAGAACGGCAGGACGATACATGAGTTTCCAGCAAAGGTTATCCCGGGTGAGAGAAGCGTTATCAACCGAAATCTGTGTTCATAACAGATCATTTTGGTGCACGGAAGAAAGCCCTTGGGTGAAACCTGAGACACACAGACATATATATTTAATTATCAGAAAGCAAGGCTTTTTGAGCACACGACTGAAGCAAATGGGTTTCAACTGAGCCTGTCACGGAGGAGCGCAAACCTGAAATCACCCTGCGCAGGAAAAGGAGGAAGTCTCAGAATTTTATCTGCCCTGGACTCCCAGTTCGTGTGGCTCCAGGCTCTGCTTAGGCACGGACAGGAGGGCTGGCACGATCCGACGCAGCCCTTTCGTGGTGCCGCTTCTCTCTTTACGAAGCACGCATCCAGCAGAGAACCGGGCCATAAATAACCGTGCATGCACACACTTCCTGAAAGCACTTTCGGTTCAAAACCACTTAAAAAAAAGCCAAGTGAAAACAGCAGCCTTGGCAAGGGAGCCCAGGAGTATCTCACCGTGCACGTAGGGAGAGGGAGGCGCAGAGTCCTCGCGTGCCAGCCTGCCGGTGCCTGCTGGTGCAACGGACTGAGCCAGGGTCAGCAAGCTAAGGCCCATGGGCTGGAAGCAGCCCGCAGAGGTTGTCTGACCGGCCCACGAACCGCGCCACTGGCGCAGTGCAGGGACTCGCTTCCGCGGCGCCGAAAATAGCGGGAGCTCACACGTGCATGTGAGGGATCTCCGCGGGACCGATCCGGCCCAGGCAAGATAAACCTTGCTGACCCCTGAGCGATGCATCGTCAGGGAGTTTAAGACCTCCAGGGCTACAGGTGGGAGCCAGTCTGGCGTAGTGGTTGGACCAGGACTTAGGAGAGACCAGGGTCAAATCTCCGCTTGGCCATGAGGTGCAATAGGTGACCTTGAGGGCCAGTCTCTGCCTTTGTAACCCACCTCACAGGGTTGTTGTGGGCATTAAATGAGGAGCAGGGCAAACCACGTAAGCATGGAAATGGAGACTGCAAGCATCTCAGCTAATCAGATTTTAAAAAAATAAAATTCAAGCTAGTAACTGTCTTGGAATTCCTAGCCACCTGTGACTACCTAGCAAGTTGTTAAATCCAAGTTCCATCCTTTCCACTGATTTAATATATGATATAATATACATGATACAATCAATCAGCCCGGACACTGAGGTCCAGCTCCGAGGGCCTTCTGGCGGCTCCCTCCCTGTGAGAAGTAAGGTTACAGGGAACCAGGCAGAGGGCCTTCTCGGTGGTGGCGCCCGCCCCGTGGAACACCCTCCATTCAGATGTCAAGGAAATAAACAACCGCCTGACTTTCAGAAGACATCTGAAGGCAGCCCTGTTTAGGGAAGTTTGTAATGTTCAATGTTTTATTGTGTTTTTAATATTCTGTTGAGAGCTGCCCAGAGTGGCTGGGGAAACCCAGCCAGATGGGTGGAGTATAAATTTGTTGTTGTTGTTGTTGTTGTTGTTGTTGTTGTTGTTGTTGTTGTTGTTATATTATTATTATGTGATGAAAAACATTGGACTTCAACTCCCATCATCCCCAAACAGTCTGGCCAACGGGGTCATGAATAACTTCACTCCATTCATTTCCGTGGGTCTACTCAGTGGTGCATGAGACGCGGATGGCGCTGTGGGTTAAACCACAGAGCCTAGGACTTGCTGATCAGAAGGTCGGCGGTTCGAATCCCCACGACGGGGTGAGCTCCCGTTGCTCGGTCCCTGCTCCTGCCAACCTAGCAGTTCGAAAGCACGTCAAAGTGCAAGTAGATAAATAGGTACCGCTCCGGCGGGAAGGTAAACGGCGTTTCCGTGCTCTGGTTCTCCAGAAGCGGCTTAGTCATGCTGGCCCCATGACCCGGAGCTGTACTCCGGCTCCCTCGGCCAATAAAGCGAGATGAGCACACAACCCCAGAGTCGGACTTGACTGGACCTAATGATCAGGTGTCCCTTTACCTTTACTCAGTGGTGCAACCCACTGGTGTAAGCCAGTCTCCGTTTGGAGCTTCTCCAGGTGGGCAAAGCCTTGCGGGGCTGGCAAAGGGCATGGCTTGAGATGTGGGCCTCTGAAAACTGGCCAGCAGGTTTCACAAACCAGTGTCCGTTCCAACTCTTCGAAGGAAGAGGAGGAGGAAAAGCCAAACAGATGTTTTCCCACACTTCTGGGAACTGTCTGGCACGGGTCTCCCGATTCCCTCATCCTGACCCATTCAAATTTGTCACGGCCTTGAAAAGATCTCTCTCCTTTTTAAAAAAAGAAAGCGCAGCGCGATTTTATCGTTATTATTTGGGGGATAAGCAGAAGGGGAAGCCAAACACGGACCCTTTGCCGATGCCAAGGGAACAGATGGAAGGCAAATTTTCTCCGGCTAGTGTTGCATCTCCGGCCACCGTGGCCGGTCCAGTTATCAGGCAAGGGAAGTGAAGTGGGAAGATCAGAGCGCAAGACTGGCATGCGTGGAAGAAGGCAGGAAACTCCCAATAACTGCTTGCGCTCCGAGGGAAACAGATGCAAAAAGGGTCTCGTCACACAGAAGACTAAATATTAGGGAGACCTTTCTGATACTGAGAGCTGTTCAACAGTGGAACAGACCCTCTCCTTTGTTGGGACAGTTTTAAATAGCAACACCCTAGAGGTCCCGGGCCCTAAGGAAGTTAGATTAGCCTCAACCAGAGCCAGGGCCTTTTCAACACTGGCCCTGGCCTGGTGGAACGCTCTGTCTCATGAGACCAGGGCCCTGCAGGATCTGATTTCTTTCCGCAGGGCCTGTAAGACAGAGTTGTTCCACCTGGCCTTTGGCTTGGAGCCAATTTGATTCCCTCCCCCTCTTTCTTTTTTCTTTTTCCTTTCTCCTCCTGTGATGAGGCTGCATTTTAATATTTTAATGTTTCAATATTTTAATTGTTGTATTTTAATCTTGTTTTTAAGTTGTATTCATTCAACTTGTTTTTATTATTGCTTGTTAGCCGTCCTGAGCCCGGCCTTGGCTGGGGAGGGCGGGGTATAAACAAAAAATATTATTATTATTATTATTATTATTATTATTATTATTATTACTATTATTATTAAACAGAGCTTGGATTGCCATTTTTAGCGGCGATTCTTGTATTGCAGGACGTTGGACTAAATGACCCTCCTGGCCCCTTCCAATGATTCCATGACTCCGAAGCACTCGGCCACCATGGAGGGTAACCGCTTTGTCTCTGCTTGATTCCTTGAATAATAATAATAATAATAATAATAATTTATTATTTATACCCCGCCCATCTGGCTGGGCCTCCCCAGCCACTCTGGGCGGCTTCCATAGAAACCAAAAATACAGTAAAATATCACACGTTAAAAACTTCCCTGAACAGGGCTGCCTTAAGATGTCTTCTGAATGTCAGGTAGTTATTTATTGCTTTGACATCTGATGGGAGGGTGTTCCACAGGGCGGGCGCCACTACCGAGAAGGCCCTCTGCCTGGTTCCCTGTAGCTATGCCTCTCGCAGGGAGGGAACCGCCAGAAGGCCCTCGGCGCTGGACCTCAGCGTCCGGGCAGAACGATGGGGGTGGAGACGCTCCTTCAGGTATACTGGACCGAGGCCATTTAGGGCTTCAAAGGTCAACACCAACACTTTGACTTGTGCTCGGAAACGTACTGGGAGCCAATGTAGGTCTTTCAAGACCGGTGTTATATCGTCTCTGCGGCCGCCCCCAGAAGAACGCCTTGCTTCTGCTCAGTATGGCTCGATCCTGCCATTCTCAGAGCAGAGAGAGAACACAGTAGTCCACCAGCTTCGTTCAAACGATCCCACGGCATACCCACATTAAACATCCATATCAATTTTTTTTTCATCTCCTCCTTTTACTTCATATATTGCAATTTGAGCTTTACAGAATGCACGTTAATACGATAAGGAATTAAAGGAAGCAATAATAACACAATTAAAAACTATGCAGAATCTGGCACAGCATGTTGCAATTGCTGAAGCGAGCAGGAAAAAATCATAATTAAGGTCTCCGCTGAGACCCTCAGAGATCTTCAAGTGGTCTGGGGTGGGGAAATTGGGGTACCATACCACAGAGCTTAGAGGAAGCCTGGCACGGAGGAGAATCGTCACGCAGAGGAGGGACCTGCTAGATACGTCGTTCCTTTTCTTAAACAGGGTTCCTACTTCACCATAGACCTAGATGGCTTTACTTTCTGGGAAGGCTGTACTTGATGTTGTCAGGTAGACATTTTGTCTAATCCAACAGGATTGGAGCTGGAGGGTTTATAATACAGCCTTATTCCACTGAGCTCCTGGAGAAGTTTCTCCCGTATGTTGGTGCTGAAGTCTGTGGGTGTCTTTGGAAGAAAAGGCTAAGGAGTAAACTCTACACAAATCTGGTGCCAATCAGAAGGTTGGCGGTTCGAATCCGCACAACGGGGTGAACTCTCGTTGCTCTGTCCCAGCTCCTGCCTACCTAGCAGATGGAGGGTCTCAGTATCACTGTAATGGCCTGGGAATCGGATTCAGAGGCTGAACCTGAAGAATTCCAGCCTGCACAGGAGTCCCCACCTCCAGAACCAGCTGAGCCGGGGCTGGGGCTTGAGCCTGAAGGGTCCTCACTTGTGCCGGATCCTCAGGAGCAGACACCAGCTGAGTCTGCTCTGGCTCCTGAGGTGATGGAGGACCCATTGCCTGCAGGTGCTCCACTCTCAGCCCCGTCAGAGGAAGCGGAGATTGCCTCTGGGTCCGGGAACCCTCCAGCCTCTCCTGAGCTGCAGAGGCTCAGGGCAGAGAGCCGGAGGGAACAAAGTTCCCACAGGAGGAGTGCTCGCCTCCAGGCCAGGAGAGGCGAGTCACCTGAGGATTGGGGCCGCCCTATGCCTCAGAGGAGATAAAAGCCAGCCAGCCCCAGTCCCAGGTTGCGGGAGCAACATCGTTGGTAACCTGTTCCTGCCGGCACCCTGTCCTGCTCTCCTGCCAGAGTTCCTGACCACGCCTGACTCCTCGCTTTGGACCTCGCTTCGCTCCTGACAGACAGCCTCCATACCCTCGACCTAGGACTGGACTTAGACCACGCCGCACGGCAACCCCCCCCCCCCGGACCAGCACAATCACCAAATCAGGAAGCAGGTGCCCATCTGATGGAGAAGAAATGATCATCCATCATGGCCCTGTACGTGGTCTCCTCTCCTCAACTTAATCCTAACAACATCCCTTTGAGGAAGGCAGGGCTGAGAGACCACTGACTCAAGCTTTGCGGCCGAGCTGGGATTAGTCTCCCTGCCTAAGCACAGGACCTGAAATCTCCAGTTAAAACAGATCCCAGTAGCAAGGGATAAGAGAGCCTGCTAAGCCACTGAACCCTCCAGGCCAACGTTGGCTCACCTACGTAGTCCAGCATCCTCAGAGAGACCAACCAGGTGGATCTTAGTAGAGAGAGAGAGACAATCTTTCAGGGCTGTCATGTTGGACTGGCCATGTTGTTCGGATGCCTGACTATCGTCTTCCAAAGCAACTACAGTGGTACCTCGGGTTACATACGCTTCAGGTTACATACGCTTCAGGTTACACACTCCGCTAACCCAGAAATAGTGCTTCAGGTTAAGAACTTTGCTTCAGGATGAGAACAGAAATCGTGCTCCGGTGACACGGTGGCAGCAGCAGGAGGCCCCATTAGCTAAAGTGGTGCTTCAAGTTAAGAACAGTTTCAGGTTAAGAACGGATCTCCAGGACGAATTAAGTACTTAACCCGAGGTACCACTGTACTATTCTATTCCGAACCTAAAAATGGAAAGCATAATGCTGGTGGTCAACAAAAGAGGTTCAAAGACTCTCTCAAGGCAAATCTAAAAAAATGTAGCGTGAACACCGACAACTGGGAAACACTGGCCTGCGAGCGCTGCAAATGGAGAACAGCCTTGACCAAAGGTGTCATGGGCTTTGAAGACGCTTGAACTCAGGACGAAAGGGAGAAACGTGCTAAGAGGAAGGCATGCTTGGCAAACCCTCACCGTGATCAACTCCTGCCCAGAAGCCAATGTCCCCACTGTGGAAGGACGTATGGATCCAGAATTGGCCTCCACAGTCACTTACGGACTCACTGTTAAAACCGTGTTCATGGAAGACAATCTTACTCAGCTACAAGTGATCACCAAAGAAGAAAGAAGAGCACAAGATTACCGTATTTTTCGCTCTATAGGACGCACTTTTTCCCCTCCAAAAATTAAGGGGAAATGTATGTGTGTCCTATGGAGCGAATGCAGGCTCCTTGGCTTCAGCGATAGCAACGCGAAGCCTCCGAAGCGCAGAGGGAGCGCTCCCACCACCCTCCGCAGGCTTCGGGTTCCTTTCGCTGAAGCTGGGAGAGCAAGACTCTCCTGGCTTCGGCAGAGAGGGAGAGCTGCGCAGCGCCCCTTCAGCCAAGCGGGAGGAGAAATGGAAGGGGCTCCGTTTCTCCTGCCGCTTCGCTGAAGGGGCGCTGAGCAGAGAGGGGGAGAATTTTATTTCCCTTGTTCTCCCCCTCTAAAACAAGGTGCGTCCTATGGTCCGGTGTGTCCTATAGAGCGAAAAATACGGGTAACTCTCCCTTCCTGCAGTTTCCAGCAGGCAGAATTAAGAAGTGTTTACTGCCTCCAACAAATGTGCTGAATGGGAGGTCTCCCACTGCGGAGACCCTCCCTGGTGTGCAGAGGGGTCTCTTCCTCAGCTAAAAGGCGGCTTGAAAGAGACACTTCACAATAAGCAATAGAACAGATGCCCGCTGCAGCTTTCCCAACGTGCAAATTTGACCCAACGTGCTCCCGGAAAGGTTACTGGCCCCAGCCCTGATACCAGACTGAGCTCCCTCTCCATGGGGCAAGCCCCCCCTCCTCCATTCTCCTCATGACTCCCTCTGCATTAAATCCAGCCTCCAGTTTGGTTACACCCTGACCCGGCCCTTGACCAGATCAATGGGGAACGCTAAATATAGAGATACTTGCTATATGGCGATCCCTCCTTCTGGATCTTGGACCTCTGTCAATATCGAGCGGCAAACGTCCATCCCTTAATTACATCCAGGGTGGACGGGAGGGAGGAAAAGAGAGGAGAGGAACGTCCTTTGCCCATGTAATTCCCTCCTTTTAACCCTTAAGCTCCCATACAAACCCTGTCTTTCTTTCTTTTTTTTAAAAAAATTTTAATTCAAAATTATAACAAGACATATTATCCAAAAACTTATCATCCTTGTTTCCCCCCCCCCCATTTTTCCTTCCCCCCCACACACAACCCCCCCCCACCCCCACCCCACCCCCCCGACTTCCCTCAGTTCCAGCCTTTGGTTTCTCTAAGAATGCTGTTTTCTGCGTGTTACAAAGCTGCATAGATCCTCAAACTCTTTAGCTGATTATTATCAATGAAAAGTTTGTGAATGTTTATTCAAAACCTGCCAAGGAGTCCAGTTCGCTTTGTTGCGTCTTCAGATACTTTGTAAAGGGTTGGAAAAAAGGGTTGGGAAAAAAGTTGAAAAACATCTTCATGTATGTGACGATGGCCGCGAGAGTTCTGGTAGCACAAGAATGGAAGACTGAAGAAACCCCAACTAAAGAATCATGGCAAGAAAAATTGATGGACTATGCAGAACTGGCAAAACTGACATATAAGCTACGGGACAAGGATAACTGTGACTTTAAGGATGAATGGGAACCCTGTTTTTCACTCTGTGCATCTCTGCGCCCCCCAGGAAAAAAATCTGGTTTCCCTCCCCTACAAAGCACACCCCTGCCTGCTTGCCAAAGCAACACATTTTCCAGGGGGAGGGCTGAAGGACAAGACACCCACCTCCATGTCGGCTCTTAATCTTAGGGCCAAGAATTCTCAAAGAACCAGTCTTTGCCAAGACTGGTTTAAGACTGGTTCTTTGAGAATTCTTGACCCTGAGATGGAGAGCCTCATGCTCTACCGACGTGGAGGGGGGTGCAGAGGGTATGTGAGAGAGGGGGACAAGTACACAATTTCCTGTACTCAGAATTGCCCGTTGCGCCTCTGCGTGAGTCAGCGTTCCGGGCCAATCATGTAAACCACTTTGAGCTCCCCTTGGGGGGGGGGAGGTGGGGTCTACAGACGAAACTCAAAAAATTAGAGTATCATGGAAAAGTCACTAATTCAACTTCACTAATTTCACTAATTCAACTTCAAAGGTGAAACTAATATTTGAGATAGATTCATGACATGCGAAGCGAGATATGTCAAGCCTTGATTTGTTATCATTGCGATGATCATGGCATACAGCTGATGAAAACCCCAACAATCTTAGAATATTAGAAATATTAGAATATTAGAAATTAGAATATTCAAGGAAATCAGCAAAACAAGGATTGCAAATCGAGCAAGACTGGACCTCTGAGAAGTAGAAGCTTATCTTGCTTTGCATGTCGTGAGTCGATCTCATATATTAGGTTCACCTTTTAAGTTGAATTACTGGAATCAATGAACTTTTCCACGATGTTCTAATTTTTCGAGTTTCACCTGTAAATGCAACAGATAAATAAGAAAAATAAACAGCAGCACTCAGAGCAGACCCATTGAAATCAACAGATCGCGCCCCATGTTGGTGCTGCTGAGAGCAGACCAAGGGGCAAGGCAAACTTCATCCCACATGCTCCAAATGGGTCTACTTTCAAGTAACACTGGATGCAATGCACTGTTGTTTTTAAACTGAGTTTTCTCCTGCGGCTGAATAGTTGGAAAACATAACATTGGGGTTGGGGGAGGAGAGAAAGTGTAAGAAAATAAAATAAAAAGTAGGGTTTTGCTTTGGTTTTTTTGCAGGGAAAGGGGGAGAAAAGATGGCTTCTTAACTGGCACCACATTTCACTAAAGCTGATTCGGCAGGCCAGATGTTCTCGCTCTGACAGACAGCAGCAACCCCCCCCCCCCCCACGCACTTCACAGGGCCAAAAGGCTGTTAGAGAGAGTACAACAATAACACCGTCCACATTTGCCAATGCTAATATATTTGCTGTTGCAGGGTCTTTGCAGAGGAGAAGGGGCTCCGAAATCTGTACTAAAGGAGCAGAAATCTCTTTTTATTAAGCCCTAATCGTTTGCTCCTAATCGTCAAGACCCAAACTTGGAAAAATGTACACACACGAACACACAATGCGCTTGCAACTTTCCCCCGCTTTCAATCAGACTGGTTTAAATTCTATAGTGTTTTTAAATCTATCACATGGTTTTTCTTTCTGCGTCCCCCCCCCCATTTTCTCCCCTCTCCATTGGCCATCCTTTGTTCATTAAGGATCTAGGAGGGGGTTGAGACAAGGTGGGGGGAAGGGAGGCTGAAAATGGTTAAGCGAACATCTCCCCCCCCCCTTTTTTTTAAAAAAATAGCAAATTCTTGGAAATTTATTTCACCCACTCTACTGAATTCCCCCTTTTAAGCCAGACAACCCTCGTTTAAATTAGGGGGGCGCCGTTTGCCAAAGTTCTGCTGAAGAGTTTATTCTGTGGACTTGAACATTTGGTAAGCAACACACATCAGATAATGAACGGCTGGATTATGTTATTTATTTTTAAAGTGGTGTTGGGTGGGTGGGTGGGGGGTAAAGGAGGAAGAGAGATCAGAATCCAGCTTTTAACAGGTTCAGAAAACAACAACTTAGAGAGGATTTCGCCTCCTAAAATTCACTCCTTGTTGTGCATCAGACAAAAGGCTGGGAGTCGGGAGAGGGAAGGATATACAGAATATCTCTATAGGGCAATTGTGCGGCTGCTCAGTTTTTTAAAAAACAAACAAACCCAAAAACATCCCCCTCAACACACACTCATAATAAAACACACACCCCACCCGCAGTCCTACAGAAAAGCATTCCTCTTTAGTAAGTTTTTTTTTTATTTTCAGAACTTTCCTGACCTCGCTCCTAAAACACAACAGATTCTACACGCAATAGGATGAAGAAGGGGAAGGACGACTCTTCTTCTTCAGTCTCTTGCCCTCCCACCAAAGTCCACCCCCCTCTTAAAATAAAATCCCATAGTTAACTTTGCAGAAAGCGCAAGTTGTTTGCTTGAAAGTTAAGAAGTGAAAGCCAAAATAACAGAAATTGGAGAAGCGATATATATCTGCCTTATAGCCTGGCCTGCTGAAGAGAGAAACCCACTGAAATCGACAAGAATGGAGAAACGGTTAGTTTCAGTGGTTTCTTCCACTTGGCATATATATGCACAGATATGAATTGATGTGTACATGTAGGGACACAGAGAGGACATTTCCAGGCTGAAGCCTTCTAAAGGGAAGCGGAAAAGTGCCCAGTTCTCCCCCCCAAAAAACGATGCGTTTCAAACCCTCAAAACACTCAAAGCGTAGGAGTTTATCTAAACTGCTGTCTCCAAATGCCAGGAACCAGAACAAAAGGCGCGAGTGGTTTTTCCAAAGCAAATGGAAGCGAGAGGATTCAAAAACGCACACCGTTAATTTAATTTTGTTTTGTTTTTGAGAGCAGGGCTGGGTGGGCTGGGGTGGGCAGGGGGGTGGGAAACGGGTCTGCAAAGAAAATAAAGAAAGCCAACTGGCTCCTATGCCCCCACCCTGTAAAATGGGGGTGTAAGGGGGTGGGCAGAGATCTGTTCCTCCTATGGCTTTTCTCAACTTGCAAAACAAAAGACCCCCTTCGTCAGGGTAGCAATGGTGGAGAAGAGGTGGGTGTTTTTAAAAAATTGGAGGGGGAAGGAGGGAGGGTAAAAGTTGAGAGCCATTTGCGAGAAACAGGGCAAAAACGGGCAATTTGAGCATCCGTTTGCATCTGGGATTAGGCGAAGAAGCCAAACTATACAGAGATACATTGTTTTAAGTAAATAAAAAAACATTCAGGACTCACCCTGCGAGAAAGCAATTTTCTCCATCAATGCATGGCAGTGTTGTCTGTCCCCTCTTTTAAAGAACCGGGGTGGGGGGGTGGGGGGGCGCGTTTAGGAAAAGAGGGGGCTCAGAAGTCCAGCGTCCTGGAGGAGCCCCCGTTCAGTTAATCCAAACTTGGAAAGTTTTGAGAGCTGGAGAGGGAGTGAGAGAGAAGGAGAAGGGAGTAGTGGCCAGGCTCTGGGCGGTGGGAGGGGCTGGAGGGGGGGCCCCACCGGAGAAGGGAATGGGGAGGAGCCCAGAGAGGAGGAATGAAAGGGGGGCACAGCGAGAGGAGAGAGAGAGAGAGAGGCCTTTTCACAGCACTCTGTTTTTCCATAGGAGACTTTCAAAAAGTTGCTTGCAAACGTGCATTTCCGGGGAGGGGGGCGAAAGCAAAAGGGCAGGTCTCCCAGAATCGTCGAGTCGGAAGGGGACCCCATTAGGTCATCTAGTCCAACCCCCTGCAATGCAGAAATCTCAACATGGCAGATAGACCTCTCCTTATAAAGCTCCAAGGGAGAAGTCGTCTCGCCACGTCTCCTGGGAGTCAGGTCCGCAGTCAAACAGCTCTTACTCACGGAAGGGGCGCCCTCAGCCCCGGCTGGTCAGAGGGGAAGGGGCTGCCCTCTGTGCATGCCCAGGCACACTCTCGCAGGGCTTTTTGCAGAGGTGAAATCCACCAAACACCACACAAAGCAGCGTCAGGGCACCTTAAGAGTTAGCAAATTCACTGTCCCCCTGCCCCCACTTTTGTGGCCTATGCACTCATGCCATGCGAAACTTTTTGTTGTTTAGTCATTTAGTCGTGTCCGCCTCTTTGTGACCCCCTGGACCAGAGCACGCCAGGCCCTCCTGTCTTCCACTGCCTCCCACAGTTTGGTCAGACTCATGCTGGTAGTTTCGAGAACACTGTCCCACCATCTCGTCCTCTGTCCTCCCCTTCTCCTTGTGCCCTCCATCTTTCCCAACATCAGGGTCTTTTCCAGGGAGTCTTCTCTTCTCATGAGGTGGCCAAAGTATTGGAGCCTCAGCTTCACGATCTGACCTTCCAGTGAGTACTCAGGGCTGATTTCCTTCAGAATGGAATAGGTTTGTTCTTCTTGCAGTCCATGGGACTCTCAAGAGTCTCCTCTAGCACCAAAATTCAAAAGCATCCATTCTTCGGCGATCAGCCTTTTTTATGGTCCAGCTCTCACTTCCATACATCACTACTGGGGAAACCATAGCTTTAACTAGACGGACCTTTGTTGGCAAGGTGATGTCTCTACTTTTTAAGATGCTGTCTAGGTTTGTCAATGCGAAACTTGCTCTATAACAATTTTGCTCCTATTTTAAGATGCCGTCGGACTCTTTCATTGCCTGCTTTTTACGTTGTTTTCCTCCACTTCCCATTTTACCCTCGCAACAACAGCCCTATGAGGTAGACTAAGATGAGAGGGGCTGAATGAAAATGAATGTATTGCCTAGAATGTTGTTTTTGTTCCAAACATTGCAAATAGTGGATAAGATGGACTGTTTCAAGAAATGGCAGAAAGATATTTCTAAATTTGTCTGGCAGGGCAAGAAGCCTAGAATAAAATTTAAGATATTAACTGATGCGAAAGAAAGGGGCGGATTTGCCCTGCCAGACCTTAAACTGTACTATGAATCAGCAGCTTTCTGCTGGTTGAAAGAATGGCTACTTCTGGAGAATACTGACATTTTGGATTTAGAAGGTTTTGACAGTTTTTTTGGATGGCATGCATATCTGTGGTACGACAAGGTAAAAGTTCACAAGGGCTTTAAAAATCATATTGTCAGGAAAGCACTATATAATGTCTGGATTAGATATAAAGATTTGCTGGAAAGTAAAACTCCAAGGTGGTTGTCGCCAATGGAGGCAAAAGCTGTTAAAAAACTAAATATGGAGGTCAATTGGCCGAGATATTGGGAAATTTTGGAGCAAGAGGGAGACAGATTGAAATTGCAAAGTTTTGACAAGTTAAAAGGGAAAGTGAGAGACTGGCTTCATTACTATCAGATAATGGAAGTCTTTAAATTAGACAGGAAAGTTGGCTTCCAGGTGGAAAAATAAAAAATAGAAACTGAATTGTTAGAGCCCAGTACTAAGAATTTGTCAAGAATGTATAATTTGCTGTTGAAATGGAACACACAAGATGAAATGGTTAAATCTGCAATGATTAAATGGGCGCAGGACATTGGTCATGACATTATGTTTGCTGACTGGGAAAAGTTATGGACCACCGGGATGAAATTTACGGCATGTAATGCCTTGAGAGAAAATATTATGAAAATGATTTATAGGTGGTACATGACCCCAGTCAAACTTGCAAAAATCTATCATTTGCCCGAGAATAAATGTTGGAAGTGTAAAGAAACAGAAGGAACATTCTTTCACCTTTGGTGGACGTGCCCAAGGATTAAGGCTTTCTGGGAACTGATCTATAATGAACTGAAAAAGGTACTTAAGTACACTTTCCCTAAGAAACCAGAGGCCTTTCTCCTGGGCATGGTCGGCCAATTGGTGTTAAAGAAGGATAGAACCTTTTTTATGTATGCTACAACAGCAGCAAGAATACTCATCGCAAAGTACTGGAAGACACAAGACCTACCCACCGTGGAAGAGTGGCAGATGAAAGTGATTGACTATATGGGATTGGCAGAGATGACGAGCAGAATCCGAGACCAGGGAAGAGCTACGGCGGAAGAGGACTGGAAAAAATTTAAAGACTATCTAAAGAAACATTTAAAAATTAGAGAATGATATATTGATGTTGGATGAGAAAAATAGGGGTTAACAGCAATAATGGTTAAGTTAAAGAAAATGAGTGTTATTATAATTAAGTTGAAAGTAAGGGAGGGATTTGTTAATTAATTAATTCGACACGAGAATGCAGAAAGGGGAGGTATGAGGAAGTCGGGAGAGTAAGGAATATGAAATTAAGAGTGTGAAATTATACATGTTATATGTTTTTTCTATTGTTATGTTTTGTGTGTTATGATAAAAATCTGTGGAAAATTTAATAAAAATTATTATTTAAAAAAAAATAAGATGAGAGGGGCTGGGCCCCACACACAGCAAGCTTCACAGCCGAGTGGGGATTCGAACCCTGGTCTTCCAGGTCCTAGGCCCAGGCTTCCTCAACCTCGGCCCTCCAGATATTTTGGGACTACAATTCCCATCATCCCTGGCCACTGGTCCTGCTAGCTAGGGATCATGGGAGTTGTAGGCCAAAAACATCTGGAGGGCTGAGGTTGAGGAAGCCTGTCCTAGCCCAACACACTAACCGCTGGCTCTCGTATGCCCAGAGGGTGTGGAAAACTCGCTTCTGAGGCCAAGTTCAGAGCTGTTTCCCTCCCAGAGCAGAGAAGCATGGGACATAAACGTAGCACATTAAATCTAACGGCCTAAAATATATTTTTGTTGGGGCTTCAGAATTAGATGCAGGAAGCCCCGAGTTTTATATAAAAACAAAAACAAAAGAAAAACAACAGGCACCTTAGATGCAATTGTGCATCTCTCATCTGGTCAACGCGATGTTCTCCAGATGTTGGGATGGGAACTGTGGTCCAGCAACATCTGGGGAGAACCACCCTTTGGTGGCCTGCAGTTTCATGCTAGAACTATTGGCATATTAAGGTTAATAATAATAATAATAATAATAATAATAATAATAATTTATTATTTATACCCCGCCCATCTGGCTGGGTTTCCCCAGGTTGCAGCATCCAAAATGAGAAGACCTGTACGGCTTTCAAACTGCCTTAGGTGAGGCAACGGGTGGGGTGGGGGACAAACTGGACCCCCGCCCCCTAAAGGCAACCCCCCCACCCAGGATAGTGTCTACATGAAACGAGCAAGACCCAAGTTCGAATCCAGTTGCTGGTTAACGCATGCTGCATGACACATCTCTCCACTGAGCCTGCCTCAGAGGGCAATGCAGTGGATCACAATGGAACTATACAAATAGAGTTTTGTTGACTTTTACAAAACAAATCCCCACCCCAAAAGAGCTTAAAAGCGCTGCCTGGATCGGTGAAGCCTGGATCGAGCCTTGAGAGAGTTGAGAATCTCTGCAGAGAAGAAGAGTTACCGTTGGTTGAAGAATGGAGGATGAAGTTAATGGACTATGCAGAATTACCGTATTTTTTGCACCATAACACTCACTTTTTTCCTCCTAGAAAATAAGGGGAAATGTCTGTGCGTGTTATGGAGTGAATGCCTGCGGGTGGCGGGGGTGGGGATCTGCTGCAGTCGTGAGCAGAGGATCCATGGTTCCCCTTCCTTCCTTCCTCCATGGTTACAAAGCATGGATCCACATGGATCCTCAGGATTTTTGCATTGGGCTACTCCAAACTCACTGTCAGATCGCATGTCTGTGGCCACAGCATGAACCACAAAAATCATATATCCACTATTTCGTTTAGAATATTTTCTTTCTTGTTTTCCTCCTCTAAAAACTACGTGCGTGTTATGGTCTGGTGCGTGTTATAGAGCGAAAAATACGGTAGATAAACTAACAGGAAGGATTTGAAACCGCGAGCCCAGAAATTCATGGAAGACTGGAGTAAATTTACGGACTATTTGAAAAGTAATTGTGAAGAACAGACGACATTTGTAGGGTTGCAAGAAGTTTCGTGAGGAGTATTACTAGAAGTATTGTAAAAATGGACAAGGGGGAGGAAGATTTGTTAAGAGATGTAAAGGCAATATAAAATTAAGAAATGCATAAGAAGTGGTTAAAAGGGTGGATCATCAGAGGTGCTGATGGAAGTCTAAAAAGATTGCATAAGTGATAAGTTTTGTAGTACATTTTATAATTTATATGTTAAAATTAATAAAAAATATTATAAAAAAAGAGAATCTCTGCAGTTTTTAACCCAGGAAAGTGAGGGGGAAATTTGGGGGACACAAATGTTTGTCCCCTCCAGACAAACACACACACACATACAGAGAGAGAGAGAGAGAGAGAGAGAAACACATAAAGCTTTAAAGGGAATCTTCTGAAGCGTAGAAGGAATGTTAAGTTTTTCTGCACCACAGCTGTCTGAAGTGGCTAAGATTTCCAAGTTCGCCCCCAAGCCGCATTTTTTCCCAAGGCTGTAGGGGCTGTAGATAAAACGCTGGCATTTGTATTTATCCCACGCTCCTTCGATACGCTGTTTGTTGCCATTGCTTTAAATAAAAAATAAAAAATGGATCAAACGGCCTTTTGGAGCAGGATCATCTCATACTTCTAAGCCCTATGATAACGGAAGCAAACCCTGCAGCGTTTAGTAAGCCAAGGGGTTGCCTTGGCCACCTTCTCACTGTGCGTTTGGTCACCGTCCTCCGCCCGGGCTTAGGGTGGGGTACATAGCTGCTCCCTGCCCCTATAATTTGACCCTCACCACACCCCTGTAGTGTAGGTCAAACTGTGTGCCAGGCTGCAGATCACCCAGAGGCTGAGTGATGCTTCAAACCTGTGTCACCCTGGTCTCTTAACCACTGCACCTCACTGGGCTACGACTCTGGGGTTGCGGCGCTCATCTCGCTTTATTGGCCGAGGGAGCTGGCGTACAGCTTCTGGGTCATGTGGCCAGCAGGACTAAGCCGCATCTGGTGAACCAGAGCAGCGCACGGAAACGCTGTTTACCTTCCCGCTGGAATGGTACCTATTTATCTACTTGCACTTTAAGGTGCTTTCAAACTGCTAGGTTGGCAGGAGCAGGGACCGTGTCGCAGGGATTCGAACCGCCAACCTTCTGATCGGCAAACCCTAGGTTCAAAGCGCCACCCACGTCCTACATGGTTGCAATTGGACCTGCACCAGTCTCAAAACACGCCTGGCGCCTGGGGAATTTCTGGCGCTGGTCTGGAAGGCCACAGATTCCTCCTCCCCCTCTGGGCCTAGTTCAGTGGTTCTCAAACTCTTTTCTTTGGGTCACACTTTTGGAACAAAAAATTTGCTCGGGCCACATCAGATTTCTTGATTGGTAAGAAATGCATTAGAAAACAAAGTGAAACAATTCCTAGCAGTGCTTGATTTATAACGTAGAACACAACTGCTTTATGATTGTGGGACACCCGGAAAGTATAAAACAATGCAGAGGAATAATTCCCTAAATATAATTATAAACAACAGCTAGGATTGTCCTCCGTTTCGCTTGATGCCCTTGCTCTCGTCTTGAAAGGGTATCTATCAGTATTCTGCAAATAAAACAAATTACAGTGGTACCTCGGGTTACATACGCTTCAGGTTACAGACGCTTCAGATTACGGACTCCACTAACCCAGAAATAGTACCTCGGATTAAGAACTTTACCTCAGGATGAGAACAGAAATTGTGCAGCGGCAGAGGGAGGCCCCATTAGCTAAAGTGTTGCCTCAGGTTAAGAACAGTTTCAGGTTAAGAACGGACCTTCGGAACGAATAAAGTACCTAACCAGAGGTACCACAGTAAAAAGGTAAAGGTACCCCTGCCCGTACGGGCCAGTCTTGACAGACTCTGGGGTTGTGCGCCCATCTCACTTAAGAGGCCAGGGGCCAGCGCTGTCCGGAGACACTTCCGGGTCACGTGGCCAGCGTGACATTGCTGCTCTGGCGAGCCAGAGCCGCACACGGAAACGCCGTTTACCTTCCTGCCAGAGCGGTACCTATTTATCTACTTGCACCCGGAGGTGCTTTCGAACTGCTAGGTTGGCAGGCGCTGGGACCGAGCAGCGGGAGCGCACCCCGCCGCAGGGATTCGAACCGCCGACCTTTCGATCGGCAAGCCCTAGGCGCTGAGGCTTTAACCCACAGTACCTTGATGCTATACTACACTACACTGAAATATTTAAATGTTTATTTGCATGTGCTTGAATCTTCCTGCCACACTTCCCAGTGTGGCACACCTGGAGAGTGGATCTGCTTCAGCGGTGAGCCGAACAGAGCCACCACGTTCAGAGCGGCAAATTTCGGCTAAACATCGGGGGTGATGTCTTAACAGTAAAGAGCTGCTTTGATGCTGGAACAAGCTCCCTTGAGAGGTGATCTCCTTCACTGGAGATCTCCAAAGCAGAAGCTGGTATCCCGCTCCTGTTGTGGACAATGTGGCTGCAGGAATTCAGAGCAGGAGACTAGAGGACCTCAAAAGACCCAACACAAAAACACCCTGCCAATAATTTGTTTATTTCTCTGCTAGGAGGTTAGCGGCGGGTCAAAGTGTCAGAGACAAAGCAAGTCTGTTTAGCAGTCCAGTGGAAAAAATGATGTTTACAACTGCCCAGGCTCTTGGAGAATACTGGAGTTTCGCACTCCTGTCTCTCCCGGCTTAAGTCACATGTGACGGATCTTCACATTGCCATTTGGGAGTGTGCTGGCTGTGCTCAGATGGAGCCATGCTTTTCTGAACACCTGAAACCACGGGAGGGGGCTCTCGTGCCCAGGTGCCAAATGGCTCCTTGAACCAAGGTTAGTCGCCAAAACGGAATGTCTAGTTGCCATTTGGGGGCGGAAAGAAAGCTCAAAAATCTCATTTTCCAAATGACAGGCTGTGATTAAAAAGGTAAAGGGACCCCTGACCATTAGGTCCAGTCGTGGCCGACTCTGGGGTTGCGGCGCTCATCTCGCTTTATTGGCCGAGGGAGCCGGCGTACAGCTTCCGGGTCATGTGGCCAGCATGACTAAGCTGCTTCTGGCGAACCAGAGCAGCGCACGGAAACGCTGTTTACCTTCCCACCGGAGCAGTACCTATTTATCTCGCAGTTAAACATCTGGCTAGTTCAGAGGACAACCTTGAGCTAGGTTTAAGAGCTTTGAGGACGTAAAGAAGCAAAGTTACAGGGAGGCTTCACATATACATCGGCCTCTTTTTATCTTTTTTTTAAAAAAATAATATTTATTACTTTTCCAACAATTTAAACACTACAAAAAAGAACAATACAATACAATGCAAAAACACTACATAACACTAACACATTAAACTAACAAAACAAAAGCAATTTAAAACACATCAAATAATTTCAGTATCTTATCTTTCATTCACTTATTTCCGCAACCTCCTCACACCTTTTGTATTCCACTTCTGTTAATTGTTTCAGCAATTCCTTTCCATCTTCCTCTGTTTTCAATCCTATAATTATCTTAACACATTCTAACCTTATTTTTTCCTTTAATACTCTATTAATCTATTTATACTTAATTCCTTATAACATTTCTACTAAAGCCATATAACTTCATTCCAACATTTTTCTAACATTCATTAATTTTACAAAATTTCCGTAAATAATCTTTAAACTTTTTCCAATCTTCTTCCACCGAATCGGCCTCTTTTTATCAATGGGGACACGGACCATTCATAACATAAGAATATTCTCCACAGCTGTGAGCAGGGCAGTGGGGGAAGTGAAGAAAAGCGACAACAATTAATTATAACGCTGTTCAATGTTCCTGCTCAAGGCTGCACAGAAAAAGCATTTTGGTTCCTGAGATTCATTCCGATTGTGCAGATAAAATATAACGAACAGAAATCTACAGGATGTGTGTGAAGACGGTCAAGATCCAATGATCTCCAGGCATGCACCTCCGGGTGGAGGAGATGTCTTCTAGCGCCCAGGCATCTTCGCTTGACCACAAATGGAAGGTAATCAGGTGCGAAATTAAAAGACGCCTGCTTCTTGGGAGAAAAGCAATGACAAACCTAAAAAGGTAAAGGTAAAGGTACCCCTGCCCGTACGGGCCAGTCTTGACAGACTCTGGGGTTGTGCGCCCATCTCACTTAAGAGGCCAGGGGCCAGCGCTGTCCGGAGACACTTCCGGGTCACGTGGCCAGCGTGACATTGCTGCTCTGGCCAGAGCCAGAGCCAGAGCCAGAGCTGCACACGGAAACGCCGTTTACCTTCCCGCTGGTAAGCGGTCCCTATTTATCTACTTGCACCCGGAGGTGCTTTCGAACTGCTAGGTTGGCAGGCGCTGGGACCGAGCAGCGGGAGCGCACCCCGCCGCAGGGATTCGAACCACCGACCTTTCAATCGGCAAGTCCTAGGCGCTGAGGCTTTAACCCACAGCGCCACCTGCGTCCCACCCAATGACAAACCTAGACAGCATCTTAAAAAGCAGAGACATCACCTTGCCAACAAAGGTCCGTATAGTTAAAGCTCTGGTTTTCCCAGCAGTGATGTATGGAAGTGAGAGCTGGACCATAAAGAAGGCTGATCGCCGAAGAATTGATGCTTTTGAATTCTGGTGCTGGAGGAGACTCTTGAGAGGCCAGACTAGATCACTCTTTGGCATCCCTTACAATGCTGCAATTCAATGATTCGTTGACCTTTCATCCAGGGCTTCCCTGCGCAAAATCTTCTATACAAGATCTCAAAGTAGCTGTCTTATTCCAAAAGAATTTCAGAAATAGACTGAAAAGAGAAGTTGCTGAGTTGCAACTTACTACCAAACTTAAAACCATGGAGAGACCTGGTCTGAATAGAGACATTGGATTCTTATCTCATTATACATGATAAAGCTATTTTTAGTCATCTCACCCCTTGCTTTTTCCCGTAAGACCAATTGCAGTCGTTAACAGCCGTTAACAGGTTTACCACACCTATCAGCCAATCGCCCATTCCTACCAACCTTCTGAGTAATACCCCTCCCCACCCTCTCACTATATATAAGGGTCTGGTGACTTCTGTTTCAGTGTATCTGAAGAAGTGTGCATGCACACGAAAGCTCATACCAAGAACAAACTTAGTTGGTCTCTCAGGTGCCACTGGTCCCATCACCTCCTGGCAAATAGAAGGGGAAGAAATGGAGGCAGTGAGAGATTTTACTTTCTTGGGCTCCATGATCACTGCAGATGGTGACAGCAGTCATGAAATTAAAAGACGCCTGCTTCTTGGGAGAAAAGCAATGACAAACCTAGACAGCATCTTAAAAAGTAGAGACATCACCTTGCCAACAAAGGTCCGTATAGTTAAAGCTCTGGTTTTCCCAGTAGTGATGTATGGAAGTGAGAGCTGGACCATAAAGAAGGCTGATCGCCGAAGAATGGATGCTTTTGAATTCTGGTGCTGGAGGAGACTCTTGAGAGTCCCATGGACTGCAAGAAGATCCAACCTCTCCATTCTGAAGGAAATCAGCCCTGAGTGCTCACTGGAAGGACAGATCCTGAAACTGAGGCTCCAAGACTTTGGCCACCTCATGAGAAGAGAAGACTCCCTGGAAAAGACCCTGATGTTGGGAAAGATGGAGGGCACAAGGAGAAGGGGACGACAGAGGACGAGATGGTGGGACAGTGCTCTCGAAGCTACCAGCATGAGTTTGACCAAACTGGGGAGGCAGTGGAAGACAGTAGTGCCTGGCGTGCTCTGGTCCAGGGGGTCACGAAGAGGCAGACACGACTAAACAACAACAACAATTTCGAATTACAGATAGGTAGCCGTGTTGGTCTGCCATAAAGGTAAAGGTAAAGGTACCCCTGCCCGTACGGGCCAGTCTTGACAGACTCTGGGGTTGTGCGCCCATCTCACTTAAGAGGCCAGGGGCCAGCGCTGTCCGGAGACACTTCCGGGTCACGTGGCCAGCGTGACATCGCTGCTCTGGTGAGCCAGAGCCGCACACGGAAAACGCCGTTTACCTTCCTGCTGGTAAGCGGTCCCTATTTATCTACTTGCACCCGGAGGTGCTTTCGAACTGCTAGGTTGGCAGGCGCTGGGACCGAGCAGCGGGAGCGCACCCCGCCGCAGGGATTCGAACCGCCGACCTATCGATCGGCAAGTCCTAGGCGCTGAGGCTTTAACCCACAGCGCCACCTGCGTCCCGCTTGGTCTGCCATAGTCAAAACAAAAAATTCCTTCCAGTAGCACCTTAAAGACCAACTAAGTTAGTTCTAGGTATGAGCTTTCGTGTGCATGCACACTTTTCAATTTCGAAGACTGCATGGCTGGCACTGTGAGAACAGTGGTCCACTGAACCAGATCAAAACTGAGCCAGATTCGCGCCCCAAATGCAGGCCCACACCCGCGGCAACTCAGACGGATGCAGAAAGCACAAGAAAAACCCCATCAGCAAAAAGAGAAGTGCAGCGATATCAAAAGCCGATAACAGCCACACACACACACACACACACACACACCCTGAACAGGAGAAGCCTCAAGGGGCTGTCTGGCTCCAGGAAGATTAGAAACCAGGTTCCAGGCAGATCTCTCTGGGGAGGAGATTCCGCAGCTGGAGCACCACCTAGGGGAAGATCCCTTCTTTTCACCGTCAACCTCAGATTAGGGAGGCACCCAGGCAGGGATCTCTGTCAGCAGGTCAGAAGATAAGCAGACAGTGATATGGAAGGAAGCAATCTTCCGGGTCCCAACTTTGAAAGTCGGCGGCTGTGCTTTAGGGAGATGGGAAGCAAGTTTCTAGTCCATGGGTAGGCAAACTAAGGACCGGGGGCCGGATCCGGCCCAACTGCCTTCTCAATCCGGCCCGCGGACAGTCCGGGAATCAGCATGTTTTTACACGAGTAGAATGTGTCCTTTTATTTAAAATGCACCTCTGGGTTATTTGTGGGGCCTGACTGGGGTTTTTACATGAGTCGGATGTGTGCTTTGTTTTTAAAAAAATGCATCTCTGGGTTATTTGTGGGGCATAGGAATTCGTTCTCCCCTCCCCCCAAAAAATATAGTCCGGCCCCCCCACAAGGTCTGTGGGACTGTGGACCGGCCCCCTGATGGAAAAGTCTTCTGACCCCTGTTCTAGTCCCCTTGACTCTGAATAAGGAGCTGATTTAAAATACACTGGAACACAGGAAGCTCATTCAGATTCCTTTTGTGTCTGCACTTTAAAGTGCCGTATCAGGGGGGGGGGGAGTGGCCCCAGAATTTTCCCTGCGAAAACCTGCTATTTACTGCTGAATTGGAGCAGGCAGCAAGCCACGGAAAACCCGAAAAAGAAGAAAAAGAAGAAAAGGAAGAAGCACTCTGCCATTGGACCAGGAAAGCGTGGGACACGGATAGGCCCTTATGCCAAGTCAGAGCACTGGTCCATCTAAGCTCAGGAGTGCCCACACTGACTGGCAGCAGCTCCCCAGGATTCCTGGCAGGAGCCTCCCCCAAACTTAACTGGAGATGCCAGGGATCAAACATGGGACATTCTGCATGCAAGGCAGGTGTTCTACCAAGGAGTTACGGCCCTCCCCTTCCCAAGCTCACTTCTGCCTGCACTGACCGGCAGTGGCTCTCAGAGTTTCAGACAGGGGGTCTTACTTCCCGCCCCCCCTCCCTCTCTGGACATGCAGCAGGGGGGCGGGGTGTTGAACCTGGAGCCTTCTGAACACAGAGCAGCCGCTCTGCCACAGAAGTGCCCTTTGATTTGATTTGTGCTTGTAAATGCGCAAAAGATTACTGCAATGCAGAGGGGTTGGACTAGATGACCGCTGGGGTACCCTCCAATTCTATGCATAGCGGGTGAGATGTGGACCTTGCAAAAGCAGCAGTGTTCGGAATTTTGCAGGCGCACTTTGAGATTGGCTGGAACCCTCTAGCTTTCTTAAGCAGGTAAACATTTATTTATCGCATTTATCTCCCACCATTTTCTTCAAGGACTGCACCAGGGTTCTTTAAAATATAAAGTGAAATGAAACGATGATCATCATCATCATCAATATCCCATCACAAAAGGCGCCTAGACACTCCATTGTGACGACTGTGACCCAGGTTTAAGGAGTTTCTAACACTCCAGAGGGACGCGGGTGGCGCTGTGGGTTAAACCACAAAGCCTAGGAATTGCCGATCAGAAGGTCGGCGGTTCGAATCCCTGCGATGGGGTGAGCTCCCGTTGCTCGGTCCCAGCTCCTGCCAACCTAGCAGTTCGAAAGCATGTCAATGTGCAAGTAGATAAATAGGTACCACTCCAGCGGGAAGGTAAACGGCGTTTCCGTGCGCTGCTCTGGTTCGCCAGAAGTGGCTTAGTCCTGCTGGCCACTTGACCCGGAAGCTGTATGCCGGCTCCCTCGGCCAATAAAGCAAGATGAGCACTGCAACCCCAGTTGGCCACGACTGGACCTAATGGTCAGGGGTCCCTTTGCCTTTACCTTAACACTTAGTCCAGGGCTCAGCAAACTTTTTCAGCAGGGGGCCAGTCCATTGTCCCTCAGACCTTGTGGGGGGCTGGATTATATTTTGGAAAAAATAAATAAACGAACAAATTCCTATGCCCCACAAATAACCCAGAGATGCATTTTAGATAAAAGGGCACATTCTACTCATGTAAAAACACGCTGATTCCCAGACCGTCCATGGGCCAGATTTAGAAGGCAATTGGGCCAGATCCGGCCCCCAGGCCTTAGTTTGCCTACCCATGCCTTAGTCCCTTAAAGACAGAGTCCAGCAAACCAAACCGCGCACAAGAGAGCAAGAGAGACAGACAGACAGACAGACAGGAGAGGGATGCCCCTCCACGCCCAGCCAGCGGCCCGAGAGCCCCACTCCCACGCAGGCAACATCAACCCAGCTATTTATTCCTGGTGCCCCCTTAAGTCACACAATCTGTTTCTCTAATGCAGTGAATCCAGGCAAGGAGCTGGGCTGATTCCCACCTCGCTGAAGCCAGATTAAAAGCAGATGATCCCAGCTTTGCTCCAACCTCATTCCAGGGGAGGGTCGGAGGTTACGCAAGAAAGGGGAGGGGAGAGAGTCCAGGGCAGCGGGGGACGAACAGCCATGATCCTAGGGAACCTTTTCGGGAATATCTCTGTTTTGATCGTTTTGTGTACCCCACCTTACTCAAAAAGAGAGAGAAACTCTTGCTTTCCAATCCTCTCACTTAAGTCTGCCCAACTCGCTCTGCCAGCTGCCCGCACCCTGGCGCCCTACAGAACTACAGTTCCCAACAGCATGAACTACATTTCCCAACGGCATGGTGGCGCATGGCAGCAGCTTGTGGGGTGTTAGTAGGAAGGCTGGCCACCCCCTGCTTGAAAAGAACGGCAAAGTGCTCAGAAACACATGGTGCTCGCAGCCACTTTGCTCCCTGGCAGATGCCCAGGTCCACAAACATTTCTGCATCGCCGTCCTAACCACACACACAAACACACACACACACAATTACTTTATTTTTCGCTCTATAAGACGCACCAGACCACAAGACGCACCTCGTTTTTGGAGGAGGAAAACAAGAAAAAAATATTCTGAATCTCAGAAGCCAGAACAGCAAGAGGGATCGCTGGGCAGTGAAAGCAGCAATTCCTCTTGCTGTTCTGGCTTCTGGGATAGCTGCGCAGCCTGCATTCGCTCCGTAAGATGCACACACACATTTCCCCTTACTTTTTAGGAGGGGAAAAGTGAGTCTTATAGAGCAAAAAATACGGTATATTCTCTTTCAAGCATCCCAAACATTATGAGCAGAGAAAGCTGTCCTACACAGGTCGTTCTGGCCCATCAAACCCACTGCTGCCTGCACTGACTGGAAGCATCTCTCCAGACCATGGGCTGATTTAGGTCAGTACGGTCTTCTCTGACAGGTAACAGCACTCTAGATTTTAAGGCAGGGCTCTCTTCCAGTCCTACGTGGAGATTCCCCTCGGGGGGCAGAACCCAGAACCTATTGACTCCAGGCAAGTTCTCGGCCAGTAAGCTTTTGAGCTTCCCTTAAAAAAAATAAACGCAAAACTCCAGTGCTCATGTTTGTGTGACTAAAGGACAGGTTGGAACAGGAGCATAGAACAGTGTCTTATACGGAGTCAGGTTCCTGGCCTATCTAGATGAGTATTGCCAGTGCGGGCTCTCCAGGGTTTCGGACAGTCTCTCCCTTAAAGCAAGTTTCTAGTTCTCATGGGTATGAATGAAGGTGCATTGCAGTAATCCAGCCTGCAGGCCACCAATGCATTGAGTTAAAGAGACTAGGCTGTCTACCAGCTCCATCTGGTACGCAGGATGAGACCCTCCCTGCCCGCAGATTGTCTCGCCAGAGTGGTGCATGCTCTAGTTATCTCCCGCTTGGACTACTGCAATGCGCAATATGTGGGGCTACCTTTGAAGGTGACTCAAACTGAAATGAATCCAGAATGCGGCAGCTAGACTGGTGACTGGGAGCGGCCGCCAGGGCCATGTAACACTGGTCCTGAGAGATCTGCATTGGCTCCCAGTACGTTTCCAAGCACAATTCAAAGTGTTGGTGCTGACCTTGAAAGCCCTAAGCGGCCTCAGCCCAGTCTACCAGAAGAAGCATCTCCACCTCCATCGTTCAGCCCAGACACTGAGGTCCAGCGCTGAGGGCCTTCTGGTGGTTCCCTCATTGCGAGAAGTGAGGTTACAGGGAACCAGACAGAGGGCCTTCTCGGTGGTGGTGCCCGCCCTAGGGAACACCCCCCTTCAGATGTGAAGGAAATAGGCAGCTATATTCTTTTTAAAAGACATCTGAAGGCAGCCCTGTTTAGGGAAATTTTTAATATTTAATGCTGTATTGTTTTTAACACTTTATTGGGAGCCGCCCAGAGTGGCTGGGGTATAAAAATATATATTATTATTATTATTATTATTATTATTATTATTATTATTGACTGTCCCGGTCCACAAACAGCTGCGGCTTTTTTTACCAGGCAAAGCTGGCATTTTCCAGCCAGTGGCATATTCTAAGTATTTCCACAGTGTGTTGCAATAATCGAATCTAGCTGCAAATGAAAGAAATCTGACTTTACGAAAATGGGTTTCTACACACCCTAACTGCGGCCAAAAGGGTTGCATTGATGAACTGGAAGAATAAAGACAAGGTCCTCTTTCGACGCGATTCCCTTTAATCAATGGATTGACAGCCTGGGAACACTTGCAACGTACGAACCGATTGTCTACGGACGTAGACTTTGTTTGGACAAATATATTGATATCTGGAAAAAGGTTTATGCATAATGTAGTGAGTTATTAGTAACCATATATTATTAGGATAATAATATCACTTATATCTATATAATAATCTATAGCAACGAAATCGACTTTACTAAATGCATTCCACTATCTCTTTCCCCCTCTTTTTCCACGTTCTTCTCTCTTTTCCTTTTATCACAGTATTCCTTTATAAATGGAAATCTTTCAGTAAAACATCAATGAGAATAGCAAAAGATATGGTACTTTTTAATCAATGGACTGAAGACATGACAGAACTCACAACATACGGATTGCTTATAGACGCAGACTTCGTCTGGATAAATATATTGACACTTGGTTATCAATAATCATATAATAATGTGTGGACGTTTAGTCTGCTATAGTATATCTCTTATTTATTTTTACGTATTCCACTTTTCATTCTGTTTTTTTCTTTGCACCTTTTCCCTTTCATTTTATTTTGCACAACTAAAATTTTATTAAGTGGTACCTCGGATGTCCGTTCGACTTCCAAAACGTTCAGAAACCAAAGCGCTGCTCTGGTTCACCAGAAGCGGCTTAGTCCTGCTGGCCACATGACCCGGAAGCTGTATGCCGGCTCCCTCGGCCAATAAAGCGAGATGAGCGCCGCAACCCCAGAGCCGGCCATGACTGGACCTAACGGTCAGGGGTCCCTTTACCTTTATGCAGCGGCGTAGCGTGGGTTGTCAGCACCCGGGGCAAGGCAAGTAATTTGCGCCCCCTAACCCGGGGCAAGGCAAGTAATTTGCGCCCCCTAACCCCTAACCTGCCGCCACTGCCGGCTTCTTCTTGCTGCTGCCTGGGCTGGGATATTTACGGTAAGGTAGCCACGGCGGCGGCGGCGGGTCCGTGTCAGGTGATCTGAGGCGAGTTGCCACTGGCGCTGCCACCCAAACGATGCCGCTTGCCCGGAGGAGGGGGGCAGAGAGGCGAGGAAAATGCAACATGGCCCAGCAGCTGCAGCAGCGGCGGCGGGGCTGTGAGGAGGGGCTGCCTGGCGCATCCTCCGCGGCCCTGACGCGCGGGGATCGCGGCGAGCGCTGAGAGCCGCTGCCTGCCGGACACCTTCTCGGTTCCGCGAGACATGGGGCTCTGCTACAGCCAGCACCTGAGGCTCTTTGGCGACTCCGGAGGCGGCGAGCGCCCCCCCCCCAGATGTTGCGCCTGGTGCGGCCGCCCCCCCCTGCACCCCCCACGCTACGCCACTGCCTTTATGACTTCCCTTGATCTGGACACTATAAAGTGGATCCTCGGGTAATGTAACTTTCGGGTTGTGAACGCGGCAAACCCGGAACTCTGCGGCGCTGCGCACATGCACAGAACAGGCTCCTCCGGTTATGCAGATTTTGGGATACAGATGGGCCTCCGAAATGGTACCACTGTACTTCTGTTGATGCAGCCTAGAATAGCATTAGCTTTTTTAGCTGCCGCATCACACTGTGGGCTCATGTTCAGCTTGTGGTCCACCAAAACCCCTAGATCCTTTTCACAGGTACTGCTAGCAAGCCAGGTGTCCCCCATCCTATATTTGTGCAGCTGCTTCTAAGTGCAGAACCTTCCATTTGTCCCTACTGAAATTCATTTTGTTAGCTTGGGCCCAGTTGTCCAATCTTTGAAAGTCATCTTGAATCCCGATTCTGTCTCCTGCGACATTAGCTGCCCTGTGGTGATGTCAGGTGACTGGCTGGTGGGTCGTCCTCACCTACCTGTCGAAGGTTTCATTGAAATCTCTGTTAAAACAGAGCTTTCCCACCCCCCACCCCTTTCTGCAAAGGAGCTCGCTTTAAGCTCCTTGACCTCCCTTTGTAGACATATGGGTCACTGCCCCACGCTTGATGTTCACATACGATATCCCGTGTGGGGCAGGTGCAGGGCACGGTTTGCAAGGAATACCTCGCGGGCTGAACTGGGGACCCCAATTTGGCCCCAGGCAATACCCACTGTAGCTGTACCTGGCACTGAGGAGGGAGCTGGACTGCATGACCTCTGGAGGTCCCTATCCGAGTGGCAGGCAGCACCGTTAAAAGCACCAGGAAACCCACTGTACTTTCAACCCCCTGCACTTGCGCTTATCTCCATTTTTTTTTTAATTAAGCCGAGCGCGTTATTAGGCTTACATTAGTTGCATAAAGGTTCATCAGATCCGTTTATCTCAGCAATCGAGCCCAAGTTATGAAATTTATTAAGAATTTTTTCTTCGCTACTATACGGGGGGGGGAGAGTAGGATATAATTAATTCCCCAGGAAAAAAGCTTTAAAAAACTTTTTCTTAGCAAAAAAAATTTAACTTTTTATAAAAGTTATTTCTCTTCCCCACCTATTTCTTTGAGACCTTTTAAATTGGATTTTTTTCCCCCCCATTCTGAATGCCGAGAATCAGACAGACATCCTCTGTGGAATTTTTACACAGTGTGAAAGCTGGAAATTGTCCAGAGGAGGGGAATCAGGAGACAGGAGATACGAAAGCCATCTTCAAATATCTTAAAGGGCTGTCACGTGGAAGATGGAACAAAGCTTTTTTCCTCTCCTCCTCCGGAGGGCAGGACCCAAACTAATGGACACGAAAGGAGATCAGGAAGAACTTTCTGACAAGAGCAGTTCCAACGTGGTGGACCTTCATGGGAGCTTTTAAAGCAGATGTTTTAGTTGAGATTCCTGCACTGCAGAGGGCTGGACTATCAGGCATGTCCAAACTTGGCCCTCCAGCTGTTTTGGGACTACAACTCCCATCATCCCTAGCTAACAGGACCAGTGGTCAGGGATGATGGGAATTGTAGGCCCAGAACATCTGGAGGGCCAAGTTTGGCCATGCCTGGCACTAGTCGATCCTCAGAACCCTCTACAACTCTAAGATTTCCATCTATGGGCTAGTTTGAGGCACCAGACAAACACCTTCCTCATCTAGGGCTTTGACCCCTTTGGCTAAATTCATAGCCCCACCTAAGTTGTCCCACCTGCAGACGTCAGCAGACTCTCTTTCTCACAAATGCAAGGGCACTGGTTCAGGTGCTGAGCTTGCCCAATTCCAGTCAGTAGAAATTTGAAAGCGGACAGTTTTGAGAACAGGTATTTTTTCGTCAGAGGGGTGGGCAACAGGTGCTGATTAGGTATGGATTAACAGGAAACCATGGAAGTTCGAAGCCCCTCTGGGATTTCCTGTGAAAGCTTTTCCCCCTGATTCTAGAAGTTTAACCTGGTTTTCTACCAAACTAAAAGCCAAAAACTATCGACCTCCACCAAGACTTATGCCCTTTCGCTTAATAACATTAAACCAGGCCTACATGTAACCGAAGCTTTTTAAACCTCAAGCTACCCTGTAGGGACGCGGGTGGCACTGTGGGTTAAACCACAGAGCCTAGGACTTGCCGATCAGAAGGTTGGCGGTTCGAATCCCCGCAATGACGGGGTGAGCTCCTGTTGCTCGGTCCCTGCTCCTGCCCACCTAGCAGTTCGAAAGCATGTCAATGTGCAAGTAGATAAATAGGTACCACTCCAGCGGGAAGGTAAACGGCGTTAACGTGCGCTGCTCTGGTTCGCCAGAAGCGGCTTAGTCCTGCTGGCCACTTGACCCAGAAGCTGTATGCCGGCTCCCTCAGCCAATAAAGCAAGATGAGCGCTGCAACCCCAGAGTCGGTCACGACTGGACCTAATGGTCAGGGGTCCCTTTACCTTTCTACCCTGTAGTTTTAAGTTGTAACTTAGCACTCTACCTTCGGAAAAACCAAACTACTTTTCAACTGGTTGTGAACCGAACTGAAAGCTGAAAGACCTGCCCTGAGCTTCTATGCAGCCCCTTTTAACCTTAAAAAAAATGCCTTGAAGCTTATGCAGAGCCTGAGCTAAAAGCCAACCCTTTATATTCCAAACTGACTTTCCCAAAAGCTGTATCAAGCACTATATATTGAACCCTATAGTCCCGTGGGGTGAGCCCCTTTCCAAAAATCGGATTTCAACTAGGTTTCTGTGGAATCTAGATAGCTACAGGCTTCTTTCTCCCCCCCCCCCCCCAAAAAAAAAAAGAGAGGCAGAAAAACCACTCAGAATGATAGGCCTCTACATTTGGTTTTCAAATTAGTAATTATGCTGGGAAAACCATCATCTGAAAAGAAGAGGGGAGAAGGGGGGGGGGGACTCAGCACTGAAAACTATTCCCCAGCAGTGCCTGTTATCTGAACACTTATTTAAATTTAATAAAACCTGCTACCAGAGCAGCAAAACAAAAACACGCACGCACACACAATGGTTAAGCGTTGAAGCATGTTTATTTAATACGCTCCTCTCCCCTTGCCAGAAAAGGCCCAGTGCCATTGCTGGCAGCCCCACACATACAATGTCCCGGAGTTTATCTGCCCCCAGACAGAAAATGTTCAGCCAAGCAAGCACACAGCTCAAGAGGGTCTTTCTTTGGGGGTGGGGGACAATTTGCTGGCTCCCCTAAGAGCTGGGCCCAGGTCCCTTTAGGTCAAGGCACCAGCAGCCCCCCCCCCCCCAAAAAAAAACTGATGAAGATGCTTAACAAATGCTGCCACCCCTGGGGAAGTTTCCTGATTGGCTCCTGCCCAGACTCTTCCCGATTGGCTGCCAGCCCTATATAAACAGGCAGGTCAGCCCAGAGTCCCGGACATTTTGTCCACGGCCGGCTGCCAAGAGACTCGCCGCTGGGTCCCGCTCAGTCCTTTCCCCTGGAATAAAAGCCATCGCCGACGTCATCTGCTAAAAGCCCTCTCTGCAAAAAGAGAGAGGACTGCTTACCCAATCCATATTTCGGATGATGCGAAGATGCACACCCTAAGGGCCGGTTTGCACCAGCGACAAACCAAAGGAACTACAGGCCAAATTGGGGTGGGGGTGGGGGGTGGAAGGACCAGTGTCAAAGCCAGATCTCCAGCAAACTGACTTGAAAGCGGCAAAATGGCTGCAAGCTGAGCATTGTTTGTGTGGCACTTGTCAGGCGTGGTCGGGAGGTAATAACTCGCAGTGTCAGGGAAGTTAGTTCTTTATTCAAAGAAACAAGCAGGTCAGGAAGCCAGGCCTAATGAGCGCACCAACTCTTCCTGGTAGGTCTTGCCGCAATGAGGCAGCTATGGGGACTGAGGGTCTCCCCACAGCTGCCTGAGTCTCCTCTTCTCCAGTGCTTTCCCCCAAGCAATCTGAGACGGGGCCTTCATGCAGCCAACCTCTCCACCGCTCTTTTCACGCCTTGCCTGGTTCTGGGAGATCAGGGGAGCTTGTCGCAGCAGGAGGAGGAGACACCCTTGCCTCTTCACTAGCTGGGCTCATCTCTGAGGTCTGAGGGACAGTGGACCGGCCCCCTGATGAAAAAGTCTGCTGACCCCTGGAGGTTAGCAGATGGCAGCTATTTATTAAACCATTCACTCCAATTTGTGTTACAGGGAAGTTACTCTACATCAGCAGAAATCTTGTGTGCAGATCAAGGGAAGTCATTTTGTTGTTGTTTAGTCGTTTAGTCGTGTCCGACTCTTTGTGACCCCCTGGACCAGAGCACGCCAGGCCCTCCTGTCTTCCACTGCCTCCCACAGTTTGGTCAAACTCATGTTGGCACCTTCAAGAACACTGTCCCACCATCTCGTCCTCTGTCCTCCCCTTCTCCTTGTGCCCTCCATCTTTCCCAACATCAGGGTCTTTTCCAGGGAGTCTTCTCTTCTCATGGCCAAAGTCTTGGAGTCTCAGCTTCAGGATCTGTCCTTCCAGTGAGCACTCAGGGCTGATTTCGTTCAGAATGGAGAGGTTTGGTCTTCTTGCAGTCCATGGGACTCTCAAGAGTCTCCTCCAGCACCAGAATTCAAAAGCATCCATTCTTCGGCGATCAGCCTTCTTGATGGTCCAGCTCTCACTTCCATACATCACTACCGGGAAAACCATGGGAAGTCATAGTCCCTCTCTATTCTAACTTTGGAGAGACCCCCAACTGGAGTCCTACGCCCAGTTCTGGGCCGCACAATTTAAGAAGGAAGATGACAAGCTGGAAGGTGTGCAGAGGAGGGCAACCAAGATGGTGAAGGGTCCGGAAACCAAGCCTGATGAGGAAGGTTTGAAGGAGCTGGGTGTGTTTTGTTTGGAGAAGATAGAAAGGTTATAGGAGAGCCAACTTCAGATACTTAAAGCAGGGGTCAGCAACCTAAGGTCCGTGGGCCACAAGCGGCACACAGGGGTCATTTAACCAGCCCACAAACCACCACATGGATTCAAATGACAAGAAAGAAGATTCTGGTTCAACATTTCTGATTGGTAAGAGCTGTTTGACCGTGGAATGGACACCCGTGGAAGATGGTGAACTCTCCTTTCTTGGAAGCTCTTAAACAGAGGTTGGGTGGCCATCTCTCATGGATGCTTAAGCTGTGATTCCTGCATCGCAGGGGGTTGGACTAGATGACCCCCCGGGATCCCTTCCACCCCGACAATCTTATGACGCTGCACCAAAGCGTTAAGCCCACACTTTCCTTATTGCAAAACCAAGACACCCGACTTTTCGAAGGGAGCGCATTTGTGGTGGAAGACGTACCGAAAGCCAGCTTTTCACTGCGCAGCCCCGAATTTGCCGTTATGCAATTGAAACGAGCCCAGCCAAGGTTTGGGATGCGTGTTTTTGTGAGTGGTCCGAGAAAGGAAAAGCAAAAAAGAAAAAAGCAACGGAGATTGCTTCAGATGCCTCTCCCCCACACGCAGAGGCACACAGCAAATTAAGTCCAGCTCTCCGCTCACGCCTGGTGTGAGTAACTGCAGCTGCTGCCTTTCGGAACAGCGAAACAACTTCTCCTGCTCTCTTCTCCAGCAGAACTTCAGGGTCCCCAGCCCCCCCACCCTCCTTCCACACAGCAAAGCACGCTTCTAGCTAAAGCTGCAAAGATAACTGGCCGATAGTATCTGGCCTCTGTGGGGTTTGCCTCAGGGTGGGGTTCCCGTCTCCCCTCGGAGCAGCTGAAATAGGAAACCAAGCGCCTGGAGAATTGCCGGCGAGCCTGACGCAACAGCCCATTCCCCCCTCGCAGGCCCAGGCGAGCAAAAAACAGGATTAATTAGTCCTCAGGAGGAGCGGCGGGCAGCACTCATTAAGGTCCCTGGCTCGGCTTCCATGTGGCATCTCACTCTTTGGGGCGACAAAAGGGATTTTTCTTTCAGCGCCGCCACTGCAAGATTGCGGTCGAGAGCCGAGGCAGCCTCCCAGTTGTCGGGTCTCGCAACTCCACTACGCAAGCAGGCAGCCTCGCTTCCTAGAACGGGGGTCCCTTTCCCCCACCTCAGAAGGCTAGCGTGCGTTTTAAAAAAAGAACCCTCAAGGTTGGTAGGCCTTTGCTGAGAAGCGGGTGTGAGCAACACCTGGAGAAACCTCAGAAAATAAGAAAGGGAAGTCATTTTGAGGGTCTTCAATCCAGGGGGCCAACTGGTGTGTATGTGTGTGCCTCCACTTAACAGAACGGCCCACTCAAAATACAGTCACACCTCATGTTATATTTGCTTCAGGCTGAACGTTTTAAGGTTGCGTCCCGCGGCGACCCGGAAGTACCAGAAACAGTTACTTCCGGGTTTTGCCGCTCGCGCATGCGCAGACGTGCAAAATGACGTCACGCGCATGCGCAGAAGCGGCGAATCGCGACCTGCGCAGGCGCGGGTTGCGTTCTGCTCATGTTGCGAACGGGCCTCCGGAACGGATCCCGTTCACAATCAGAGGTAAAACCGTACCTTTTAAAAAGCGCACAGGCCAATCATAATTGACTTGCCAAGCTGGTTACACTGGTTTGAGTTGCCTGTGTTGAATCAAAGGCGTGCAGGGTTATGTATTTATAATTGGATATTGCCCCAACCTTCCTCCACCAGGTGCCCAGTGCAGCAATCAAATAGACAAATTATTATTACGGTCAGACCTTGGAAGCTGAACGGAATGCAACTCAACTTCCAAAACATTAGAAAACCAAAGTGCGGCCTCTGATTGGCTGCAGGAAGCTCTTGCAGCCAATCGGAAGCCCCAGAATCCCTGTCGGACATTCAGCTTCCAAAAATAGTTCGCAAACCGAAACAACTCACTTCTGGGTTTGCGGCATTCGGGAGCCGAAATGTTTGGGAACTAAGCTGTTCCAACTTCCAAGGTACGACTGTATTATTATTAGTTGCTTTTTCACCAAGGCAACTCAAAGCAACTTACAGTACAGTGGTACCTCAGGTTACATGCGCTTCAGGTTACAGACTCCGCTAACCCAGAAATAGTGCTTCAGGTTAAGAACTTTGCTTCAGGATGAGAACAGAAATTGTGCTCCGGCGGCGCGGCGTTCCATCCCACTTTGGTTAGGAAAAAACAAACAAGGCAAAAGCCATGCTAAAAACTTGTGTATCCGAGTCTCTAACACTGCCAGCAATAGCCAACTCAGATGGCTTTAAAAGAGAATTAGACAAACTAACGAGCAAGTTTCGCATTGACAAACCTAGACAGCATCTTAAAAAGGAGAGACATCACCTTGCCAACAAAGGTCCGTATAGTTTAAGCTCTGTTTTTCCCAGTAGTGATGTATGGAAGTGAGAGCTGGACCATCAAGAAGGCTGATCGCCAAAGAATTGATGCTTTTGAATTATGGTGCTGGAGGAGACTCTTGAGGACTGCAAGAAGATCAAACGTATCCATTCTGAAGGCAATCAGCCCTGAGTGCTCACTGGAAGGACAGATCGTGAAGCTGAGGCTCCAATACTTTGGCCACCTCATGAGAAGAGAAGACTCCCTGGAAAAGACCCTGATGTTGGGAAAGATGGAGGGCACAAGGAGAAGGGGACGACAGAGGACGAGATGGTGGGACAGTGTTCTCGAAGGAGGCAGTGGAAGACAGGAGTGCCTGGCGTGCTCTGGTCCAGGGGGTCACGAAGAGGCGGACACGACTAAACAACAACAACAGAGGAGGGGAGGGTTACCAGTCACAAATGGCTAGTAGGAAGCAGGAATGGTTATGAAGGCCAGTTGGTGGCAACCAAACAAGAAATGGGAGTCCTCTTTTGGCCAAATCCCACAGGCATCTGGCTGGCCACTGTTGGCTAGATAGAGCGTTGGCTCCTTCTCACGTTCTTCTTGTTTTGCTAAATTCCATCTTCTTCCCGCAGCCAAGCGGAGCAGGGGGAGGGAGCCACCTTCTGCGAGCCTCAGCTCCCCCCCCAAAAAAAAACAACCCCTCACTTACTCCAGGCCCCATAATGACAGATGCCAGAGACCTACGAAACGTCTGGATTGTATACAAGAACCGTCCGAAGGCGGCCGGCTCCGTCCTCTCCCTTCCTCACGCTCCGCATTCCTGGAGGCTTCGCTCCCTCCCACCCCTATGTCCCCACACTGCTCTGGGGAAGGGGAGGGGGGGCTCAGCCGAGATGGGGGGGGGCTCCCTGCTTGCCTCAGAGTCCTTAGGAAACTGGGCCAGTTGCCTCTCGGAAGAATATGGCGGAAGAATCCACTCGTCAATTTCCCTCTTCCATTTCCTTCCATCGTGTGTGTGTGTGTGTGTGTGTGTGTGTGTGTGTGCGCGCGCGCATATATATATGGTTTGTTTCTTAAAAGCATCAATCCTGAGCCTCGTGCCCGTTTCCCCCCAGGGGGGTTGCAAACGCATCGGCTCTCTCTCTGCAGGAAGGGAGCCCAGAGATGCTCGTCTGCCCATCCACTCCCAGCCTCCTTCCTTTCCACCCCCATCTCCCAATTACGCACAACGCAGGTTTCCCTCCTCTTGGTTTTTTGTTTTTTTTACCTCCCCTTGGGGTTCGGTATTGTGCACCACCATCAGCACGCACACACACACACACACACACGCACGTGTGGAAACAGCGCAAATGAGAAGCGTGCCATCGCTGCTGCTTCCCCAAAGAGGAGTCCATGATTGCATCTCTCCAGAACAGCAAAGCTCGCTTTTAAAAACAGCAGTCAGGAAAGCTCCCCTCCTCTCTCGTGCACGCTCACACTTCTTTATTTCGGCTCCAGTGAAAACCACAGCTGGGCCTCCCTTTCCCTCCGCTGTTTCTCAGCTGCAAAGCAAGATATTTGCTCCACGCCTGAGGCTCTCCATTTCAGAGTACTGCTCCTACCAGCCAGTGCGACTGCAGGGGGAGAGAGGGAGGAAGGATGGAGGAAACAGCCGGGTACAAGAGAGTCACAGAACAGACACCAAGAGGCGTTCAGGACCAGGTGACAGACGCAGAGGTGTTTCTTGCGTGGCCAAGAAAGGCGGTTGGGTCAACTAGAGGAAGCAATACACAGCACAATAAAAGGAAGCGATATACATTTGTTGTTGTTTAGTCGTTTAGTGGTGTCTGACTCTTTGTGACCCTCTGGACCAGAGCACGCCGGGCACTTCTGTCTTCCACTGCCTCCCGCAGTTTGGTCAGACTCATGTTTGCAGCTTCGAGAACACTGTCCCACCATCTCGTCCTCTGTCGTCCCCTTCTCCTTGTGCCCTCCATCTTTCCCAACATCAGGGTCTTTTCCAGGGAGTCTTCTCTTCTCATGAGGTGGCCAAAGTCTTGGAGCCTCAGTTTCAGGATCTGTCCTTCCTGTGAGCACTCAGGGCTGATTTCCTTCAGAATGGAGAGGTTTGATCTTCTTGCAGTCCGTGGGACTCTCAAGAGTCTCCTCCAGCACCATAATAGTTTGTGCAAATACAGTCGTAGTTTGGATTCCGAACGCCTTGCGAGTCGAACGTTTCGGCTCCCGAAAGCCGCAAACCCGGACGTGATTGTTCCGGTGTGCGAATGTTCTTTGGAACCCGAACATCCGACACGCGGGTTTCATGGGTTCTGATTGGCTGCAGGAGCTTCCTGCAGCCAATCGGAAGCCGTGCTACGGTTTCCGAAGTCGAACGGACTTCTGGAACGGATTCCGTTCGACTTCCGAGGTACATAGCTGTCAACTTTTCCCTTTTCTTGCAAAGAATCCTATTCAGAATAAGGGAATTTCCCTTAAAAAAAGGGGGGGGGACACGTTGACAGCTATGCCAATTCCCATCATCCCTCGCTAACAGGACCAGTGGTCAGGGATGATGGGAAGTGTAGTCCCAAATATCTGGAGGGCCGGACTTTGCCTATGCCAGCTCTAGTCTAACAGACCCTCCATATGTCCCTATTTCCCAGGGATGTCCCTAATTTAGAGAAGCTGTCTGGGTTTGTTATTTGATCCCGGAATGTCCCGCTTTTCCTTAGGAGATGGAGTGATATGCAGTTGAAAACAAAATTAAGATGACACAGGGAGGGGATGGGGGAAGTCAGGAGATTCAGAGTAATCTCAACGTGTCAAATTTGTATGATCTTTTGATGTAAGTTTATCTCCTTTTTTCTTTTTCTTTCTTTTATTTCGAAAATCGAATAAAAAAATTATTTTTAAAAAAGAGAGGTTGTTGTAATGTTTAATTTTGCTTTTATATGTGTTGGAAGCTGCCCAGAGTGGCTCGGGCAGCCCAGGAAGCTGTGTGGGGTATAAACAGTAAAATTATCATCATGGAACGGGACATCCCTATTTCCATTGGAGAAATGTTGGAGGGTGTAGTCTAAACCCCCTGTAATGTAGAAATCTTTTGGCCAACATGGGACTCAAACCCATAACCCCAAGATTAAGAGCCACGCTGACTGAACTTCCTTAGAAAGTTGAGATAATTTTACACTATTTTAGTATTTTAATTTCCGTATGCTTTAAACATATATTTAAAAAGACCAAGGATAGGTTTTTTTTTTTTGTAGGGGTGGCGTAACACAAAATGGCTGCCTTAAGGGGGGGACATGGCCTAACACAAAATGGCTGCCGAACCCCCAAAAAAGCAGGGCCACAAAATGATATCGGCTGGCTCATACCCAACCAAGAGGCGGAAAGGCACCTTTGTGACCCAGTGGAGTGCTCTCTGCATCCCTCCTCTATTCAGAACGGACATTTTTTAAGGATGATGTTCGACGTGGGAAGTGGGGAGCCACCACAAACAGAAACCAAGAAGGAAGAAAAGTGGGATATTTAAGAGAGGACTTTATTTTCCTGACGCTGGCAGCTTCAGGTGCCATGTTGACAAGCTCAGCGCGCAAGCGAAAGGGAAAGAGGTCTTCCAGAGATTCGCAAGGCGGATCGACGCTCCGGCGTTGTTCTTCGATCGAGCAATACGGAAACGTATCAGGTCTGACCCACTTGCAAGCCCCCACAAGAGAGCTGCAGCGCATGCACACACACACACACACACACACGCAGCACCCCAGGGCTCTCTGGTCTCTCGCCATGTCTGAGAATAGAAGGAAAAGGAAAGGGAGGAATCAGAGGCCGGGCGGCCTGGATGCCAGATGAGGTCTGCCAAGACGAATCACCGTCTGGGGTTCCAGCAAGTTAAGGAAAAAGCATAAGAGGAGAGGGGAGAGGAGAACTTCGCTCCTTTTTCTGTGAAGCCCTCTCCGCGTTGGAAAAGAGAAATTGAGAAGAGCCCTGGAGTCTCAAAGGAAAAGTGCTCAATAAGTGGCCTGTGCAAAATGCTCTGCTTGAAATGGCATTTTAGGTATTCCTGGATCCAGTCTGAGTTTTGTGCACCAGTATGCAAAGAAGAATGGGACGCGGGTGGCGCTGTGGGTCAAACCACAGAGCCTAGGGCTTGCCAACCAGAAGGTTGGCGGTTCGAATCCCCATGACGGGGTGAGCTCCCGTTGCTCGGTCACAGCTCCTGCCAACCTAGCAGTTCGAAAGCACCTCAAAGTGCAAGTAGATAAATAGGTACCACTCTGGCGGGAAGGTAAACGGCGTTTCCGTGCGCTGTTCTGGTTCGCCAGAAGCGGCTTAGTCATGCTGGCCACATGACCCGGAAGCTGTACGCTGGCTCCCTCGGCCAATAAAGTGAGATGAGCGCCGCAACCTCAGAGTCGTCCGCAACTGGACCTAATGGTCAGGGGTCCCTTTACCTTTACCTATGCAAGGAAGAAGAGCTTCCTGGGTCAAGCCAATATCCCATCTAGTTCAGCATCCGCATCTCGCAGTGACCAACCAGACAGACTTCGGGTGGGAAACCCACAAGGAGGACCCGATCCCGACAGCAACTCTGCCGCTCCTGAGGTTTCCGCAGAGGCAGAGCCAATTATGGCCAGTTGTCCGTGCATTTCCATGCGTTTCCATTGCTGCCTCTTGCAGGAACAAGCTGCCCAGTTAACACTGTGTTGCAGGAAGAAGGGCTGAATTTTCCAGCATTCACACTGTCAACCACTCTGAGATCTATGGCTGAAGGGTGGCATGCAAATTTAATAAGTGACAACAACAATAGCGTGGTCCACGAGTTCTAGGGTTGGGAGAGGGAGGAAAGCTCGTCTCCGTCCACTTTCCCTACGCTGTACAAAATTTCATAACAACAACAATTTATTATTTATACCCCACCCATCTGGCTGGGCTTCCCCAGTCACTCTTTGGTTTTTTTTTGTTTTTTTAAAATAATATTTATTAAAGTTTCAAAAAAGTTACAAGAATAAGAAAAAAAAACCCAAAAAAACCAAAAATACAAAATACAATAAAGTAAAAACAATTAAAAACAAACCAACATTTCCATATCTTGGCTTTCATTTACTTGTTTCCCTGACCTCCTCACACCTCCCTTTTTTGTATTCTAGTTCAATTAGTTATTTCAGCAAATCCTTTCCATTTTTACTTTTAACTTACTAATTTATCTTAATATATTATAACTTTACATTCTCACCTGTTAATTCCCCAGTCACTCTTTGCGGCTCCCAACAGAATATTAAAAACTCGATAGATAGCAGGGGAAAGATTTATACGATCTGAAGAGAAACCAGAGTATACGATAAAACATCAAACGTTAAAAACTTCCCTAAACAGGGCTGCCTTCAGATGTCTTCTGAAAGTCAGATAGTTGTTTATTCCCTTAACATCTGATGGGAGGGCGTTCCACAGGGTGGGAGCCACTACTGAGAAGGCCCTCTGCCTGGTTCCCTGTAACTTGGCTTCTCGCAGTGAGGGAACTGCCAGAAGGCCCTTGGAGCTGGACCTCAGTGTCCCGGCTGGACGATGGGGGTGGAGACACTCCTTCGGGTATACTGGGCCAAGGTTGTTTAAGGCTTTCAAGGTCAGCACCAACACTTTGAATTGTGCATGGTAACGTACTGGGAGCCAATGTAGGTCTTTCAGGAGTGGTGTATGTGGTCTTGGCGGCCGCTCCAAGTCCACAGTCTAGCTGCCACTTTCTGGATTAGGAAGTAATAGTGCCACTGTATTCTGCTCTGGTCAGACCTCACCTGGAGTACTGTGTCCAGTTCTGGGCACCACAGTTCAAGAAGGACACTGACAAACTGGAACGGGTCCAGAGGAGGGCAACCAAAATGGTCAAAGGCCTGGAAACGATGCCTTATGAGGAACGGCTAAGGGAGCTGGGCATGTTTAGCCTGGAGAAGAGGAGGTTAAGGGGTGATATGATAGCCATGTTCAAATATATCAAAGGATGTCACATAGAGGAGGGAGAAAGGTTGTTTTCTGCTGCTCCAGAGAAGCGGACACGGAGCAATGGCTCCAAACTACAAGAAAGAAGATTCCACCTAAACATTAGGAAGAACTTCCTGACAGTAAGAGCTGTTCGACAGTGGAATTTGCTGCCAAGGAGTGTGGTGGAGTCTCCTTCTTTGGAGGTCTTCAAGCAGAGGCTTGACAACCATATGTCAGGAGTGCTCTGATGGTGTTTCCTGCTTGGCAGGGGGTTGGACTCGATGGCCCTTGTGGTCTCTTCCAACTCTATGATTCTATGATTCTATGAGTTGTCGTTACCGGGTCACCTTCAAAGGTAGCCCCACGTAGAGTGCACTGCAGTAGTATTAGCAGGAGATAACCAGAGAATGCACCACTTTGGCGAGACTGTCTACGAGCATGGAGGGTCTCAGATGGAGCTGGTAGACACAGAATTGACCTGCGCCTCCATGGACAGCTGTGAGTCCAAAATGTCTCCCAGGCTGCGCACCTGGTCCTTCAGGGGTACAGTGACCCCATTCAGGACCACAAACTTCTACCATGCGTCTCTCCTCACTTGCCTTCTCTCCAAACCGAAAAGCCCCAGGCGCTGCAACCTTTTCCCCAGAGGCGAGTCACTTCGTCCCGTCCCTCACTTGGGTTGCCCTTCTTCTCTTCTCGCTCACTGCCTCTCTAAGCCTTTCCTGACTCTGGGCGACTGCAACCAGGGGTTTTCTGCATGCTGGCACTTTCTTTGCCGCCTCAACAAGGAAGAGAAGAAGAGGAGCAATGCGACGGGGCCAAACGCTGCGCACAAACAGCCCCAGCCGCCAGAGCCCTCGCTTCTCCCACCCCCTTGGACATTCTGTTCCAGACGGCAGCCGCGTGTTCCTTCCAACACCTACGCCTCATCCAAATCAGTTCCTCCCCTACGTGGACAGAGCCATCTGCCGCGTTCTTCTCCCATTCACGGAGGGTTCTCTGCTGCTCCCGGCATCCTCTCTTGCTGCCGCCGCCACCGACGGCAGCAGCAGCAGCAGCAGCAGCAACACCTTGGCTCCATCGCAATGCTTGCAAATCCCAAAGCAGCAAACTGTTTCTTTCACCGCCTTTGGGAGAAAAGATCTGCAAGGCACTGTGGGTCAAAGTTTATTTGTTGTGGAGACCATCCTGGTCATTTCAACAAAAAAGGAAATAAAAATATTCTATGCATAAAGGTATAGGTAAAGGGACCCCTGACCATTAGGTCCAGTCGTGGCCGACTCTGGGGTTGCGGCGCTCATCCCGCTTTACTGGCCAAGGGAGCCGGCGTACAGCTTCCGGGTCATGGGGCCAGCAGGACTAAGCCACTTCTGGCGAACCAGAGCAGCGCACGGAAACGCCGTTTACCTTCCCGCCGGAGTGGTACCTATTTATCTACTTGCACTTTGATGTGCTTTCGAACTGCTAGGTTGGCAGGAGCAGGGGCCGAGCAACGGGAGCTCCCCCTGTTGCGGGGATTCGAACCGCCGACTTTCTGATCGGCAAGTCCTAGGCTCTGTGGTTTAACCCACAGCGCCACCCGCTCCCCAATAATAAATTAATGTTGGTATTATTATTATCACCGTGAATTATTAAATTTGCTCCCGTGCAAATTCAGAGGGAAGAGATACCCAAAGGATGAGACCTGAAGCTTTTCTCTGCTTCCTCCTCTCAGCTCCAGAGACATTGGGGGGGGGGGCGGTGAAGGAGAGAGAAGAGAAAAGGAGAAAAGATGTATTAATTATCTTCAAACAGCTCCTGGCAGGGTGGGGAGATCTCTCCCTCGATAAGGCGCCACATCTCAGGAAGCTATAACGAAGGAGGGATAGCAACACCGCTGATTAATATTTTATTTTAGGAAAAATTTAAATGAAACTATCCATCATCATTTCAAACGGGCGGATCAGCAGAGCCTCTTCCGCCAAGGAGGAAAAGCACCTGGTTTCTCTCATTTCTATCTTCTGGAGGGCGGGGGCGGACCAAGAGTCAAATATTGTTATTAATAATAATAAATTACGGGAACTCTGTGGGTCGGAGGAGGCAACTCACTGACCCACCCCAACTGAACCCCCAATTTGCCCAGGCGGTTTGCAAAGCGATAAGCAGTTCTATTACAGGGGAGTTCTGTGCTCTGTCCTAATGGAATGTGGGCTTAACAAGCCATTTTTTGCAAACAGATATATTGAGAGTCCCATGGAGTGCAAGAAGATCAAACCTCTCCATTCTGAAGGAAATCAGCCCTGAGTGCTCACTGGAAGGACAGATCCTGAAGCTGAGGCTCCAAGACTTGGGCCACCTCATGAGAAGAGAAGACTCCCTGGAAAAGACCCTAATGTTGGGAAAGATGGAGGGCACAAGGAGAAGGGGACGACAGAGGATGAGATGGTTGGACAGTGTTCTCGAAGCTACCAGCATGAGTTTGACCAAACTGCGGGAGGCAGTGGAAGACATTAGTGCCTGGCGTGCTCTGGTCCAGGGGGTCACAAAGAGTCGGACACGACTGAACGACTAAACAACAACAATTAAGCGACCCAAAAGGGGAAAAAATGGAATTCAGTTTATAGGGTGGCGGGGGCAGATCCCAAGCAGGCAGTGGGGTCCGCAAACCGGGCCAGCTTTTGAGAGGTTCAATAGTGTGGGAAACGTAAGAGAAGTCTTGCAGGATCAGACCCAAGGCCAGTGGCAAGCTGGGCCCTGCAGCAATTCTCCCCACTTGCGATTCTCCCCAACTGGTCTTCAAAGACATGCTGCCCTCAACAGGGGAAGAAGGACATGGCCATGATAAAGAAAGATAATCAATACTTTTCGCACCTCTGTTTATTGAGGCGAAGTGTATCTGGTAATGGAGGCCGAGCCAAACCCCACCTTTCCTCTGTGATGTTGTCCAATCGACTTTTAAGTCCGTCCAAACCGGCAGCCCTCGTCACATCTTGTGGCAGTGAATCTTACAGGTATAAAGCTAAAGGACCCCTGGACAGTTAGGTCCAGTCCAAGGCGACTATGGGGTTGTCGCTTTCAGGCTGACGGACCCAGCGTTTGTCCGCAGTCAGTTTTCCAGGTCATGTGGCCAGCTGGACTAAAGTCCCAAGTCGCAAGGTAGTTAGGTTGGTCTCAACTAGGGCCAGGGCCTTTTCAGTACTGGCCCTGACTTGGTGGAACGCTCTGTCACAAGAGACTAGCGCCCTGCGGGACTTGACATCTTTCCGCAGGGCCTGCAAGACAGAGCTGTTCTGCCTCGCCTTTGGTTTTGGACTCGGTCTGACCCTTATTTTTCCCTCCGGCTGAATCTCTGCCCCCAAACCTCACCCCCCATCCAGGGCATCCCAGCGCCAGCACATCCAGAAAATGATGTTGGCAACCTTTCCTTAGAATCACAGAACTGTAGAGCTGAAAAGGTCCACAAGTCCAGCCCTCGGCAATTTAGGAATCCTTTTGCCCAAACGTGGGGCCAATTAACCTATATGTCAAGTATTGTGTTGATCAACCAAAATGTAAGGAATCTGCCTTACCGCAAATGAGATCATTGGTCTTTACTGGCAGAATCCGAGACCAGGGAGAAGAGTCGGTGGAAGAAGATTGGAAGAAATTTAAAGTTTATTTACAGAAACATTGTAAAATTAAGGAATGTTAGAAGGATGCTCTTGAGAGTCCCATGGACTGCAAGAAGATCAAACCTCTCCATTCTGAAGGAAATCAGCCCTGAGTGCTCACTGGAAGGACAGATCCTGAAGCTGAGGCTCCAGTACTTTGGCCACCTCATGAGAAGAGAAGACTCCCTGGAGAAGACCCTGATGTTGGGAAAGATGGAGGGCACAAGGAGAAGGGGGCGACAGAAGACGAGATGGTTGGACAGTGTTCTCGAAACTACGAACATGAGTCTGACCAAGCTGCGGGGGGCAGTGGAAGACAGGAGTGCCTGGCGTTCTCTGGTCCATGGGGTCACGAAGAGTCGGACACGACTAAACGACTAAACAACAACAAAAGAAGGATGCTGGAATGAAGTTATGTGGTTTTAGCAGAAATGTTATAAAGGACTAAGTAAAAATGGATTGCTAATTGGTGAAAGAAGAGAACGTAAAATTACAGTATATTAAGACAAATTATCAGGATAAAAACAAAGATGGAAAGGATTTGCTGAAATATCTAACTGAACTAGAATACAAAAAAGGGAGGTGTGAGGAGGTCAAGGAAACAAGCAAATGAAAGATAAGTTATGGGAAGGTTTGATTTGTTCTTTTTTAATTGTTTGTATTTCTCTGTGTTTTTTTGTTTTGTTTGTTTTTACTTATTGTGATGTATTGTCTTTTTTTTTTTTGCTTAATTTGGTGTTTTTTCTTTTTTTTTTCTTTTGTAACCTTTAAAACTTGAATAAATATTATTTTTTTAAAAAAAGAGATCATTGGTCTTTATTTTTTTTTTAACAAAGAAAGTCTCCGGCTATGGAAGGCCCATTTAGCAGCTGTGATTAGTAAAGGTAAAGGGACCCCTGACCGTTAGGTCCAGTGACGGATGACTCTGGGGTTGTGGCACTCATCTCGCTTTACTGGCCGAGGGAGCCAATGTACAGCTTCCAGTTCATGTGGCCAGCATGACTAAGCTGCTTCTGAGAAACCAGAGCGGCGCACGGAAACACCGTTTACCTTCCCACCGGAGTGGTACCTATTTATCTACTTGCACTTCGTGCTTTCGAACTGCTAGGTTGGCAGGAGCAGGGACCGAGCAACGGGAGCTCACCCCATCACAGGGACTCGAACCACCGACCTTCTGATCAGCAAGCCCTAGGCTCAGTGGTTCAGACCACAGCGCCACCCGCGTCCCTTGCTGTGACTAGTAGCCATTGGCAATTTTTCTCTTTGCAACTTTAAACCGTTCATCCCTAGATCTTGTGGCAGAGAGTGCCATAAGCTAAGGACATGGGGGGGGGGGGGAGAATGACCTTTTGTCTTCAAATCTTGCTCAGGCTCCACCACCACACTGAATGAACAAAAAGACTGCCACATCAATCAAAGAGGTACACCTTCTTATTTTCACTCCCTCTTCCACCGACAGTGATTGTGGCTTGTCAGAAGTCAAGCCTGGAACCAACACTTGAATCCCTGCTAACAATGTTTCTGCAAAACTGAGATAAACTCTGCAAGAGGTAAACTGTTAGCTGGAAACCCTTGCAAGAGAGCAGCTGCTCCAGGAGGTTGGTGGCCAGGAAACCAAGGTCTCATGCCCTGGGCCACCTGTAAACATCACTGTGTTGGTGTTAAGAGATGTCGGCCATGCTTTCCGCATGTTATCTGCTTGGGTCCCACCCCTGGTTCACACATGCACACCTGCCCCTTGGTAAAAGCGTAGCGTCCGGTGATGGCGTGCAACCACTCCTTTCATTGATTCAGCATCACAAATGGAACAATCTGATGCACATTCAAGCACACACTCTGCAGCCAACTCTGTCCTTGCATTCAGGGATCCGGCACAACGCGTCACGGGTTGGGTCACATCGTGCATTCCGATCTGAACACTCCTCCGGATTAAAAAGAAAACTCCCCTCAAGACGAAAGCCAGCACTTCAGGGAAATGGTGTTCATTTTCCGCTTGCAGGGTTGTTTTAGAAAGAAAACACCGGAAGCATTCAGAAGTGTGGGCCCTCCTCATACCTGTAGCTTATGAGAAGCAGCAGGCCCTCATCGCCCCATATTCCCCCACCCCACCTCATTCAACCTCAATATGCAGATCGAAAGCTCAGTTGCCAATAAGCCATCAAGCAATCCAAAATGGAGCAGAGAGGGGCCTAGATTGTGCAAAAGTCAATGAGCGGACCAGCCCTTTGCAAGTTCAGGAGCCCACAGCAGAGGTAGACGCATTATGCGCACATCTCGACACAGAGGCACCATGCCGGCTAGGGCGGGTGGTGACCAAGACGCGCCCCCCCCCCGCGATGCAGCTTTTATGTTAATTTACAGCATGTTACCCAGAATGCCTTGCAGCCGGCAAGATATTCTTGGCAGGTATCCTAAATCATAATTCTTTATGGGTTTGCATACATTCACCCCATACAACGTTGCAGAAGGAGCAGTGATGATGTGGATTTGGGGGCCGGGGAAGAGAAGATGGAGCGCTTAGAAGAGGGGAAGTACAGGAGCAAAACGCCCAGCCGCTTGGCTGGTTTCTAACACCGCAATGGAAGTCTGGGATTTGAGGCAGTCACAGCACCTCTGAGCACATGCGGAGTGCCTGCCCCCCCTTCACCACCTCAGCCTTAAGCAGAGTTCTCCACATTCCTGCATCAGTTTTAGAATTCGTTTCTGCGGTCCCCCTAAACATTTCCCAACGGTGATTTGCATTAAAATGCAAATGTACACGTTTTTAACGCAATATCGCTAGACATTTTTGCGAGTAATACCCCCTAAGCATGGGTCAGCAATTTTTTTCAGCAGGGGGCCGGTCCATTGTTCCTCAGGCCTTCTGGGGAGCCAGGCTATCTTTTGGGGTGGGAAATGAACGAATTCCTATGCCCCACAAATAACCCAGAGATGCATTTTAAATAAAAGGACACTTTCTACTCAGGTAAAAACACGCTGATTCCCGGACCGTCTGCGTGCCGGATTTAGAAGGCAATTGGGCCGGATCCGGCCCCTGGGCCATAGTTTGCCTACCCATGCCCTAACGTACCGCTCTCTCTATATTTCACTAATACACACATTTTTATGCAAGCTCCCTGCAATTTACTGTAGGCGATTTTGAACCCCATTAATAGGTTACAGAAGTGCAACCCGAAAGTCAGAGTCAGTGCACATTTTTGAAAGACCTGCATTTCAGAAAATGCAAATCAGGCATATTCGCTTTGAAATTTGAACTGAACACATTTCTCCCCTCTCTCCAGGCTGGTTGGATGAATGAAAGCCCAGAACAATCCATTTCAACAGGTTATATATACAGCTTTTACAGTTTGAGAACGTCTCAACACATTTCTATTAATCGCCTGTTTATTCCGGTTGGTCTACTCTCGAGTCAGACATCACCCAGAGCCAATAATTATTTTTTATGTCCCAATTGTATTAGGTAATGTGCGACACTCGTAAGTTACAGCACAGACCGAAGGATAAAAATTGGGGTAAGGCTGGATGCTACCAGCCTGTGTAGACCATATTGAGCTTGGTAGACCAAGGGTCTGATTCCGTATCAACACAGTTTCCGCGAGTGGCATTCAACTAAGTTTCATTTCGAATAATCCCACTGACTTTACCTTGTCAGACCGATTCATTTCAATAGGTTTCCTCCAAGCAAAGCTTAACAGAATGGAAATCTTATGTTCTTATGCAGAGAAGCTGTTCTCTATAGAACCAGGGTGGATTTGCTTTAAATCACGATTTAAATCACTAGTCAGTAAGACTTGATTTAAATCATATTTTTTAAAAATTCAGAAAGACTCGTTCTTGCTGGTATAATCTTAATATTTACAACCAGATCAAGGTTTCATTTTTGGAATAATACCGTATTTTTCACTCTATAACACGCACCTGACCATAACACGCGCATAGTTTTTAGAGGAGGAAAACAAGGGAAAAAAATATTCTAAACGAAACAGTGGATGTATGATTTTTGTGGTTCATGCTGTGGCCACAGACATGTGATCTGACGGTGAGTTTGGAGTAGCCCAATGCAAAAATCCTGAGGATCCATGTGGATCCATGCTTGACGCAGGTGGCGCTGTGGGTTAAAGCCTCAGCGCCTAGGACTTGCCGATCGAAAGGTCGGCAGTTCGAATCCCTGTGGTGGGGTGCGCTCCCGCTGCTCGGTCCCAGCGCCTGCCAACCTAGCAGTTCGAAAGCACCTCCGGGTGCAAGTAGATAAATAGGGACCGCTTACCAGCGGGAAGGTAAACGGCGTTTCCGTGTGCGGCTCTGGCTCGCCAGAGCAGCGATGTCACGCTGGCCACGTGACCCGGAAGTGTCTCCGGACAGCGCTGGCCCCTGGCCTCTTAAGTGAGATGGGCGCACAACCCCAGAGTCTGTCAAGACTGGCCCGTACGGGCAGGGGTACCTTTACCTTTTTACCTTTTTAAGTGGGGAGGGAAGGAAAAGCACTCAAGGGACAAGGAGCATGCGTGGGGTGTGTGGAGAAGGATGCTGCTAATAATGCAGAAGAGGGGTATAAGGGGAGAAGGCTCCTCTCCTCTCCTGCTTTGCTCCTTTAAAACAAGCAGGCTCTCCTTCTCTCCCTCCTCCCGGCTTAGAGAGCTGAAAAGCTTTGTTGCTATTTAGCGAGCTGAGTGGGGAGGAGAGAGGGACAGAGAGCACGGTTTAAAGCAGCCAACCAGACAGGAGCCACTTACACCTGTGTAAGCGGCTCCTCTCCCACTTTGCTGTTTCAAAGTGAGCCACGGAGGAGGGAAGGAAGGGGAACCATGGATCCTCTGCTCATGGCTGCAGCAGATCCCCCACCCCCCGCCACCCGTAGGCATTCGCTCCATAACACGCACAGACATTTCCCCTTACTCTCTAGGAGGAAAAAAGTGAGTGTTATGGTGCAAAAAATACGGTAATTTTTCAGAGTAGTTTCTACAGTTGTATCAAAAATTACCGATTTGGTTATACTGTCAGAAATACAAAGACAGGTAATTATGAAATCATTGTTTATATTTGGGCAACTTCTGCTGCACTTTATTGGAAGGAAAAAAATAACCGTTTCCTTAATAACAATTCCAATGATTTATTTAACTAAAACAATAACACTATAGCATATATATCTATGTTTGTTAACTGATTAAACAATTAAACATTTTTTAAAAAAAGAAACAACAAACAAACAAACTTAAGACTGAGTTTTAGCACACATGAAAAACTAAAAACAAACCCTTATTTCCTGATGAATAGCCTTTGGACTATAATGTAACTTAAATTGAAAACTATCTTTAGAAAGATTTTTTAAAAATCCTATTATTATTTTTTTAAATTTAAATTTTTTTTAAATCTGATTATTATTTTTTTAAATCATTGCTTTTTATCCACCCTGAGGAGAACTGGAATTTCGCTGTGTTTATAAATAAAAGGTCGCATCTCAGTGCTAGACCATCTGCCTTGCATAAAGAATGTCCCAGGTTGCATCTGCAAGGCCATCTCTAGATTAGGCTGGGAGAATCTCCTGCCTTGAAATCCTGGAGAGGGGCTGCCAGTCCGTGTAGACAATATTGCGCTTGATGGACAAATGGTCTGACTCAGTTCAGGGCGGCTTACAGTGTTCCGTTTCCCTATGTTTCTGTAGAATCCGTGGGGTGTGCATCATAAATGCTCACCGGTTCACGGGGCGTGTTGGGGAGGACCTGGCGCACTCTTAATAATAATAATAATAATAATAATAATTTATTATTTGTACCCCGCCCATCTGGCTGGGTTTCCCCAGCCACTCTGGGCGGCTTCCAACAAAGATGAAAAATACACTAAAATGTCACATATTAAAAACTTCCCTGAACAGGGCTGCCTTCAGATGTCTTCTGAATGTCAGGTAGTTGTTTATCGCTTTGACATCTGATGGGAGGGCGTTCCACAGGGCGGGCGCCACTACCGAGAAGGCCTTCTGCCTGGTTCCCTGTAACTTGGCCTCTCGCAGTGAGGGAACCGCCAGAAGGCCCTTGGAGCTGGACCTCAGTGTCCGGGCAGAACTCTTAATGCTTCAAAAGAACAACAACAGGGGATTGTGGAAAGGAGAAGAAAAGTTAGGGCAGCAAAACGGGCTCCCACGGCTACCGCAACTTGTGAAGTGTTGGTGGAGGAGAGACAGAAAGGCGAAGGAAGGAAGGAAGGAAGGAAGGTGGAGATGCAAGCAGAATAAAAAGGCTGGAATGGATCAAAAGACACAGGCTGAAGCTGCGGTTCCATCACAGTCTTTTTCTTCCGCCTGTGTCTGTCTCATGACTCTGCCGGAGCCCCACTGACCACCTTTTGATGAGTGACGTCTGGGCTGCCAGTCCTGGGAGACTGGGGTTTTATTCATAGCTGTCAAACGTCCCTTATTTGGCGGGACAGTCCCTTATCCCAGCGCCACGTCCCGCTGCTGTCCCTTATTGATGATGTCCCTTAAATAAGCGACTGAAGGTAATGGGGCCCTTTCTATGTCCAGCTGTGCTTTGTCAACAACAAATTGTTGCTGTTTTTTTGTGTTGAATATATGCTATATGGTAATTTATAGGACCTATTAGGTATCTAAAGCCATTTGCACACAGCAAAATATGTATTTTATCAAAGTAATTGTTGATCCCTTATTTTGGCTGTGAATCCCTTATTTTCAAATCTGTAAGATGACAGCTATGGTTTTATTGTGGCAGTGGGGTTTGCTGTTAGAATTTTGCATCTTTATTTTACGCCGTGTTGCGATTTACGTGGAAATTGTTCGGTTTGGTTGTGTATTTTTTTTAACGTTTGGTTTACTGTTTATGACTCCTTTTGTTACGTATTCCTTTCATGCTATAAGCTGCCTTTTGAGCAAGGTTCAAACAGTGAAAAGGAGGCGTGCGAATAAAATCACGCACGTAGGACAGAAATACGAAGAAACCTTAATCTGTTTTGGTCGGTTTGTGTTAGCTCCTTATCGAATCTAGTTAAGAGATAAAAGATCAGGAAAATTGGGGTGTTTTGTGTTGCACTTTTCAAGTTAGCATTTTTCAAGCCTAGTTGTTAATCGAAAAGCCAGGTTTGAGTTTGACGGATGAAAATAACGTCCTGTAGGATTGCATACGTATTCATTAAGTATTTTTATTTTTTTTAATGTTGGGTGCACACCATAATCATAGAATTGTAGAGTTGGGGGGACCTCAAGGGTCATCCAGCCCAACCCCGTGCGATGGAATGCGGTCTGTACCCTCTCCCCATCTAGAACATCTCAAGGTCCCTGCGAAGAGCTGCTGCGGAGGAAGAGGGAGTCCCGAGCAGCCCAAACCAATTTTGAACACTGCGGGGGCAAAGGAAGAGAAATCATCCTTCGAACCATCTTTGAACATGTGGTGGATTGCTTCAGCTACGCATCTGATTATGTGCTCACTGCCTATGCAGAGAAATCAAAGACGCACGAAGACCAAAAACCATGTGTGCCACTGAAATGTAGGGTTTTTTTTGTGGGCTCCCCTAAGGAAAGCGGTTTGCAAGCACATCCTCCATCTGGAAGAGTCAACGTCGTGAAAATAAAATAAAAAGCAACCCCTGACATAGGAAAAATCAGACAGTCCCCAAGTCACTGGCTCTCATGACTGTGCAAAGCCACACATACACACACACACACAACTCACAAATCAGACCATTTTAATCAAAATCAAGAACTATTAGAGCTGTCAGACAATTAAAAGAATTTTAGTTGACTAATAAGTCTGCCTTTTCATGAGATCCAATCAATTAAATTTAACTACATTTGCATATGAAAACCCCAACGCAGGTGCTTTTTCGAGATAGTAAAAAGAAATAGTGTAAAGTGATTAAAGCTGAACAAAAGCTGACTTCTGGGAAAGGTCATTTCCAGTATTTTATTTCAGTTCTGTTCCCCTGCATGAACAGCCTTACCATCAACGCAATCGCCCTTTACATGCAAGCTTACAGGGAAACGTTTGCCCTCTCTGGCCTAAGGGAAGAGATTGGGAACAGCAGCCAATTACCCGTGGGGGCTGTTTAAAGGACCGGGAGCCAGCAGGGTGTCAAAACCACTAGGACCTGGGAGAGGCCAGGGTTCAGGTCCTCCCAGTCAGCCATGATGAAGCATGGGACTTTGAGCCGTCACTCACTCTCAGCCTAGCCAGCCTTGCAGGGCTTTTCATAGAATCATAGAATCATAGAGTTGGAAGAGACCACAAGGGCCATCGAGTCCAACCCCCTGCCAAGCAGGAAACACCACTAGAGCACTCCTGACATATGGTTGTCAAGCCTCTGCTTAAAGACCTCCAAAGAAGGAGACTCCACCACACTCCTTGGCAGCAAATTCCACTGTCAAACAGCTCTTACTGTCAGGAAGTTCTTCCTAATGTTTAGGTGGAATCTTCTTTCTTGTAGTTTGGAACCATTGCTCCGTGTCCGCTTCTCTGGAGCAGCAGAAAACAACCTTTCTCCCTCCTCTATGTGACATCCTTTTATATATTTGAACATGGCTATCATATCACCCCTTAACCTCCTCTTCTCCAGGCTAAACATGCCCAGCTCCCTTAGCCTTTCCTCATAAGGCATCGTTTCCAGGCCTTTGACCATTTTGGTTGCCCTCCTCTGGACCCGTTCCAGTTTGTCAGTGCCCTTCTTGAACTGTGGTGCCCAGAACTGGACACAGTACTCCAGGTGAGGTCTGACCAGGAGTACTGTGTCCAGTTCTGGGTAAGGGTAAAATGGGGAGGGGAATCACATACATCACCATGAGCTCCTTGGAGGAGATGCGAGTGCCGTCAGTCAATCAATCAATCAATCAATCAATCAGGCAGCAGGTGGGCAAAAGCTGGCCTAGAGACTGGGGAAGCCTGGAGGGCCACAGATCATGGGAATTGTGCCAAACTGTATTGCCCCATAAGACAAAGAATGGAGATGGGGAGTTAAAAGTGTGATAGGAATTTTGAGGTCTTAGATATATGTTAATGCTCATAATATGGTTTGAAATATGGTCTGAAGCTCAGCATCAAAAAGACGAAGATCATGGCCACTGGTCCCATCACCTCCTGGCAAATAGAAGGGGAAGAAATGGAGGCAGTGAGAGATTTTACTTTCTTGGGCTCCATGATCACTGCAGATGGCGACAGCAGTCACGAAATTAAAAGACGCCTGCTTCTTGGGAGAAAGGCGATGGCAAACCTAGACACCATCTTAAAAAGCAGAGACATCACCTTGCCAACAAAGGTCCGTATAGTTAAAGCTCTGGTTTTCCCAGTAGTGATGTATGGAAGTGAGAGCTGGACCATAAAGAAGGCTGATCGCCGAAGAATGGATGCTTTTGAATTCTGGTGCTGGAGGAGACTCTTGAGAGTCCCATGGACTGCAAGAAGATCAAACGTATCCATTCTTAAAGAAATCAGCCCTGAGTGCTCACTGGAAGGACAGATTGTGAAGTTGAGGCTCCAGTACTTTGGCCACCTCATGAGAAGAGAAGACTCCCTGGAAAAGACCCTGATGCTGGGAAAGATGGAGGGCACAAGGAGAAGGGGATGACAGAGGACGAGATGGTGGGACAGTGTTCTCGAAGCTACCAGCATGAGTTTGACCAAACTGCGGGAGGCAATGGAAGACAGGAGTGTCTGGCGTGCTCTGGTCCAGGGGGTCACGAAGAGTCGGACACGACTAAACAACAACCATGTTCATAAGCGTACCAACCAAGCATGTACATAGATCAGCACAGGAAGACCGACCTGGAACCATTTTGATTCCTAAACTGAGCAAATGTTTTCTCTGCAAGGTCAAAGTGGGAAACCTTCCCATTGTCTCTTTCTGCACAAATCCTGTCTTAAGGGCACATTTAAGATATGAATAGGGTATGAGCCTGTGACCTGGCTCAGGAACTAAGTATTTATCACTACAAAAGACTGGCTAGGCTCCCCAGGCAATCCAATCAAGTGACCATTAAACAGGTAACCTGGCAGACAGAAGGTAAACAAAGCACTCAGATTTCAGCCCTTCTGTGATGTAGGTATGATGTATTGTGGGGTGGTCTTGGGCTAGGTAAAGTTAAAGGGACCCCTGACCATTAGGTCCAGTCATGGCCGACTCTGGGGTTGTGTGCTCATCTCGCTTTACTGGCCGAGGGAGCCGGCGTACAGCTTCCGGGTCATGTGGCCAGCAGGACTAAGCCACTTCTGGCAAACCAGAGCAGTGCACGGAAACGCCGTTTACCTTCCCGTCGGAGTGGTACCTATTTATCTACTTGCACTTTGACGTGCTTTCGAACTGCTAGGTTGGCAGGAGCAGGGACCGAGCAACGGGAGCTCACCCCATCGCGGGGATTCGAACCGCCGACCTTCTGATCGACAAGTCCTAGGCTCTGTGGTTTAACCACAGCGCCACCTGCGTCCCGGACTTGGGCTAGGTAAAGGTAAAGGTACCCCTGCCCGTACGGGCCAGTCTTGACAGACTCTGGGGTTGTGCGCCCATCTCACTTAAGAGGCCAGGGGCCAGCGCTGTCCGGAGACACTTCCGGGTCACGTGGCCAGCGTGACAAAGCTGCATCTGGCGAGCCAGAGCCGCACACGGAAACGCCGTTTACCTTCCCGCTGGTAAGCGGTCCCTATTTATCTACTTGCACCCGGAGGTGCTTTCGAACTGCTAGGTTGGCAGGCGCTGGGACCGAGCAGCGGGAGCGCACCCCGCCGCAGGGATTCGAACCGCCGACCTTTCGATCGGCAAGTCCTAGGCGCTGAGGCTTTAACCCACAGCGCCACCTGCGTCCGGGTGGCAATTTCAAAAGTCTATATAAGGCCTTGCGTGCCATTGTTCTGGGTTCCTCCTCTCCTGCAGGTGAGGGGAGCACCCTGTTGCAACAGTTCAATAAAGATCCGGCTTACTAGTTGCTTTGCTTCTCAATATTCTCTGGTTGGCCTCTGTTATTTTCTCCTACCAATAAGGAACCTATGTAAGGACTCTATATGGGCTCTCGGATACCCCATAAGGGGAAAAGGGCAGATTTTTGTTTACAACAAAAGCAAAACAACAACAGCCCAGACCTCCCCACCCCCAGTCCACAGCTTCAACTTCGCAGCTTGGTAGGCAGAAGGGGTCTGCTTTCTGCCTCTCGCTGCCCCATTCATCTCCTGCCTCTCGGTAAACAAGCTGCCAAAGGAAAATAAATAGTTACTAACGTGATCATTAATTGGAGTCTGGGAGACCATCTTTTTTCTTCCAGCAGGGCAGATTGGAGTAAGCCATCAGGCCCAAATGGACACCCTCATCGGCATACAAATGCCTTCATAATTCAACGTTAAGATAGGAGAGGAGGAGGAGGGGAGGGAAGAATAAAACAAAGCAGGGGAAGGAAGGAAGGAAGGGAGAGAGAGAGAGACTGGCCCAAACAGCTTAATCGCGGCAGTGCTGCTTAGGCAGGATGGATGCAGATGGTTAGGGACACATGGAGGGAAAAAGCCAAATGGAGAATCATCAAAGGGTGCGGCACAGAATACAAAGCGGGCGCCCGGCCATGCAGAATACGAAACGGGCGCCGGGCCTAACTTAGCGGAGAGCGCCCAAGCGCACCCGCTTCCTCCGTTTGATTTACAGTGGTGCCTCGGGTTAAGTACTTAATTCGTTCCGGAGGTCCGTTCTTAACCTGAAACTGTTCTTAACCTGAAGCACCACTTTAGCTAATGGGGCCTCCCGCTGCTGCCATGCGATTTCTGTTCTCATACTGAAGCAAAGTTCTTAACCCGAGGTACTATTTCTGGGTTAGCGGAGTCTGTAACCTGAAGCGTATGTAACCTGAGGTACCACTGTACAATCATACCTCGGGTTGAATGTGCTTCAGGTTGAGTCACTTTCGGGTTGCGCTCCGCAGCGACCTGGAAGTAACGGAGCGCGTTACTTCCGGGTTTCGCCGCTCACGAATGCGCAGACGATCAAAATAGGTAGGGCTGCGCAGCCGCTGCCAGTCAGTGCTGACTATACTGAGTCTCAGCCAGTACAGCATGAGATGCCTAATCTCAGGGTTGTGGGTTCGAGTCCTACCCTGGGAACTCAACAGTTCTGTGATTCCAACGCTTCTCGGACTCGAATTCATTGGCAGAGAGTTAAGGAAAGTTAAAAAGTAAAAACGCAAGCTGCTGGTGGTCGATTGTCAATTTTCTTTAAACCGCGAGCGCCTTGAATTTTATCTGTTAAAGAGCCCTTTAACACCAAGAATCTCAAATATTTCCCAGCAATCTCGCATTCCGCACGAGGACACCCCCTCAAAGCAGGAGCCTCAAGCCCAGTTGTGGGAACAAGTCACAAATTAGCGAGAAAACTACGCCCCCGTAGTTCCGAGGGGGGGGGGGAGTTTTTGTTTTAAGCTGTTCCACAGATTAATCTGAGCTCAGTTTCGCACTCTTTCTGTCCTGAATGAAACGTTCGGTGCTGTTTTTATATACTCCATGTGCCTAATTTATCTTTCCGCCCGTCAAAGATAGCTATGGCTCGGGACAAAACAAGGAACGTTTTCGAAAATCAGCGACACAAGAGTCACTTTGATTTGACTACAAAGGCCTTCTCACAATCCAGCATTTTAGCTCCAACAGAGAACTCTTGTGTACTTGGCGTAAACTACCATTTTCACACAGTCTGTTCCACCCACTAGCACACACTGTTTTCCACTGCCATGCAACCTTCGCTTAACACTACTGTAGCCGGCTCCACACTGGATTATGAAATGGGCATTTAGTCAACGATTTCAGCTCTAGGTAAACTGAAATAAGCACCACTAGTGTGGTTTGGATGAACCATTAACCATGGTTTAGTGTTGCATGCAGAAACCTCTTCCCCAAACCAAAGCAAAGGGCTTGAGGAGATAAGACCCCCCTGCGTCCATTTTAATTACCCCCCCCCCAAAAAAAAAGTTTGTTCCACTTCATTTGAACCAGGAACCGCAAATAGATTTAACCTTAGTTTACCGAAGCAAGCCAGATCCAGCCATGGTTTGAAGGTTGGCTTGCTTGGGCAAAACCAGTTAAAGCTAGCTGTCCTTCTTTGAATGAAACAGTAAACTGCGGCTAGTTCAAAAGCACGGACGCAGATGAAGCCTTGGGGTCGTTTTGAACTCACAGCTGTCCACGGACGTGCAGGTTAATTCTGTGTCCAGGGCAGCTATCTACCAGTTTCAACTGATAGGACAGCTTAAGACGCCACCTGCCTGCACACTGTCTCGCCAGAGTGGTGCATACTCTGCTTATCTCCCACTTGGACTACTGCCATGCGCTCTACATGGGGCTGCCTTTGAAGGTGACTCAGAAACAACGCCTAATCCAGAATGCGACTGCCAGACTGGTGACTCGGATCAGCCGCTGGAACCATATAGCAACAGTCCTAAAGGATCTTAACTGGCTCCCAGGACGTTTCCGAGCACAATTCAAAGTGTTGGTGCTGACCTTTAAAGCCCTAAACAGCCTCAAAGGCTCGGTATACCTGAAGGAGTGTCTCCACCCCCATCGTTCTGCCCGGACACTGAGGTCCAGCTCCGAGGGCCTTCTGGCGGTTCCCTCACTGCAATAAGTGAAGTTACGGGGAACCAGGCAGAGGGCCTTCTTGGTGGTGGTGCCCTCTTTGTGGAACTCTGTGGTTTGCATTGGGAGAGAAAGCTGTACAATTAAATATTGTGTGTGTGAGAGTGAGAGAGAGAGAGAGAGACTATAATTTAGATGCAGACAAGCCACATAAATAGAATCATGGAATTGTAAATTTGGGAGGGACTGAGTCTGAGAGAGTTATGCAGTCCAAACCTGTGCAGAGCACAAATATTTCACCCAATGTGGTGCTCGAACCCACAACCCTGAAATTAAGAGTCTTGCACTTCACCAAATGAGCTAGCAAATGCCCTCTTTAATTCCCCTGAGATGATGTGAGGCTTTTCAATAGGCTTTGCTTTGGGTCCTTAGGTTCAAAAGACACACAACCCCCCACCCTCGCTTTCCTATAGGATGGGAGCTTGTGAAGCAAGGCGCTTGCTAACTCTGAACATGTGCAGAGTGCATGTCCCCTCCTTCCACAGAGGCCTTCGGGGTCCGAAGGTTCGACTTCCAGAAAGGAAGAAGCCTGTTCTTTCAGGGTTTCAGCAAACTTTGAGAGGGCTTGCCAAAGTGTTCAAAAGGCCATTGAAACAGGATGACCCATGATCTCAATGATCTAAAAATGTATTTCCACCGAACCTAAGGAAGCAAAGGGGAGGGCTGGATCGGAGAGGCAAAATGCCAGCGATCTCATTAAATTTATATCCCATCCTGGCAAGGCCCAATTAACAGTTTCCAATAATCAATTAAGGAAGCAGACGCAGGCGAGATCTCCCTCTGCCTCAGCGCCGCAAAAAAGAAAAAAGATTTCTGATGTTTGAAATATAGCAGCCTCTTTGTGTAATTACCCAAAGGCTTTTTGTCAGGAACGGGGAAGAGAGAGAGAGAGAGGGAAAAAATCAAAATCCCACAAAGAGCCAGGGTTCTGCCATAAGAGTGGCAGCCATTTTGTTCCAGACACAAACCAGCGGGGGATTGTGGGAGCCTTTCCAGCCTAAAAAGGCTGCACCGCGAAGCCTAAGAACCAAAAATAAATAAGCTTTAAAATTTCAAAAAAGGCTGAATTGATAAGCAAAAGGTGGAATGAGCATGGGCGAGCCCATGTTCCACAGGGTCAAAATCTGGCATCTCTAGATAAAAGCAGCCACCGAGCCAGAGACCCTGGACATTTGCAGGAAGTCAAAATAAAACAAAATATTCGGATAAGAGGGGAGAAAGCAGTCGGGAGCAGGTTCTCCTTCCGTGTCAACCTCAGAACGTGAGGGTGAAAGAGGAGAGTGCAAAATATGGTCTGAAGCTCAACATCAAAAAAACGAAGATCATGGCTACTGGTCCCATCACCTCCTGGCAAATAGAAGGGGAAGAAATGGAGGCAGTGAGAGATTTTACTTTCTTGGGCTCCATGATCACTGCAGATGGTGACAGCAGCCACGAAATTAAAAGACGCCTGCTTCTTGGGAGAAAAGCAGTGACAAACCTGGACAGCATCTTAAAAAGCAGAGACATCACCTTGCCGACAAAGGTCCGTCTAGTTCAAGCTCTGGTTTTCCCAGGAGTGATGGATGGAAGTGAGAGCTGGACCATAAAGAAGAATGGATGCTTTTGAATTCTGGTGCTGGAGGAGACTCTTGAGAGTCCCATGGACTGCAAGAAGATCCAACCTCTCCATTCTGAAGGAAATCAGCCCTGAGTGCTCCCTGGAAGGACAGATCCTGAAGCTGAGGCTCCAAGACTTTGGCCACCTCATGAGAAGACTCCCTGGAGAAGACCCTGATGTTGGGAAAGATGGAGGGCACAAGGAGAAGGGGGCGACAGAGGACGAGATGGTTGGATAGTGTTTTCGAGGTTACCAGCATGAGTCTGACCAAGCTGCGGGGGGCAGTGGAGGACAGGAGTGCCTGGCGTGCTCTGGTCCATGGGGTCACGAAGAGTCGGACACGACTAAACGACTAAACAACAACAACAAACACTGGTCCCATCTGCACTATCCATCTAAAGCAGAATCGTGCCGCTTTAAACAGTCATGGCTTCCCCCAGGGAATCCTGGGAACTGTAGTTTGTCGAGGGGGCTGTGAGGAAGCCCCTATTCCCACCCCCACCCCACCAGAGGTACAGTTCCCAGAGTCAATCTCTCTTCCCAGAGAATGCTGGGAATTGTAGTTCTGTGGGGAGGAACAGGGTTGTCTCCTAACAACTCTCAGCAAAACTACACTTCCCAAGATTCTTTGGGGGGGTGGGAGAATTTCTTTCCATTTTCTTTTTCCTCTTCTTTCTTTTTTCTATCTCTTTCTGTTATGTAAAACAGATACAGATAAAAAAACAATGGAATGTTGATCTAGTTGTTGATGTTTTGTAATGTTATGTATTGTTAAGGATGATTGGTTGACTGTAGCGAATGGCGAATTGTTTTAGTTATTGTTGATTGTTATGTTATTGTTGAGTGCTCAATAAAGGCTTTTTTTATATATATAAAAAAGACTCTTTTGGGGGAAACCAAGACAGGACTGTCTTAAAGTGCTGCAATCCTACTTCAAATATACGGTGCAGCCCAATACACCCCAAAATTGCATTTTTAAATACCACATGGTCTTTCAACTTCTTAAGCCACCTAGGAAATTTTTATCAATGGGCAGCCACTTAAAAGATAACAACAGAGCAGTGTGATATTATTCTGCACAGGAGAAAACCCAGAGTCTCTTCCCTCATCTTTCCAGCCGAAAGCAACTGGTTCCTCAGCTCCATCCATTCAGGACAGAGCAAATGATTGACAGAAATACCGTGCATCCTTTTTAAAAAAAAGATAAATATTTCCAGAAAAAAATGAAGAAACGCAATCCAGGGTCTTGATGGCATCAGATCTCTCCCTCGTCATGAGAACAAGGCTAAAATCTCTTTCAGGCAGGTTGACGCATTTGGGGGGGCACACAAGAACCCCCCCCCCCCAAAAAAGGTAATCTGCTCCTGTCTCCTAAGAACCAGACAGCTAGTCAAACACTCTGGTCACCAGCTACCACCCTGGACCCCCCCCTTCCCTCCCATCAACAAATGCATGAAATCAACACACACCAAAACTGCAATTAGTATTTCACAGGAAAGCACGATACACAGTCAACTCAAACACAATTTCAAGAGGAGCTGAAAAATAAAACCGCAATAAGATTAGCATAATATCGATCTCTCTCGCCCCGTAAGTGTGTGTACACACACACACACACACACACACACAAATGAATGTTGCTTTTTGCTTACAGCAACTTCTAGGTCAAATTTTGACCGGGAATGATGGACGGTTGGCAAAATCTGGGGGATTCTGTGGGGAATCCAATTAAGATTTAAGGAGACTAAAGACAGATTCCTCCTTTTCCCTACGATGTGCCACAAAAGAGAGAACAGTTATGTTTGGTGTTTTTTTTTTTTAAAAAAAGAAAAAACCAGATGGCTCAAGTCAGCCAGCCGGCCAACTCGCAGTCAAAAACGTGGTCGTGCACAAAGGCCAATTTCACTCACGGGAACAAAATGGCCGCAACCCTTGTGGGGCTGTGGTTTTCGTTCTTTGCAGAGGTTCGGCTGCGTTTCCCTGCAGGGTAGGAATGGGCCTCCCTCGAGTCATTTCACCTGTGGCCACCTGTATTCACAGTTCCACAACTCTTCCCTGTCCAACATACTTCACCCTGCAGCTTCTCTTTGCCTTGCAAAGTTAATAAACCAGCAACAACTGAGAGATGTCGCTAGACCTCATGAATGTTGGCTAGCTCATTTAGACCTGCCGCCTTCGTCACAAGCTATAGCAGAGGCTGGCAAAAACAAGGAGAGGGTACATTTGCTCACCATTCCTCAACCGATCTCTGGCAGATCATCACCACCCAAAGCTTAGCAACTCCTAACCAATGTATTTTTTATTTTAAATAATATTTATTAAAATTTTAACAAGAAAAGAGTTACAAAACAGTAAAAAAAACAACACAAGGAAAATACAGAAACCAGAATTTAACATAAAAAGAAAAAAGAAAAAAGAAAAATCCCTCTTTCTAATATCTTACCACTCATTTACTTATTTTCATGACTTCCTCACACCTCCCTTTTTTGTATTCCATTTAAAAATTTGTTCAGCAAATTCATACCCTCCTAATTTACCCTTAATTGTTTATCCTCACATATTATAACTTCAAATTTTCGTCTAATATCAATCCATTCTTGCATATTCTTATTTTGCCTTATTACTAGAACCACTTCGTTTCACTCCAACGTCATTAACATTCAATAATTTTACAGTGTTTCTGTAGATAGATTTTAAATTTCTTCCAATCTTCTTCCACCAACTCTTCTCCCTGGTCTCGGATTCTGCCAGTCATTTCCGCCACTAACCAATGTATTTTTTAGAAGCTATTGTAATAAACGTAAATCTGCCCTGATTCCCTTATGGGGGACACAAGAGCCCTTATAGAGTCCTTTGCAGGTTCTCCATCAGTTGGAGAAAAGAACAGAGACCAACCAGAGAATATTGAGAAGCAAATCAGCTCATAGGCCTGATCTTTATTAAAGCTGTTGCAACAGGGTGCCCCCTTCACCCAGGTGTGCCCGCCCTTATATAGACATTTTAAATTGCCCGCCCTGGAGTCCAAGACCACCCCCAGACACATCATACCTACATCAAAGAAAGGGGTGGTCTACAACAGAAATCTGAGTGTATTGTTTACCTCCTGTCTGGCAGGATACCTGTTAATGCTCACTTGATTGGATACCCTGGGGAGCCTGGCCAGTCTTTTGTAATGATAAATACTTAGTTCCTGGGCCAGGTCACAGGCTCACACCCTATTCATGTCTTAAATGTGCCCTTAAGACGGGATTTGTGAAGGAAGAGACAATGGGGAGGTTTCCCACTTTGACCTTGCAGAGAAATCATTTGGTCAGTTTGGGAGTCAAAATGGTTTCCGGGCTGTTTTCCTGTGCTGCTTCAGACATGTGGTTTGTATATTTATGAACGTGTTTGCTTGGTAATTTATGAACATTTATTATATATATAAAAGACCTTAATTTTTTTATTTCACTGTGCCTACTCATAAAGTGGATGGCATAATTGCAAGAACCAGGACCTTGTATTCTGCAAGCATACATGTGAGAAAATGGCAAGAGCCACATAATACTCCGTCCATTTCTCACATTTGTGAGAAATCAATCTTCCAATATGGGAACTTTGGAACTCCCTACCTGTTGACGCCTTTGCTGTGCTGCCTACCTGTTGACGCCTTTTTGGTGCCCACCTTAAAAGGTTTTTGTTTAAACGACCCAATTCAGACACATAGATGTCAACATGCTGTCATCTCTTCTACTGCTAAATTCTAAACAAATTTAACACCTTTAGTTGTTTTAACTATACAGTGGTACCTTGGTTTACAACCCTAATCCGTTCTGGAGGTCCGTTTGTAAACCAAAACAGGTTGTAACCCAAGGCGCACTTTCGCCAATGGGGCCTCCAAAATTTTTTTGTTGATAATCCCCCCAAAAAAGTTTGTAATCCCAAAAAAGTTTGCAAACTGGGACATGCACTTCCGGGTTTGACGTGTTTGTAATCCAAAACATATGCAAACCAGACTGTTTGCAAACCAAGGTACCACTGTATTTCACTGACAGTTTAAATATTTTCCGTAAACTGCTGAAAAGGTTTTCTTCCCAACAATCAATACATAAATTTTGTTAAATACACAAATAAGGAAGATATAAAACCATACGGCTGGTGTGTGTTTTAATCTGCTTTTAGCTTATCACCGATGATTTTAACCTTCTAAAAAAACGTAACAGTTGCTTTTAGCTATTTTTACTGATAATGCTATTGCTTTTGGTAAATGGCTTTGAGAGTGTTGGCTTTTTTAAAAATCGTAAAGCAGTGGATACATTTTATGAAACAAACACAAACAAATGAATAAAACCGCTCACGGGCATACACAGAGGATGCTTCCTTCGCAACTGCTGTCCAGGCCTCATCCCCTTTGAATGCCAAAGCTTTCGTCTAAGCCCCAGGACCTCTTCAAAAAGATGAATTCTTCATTGGGAGCCTTCTAAGAACTCGGCTAAAAATATTTCTTAACAAAACCGCTTGATTCACAGGTTGTGGAAATCCTCCTTGCCAGCCACAGTGCCTTTTGATGTCATCATGTCTCTGCGGTAAAATTCTCCCTCTCTGCACTCGGATACGAGGAATTTTTATATTTCCTATTTCGAAAAGGAAGTTCAATGTAAATATGCACAAGAGGGGGGGGGAGGGAACAGATTTGGCAACCTGGCAGCCTCCAGAAGTTTGGAAGTTGAAACTACAATGCCGGCAAGATGGCAAAGGCTGACTTAAGACGATGACAGGTTGCGGGGCAATTCATGGGTAGGGCAGAGAACAGTGTTCGAAATTAGCCAGCTGCATTTTGCACCAAACTATGAACGCAGGTGGCGCTGCGGGTTCAACCACAGAGCCTAGGGCTTGCCGGTCAGAAGGTCGGCGGTTCGAATCCCCGCAATGACGGGGTGAGCTCCCGTTGCTCGGTCCCTGCTCCTGCCAACCTAGCAGTTTGAAAGCACTTCAAAGTGCAAGTAGATAAATAGGTACCGCTCTGACAGGAAGGTAAACGGCGTTTCCGTGCGCTGCTCTGGCTTAGTCATGCTGGTCACATGACCCGGAAGCTGTACGCCGGCTCCCTCGGCCAGTAAAGCGAGATGAGCGCCGCAACCCCAGAGTCGGCCACGACTGGACCTAATGGTCAGGGGTCCCTTTACCTTTACGGACCACTTGCGACCAAGTGAAGAAGCCCAGGCGCCATCGAGGTGCATGCATCCTTGCACCCTGACTGTTCTGACACACTCATTCCACACCCTGTAGACTTGCACCAGCTATATTTTGCCTACACAATCAGAATGAATTTCAGGAACCAACATGCTTCTCCCCCCCCCCCCCCGCTATACACCCTGCGCAAGAGCAGTAATGACGTTGTAGTTAATTGTTGTGACTTATTTTTGCTTCCCCCACCCCCCACCCCTGCTCGCAGTTGTGAAGAATATTCTTACATTATGAATGGTCCATCTCACAATTAGGAAAAACAGGTAGGAATAAGCTGATATATATATGTGGACTTATTTACGTTCTGAAAGCTCTTAACCATGCTCAGGGTTGTCCTCCGAACTAGCCAGATGTTTAACTGAGAATCAATCCATCAGTCCGTCGTTTGAAAAACAAGACTTTTGAGCACTCTTGTCCCAAAACGGCAACTAGGTGTTCCGTTTTGGCGACTCCAACCTTGGTTTAAGGATCCATTTGGCACCTAGCTTGTATACCTGAATTTCTAACGCTGGTGGAGAAACAGAGAGGAGAAACTACATTTAATCTTTTTTTCAAAAATAAAAAAGGGGGATCGTTCAGCCGAGTCGCTAAAGGACTCACTTTTATCTAGCTTGTGAACTGGGCGTTGTTAATAGGTGAGTCCTGCTCTGAGTAGTCTCTCTGGAAATAATGGGCAAGGCTCACTTAAGTCCACTCACAACTCGGTTATTTTTAAATTTTATTTTACATTTAAGTGGCATAAGTGCATAATGCACCCTACAGTAATTTTTATAGCTTAATGAGTAAGGTGTAAAAATATTCTTTTTTATGAAGGGCTCTCCACACATCAATCAAATTATGTTACTTAAGAATACCAGCAAAATTAGTTTTAGGTTTTGCTCCCCCCTCCCCCCCCCGGTTACAATTAATTTTATTGCTATTCTACCTTTCCTGGACATGGTCTCAATGCGGTTTTCTTCCCCTCTTCCCCATTTTATCTGCACAACAACCCTGAAAGTAGGCTAGTCTAAGAAAACGCAGTGACTGACCCCATGAGCTTCATGGCTGAGTGTAGAGATTTGAACCCGGGCCTCGTAGGTCCTAGCCCAGCGCTCCAAAAATGTAAAAGGCGCCAGTGAAAATCTACTTGTGGCTTGGCTTCCTGGAACCTCTGATAACGTGCTTATCCAGAATAAGAACAATATGCAACAAGAGGTGGAAAGCTGGAAACCGCTTTCCAGAAACCAATACACTAGCAGGTCGAAATTCTTCCTTGCGAGTGTATCTGTGGGACTCATTGCCACAGGATATGGCATTGGCCTCCTTGGAAAAGGTTCATTCACGCTATGGACAGGTATGGGGATCTTGCGGTCCTTTAATGGACAGGTATGGGGAACCCATTACCACCAGCCAGACCAACGAGTGTCCGGCAACATCTGCCCCCATTCCTAGTGTAAGAGGAACCTTGGCAGAACAGACCTTAACCCAGTTTCCCGTTTCCAAGAGCACCCAGCCATCTAAGTGCCTTTTCCCCAAGACCCTCCGGCAAACGAACAAGAGACAAAGAGCGAAGGCAAGCTGCCTCTTGGATGTTTATCTATGAATTTATGCGAGAGGTTAAAAAATAAAAGCCATCCAAATTCTACGCCACCACGAAGATGAGGAGGAAGACGGTTGCCGGTCCTGGTGCTATTGCAATCGAATGTTATCGAGTTTGCCCCATGGGTCACCCATCAAAATTCAGACTGTAAAGCTCTGTGAGCTCAGGGACAGCACTATATAACCTGCAGCTTGCACAACCTCTCGCCCACACAGAAACCCACAATCCTCCACGCCCATCCCTCTCGCACCCCACAAGGACCCTCATTTCCCACGACGACTGGCAGGAGCAAGTACCTTAAGGAATGGTCTTCGGGAGCCATTTGCCAAAGAGTTTAATAAGATTCAAGAAGAAAGGCAATCGTCAACGCCTCCCTCTTAATTCACACTGAGCAACCTCTCCTTTCAGACAGAGTCGCTGCAGGTTATGCCACAAGCCCCAAAGAATGCCGCCACCCCCCCCCCCCAAAATGCCAGGGTTACGGATTCCTTTTTGTGTTGCCTGCTAGGAAGCCCCAGTTGCCAGGTCCCTTTCAGCCCTGCCTAGTGGAACCGCAAAAAGAAGCGGCGTGAATGCTCTGCAGAGTTCTGGCCGGATCTCAAAAAGAAAGGCATTGCAAGCATGAGATCCCTTTTGGGGAGATCCCTTTTGTTCGCCAACATCCTGTTTCCAGTTCCCTTTGGAAAAGCCACAAAAGCAAACAATCCTTCCTTCATTGCCTTCACCCAGTATCCGCTGCTCGAAGGTAGACTGCCCTGCAACAGTGAGGCTCCATTCCTCTATCCGAGCCGAGCACTGCTGACAAACCTAGCCTCCATTTTGCACATCGCCAAGAGTATTTTTGAGTGTACAATGGTGGGTTGTTGTCAACTGGGTCTTACTCAGAGTACACCCACTAAGGTTACCAGATTTTTTTCAACGAATCCGGGGACACTTTTCAACTTCAATTGATTTTGTATGGGGACTGATTTGTAAATCCGGGGACTGTCCCCGGGAAACGGGGACGTCTGGTAACCTTACACTAAGCGAGCCATGCTCATTCATTTCAATGGGTCTACTGGAATCAACCAAATTGTGTTTTTTTTAAAGTAATCAACTCATTTAGCCGCAGCAAATCCCAAAAGCGAATTAAGCTCTGGAGGTAGTTAAAGGGGTTCCCCTCGGGGAGGAAAAATACATATACGATTTTAACAGCACTAGATGCTTAAATTCTCAGTTACAGAAGTTCGCCACACCTAGACAAAAACGTAAGATATATTTACTTACACATACACACACAGAGAGAAGAAACAACAATTACTTACAGTTGCCTGAAAAAACATTTCCACTGATATACCCAGAGAAAACCCGCAAGGCAACCGTTTAAAGAAACCTCGTAGCCCCCAAGACAAGGGTGTGGCGCACTTGACGAGCGATAAATCCATTGATCGCAGGAAACGGATCTCTCCTCCGTTTAAGAGGGAGGGAAAAATAGATATATATTTCAGGAGCTTTATGGGGATATCTGCCACGGGCTCTAAGTTTAATCCATTTGTGTCTGGATAGCTGTGTTTCCACTCCAGGCTCAATCCCGCTGCAAAACCATTTTTTAAAAACAAAAAACAAAAAACAAAAGATCCCACAAGCCAGGCACTTCAAAGGATTCTCACTCGCGCACACGGCACGCGGGGTGTTTTTTTAAGAAAAATATGTCCCGAAAAGCCCCCGGAGGGCTGGACATATCTTGCAAGCGTAAAGGTACGGTGGGTTAGTGGCGAAAAAGTTAACGCAGGCGCTTCCGACGGTTCTCCGCTCCATTTACACAGACCTCAGAGCAGATTGGCACTTGGAAGTGGAGATAAATCAGTTTCTAAATCAGTTTCGTGTTAAGGCCCGGAGCTCACCCCAAACGGAACATCACATTTCTCCATGCGCTCCAGAAAGCAGGTCCCCATCTAGCCGGGTGATACTCAACTCAGCGCTACAAAAGCGGGAACAGAATCATGTGCCCGGGTGCCATTGTTCGGAGCTAAGTCTTTCCACTCCCCATCCTCTTCGTGGACCCCCTCCCCACTGGAAACCACCCCTCCCCATCACATCAGGAGACCACGCCTCCCCCGGTTCCTTCAGAACCAAGGATTCAAAGGGAACTGGCACACACACACCCCTCAAGGTGTGTGATGCAGACTTGGCGGGTATTCGGCAAACCTTCCTTGGTCCGAATTCTCTGCACCTTTTTCTTCGTGAGTACCACCTCATTTTGCATGATCTGCAGTAAGGGAAGCAGCTTACTTTAAACATTTTCTGGGTGCTAAAATAGAGACATATTTTGACGACGCCACACATATCCCTTTTTTTCAGAGTCCAAAGGATGGGGGGGGGGGAGAGAGAGTCGTTTTGTGTTTAAAAATGCATTTTTTTAAAAAAAATAGGTGGCTCTAAGACGCTGGCTCATTAAGAACGTGAAGAATTCCATAAATTTCCAACAAGACCTTTTCCCTGCAGAATTTCTGCTTGGCATTCCGATCACCGCACAAACAAAGCTTCAAAGAGATAGATATGGGGGGGGGGGATATAAAAAAGGAAGGAGATCAGTGGGTGGGAAGAAGATGCCCCAATCCGTTTCATTTTTTAAAGAGAGGTTTATTATTATCGCCTGTGTCTGAATCAACAAGTGAAACAATTTGTCCACTGAGATGCCTGAATCAATCAGGTGTTTGAAGAGGACTTTTGCTGGGGGGCGGGCGCTAGCACGGCACCCCCCACCCCAGAGATATTTCAAGACATTTCAGAGCCTCCAATCCCACCCAGTGCGTGTGGTGGTGGTGCGGTGGGGGGGGGGCAGGAGGGCTGGCTGGCTAGGAAAATATATGCACTGTACATTTCGATCAGTGATGTAATGGTACCCATATTTGCCTCATCCGTAGCAGTGGAGAAAATCCAGGATTCTCAACAAGGCGATGAATAGAAGGACAGCGGGAGCGGGGGGGGGGGGAGAGAGAGAGAGAGAGAGATTTGGTGGGGATATATATCTCCCCAGCAATTGCTGCGTTCTGCTTCGGCACAAGCAAAAGGTGCTTTTTTCACATCAAGAGGAAACACAGCCAAGAATGAACAGGACGAACGAGCTAAGGCTATTTGAAATGTCAGAAATATTTTAAATGGATACGATTACAAGGCGGCTTTGAATCTGGGGTGGGGGGATGAGTGAGGAGAGGGGGTTATAGGAAGGGGAGATTAGTTCCCCTTACTCAAAACAAGCTCAACCCATACATAAAATGAGCATTAAATAGGCGGATTCCTTTTCCCTTCTGCCTCCAAAATTGAAAAAGAAATAAGAGAGAGAGAGAGAAAGGGAATCAAAGCAATTTATCTGAAACAACTAGAGACTGGCATTTTAATTATTTTATTTCACAGAAAGGGGCCCCCACTTGATAAATCAAAGCGCAAATATATAAGGTAAGATGTCTATCCTGAGCTACCGGACAAGGAGAGAGGGGGGGGGGCGAATTGAAGGACCTCCAACGCCCCCTTGGGAACAAAGCAATCAATACACACAGAAGGAAAACACAGCCAAGCCAATAAGAGATGTTTTGAGGCAGGGTTTGGACAGATAGATCCATCCTGTTTGAGAGCCAGTTTGGGTTTGCGATGAGATCTGAAAGCTGGAGAGGCATCGGAGGCAAGTTGAACGGGAGAATGACCAAGAAGGCTTCTGCGATGGAGGAAGAGAGAGAAGAAGCCACGCCAAGGGACCACTGCCAACTCTTGTGTGACTCAACCACTGCCGAGAACGGGGTGGGAGTGGGGGAGAGAGAGAGAAATGATGGTTGATTTGACCTTTTATGTGGAAAGGAAACCCTAAAGGGAAGCTTTTCGCACAGCCAAATCAGCAGGTAGAGAGACCTCCCCAAAGTTGGGGAGGGAGCAGGATTTCAAAGTTTAAGGCAATAAAAGATTGGGTCCCAAGTTTGGAGAAGCAAATGGGTTGGCGTCACCTCCGTGCCCAGAACGTTCCCCTCAATCCCCACGTCTCAAGGACTAAATCCTGGCAGAGCGCTGTGGGACGTGGCTGGATGATTCCACCACCACCATCCTGGTGGAGGTCTCCAAGACGTGGGCAACACCTACGACAGGTGTTATGAATATACAAGTACAGCTTCCTTAAGAGACTCCGCCAAATCTAGACAAGAGAGGGAGACGTGGGTAGGAGGAAGGCAGAGAGGACTCAGGAGTGAGGGACCTGATGGAACAGAAGGCTGCAGGGCTATGTGCACATGCACATGTGCGCATGGAACTGTGCAAGGAAAGGACCACGAAGAGGACAAACGGGGAAGATCGAGGGGTGCCGTCCACAAACCTACATGGCGCACTGAGGAAAGAACCACAGAGTTATGTCTATTTTGAACTGAGGGGGTGTACATGCATGTGCTGGACTGTGCAAACATGTGAGGGCAAGCTGCAAATCAGGAGGGGATCCAGAAAGACCCAAAGAGTTGGGGGGGGGGGAGAACGGGAAGAGGCCCGCAGTAAGGGCGAGAGAGGGGCTTGCGTAATATTGGGGTCTTCCTGCAGGGCAGGGAAATGGGTTCAGCGCCTCACTGGGCAAGCTCCACTTTCCCCATTTGCAGAAATATCTGTGCCCAGGGGGGAAGGAGGGAGGGGTCATCTTTTTTCCAACAAGGGAAGCTATGGGTGGGAGGCAGAAAAGTCTGAGGAGGAACGGCAAAAGCTCACCTGCAGAGGGAGAAGAAAACCACCTTCTGGAATCAGCCAGGGACCCTCCCTTTCACCCCCCCCCCTCAAGCTCAGACTCTCCCATCACCACACAAAGAAGTTGAGAGAGACCCCAAGTCTGGCAGCCAGCAGGAGGCAAGTCCCAGATACCCAAACTAAATTCATCGATGGCACCATGAGCCAAAGAGGGGAGCCACACAGCCGCCAGATGTGCCTTTTGGGCATGATGGGGGGGTGGCACTGAACCCCTACCTCTGCCCACCAGGCTCCATCCTGCCTCCATCAGGTTGCAATAGTCCAGGTGGTCTGGACAGATGTCTCTATGCCTAGCCTTCCCCCAAATGCTCAGCCACGCAGCTGGGGGAGTCTCTGGGCACGATCCTTTGCCCCCGCCCATTCGTGGCCACACTAGCCGCCAACCCATCACTTTCCCCATCTTTCAAGCGTCTCACCAGCTGCTTCTGGGCAAACTCAACCCGTACAGCCAGTCCAGTTTTGAAAAAAGAAAGAACCACAATTCTACACATTCATCACCTGCCAGGAGTTCATCCGCCACAACTCTGAAAAAAACAAAAAATAGCCTCAAAATGCAACTGCTGGTGGACCAGCTACAACAGCTTCACCACACATGGATAAAGTCCATTGCAAACATTATTATTTTTATTATTCTAGGGGGAGGGGAGAGAAGGCTTTGGCAGCCCTTCTTTCCTCCCCGCCAAAAGACCTCAGCTTCCAAGGCAGCCCCACCCCAAACTCCAGGCCGCCTGCTCCGTCCAAGCCTCTAAATGCCTCCCCATTGTAGCTGCACGCAACCCTCTCGCCCCCCCCCCCGCGCCCCAAATGACCACATCTCGAACAGCAGACAGACATTTCAATCTTCCGGAAGCCCCTTCCTCCCAAAAAATGCAACATTCCCCCCCCCACCTATTCCCCTCCTCTCCAATTCTCCGCCGCCCCCAGGAATAAAAGAAGCACCCCACCGTTGCAACAACGACCCTTCTTCTCCCCAAACCCCGACCCGCAGCAAGCAAGCCTTCTCTCGCCCCCAGCCCCGCCCCCACCTTCTTCCCTCCCTCCCTCCCCCACCCCACCCCCATCATCATCATTTTGGAAATATAGGATCCAATAGCGATGCAATTTCAGAAGAACGGATGGAAAGAGGAGATACAATATGACGGGGGGGGGGGAGATTTTTTTTTTTTTTTTGCAAGGTTGCAACAACCTCGCCGCCACCGCTGCCCCTCCCCATTGCAATGGCATGGAAAGGGGGGGGGGAGCGATTTGCATCCTTGCAAAGGCTAACTGCCTGCGCTCTCCCTCCCCCCAGAAAAAAAATCTCATCAATGCAATGCAATGCAATGCAATAATGCAATGCAATGCAATGCAAATCGCGCCCCCCCCCCTCGAGAAAAAGCCTCCTCGTCTTACCTGGTCCGCCGCCGAGCTGGTCCAGCGGTTCACATCCTCGCCTGGGCTGGGGAAGGCGCATGGAGCCCGGTCCGGCAGTCCCCCCCCCGGTCCTCCTGCTGCCCACCCCCAGGCCGGACCCCCTCCGGGCTCTCCCCTCCCAGCCGAAAAGGGGGCGCGGGGGAGAAAAGAGGAGGATGCTCGGCTTGCAGAGGGAGGGGGAGAGAGAGAGAGACTGCGGCTCCGCGCTCCCTCTCGGGCTCCGAGCGGCCACCCTCGCAGGTGATGTCATTCCCCGAGCCTCCGCCGGCTGACGTCACCCCGAGGGGCGTGGCCCGCGGGGAGAGAAAAGAAAGAAAGGGGCGGGGCCAGGGCGGGCGGGGGAAAAGCAGCGCGCCGGCCAATGGGGAGCGGGGAAGGCGCGAAGATGCAAATGAAAGGGGCGGGGGGGGGGCGAGCCGCGTGGCGGCGGGTCCCGCAGCACGTGGGGATGCGGGCGACTTCGAAGACGCGTGAAGAATGAGGGGCTAGGGTTGGGTGGGGAAGGGGGTGTTTTTGAGTGGGATTTGCGGGCAGCTGTTCAGCTCTAGGTCTTTGTACACCTAGGTTGCCCGCACACCATATTGTTTATTATTATTTATTGGGAGGATAGCTCAGTAGGTAGAGCATGAGACTCTGAATCTCAAGGCTGTGGGTTTGAGTCCGGTTTTGGCTGGGGAGGTAAAGGTAAGGTAAAGGTACCCCTGCCCGTACGGGCCAGTCTTGACAGACTCTGGGGTTGTGCGCCCATCTCACTTAAGAGGCCAGGGGCCAGCGCTGTCCGGAGACACTTCCGGGTCATGTGGCCAGCGTGACATCGCTGCTCTGGCCAGAGCCAGAGCCGCACATGGAAACGCCGTTTACCTTCCCGCTGGTAAGCGGTCCCTATTTATCTACTTGCACCCGGAGGTGCTTTCGAACTGCTAGGTTGGCAGGCGCTGGGACCGAGCAGCGGGAGCGCACCCCGCCGCAGGGATTCGAACCGCCGACCTTTCGATCGGCAAGCCCTAGGCGCTGAGGCTTTAACCCACAGCGCCACCTGCATCCCTGGCTGGGGAGGGCGGGGTATAAATAATTTTTTATTATTATTATTGGTTGAACAATTGAACTAAAGATGATCCATGGGATCCCCTCCAACTCTGCGCGGTTCTATGATTTCATGATTTAGATGCTGCCTTTCCCCCGAAGGTAAAAGGCAACCTAGCAGTTTGAAAGCACAAAAAGTGCAAGTACAGTGGTGCCCCGCAAGACGAATGCCTCGCAAGACGAAAAACTCGCTAGACGAAAGGGTTTTCCGTTTTGGAGGTGCTTCGCAAGACGAATTTCCCTATGGGCTTGCTTCGCAAGACGAAAACATCTTGCAAGTCTTGCGAGTTTTTTCCCTCCCCCCCTTTTTCTAAGCCGCTAAGCCGCTAATAGCGCTAAGCCGCTAAGCCGTCAATGGGCTTGCTTCGCAAGACGAAAAAACCGCTAGACGAAGAGACTCGCGGAACGAATTATTTTCGTCTTGCGAGGCACTACTGTAGATAAATAGGTACCACTCCAGCGGGAAGGTAAACGGCATTTCCATACGCTGCTCTGGTTCGCCAGAAGCGGCTTAGTCATGCTGGCCCCATGACCCGGAAGCTGTACGCCAGCTCCCTCGGACAATAAAGCGAGATGAGCACCGCAACCCCAGAGTTGGCCACGACTGGACCTAATGGTCAGGGGTCCCTTTACCGAAGATCACAAGGTGAGGGCGTGTATTGCAGAAACCTGGCCTTCATCCTACTCAGAGTAGACCCCTTGGAATTAACGGGCATGACCAACTTGGGTCTGTTCACTTCAATGCACCTGATGTGAGTAGAGCTTAGACAGGTAGCGTCTCTTAGACGCATGCTGCCTTCAAGGCTGTCAACTTCATTTACACCACGAGCTTCTGTGTTCCCCTTGAGCAGGGCCGTCCCACCCATGAGGCGAGGTGAGGCAACCGCTTCAGGCGGCAGGACCCATGAGGGCGGCAGATCCCCAGGTGAAATATAGCCTCGTTTCGCCCTTGCCCATTCCACCCCACAACAGCCTCTGATTCCCACTTCAACCAAAGGTTTATTTGAGCGCCCCACTTTGTCACCATTGTAGATCTTTACTGCCCCCTTGTTTCCTGGTCGATCACCCCCGCCCCGCCCCAAGACACATTTTGTAGTTTATAAAATGTGCTCAAATCATTAGTTGCTGGTGCACACACACACACACACACTGTTCAGGCGGGCAAGCAGGGGCGAAGGAAGACGGCATGACACCCGGGGCAGGCGTCACTACATAGAGCCCATGTCAGCGTCGTTACGTATGACACATGCGCCGTACATACCGACGCCGCACATGCACTCTATGGCGCCACTCCAGCTATGTATGACACATGCGCCGTACATACCGACGCCGCACATGCACTCTATGGCGCCACTCCAGCTATGTATGACACATGCGCCGTACATACCGACGCCGCACATGCACTCTATGGCGCCACTCCAGCTATGTATGACACATGCGCCGTACATACCGACGCCGCACATGCACTCTATGGCGCCACGCCAGCTATGTATGACACATGCGCCGTACATACCGACGCCGCACATGCACTCTATGGCGCCACTCCAGCTATGTATGACACATGCGCCGTACATACCGACGCCGCACATGCACTCTATGGCGCCACTCCAGCTATGTATGACACATGCGCCGTACGTTCCGATGCCGCACGTGCGCTGTACTTAGTGGTTTGCCGGTGGCGCCACTCCAGCTACGTATGACACATGCGCCGTATGTACCGATGCTGTGCATGCGCTGTAAGCGGTTTGCCGGCGGCACCATTCCAGCACCTTACGGACGGTGCTGGGATCCTTCCGTTGCTGCTAGCACCAGCAAACCGCTAAGTACAGCGCTTGTGCGGCGTCGCTACAGCGCATGCATGCGATGCCACACATGCGCTGTACATAGCGGATTGCTGCCGGCACCCGGGTCCTCGGCTCACGGATGCAGTTGTGAACAGAGGGTCCTCTGCTTGTGGCGGCGCGATGGTTGCTTGCACCACTGCGAGCCCCTCGCAGGGTGACTTCTTGTCACCCTCGCAGACATGGAACCTGGGGCGCACCGCCCCCACCCCCGTTGCAACGCCACTGCGGATGAGAATTACAAATAGGTGAGAAGGAAATGAAATGCAGGAAAGCAGAGACAGTTCCAGTTATGTTGTGAACACAAAAGGTAGTCGATAACCAGGGTGGGATTTAGGTTTGATGAGGCTCTAAGCTCCTGAAGGTAATGGGGCCCTTTATATGTCCAGCTGTCCTTTGTCAACAACAAATTGTCGCTGTTTTTTTGTGTTGAATACATGCTATATGGTAATTTATGGACCTAATAGGTATCTAAAGCCATTTGCCCATGTTGCAACCAGTCCATGCAGAATGTAGGCACCCTATATATAGAAATGAGCAAAGCAGTGATATTCTAGGGAGCAGACTAGCAGGCGGGGCCCATGACTTACATCATAGGAGCCTACACAACACACAGTTGCTGTATGTAGGTTTTATTTTATTTGTTTTCTATCTTATGTTTTGGAAATGTACATCCAGTTTTTTTCCTTTAATTTTTTTGGGGGCCCCAGCGTGACTGCTCAGGGCCCTGGGGCTTCGGGGTGCAGGCAGCTCTGCGCAAGCCGTGGGAGCCCGGAGGGGACGGCTTGCGCAGAGCTTCCTGAAGCCTGGAGAGGGAGAGGGGTCGGTGCACACCGACCCATCTCGCTCTCCAGGCTTTAGCGAAAGCCTGCATTCGCCCCATAGGATGCACACACATTTCCCCTTCATTTTTGGAGGGGGGAAAGTGCGTCCTATAGGGCGAAAAATACGGTACATAAATCCAGCACTGTTGATAGCACAGGAATCTTAGCATTGGTAAGCCGACGGACATCAGCTGTGTGGTTTTAAAAACACCTTGTGCCAATTTAACCCACACTGGACCTTTTGATGTACAGTGGATACTCGGGTGGCGAACGTGATCCGTGCGGGAGGCACATTCACAACCCACAGCATTGGCAACCTGCAACGCCACATCTGTGCATGTGCGGGTTGCGATTCGGCGCTTCTGCGCATGCGCAAAGCGCAATTTAGAATTTCTGCACATGCGTGAGCACCGAAACCCGGAAGTAACCCATTTTGATACTTCCAGGTTTGGCGCAGTGCGCAACCTGAAAGCGCGCAACCCAAGGTATGACTGTATTGTGATTCCCACTAGTTTATTCTCACAACCCTCCCTCGTGAAGTTCCTTTGTTCCCATATGGCTACTTTGCAGCCATTTGCTAAGTGACCCTGGAGACTGAAATGTTCACCTGCTGTTCACCCCCCCATATCACACACCCCGTATCACCGCTTCTAAGGTCAGATTTGCACCTGTTCATTCTTTTGCTTTTTAATAATATTTTTTATTAATTTTTGAACATATTAATTGTCATACATACCACAAAAATTCACATCTTATACAATCTTTTTGGACTTCCATCAGCCCCTCTGATGATCCCCCATTTTTATCATTTCTTCTGCATTTCTTAAATTCATATTGGCTTAATTATCTTAACTAACATCTTCCTTTTTATCCAGTTATGCAATAATTCAAATTATTCACCTCACAAAACTTCTTGCAAACCCACAAATGTAATTTGGTCATCACAATTACTTTTCAATTAGTCCATAAATTAAAACCAATCTTCTGTGAATCTCTGGTCCTGCCGGTTTTGAATTCTTCCTGTTAGTTTGTCTAGTTCTGCATAGTCCATCAATTTCATCCTCCAGTCTTTTTTCATCGGTAATTCTTCTTGCTTCCATTTTTGTGCCAATAATATTCTTGCTGCCATCATTGCATATAAAAACAGCTTATAATCCTTTCTATATATATCGTCGATGCCCAGTAAAAATGCTTCTGGTTTCTTAATAAATGTATATTTCAACATTTTTTTCCATCTCATTATATATCATTTCCCAGAAGTTTTTCAGCTTTTTACATTCCCACCACATATGATAAAATGTTCCTTCTTTTTCTTTACATTTCCAACATTTACTGCTTACCTTATACATTTTAGCCAATTTAACGGGTGTAATATACCATACAACAACGCGGCAGCTAGACTGGTGACTGGGAGCGGCCGCCGAGACCACATAACACCAGTCTTGAAAGACCCACATTGGCTCCCAGTGCGTTTCCGAGCACAATTCAAAGTGTTGGTGCTGACATTTAAAGCCCTAAACGGCCTCGGTCCAGTATACCTGAAGGAGCGTCTCCTCCCCCATCGTTCTGCCCGAACACTGAGGTCCAGCTCCGAGGGCCTTCTGGCGGTTCCCTCACTGCGAGAGGCCAAGTTACAGAGAACCAGGCAGAGGGCCTTCTCGGTAGTGGCACCCGCCCTGTGGAACGCCCTCCCATCAGATGTCAAAGCGATAAACAACTACCTGACATTCAGAAGACATCTGAAGGCAGCCCTGTTCAGGGAAGTTTTTAATATGTGACATTTTAGTGTACTTTTCATCTTTGTTGGAAGCCGCCCAGAGTGGCTGGGGAAACCCAGCCAGATGGGCGGGGTACAAATAATAAATTATTATTATTATTATTATTATTATTATTATTATTATTATTATTATTACTATACATCATTTTCATCACATTTTCTTTCAAAGCATCGCATGCAATAAATTTTAAACCTTCCTTCCATAATTTCCCCCAATCATTCAGCTGTATATTATACCCAAAATCTTTGGCCCAATAAATCATAACCGACTTTACCTTGTTCATTCTTTTGCATAGAGACTGGCCTGCCTGGCCCATGCAGAATGCAGGAGCGCGTTGTTGGCGGATCATGGCCATCAGCCATTGGTTAGAGCACTGTGCTGATAATGCCAAGGTTGCAGGTTCGGTCCCCATAGGTAAGGGACAGCTGCATATTCCTGCATTGTAGGGCGTTTGACTAAATGTGTGCCATGGTGCCTTCCCACAATATGATTCTATAATGGAAGTGCATCAGAAGATGAGCAGGAAAAAAGAAAAAAAAGAAAAGAAAAAATAAATTATTTTTTTGGGGGAAATGATATATAATGAATTGAAGAAAATGTTTAAAATGGCATTTGAAAAACAAACAAAAAGAAGCATTTTTGTTAGGGATTGTAGGACAAGACCTGCCAAGGAAAATAAAGATCTTATTTATGTATGCTACAACAGCAGCAAGAGTCTTGATAGCGCAAGGATGGAAGAATGAGGAAACCCCGACAAAAGAACAGCGGCAAGAGAAATTGATGAACTAAGCAGAACTGACGGAACCGACATACAAACTGCAAGACAAGGGCAACTGTGACGTCAAAGAAGAATGGGAACTTTTTACAAATTACTTGAAACAACAACAAAATGAATTGGACCCAGTAAGCTTCAAGGCTGGGTAGAGGTTCGAATCTTGGTCACCCAAATCCCGGGTCCTATTCTGCCACTCTGTGGAGCTTCTGTTCCCTTTTGACATCTGGGGGTGTGGGTGTGCATTCACACACAAAACAGTATTTTGCCACATAAATAAAACAACACTCTTGTTTTGTCAACCTCAGTAACATATTTATTATTTCAGTGATTCCTAAAACGGAGCAAACTTGCACGAAAAGCCATCTTACGCTTTTACAGTGGTACCTCGAGTTACAGATGCTTCAGGTTACAGACTCCGCTAACCCAGAAATAGTACCTTTGCTTCAGGATGAGAACAGAAATCGGAGGTGGTGGTGCGGTGGCAGTGGGAGGCCCCATTAGCTAAAGTGGTAAAGGTAAAGGTAAAGGTACCCCTGCCCGTACGGGCCAGTCTTGACAGACTCTGGGGTTGTGCGCCCATCTCACTTAAGAGGCCAGGGGCCAGCGCTGTCCGGAGACACTTCCGGGTCACGTGGCCAGCGTGACATCGCTGCATCTGGCGAGCCAGAGCCGCACACGGAAACGCCGTTTACCTTCCCGCTGGTAAGCGGTCCCTATTTATCTACTTGCACCCGGAGGTGCTTTCGAACTGCTAGGTTGGCAGGCGCTGGGACCGAGCAGCGGGAGCGCACCCCGCCGCAGGGATTCGAACCGCCGACCTTTCGATCAGCAAGCCCTAGGCGCTGAGGCTTTAACCCACAGCGCCACCTGCGTCCCCTTTAGCTAAAGTGGTACCTCAGGTTAAAAACAGTTTCAGGTTAAGAACGGATCTCCAGAACGAATTAAGTTCTTAACCCGAGGTACCACTGTATAACTATAAATATGGGGACCCAGCATATTCGTCTTACTGTATATTTTTTAAAACTAATTTTAACATTGGTGCCGCCCACTCTGGGCCTTTGTGGCAAACAGCAGTTAGGAAATCAAATTATATTAATTATATTGAATCATATATTGAATCATCTTGAATCACTTACTCAGAAGCCAAGTCCAGGCATCAGCAAAATCCCACACGTGTCTACTCAGAATTAAAACCCATTGGTTTCAATGAAGCTTACTCGCAGGTAAGTTGGTTCGTTCCCAAGATTGCAGTCCTGCAAGCTGAGCTGATGCGCATTGACTTGGCCGTATGGCACACTCAATGCAGCGGGACATATTCCTTACATATTGCACCTATAATGGTCTAGTAGAAAAAATATGCTTCTTGCCTTGATGAATGGGACAACGGCCAGATTACTTTAAACATACAGAACGACATGTAACTCATGCAAATATTACCGTATCTCATGTTTCTTTGATTTGCTAGGAGATTCTGCAAATATTTATCCGGGCAGATAATTTGTTTTAATGCGAGGTCTGTTTGATCGGCTGCAGGCTCCTAGATGCTTATTTGGTCGTAAACGGCAGTCAAGTCAGGATGGGCTTAACTTTTCATAGACCATGGGTAGGCAAACTATGACCCGGGGGCCGGATCTGGCCCAATCACCTTCTAAATCCGGCCTGTGGGCGGTCCAGGAATCAACGTGTTTTTACCTGAGTAGAATGTGTCCTTTTATTTGAAATGCATCTCTGGGTTATTTGTGGGGCCTGCCTGGTGTTTTCACATGAGTAGAATGTGTGCTTTTATTTAAAGTGCATCTCTGAGTTATTTGTGGGGCATAGGAATTCGTTCTCCTCCCCACTTCAGAATATAGTCTGTTTTTTTTTTTTTTTTTATAAAGATTTTTATTAATTTCCAATTTCTTAACAAAAACAAAAGACAACAAAAAACAGACAAACAAAAAAACTCATATTTTCATAACCTTATTTTCGTAACCCTCTTTTCCCGGACTTCCCCATACCTTTCCCTTTTTGCATCCTTAATTTAGTACCCTTATTCAGCAACCTATCTTGCCCAATTAAATATAAATTCGTCCTCTTTCTCTATTCCACCCTAAATTTTAAACCCAATTATCGCTGCAATTCTACGTCTTCTTTTCCCTCAGCATTTTAACACTCCTCAATTTTATAATAATTCTTAAGATACATCTTAAATTTCTTCCAATCTTCTTCCACAGTCTCTTTCTCTTGGTCGCGGATTCTGCCGGTCATTTCTGCCAGTCCCATAAAGTCAATCACTTTCGCCTGCCATTCCTCCAGCGTGGGTAGCTCTTGTGTCTTCCAATACTTTGCTAGAAGAATCCTTGCTGCCGTAGTAGCGTACAAAAAGAAATTCTTGTCCTTCTTCGGCACCAACTGGCCGACCATACCCAAGAGAAATGCCTCTGGTTTCTTGTTAAAGGTGCACTTAAGCACTTTCTTAATTTCATTGTAAATCATTTCCCAGAAGGCCTTAATCTTTGGGCAAGTCCACCAAAGGTGGAAAAAGGTACCCTCAGTCTCTTTACATTTCCAGCATTTGTTATTGGGCAAATGATAAACCCACTTCAGAATATAGTCTGGCCCCCCACAAGGTCTGAGGGACAGTGGACCGGCCCCCTGCTGAAAAAGTTTGCTGACCCCAGTCCAATCAAAGGTGACACTGGGGTTGCGGCACTCATCCCCCGATTCCCGGACCGTCCGTGGGCCGGATTGAGAAGGTGATAGGGCCACATCTGGCCCCCAGGCCTTAGTTTGCCTACTGATGCTGTAGTTGTTTAGCTCTTTGACATCTGATGGGAGGACGTTCTACAGGGTGGGTGCCACTAAAGGTAAAGGGACCCCTGACCATTAGGTCCAGTCATGGCGGACTCTGGGGTTGTGGCGCTTATCTCGCTTTATTGGCCGAGGGAGCCGGCGTACAGCTTCCGGGTCATGTGGCCAGCATGACTAAGCCGCTTCTGGCGAACCAGAGCAGCGCACGGAAATGCCGTTTACCTTCCCACCGGAGTGGTACCTATTTATCTACTTGCACTTTGACATGCTTTTGAACTGCTAGATTGGCAGGAGCAGGGACTGAGCAACGGGAGCTCACCCTGTTGTGGGGATTTGAACCGCCGACCTTCTGATCGGCAAGTCCTAGACTCAGTGGTTTAACCCACAGTGCCACCCACATCCTACTGTTGGTTAAACCACTGAAAGAACAGTGCCAAAGACCAGCAGGGGAGCTGGTGCTATGGCAGCACTGGTCCTAGCCAATCAGCACTGGGCACAGACAGCTTTTCCCATGAGCAGAGCTTGATGCTGAAGCGGGAACTACAGTGGTACCTTGGGTTACATACGCTTCGGGTTACATACGCTTCAGGTTACAGACTCCGCTAACCCAGAAATAGTGCTTCAGGTTAAGAACTTTGCTTCAGGATGAGAACAGAAATCGTGCTCTGGTGGCAGCGGGAGGCCCCTTTAGCTAAAGTGGTGCTTCAGGTTAAGAACGGACCTCCGGAACAAATTAAGTACTTAACCCGAGGTACTACTGTATTCTAGACAATCAGCACCAAGCACAGCAAACAGAGCTTGACACTGTGCAGGCAGGAGCAGGGATGTGCACACAGTTTGCATTTTTTGGAATTGCCTACAAAACATCGCATAATTTTCCATTTTGTGTCCCAGATCGAAGCGAGCACACACAGAGGAAGATTCCATGAAGCTTTCCAAAATTATGATGCTCTGGACTGTATTATTTTCAAAATAACTTAAGGAAAAAACTGGGGGGGTTTTGTAATCATAAATCCTGCTACATTAGCTTTGCTTTACACAAGTAATCATATATATACACAGTATTGTATGCCTCTAGTAAATTTATGTAAAATTATATCAGCCAAAATGTGGCACGGCTTGAATTCATGTTGTGAAACACGCAGCAAGGCTTTCAAAAATGATTACAAAACCTTACGCAGGCAGAGCGCACAGGGATCGAAATTCCAAAAGAGCTGCAAAGTGGGATGGGCTCAATAATTTGCAGGAATGAAGTAAGAGAGACAATACCATGAATTAGAAGCCTAGGAGAGCATTGGTTCTAGCCAATCAGTGCTGGGTGCAGGCAGCCTCTCTCACAAGTCCCAGACGTGGGACTTGCCACAGCAAAGGGCCCAGCCAATCAGCGTTGGGCACAGCCAGTTTATAGTTTATCTCTTTTTGTCACAGGCAGAACTTGTTGCTGCAGAGAGGTTCAGACATTTGAATGTGATCCATGAACAGACTTCCCCCACAGCCCACGGTATGTTCATTTTGTGGGGTGTAATCCATTGGTGCAGTCAAATGCAAAATTCCTTGTTTCCCTAGAGTGGGCACAGGCAGGGGGATGTTATTCCAGTCAGTATAACTTCCTGTTCCACTGGTCTCGAGCATCCTCCCGCTGCATGTGACGTGGGAGATGGGCATGGCCATAGCTGTCAACTTACAGATCTGAAAATAAGGGACCAGCAGCCTCGAAAATAAGGGATCAGCAGCCAAAATAAGGGATTTTCCGGGCACAGGTATGTTCAACTTCTGAGCCCCTCCGAGCCAAAGGCAGAAAGCCCAGCCAGCAGCCAAATGAAGCCTCAAGCGGTGGTTCCCACAGCGCAGCAACCCGGAAAAGGGGATGCAGCAAGGGAAACCACCGTCACCTCTCCGCTGGGAAGCGCTGAGCAAAGGCGAGTCCCCAGGCAACGCGGCCGATTTGATCGGCACAAGGCATGCAAGCTCCACCCCCCAGTCGTTCTTAGACTCCTTATTGGGTGTGCAATGCAGCCAAGCAACACAGTTGGAGCCTCCCTCCTCCCTGGCCGGCAGGGAAGGAGGGAGGGAGAGGGGCTGCTTCCTTTGAAACCCGGGAAATTTAAGGGATATCATCAGTAAGGGACAGCAGCGGGACACAGCGCTTGGATAAGGGACTTTCCCGCCAAATAAGGGACGGTTGACAGCTATGAGCATGGCTCTGGCTGACTCAGTCATGCAGCCATTTTCTCAGTCCTGTTTTTGTCTAGTTTTGTCTTTCTGTTGTTGCTGCTCTTTTGCTGCCACGCTGCCCTTCTGCGGCCATTTTGTCTCAATGTAAATTTTGCTGTCTGCTGGCTCTCAGGCAGCATGAACTCAGTCTCCATATGAGATAAACTCACTGTTTCTTTGTGTAACTATCAAGTAATGTCGGCCTTTCAGGGATCAAATCGTGAACTGAAATGTGAGTAAACTTTTTGTTACTTTACTTAGACTCTTATTCTTTTAGGAGTGATAAAAGGGGACACCAGGAATGAACTTAACTAAGAGATTCAAATGAACCTGCAAACTACCTTCGAGCTATATTGAGGGGAATTTGCTCTGCTACATCACTCACTAGCGTGAGTGAAGGAAGGATAACACTTATTCAATATATCCTATCCTACTATCCTTAACATCCCCACACATTTGTATGCGCCCTTAAAGAGGGCATGATCCAACCAAAATAAAGAGCGCTTCGAAGTCCCTGTTGATCTCCACTGGAGAGATTTAATTCTGTACTTATCTGCGCCAGGGAAATCGATAGCACACACAAACACACAAAAAAAACTTCAATTCCCTTGGATTGTCCCCAGCCTTTCCCAAAAATGACAAGAGAGAGGTTTTAAACTTGAGAAACTTGCCCAATCCACATTGCTTCTGAAATTGAAGATGCTGAGGGAATGTTTACACTGGGATATTGAAAAATTTATTGTTCCATTGTTTCACCTTGGGAAGCCTTTGTATAAAACTGTTTTGCTTCAGCAAAATAGCAAGGCTATTGATCTCCGAGTTATTTATTATTTGTCCATAACTGGTGTTTAGTTCTGAAAGCAAGGGAAGGATCAATGGCACCTGGAAAGAGACAGAGGTAGGAAGCACACCTGATGAGGAAGTTTGAGGAAGAACAAGGATTTTTGTACTCCTCAACTTTAGTGAGAAGCAGCTCAGGTACGGCAGGGGGACCTGAACAGAAAGGGAGCAGGGGTTCATTCAAGCTTGTAGAGGAACCGAGTTGTGGTGGCTTTAATTAATGTAACAAATTCACATCCCACCCAGGGCAGAGAAAGAACAAAGCAGAAAAAAATTATACAATTCCTTTTTTTAAAAAAACACAACAACCCAAAATATATTCATAACGTCTCAAACAACAACAACAAACAGATACATATCCTCATAGTGAATATTTTCAAGGTTTCCAGGACCTTTCAGCCCTCAAATGCCTGAGTGAACAGGAATAGGTTTTAATTCCTCCTGAATGTTAATAACAAGGGAGACAGGCAGGCCTCAACAGGGAGGGCATTCTACAAATGGGGAACCTCCACCGAGAAGGCCCTGTTGTGGGTCAGCCCGACTGATCCCTCCTGGAGACATTTGCATGCATTTGCATCATACACAACATATTTGTAGGTCTATTCCTCCAAAAACCAATGGTATGTTTTGTTATCATCTTGGTTCCACACACACACACACACTTCATTTTTTGCCACAATAAAACACTGTTATGAAGTGGTTGGACGCAGCTGGGGAACCCCCCAAGGGAAGAAGGCTAAGACCCCAGGGAGTGGTGTTGGGACAACGATGAATGGTCAGAGGGAGAAAGGGGAGCAGACTGGGGGGAGGAGGTGTCAGAAGCAGAAGAGGCAACAGGGCTTAGTGAGCGGGGAGAGTCTGTGGCAGAGAGCAGTCCAGACTCAGAGGCAGAAGCTGAAACAGGAGAGGAGGGACACCAAGAGGCAGAGATGAGTCCAGCTGTTGAAGAAGCTTGGGTGTCTCCTGCTGCTGCTGTAACCAGCTCCCAGAACCAGAAGAGGTATGAAGAGGGAGGAGCAAAGACAGGCAAGATGAAGGAGCCTCAGATTGCTTGGGGAGGAGGAGATTTCTGGAGCTGTGGAAGATCTACCAGAACGAGTTGCGGTGCTCACTAAGCCTGGCCTCCTGAGCCGACTTCGTTTCCTTGAATGGAGATTTAACTTCACACCATGTGATTTACTTCTGACCTGACTCCCTCTCCTGACCAACCAGTAGGGGCCGTGGGAGTTGCATCCTATCCAGATCCTGTATGTTTCAACACTGATCCAGAGACACATTTTCAGCCAATTGCCCTGCTGCTTTTGGCAGCCGGAGATGTATTTCTGAATGGTACTTTAGCCAAGGAACACACACTTTTGCACACAAGATGGTCCCAGCTCCTATCACTGACAACCCTACTTCAAAAGATCAGGTTGCAGGAAAAGCACAACCTCTTTCAGAGGACCCTGGAGGGGCGCTGCCAGTCCATACTGCTCTAGATGGGTGGATGGTCTGAACTGGTCAAAGCTTCCTGTATTCTAATTCAGTGTCCCGTTGGTGTTGTTAGTGAACCCACCTTGATTGTTCTGATTACAGTAATTTTTATGTCTTCAGAGAGAAAACTATCATGCACTTCCGTCTCAATTCTCTTTCTGAACGGAAGAGCTTGACAATTCTGTCTGCTTTTCTTCTTATTTGATAGGTCTTCCTTTATCACTTCCATCTGGAATTTTAAGGAAACAGATCTTTTCCACAGGGGTTGCCCCCCCCCCCAATCATCCTTGTTGAATCCTGCAATTTATTTCTAAGAAATATTATGCAAATAAATTTTGCCAATTGTGTGAGGGTTGGGGAAGAAGGACCAGGTGATTTAAATGTTGTTCGGGCTATTTTTCTCCCTATAAGGATTCAAGTAACTTGTTGCATGCATGGAATGATCTCCCCCAACACTCCCACACAGATTTCGGGTGATCAAGAGTCTGGAAACCAAGCCTTAGCAGAAATTATTGAGGGAGCTGCGTATGTTTAGCCTGGAGAAGAGAAGCCAGTGCCTTTTTTCAGGGGGTACTTATTCTTCGGCGATCCCTCGTAGCCGAGTAAGATTGTCTTCCGTGAACATGGTCTTAACAGTGAGTCCATAAGTGAGTGTGGAGGCCGATGCTGGATCCACACATCTTTGCACAGTGAGGACATTGATTTCCGGGTGGGAGTTGATCACGGTGTGGATTTGCCAAGCGTGCCTTCCTCTTAGCACATTTCTCCCTTGCGTCCTGAGTTCGAGTGTCTTCAAAGCCCATGATGCCTTTGGTAAAGGCTGTTCTCCAACTGGAGCGCTCACAGACCAGTGTTTCCTAGTTGTCGGTGTTTATACTACATTTTTAAAGATTTGCCTTGAGACAGTCTTTAAACCTCTTTTGTTGACCACCAGCATTAAGCTTTCCATTTTTAAGTTTGGAGTAGAGTAGTTGCTTTTGAAGACGATAATCAGGCATCTGCACAACATGACCAGTCCAACAAAGTTAATGCTGAAGAATCATTGCTTCAACACTGGTGATCTTTGTCTCTTCCAGGACACTGGCATTAGTTTGCCTGCCTTCCCAAGTGATGTGTAAAATTTTTCGAAGACACCATTGATGGTATCTTTCGAGGGCTACTAAACAGGACTGGCACCTCTTTTTGTTGTTCAAAAGTGTGGCACCCGCTGTAACAACTTCACGGTGAGCACCTATTTTTCTAGAAAAGAAAGCACTGATGAAGCCATCTTCAAATATTTTAAGGGCTGCCCATGGAAGATGGAGCAAGCTTCTCTTCTGCTGCTCCAGAACAATGGATTCAAACGACAAGGTGATTCTGACTAAAGGTTAGGAAAAACTTTCCAACAGCAAGAGCTGTTTGACAGTGGAACTGTTCCTTGGAGGTTTTAAGCAGAGGTTGGCTGGCCAGCTGTCAGGGATGCTTTAGCTAAGATTCCTACATACAGTGGTCCCTCAGGTTACAGACACTTCACGTTACAGACTCTGCTAACCCAGAAATATTACCTCGTGTTAAGAACTTTGCTTCAGGATGAGAACAGAAATTGTGCGGGAGGCCCCATTAGCTAAAGTGGTACCCTCAGGTTAAGAACAGTTTCAGGTTAAGAACGGACCTCCAGAACGAATTAAGTTCTTAACCTGAGGTACCACTGTACTGTAGTAGATGACTGGACTAGATGACTCTTGAAGCCACTTCCAAGTCAACAATTCTATTATTTTGGTATATACTATGATTTGCATGTAGATTTTAAGTTTATTTTGCTACACTAACCTGCAGAGGAGTAACGAGACATTCTTATGATACTTAGAAAAAAGGGTCTTTAGTTTGTGGGTGGGTTTTCAATGAATTTGTTTATTTGTTATAGTAGTTCTGTGTATGTTTGTTTACTGACTGAGGGAAGCATCATTATATCTGCCAAGGATAACTTACCGTACTCGGCTTTATGTATTTCCTTCCTCTTGAAAACCTAATAAAAATATTTAATCATAACAATATAAATGTATTATTATTACTAATTGCTTTAAAAAAACAACAACCTCAGTACATAATTATGTACATTTGGTGACTTGCACAACAAAATGCCTACTGTTTTTGTTGCACACTGAGCTAGAAATGGGGAGAGCTGGGTTTAGGATTGGAAAAAAGCGAGTAACTGCAGGAAACCATTTATTCTCTGAAATTGTCATGTTCATGTAGAATAAATAAATTCCTGGTTGTGCACTGGGAACTTAGATCTGTCACTTTCAGGCTAAGCATTGGTGAATCTCTCAATTTTGGTTTCTCACCCCATCCCAGCCTTAAACGTCCAGTCTTCGGTGTTTCCACATCATAGAATCACTTTGCAATACTTTTTTTTAAGTCCTCAAGAAAATTCTTTTAGTGCAAAACTCTCCCAAGATACACATTTCTGTATGCAATGTTGCCTAACACGTACATTTCCCCAAAGTGATTTTCACTTCATTTTTTTTGTATGTTGTTTTCATAGGCATGCGCATAATGCTGCACATTTTATCATTATTATCTTTAATCTCCCAATATATGCATATATTTTTTGGTATGTATTACTTGGCTGGAGACCCTCATTTAGAGAAGTATAGGGGTTGACTGTATTTTGGTTTCACGTGTTCCTTTGTTGTTGTTTAGTCGTTTAGTCGTGTCTGCCTCTTCGTGACCCCCTGGACCAGAGCACGCCAGGCACTCCTGTCTTCCACTGCCTCCCGCAGTTTGGTCAAACTCATGCTGGTAGCTTCAAGAACACTGTCCAACCATCTCGTCCTCTGTTGTCCCCTTCTCCTTGTGCCCTCCATCTTTCCCAACATCAGGGTCTTTTTCCAGGGAGTCTTCTCTTCTCACGAGGTGGCCAAAGTCTGGGAGCCTCAGCTTCAGGATCTGTCCTTCCATTGAGCACTCAGGGCTAATTTCCTTCAGAATGGAGAGGTTTGATCTTCTTGCAGTCCATGGGACTCTCAAGAGTCTCCTCCAGCACCAGAATTCAAAAGCATCCATTCTTTGGCGATCAGCATTCTTTATGGTCCAGCTCTCACTTCCATATGTCACTACTCGGAAAACCATAGCTTTGGAATGGCCACCTTTCAATGCGAACTGTGTCAAATTACACAGCACATAACACCTATCCTGGCCTGACAGCACTGGCTACCAATTTGTTTCTGGGCCCAGTACCTCAAGGACTGCCTCTCTCCACACGAACCAGCCCAGGACCTGCAACCGTCATCTGAGGCCCTTCTCTGTGTGCCCCCTTCTGGGGAGGTCCAGAGGGTGGCGATACGAAAACGTGGCGTTTTCAGTGGTGCCTCCCTGTTTGTGGGGTGCTCTCCCCGGGAAGGCTCGCCAGGTGCCATCATTATATACCTTCAGGCACCAGGCAAAACCATTTCTTTTCCACCAGGCCATTAGCTCTTAATTACCCATGGACTCCCATGTGTGGGTGGGGTGTTTTAATTCTACCATTTCCCCATTTTTCTTTGTCGCGTGGTGGTTTTAATGCATGTGTTTATTTGTTTGTAGGTTGCCTTGAGTTAGGCAAAGGTAAAGGGACCCCTGATCATTAGGTCCAGTCATGACCGACTCTGGGGTTGCGACGCTCATCTCGCTTTACTGGCCGAGGGAGCCGGCGTACAACTTCCAGGTCATGTGGCCAGCAGGACTAAGCCGCTTCTGGTGAACCAGAGCAGCACACGGAAATGCCGTTTACCTTCCCGCCGGAGCGGTACCTATTTATCTACTTGAACTTTGACATGGTTTCGAACTGCTACGTGGGCAGGAGCAGGGACTGAGCAATGGGAGCTCACCCTGTCGCGGGGATTTAAACCGCTGACCTTCCGATCGGCAAGTCCTAGGCTCTGTGGTTTAACCCACAGCGCCACCCGCGTCCCTGCCTTGAGTTACCTTGGTGAAAAAAGCAAGCAATAAATTGTGTGGTTGTCAGGGACTGGTCTGAGGAGGAATGGTGGAGTCTGCTCCCCCCTGCACTTCCCAGAGAAGAGGGTGACAGTATAGATTTAGAACAGTGGTTTGCAGAAGGTCACAGTTCAGAGGCTGCAGTGGGGAGAAGCTGGGAAATACTGGGAGGGGAGCAGGAAGAAGCAGCACCAAGTGAGAGACAGCTGACAGACTCAGTGTCTTTAGACAGCATTCTTGACCCCCCCCCCTTTCCCAGAACCAGGCGGGCATTCAGAGTAGAAGAACAGAAAGCTCAGAGGCAGAAAGCACAGATCAGCCAATGCAGGGATGACGTAGAACAGGAGGCACTGAGAGGGTGGGAATTTACTCTGAGGAACACCATTACCTGAGAGGCGCCACCATCCGTCTCTCTCTGTGTGTGAATATTGAATAAAATACTATGGTAAGAGGGATGCCGGTGGCGCTGTGGGTTAAACCACAGAGCCTAGGACTTGCTGATCAGAAGGTCGGCAGTTCGATTCCCCGTGACAGGGTGAGCTCCCGTTGCTCGGTCCCAGCTCCTGCCTACCTAGTAGTTTGAAAGCACGTCAAAGTGCAAGTAGATAAATAGGTACCGCTCCGGCGGGAAGGTAAACGGCGTTTCCATGCGCTGCTCTGGTTCGCCAGAAGTGGCTTAGTCCTGCTGGCCACATGACCCGGAAGCTGAATGCCGGCTCCCTCGGCCAATAAAACGAGATGAGCGCCGCAACCCCAGAGTCGGCCACGATAGGACCTAATGGTCAGGGGTCCCTTTACCTTTTTACCATGGTAAGAATGTCTTGTTTTGTCATTTTGGGCTGCCAGCTGTGAAATTCTCTGAAGCCTGACAGTGGTGTAGTGCATGGGTAGGCAATGTAAGGCCCGGTGGCTGGATCCAGCCCAATTGCCTTCAAAATCCGGCCCGCAGACGGTCTGGGAATCATGTAGTGGTTTAAAATCGTAGGACTAGGACCTGGAAGAGAGCAGAGTTTAATTTCCTGCTTGGTCAGGAATTCCACTTGTGTGGCCTTGGTCCACAGTCCATAGCTGTCAACTTTTCCCTTTTCTTGCGAGGAATCCTATTCAGAATAAGGGAATTTCCCTTAAAAAAAGGGAAAAGTTGACAGCTATGCCACAGTCACTGCCTCTCAGGCTGTGAGGATTAAATTTGGAGGTGAGGAGGTCTATGTATGCTCCCTTGAGTTCTTTGGAGAAACAGATGGGATATAAGTGCAATAAATTAATAATAATACAGTGGTACCTCTGGTTACGTACTTAATTCGTTCCAGAGGTCCGTTCTTAACCTGAAACTGTTCTTAACCTGAAGCAGCACTTTAGCTAATGGGGCCTCCCGCTGCTGCCGCACGATTTCTGTTCTCATCCTGAAGCAAAGTTCTTAACCTGAGGTAATATTTCTGGGTTAGCGGAGTCAGTAACCTGAAGCGTCTGTAACCTGAAGCGTATGTAACCCGAGGTACCACTGTAATAAAAATAAAATAAAATAATAAAATAAAATAAAATAAAAGTATCAATCTATTTCTCCCCAAATCTTGAATTCAGGCAACTGCTCTTACCGCCTTCTGTTGGATATATATATATATAGAGAGAGAGAGAGAGAAGAAAACAACTAAGAGCCCTAGCTGGTTTCAGCCTCCATCTCCTTCGGCAAAAGAGTCCTTTGAATTCTTTTGTTAACTCCAGTTTCAGTCATTAAAATCTGTAATCACATCAGGGCAGCCGAGGATCCCAATTTAATATATATATATATATATATATATATGTATTTTTCTTCTTCTTCTAGAGTTAGAATTGGAAATGAACCTCCTCCGTCTTCGGCCATCACTCGTTGGTTGTTTGTTTTATTTATTTATTTTCGAGGGATGAAAAGGAAGGGGAAAGGAAAGGGAAAGAGGGGGTCGCGCGGGGCCAAAAATGGGTAGAGTTAATAATTGATATCCCCATTTCCGTTCCGTCTGATCAAAGGCAGTGATTGCATGACAAACGAGCAAATTACTGTAAAATACTATACGCCTATTAATAATATAGCGGCTTCTCCAGATATAGCCGACTGCTGTAATAGGGAGATGAGATTTCGCTATAAGATAGATGTCGGGGCATGGAATTCATTTCAGGAGGGGGGAGGACAGGAGTCTCAGGCGCCGAGCGAGGGATCCGCGGAGACTGAAGGGGAAGGGAGGGACAGAAGAAGCTCCCCCAGCCTCCCGTTTAATCACAGAATCTTGAGTTGGGAGGGACCCCACGGGGTCATCTAGCTGAACCCCCTGCAATGTGGGAATCACAGATAGTTGTGATGATAATTTCAGAAAGATTAACACATCAGCAGCAGCAATGTAAGTAGGAGGAGGGAGGCAGGATTGGTCCTTAGGTGTCAGGGCTGAAGTCAGACGCAAGAAAATGAGCAATTTTTCCAATGGCAACCAAGTGGACTCTTGTACAGTGGTGCCTCGCAAGACGAAAAGAATCCGTTCCGCGAGTCTCTTCGTCTAGCAGTTTTTTCATCTTGCGAAGCAAGCCCATTGACGGATTAGCGGATTAGCGCTATTAGCGGCTTAGCAGCTTTTAGCGGCTTTTAGCAGCTTAGCGGATAAGCGGCTTAGCAGCTTAGAAAAAGTGGGGAGGGAAAGGGGGAAAAAGTCGGAAAAACTCGCAAGACATTTTTGTCTTGCGAAGGAAGCCCATAGTGAAATTCGTCTTGCGAAGCACCTCCAAAATGGAAAACCCTTTCGTCTAGCGGGTTTTTCGTCTTGCGAGGCATTCGTCTTGCGGGGCACCACTGTATTAAAAGGAACCAAAGACAACTCAAGTCTAGAGGTTTTAGCAGCCCTTCCAAGTAGATCTTGCCCCTACTGAGTCCTTGCCTCCCACTCTTTCTAAGGCTCTTCCCATCCCAGATGGTTCCTGAGCAGTTCCAAACTGCATCTGTCCTGGTCTGCCCCGCAGAGGACCTTAAGGTCCATGAATAACCATAGTTTAGAGGTGCCAGGCCCTAAAGAAGTCAGACTATCCTCCCCCAGGGCCAGGGCCTTCTCAGTGATGGCTCCGACCTGGTGGAATGCTCTGTCCCAGGAGACCAGGGCCCTGCAGGATTTAACCTCCTTCCGTCGGGCCTGTAAGACAGAGCTATTCCGCCTGGCCTTTAATTTGAATTCAGCCTGATCTTTTATTTCCCTTCTCTTCCCTCCCCCTCCCCTTTTATGAAGATCACCTGCTCTGAGACCCCACAGCTAATTTTCCCCTGGCCTCCGTGCTGGCCCAAGTAGGACCAATTCAGCCAGCTAGCCCTGGGGATTATCTAATTGATTTTTTATATTTTTTTTATTCATGTTTTTATACTGAATTTTATGCTGTTTTTATAAAGTAAGTGTTTTAAATTTGTTGTTAGCCGCCCTGAGCCCAGTTTTTGAACTGGGAAGGGTGGGGTTTAAATAAAAAAGCAGGTGGCGCTGTGGGTTAAAGCCTCAGCGCCTAGGACTTGCCGATCGAAAGGTCGGCGGTTCGAATCCCTGCGGCGGGGTGCGCTCCCGCTGCTCGGTCCCAGCGCCTGCCAACCTAGCAGTTCGAAAGCACCTCCGGGTGCAAGTAGATAAATAGGGACCGCTTACCAGCGGGAAGGTAAACGGTGTTTCCGTGTGCGACTCTGGCTCGCCAGAGCAGCGATGTCACGCTGGCCACGTGACCCGGAAGTGTCTCCGGACAGCGCTGGCCCCTGGCCTCTTAAGTGAGATGGGCGCACAACCCCAGAGTCTGTCAAGACTGGCCCATATGGGCAGGGGTACCTTTACCTTTTACCTTATTATTAGTCCATCTCTGCCCTCTGTTCTGCCCTTTTCATCATCCTGCGCGTTCTTGGGGACCGGGGGGGGGGAGAGGAGCTCATCGCAGCAGGAGGGGGAGACCCCCTGGATTCGTCACCATGGGTGTAGCCTGGGGAGGCAGGGGGAGCAGCCACCCCCCAAAAAATCAAGTAAATAAACAGAAACACTTAACTAACTGATCAATTGCTTCACCGACAACTTGGTTCTGCACCCCTAAAATAAACCCTGGCTCTTGACCCGTCTCCTCTACTTCAGCCTCGGACTCTGAGCTGCTGCCTCTTACAGGGTCTTCCTGCTCACTAAAACCCGCTGCCCCTTCGGAATCCAGTATCTCAGGGGTCCTCAAAACTTTTATCAGCAGGGGGCCGGTCCACTGTCCCTCAGACCTTGTGGGGGGGCCGGACTATATTTTGAAGGGGGTGAAAATGAACGAGGGACGGTGAGCGGCATGCGAAAGGGCTCCGGAGAGGGGCTGCCACCAACAAAAGCCCAGCCCCCTTCCTCCTCTAGGCAGGGCGGGGAATAGCCAGAAGGAGGGAGGGAGGAGCTACCGCCGCCGTGGGAGGGAGGGAGGGAAAGAACATGTGCGCTGGCAATCCACGCGGCGATTTCCGGACCGCCTGCAGGCTGGATTTAGAAGGCAATTGGGCCTGATCCGGCCCATGAACCTTGGTTTGCCGACCCATGCAGTATCTCCTCCCAATCTCTTCCTCCCCCTGCCCGACCTCTCCTCGGTGCCCCACCACCAACTGACTCTGAGCCTTCCTCCTCCGGGGTTTCCCTTGGGACTTCCCCAGCTGGCACCTCCCACCGCCCCTCTTCGCCCAGCCAGCCCCTGAAATTAAGGTTACAGCCTCACCCCTTTTCCTTCAGCCATGCTGAACCATTCATGCCACCTTGAGCTCCTTAAAGGTAGGCTAGAAACACAATCCATAAATTCTCTCCTCTTTGAAGGTAAAGGTAAAGGTAAAGGGACCCCTGACCATTAGGTCCAGTCATGACCGACTCTGGGGTTGCGGCGCTCATCTCGCTTTATTGGCCGGGGGAGCCGGCGTACAACTTCCAGGTCATGTGGCCAGCATGACTAAGCCGCTTCTGGCGAACCAGAGCAGTGCACGGAAACGCCGTTTACTTTCCCGCCGGAGTAGTACCTATTTATCTACTTGCACTGGCGTCTTTCGAACTGCTAGGTTGGCAGGAGCAGGGACCGAGCAACGGGAGCTCAACCCATTGCGGGGATTCGAACCGCCGACCTTCTGATCGGCAAGCCCAAGAGGCTCTGTGGTTTAACATACAGCGCCACCCTCTTCCTATCTCCTCTTTGAATCAGCCCATTTAAATCAAAACAAAACATGAGGACTAGAATCTTACTCTAACCATAAGGGAAGGACTCCAGCTCATCTCTGGCCACGCTGGCTGCTGAGAAATGCTGTAAGCAGTCCTGGTTGTGTGGGGGTTGAGGGCATGGAAGGACTGCCCCACGGGGACAATGCTGCAAGTGGGTTAAAGCCATCCCGCATCAGCATGAAGCCCGTGGGGGCTGATCTCGCCCTGCTCTCTTCCAAGGGGGCGCTTGTAATTTACAAGCCGTCACTCTGCAAGTCCCCCTATCCATCACACTGACAGGTATTTCATTCTGCGCTAGAACACATCCACAGACTTAACACGGCTTATTACCAGCAATTGGTGCAGAGGGCAAGTCCTCCGAACAGTGGCCGTGTCAGCTCGGTTTTTCCGCACACCTAGCGTGGTAAATCTTTGGTCTTCAAGGTGTTGCTGAGCTACAACTCCCAGCAGACCAATGTCCAGGGATGATGGGAGTTCTAGTTCAGCAGTGTCCGGAGGGCCTGGGGTTCCCACCCTTTTACTACCCAGTGGTAAAGGTAAAGGGACGACTCTGGGGTTGCGGCGCTCATCTCGCTTTATTGGCTGAGGGAGCCGGCGTACAGCTTCTGGGTCATGTGGCCAGCAGGACTAAGCCGCTTCTGGTGAACCAGAGCAGCGCACGGAAACACCGTTTACCTTCCCGCTGGAGTGGTACCTATTTATCTACTTGCACTTTGACTTGCTTTTGAACTGTTAGGTTGGCAAGAGCAGGGACTGAACAATGGGAGCTCACCCCATCGCGAGGATTCAAACCGCCAACCTTCCGATCGGCAAGACCTAGGCTCTGTGGTTTAACCCACAGTGCCACCCACGTCCCAACTACCCAGTGGTAGGACTGAGGCCAAACAGAGATATGCCTGCAAGCATTTCTGTGCATCAGGGACGTGGGTGGCGCTGTGGTCTAAACCACAGAGCCTCTTGGGCTTGCCGATCAGAAGGTCAGTAGTTCGAATCCCCGTGATGGGGGTGAGCTCCCGTTGCTCAGTCCCTGCTCCTGCCAACCTAGCAGTTCGAAAGCAAGTCAAAGTGCAAGTAGATAAATAAGTACCACTCCAGCAGGAAGGTAAACAGCGTTTCCATGCACTCTGGTTTCCATCATGGTGTTCCGTTGCGCCAGAAGTGGTTTAGTCATGCTGGCCACATGATGCAGAAAAACTGTCTGTGGACCAACGCCGTCTCCCTCGGCCTGAAAGCAAGAGGAGCGCCGCAACCTCATAGTCGCCTTTGACTGGACTTAACCGTCCAGGGGTCCTTTACCTTTTTTTACCTTCCTCCAGGGAAACGTCGACACTCCAAACATCGTTGGATCACAGCTCCCGTCTCCGCCAGTAGGTATGATGGCAGTTGCAGTTCCAGTCACATCTGGAGGGTACACCAAACAAAGACCTGGTTGTGTATCTTCAGTCTGGGACCTGTCGTCTTGCCCACCTTTTTCCTCTGAAATGAGGACTAGAACCTTGCTTCCTTGAAGCAAAAATAATTTTGTTTGATTTCTTAAAAGACAACACTAACCAACGACTTAAAAGAAATGGATCAACTGCTGATTCTAGAAACTGGAGGCGGGGGGGGGGGGGCGAAGACTGTGATGCGACATACACTTGATTGGAACACAGTGAGTTTTTTTGTTGTTTAGTCGTTTAGTCATGTCCGACTCTTTGTGACCCCCTGGACCAGAGCACGCCAGGCACTCCTGTCTTCCACTGCCTCCAGCAGTTTGGTCAAACTCATGCTGGTAGCTTCGAGAACACTGTCCCACCATCTCGTCCTCTGTCGTCCCCTTCTCCTTGAGCCCTCCATCTTTCCCAGCGTCAGGGTCTTTTCCAGGGAGTCTTCTCTTCTCCTGAGGTGGCCAAAGTCTTGGAGCCTCAGCTTCAGGATCTGTCCTTCCAGTGAGCACTCAGGGCTGATTTCCTTCAGAATAGAGAGGTTTGATCTTCTTGCAGTCCATGGGACTCTCAAGAGTCTCCTCCAGCATCAGAATTCAAAAGCATCAATTCAGCTCTCACTTCCATACATCACTTCCGGGAAAACCATAGCTTTAACTATACGGACCTTTGTTGGCAAGGTGATGTATCTGCTTTCTAAGATGCTGTCTAGGTTTGTCATTATGCTCCTTGCCTAATACGGCCAGCACAAGAGCCATTGTGGTGCAGGGCTTAGAGTGTTGGACTAGGATCTGGGACAGATCAGGGTTCAAATCCGCTCCTGGCCAGGAAGCTCACTGGCTCCTGGCCAGGAAGCTCACTGGTCCTTTACAGGGCTGTAGAAAATTGTACACAATTCTACAGAACTGCAGAACTGTAAGAGACAAAATGGGGGCAGGAGGAGAACCATGCATGCCATTTTGAGCTCTTTGGAAGAAAAGGTGGACTTATCAATGTAAGAAATAATAATAATGAATGAAGGACTCTGAATTTGAGCCCCATTAAATCCAGCCCTCAACGGGCTCCACCCACCCAGTCAAAATGGCGGGCGAAATTCAGTCCCGTTCCCTTCGCTCTAGGAAAGCAAGAAGAAAACACAGAGTTAAGGAAGGGCAGAGTTGGAAGGGGACACGAGGGTCATCTAGTCGAACCCCCTGGAATGCAGGAATTTTTTGCCCAGCACAGGGTTCGAATCCATGACCCTGGAATTCAGGGTCTCGTGCTGTACTGAGTGACATTAGCTGCCTTCTTGGACAGAAGCAAGTTGCAAAGGAGTTCTGTTTCCAGAGGCTGGTTCTGGTGTTTGGTTGTTTGTCTGATGGAACAGAACAAACCAAGGATCTCACTGGAGGAAAAACCTGCCGGTGTTCCACTCCCCCGACCCCCCCCCCCCCGCCACTGCTGGGTTATACAGAATTTTCTTTCTTAGTTATTCCAATGCACAACGAGCAAACTTTGCCCCCACAGCCGCTTCTCAAGGCCGTAGCAATGGCAACCCTTTCTCTGTGCCAGAAAAGGAGAGGATTTCAAAACATGCACACACAAATATATATATAGAAAGGAAGAGGGAGAATTAGCAGCCTTTGATGTTCAAAGGAGCTCCCTCTGCCACTGGTGGTTCAGGGAGGAGTGGCAAAACTACTGTTTATTGTTCCACAGAACTGTCGGGTCCCTCAGAACTCAGGTCATCTAGTCCAACCCCCTGGGCTTTTATTCAGCAGGAACTCTGGGGTACTCAGTTCCAGCACTTCTCAGGTGAGTGCCATTGCCATTCTAATGAGGGAATGAGGGTCTAGCCACAGTGATTCATGCAACGGTCACTTCCAGGCTTGATTATTGTAACTCGCTCTATGTGGGGCTGCCCTTGAAGCTGACCCAGAAACTCCAGGGTCAGATTTAAGATGCCTGTTTTGACCTTTAAAGCCCTATGCGGCCTAGGACCCTCGTACCTACGGGACCGCCTCTCCTGGTATGCCCCACAGAGGACCTTAAGGTCCACAAATGACAACCCGTCTAAACTCTGTGCAAGCCGATGTCAGGCTTATTCATGTAAGCCGGTGGTTCTCAACCTGTGGGTCCCCAGATGTTCTTGAACTACAACTCCCATCACCCCTAGCTAGCAAGGCCAGAGCTCAGGGATGATGGGAGTTCTAGTCCAACAACATCTGGGGACCCACAGGTTGAGAACCACCGGCTTACATGAATAAGCCTGACATCGGCTTGCACAGAGTTTAGACGGGTTGGGATAGCTCGGTTGGTAAAAGCATGTGGCTCTTAATCTCAGGGTCGTGGGTTCGATCCCCATGAGGGGGTGGGAGATTTCTGCGCCGCAGGGAGTTGCTCAACATGACCCTCTGGGTCCCTTCCAACGCAACTGTGCTCTGATTCCGCGAAACGCTGTACTCTTTCAAAATTCTGCCTTCCCCCGAATTTTGCAATGCCGTCCTCCAGTCCCGTGGTGTGTGCCAAAACGCACATTCCTGGGCGAAGTGCACAAAAGAATCTGCATGTATTAGGGAAATGAGCATTCAAAGATTCATTACGAAGGTTGCTTTGCAAAAAATTAATAATATGTTTTATCTTACGCAACGTCGCCTACCAAAACGTGTATATTCAGAGAAAGCCACACTGAAAAGCTGCTGGGTTTTCATGAGGACAAACAAACAAATAAATTGCAAAACAATGTGATTATGTTGAGAAATGAACTGGGGGGGGGGGGAATAGAAGCTGAGAAAAGCTGACGTTGACAGTCTCTGGGGACATTTTTAACAAGGAAGAAAGTTGCCTGGTAAGTTGTACTCTGGCTGTTAAACTACACTGGGAATTGTAGCTCTGGAGGCGGGGGGAGGGATCGGGGACTCTCAGCACCTTTAGAAAACTACAGTTCCCAGAATTCTCTGAGGGAAGCCATGATTGTTTAAAGAGATATGATGATGCTTTAAAAGCCTAGAGCAGGTGGGGGCCAGTGCTACAAGATGCTCTTTTGAAGGCCCCCAATTCGTTCACTGATGCCTAAAAAATGATAAAGCTTTCGAAACACAATTGCACAAACAAAATACTTTTCTTATGCTTGTGGCCGTGAGCGCATTAAAATACCTCTTTTTTAAAAATGGCCTCTTTATTTAAAAAAACACACCCTTCCTTTGTGATAATTTGCATTCAAACACTCATTAAAACCTTACACACACACACACCCCTTGCTGTCTGCTAATGTGATTGTTAAAAAGACCCTCACTGTATGCTAATGCACATGCTAATGTGTATTTAAAAGAGGCTTGCTGGGTGCTAATGCTAATAAGCATGAAAAGACTTTTAAAAATGCTCCTTGCTGCTTAGTAATTTCCATGGTACTGTTACTTAAAAAAACAAAAACCACAACCACCACAAAAAACTTGTCGTGTGCTAATGCACCTGAACACCTGGATGTTTAAAGCAGTACTGGATACCCCCCTCCAAAATGCGTTCATGCCTTTCAATTGCCCTCTAGGGGGGAAGACAGCCATTTGGGGAATACCTTTAAGTTTAAGTGGTAGAATCATAGAATCATAGAATCATAGAGCTGGAAGAGACCACAAGGGCCATCGAGTCCAACCCCCTGCCAAGCAGGAAACACCATCAGAGCACTCCTGACATATGGTTGTCAAGCCTCTGCTTAAAGACCTCCAAAGAAGGAGACTCCACCACACTCCTTGGCAGCAAATTCCACTGTCAAACAGCGCTTACTGTCAGGAAGTTCTTCCTAATGTTTAGGTGGAATCTTCTTTCTTGTAGTTTGGAACCATTGCTCCGTGTCCGCTTCTCTGGAGCAGCAGAAAACAACCTTTCTCCCTCCTCTATGTGACATCCTTTTATATATTTGAACATGGCTATCATATCACCCCTTCACCTCCTCTTCTCCAGGCTAAACATGCACAGCTCCCTTAGCCATTCCTCATAAGGCATCGTTTCCAGGCCTTTGACCATTTTGGTTGCCCTCCTCTGGACACGTTCCCGTTTGTCAGTGTCCTTCTTGAACTGTGGTGCCCAGAACTGGACACAGTCCTCCAGGTGAGGTCTGACCAGAGCAGAATACAGTGGCACTATTACTTCCCTTGATCTAGATGCTATACTCCTATTGATGCAGCCCAGAGGCAAAGGAGGCAATTCAAATCAAAAAATTATGGAAAAATGGGATAGATATAAAACGTACGTTCAAAAATACAGTAAAAGTTCGTTATCTATGCTAGCATTTCATAGAATCATAGAATCATAGAATCATAGAGTTGGAAGAGACCACAAGGGCCATTGAGTCCAACCCCCTGCCAAGCAGGAAACACCATCAGAGCACTCCTGACATATGGTTGTCAAGCCTCTGCTTCAAGACCTCCAAAGAAGGAGACTCCACCACACTCCTTGGCAGCAAATTCCACTGTCAAACAGCTCTTACTGTCAGGAAGTTCTTCCTAATGTTTAGGTGGAATCTTCTTTCTTGAAACATGTTCAGTGTATGCCGGATCCAGCTCAGGCTAATGTGTTTTGCCTCCCACCTCCAGATGTAAGTGGAATCATCGAATGGCAGAGTTGGAAGGGCTTCCCAAGGGGCATCTAGTCCAGCCCCCTAGATGTCGGACTCACAGATAAATCATCCGTTTATCCGTTTTCCTGCCAGGAAAACCCAGCCAGATGGGCGGGGTATAAATAATAAATTATTATTATTATTATTATTATTATTATTATTATTATTATCCAAGATCTGCTTTAAAAAAAGGAGAACTCACTCACCTTCCGCTGTCGAAGGGTTCTTGGTACCAGGAAGTTCTTCCTAATGTTTCCGAAAGCATCATTTGGCGGAGGAGTTATTTATTTACTATTTAATTATTTTCTTCTCTCTAAGGAGGTCAAGTGTTGCGGAGTAAATGAGTGGAGCACCCTTTGCCAACCTCCAGATTTTTTTAGATTTCTGTATTGCAGGAGCTTGGACTAGATTGTGGGGTCAATGGAGCAATGGAAGGCAGAAACCAGATCCAATAAGAGTTGGAGTCAGTTCCAGTGAGAGGCGGCGCCACGGCAAATGAGAGGTGGAGTCAGTTCCAATGAGAGGCGGAGCCATGGCAAATGAGAGGTGGAGTCAGTTCCAATGAGAGGCGGAGCCATGGCAAATGAGAGGTGGAGTCAGTTCCAATGAGAAGCGGAACCACAGCAAACGAGAGGTGGAGTCAGTTCCAATGAGAGGCACAGCCACGACAAATGAGAGGTGGAGTCAGTGTGCTGGTCCAGGGTGGGGGGAGGTTACCGTGGGGCGAGGTCCAGGACCTGAGTTGAGGGTCGGCAGACAGTCCTCCTCGGGCGAAGCGGGGTCCACAGAGGGAAGCCGGGCAAGGACAGGAACTCTGGGGGAAACAGAACTGGATGCTGGCCGAAACAGCTCATCAACGTCGTTGCTCCCGCAACCTGGGACCGGGCTGACTGGCCTTTATCTGTTCTGAGGCCAGGGGCAGTCCCGGCCCCCAGGAGACCCGCTTCTCCTGGCCTTAAGGCGAGCACTCCTCCTGGGAGAAACCAGTTCCCTTCGCCTCTCTGCCCTGAGCCTCTGCAGTTCAGGAGAGGCTGAAGGGTTACTGGGCCCAGGGGGAGACTCACCTGTAGGCACTGAGTCCTCAACCACCTCCGGAGCCAGAGTGGATTCACCTGGTTCCTGCTCCTGAGGATCCGGCACAGGTGCAGGCGCTTCAGAATCAAGGCCCTGCCCCAGTTCAGCCGGCCCTGGAGGCGGGGACTCCTGTGCAGGCTGGGATTCCTCCGGTTCAGCCTCTGAATCGGATTCCCAGGCCATCACAGTCAGTTCCAATGAGAGGCAGAGCCACGGCAAATGAGAGGTGGAGTAAGTTTCAATGAGAGGTGGAGCCACAGAAAATGGGAGGTGGAGTCAGTTCCAAATCTACGATTCTATGACTCCCCATCAAGAACAACCAGCTCAGCTACATATCTTGCATTTTTGTAGCAGCTTCAGCCACAACAAATAAATAATACAGTGGTACCTCGGGTTAAGAACTTATTTCGTTCCGGAGGTCTGTACTTAACCTGAAACTGTTCTTAACCTGAAGCACCACTTTAGCTAATGGGGCCTCCTGCTGCCGCCGCGCCGCCAGAGCACGATTTCTGTTCTCAACCTGAAGCAAAGTTCTTAACCTGAAGCACTATTTCTGGGTTAGCGGAGTCTGTAACCTGAAGCGCATGTAACCTGAAACGTATGTAACCCGAGGTATCACTATATTGTCTTATCCACCGATGATGGCAATTTCACAGAGGAGAAGGAGATCTATGGCAACTAGGCTGCTGTACTTTTCCACCAGAAAACCAAAGAGGGATTTTCAAAACAATCAAATGATGCATTTTATAACCCAAAGTCCCTTGTGGGGTTATGGATTGACACCTGCTCTTTCAGCTACAGAACAGCGAGAGGCCATTGATTCAAAATTGTTCTTGTTCTTTCAACTTCGTTTTATTTTTTAAAAAGTTCCTGTAATTCGCGGACAGGGATTCAAATGCCACCTGAAGGGGTGGATCAATGAGCCCTTGTTCTAGTCCTGATGGTGGCAGCGCTGAAAACCTTTCATATCTTAAAACAAAAGCAGAAGGGATATGAAGTTTGAGGTTGCCCTGGGCCAGCAGAACAACACAGAGATGTCAAAGAGCTTGGCCTAATCAGTTGGGCAAATTAGACATTTGTCCGTCGGTGAAACATACCAAATGTTATCATTGACTGTGTCTGCCTAGGTCTTTGGGGGGGGGTTTCGGGTATGTCAATTTTCTAATCTGGATCCCAATCTCTGCGATTTAGGGTTAGAGAAAGGTCCTCTGAGTTGTTGCAGAACGACACATGTAAATTACTCCTTCCCACTTGTACTACTGCAATGCGCTCTGTCACCTTTGAAGGTGACCCAGAAACTACAACTACAGTGGTACCTCGGGTTAAGAACTTATTTCGTTCCGGAGGTCTGTACTTAACCTGAAACTGTTCTTAACCTGAAGCACCACTTTAGCTAATGGGGCCTCCTGCTGCCGCCGCGCCGCCAGAGCACGATTTCTGTTCTCAACCTGAAGCAAAGTTCTTAACCTGAAGCACTATTTCTGGGTTAGCGGAGTCTGTAACCTGAAGCGCATGTAACCTGAAGCGTATGTAACCCGAGGTATCACTATATTGTCTTATCCACCGATGATGGCAATTTCACAGAGGAGAAGGAGATCTATTGCAACTAGGCTGCTGTACAGTGGTACCTCGGGTTAAGTACTTAATTTGTTCTGGAGGTCTGTACTTAACCTGAAACTGTTCTTAACCTGAAGCACCACTTTAGCTAACGGGGCCTCCTGCTGCTGCTGCGCTGCCGGAGCCCGATTTCTGTTCTCATCCTGAAGCAAAGTTCTTAACCTGAAGCACTATTTCTGGGTGAGCGGAGTCTGTAACCTGAAGCGTATGTAACCTGAAGCATATGTAACCCGAGGTACCACTGTAATCCAGAATGCGGCAGCCAGACTGGTGACTGGGAGCAGCCGCCGAGAACACAGAACACCTGTCTTGAAAGACCTACATTGGCTCCCAGTCTGTTTCCAAGCACAATTCAAAGGGTTGGTGCTGACCTTTAAAGCCCTAAACGGCCTCGGCCCAGTATACCTGAAGGAGCGTCTCCACCCCTATCGTCCATCCCGGACACTGAGGTCCAGCTCCGAGGGCCTTCTGGCGGTTCCCTCCCTATGAGAAGTGAGGTTACAGGGAACTAGGCAGAGGGCCTTCTCGGTGGTGGCGCCTGCCCTGTGGAACCTCCCTCCCATCAGATGTCAAAGAGAACAACTACTAGACTTTTAGACGACATCTGAAGGCAGCCCAGTTTAGGGAAGCTTTTGATGTTTGATGCATTACTGTATTTTAATATTGTCTTGGAGGTTGTCCAGAGTGGGCGGGGTATAAATAAAAAATATTATTAATAATAATAAATTATTATTTATTACTATTATTATAGCTGTCCGCCTCACTTTTGACCCCCAAGCCTGGCTCAGTCGCAAAAACTATTGTGTGCGCACACTATGCTGGCTGCCTGGATTCCTGGACCATCCGCGGGCCGGATCTAGAAGGCAATTGGGCCTGATCCGGCCTGCGGCCCTTAGTTTGCTGACCCATGTCCTAGTTAAATCATGTTCACTGCCTTCCCATCTGGTAACCAGCTGGGTTCAACATCCTATCAAAAATATGCAAACAGTTTAATTCCTGGGTACCCCACAGGCCTGCACCCTTAAATCCCAGCTTCATCACTCAGATGAGGAGTGTCGTCAGACATCCCCCTTAGTTGGCATGCCAGGCAGATGCTCTACCAGGTCTTTCGCATCCTGTGGAACCCTCTGCCACTGGAGATTCAGAATGCAGCTTCCGTTTCAAAGTTCTGAAAACATTATACACACACAGACACACACATTTTTATTAATTTTTAACATTAATTAACATTCATACAACAGAACTTCTCATCTTATACAATATTTTTTTAGACTTCCGTCAACACCTCTGATGATTTTCTGTAATTATCACTTATTATTTCTTAGTTTCATATTACCTTTAAATATCTTTAACTAATAATTCTCATGATCTTTTTTGTGTGTGCAATATTTCTAATAATTCACCTTACAAAACTTCTTGCAAACCTACTAGCGTAATCTGTTCATCTTTTCACAATTACTTTTCATATAGCCCGTAAATTTACTCCAGTCTTCTGAGAATCTCTGGTCCCGCAGGTTTCGAATCCTTCCTGTTAGTTTATCTAATTCTGCATAGTCCATCATTTTCATCCTCCATTCTTCTCTCGTCGGTAATTCTTCTTGCTTCCAATTTTGTGCCAATAGTATTCTTGCTGCAAAGTTCTGAAAATATTTCTAAGTCACTAGGAAATTAAGAATGTGTCTTCTCACGGGGTCAAATGTATGCTGGAAATGTAAGGAAAAAGTAGGCACCTTTTCTTATATGTGGTGGAAATGTAAGGTAGTAAAATAATTCTGGGAAATGATATATAATGAGCTGGGTTTTTTTTAAATAATAAAAAAATTAAAATAAATTTTAAATAAATTTAAATTAATTCTGGATTTTTTTTAAAAAAAATAAATAAATTTAATTTTAAAAAATAAATTTTAGGAATTCCAGGTGCCGAAATCCCAATGGAGCAGAAAAGATTATTTGTGTATTTTATTGTGCGGATTTTATTGGCCCAGAGACGGAAAGAAGATAAAAGTCACTACCAGGGAAGAATGGCAGATTAAATTGATGGATTATGCCGAAATGGTTAAAATGACCGGAAGAATCAGAAATCAGGAAGACCAAAATTTTAATAAGAAATGGGGGAAATATATAACCCATTTTAAAAACCATTGTAAATAGTTAAAATCGTTAGTAGGATTGGAACAACACTTGTAGCTTAATGGTGAATTTGGGACACAGTGGAGATGTAAAAGATTTGGATCATCATAAAAGATGCAGGAGGAAATGATTAACAGTAGGACCCACAAAGGGGAGGAAGGAAGTCTAAAATATTCCTTGGAATCTTGTTTTTTATGTTGTATGTTCAATATGTGACTGTAAAATTTTAATCTGAAAAACCAAATAATTTAAACAAAAACAGAATGTGTCTTCGCACAACAGTTAATTGATGTGTGGTTTTAACTTTTTCTTATGGGGTTTTATGTGCTTCTGTTGAAAACTGCAACTGCTCCGGTGTTTTATGAATTCATGGTGTGCAAGTCTCTCATTCATACATACACACACACACACACACACACACGTGCGCGCACGCGCGAAATAGGCTGTGGGTGATGGTGGGAGGCCTTTATGAACAGGTGATTATGCACCTGTGGGTTAGGATAACGAACGTTACATCTCAGCAGGCGGCCGCTCTGCTTGTTTCGAGATTATTCCTTCTTCCTTTCAAAATTTAATTTGAAGTACAGCAACAGAGTATTACGTCATGCCATTTACAAAGCAAGCAAGGAACTGGTTCACACACCAAGAGCTGTGGCCTTTTTAAATGCTGTAACTCGATAGTGTGACCTGGGAGTTTGATGGGTGTGGGTGTGGGTGTGGCTGGAATGTGGTTTGTTTGGTTGTTGTTGTTGTTTTGCTTTTGTTGTTTTTAAGGGATGGCATCCAATTTCGTTGCACTTGTGCAATGTTGCACTTGTGTAATGACAATAAAGAATCTATCTATCTATCTATCTACCAGTGGGGACTACGGAGCGTAAGAGATAAAACCCCACCAGATGACTGTTCAAAAACGTTTCGGAGTCCCCACCCCCGGAAACACAAAGTTTATGTGCATTTCCACCCCACCCCCCGGAAATAGCCAAAATCCAGAAGCTCTTCTACCATCCATTCAAATGCAGATTGTTCAAATTTTTCCATTGCTGGGCTGTCATTTTGGACATCTTTGGTGGCTGCAATGTTTGTAAATGTCAATGGTTGTTGTTGTTGTTGTTATTATTACAGTGGTACCTCGGGTACCACTGTAAGAGACATCACCTTGCCAACAAAGGTCCGTATAGTAAAAGCTCTGGTTTTCCCAGTAGTGATGTATGGAAGTGAGAGCTGGACCATAAAGAAGGCTGATCGCCAAAGAATTGATGCTTTTGAATTTTGTTGCTGGAGGAGACTCTTGAGAGTCCCATGGACTGCAGGAAGAGCAAACCTCTCCATTCTGTTTTTTATATATATATATATAATTTTTATTATTTTTCCAATTTTAAGACAAAACAGCATACACACATCAACAAACAAAAACAAACACACAGATATAATTTCATAACCTCATTTTCATAAGCCTTCTTTCTCGGACTTCCCCATACCTCACCCTTTTTGCATCCATATTTTACAGTTTTTCAGCAACCCTTTACTCCAATTAATTGAAACTTATTATCTTTCTCAATTTCATCTTATTTCAACAAACAATTTCCGCTGCAATTCTGTATCTTCCTTTCCCTTGACATTTTAGCACTCATCAATATTGTAACAGTTCTTAAGATAAGCTTTGAACTTCTTCCAGTCTTCCTCCACCGTCTCTTTCTCTTGGTCACGGATTCTGCCAGTCATTTCTGCCAATCCCATAAAGTCAATCACTTTCGTCTGCCATTCTTCCAGTGTGGGGAGTTCTTGTGTCTTCCAATACTTTGCTAGAAGGATCCTTGCTGCTGTAGTGGCATACATAAAAAAAGTCCTGTCCTTCCTTGACACCAATTGGCCGACCATGCCCAAGAGAAATGCCTCTGGTTTCTTGTGAAAGGTACATTTAAGTACCTTCTTAATTTCATTGTAGATCATTTCCCAAAAGGCTTTAATCTTTCGGCAGGTCCACCAAAGGTGAAAGAAGGTACCTTCAGTCTCATTACATTTCCAGCATTTATTATTGGGCAGATGATAAATCTTCGCAAGCTTGACTGGGGTCATGTACCACCTATAAATCATTTTCATAATATTTTCTCTTAAGGCATTGCTTGCCGTGAATTTGATACCGGTGGTCCATAACTGTTCCCAGTCAGCAAACATAATGTCATGACCAATGTCCTGTGCCCATTTAATCATGGCTGATTTAACTGTCTCATCTATTGTATTCCACTTCAGCAACAGATTATACATTCTTGATACATTCTTAGTATTGGGTTCTAACAATTCTGTTTCCAATTTCGATTTCTCCACCTGGAAGCCAATTTTCCTGTCTTGTTTAAATGTTTCCATTATTTGGTAGTAATGAAGCCAGTCTCGTACCTTGGGCTTTAATTTCTCAAAACTCTGTAGTTTAAACTCACCGCTTTCTTGTTCTAAAATTTCAGAATATTTTGGCCATTTGGATTCCATGTTAAGTTTCTTCACCTCCTTAGCCTCCATAGGTGATAACCACCTAGGAGTTTTATTTTCCAACAAATCCTTGTATCGAATCCAAACATTATATAATGCTTTCCTAACAATATGGTTTTTAAAACCCTTGTGAACTTTAACCTTGTCATACCATAAATATGCATGCCAGCCAAACCTATTATCAAATCCTTCCAAGTCCAGAATATCTGCATTCTCAAGAAGTAGCCACTCTTTCAACCAGCAGAAAGCTGCCGATTCATAGTACAGTCTCAAATCCGGCAGGGCAAACCCCCCTCTTTCTTTTGCATCAGTAAGTATCTTAAATTTTATTCTGGGCTTTTTGCCCTGCCAGATAAATTTAGATATATCTTTCTGCCACTTCTTGAAACAATCTAGTTTATCCACAATTTGTAATGTCTGAAACAAAAATAACATTCTAAGCAATACATTCATTTTGATCACTGCAATTCGGCCTAACAAGGAAAGCTTCAGATTCGACCATATTTCTAGATCTTTCTTTACCTCTGTCCAACATTTATCATAATTGTCTTTAAATAAATTCACATTTTTAGATGTCATGTTAATCCCCAAATATTTTACTTTCTATACCACCATTAACCCAGTTTCGTTTTGGAATCTCTCTCTTTCAACATTTGTTAAGTTTTTTTTCCAGAACTTTAGTTTTTTGTTTGTTCAACTTGAATCCTGCCACCTGACCAAAGAATTGAATTAACTCTAAAACTCTTTTTGTACTAGTATCTGGCTCTTGTAAAGTCAATACTAGGTCATCTGCAAATGCCTTCAATTTATAGTGTTTAGTTCCGACCTGAACTCCTTTTACCAGCTGGTCCCCCCTAATCATGTTCAACAAAACCTCCAGGACTGATTTAAAAAGTAATGGGGATATCGGGCACCCCTGCCGTGTCCCTTTTTCTATGGAAAGTTCATCAGTAACCACGTTATTTACAATTAGCTTAGCCTTTTGTTCAGAATATATTGCACTTATACCATTTTCAAACCTTTGACCTACCCCCATCCCATGGAGATTCTTCTTCATGAACTTCCAAGAGATATTATCAAAGGCTTTCTCCGCGTCCACAAAGATTAAGACTGCCTTCGTATTAATATTTACAGTTAGCAGTTCCATAATGTCAATTATGTTCCTTACATTATCTGATAAGTGTCTTCCTGGGAGAAAGCCTGCCTGGTCCTTATGAATCTCCTCCATTAACACCCTCTTCAGTCTTTTTGCTAAAATGTCAGCAAATATTTTGTAATCCACATTAAGTAATGATATAGGGCGGTAGTTCTTGATCTGGTTTTTTTCAGTTTCAGTCTTTGGTATAAGTGTGATGAAAGCTTCTTTCCACGATTCAGGTGCCCTTTTCCCCTCTAATATTTCATTACAAACCTCCTTAAGCGGCTGTATTAACCATTCTTTCAATGCTTTATAGTATCTGGAGGTTAGTCCATCTGGTCCTGGAGATTTCCCTAGTTGCATGTTTTGAATGGCACCCTCCACTTCTTGATCTGTTATTTTCTCATTTAAAATCAACATACTTTGTTGCGAAATTTTTTGTAATCCATATTTCTTAAGAAAATCTTCTATGCCTCCTTCGTTTTCCGGCCCTTGTGCATATAATCTCCTGAAATAACTCTGAAAGCAGTTGCTAATCTCATTTGATTTAAAGATGTTCTTTCCATCCACCTCCAAACTTGTGACTGTATTTAATTTCTGTCTCTTCTTCAATTGCCATGCTAGAAGTTTCCCACATTTGTCCGCTGATTCAAATGTCCTCTGTCTCATTTGCTTGATTTTCCTGGTTCATCAATTCCATATATTGCATTTGATAGAACTTAATTTCTCTCAGAATTTCATGAGACTTTGGTTTAGACCTCAGTTTCTTTTCTCCTTCTTTTATTTTTTCCAGAATCTTATCCTTCCTTTCATTTTGTTTCTTTCTCTCTAAAGAGTTCTGTTGTATCAGAAAACCTCGCATCACGGCCTTGCTTGCGTCCCAAATCACTCTTTTCTCAACCTCTGTCCTCAGATTTATCTCAAAGTAGTCCTTCAAGGTTTTTTGGGCCTTTTTGTAAATCACCACCTCTCTGAATAGGGTGTCATTCATTCTCCATCTGAAGGATCCAGCTGTTGTTAGTTTCATTTCCATCTTCACTGCGTTATGGTCGGAGCATGTCTTTGGGCAGATTTCCACCTTTTTTATCCTTGGAGCCATTCCACTAGTAATCCATATTTGGTCTATTCTTGTCCATGTCATTTGTGCCTCTGAAAAGAATGTTCCCTCTCTCTCAAGAGGGTTTCTTGTTCTCCAGATATCGATCAGGTCTATGTTTTCATTCATTTCAAAAAAGGTCTTAGGTAGTCTCCCGTCCTTAGAGACCACCTGTCTTTGTGCTTTATCCATATTTGTAGAGACCATGCCATTCATATCTCCTAATAAGATCACCTTATAATCCAAATAATCCGTTAATGTCTCATGCAATTTCTTGTAAAATTCTGCCTTCCCTTCATTTGGTGCATAGATGCCCACTATCAGGAGTTTTTCTCCTTGGATTTGTATCTCAATTGCCAGAATTCTTCCATATTCATCTTTAAAGATCAATTTTGGGGCCAATTTTTCCTTTGCATAAATCACTACTCCTCTTTTCTTAACTTTGTCTGATGAAATAAATTCTTGTCCTAATCTTTTATTTATAAGTAGTCTTCTGTGTGCCCTTGTTACGTGGGTTTCTTGTAGACATATCAAATCCAATTGTTCTCTTTTCAAGATATGAAAGACCTCACGCCTTTTTCTGGGAAGGTTGAGTCCATTACAGTTCCAAGTTAAAAATTGCAGAGACATTATTAGTTAGTTACCTCCAGCTGCTCCCTGCAGCTGTTCTTCTTCCGTTGGTGACTTCAGTCCAAATGTCAAGTTTCCAAGGTCTGTGTCAGAGGTCGAGTCTAGCACTCCTTTCACAAGGTCCTCCTCGTTTCTGTCTAGGAATTGTTCTTTATCTTGCACTGTTCTTATTTTGACTTTCTTTCCTTTGAAGTTAAAAGACAAACCTTGTGCAAATTCCCACCTAAAAGGTATGTTATTCTTCTTCAGCAGGTCAACCAGATTCTTAAAATAAGTTCTTACCTCCAGAATATGTTTTGGGATGTCCTTATAAATTTGAACAGAAGCATTTCCAATCTGAAGGGTTCTCTGGTAATGTAAGTTTAAAATTTTATCTCTTTCCTCTTTAGATCTCAGAGTTATCAGACAATCCCTTGGGATCTTCCTGCCTTGCCTTCTGCCCAATCTGAAGGCGGTTGTTATCTTAAAATCTTCTTCCTCTGAGTTTACCTGCCAAAATTCTGATAATTCTTTTGTGAGAAAGTCCACTAGGTTGTCCCCTTCACTTTCAGGGACCAACCTAAGTCTCAAATTCTTCTCTTTCCTCTGCATCTCCCACAAAGACAAGGCCGCCTCATGCTGGTCCAACTTCTTACAGACTGGTATTAGACTTTCCTGTGTAGTTTCTGCAGTAATTTTAGCTTCTTCTGCAATTTTTCGAATTGTGGCGTTTTCTTGAACCAATTTGTTTATGGTTTCTGTATTAGATGTAATGCTTTTGGTATTTAAGTCCAATTTTGTTGTAAGTTCTGTCAGTTGTTTGGTATTCTCCGTGCTCTGCTTAGTCAAATTTTCTAAAGATTCATTTATTTTAAGTAATGCTTGAGTCACTGAATCCATGAATACGTTTATTCCTTTCTCCTGTCCAGCTGTGCCTGTTGGCAGTAAGCCTGATATTGAGCCTCTTTTCTTTTGTGCAGCTTTAGCCTTAGATCTTGTTGTTATGTCTTCTGCGGAACCACTCATGTCCCAAGGTCGTTCCCACAGGAACAGCTCTTAAGTAGCAAAATCCAGTGACTTGTTTTTATTTGACAGTCTATGTTACAACTGTAATCTTTCAGCCCTCTAGAGGGAGCAATACATTGTGTCCAATAAGCAGAAGAAACAAAGAAACCAAAAACCCTCTTGGAGAGAGGTTTTTTTTTTTTTTAGAAACTTTCAGTCTTTTAGAAACTTTCAGTCTTCCAATTGCAACTATAATATTTCTGTAAAGTCCCAAAAATTGTATCTATTTGAGCTCTCCGCTTTGCAGCAGGTCTTGTCAGACAGTTCCTGTCAAAGCGCTTCACCCAGGCAGTCTGTTCCCAGAGTCAGAGACAGCAGGAATTAATCACTTAAATTTCCTCTCACGCAGGTTAAGCCAAGTTTCCTTTTCTTCCCCCCCTGCTCCTGCTTGCTGGGGGGGTAGTTAGAGTTCAATGCCAAAGTTAAATAATTCTAAAGTTCAAAGTTACTTTTCCTTCAATTGCAGCTTTCCAGTTCCGTTGCTTTAAAAGCCATGCAAACCGGGGGAGGCAGACTTCCTTTATTTACCATCCCCGTTTTCAGCCAAATTTCAAACGTTTTTTATAATCCCAGTAGGTTTCCCAATCCTACTTACGGGTATTTCAATTTCAGTCCATATTTCAGGAAGGAATCGGCGCTCTCCGCTTATGGCGGCTTCACTTCACGGGCTGGGTAGCGACTCTCAGCACCGCACGATCCCCCGATGCTCCTCCGGAGCCTTTAAAAAGGCTCTTTTGCAGTAAGGGGGGGCGCAAAAGGTGCCCACCGAGTCTCCTTGTTCACAGGCTTCCGCGCCTGTGATTTTAGGGGTCCCCGCTTCGCCGTAGCGGTCAGACCCGAACTCGTGAAGCAGCCCTCTCTCCGGAGATCGGGGAGAGAGCCGCCATTAAGCGCTGGCGCCGACCGGAAGTCCCAAACCTCTCCATTCTGAAGGAAATCAACCCTAAGTGCTCACTGGAAGGACAGATCCTGAAGCTGAGGCTCCAAGACTTTGGCCACCTCATGAGAAGAGAAGACTCCCTGGAAAAGACCCTGATGTTGGGAAAGATGGAGGGCACAAGGAGAAGGGGATGACGGAGGACGGAGGACGAGATGGTGGGACAGTGTTCTCGAAGCTAGCAGCATGAGTTTGACCAAACTGCGGGAAGCAGTGGAAGACAGAAGTGCCTGGCGTGCTCTGGTCCAGGGGGTCATGAAGAGTCGGACACGACTAAACTACTAAACAACAACAATACCTCGGGTTACAGATGCTTCAGGTTACAGACTCTGCTAACCCAGAAATAGTACCTCGGGTTAAGAACTTTGCTTCAGGATGAGAACAGAAATCGTGCAGCAGCGGCAGGAGGCCCCATTAGCTAAAGTGGTACCTTAGGTTAAGAACACTTTCAGGTTAAGAATGGACCTCCAGAATGAATTAAGTTCTTAACCCGAGGTACCACTGTATTAGATTATTTTTGCATCCCTCCATGAGAACCACATAATACTCAGGAGTTGGGGGTATGAATGGCAGATGAAGATGATGGACTATATGGAACTTGCCGAACTGACCGGGAAACTCCGAGACCGGAGAGAAGAGACAGTGGAAGAAGATTGGAAGAAGTTTAAGGAATATTTGAAAAAAATATGTTAATATTTAAATCTTACAATAGCTTTGGAAGTGGATATAGGTGGTAGGGTTAGAAGTAGAAGATAGTGTGTTTTATAAGTGATAAAATGTGAAGTTTTTTATGGTTAAAGTAAGTGTGGGGGAAAAAAAAGATGGTTAGAAATTATGATATATGTAAACTGCTAAAGATGAAGTAAAATGAAAATCAGATAGGCGGTACTTGGGGAAGCCCACTTAACAATGTTTAGAAAAATAGGTAAAGTAAAGGTAAAGGTACCCCTGCCCATACGGGCCAGTCTTGACAGACTCTGGGGTTGTGCGCCCATCTCACTTAAGAGGCCAGGGGCCAGCGCTGTCCGGAGACACTTCCGGGTCACGTGGCCAGCGTGACATCGCTGCTCTGGCGAGCCAGAGCCGCACACGGAAACGCCGTTTACCTTCCCGCTGGTAAGCGGTCCCTATTTATCTACTTGCACCTGGAGGTGCTTTCGAACTGCTAGGTTGGCAGGCGCTGGGACCGAGCAGCGGGAGCGCACCCCGCCGCAGGGATTCGAACCGCCGACCTTTCGATCGGCAAGTCCTAGGCGCTGAGGCTTTAACCCACAGCGCCACCTGCGTCCCACACTTAGAAAAATAAGGATATGACAAAAATTTGTTTGTTTTTGTCTATTTTGTTTGTCTTTTTTATTTGTGTTATAAAATGAATAATTTTTTTGGGGGGGGGGAAAGGTGTTGGGGGTATGTGCATGCTATAAATAAATATTTTGATTAATAATGCTATAAAGCATCTTAAAAAGCAGAAACATCACCTTGCCAAAAAGGTCCATATAGTTAAAGCCATGGTTTTCCCAGTAGTGATGCATGAAAGTGAGAGCTGGACCATAAAGAAGGCTAATCGCTGAAGAATTGATGCTTTTGAATTCTGGTGCTGGAGGAGACTCTTGAGAGTCCCATGGACTGCAAGAAGATCAAACCTCTCCATTCTGAAGGAAATCAGCCCTGAGTGCTCACTGGAAGGACAGATCCTGAAGCTGAGGCTCCAAGACTTTGGCCACCTCATGAGAAGAGAAGACTCCCTGGAAAAGACCCTGATGTTGGGAAAGATGGAGGGCACAAGGAGAAGGGGACGACAGAGGACGAGATGGTTGGACGGTGTTCTCGAAGCTACCAGCATGAGTTTGACCAAACTGCGGGAGGCAGTGGAAGACAGGAGTGCCTGGCGTGCTCTGGTCCAGGGGGTCACAAAGAGTCGGACACAACTAAACCACCCAACAACAACAACAATGCTATAAAGAGGTTTGATTAATAAATAAGGCATAGCTGAATGGGGACCCCTGTCCACAAAAAGCTCCTGGATCAGATTACCGGATTCAACCTCAAATTGAGACCAGAAAAGTGTTCCAGGCGATGGCTTTTAATTGCCATCCCAAAAGTTTGCTCTTTATAGCTCTAATCACCCAAGTCCACAGACAAACGTTGCAGCTTTCAAAGCACTCGTCCACCACCTTGGTGTTTGAGCTGAGCCAGCAAGCAGACCAGATGCCACAGAAATACTGATATTTTTATAGACTTGTTTCACAAAGAACACCCGACAACTATTATTAACACACCCCTTGCCTGTTAAAAAACATCCCTGGCAGGTGAGTGGGTTCAAAGGAAAACGGGCCGCAAGGGAAAGTCGCGAAAGAACGGCGAGCTCACCCATATCCCCAAAACATCACAAATTTTGCTCAGGGCTTCTCAGAATCATCGGGATGGAAGGGACCTTGCGGGTCATCTAGTCCAACCCCCTGAAATGCAGGATTGAACCTGCAACCTTGACATTACCAGCACCACACTCTAACCAACTGAGCTAACTGGTGGCTTGTCATCAGTGCTGAATCCTGCCCAGCAAAAGCAGAGCATGCTTGTTATGTACTGAGTTGAATAGGATCCAGAATGCAGCAGTCTGATTGGTCCTAGAACAATAGGATCCAAATTGCAGCAGTCTGACTGGTCCTAGAACAATAGGATTCAGAATGCAGCAGTCTGATTGGTCCTAGAACAATGCAGCAGTATGATTGGTTGGCAGGAACCACCCAATCATGCTCCAGATATAAGTGAATCCACAACCTGATTGGCTTACAGTAGAATTCCAGAATTAGCCAATCATGTGCAGCCCATTGTGAAAATAATGTATATAAAGCAGATACTTTGAGGGGACTTTCATTCATTCCTCCTCACCACTATGAGCTGAATAAAGAGCATGAAATCACTTTGCGACTCTGAGTATATTTCAATGCTCAACGCAGCTTGATTCTCGACCAACATGCAATAGTGACTCCTCTTATATGGCCTTTCTCTCAGGAGGAGTCAGTGGCCAGCCTTGGTGGACGGATCCAGTTCACAGCCTGGAAGGTTCCTTGTGGAGAGGCTGCAGTTTTGCACTTCGCCACACGGAGCAGCTGTTCCTCACCCTTCACCCAGGTGCTGCAGCTAATATTATATTATAATTATTATTTATTAAATTGGTTAGTTGCCTTATCTTATCCAGTGAAAGTGAATGTTAGTGGCACGGTCTGGTTCACGGGCAATCAAAGTCCCGGCTGCGGACGTCGGGACCGGGGGCAAGATGGGAGCAGGAACGGGAGTCCAGAAGCAAGGAGTCATGAAGCCAGGGGTCCGAGGATCAAGGAGCAAGGAGTCACGAAGTCAGGGGTCCGAGGATCAAGGAGCAAGGAGTCACAAAGTCAGGGGTCCGAGGATCAGGAAGCAAGGAGTCACGAAGTCAGGGGTCCGAGGATCAAGGAGCAAGGAGTCACGAAGTCAGGGGTCCGAGGATCAAGGAGCAAGGAGTCACGAAGTCAGGGGTCCGAGGATCAAGGAGCAAGGAGTCACAAAGTCAGGGGTCCGAGGATCAGGAAGCAAGGAGTCACGAAGTCAGGGGTCCGAGGATCAAGGAGCAAGGAGTCACGAAGTCAGGGGTCCGAGGATCAAGGAGCAAGGAGTCACGAAGTCAGGGGTCCGAGGATCAAGGAGCAAGGAGTCACAAAGTCAGGGGTCCGAGGATCAGGAAGCAAGGAGTCACGAAGTCAGGGGTCCGAGGATCAAGGAGCAAGGAGTCACGAAGTCAGGGGTCCGAGGATCAAGGAGCAAGGAGTCACGAAGTCAGGGGTCCGAGGATCAAGGAGCAAGGAGTCACGAAGTCAGGGGTCCGAGGATCAGGAAGCAAGGAGTCACGAAGTCAGGGGTCCGAGGATCAAGGAGCAAGGAGTCACGAAGTCAGGGGTCCGAGGATCAAGGAGCAAGGAGTCACAAAGTCAGGGGTCCGAGGATCAAGGAGCAAGGAGTCACAAAGTCAGGGGTCCGAGGATCAGGAAGCAAGGAGTCACGAAGTCAGGGGTCCGAGGATCAAGGAGCAAGGAGTCACGAAGTCAGGGGTCCGAGGATCAAGGAGCAAGGAGTCACGAAGTCAGGGGTCCGAGGATCAAGAAGCAAGGAGTCACGAAGTCACACGCAGCAAGGCAGGGAACATGTTGCCGTGGCGAAGAGCCGAAGGGAAATACTGACCTTATATCCCTGCCCGTCTCTTGCCACCAGGTGCTGTGAGTTACCAAGCGGCCTCACCTGTGTGGCTGTGCCTTGCCTTAGGAACTTAAGAAGGCCCCAGTCCTGCAAGGTTTGATCTGAAACCCAAACCTCTCCATTCTGAAGGAAATCAGCCCTGAGTGCTCACTGGAAGGACAGATCCTGAAGCTGAGGCTCCAAGACTTTGGCCACCTCATGAGAAGAGAAGACTCCCTGGAAAAGACCCTGATGCTGGGAAAGATGGAGGGCACAAGGAGAAGGGGACGACAGAGGACGAGATGGTGGGACAGTGTTTTCGAGGTTACCAGCATGAGTTTGACCAAACTGCGGGAGGCAGTGGAAGACAGAAGTGCCTGGCGTGCTCTGGTCCAGGGGGTCACGAAGAGGCGGACACGACTAAACAACAACAACAACATAGTGGGGTGAGGGGAGTGTTATTTCACTTGAGTTCTGTTTGCGGGCTTTGCATTGGGGCTGCTGGTTGGCTACTGGGAAAAGAGGACCAGATACTGGAGCAGATGGGCTGTGGCCTAGAAGGGCTTGCCTTACGTCTTACACCCTGAAGTGATGATTGACCTCACAAAACAAGGCGTGGTTGAATCCTGAGGCCATTACATCCCTTTAGGTAAAGGTAAAGGTACCCCTGCCCGTACGGGCCAGTCTTGACAGACTCTGGGGTTGTGCGCCCATCTCACTTAAGAGGCCGGGGGCCAGCGCTGTCCGGAGACACTTCCGGGTCACGTGGCCAGCGTGACATCGCTGCTCTGGCGAGCCAGAGCCGCACACGGAAACGCCGTTTACCTTCCCGCTGGTAAGCGGTCCCTATTTATCTACTTGCACCCAGAGGTGCTTTCGAACTGCTAGGTTGGCAGGCGCTGGGACCGAGCAACGGGAGCGCACCCCGCCGCAGGGATTCGAACCGCCGACCTTTCGATCGGCAAGCCCTAGGCGCTGAGGCTTTTACCCACAGCGCCACCCGTGTCCCTTACATCCCTTTATCCCAGGTCTATTTCTTCACACACAAACCAAGCCACCTGAATAAACACAAAGAACCTTTTTTCAAATCCCGATTCCGAGTTGTTTTTACAACTGCAGCGCAGCCCCTTGCCTGATATTTATTCAGGGGCTGTCAGGAACGGGGCGGGCGGGCAGGGGGGGGGGCAGCAGCAGCAAAGGGAATTGTTGGTAGGGGGGGAGAAATCTTTTTCATCTGCACTCTCGGCTGAATTGCTCTTCATAATTTAGAACCTATCTTGAATTGCTTTCCTGGATCATTGCTTTCCCACCTCAAAATATATGGGAAAAGGAGCACTGCTAATTCTGCGCCCGCTTTGCAGGGCTGGCTCATTCCCAACAGGTAATTCTGGAAGCTTCTAGGGGCTCTGCGCTGATTAGGGGACTCGTTTGCAGAAAACACAAACCCTGCCCCCTCCACAGGCAGAGGTGTGCAAGTAATTGTATGCTCAAGCACACGCATGCAGTTTCCTGGAAACGAAGCCTTAGGAGGAATGTTTTGGGCGTTGGGTTATGTTTAACCTGAAGAACAGAAGATGGAGAGGCAACAGGAAAAAGATAAAAGTACCCCTGGCTGTTAGGTCCAGTTGTGGTCGACTCTGGGGTTGCGGCGCTCATCTCGCTTTACTGGCCGAGGGAGCCGGCGTTCAGCTTCCGGGTCATGTGGTCAGCAGGACTAAGCCGCTTCTGGCAAACCAGAGCAGCGCATGGAAACGCCGTTGACCTTCCCACCAGAGTGGTACCTATTTATCTACTTGCACTTTGACGTGCTTCTGAACTGCTAGGTTGGCAGGAGCAGGGACCGAATAACCTGAGCTCACCCCATCACGGGGATTTGAACCGTTGACCTTCTGATCGGCAAGTCCTAGGCTCTGTGGTTTAGACCACAGCACCACCTGCGTCCCTTAGGCAACAGGATAACCAGCTTCAAATATCTGAAGGGCTGCCACCTTTCAGATGGAAGGTGGAGCGAGCTTGTCTTCTGTTGCTCCAGAGGGCAGGTTCGGAACCAGTGGATTCAAACTCCAAGAACGGAGACTCCAACTCAAGATTAGGAAGAACTCCCTGACGGTAATAGCTGTTCAATAGTGGAACCGATTCCCTCGGAAGGTGATGGACTCTCCTTTCTTGGAGGGTTATAAACAGAGGTTGGATGGCCACCTGCCAGGGATTCTTTAGCTGGGATTCCTGCATTGTCCCTTGGGTTACCTTCCAACTTTATGATTCTATGATTCCTCAGTTGGAACCTTCTTTCCCCTGTTCCACACAGGCCAATTTATGAAAGCTGCTTAAGAGTAATTACAGAGCAGGGATCAGCCCATGGATCCATTTGATCCACATGCTTCAAGTAAGCTCACAGGAAGGAGGTTCCCCATGAAAATACTTAGGCTAGAATAAATCACAGTTTTGCAAATGAGTGAAGACTTCAACCGCATAATTTCAGAAGTTACAGCAAACAAGTTCCCACCTACTTGGCCATACAATGGGTAAGAAAAAGGTTCCAAATGACTTTAAAAAGAAAAGAAATTGGTTTCCTTATAAAAAGGATCGTGCAAAATTTGAGTTAGCAGCGTTGTCGTCTGCAAACCTGACTCATCTCTGCCTGTTGGCTTCCTTCATCCCACACTCCAGCTTCAGCTTCCCTCCCTCTGACCACCCATTGTCACCCCACCACCACTCCCTGGGCTCTGAGCCTTCTTCCATTGGGGGTCCCCCAGCTTCACCATTCCTCTGCGTCCAGCCAGTTGATGACAGTGGGAAGAAGAAGAAGAAGAAGAAGAAGAAGAAGAAGAAGAAGAAGAAGAAGAGTAGTTTGGATTTGATATCCTGCTTTATCACTACCCAAAGGAGTCTCAAAGCAGCTAACAACCTCCTTTCCCTTCCTCCCCCACAACAAACACTCTGTGAGGTGAGTGGGACTGAGAGACTTCAGAGAAGTGTGACTGGCCCAAGGTCACCCAGCAGCTGCAGCTGGAGGAGCAGGGAAGCGAACCCGGTTCACCAGATTACGAGTCTATCGCCCTTAAGCACTACCCCACACTGAAATGTTGTGGGGAGGATGATCTCGGAAAAGGGGCCAGTGATTTGTGGGGATCTGTGTCACCTGTGCAGTGGTGGAAGAAGAGCTGCAGGAGCCTTTAAAGTCTGGTGAGACTGCAGCACTCGCAGAGGGAGTTCTTGTTTTCAGAATCCCCTGGGAGCCCCCCTCTATTGCCCCCCCCACTTGGGTAGGGGCTTAAAGTAAAGGGAACAGGTAGAGCAGCCACTGAGCCACGGGTCGTCAGGGTGCTTGAGTGCACTGCTTCAGCCAAGGGGGTTTATGAAGCAGTGGGGGTATGTGTGTGGCAGACCAGGGCTGTTGCTCCAACTTCCCAAGATGGGACACAGGTCTGAAGCTGTAGGTTTCCCAGGCAGCTAGTTAACAGGGAGTGTTGTTGTACACAGGGCCGTCTTTAGCAGATGTGGCACTGGGGTGCAAATATCCGCCCAGCACCCCCAAATTACTACGGATAGTGTTGGGGTGGCTGTAGCTGCACACTGCTAGCCATTGGGGGGGGGCCGCAACTCTCCCCCATGTCGCTGCAGGATAGCGATCCCCTCAAAGGCTTGGGAGTGAAGTTGCGCCCCTCCCAAGGCTCCTCGGGAGGAGAGCGATCCCTGCAGTGGCTTGGGAGGGAAGCTGCACGCCCCCAGCCTTATGGTTGGCGGGGCGCAGCTGGCGGACTCCCCCACTTGCTGGGACACCCCGAGAGGCCAGCGCCCTGGCGCAACGCACCACTAAGCCCTATGGGAAAGACGGCTCTGGCTGTACATCACTTGCACATGAGGAGCCAATGTAACCAAGTGCTTTGCCAACAAAGAATTGCCAGTCCAGAATGGCAGATGAAGTTGATGGACTATATGGAACTGGCGGAAATGACTGGCAGAATCCGAGACCAGGGAGAAGAGTCGGTGGAAGAAGACTGGAAAAAGTTTAAAGATTATCTACGGAAATATTGTAAAATTAATGAATGTTAGAAAAAAGGCGGAATGAAGCTATATGGCTTTGGCAGAAATGTTAGAAGGAACTAGGTATAGATAGATACTTAATGCATTGAAAGGGAAAAAACTAGGTTACAATATATTAAAATTAACTTTAAGATAGAAAATAGATGAAGATGGAAAGGACTTGCTGAAATAGTTAATTGAAGTGGAATACAAAAAGGGAGGCGTTGAGGAAGCCAACGAAACAAGTGTATGAAAGTTAAGATTTGAAAATATTGGAAGTGTTTTTCATTGTTTTTGTTTTGTTTTGTTAATTTAATGTTTTATGTAGTGTTTTTGTTTTTGTTTCTGTCTTTGTATGTTCAATTTTTCTTTTTTCTTTTTGTAATTTCCAAAATCTTAATAAATATTATATATAAAAAAACAAAAACAAAGAATTGCCAGTCGCTTTGTCCTCGCTGGTCTGGGTGTGTTTGGGACAGGAAACCTAATCCCAATGGGAAACGGGAATGTGATTATGGAGAGTCGCCATTGCACACAACTCCTGATGGAAAAAAGCCATTTCTGCAGCAAATGTTCCTTATCGGCTAAGCTCTCCGACTGCAGCAACAGCAGCCTCGGTGTCAAAGAATGGTGAGCGCTGGACCTGTATGCCCACATTTGATAAAAGAGAGACACTCTGGGCGCATGGAGGATGCCACGCCAAGGCTGCCAGTTGGCGTTCATGCCCAAGGGGAACGAGGACTGTTTATCTTGTGCTTGTGAGTGTGTCTCTGTGTGTTTTGCATGGTAATAAAATGGGTTTCCAGAGCAGGTGGTTTGGCGGAGGCCGGAGATCATTGCATCCAAGATTGGTTTGGGCAGACCTCAGAAGACCAAGCTGCTCCGTCATCCATGGCATATGAGCCCAGCACCTGCCTGTGGAATACTTGTGACCACGATTGGATCAAGACCTGTAGAGGCCCTGGGAGGCTGAAAAGATTATGTTGCTCCCGTATATATAATCCAATACAAAAGCAATTAAAAAATTACGCAATGGTGTTTGTGTGGGTGGGTAGGTGTAAACACATATTGTCAGGGACTCAGCGGGAGCGCAGGGAGGAGAGGAGATGGAGAGCGAGGGGGAGCAATCCGAGGGCAGCGTAGGAGAGGATGACAGCAGCCCGATAGATTCCATGAGCCTCTCCAGCGAATCGGAAGATTCACAGAAGGGGGCGCCGATGGGCAGGGCCAGGGGTGAGCCAAGGGGGACACCCCAGAAGCAAGGGGCCAGCGGGGACTCCCAGAGCAGCAGTTGGAAATCAGGACCAGCTTCCCCACCAGAGCGTAGTGGGGGGGAGGAGTCCCAGGTATCAGAGCCCACATATGTACCACCAGCGAGAGAAGATGAGTCAGGGTTGGCCACGCCTCCATCGGAGAGCGAGGGAACGGTCAAGAGGAAAGCTGCAGGCTGGGCGCGCGCGCCAAGTTCAAAGGTACAGGCGAGCGGCACAGAAGGTAGCCCGGATAGGGAACCAGGTCCTAAAGCCCGCCGGAAGGAGGGGGAAGAATCATCAGGGTCAGCGTCAGAGGAGTCCAGAAAGGATGAAACCCTAGCGGGCAGGAGGGCCCAGAGGAGAAAGGAACTTAGGAAGAGGTGGAGCAAGGTGAGAGTCTTAAACTGGTGTGGAAGGGGCGGAGACTCAGGCGGGACTTCGCCGGTCTAAGGTTGAGACGTAGAGCTGCACGCTGCGGCTTTAAAATGGAAACTGAACCTCAATAAAGACTTTTGTACATAACTACAGCCTAGCGTTGGTCCTCTGTGAGCTGGGACCTGGAGGCAGCTCTGACACATATATATACAAGAGAAAGAAAAACAAAGAAGGACAGATAACACAATAGAATATATCAACAAGAAAACTCACAGAAGTATTTGATTTCCTCATGGTATTTGGATCAGTGTTAGTAGGATGACCCTCAGTTTAGGTGGGGATAAGTACAGTGGTACCTCGGGTTACATACGCTTCAGGTTACAGACTCCGCTAACCCAGAAATAGTACCTCGGGTTAAGAACTTTGCTTCAGGATGAGAACAGAAATCGTGCTCCGGCGGCGCAGCAGCAGCAGGAGGCCCCATTAGCTAAAGTGGTGCTTCAGGTTAAGAACAGTTTCAGGTTAAGAACGGACCTCCGGAACGAATTAAGTACTTAACCTGAGGTACCACTGTAATACGAAGAGAATAGAAAAAATGGGGAGATTGCTGGAGATGCAATGAGGTTGAGGGAATGTTCTTACATATGCGGTGGACTTGTAAAAGGGTAAAAGAATATTGGGAAATAATCCACAATGAACTGGATGAGAAAGTGTTCAAAAGTACGTTTTTTGTTTTTTTTAAAGAGTCCGTTCTGTTGCGGATAATTCAGACTGAAATTCCCAGGTGTCCCAAAAAGGTTATTTATGTATGCCACTACTGTGGCCCGTGTTTTGTTAGCCCCAAAATGGAAAATGAGCAAGGTCTCAACTAAAGAAGAATGGCAACTTAAAACTGATGGAATATGCGCAGCTTGCGGATCTAACTGATAGAATAAGAGAACAAGAAGAACATATGTTTAGAGAAGATTGGAAACTTTATTGAATATGTGGGGGGAAACTGTGTACACTTGAAAACGTTTCCAGCGTTAAGATAAATTCAACAGTGTAAATAAGTTTTGATGGATGTAATAATGGAATACTGAATGGTTTAAATTTACCTAAAATATGCAGGGGTTCATGATATGCAAAATAAACCATGGAAACAGAGGAAGGGAAGTCTTTGATATTTTAAGGATGTTTAAATGAGTATTCTAAATTGTAAAACAGAAAAATTAATAAAAATTATATATATATATATACACACCGTATTTTTCGCCCTATAGGACACACTTTTCCCCCGCCCCAGCCCCGCACCTGGGGGGGGGGGAATAATATTTTTTTTCTTTATTCCCCCCCCAAAAAACTAGGTGCGTCCTATGGGCCGATGCGTCCTATGGGGCGAAAAATACGGTGTGTGTGTGTGTGTGTGTGTGTATATACACAGTGGTGCCTCGCAAGACGAAATTAATCCATTCCGCGAGTCTCATTGTCTTGCGGTTTTTTCGTCTTGCGAAGCACGGCTATTAGCGGCTTAGCGGCTTAGCGGCTTTAAGAAAAAGGAAACAAACTCGCAAGAACTCGCAAGACGTTTCGTCTTGCGAAGCAAACCCATAGGAAAATTCGTCTTGCGGAACGACTCAAAAAACGGAAAACTCTTTTGTCTTGCGCGTTTTTCATCTTGCGAGGCATTCGTCTTGCGAGTGAAGCTGAGGCTCCAGTACTTTGGCCACCTCATGAGAAGAGAAGACTCCCTGGAGAAGACCCTGATGTTGGGAAAGATGGAGGGCACAAGGAGAAGGGGGCGACAGAGGACGAGATGGTTGGATAGTGTTTTCGAGGTTACCAGCATGAGTCTGACCAAGCTGCGGGGGGCAGTGGAGGACAGGAGTGCCTGGCGTTCTCTGGTCCATGGGGTCACGAAGAGTCGGACACGACTAAACGACTAAACAACAACAACAAATATATATATATATATATATATATATATATATATATATATAAAATGGCAGAAATAATAGAATTGTAGAATTGGAAGGGAACCCCAAGGGTCATCTAGTCCAACCCCCTGAAAGGCAGGAATCTTAACTCAAGCATCCATGGCAGATGGCCATCCAACCTCTGCTTAAAAACCTCCAAGGAAGGTCCAGCACCTTCTGGGGGAGTCCGTTCTACCGTCAAACAGCTCTTACCATAATGATGAGTCAGAATATCCTTTCTTGTACAGTGGTACCTCTGGATACGAACAGGATCTGTTCCGGAGCCCTGTTTGCATCCTGAAGCGAATGCAACCTGTGTCTGCGCATGCGCGGATCGCGATTCGCCACTTCTGCGCATGTGCGTGACATCATTTTGAGTGTCTGTGCATGCGCGAGTAAAACTAAACTGCTATCTAAAATGTATAATTAGCTATTAGAGTGGGACACCAAGGACGAAGAGGTTAAGGAGGTTATGGTAAAATGGGCAATAGACATTGGATATAATTTGGATTTTGAAAAATGGACGAAGTTGTGGACTAAAGGAATGAAATTTACAGCCTGCACTGCCCTCAGAGAAAATATGGAAAAGGTGATGTATCGTTGGTACATCACCCCTGTGAAATTGCAAAAAATGTATAAGACTGGCGACAAAAGGTGTTGGAAGTGTAAATCTAAAGAGGGAAGTTTCTGCCACATGTGGTGCAAATGTGCAGAAGTTAAAAAAATTTGGGATTCCATCTACAACGAACTAAAGAAAATACTTAAATACACCTTTGTCAAAAAGCCCGAAGCCTTCCTTCTGGGAATGATCGGAGAGGAGATTAAGAAAGAAGATTATATAATGTTTCAATATGCAACTGTAACTGCCAGGATTCTGTTAGCACAAAATTGGAAAACCCCAAATACCCCGACCGTTAAAGATTGGCAAATTAAATTATTTGAGTATATGGATCTGGCAAAAATGACGCAGAACATTAGACAGCAAAAAGGTATAAGGTTTATCGACAATTGGTCTAAATTCATAACATATATGGAAACAAATTCTAGAGATATAAAAATCACAGTAGGTTTAATATAACCCTTGCGATGTGTTTACGTTAAAAAATGAAAAACTGCAGAATGGATTTAATATTCACATAACCCAAAACCGAGATGGAGGGAAGTCAAACGCTATTTATTGTTAATTAATGTTTGTTTTTTTGGTTGGTTTAGGTGTTTTGATTTGGCGTGACATCATTCTGAGTGTCTGCGCATGCGCGAGCAGCGAAAGCTGGAAGTAATGCGTTCCGTTACTTCTGCTCAACCTGAAAATGCTCAACTTGAGGTATGACTGTAGCTGGAATCCATTGGTTCAGGTCTTTCCCTCTGGAGCAACAGAAAAGCATGTTCGCTCCATCTTCCATGGGACAGCCCTTAAGATATTTGAAGGTGGCTATTGTCCACCCTTAGAGGACTGCAGACTAGGTAGACCACTGGAGGGACAGAGAAGAGACTTTCAGAAGCCCTTTCACTCCATGATTATTCCAAGCCATGGGTTGGCAAACGAAGGCCCGCAGGCCGGATCAGGCCCAATTGCCTTCTAGATCCAGCCCGTGGACGGTCTGGGAATATCACCACATGGACCGCCAGCACATGGATCGCCAGTGTGCGCGTTCTTTCCCTCTCCCTCTCCCTCAAACGGAGGAGCTTTTCTCCTCAGGGATGGAGCAATCTTGTCCCACGCCAGGCGCTGGCAACGGCGGGAGTCGGCTCACCCGCTCACCTGCTGGCCCACACTGCTGTGTTTTCCTCCTGCTCCTCCTCTATTATGTACTGAGTTGAATAGGATCCAAAATGCAGCAGTCTGATTGGTCCTAGAACAATGCAGCAGTATGATTGGTCCGCAGGAGCCACCCAATCCAGCTCCAGGTGGAAGTGAATCTGCAACCTGATTGGCCTACAGGAGAATCCCAGAATTAGCCAATCAGGTGCGGACCTTTGTGTATACAAAGCAGATATTTTGGGGGGACTTTCATTCCTCACTACTATGAGCTGAATAAACAGCATGAAATCCACACTCGACTCTGAGCATATTTCATCCTCCCTCTTCCTCAGTCCATCCTTCCTTCTCCGCGTTGCTTCCTCTCATGCTTTCTTCGTCGTCGCCTGCCTCCCTCCCTCCCTCCTTCATTCCTTCCATGGCGTTCTGGCGGGTTGTTGCTGTGCCTGCGGCCGCTGCTTGCAGCTTAGCAAACGGCTCTGTCTTCTTCTCCACGGTGCCTCTCAGGAAGCAGCAGCAGGTGGTGCGTAAAAGCTCCGGCGACACCCCGTGTTAAGTTGTGGGTGAACATATCAGACAACACAGCGATTCTTCAAACAGCTCTTGTTTATTCACAGGCCAGAACACAACTGAACTGAAGGGTTCAGGCACCCTGCTTATATAGAGCTCCAGTACAATGTAACTGTAACAATTTTCTAAAACTATCCAATCACTGAACATCACTTTCGATCCTTCATTTGCATAACTATCTACAGTATCCCCCTGCTGGCCCAGGGTGAGAACATCAGTACATAACACCCCGGTTCCCCTACCTCCGTCCGCGGCTCCTCCACCAGGGCTGCTTCTTCTGTCTTCGCCGGTCACCGCAACCTCCGACCCCGCCATGGCGCCTGGCTGGCTGGAGAAGCCCAACTGCAGCTATCGGGACAACAATTGGGACAGCTAAAGCGAAGCATCTTCAGGCCTCTTTGCGGGTGGGCAAAAATCGTTCATTGTTTTTCTTTCCAAAATATAGTCCAGCTCCCCACAAGGTCTGAGGGACAGTGGACCAGCCTGCTGCTGAAAAAGTTTGCTGACCCGTGTTCCTTGCTTCAAGCCACACCCATATTTAAGCAGCGCTAGGAGAACAGATAGGGACGTGGGTGGCACTGTGGGTTAAACCACAGAGCCTAGGACTTGCCGATCAGAAGGTCGGCGGTTCGAATCCCCACGATGGGGTGAGCTCCTGTTGCTCGGTCCCAGCTCCTGCCAACCTAGCAGTTCAAAAGCACGTCAAAGTGCAAGTAGATAAATAGGTACCGCTCCAGCGGGAAGGTAAACGGCGTTTCCGTGCGCTGCTCTGGTTCGCCAGAAGCGGCTCAGTCATGCTGGCTACATGACCCGGAGGCTGTACGCTGGTTCCCTCGGCCAATAAAGTGAGATGAGCGCCACAACCCCAGAGTCTGCCATGACTGGACCTAATGGTCAGGGGCCCCTTTACCTTTACCTTTAAGAGAACAGATACAGCATCTGGAAAGTTGCATGGAGGAGGTTGGGGAGCCGCCGTGGAATCTTCTTCTTCTTCTTCTTCTTCTTCTTCTTCTTCTTCTTCTTCTTCTTCTTCTTCTTCTTCTTCTTCTTCCCTACTGCTTAATCTTTCTCCGAAAGCAATGTATTTCATTCTATAACGAATAAACGCTCCCTCTTTCTCTCTCTCTCTCCCCCCCCCCCCAATATAATGCACAGATTTGGAAGCTGCTCACAGCTTGCTGCACTGGGTCATCATTAGGTCAGCTCTCGGCTCCCATAAGGGTAGCGAGAAAAGAGGGGAAAGTTTATTTATAGGCAGGACTGTTTAAACTTTCCCAAGTGGCTGGATCACCTCGAGAGGAGAATTTTTTCTGCATGTTAATTAGACCCAGGGAAATTAGAATCCAGGCTAAAAATAGCAGGCCAATTGGTCGGCTCTCTTTGGATAGGCAAACAGTGTTCCGAACATCTCCACACTTCCGCCTACCCGTATCAGAAATACGAGAGAGAGAGAGAGAGAGAGAGAGAGAGAGAGAGAGAACTGAGAATATGCTCCAGTGTGAAACCCAAGGCCAGAAGGAATCTGATATAAGGAAATCCGGGGTTCTGCGAATGCTGGTGCACTCTTTCTGTTGCGCAGGCATGGAGATCAGATCATGCAGCTTGCCACATTATGTATGGCAAGACACACGACACCCTCCTGTTCACATGAACCCTACCAAAGCCAGTGGGATATAACACCTAAGTAAAGTAGAAAGCAGAGACATCACCTTGCCAACAAAGGTCCGTATAGTTAAAGCTCTGGTTTTCCCAGTAGTGATGTACGGAAGTGAGAGCTGGACCATCAAGAAGGCTGATCGCTGAAGAATGGATGCTTTTGAATTCTGGTGCTGGAGGAGACTCTTGAGAGTCCCATGGACTGCAAGAAGATCAAACCTATCCATTCTGAAGGAAATCAGCCCAGAGTACTCACTGGAAGGACAGATCCTGAAGCTAAGGCTCCAAGACTTTGGCCATGAGAAGAGAAGACTCCCTGGAAAAGACCCTGATGTTGGTAAAGATGGAGGGGACAAGGAGAAGGGGACGACAGAGGATGAGATGGTGGGACAGTGTTCTCGAAGCTACCAGCATGAGTCTGACCAAACTGTGGGAGGCAGTGGAAGACAGGAGTGCCTGGCGTGCTCTGGTCCAGGGGGTCACAAAGAAGCGGACACGACTAAACAACTAAACAACAACAACAACAAACATGCAGAAGATCCCATTATGCTCTTGAATTAAAGGGAATGGCAAACACTTGGTGTCTAGATCTGCTACAAGTTCTTGCTCCTCCTTTTCCACCAGATCTGCTGGTCAGCTCAGGGTCAAAGCTCCAGCTCTCTTTTCCATCAGAATCAGGTTTGAATGTGCACTGCCCTGCAGTGTCTGGAGGCAGCAATGGTCTGGATCAGGGGTAGGCAACCTAAGGCCCAGGGGCCGGATGCGGCCCAATCGCCTTCTAAATCCAGCCCGTGGATGGTCCGGGAATCAATGTGTTTTTACATGAGTAGAATTTGTGCTTTTATTTAAAATGCAACTCTGTTATTTGTGGGGCATAGGAATTTGTTCACCCCCCCCCCCAAAAAAAATAGTCCGGCTCCCCACAAAGTCTGAGGGACAGTGGACCTGCTGAAAAAGTTTGCTGACCCCTGGTCTGGATGGAGATTGAGAATCTGGAGTTGATTCCTGATGAAGTGACTGATGGTTCTTAGGTCCAGGAATTGGGTAAATGTTCTGGATGGGGTTCCTCTCCTCCTAAAGGATTGAATATGCAGTCTTGGTGTTTGCCACCAAGGGTTGTGAGTGGCGCTGTGGTCTAAACCACTAAGCCTCTTGGGTTTGCTGATCAGAAGGTTGGCGGTTCGTATCCCCGCGATGGAGTGAGCTCCCGTTGCTCTATTCCAGCTCCTGCCAACCTAGCAGTTCGAAAGCATGTCAGCGCAAGTAGATAAATAGGTACCACTGCAGCGGGAAGGTAAATGGTGTTTCTGTGTGCTCTGTGTGTGTCCCATTGCACCAGAAGCAGTTTAGTCCTGCTGGCCACATGACCCAGAAAACTGTCTGTGGACCAACGCTGGCTTCCTTGGCCTGAAAGCGAGATGAGCACTGCAACCCCATAGTCGCCTTTGACTGGACTTAACCGTCCAGGGGTCCTTTATCTTTTACCTTTACCAAGAACAATTCAAAGCGTTGTCTTGGACATATGTACAGCAGTGTCATGGCAAATTCAGAAGTGCAGGAACTCTTTCTGTGAACCGCAGCCACACTTTCTCACCCCTTCGAAGATTATACAGCTTTCTAAGATTGTACAATCATCTTCCAGTTACACCGTCCTAATGCATTGCAGTGATCACCGCAGATCTCCCTGTGCTCCCTTTTCAGCAAGATCTACTGTTTTCTGGGCACACACACAGGCAAATGATTGGGGGCTCTCCAATAACTTCTTCAGTTGTGTTTTCCGCGAAGTTCCAGAACAGAACGTAAACAGAACTTTCACACTATGCTCTTGAAACTGAAGCGCATTGTGTTTTGCTGTTCCTAAACTCTTCGCTTTTTTTTGCTTCATGTTGCTGTTGCGATAGAGAGCTTCTGTGCATGTGCGAAGCGTGCAGAAAGCTTCTGTGCATGCAGCAAAATCCAGAAATATATACTTCCAGATTTGCTGCGTTCGCAACCCGAAAAGCCACAACGTGAAGCAAACGCAACAAGAGGTAAGACTGTATTGGGGATTTCCACTTCCACAATTGAACTTCTCCCTTGAAAATTTCCCACATCCTTCCCAAATCTGTTCTGCTGGGGGCGGGGGAGTTGGGGGGGGGTACAGGAGGAGGAGAGGAGGGAATCCCATTGCACAAGCAGAAATCCCTGCTCTGGCGGAAGGCTGCCTTAGCGATATGTTGGATACAACCCATTGATTTTTAACAGAAATGTTTTAATCTGTGTATATTGATTTGACTTGCGGAATGGCCTCCCCCTGGATACTCAGGTAGCATCAATATTTTCTCAGCTAGTAAAAAACTTACACACTCGCTCAGGTTTTGTTTTCTTTCTTTTTTTTTTTAATGATATTTTATTAAATTTCCACAATAAAGAAATTATAAAACAATACATGGGAAAAACACAAGAAAAATACAAAACCACAAAAATACAAAAATACAAAAATACAAACACTTAACATAGAAAAAAAAGGAAAAAAGAGAACACTCTTTTCAAATTCATATCCTTCATAACCTTATTTTCTTGACTTCCACCCGCCCTCCTTTCTTGTATTCCACTTCAAATTTAATTTAGCAAATTCATTTATATTAGTTTTACCCTTTAAAAGTTCCTTCAAATATTATATTATTCAAATTTTCATCCAATATCTATCCCTTCTTTCATAATCTTATTTATCTTATTCACTTGAACCTCTTCGTTTCATTTCAGTGTCCTCAACATTCAAAGATTTTACAGGTTTTCCTAGGGCTTTGTTACGTGCCTCTTCTGTCCCCACGATGAGATTCCAGGGTCTGTGTTCCCTTTCAGGACGATGAGGCACAGCGGAGACTGTGAGGTCTTTATGGTGTATGGTTTCATTCACACATACATGCGACTTGCACCAGCAGCAGATGGAGGGACTGCAGAGCAGTCACATCCCATGCAGACTTTGCTTCTCCTTGAAGGACAGCATTGGATTCAAAGGATGGCAAGAAACATCCTCTGTGTCTCTGGTATTTAACTCTGAGTAGGCCCACTAAGATGTATAAGACACCTAAACATTAGGAAGAACTTCCTGACAGTAAGAGCTGTTTGACAGTGGAATTTGCTGCCAAGGAGTGTGGTGGAGTCTCCTTCTTTGGAGGTCTTTAAGCAGAGGCTTGACAACCATATGTCAGGAGTGCTCTGATGGTGTTTCCTGCTTGGCAGGGGGTTGGACTCGATGGCCCTTGTGGTCTCTTCCAACTCTATGATTCTATGATTCTATGACTGAATCAGATAAGTGCTGGAGATGTTGCCATCCCAGAATACACCCCAGCCAAGCATGCTGTAACACCAAAAGACCCAACACAGAGAGGACCTGCACCCCCAGTGTCTCCCCGCTTAGGACCACATGTTGTTGTTGTTTAGTTGTTTAGTCGTGTCTGACTCTTCGTGACCCCCTGGACCAGAGCACGCCAGGCACTCCTGTCTTCCACTGCCTCCCGCAGTTTGGTCAAACTCATGTTCGTAGCTTTGAGAACACTGTCCCACCATCTCGTCCTCTGTCGTCCCCTTCTCCTTGTGCCCTCCATCTTTCCCAACATCAGGGTCTTTTCCACGGAGTCTTCTCTTCTCATGAGGTGGCCAAAGTCTTGGAGCCTCAGCTTCAGGATCTGTCCTTCCAGTGAGCACTCAGGGCTGATTTCCTTCAGAATGGAGAGGTTTGATCTTCTTGCAGTCCATGGGACTCTCAAGAGTCTCCTCCAGCAGCAGAATTCAAAAGCATCCATTCTTCGGCGATCAGCCTTCCTTATGGTCCAGCTCTCACATCTGTACATCACTACTGGGAAAACCATGGCTTTAACTATACGGACCTTTGATGGCAAGGTGAAGTCTCTGCTTTTTAAGATGTTGTCTAGGTTTGTCATTGCTTTTCTCCCAAGAAGCAGGCGTCTTTTAATTCCGTGACTGCTGTCACCATCTGTAGTGATCATGGAGCCCAAGAAAGTAAAATCTCTCACTGCCTCCATTTCTTCCCCTTCTATTTGCCAGGAGGTGATGGGACCAGACAACATAAGTCTGGGCAATTATATAGATATAGGCCGCAATGTAGATTTTAACCTCTGGGAAAAATTCTAGAAGAGCGATTTGAAGTTCACAGCATGTAATTCCTTGAGGGAGAACTACTTGAAAATGATTTACAGGTGGTATTTAACTCATGAGTAGGCTTGCGAAGATGTCTAAGACTGAATCAGATAAGCGCTGGAGATGCAAAGAGGCAGAGGGAACGTTCTTTCATATGTGGTGGACTTGTAAAAGGGTAAAAGAGTATTGGGAAATGATCCATAACGAATTGAAAAAAAATGTTTAAAAGTACCTCCCCCCCCCCCCAAACCAAACCAGAGTCCTTTCTGTTGGGGATAATTCAGACGGAAATTCCCAGATGTCAGGAAAAAGGTTATTTGTGTATGCCACTACTGCAGCCCGTGTTTTCCAACTAAAGAAGAATGACAACTCACAGGCTTAACATACGGAATAAGAGAAAAAGAAGAACATCGTTTATTGAATAAATGGGAAATGTAATTGTGTAGAGCTGAAAACGCTGGCAGCATTAAGGTAAATTTAACGGTATTTTGATGGATGCAATAATGGAATATCAAATGGTATAAAGGTAAAGGTAAAGGTACCCCTGACCATTAGGTCCAGTCATGGACGACTCTGGGGTTGTGGAGCTCATCTCGCTTTATTGGCGGAAGGAGCTGGCGTTTGTCCGCTGACAGCTTCCGGGTCATGTGGCCAGCAGAACTAAGCCGCTTCTGGCGAACCAGAGCAGCGCACGGAAACGCCGTTTACCTTCCCGCCGGAGCGGTACCTATTTATCTACTTGCACTTTGACGTGCTTTCAAACTGCTAGGTGGGCAGGAGCAGGGACCGAGCAACGGGAGCTCACCCCGTCGCGGGGATTTGAACCGCTGACCTTCAGATCGGCAAGCCCTAGGCTCTGTGGTTTAGACCACGGCGCCACCTGCGTCCCACATCGAATGGTATAGTTTTTGTAAAATATGCAGGGATTTACCGTATTTTTCGCCCCATAGGGTGCACCGGCCCATAGGGCGCACCTAGGTTTTTTTGGGGAAAATAAAGAAAAAAAATTATTTCCCCCCAGGCGTGGGGCTGGGGCGGGGGAAGCCCGAGCTTCCCCCGACCCCTGTCCCCAGAACAGGCTGCTATCCGCAAGCCGTGGGAGAGCTGCACGAAGCCGCACACACACACATACACACTGTGTCTCTGTCTCTCCTGTGACCCCTACATGGAGTTCTTCTGACCCACCTTCTCCCTGCTAACCAACTCCCAGGACCTCCCAGGCAATGTCATTCAAAGCTGAAACTCTAAACCTCGCCTTTCCCTTTGCCCATTCCATTTTGCCTGGCAGTCTTTCCCTCTGATGGAATTTCTTGATGGGCCATTACTGGCCTTCATCCCCTAATAGCCCATTCAGATACCTGGGGTTTCTGTGTCGGGCAAAGTTTAATCAAACCTTGATTAATTGAAACTTTTACTTATTATGGGGAGTCTGCACACATACCCGACACAAATTCATAACAACACCAGATTTTATTTTTAATCGTTTCTGAGATATGGGAGATGTAAATTTTAATGTTCTAAATCTCTGATCTCCAACTGGTGGATCGGGAACAGCTACTGGGCCACAGTCTCATCTAAGGTGAGTCATAACAGCAGCACTAATAATAATAATAATAATAATAATAATAATAATAATAATAATAATAATAATACCCTGCCCATCTGGCTGGGTTTCCCAAGCCACTCTGGGTAGCTTCCAACAGAGTATTAAAATACAGTGGTCTGTTAAACATTAAAAGCTTCCCTAAACAGGGCTGCCTTCAGATGTCTTCTAAAAGTCTGGTAGTTGTTCTTCTCTTTGATATTTGGTGGGAGGGTGTTCCACAGGGCGGGTGCCACTACCGAGAAGGCCCTCTGCCTGGTTCCCTGTAACCTCGCTTCTTGCAGTGAGGGAACCGCCAGAAAGCCCTCGGTCCAGTATACCTGAAGGAGCGTCTCCACCCGCATCGTCCAGTGTGTCTGTCGTTGGGACAGAGGTATGGCAGGAAATTCCCCGCTTGGCTGATTGGCTGTTGCCATTTGGGTTTCGCCTGCCACGTAGCAAATTGTCACAACTTGTAAGGTTGCAGATAGGCTCTGGTTCAGGTGATAGGGATGGGAGAACGCTCTCGCCATCCCTATGTGAAGGGTATTTCGTTAAAGGAATCCAGGGACTCGATGGTTTGGTCAACCCCTGAGAGGGGGTTGTGCCCATGCCTGAGTCCAGGAGGACATTTGGGTGGCGGAGTTAGCCCATTCCCGGCTTTCCACTTATCCAGGTGTTCACCCTTGGCTGACCTATGCTGGAACCCTGGGTCAGCACTGCCTGCAAGGATGCAGGGAGCTAGTTGAACCAGAGCCTATGCAACCAGTCACTTTCTGTAATTAATAAAGTTGTGGCCTAAATTCTGCCAAAAACCAAACCAAAAAATTTGAGTCAAGTGTGAATTTATTTAGAGGGGAGGTTTGTGGTCTGAACATGCAAATAAATAAAATAATAAGGACCTGAGCCCATAGAATGATGAACTGTGAGCCCTAGCAGCATTAGGGCCAGAGATTTCACCCAGTTCCTTCAGCCAGTGTGGTGTAATGGTTAGAGTATCAGACTAAGACCTGGGAGAGACCAGGGTTCACAACCCCCCCCCCCCACTTGGCCATGAAGCTCGCTGGGTAACCTTGGGGTCCAGTCCTTCTCAGCCTAACCTACCTCACAGGGTTGTTGTGGGGATTAAAATGGGGCGCTGTGGGTTAAACCACAGAGCCTAGGGCTTGCCGATTAGAAGGTCGGTGGTTTGAATCCCTGAGAAGGGGTGAGCTCCCGTTGCTCGGTCGCAGCTCCTGCCAACCTAATAATAATAATTTAATAATAATTTATTATTTGTACCCCGTCCATCTGGCTGGGTTTCCCCAGCCACTCTGGGCAGCTTCCATAGAAACCAAAAATACACTAAAATATCACAGATTAAAAACTTCCCTGAACAGGGCTGCCTTAAGATGTCTTCTGAATGTCAGGTAGTTATTTATTGCTTTGACATCTGATGGGAGGGCGTTCCACAGGGCGGGCGCCACTACCGAGAAGGCCCTCTGCCTGGTTCTCTGTAGCTTTGCTTCTTGCAATGAGGGAACTGCCAGAAGGCCCTCAGCGCTGGACCTCAGCGTCCGGGTAGAACGATGGGGGTGGAGACGCTCCTTCAGGTATACTGGACCAAGGCCGTTTAGGGCTTTAAAGGTCAACACCAGCACTTTGAATTGTGCTCGGAAACGTACTGGGAGCCAATGTAGGTCTTTCAAGACCGGTGTTATGTGGTCTCGGCAGCCGCCCCCAGTCACCAGTCTGGCTGCCGCATTCTGGATTAGTTGTAGTTTCCGAGTCACCTTCAAAGGTAGCCCCACGTAGAGCGCATTGCAGTAGTCCAAGCGGGAGATAACTAGAGCATGCACCACTCTGGTGAGACAGTCCGCGGGCAGGGAGGGTCTCATCCTGCGTACCAGGTGGAGTTGGTAGACAGCTGCCCTGGATACAGAATTGACCTGCGCCTCCATGGAGAGCTGTGAGTCCAAAATGACTCCCAGGCTGTGCACCTGGTCCTTCAGGGGCACAGTGACCCCATTCAGGACCAGGGAGTCCTCCACACCAGCCCGCCCCCTGTCCCCCAAAAACAGTACTTCTGTCTTGTCAGGATTCAACCTCAATCCATTAGCCGCCATCCATCCTCCAACCGCCTCCAAACCCTCACACAGGACCTTCACCACCTTCACTCGTTCTGATTTGAAAGAGAGGTAGAGCTGGGTATCATCTGCATATTAATGGACACCCAGGCCAAACCCCCTGATGATCTCTCCGAGTGGCTTCATATAGATGTTGAAAAGCATGGGGGAGAGGACGGAACCCTGAGGCACCCCACAAGTGAGGGCCCAGGGTTCTGAACACTCATCCCCCATCTACCATCCCCCACCTAGCAGTTCAAGAGCATGTCAAAGTGCAAGTAGATAAGGATTTATCTGGTAGGTAAGGATTTATCTGGCGGGAAGGTAAACGGCATTTCCGAGCACTGCTCTGGTTCGCCAGAAGCGGCTTAGTCATGCTGGCCACCTGACCCGGAAGCTGTATGCCAGCTCCCTCGGCCAATAAAGCGAGATGAGCGCCGCAACCCCAGAGTCGGTCATGACTGGACCTAATGGTCAGGGGTCGCTTTACCTTTACCTTTACCACCTTGGAGGATAAAGCTGGGACAGAAATGCATTAAATAAATGATAAATAAAACCCACACATCTACTATTTTCCTATTTTCAAGGCCGTTCAGGCTGATGCCGTCCATATTCTGCTCAGATGCAAAAGCCACAGGCCTTACTCTCGTGTAAGTGTGCATCGGAGAAGCAGCCTTCAGGTTTTCTGTTAATGCACCTCCAAATCTTTCCCCGCCACTGCCATCCATCTCGATCATTCTGATTACAGTAACTTTTATGTCTTCAAAGATAGTTATCATGCACTTCTGTCTCAATTGTCTTTCTGAACAGAGCAGCCTGACAACTCTGTGCTTTTTTTATTTGATAGGTCTTCCTTTCTCACTTCCATCAGTAATTTTAAGGGAACACATCTTTTTCTCTAGGGTTTCCCCCTCACACCTCCAGCATCCTTGCTAATTTATTTCTAAGAAAAAAAATATGAAAAGAAGTTTTGAAACTTTGCGAGAGTGGGGGAGAAGAACCAGCCGATAAAGTGTTGTAAAAAAATAGATTTCTCCCTGTAATTGTTTAAATCGGGTTTCCTTCGCCTCCCCCCAAATATATATGGGGCAGGATTCAACAAACTTGAAAGGCCTGGAAACGATGCCTTATGAGGAACGGCTAAGGGAGCTGGGCATGTTTAGCCTGGAGAAGAGGAGGTTAAGGGGTGATATGATAGCCATGTTCAAATATATAAAAGGATGTCACATAGAGGAGGGAGAAAGGTTGTTTTCTGCTGCTCCAGAGAAGCGGACACGGAGCAATGGCTCCAAACTACAAGAAAGAAGATTCCACCTAAACATTAGGAAGAACTTCCTGACAGTAAGAGCTGTTTGACAGTGGAATTTGCTGCCAAGGAGTGTGGTGGAGTCTCCTTCTTTGGAGGTCTTTAAGCAGAGGCTTGACAACCATATGTCAGGAGTGCTCTGATGGTGTTTCCTGCTTGGCAGGGGGTTGGACTCGATGGCCCTTGGGGTCTCTTCCAACTCTATGATTCTATGATTCTATGACTAAGCCGCTTCTGGCGAACCAGAGCAGTGCACGGAAACACCGTTTACCTTCCCGCTGGAGTGGTACCTATTTATCTACTTGCACTTTTTCTACTTGTTGCATACCTTGAATGAGGTCCCTCAATGCTCCTTCACAGATTTAGGGTGATCAAGAGTCTGAAAAGCATGCCATATGAGGAACGGTTGAGGGAATTGGGTATGTTTAGCTTGGAGAAGAGAAGACTGAGACAGCCATCTTCAAATATCTTAAGGGCTGTCCCAAGCTTGTTTTCTACTGCTCCAGAGGACAGGAGCTCAGCCAATGGGTGCTTGCAAGCTCAGTCACTCCATCTATATTCATTACAGGATACAAGGTTCATACGTCTACAAGAGATGTCTTGGCCAAAGCTCAGATGTTGTCCCAACACATGACACACCCATGCTGCTCTGCTTTTAAGGAGCAGGGATGGACCAAATCATTTGCTTGGTGGGTGATCTGTGGCCGCCCTCTTGTAGTTGTTGGTGTCCGTCTGTCTTGAGAGGCAATGGAGTGTGCCTCTGGGGTGAAGTCAAAACATCAGATAGCTGGCGTTGCCTAACCACCTTGCAAACAAATCAGGTTGCCTTCTCAGTAAGCTAAGATTACACCTTTTCTGGGTGAAACAGGTAGGCGAGCAAGGGTCATAGCTGTGCTCATAGTTGTTGCTGCTGCTGCTGGCTTCCATCTGTCTCGAGAGACAATGGAGTACGCCTCTGGGGGGTGAAGTCAAATCTGGTTGCCTTCTCAGTAACCTAAGATTACACCCTTTCTGGGTAAAGCAGGCAGGCGAGCAAGGTTCATAGTTGTGGTCATAGCTGTTGCTGTTGCTGCTGCTGGCTTCCATCTGTCTCGAGAGACAATGGAGTACGCCTCTGGGGGTGAAGTCAAATCTGGTTGCCTTCTCAGTAAGCTAAGATTACACCATTTCTGGGTAAAGCAGGAAGGCGAGCAAGGTTCATAGTTGTGGTCATAGCTGTTGCTGTTACTCCTGTTGGCTTCCATCTGTCTCGAGAGACAATGGAGTGTGCCTCTGGGGGTAAAGTCAAATTAGGATGCCTTCTCAGTAAGCTAAGATTACACCCTTTCTGGGTCAAGCAGGCAGGCGAGCAAGGTTCATAGTTGTGGTCATAGCTGTTGCTGTTGCTGCTGCTGGCTTCCATCTGTCTCGAGAGACAATGGAGTACGCCTCTGGGGGTGAAGTCAAATCTGGTTGCCTTCTCAGTAACCTAAGATTACACCCTTTCTGGGTAAAGCAGGCAGGCGAGCAAGGTTCATAGTTGTGGTCATAGATGTTGCTGTTGCTGCTGCTGGCTTCCATCTGTCTCAAGAGACAATGGAGTACGCCTCTGGGGGTGAAGTCAAATCTGGTTGCCTTCTCAGTAACCTAAGATTACACCCTTTCTGGGTAAAGCAGGCAGGCGAGCAAGGTTCATAGTTGTGGTCATAGCTGTTGCTGCTGCTGCTGCTGGCTTCCATCTGTCTCGAGAGACAATGGAGTATGCCTCTGGGGGTGAAGTCAAATCTGGTTGCCTTCTCAGTAAGCTAAGATTACACCATTTCTGGGTAAAGCAGGAAGGCGAGCAAGGTTCATAGTTGTGGTCATAGCTGTTGTTGCCGCTGTTGGCTTCCATCTGTCTCGAGAGACAATGGAGTGCGCCTCTGGGGGTGAAATCAAAACATAAAATAGCTGGCATTGCCTAACCACCTTGCAAACAAATCAGGTTGCCTTCTCAGTAAGCTAAGATTACACCCTTTCTGGGTAAAGCAGGCAGGCGAGCAAAGTTCATAGTTGTGGTCATAGCTGCTGTTGCCGCTCTTGGCATCCATCAGTCTCAAGAGGCAATGGAGTAAGCCTCTGAAAGTGAAGGCAAACTGCTGCATTATCAGCACTCAAGTGAGAGCAGTTTCTGGTTTTCAGTTTTTTTGCTCCTTTTTTTTTTTGTACCCCTGCCCGTACGGGCCAGTCTTGACAGACTCTGGGGTTGTGCGCCCATCTCACTTAAGAGGCCAGGGGCCAGCGCTGTCCGAAGACACTTCCGGGTCACGTGGCCAGCGTGACATCGCTGCTCTGGCGAGCCAGAGCCGCACACGGAAACGCCGTTTACCTTCCCGCTGGTAAGCGGTCCCTATTTATCTACTTGCACCCGGAGGTGCTTTCGAACTGCTAGGTTGGCAGGCGCTGGGACCGAGCAGCGGGAGCGCACCCCGCCGCAGGGATTCGAACCGCCGACCTTTCGATCGGCAAGTCCTAGGCGCTGAGGCTTTAACCCACAGTGCCACCTGCGTCCCATCTCTCCATATATTGTGGCTGTTTGAGCGTGCTCAGTCTCTTCATGGGCCCCCATTTAAAGACTTTTCTGTACAGTCATACCTCGGGTTGAATGCACTTCGGGTTAAGCGCGTTCGGTTGTGCTCCGCGGCAACCTGGAAGTAACGGAGCGTGTTACTTCTAGGTTCTGCCCCTTACGCATGCGCAGATGCTCAAAATGACATCACATGCATGCGCAGAAGTGGCGATAAGCGACGCGCCCGTGCGCAGACGTGCCATTGCTAGTTACTTTGCTTCTGGATGCGAACGGGGCTCCGGAACGGATCCCGTTCGTATCCAGAGGTACCACGGTACTTCTGCAAACCTGGGGGTTCTCCTGAGCATCTCTCATTTCCCGTCGAACCCCCGTTTTGCTACTCAGTCACTTGAGGTGGCTCTTCGGAGGTGTGACAATGACACCCTGAATTTTCTAGGACTCTGCTCCTGACAGAGAGAGAGGGAGGTGATCGGGGGGGGGGGGGAGAGAGAGAGAGAGAGAAGTGAGCCTGAAAGACCCTCTGCGTTGGTGAGATATTCCGGTTTGTACAAGGAGGCCTTTGTGCTAAGCTTCAGATGAAGTGGTTTTATTTGCAGAGAAAGACACACACACACACACACACACACAGGGAGAGAGAGAAGAGAGAAGCCACCTGCTTATGTGGCTCACAATGCAGGAATCACACCAAACTGGATCTGCCCCAGCCAACAGCTTTCCATCCTCGCCGTTCCCTAGCAACCGCGGTTGCCAACCTTGCTTCTGCTGTGGGAGGTGATCGTTTATGCTCCTTGAGCCCCTGACCCGCTGTACAAGTGGAGACAGCGGCACTTCTGCATCGCAGCGGCCCCTCGAGGAGCGAGGCTGATCCCGCCGCGGCCCTCGCACGGCACTTAATCACCTCCGCGCTTGTGGGCGCAGCGTTTGACAGCTACCTACTTGGGCAGCTCCACCTGAACAGGAGCGCAATGGGCGACTCTTGACCTAACTACTGCTGCTAATTCTACAATTTGGGACAGGGGGAAAAGGGCTTTGGTTTGATCCACGGTTTGGAGCAAATCTCCACGGCCTGCACCTGGGAGATCATGCTAGGAGAGGGGCATCGATGGCTACTGGCATGGACTGGTTGGGTGCCAAGGAGTGGTGGGAGACAGCAGTTGGGGAACGGCTCAAGGGAACCACCAGGAGAAGAAGGCTCAGAGCCCAGGGAGGGGTGGTGGGATGACAACGAGTGGTCAGAGGGAGAAGACCGGGAGGAGGAGGAGGTGTCGGAAGCTGACGAGGCAACAGGGTTTGGTGAGCAGGAAGAGGCTGAGGCAGAGAGCAGTCCAGACTCGGGGTGGGAGAGGAGGGGGAACCAGGAGACAGAGATGAGGCAGGCCGCTGAAGAACCCAGGGGGTCTCCCCCTCCTGCTGTGACCAGTTCCCCTCCTCCTGGTCTCCCAGGACCAGAAGAGGTATGAAGAGGGTGGAGCAAAGAGACAAAATGAAGGAGTGCTGGGGAAGAAACCAGGAAAGGAGCCTGAGAGCGCTTTGGGAAAGTGGGGATCCACACACCCAAAGAGTTTCTGCCATTTCCAGGATTCAAGCACAGTGTGTGTCACGGTCCGGTCTATGGGTGATCAAAGTCCCGGCTGAGGACGTTGGGACCGGGAGCAAGATGGCAGGGTGGGAGTACGAACGAGAGTCCTGAAGCCAGGGGTCTGAGGTTCAGGAAGCAGGGATTCACGAAGTCAAGGGTCTGAGGGTTGAGAAGCAAGGAGTCAAGGTCTGGGGATCAGGAAGCAAGGAGCCAAACGCAGCAAGGCAGGAAACGTGTTGCTGTGGCAAAGAGCCGAAGGGAAATGCTGGCCTTATATCCCTTCCTGGCTCCTGCCACAAGGTGCAGCGAGTTACCAAACGGCCTCACCTGTGCCTTGCCTCTTCAGAACAAACTTAGGAAGGCCCCAGTCCTGCAAAGCCCTACTGGTCACAGGGCCCGGCTCCTGCATGCACTCCTGACAGTGTGTTGCCCCCAGTCCCCTCCACCAATGTATCCAAAGCCATTTCGAGAGTTGTCACAGCTGCTCCTGATTCAGATGTTATTATGGAGAAACAGACATCAGTGTGATAGCGACACCTTGCTCCAAAACTCCCAATGACTGATCCCAGTGGCTTCATTAAATACATGAAGATATATCGAGATCTATTTGGCAGATGTGGAGCCAGGAGGGAGTAGAATGTCATCTAGATGAAATCTGGCCATTCGACAGGATTGTTCCCACTCACAGAATCATAAAGATGTAGAGCTGGAAGGGTCCCCAATGGTCATCTCTGATAGATGGTCACCCAACCTCTGCTTAAAAACCTGTTTTAAGCACCACACTGTTGTCTCACGTTCAGCTTGTGTTCTACTAAGACTCCTAGATCTTTGTACTACTGGCAAGGCAGGTGTGCCCCACCTTAAATGTGTGCAGCTGTTTCTTCCAGCCTCAATTTATAACCTGGCATTGGTCCGTCTTACGGCCTCGGTTCTGTATGTCTTCACCCCCATCGTTCAGTCTGGACACTGAGGTCCAGCTCCGAGGGCCTTCTGGCAGCTCTCTCACTGCGAGAAGTGAGGTTACATGGAACCAGACAGAGGGCCTTCTTGGTGGTGGCACCCGCCCTGTGGAACGCCCTCCCATCAGATGTCGAGGAAATAAGCAACTCTCGTTCTTTTAAAAGACATCTGAAGGCAGCCCTGTTTAGGGAAGTTTTAAATGTTTAATGCTGTACAGTGGTACCTCGGGTTACAGATGCTTCAGGTTACAGACGCTTTGGGTTACAGACTCCGCTAAGCCGGAAATAGTAACTTTGCTTCAGGATGAGAACAGAAATTGCGTGGCGGCGCAGCCGCAGTGGGAGGCCCCATTACCTAAAGTGGTGCTTCAGGTTAAGAACAGTTTCAGGTTAAGAACGGACCTCCGGAACGAATTAAGTTCTTAATCCGAGGTACCACTGTATTGTTTTTAATATTTGATTGGGAGCCGCCCAGAGGGTGGCTGGGGAAACCCAGCCAGATGGGTGGGGAATAAATAATAAACAAACAAACAAACAAACAAATAATAAAAATTCTATTTTGTTAGTTTGGGCCTAGTTCTCCAATCTGTTAAGGTCATCTTGAATCCTTATTCTGTCTTCTGTGGCGTTTGCTATCCCTCCCAGGAATAGGCACAGTTGTGACGCCCGGGACTCTAGATGGGGTCAGACCAGCAAAGATATCTGTAAAAGCCTTGATAAAACATCAATAAATACTGGTGGGATTAACAGGAAAATTCACGTTGTCAAGGTCTGTCTGCCTTGGTCAAAATCCGCCACTCTAACCATTGCTCAATACTGCCTCTCCATAGTGACAAAGCGCTGAAACCTTTGAGAATTGCTTGTCTCCTTCTAAAGCAAACCCATCTCCTACTCACCCTGTTTTTCCTACATTGCTGCCTTCTCATCCTAAGTGCACAGCAACCCCCAGGCTAGAACAAGCTGTGATGGCCATTGATTTCAGTCTCACACTGCTCTGACCCAGGTAACAACAGTGATTAAGGGAGAGACACGGGATTTCTGACAGTGCGAGAAAGAAAAAGGGGAGCCTCTCCCTCAAAGCGCTTTATTGAACAACACTCCAATCTCATTTCACGGTCCCAGCGGAGAACAGAGAGCGCAAGGCTTGCCTTGGTCTCATTAGATGCCGCGCTTAGTTAAACTATGGAACTCACCTCCACCAACTTGGATGACTTTAAAAGACGATTAGACAAACTCAGTGAGGATCAGACTGTCAATAGCTGCTAGCCGGGATGGTTATCTTCTGCCTCTCAGTCTTGAGAGACAACACAGCATGGGTCGGCAAACCAAGGTCCGTGGACTGGATGCGGCCCAATCGCCTTCTAAATCCAGCCCGTGGATGGTCTGGGAATCAGCGTGTTTTTATATGAGTAGAATGTGCCCTTTTATTTAAAATGCATCTCTGGGTTGATTTGTGGGGCCTGCCTGATGTTTTTACAGGAGTAGAATGTGTGCTTTTATTTAAAATGCACCTCTGGGTTATTTGTGGGGCATAGGAATTTGTTCATTATATTTTTCAAAATATAGTCCGGCCCCCCCTCCAAGGTCTGAGGGACAGTGGACCGGCCCCCTGCTGAAAAAATTTGCTGACCCCTGCGATAGAGCATGGGTCGGCAAACCAAGGGCTGAGGGCCGGATCAGGCCCAATTGCATTCTAAATCTGGCCCACGGACGGTCTGGGAATCGCCACGTGGATTGCCAGTGTGTGGATCACAAGCGCCTGCGTTCTTTCGCTCTCTCTCACACGGCGGCGGCAGTGCCGCCTCCCTCCCTCCCTCCCTCCTCCTGGCTTCTCCCTGCCCTGCCTAGAGGAGGAAGGGGGCTGGGCTTTGCTGGTGCCAGCAGCAGCAGCATTCGAGCGGCCGCCATTTTAAGGAGCCCTTTCGCATGCCACTTTTCGTCCCGCCGCCGCTGCCAGGCCTTGCCACTCGCAAGACACAGGAGCCGCAGTCGGCTGAGTGCCCCTCTCGAGCAGCCGCCATTTAAAGCAGCCCACCTCCAGAGCCCTTTCATGCACAGTTTGTCGTCCCTCCCTGTGTCATAGCTGTCAACATCTCCCTTTTTTGAAGGGAAATTCCCTTATTCCGAATAGGATTCCTCGCAAGAAAAGGGAAAAGTTGACATCTATTCCCTGTGTGCAGCGTGCACAGAAATTCATTCATTTTTTCCCTTCAAAATATAGTTCGGCCCCCCACAAGATCTGAGGGACAGTGGACCGGCTCCCTGCTGAAAAAGTTTGAGGACCCCTGCAATAGAGGGGCTGAAGTCAAACTGTTGGACAGTTCCTGCTGTGGCTGTAGAGATTGATATGGGAGGGACAGGATTTGTTGCAGCTGGGGCAGATGAAGGTGTTTGTATGTGCTGCCGCAGATGCACCAGGGCGTTTATTCTCGCTGCTCTCCTCCCAGCGGTCACTCCTCCTCCGGTCCCTGCTATGGATACATGACTTGACTGTCTGTCTCAGGGCACTGTGGTCATCTGCAAAGGGATTCCCACATGGCTGGGTTGATGTTGCCAGCTTTCATGTCACCTCTGCAGACAACCTCATAGAGCACGTCCTTTGGGGATCCTGCCGTATTCCATTCTCTGCACATGACCAAGGCAGTGTAGATGTCGCTGAGACAGGAATGCGGACATGCTGAGCTAGAGACCGTAATGTTTCTGAAAACCAGTTTCTGGAAACCGCAGGAAAGCATAGGGTTCTTGTTGTTGTTGTTTTGTCATTTAGTCGTGTCCACCTCTTCGTGACCCCCTGGACCAGAGCACGCCAGGCCCTCCTGTCTTCCACTGCCTCCCGCAGTTTGGTCAAACTCATGCTGGTAGCTTCGAGAACACTGTCCCACCATCTCGTCCTCCGTCGTCCCCTTCTCCTCGCACCCTCCATCTTTCCCAGCATCAGGGTCTTTTCCAGGGAGTCTTCTCATGAGGTGGCCAAAGTCTTGGAGCCTCAGCTTCAGGATCTGTCCTTCCAGTGAGCACTCAGGGCTGATTTCCTTCAGAATGGAGAGGTTTGATCTTCTTGCAGTCCATGGGACTCTCAAGAGTCTCCTCCAGCACCAAAATTCAAAAGCATCAATTCTTTGGCGATCAGCCTTCTTTATGGTCCAGCTTTCACTTCCATACATTGTGTTCGACTAATAGCAACAGCAGCAACAACAACAACAACAATAATAAATTTATACCCAGCCACTCTGGGCGGCTCCCAACGGAACATTAAAAACACGATCAAACATTTAAAACTTCCCTAAACAGGGCTGCCTTCAGGTGTCTTCTAAAAGTCAGATAGTTGTTTATTTCCTTGACATCTGAAGGGAAGGCGTTCCACAGGGCGAGTGCCACCACCGAGAAGGCCCTCTGCCTGGTTCCCTGTAACTTGGCTTCTCGCAACGAGGGAACCGCCAGAAGGCCCTCGGCGCTGGACCTCAGTGTCCGGGCTGAACGATGGGGGTGGAGACGCTCCTTCAGTTCTACTGGACCGAGGCCGTTTAGGGCTTTCAAAGTCAGCACCAACACTTTGAATTGTGCTCGGAAACTTACCGGGAGCCAATGTAGGTCTTTCAAGACCGGTGTTCTGTGATCTCGGTGGCCGTTCCCAGTCACCATTAGTTGTAGTTTCTGGGTTGGGTGGCCATCTGTTACGAATGCTTTAGAGATTCCCGCATAGCAGGGGGTTGGACTAGATGAAGCCTGGGGTCTCTTCCACCTCCACAGTTCTATGATTCTATGAGATAAACCAAGTTTCCAGTCCTCATGTGCCCAGGGACATCTACCAGCAAAATGGAGCGACGCAAACACAGAGAGCCTTTCACCTGATGCCTCCAGGTCCTCTTGCTTCCGTAGAGCTGTTGGCCGGAGCTGGAAGCGTTAAAAGCTGAGGGGCAGCCAGGTTGAACTGACAGCAGGCAGAAGGAGCTGGCCATGGCTGTGCCAAGGCATCAAAGCTGAGGTGGATGAGCCTGGCATTGCCTGAGCTATCCAAGGGCACCGTTGGCAGCTCGTGGGTTCAATGGAGCCTAACACATGTGGACAGATTAGCGTGTCTCTGACAGACTCCATCAGGCACATTCTGTTGCGGGGATCAGACGGGGACTCCTTTCCAAACGGCAGCGCCAAGTCCATGCACCTCGCAGCTTAACTCCAGAGCTGCCGGGAAGGGAGGAAGGCTGGTCCTCTCCATTAGGCCTCCCCCCACCCCCAAGAGAGCTCTGGAGACAGCTGGAGAGCCCAGAGAGGCAGTGCTGTATAGTGGTTAGAGCAGGGGTCGGCAAGGTTTACCTCACCTGGGGCTTTTCACTCCAGCGGAGATCCCTCTGTGGGCTGGATCGCACACATGATTTCCAACGTCTGTGTACACGTGATTTCCAGCATCGGCGCATGCGCAGACGCAATTTTCGGCGCCGCGGAAGCGAGTCCCCACGCCACACTACGCTGGTTCAGCACAGTGCGCAGGGACTTGCCGAGCAGCCTGCTTAGTTCAGGGGCCGGTTAAATGACCCCAGTGGGCCGCTTGTGGCCCATGGGCCTTAGGTTGCCGACCTCTGGGTTAGAGTGTTGGACTAGGACCAGAGAGACCAGGGTTCGAATCGTCAGTCAGCTATGAAGCTTACTTGGGGGGCCGGCCAATCTCTTTCTCAGCCTAGCCTACCTCGCTGTGTTGTTGTGGGGACTGTATGAAGAGGGGGAGAAGAACCATGTACATCGCCTTGAACTCCTTTTGAGAAAAAGGTGGAAGCGAATGCGATAGATAAATAAATTACAACAACACCGGGGGGCTTTATCTTTAGGTAAATAGCCTAATGCCCAAAGGGGAAAGCTGCGGTGGCAGACAGAGGCCACAACTGCATCATACATTTACAGCATGATAATACCACTCTGGGACGCGGGTGGCGCTGTGGGTTAAACCACAGAGCCTAGGACTTGCCAATCAGAAGGTTGGTGGTTCGAATCCCCACAACAGGGTGAGCTCCCATTGCTCAGTCCCAGCTCCTGCCAACCTAGCAGTTCGAAAGCACGTCAAAGTGCAAGTAGATAAATAGGTACCCCTCCGGCGGGAAGGTCAACGGCATTTCCGTGCGCTGCTCTGGTTTGCCAGAAGCGGGTTAGTCATGCTGGCCCCATGACCCGGAAACTGTACGCCGGCTCCCTCGGCCAGTAAAGCGAGATGAGCGCTGCAACCCCAGAGTCGGCCACAACTGGACCTAATGGTTAGGGGTCTCTTTACCCTTTACCTTTAATACCACTTTAAACAGTCATGGCTTCCCCAAAGGATTATGGGAGCTGTAGTTTGGTAAGGGTGATGAGCGTTGTTAAGGTTGGAGCCATGACTGTATCCCAGTGCTTTAATTCTGAGATTCTCAAACAAGGGTCCCCTGGCTGTTGTTGGACTGCAACTCCCATCATGCCTGACCACTGGTGCTGCTAGCTAGGGATGATGGGAGTTGTAGTCCCACAACAGCTGGGGGACCCAAAGTTGAGAAACACTTAAATCAGCCTTTCTCAACCTGTGGGTCCCCAGATGTTGTTGAACTACAACTCCCATCACCCCTAGCTAGCAAGGCCAGAGCTCAGGGACGATGGGAGTTGTAGTCCAACAACATCGGGGGACCACAGGCTGAGAACCGCTGTACTAAATATATTGTGCGGATGTGGCCTCAAGCTTTTCACTATTCAAGTTCCAAGCTATCCACACTGGCATGCAGTCTCTTGGAGAAACGTCTTGTGAAAACTCACCAGCAGCATAGGCATTTTTGCATGCAGATCTTTGCAAAGCAACTGGTTGAAACGAATGGGGCTGGCTTAGACCCCACCTGTACTGTGTATTGAAAGCAGGCGGCCTCCAGGTGTCCCCTTTTGCTGCTTGAGGTGAATTTGGAAGTGCCGCCTTGCCACTGCCAACAGTGGAGAAACAGTGCCTGCGTTGCTGCCAATTTCTGAGATCTGGCGAGATTTCTGGCAGCAGAGGCTGCAGGGCGGATTGGGGCCCTGGGGGAGCTGCCTCCGGGGCTTTTGCCGCCTGAGGCAACTGCTTGACCCCACCGCATGTTTAGGCATTAAGTTACCTGTTCACGCAAGTGAAACACTTGAGCATTTATGATGTTTTTGGCTTATTTTTGGTTGCACATAAGATTGTATTTGGTGAGTTACTAACAGCATAACATGTACTGTTTAGCAATGTATTTGGGCCGACCCAAAGAAGGGAGACGAAACAGAGATTTTACCCGGAATACTCATTGTTCAGAGTCCTCCGCGTACACAAGATTTAACACAGAGAATTTGCACTCTGGTTCTCGGTACATTTACAGTTGAACTCTTGAACCCAGTGATGTTGAATAGTATAATCTGCAAGGTTGTACATATCTCTTCAAGATTGATCCAAATCTCTCTCTCTCTCTCTCTCTCTGCATACAGTGGTACCTTGGTTTGCAAACAGTCTGCTTTGCATATGCTTTGGATTACAGTGGTACCTCGGGTTACAGACGCTTCAGGTTACATACGCTTCAGGTTACAGACTCCGCTAACCCAGAAATAGTGCTTCAGGTTAAGAACTTTTCTTCAGGATGAGAACAGAAATCATGCTCCGGTGGCGCGGCGGCAGCGGGAGGCCCCATTAGCTAAAGTGGTGCTTCAAATTAAGAACAGTTTCAGGTTAAGAACGGACCTCTGGAACGAATTAAGTTCTTAACCCGAGGTACCACTGTACAAAGATGTCAAACCCGGAAGTGCATGTCCTGGTTTGCAATTTTTTTTTTGGATTACAACCCATTTTTGCTGGATTACGAACAAAATTTTTTTGGAGGCCCCATTGGCGAAAGCGCACCTTGGGTTGCAACCTGTTTGGGTTTACAAACAGACCTCCTGAACAGATTGTAAACCAAGGTACCACTGTATCTATATATGTATATATAGATGTATATGTGTGTATGTGTACGTATAATATATGTCTGTGTGTATTTCTTTTGCTTGATTTTGATAGTGTTGCATTGAGATATTTAGTGTGCAATATGCACTCTTTATTTTGTATCCAGAAGAAGAAGAAGAAGAGGAGTTTGGATTTGATATCCTGCTTTATCACTACCCGAAGGAGTCTCAAAGCAGCTAACATTCTCCTTTCCCTTCCTCCCCCACAACAAACACTCTGTGAGGTGAGTGGGGCTGAGAGACTTCAGAGAAGTGTGACTAGCCCAAGGTCACCCAGCAGCTGCAGGTGGAGGAGCGGGGAAGCGAACCCAGTTCACCAGATTATGAGACTACCGCTCTTAACCACTACACCACACTGGCTCTCACCACAAGACACCAGAGTTGTGCTTGGTGAGCTTCTACTCTTTGTGTTCCTTCATCTTTTGATGCTGCAGTGGTTTCCAATAACTGGTTTTCAGTAGCATTGCCGCCTCTGGCAGAGCGTAGCTTTTGTGGCTAGTGGCTGTCAAACAGCCTTGGTCCAATCCACTCTTAAAAACAAGCCCCTCTTGAAGTCACAGTTGTGGCTTCTGCCCCCCCCCCCAACAGAACTGTTCCTGGCAACTGTAGTTTGGTGCGGGTGCAAGGAATTTTTAAGAGACCCCCGTTCTTCTCCGATAGTTCCTGGACTGTGTGGTCTTGCTTTGTGTAATGGTTATAAGGGGTTGCTCGTGTGTAAGTTGCCGCCACTCCTGGCTAGGTAGCCTGGTTAAACCTGTTCTGGCTGGACAGCCCTTCACTTCGTGGCTGTTCAGTCGCTAGCAGAATCCGCCAGTGGGTGTTTCTTGAACTTCTTCCAGCAAAGAAGTTCTTTGACGCCAAGTCTACGCCTAATTTCCCTGCGCGGAAGTCTTCTGCGCAGAGAGGGTGTGGGCAGTGGAGGACCCGTGCTCTCCCCACTGGTCTCCAGCGAAGAGTCCTGGAGCCCCCTCGCTGATTCTCCTATCTGCCCCCCTTTATCCCTGGTGTTATGCTGATCTCCTTCCCCAGCCGATGAGCTCCCTCTCTCCCTGCTGGGCCCTTCTCCTGCATCGCTTTGGAGCCTTGCCTCCACCTCTGGCTCCGATGTCAGTTCCCTGACACTTTGCTATGATGCTTCCCCTCCCTGCTCTTTTTCAGCAAAATGACGCGATGGTGGGGAGGCAGTTCCAGACCCCCCCTCCCACTAAAAGCCGGAAGCCACTCAGTGGGATTACTCATGGGCGCTTTCACCTCCTTGGCCAATCCGGCACTAATTGCGCCATTTAAAAACGCTGCCATCACCTGAGCCGTGAGTCAGTCTGCTGATGGTTCTTCAGCTAAGCAGCCTGTATTTATGGGTGTCACTCAATCGCAAGCTCTCCCCCCCCCCCACAAACACTAATGCTCGGCTGCCCCATCCCCCAGCAATCCTCGTTTTCTCTTTCAGGGAAGCCAAACAGCAAGGAAAGAGGGGGTTAGGATGAAGGGGGGGGGATAAAGAAAGAGCATAATAAAACCCTAATGTCCAATGGGCCGTGTCAGTAACATCTCCGTAAGTGGAAGAGACAAAATGGGGTCATTCTGCCACCGTCTCCGGTCTAACGGTTAGATCACGGTTCCCGTGCTGCAACCTGACATTTGTATTTCAAACTTTCTTCCTCCCTCACTGCCCTCGTCCCTATGCTCCCTTACATTTTGATTCCAACCACTCTCCCTTACTGCCCCATGCACATTCCCTTTCAGCCCCCGCTCTTCATCCCAATCCCTCTGCAAAAAAAAACACCTTGTGGATGTGAAGAACTTGGTTTGGTCCTGCCTTCCTCAATTTAGGGAGCTCCAGGTGTCGCCAGACTACAAGGCCTCTCATCCCTGATCGCTGGCCTCTGAAGGGGCATCGCTGCTCTGCTGTAACCAAACCTAAGCACATGTAATTATTAATAGTATTTACCGTATTTTTTGCTCTATAAGACTCACTTTTTCCCTCCTAAAAAATAAGGGGAAATGTGTGTGCGTCTTATGGAGCGAATGCGGGCTGCGCAGCTATCCCAGAAGCCAGAACAGCAAGAGGGATCGCTGTTTTCGCTCCGCAGCGATCCCTCCTGCTATTCTGGCTTCTGGGATTCAGAATATTTTTTTTCTTGTTTTCTTCCTCCAAAAACTAGGTGCGTCTTATGGTCTGGTGCGTCTTATAGAGCGAAAAATATGGTATTAGATTTGTGTACTGCCCCTCACCTGTGGATCCCAGGGTGGTCCACAACATAAACCACCATATACAGTGGTACTTCGGGTTAAGAACTTAATTCGTTCTGGAGGTCCGTTCTTAACCTGAAACTGTTCTTAACCTGAGGTATCACTTTAGCTAATGGGGCCTCCTGCTGCCGCTGCAATGCGATTTCTGTTCTCATCCTGAAGCAAAGTTCTTAACCCGAGGTAGTATTTCTGGGTTAGTGGAGTCTGTAACCTGAAGCGTATGTAACCTGAAGCGTCTGTAACCCGAGGTACCACTGTATGTATGTTAGTACTGTATGCCAGTTAATGCAGAGAACGGCGAGATGGGCTGCCTGGTTTCACTCGGCGTCAGGGCAGTTTCCCATTGTTGTAAACAAAATCTTCCCTTATTCCCTTATGGGGGACACAAGAGCCCTTATAGAGTCCTTTGTAGGTTCTCCATCAGTAAGAGAAAATAACAGAGGCCAACCAGAGAATACTGAGAAGCAAAGCAGCTAGTAAGTCTGATCTTTTTAAAACTTGCAACAGGGTTCTCCCCTCACACGCAGGAGAGAGGAGGACCACGAACCATGTGTACTTGCCCTTATATAGCCATTTTGAAATTCCCTGCCCTGGAGCTCAAGACCACCCCTCCATACATCATACATACATCAAAGAAGGGGTGTAGCCCAAGACCACCCCCTACAAACACCATATCTACATCACAGAAAAGGTGGTCTACAACAGAAATTTGAGTGTGTTGTTGTTTTTCCTGTCTGCCAGGTTATCTGATAATGCCTTTGTGGGAATGTTCTGAGGTGCAGGAGAGGATATATTGTGAGATTATATCCTAATCCAATTTGTGCTAACAAGTTCCCAAAATATCAGCAGAGTTTAAGACATTCCCCTTTAGGTTCGCAACAGTAACGAACGTCTGCACAGGTTCGCTAGAACCTCTATAATTACTACTCTGGTAATTTCCCCTTTGTTCCCTCTTAAAATACAAGACACGACACAGTCTTTATAAAAGTATAAAAGAGTTTACTCACGTTCTGTTCATAACATGATCCCAGAAGGCAGACAGACTTTAAAAAGTTACATACATTCAGAATCTATCTTATAGCAAGATAGTCCTTATCTCCTCTCTTGGCTGGGAGCCAAGAGGGCATGTTGCTCCTTCAGAAGATGAAGATGAGAGGCAAGAGATGGCAAGAGAATGGCTGCCTGCCCTGTGCTTTTATCATTACCTGCACAGGTGAGGCCACACCCACCTCTGGTCACATGCGGAGGAAGTCCGTCCCCAGCAAGTTTACCTGCTTGCTGAACAGACATCCCTCCCCATGTTCTAGGAATGTTGTCATTGACTGCTCCTGTGTTTACATCCCTCAGCCTTATCATCTGATTGCCTTTTCTGGTAGTCTGACCATTCATCTGAGATGGTAATTACTTAATTCCTGAGACAATGGGAAGGTTTTTTCATTTCCTCTCTCCTTGCAGAGAAACATTTGGTCGGTTTGGGAGTTTAAATGGTTTCAGGACTGTTTTCCTGTGCTGTGTTTGCTTGGTACGTTTATGAACATTTCTTATATATCTAAGCAGTGGCGTAGCGTGGGTTGTCAGCACCCGGGGCAAGGCAAGTAATTTGCGCCCCCTAACCCAGGGCAAGGCAAGTAATTTGTGCCCCTAACCCCTAACCTGCCGCCGCGGCCAGCTTCTTCTTGCTGCTGCCTGGGCTGGTCGGGTGTGGTTCTCTCCCGCGCTCAGCGCTGTGCTGGGCGGCCGCTGCACTGTCCCTCCCCCAGATAGTCCCTCCCTCGCTCTCTCTCCGCTCCGCACCGCAACGCACGCCTGGCAGCCTCCCCCTCCACAGTGGGCGGCGACCCGGCAGCTCGGATCAGATTCGCACAGCCAGCACTGCAGTGAGAGAGAGTGAGTGAGCCAGGTGGGGGCAGAGAGCTGCGAGTGCGAGCGCCCCCCCAATATGTTGCGCCCGGTGCGGCTGGCCCCCCCTGCACCCCCACGCTACGCCACTGTATCTAAGTCCTTAAAATTCTTATAACACCATGCTGCCATTTAAATCACCCATTTGTTCAGAATCATGAGGTCTAGAAGCTTCACTTATTATAAGGACAGAGAACTGTAGCTCAGTGATGGAACCTTTACATGAAGCTTCCTGGGAAATAAAACTTTGCTCTAGCTGCTGACCCCCAACTTGGCAACGAAGCCCCCCCACCCCGCTTGCCAAGGCAGCCCCTCACTCCTCCTGCCAGAATTTCTCCAACCTGCCATCTCAAGCCCTCAGAGATGAAAAGGGTCACTCCAAAGGGCAGGCTCTCTGCTCAATATCCCCGGCTTGCAAAAGAAATAATACTAATATCTGAAAAAAAGAGGCCTTGCAGACTCCCCCACTGAGGAATGGAGAAGGTTTAGGGGCTTAGGAGCTCACCTTTGTAGAAAACTTTCTCAAGTTTTCTCCCTCAAAGCTGCCGGATCATCCGCAGCATCATTAGCCCTCGGGAACCGAGGAGCGGGTGTGAATGTTCAAGAAAGCAAGCGCTCGCAGGTCAACGCAGAGCACATCTCTGGTGGAGGCAGGATCACGGCAAAGCAAAGCGGCTCCTCTGATCCAAGGCCCAACGGCAGGGATGGTTTTATCTCTTTCCAAATCTGCATTCAAGAGGGGGAGGGGTGGGCAGAGGGGTCTCGCCCACCTGCCCGCCCGCCCGCCCGCCTAGAAGAGCTTCCACACTGGTGGCAACTTTCAAAACATAAACCAAAAGGAGGTGCAACATGGCTACATTGGTCTGCTAACTGGGATGGCACCCAGAGCCGTCTTTCCCATAGGGCTTAGTGGTGCGTCGTGCCAGGGTGCCGGCCTCTCAGGGGCGCCCCAGTGAGCGGGGGAGCTGCGCGGCTCTGCTGGCGGCCTCCCCTTTCCCTGAACGCCCGCCAGTTGCAGGTGGTAGTTCAGCTTGCTTCCCAAGCCTCCTTGGGAGGAGAGCTATCCCTGCAGACGCTTAGAATGGAAGCTGCGCCCCACCAACTATTTGGGCTGGTGGGCATGCATCTTGCCTCCCAAACCTCTGGGGGATCGCTCTCCTCCCAAGGAGGCTTGGGAGGGGTGCAAAGGCATGGGGGAGAGTTTCCCCCCCATGGCTGGCAGTGCACAGCTTCGCTCCCCCCTCTATCCATGGTAATTTGCCAGAGTGGTGCATGCTCTGGTTATCTCCCGCTTGGACTACTGCAATGCACCGGTCTTGAAAGACCTACATTGGCTCCCAGTACGTTTCTGAGCACAATTCAAAGTGTTGGTGCTGACCTTTAAAGCCCTAAACGGCCTCAAAGGCCCAGTATACCTGAAGGAGCGTCTCCACCCCCATCATTCTGCCCGGACGCTGAGGTCCAGCGCCGAGGGCCTTCTGGCGGTTCCCTCATTGCGAGAAGCAAAGCTATAGGGAACCAGGCAGAGGGCCTTCTTGGTAGTGGCGCCCGCCCTGTGGAACGCCCTTCCAGCAGATGTCAAAGCAATAAACAACTACCTGACATTCAGAAGACATCTTAAGGCAGCCCTGTTCAGGGAAGTTTTTAACGTGTGATATTTTACTGTATTTTTGCTTTCTATGGAAGCCGCCCAGAGTGGCTGGGGAGGCCCAGCCAGATGGGCGGGGTATAAATAATAAATTATTATTATTATTATTATTATTATTATTATTATTATTATTATTTGGGGGTGCTGGGTGGATATTTGCACCCTGGTACAGCATCTGCTGGGACGCAGGTGGCGCTGTGGGTTAAAGCCTCAGCGCCTAGGGCTTGCCGATCGAAAGGTCGGCGGTTCGAATCCCTGCGGCGGGGTGCGCTCCCGCTGCTCGGTCCCAGCGCCTGCCAACCTAGCAGTTCGAAAGCACCTCCGGGTGCAAGTAGATAAATAGGGACCGCTTACCAGCGGGAAGGTAAACAGCGTTTCCGTGTGCGGCTCTGGCTCGCCAGAGCAGCGATGTCACGCTGGCCACGTGACCCGGAAGTGTCTCCGCACAGCGCTGGCCCCTGGCCTCTTAAGTGAGATGGGCGCACAACCCCAGAGTCTGTCAAGACTGGCCCGTACGGGCAGGGGTACCTTTACCTTTACCTTTACAGCATCTGCTAAAGACATCCCTGATGGCACCATCACAGCTCAAGGAAACATTTCCAATGGGGCTGGGGGCGCAAGTCAGCGGGTGTTGGGTGGGTGTCTTCAGGAGGGGGAATGGCTGAGAAAGAGTCCAAAAGGGATGACTAAGAGGGCTATATTGAACCCTTGGGTCTGACGTTCCTCGCATAGCTGTCAACTTACAGATTTGAAAATAAGGGGCCAGCAGTCTCGAAAATAAGGGATCAACAGCCAAAATAAGGGATTTCCCAAGCACAGGTATGTTCAGCTTCTGAGCCCCTCCGAGCCAAAGGCAGAAAGCCCAGCCAGCAGCCAAACGAAGCCTCAAGCGGTGGTTCCCACAGCGCAGCAACCCGGCAAAGGGGATGCAGCAAGGAAAACCACCGTCACCTCTCTGCTGGGAAGCGCTGAGCAAAGGCGAGTCCCCAGGCAACGCAGCTGATTTGATCGGCACAAGGCATGCAAGCTCCACCCCCCAGTCGTTCTTAGACTCCTTATTGGGTGAGCAACGCAGCCAAGCAACACAGCTGGAGCCTCCCTCCTCCCTGGCCGGCAGGGAGGGAGGGAGAGGAGCTGCTTCCTTTGAAACCCGGGAAATTTAAGGGACATCATCAATAAGGGACAGCAGCGGGACACAGCGCTGGGATAAGGGACTTTCCCGCCAAATAAGGGACGGTTGACAGCTATGGCTCTAACCCGGGGACCTGGGACTAAAAGTCTCATGCAGGCAGCATGATTTATTTATTTTTAATATGCATTTATATTCCACCTTCCTTTTTCCAAGGAGAGCTGAAGGTGCTGTTTCTCCTCCTCCTCCTCCTCCTCCTCCTCCTCCAGGTTCTCCTCAACCACAGCCCTGCCAAGTAGGCTATCGCCTGAGAGGCAGTGACTTCGCTTCCAACCTGATGAGCTTCATGGCTCATCAGTGGGAATTTGAGTCCAGGTCTCTCCGCCCCCCCCCCCCCAGAATCCTCTAACCACTATACCACGCTGCCTGTGAAAATCATCATCATCATTTTGATTTGAGTTTCTACTGAATTTGAGTTTTTATTGAGTTTCTACTGAAACGAGGCTGCATTTTAATGTTGTATTTTAATCTTGTTTTTAAGTTGTATTTTAATCAATTGTTTTTATACCTGGTGTTTAGCTGCCCTGAGCCCGGTCTTGGCTGGGGAGGGCGGGGTATAAATAAAATTATTATTATATGTTTCCCAAAACTGGCATTGTGCTTCCTTCGCCTTCCTCCATACATTCCTTGTTTCGCTGACGCACTAGAAAACACCCACTTTCTTGGAAGCCTGAATGCGGAGGTTGCCTCGTTGTTACTGCTGACCAGGGAGGGCCCATAAATTCCCTGACAGGGCTTTTATTTAGTGGAGTGAGCAAGCTGTTGAAAGCCGGCCGGCTCTGGCGGTTTCTCCTAACTGCTGAGAGCTGTCTCTTTCTTCTTCTGTCTTGTGGGGACAGCTGGAAAGAAGGGGGACGGACCACATCTTAGGGGAGGCAGGGTGGGAAATAATTTCCTTTGACTCTCTGTTTCCCCCTCTCTGAGGCGTAGTTATGTGATGATAATTTTAAGGTCTTAAGGTAAAGGTAAAGGTACCCCTGCCCGTACGGGCCAGTCTTGACAGACTCTGGGGTTGTGCGCCCATCTCACTTAAGAGGCCAGGGGCCAGCGCTGTCCAGAGACACTTCCGGGTCACGTGGCCAGCGTGACATCGCTGCTCTGGCCAGAGCCAGAGCCAGAGCCAGAGCCGCACACGGAAACGCCGTTTACCTTCCCGCTGGTAAGCGGTCCCTATTTATCTACTTGCACCCGGAGGTGCTTTCGAACTGCTAGGTTGGCAGGCGCTGGGACCGAGCAGCGGGAGCGCACCCCGCCGCAGGGATTCGAACCGCCGACCTTTCGATCGGCAAGTCCTAGGCGCTGAGGCTTTAACCCACAGCGCCACCTGCGTCCCTTGATCTAGAGGATGGGAATTTCAAAAGTCTTTATAAGCCCTTGCACAGCATTTTTCTGGGTCCTCCTCTCCTGCGTGTGAGGGGAGCACCATGTTGCAACAGCTTTAATAAAGATCAGGCTTACTAGCTGCTTTGCTTCTCAATATTCTCTGGTTGGCCTCTGTTATTTTCTCCTACCAATAGGGAACCTATGTAAGGACTCTATATGGGCTCTTGGATACCCCATAAGGGGAAAAAAGGGCAGATTTTTGTTTACAACAGTTACCTTCTTCTTTCCAAGGAGTTTGCCAGCTTTTCTGCTTCTCGGTGCGATTTGTGCCGTAAATCAGAGATGGGAGTTCTCTGGCCTTCAGCATGGCAACAGATTTCATTCCCCTTCATCCCTGACCATTGGCTGCACTGACTGCTGGGAGCTGGAGGCAGACAACATCTGGAGAACTGCAGATGTTCCCCCATCCCTGCCGTAAATTAATGTTCTCCCTGTAAAGAGGATGGCGAATTCGTGCCACTTTAAAAAAATAATAATTTAAACCTCCATCACAAATTGCTCATAACCCACCTGCTCTCAGCAGCCAGAATGGCCAGACACTGGAGAGATTGGACCATTGGTATCAAATACAGTCATACCTCATGTTAAGTTTGCTTCAGGTTGAGCGTTTTCAGGTTGTGTCCCACGGCGACCCGGAAGTACCGGAAAGGGTTACTTCCGGGTTTCGCCACTTGCGCATGCGCAGATGCACAAAATGATGTCATGCGCATGCGCAGAAGTGGCAAATCGTGACCCGCACGTGCGCAGACACGGGTTGCGTTCTGCACATGTTGCGAACGGGCCTCAGGAATGGATCCCTTTCACAACCAGAGGTACCACTGTAGTATAGGAAACAGCCTTATTAGAAAAAAAACTAACCAACAAACTGAAACTGACACGGGGACAAATAGAAGAAGATGCCTTCACACCGGTACAGTGGCGTAGCATGGGTTGTCAGCACCCGGGGCAAGGCAAGTAATTTGCGCCCCCTAACCCGTGGATTTGCGCCCCTTAACCCTAACCCCCAGATGTTGCGCCCGGTGCGGCCGGCCCCCCCTGCACCCCCCACACTACGCCACTGCACCGGTATGGTTCCCCTTTATCATGTACACAGCCCAACTAAACAACAACAAGAACCCACCAACAGCATACGAATCAATCTGGCTAACCTGATCCAAACACCCCCACACCCCCCCCCCCACACACATGAAAACAAATTTCACTACAGCCAAACAACCACACTCTAGGCCACCACCAACATCTCTCGCCACCAAAGGAATACAAGCGAATAGTAAAAAGAACCCACACAAGTGACACTGACACAAAACCCCACACATGCACTCAGTAGAATATTGCCACCTGACCCCACCCCACTCACCTTTCCGCCTCCACCTCTTTCCCCCTTTTCTTCCTAATGTAACACTAATGTCTCACAACAAATGAATCTGTAGGAAACGCAATTTACTTTTGTAAACTAAGAAATCTTGTGTGTGTGTGTGTGTGTGTGTATAATTAAATCCCACATCAATAACAAATGAGCAACAGAGGGAGACTGATCTCACAAGACTTGAAGCAGCACAACTCAGACAACTTTGACCTCTGCATAGGAAAATAGGAAAGACCTTTTGCATTGAAAGTTCTGCTCTTCCCCTAATGATCACAAGGCACAAGAAACTGGCAAGATCCTAGTCCTTGTTTATTATTATTATATTATTATTACTATTATTATTATTGGGATGCATGTGGCACTGTGGTCCAAACCACTGAGCCTCGATCAGAAGGTCAGAGGTTGGAATCCCCATGACGGGGTGAGCTCCCGTTGCTCTGTCCCAGCTCCTGCCAACCTAGCAGTTCAAAAGCACACCAGTGCAAGTAGATAAATAGTTACCAGTCCAGCAGGAAGGTAAACGGCATTTCCGTGCGCTCTGATTTCCGTCACGGTGTCCCGTTGCTCCAGAAGCGGTTTAGTCCTGCTGGCCACATGACCTGGAAAGCTGTCTGCGGGCAAACGGCGGGTCCCTCGGCCTGAAAGTGAGATGAGCGGCACACCCCATAGTCGCCTTTGACTGGACTTATTTTTTTTTTTTATAAATATTTATTGAGTTTTTTTTTTAAAATACAAAATGCAGAAATAATAAACAATATAACACGAATCATAACACATTTTCCAGAACTTCTTTGGACTCCCTCACGTCTCCCACTCCCACTTACATCGTTATAAATTTTTCCCAGCAATTTATCATCTTGTTTATATTCTTAAATTTTGTTCAGTTGATTTAATCTATTCTCCACAAATTTTATATTTCCCTCAATCTCACTTATCGTCAATTTCAAATCTAATTCAGTGGTAGGCAATTATTTATGATCTAGCATCCTTCTTAGCCTTCAACCAAATTACAATACTTTTGTAGATAAATCTTGAATTTCTTCCAGTCTTCTTCAACCCTCTCTTCTCCCAGGTCTCGAATTCTGCCAGTCATCTCGGCCAGTTGCATATAGTCCATCAGCTGCATCTGCCACTCTTCCAGTGTGGGTAGATCTTGAGTTTTCCAACTCTTGGCAATGAGTATCCTTGCTGCCGTTGTTGCATACATAAAAAATGTTCGGTCCTTCTTTAACACCTTCTGGCCGACAATGCCCAGAAGGAAGGCCTCTGGTTTCTTAGTGAAGGTATACTTAAATACCTTTTTCAACTCATTATAAATCATTTCCCAGAAGGCCTTCACTCTAGGGCAAGTCCACCAGAGGTGAAAGAATGTTCCTTCATGTTCTTTACATTTCCAACATTTATTATCAGACAAATGGTATATTTTGGCAAGTTTAACTGGGGTCATGTACCATCTATATATCATTTTCATTACATTTTCCTTCAAAGCATTACATGCAGTGAAGTTCAGCCCGGTGGTCCACAACCTTTCCCAGTCCTCAAACATAATATTATGCCCAATATCCTGAGCCCACTTTATCATAACCGATTTAACCATTTCGTCTTGTGTATTCCATTTCAGCAGCAAGTTATACATTCTTGATAATACCTTAGTTTTTGGTTCTAACAATTCTGTTTCCAACTTCGATTTCTCCACCTGGAACCCTACCTTTTTGTCATTTTTAAAAACTTCTTTAATCTGAGCGTAATGTAACCAGTCTCGCACTTTATCCTTCATTTTCTCCAAACTCTGCAATTTCCAATTGTCTCCGTCTTTTTCTAATATTTCCCAATATTTTGGCCAGTTGGCCTCCATATTGGGTCTTTTTCGGGCCTTAGCTTCCAGAGGTGAAAGCCACCTCGGAGTTTTATTTTCCAATAAGTCTTTGTATTTTGTCCAGACTTTAAAAACTGCTTTCCTGACAATATGGTTCTTAAAGACCTTATTAATCTTAACCTTATCGTACCATAGATATGCATGCCAACCAAAGGCATTGTTAAACCCTTCCAAATCCAATACGTCAGTGTCTTCGAGAAGTAGCCAGTCTTTTAGCCAGCAAAAGGCTGCGGCTTCATAATACAACTTTAGGTCTTTGACTGGACTTAACCGTCCAGGGGTCCTTTACCTTTTTATTATTAAAATTTTCTGATGCAAAAGTTGCCTCCAAAATCCGTTAAGTATACTGGCAGTCCTAACACATGGCCTGATCCTGGAGGCAGTCTGTCAAGTCATGCATCCACAGCAATGACCAGAGGAAGGAACAAGAGAGAAGGAACATTGCAGCAGCACAACTGGCCACCTTCATCTGCCCCAGCTGCAACAAAACATGTCTCTCCCATATCATTCTCTACAGCCAAAGCAGGCGCTGCAACCTTCCAACGATGACTTCACCCCAAAGGCACAACCCTCCATTGTCTCCCAAGCCAGACAGAAGCCAGCAACAGAATCCACTACTTTGTTGTTTAGTCGTGTCTGCCTCTTTGTTACCCCCTGGACCAGAGCACGCCAGGCACTCCTGTCTTCCACTGCCTCCCACAGTTTGGCCAAACTCATGCTGGTAGCTTTGAGAACACTGTCCCATCATCTCGTCCTCTGCCGTCCCCTTCTCCTTGTGCCCTTCATCTTTCCCAACATCAGGGTCTTTTCCAGGGGGTCTTCTCTTTTCATGAGGTGGCCAAAGTCTTGGAGCCTCAGCTTCAGGATCTGCCCTTCCAGTGAGCACTCAGGGCTGATTTCCTTCAGAATGGAGAGGTTTGATCTTCTTGCAGTCCATGGGACTCTCAAGAGTCTCCTCCAGCACCAGAATTCAAAAGCATACACTCTTCGGCGATCAGCCTTCTTTATGGTCCAGCTCTCACTTCCATACATGACTACTGGGGAAACCATAGCTTTAACTGTACGGACCTTTGTTGGCAAGGTGATGTCTCTGCTTTTTAAGATGCTGTCCAGGTTTGTCATTGCTTTTCTCCCAAGAAGCAGGCGTCTTTTAATTTCGTGGCTGCTGTCACCATCTGCAGTGATCATGGAGCGCAAGAAAGTAAAATCTCTCACTGCCTCCATTTCTTCCCCTTCTATTTGCCAGGAGGTGATGGGACCAGTGTCCATGACCTTCTTTTTTTTGATGTTGAGCTTCAGACTATATTTTGCACTCTCCTCTTTCACCCTCATTTAAAGGTTCTTTAATTCCTCCTCACTTTCAATCCACTGCTTACCCCTATACTATCCTCAGGTTCCCATTTCATTGCTGATAACTTGCTTAGCACCCTACTTTCCTTTAGCTTTGGGGTTTCCTTTCCCAGGCATGTCTTCTTCGTTCTCAGCATGACTGACATAACTGGGGCCATGTGAGTTTTTCCGTTGTTGTAAAACCCAGCCGTTGTTGTAAAACCCAACTCTTTTCTTCTCCCACAGAGAAACTCAACGGCAACTACCTGCCGCCTTTGGTTCCCCCAGAAGTTGGAGTGTTCAAGAACATCCCGTGCCATCAAGCCGACGTTTTGGTCCAGGCATCAGCCTCCTGACTTATTTTGCTGCGATAGCGATGACTTTTGGATTTTCTTTTCTGCCTCATTTTCCAATTGACATATTGGGCTGGGATTATTTGTGATAAAGGCCCCATTTTGAGTCACTGCTTTGTGCTTTTGTGTTCTCCGTGTCTATTTTCTGCTTCACTAGACACGGAAAGCGAGAGAGAAATAATAATAATAAAAAAATACTCCAGAGAAATTCAGCTAGCTGTTTCGAGCTGCGCCGTCGGGTAGGGGCCTCATCCCATCTGGGACCCATCCGCCATCTTTATGTTATAACCGCTGACAGAAATTCCGACATGGGCCGTTTCTGAAGCCCAAAGATAAGCAAAGGCTGCTAAACTCAGGTGAAGCGCGGAAATGCACCAATCCATTGACCAGCCAGTTCATTTCATTAAAGCATTCTGTTTCAATGTCCATTTTCAGGGGAAATAAAAAGAAATAAGGCAGGCATTTAAAAAAATTGCATTGTCATGCAGCAACAAGAACGGCATTTAAAAGGCAGCAGGAAAAAAAACAAAACCTGGCTCAAATTATTTTAGAATACCAGGAGAATATTATTACTATTACTGACATTATTAACCTGCCCTTCATCTTCAGATTCTGGGGTGGGTTGCAAGATTAAAACGCAATATTAAAAAAAAACGTTTTAAAGCAACTTGCAGTCTCCAAAATAAGGGGAGTCCTAAAGATATACACCTCAAGTGTCAAAAGACAGGGCAAATAGGTGCCGCTTCAACATTATCTGGAAGCTGTATAATGAAGGTGTTGGAAGCATCTCTGTGGGGAGATAGTTCCGCAGCTTAGGGGCCACCACAGAAAAGGCCCTCTCCTACCTTCCCCGAACTTCTGTGGGAAAACTACCAGGAGGGCGCCTTCTGCTGACCTGAACACTCAGAAGGATCTATGGGAAAGGAGCCGTTATGTCTGATATTAGGGGCCTTAGTCATGTAGGGCTTTAAACACTAACAGAATTGGGGCCAGAAACAAACTGGCAGCCAGCTCAGTGTGTCGACATGCAGAGGGGCCAGGAGGCCAGCTGGCAAGTCCAGCTCAGATGTCTCCATTCATCAGCCGTGCTCCGACGTAAATCGCCGACCCTAACTTCAAAAGCCAGGGCATTCAATTAGCAGAGTGTGGTTCACATCACACAGAAGTAGGCGTGAGGCGTAAGTCATGCTACAGCTTGTTGTTGTTTAGTTGTTTAGTCGTGTCCGCCTCTTCGTGACCCCCTGGACCAGAGCACGCCAGGCACTCCTGTCTTCCACTGCCTCCCGCAGTTTGATCAAACTCATGCTGGTAGCTTTGAGAACACTGTCCCACCATCTCATCCTCTGTCGTCCCCTTCTCCTTGTGCTCTCCATCTTTCCCAGCATCAGGGTCTTTTCCAGGGGGTCTTCTCTTCTCATGAGGTGGCCAAAGTCTTAGAGCTTCAGCTTCAGGATCTGTCCTTTCCGTGAGCACTCAGGGCTGATTTCCTTCAGAATGGAGAGGTTTGATCTTCTTGCAGTCCATGGGACTCTCAAGAGTCTCCTCCAGCACCAGAATTCAAAAGCATCCATTCTTTGGCAATCAGCCTTCTTTATGGTCCAGCACTCACTTCCATACATCACTACTGGGAAAACCATAGCTTTAACTATACGGACCTTATGCTACAGCTACAGATTTATTAAACATAAATCAGAATGAAGAAACATGTCGTCTCTTTCTCATGTCGTTTTGGAGAGAAAAGCAAAAGCTATACACAAACGGACATTCCCAGCATACTGCGCTGGAGTGTAAACAGACATGTGACATGCTACAATCGCATGCCTGTTCCTTAAGGTGGAACGGAATTCTCAACACAGTGTAAAGGGTTTGGGGAATCCATTCCCTCCGATGGTAGCAGCCAAGAAGAGGAGAAACAATAAATGTTCTTACCACATAATTTATTAATATTCAGAGAGAGAGAAAAGGAATGCAGTCTTCCCTAAATAATGGCATTGCTCCAAGTAAAGTCCCCATCCGACATCTCTGCTAATCTACGTCACTCCTGCGCCGGCTGATCTGACCTTTCTGCATCTGAGTTCTCTGTTCTCCTACCCTCAATGCATGCCTGGTCCCGGGGGGGGGGGGCGGTGGTCAGGAATGCCTTCGAAAAACACTGAGTCTGTCAGCTGCCTCTCCTCTGGCCCTCCTTCTTCCTGCTGTTCCTCTCCCAATATTTCCAGCTTCTCCCAGCTGCAGCCTC